>NC_090325.1:106790013-109190013 GCF_035084215.1 Heptranchias perlo | reverse complement strand
GCTTTGTCTGAATCTAGCCTACATTTCCCGGAAGCTGTGTGTTGTGGATTTAACTTCTTGTGAGCTGAATTTTATAAATTATACCAGAATCTTTCTGTGGCCAAATAGTACAAAATCCCAAAATGTGACAGGCAGGAACTAAAGGTTACAGGTGCACTCTTTTCTTTAATAGTAATGTGGTTAACTCAATGTTGTTGTGACCTGTTCAGGTAGATGAAGAGGACATGAGGAGACCAAAAGGTGATGAATCGCCCTTTCCTTCCTCAAGAGTTAGATTTCGTGAAGTAGCAAATAAAGTAAAGCAGAAACCACAGGCAAGTCTTCCACATCCAATGATACAAGCTGTCTTATTCATGTTTTAAATTATACCCATATGCATGTTGTATAACTTAAATTAACTGTAAAATTGAAATAATTGTATTCAGTGTAATTTGAGATGGGGAGCCAATGGAGATTGCTGAGGATGGAATGATGGATCACTGTGGGACAGGATGCAGGTAGCTCAGTTTTAGACGAGTAGGGTTAATGTCAGTGCTTTAAAGGATAGCTCAATCCTGTGTGATCAGTATTTTAGGAACATAAAAAGTTCAATAGGCATCACAATTCTATCCAATTTTTATCAGTCAAACACCATTACACTCCCCCCCCCCCCCCCCCCCCCCCTTTTAACCTTATTCCTCAATCCTTTTTCCAAAAATGTATGATTGTCTTTTGAACCCATTCACAGCGGGTGCTTCAGTATCCTTCCACAATAACTTGATCCACAATTCCATTACCCTTTGGGTGATAAAGTTCAGCGCTGCTTCCTTTATTATTCCTAACTTCTTACTTTTAGCATGTTTCCTGTTATTTGAACCTTCTGCCAAAGTGCACAATTTGCCTGGATCAATTTTATCAGTTCCCTTCGTAATCTTGGAAACAACAACCCAAGCTTCCTTAACTGTTTTCTTCACAACTTAAATTCCCAGCACCTGGAGTCATCTTTGTTGATTATACCCTCTCAAGGCAATAGCACCCTTCCTGTGATTAGCACAGGTGACCTAGTGGTTATGTTACTGGACTAATAATCTAGAAGTCCGGACTAATAATCGGGAGACATGAGTTTAAATCCCGCCATGGCAGCTGGGAAATTTAAATTCAGTTAATTAAAAATTAAATCTGGAATAAAAAGCTAGTATCAGTAATAATGATCATGAAACTACCGGATTGTCGTAAAAACCCATCTGGTTCACTAATGTCCTTAAAGGAAGGAATCCTGCCGTCCTCACCCGGCCTGGCCTATATGTGACTCCAGACCCACAGCGACGTGGTTGATTCTTAACTGCCCTCTGAAATGGCTTAGCAAGCCACTCAGTTGTACAGTCCCGCTACAAAAAGACATAAGAATAAAACTGGAAGGACCACCCGGCTTCGGACCACATGGCATCGGACACGACAAAGGCAAATCAAGCCCATTCGACACTACAAAGTCCTCCTCACTAACATCTGGGGACTTGTGCCAAAATTGGGAGAGCTGTCCCACAGATTAGTCAAGCAATAGCCAAAATCACAGAATCATACCTTTCAGCCAAAGTCCCAGACTCCTCCATCACCATCCCTGAGTATGTCCTGTCCCACCGCCAGGACAGACCAACCAGAGGTGGCAGTACTGTGATATACAGTCAGGAGGGAGTGGCCCTGGGAGTCCTCAACATTGACTCCGGAACCCATGAAGTCTCATGGCATCAGGTCAAACATGGGCAAGGAAACCTCCTGCTGATTACCACCTACCGCCCTCCCTCAGCTGATGAATCAGTCCTCTTCCATGTTGAGCACCACTTGGAGGAAGCATTGAGGGTAGCAAGGGCACAGAATGTACTCTGGGTGGGGGACTTCAATGTCCATCACCAAGAGTGGCTCGGTAGCACCACTACAGACCGAGCTGGCCGAGTCCTGAAGGACACTGCTACCAGACTGGGCCTGCGGCAGGTGGTGAGAGAACCAAGACAAGGGAAAAACCTACTTGACCTTGTCCTCCCCAATCTACCTGTCGCAGATGCATCTGAGCATGACAGTATTGGTAGGAGTGACCACCGTACAGTCCTTGTGGGGACGAAGTCCTGACTTCACACTGAGGACACCATCCATCATGTTGTGTGGCACTACCACTGTGCTAAATGGGATAGATTCAGAATAGGTCTAGCAGCTCAAATCTGGGCATCCATGAGGCACTGTGGCCATCAGCAGCAGCAGAATTGTATTCCACCACAATCTGTAACCTCATGGCCCAGCATATCCCTTACTCTACCATTACCATCAAGCCAGGGGATCATCCCTGGTTCAATGAGCAGTGTAGAAGAGCATGTCAGGAGCAGCTCCAGGCATACCTAAAAATGAGGTGCCAAACAAAGCTACAACACAGCACTACATGCATGCTAAACAGTGGAAGTAACATGCTAAAGACAGAACTAAGTGATCCCACAACCAAAGGATCAGATCAAAGCTCTGCAGTCCTACCACATCCAGTCGTCAACAGCGGTGGACAATTAAACAACTAACAGGAGGAGGAGGCTCCGTGAACATCCCCATCCTCCATGACAACAGAGTCCAGCACATGAGCGCAAAAGACAAGGCTGAAGTGTTTGCAACCATCTTCAACCAGAAGTGCCGAGTGGATGATCCATCTCTGCCTCCTCCCGGTATCCCCACCATCACGGAAGCCAAATTGATTCACTCCACGTGATATCAAGAAATGGCTGAGTGCACTGGATTCAGCAAAGGCTATGGGCCCCGACAAGATCCCGGCTGCAGGGTTGAAGACTTGTGTTCCAGAACTAGCTGCGCCTCTAGCCAAGCTGTTCCAGTACAGCTACAACACTGGCATCTACCCGACAATGTGGAAAATTGCCCAGGTATGTCCTGTCCACAAAAAGCTGAACAAATCCAATCCGGCAATTACAGCCCCATCAGTCTACTCTCAATCATCAGCAAAGTGATGGAAGGTGTCATCGCCAGAGCTATCAAGCGGCACTTACTCACCAATAACCTGCTCACTGACGCTCAGTTTGAGTTCCACCAGGACCACTCGGCTCCAGACCTCATTACAGCCTTGGTCCAAACATGGACAAAAGAGCTGAATTCCAGAGGTGAGGAGAGAGTGACTACCCTTGACATTAAGGCAGCATTTGACCGAGTGTGCTATCAAGGAGCCCTAGTAAAACTGAAGTCAATGGGAATCAGGGGGAAAGCTTTCCAATGGCTGGAGTCATACCTAGCACAAAGGAAGATGGTAGTGATTGTTGGAGCCCAATTATCTCAGCCCCAGGATATAGGTGCAGGAGTTCCTCAGGGCAGTGTCCTAGGCCTAACCATCTTCAGCTGCTTCATCAATGACCTTCCCTCCATCATAAGGTCAGAAATGGGGATGTTCGCTGATACTTGCAGTGTTCATTTCCATTCAGAGCCCCTCAGATAATGAAGCAGTCCGTTCCCACTGCAGCAAGACCTGGACAACATCCAGGCTTGGGCTCATAAGTGGCAAGTAACATTCATGCCAGTCAAGTGCCAAGCAATGACCATCTCCAACAAGAGAGAGTCTAACTAACGCCCCTTGACATTCAACAATATTACCATCATGGAATCCCCCACCATCAACATCCTGGCGGTCACCATTGACCAGAAACTTAACTGGACCAGCCACGTAAATACTGTGGCGACAAGAGCAGGTCAGAGGCTGGGTATTCAGCGGCGAATGACTCATCTCCTGACTCCCCAAAGCCTTTCCAACTTCTACAGGGCACAAGTCAGGTGTGTGATGGAATATTCTCCACTTGCCTGGATGAGTGCAGCTCCAACAACACTCAAGAAGCTCGACACAATCCAGGACAAAGCAGCCCGCTTGATTGGCACCCCATCCACCACCTTAAATATTCACTCCCTCCACCACCGGCGCACAGTGGCTGCAGTGTGTACCATCTACAAGATGTACTGCAGCAACTTGCCAAGGCTTCTTTGACAGCACCTCCCAAACCCGCGACTTCTACCACTTAGAAGTACAAGGGCAGTAGCCACATGGGAACAACACCACCTGTACGTTCCCCTCCAAGTCACACACCATCCTGATTTGGAAATATATCGCCGTTCCTTCATCGTCGCTGGGTCAAAACCCTGGAACTCCCTTCCTAACAGCACTGTGGGAGAACCTTCACCACACAGACTGCAGTGGTTCAAGAAGGCAGCTCACCACCACCTTCTCAAGGGCAATTGGGGATGGGCAATAAATGCTGGCCTTACCAGCAACGCCCACATCCCATGAATGAATAAAATAGGATCAATTACACAAAGGATCTTAAATCCTTTGGAATATGCTTGCATTATTCATCTATCTTCGCCATGTTTCCTATTCCAATATTATCTGCAAAGTTTGAGATTTTGTTTGATATACTTATGCAAGTCAATTATCTATCCATATACTAATAACTTGGCCCTGAGATTCTTAGGGTCCTACTCTGCCGGCATAAATGCAGCAGAGTATAACCCTATGTGCCCAAGCCCAAAGACACGGACCTCACCCCAATTATGAAGATGAGGGTCATCTGCCAAGCTGGGCCAGGTGCGTCACTCCTACCAGGTACTCCAGTGGCCAGTCAGAATGTAGCATTGGTGCTTTCCCGCTCAATTAGCAGAGAGGAGACCCTGGAACGACCCAACAAAATTCTTTCTTTTTAACATCGGCTCCCAATGGAGTAAGTGAGCCTCTTGGAGAAGGTCTTCAATAAGGGGCAATATGATAGAAGTGTTTAAAATTCTGGAAGGATGGGACAGAATAAATAGAAACAGACTGTTTCCAGTAGTTGAGTGGTCTAGAAAGAGAGGCCTTAAATGCAAGATTAAATGTAAAGAGATTTAGAACCGAGAGCAAGAGAAACATATTTGCACTGAGAGTTATGAGGCTCTGTAATTTGCTTCCAAGGTTAGTGGTTGAGGCAGAAACTCAGCATTCAAGATTAGATTGGATAGGTGGTGAAGGGATATAGGAACAGGGCAGGTAAATGGATTAGGAGTATTTGCTCATGTGAAGGGTAAACGCCCTTGTTGGGCCGAATAACCTCCATGTATTTCTAAATTAAGGGACTCATACCAGTTCTCAGTATGAGTTCCCTGAGACTTTTTAGGAATGGAATGAGCAGAACTTCCCCGAGAAGCCTGGAAACTCCATGGGGAGGGCAGATGGAAAATCTGCCCAGGCCCCCCTCCCCCACTCAACATGAATTTACAGGGACATTTGGTTAGGAAAGAATTTTGGAGGATTGGGTTCCATTCCAAATTCCTGTGCACCCCACCCCCAAACAGAAGAAATCTTCCTTTTCCGCCCTCGACAAGCCCAGGAATTTCAGGGCCTTTGCGTGTGTGTAGAGCCATGGGCTCTATTTTAGCACTCGCTATCGGGTGCGTTCCTGATGGTGGGGCTCTGAAAATCGGGGAATCCCGGGGCGGGTCGGGAGCCCGGCTCCAACCTGCCCACTTCCGGGTTCTACACAGACGCGCCGACATGCGCGCGCAGCCCCCGCACGTGGGCCTCCCGCAGGCAATTAAAGCCAGCGGGGTGCCACTTGAGAGTATTTACCTAGGTATTTCAGGTCATTAACAGACCTGATTAAGGGAATGTGTCAGGAGGGGTGGAATTTTAGGAACAACTGGGACTGTTTCCCGTACTGGGGAAAACACTCCCAGTTGAAATGGACGTGTTGCAGCTATCAGCCTGTGGCAGCTGCAAAGATCCATTTGACAGGTGGTGGGGGGAGACCCTCACTCATTGCAGGAGGCCACTCTGTCACTTGGGACAAATCCATCACCGGCATCTCCACAACTTGGGACAAAGTTTGGCCTCCACCACCCTCCTCCTGACAATCAAATTCACCAACTTGCACACTTACCCCGGGGTCCAGAGACATGTACCTACCTTGCGGACCCCCTCAGATGTACATCTTCTGGATGGGGGCCGCCGTAGCTGCAGTCATGACCTCTTCGGAGGGCGAACAGCATCACCAGCCTCGCCGGCCAAGCCGTCCACCTCTGACACGTGGAGCTCCACGACACAGTGCTGTGACACATCCACCTGCACAGCAGGAGGGAGGGCAACCGGAGAGAGAGATGCGTCGCAGAGGGCACTACCCTCTCCACAGAACAACGCTCAGCTTCCTGGACCTCTCTGATCAGCAGTGCGCACGGAGGCTCAGAGTCACTCGACATGTAGTCATGGACATCTGCAGCCTCCTTCATGCCGAGCTGCTCCCGGCTGGCCCGAGCACCATCTTCTTACCTGTCGCTGTCAAAGTCACCACTGCCCTCAACAACTTCTCCGCTTCCTTCCAGGGTGCCACCGGGGACATCGCCGACGTCTCTCAGTCGTCTGCACAAAACAGCCCTGCAAATACACCTACACCCACTTTGCAGTGACACAATGGGTGGCATCAGGTGTGGGTCTTCATTGTGATCCTCAGGAAAGGGCATTATTGCACAAACCAGCCAAGATTCGCAAAGATGTGGCAATAGTGGTACCAATATAATATGTGATGTGAGTTGATCAGAAATTAAATATAAGTAAAAACCATTACAAACCCTCAAACACCCTTGTGCATCCCCTTCATGCTCACAACACGTTTGCCTTACGCTTCCTACTGCACATATGTGATGCATGCCCTGTGGCTGCAGCACAGGTAGTGGCAGGTTGAGTGAGGCTGACTATGAAAGAGATGCATGAGAGGGTGAGTATGAGATAGAGCCATGAGATTGTATGAGGATTGGGTTGAGTGGTAGTGGCGGGATGAGTACTGGCAAGGTGAGTAAGTGCAGGTAAGATGAGGATGAGTTTTGAGTGGTTATGAGGGGTGATGTGACAGAGTAGTGTTGGCAGTGCAGAAGGAGGTGTGGGGTGGGGGAGGTGATGTGGCAGATGGAGTGTAGGGGAATGAGTAAGTGTACTCACTTTGGCTGAACGACTTAGGTCATTGCAGCGCCTCCTGCACTGTATGCAGGTGCGTGATATGTTGGTGGTGCAGGTGACCTCCTCTGCCACCTTGAGCCAGGCCTTCCTGGTGGCAGAGGCAGGCCGCTTCCTCCCGCCCGCCGGGGAGAAGATCTCTGTCCTCGCCCTCCTCCTCACCCCATCTAATGATACCTAGACTGAGGCATCATTAAACCTGGGAGCAGCCTTCCCCCTGGGCTGCTCCATGCTGTATTTTTTCCTATTTCTTGCAGCATCAGTCAGTGGAGGACTGCCCCTTTAAATAGAGCTCCTCCAGCTGACAGAGCTTACTGCGCATGCGCAGTCCGCCCGACGCGCAGATCAGCAGTGGGGAACCTGGAAGACCAGGTAAGTGGATCCAATTAGGCTGCGATCGCGCGCGGGGCAGACTGATTTCGCCGGGCGCGGTAGCCCCCCGCCGCAAACCCGCAGCCCTGGCAATATCGAGCCCATAACGTTTGTTTCTTTCCATCAATCGGATTTGAACACCAAAAACCACTGTCCCTTCAACTATTCAGATCCCGGAAACATATATTGTCATTTCTTGGCACAAAACTGCCCCTTAATTCAATGCTAATTTCCAGTCCCTTTGGGGGAACAGTATGGCTGGCTTGTGAAACAGTAGTGCAACATTGTCTGAGAATCAGGCACATTCTTGCAACAGAGTATAGAGAGCTTCTCTCTGCATCTACCTATGTTATACTTAATGCTTGATGCTGACATTACAAGCCTGAAGTGAGAACATGATCCAATTCTCAACAAGAACACCCCACTCTCACTGAGCACAACATGAGGGCAGGGTATTGATTTCCTGCTACATAGTGTTTTTAACAATCATATGCTGCAGAGTTGCTGAAATATCCAACTTGTTAGGTTATACTTCACCCCCCACCCCCCCAATGCATTCCCTTGCAATGCATACTGAGTAGGATGTTCTTATCAGTGGCAGACAGTTTGCTTGTTTAGAGCTTTGTTCGATAATTTTCCACAGATCCTTGGCTTATAAATAGAAAATATTACAAAACTGAACACTAAGACCTAATAAAATAAATGGATTATAATTGTTTATGGTTTAACAAATGCACAGCAGGAGCAGGTGAAAGACTGTCAGTAACATAAACCTGACATTTTCAATTCTCAATGCTGTAAAATGGAAATCCTTGCCTTATGTCATTGTAGTATCTCTAAAAAGGAGGTGCCCAAAGTATCACTTGGGTGCTCCATGTAACAGTAATTAAATTAAGAACAACTACAAGTAGGAAGGAAAAATTGGTGACACACACGCTCCATTAATTGTATTGAAATAGCTAAGGATGAAGTTGAAAGAGACGTAGGAGTCTTTGCAGACATGATGCTCAACCTGTCCAACCAATGCAGCGCAGCAATCAACAGAATCAGTAGAATATTGAACTACATAGTCCAAACATAATCAAGACTGCACCTTGAGTACAGTGTCTCTTGTCACTGAGAAACAAAGGAAACATTCAAGAGCTGGCGGCAGTGGAGAGAAGAGCCCTGAGGCTCATCCATAATGCAGAGGTCTAAGTTAAGAGGCAAAACTGAGGAAACTTGGGCTTTTCGACCTGGAAAGGAGACACCTGAGAGGTGATTTTATAGAAGATAGTTAAAGGTATGGAAAAGCTGATTACCATCTACCGCCCTCTCTCAGCTGATGAATCAGTCCTCCTCCATATTGAACACCACTTTTTTTATTATTCGTTCATGGAATGTGGGTGTCGCTGGCGAGGCCAGCATTTATTGCCCATCCCTAATTGCCCTTGAGAAGGTGGTGGTGAGCCGCCTTCTTGAACCGCTGCAGTCCGTGTGGTGAAGGTTCTCCCACAGTGCTGTTAGGAAGGGAGTTCCAGGATTTTGACCCAGCGACGATGAAGGAACGGCGATATATTTCCAATTCGGGATGGTGTGTGACTTGGAGGGGAACGTGCAGGTGGTGTTGTTCCCATGTGCCTGCTGTTGTTGTCCTTCTAGGTGGTAGAGGTCGCGGGTTTGGGAGGTGCTGTCAAAGAAGCCTTGGCGAGTTGCTGCAGTGCATCCTGTGGATGGTACACACTGCAGCCACAGTGCACCGGTGGTGAAGGAAGTGAATGTTTAGGGTGGTGGATGGGGTGCCAATCAAGCAGGCTGCTTTGTCCTGGATAGTGTCGAGCTTCTTGAGTGTTGTTGGAGCTGCACTCATCCAGGCTAGTGGAGAGTATTTCATCACACTCCTGACTTGTGCCTTATAGATGGTGGAAAGGCTGTGGGGAGTCAGGAGGTGAGTCATTCGCCACAGAATACCCAGCCTCTGACCTGCTCTCGTAGCCACAGTATTTATGTGGCTGGTCCAGTTAAGTTTCTGGTCAATGGTGACGCCCAGGATGTTGATGGTGGGGGATTCGGCGATGGTAATGCCGTTGAATGTCAAAGGGAGGTGGTTAGACCCTCTCTTGTTGGAGATAGTAATTGCCTGGCACTTGTCTGGTGCGAATGTTACTTGCCACTTATGAGCCCAAGCCTGGATGTGAATGGAACTGAACACTGTGCAATCATCAGCGAACATCCCCATTTCTGACCTTATGATGGAGGGAAGGTCATTGATGAAGCAGCTGAAGATGGTTGGGCCTAGGACACTGCCCTGAGGAACTCCTGCAGCAATGCCCTGGGGCTGAGATGATTGGCCTCCAACAACCACGACCATCTTCCTTTGTGCTAGGTATGACTCCAGCCACTGGAGAGTTTTTCCCCTGATTCCCATTGACTTCAATTTTATGAGGGCTCCTTGGTGCCACACTCGGTCAAATGCTGCCTTGATGTCAAAGGCAGTCACTCTCACCTCACCTATGGAATTTAGCTCTTTTGTCCATGTTTGGACCAAGGCTGTAATGAGGTATGGCGCTGAGTGGTCCTGGCGGAACCCAAACTGAGCGTCGGTGAGTAGGTTATTGGTGAGTAAGTGCCGCTTGATAGCACTGTCGACGACACCTTCCATCACTTTGCTGATGATTGAGAGTAGACTGATGGGGCAGTAATTGGCCGGAATTGGATTTGTCCTGCTTTTTGTGGACAGGACATACCTGGGCAATTTTCCACATTGTCTGGTAGATGCCAGTGTTGTAGCTGTACTGGAACAGCTTGGCTAGAGGCGCAGCTAGTTCTGGAGCACAAGTCTTCATTACTACAGCCGGAATGTTGTCGGGGCCCATATCCTTTGCTGTATCCAGTGCACTCAGCCGTTTCTTGATATCACGTGGAGTGAATCGAATTGGCTGAAGACTGGCTTCTGTGATGGTAGGGATATCGGCAGGAGGCCGAGATGGATCATCTACTCGGCACTTCTGGCTGAAGATGGTATTTGCAGTATGACTTGTCCAAGAAAGTGTACTTCATAAATTTTATCCAATCTGTACATGCAAATTGGCCAAATTATGATTTATAGTCAATACATTCTCTTTTAGCACAGGGAATATATCCTCCCAAGTTTCATAAAGTGAGATAATAAGATTTTTGAGATTACAAGATGATTTCTTTGTTATCTGATTTGTTTGAATCCTATCAGCACATTCTCTTTGAGCGTTAAATATTGTATTTTCCAATACTCCAATTTATGCTACCTCCCCATACTGAAGAAATTTTCCATATCATCAGGTTTTTGCTTACCCTGATACTATTTCTGCTACATTTTCACAGGTGATTCTGTCACCATACTAAGTGTATAATTCACCACTAGTACAGCGCGACTAAATCCTTAGTTATGATTGTAAACAAATTATTTCAGACACAGTCTCTAAGTAATTGAAACTGATTTTTTTTTAATGTGCTCAGTACAGAGAGAGAACCTGAGGAAACTTCATATGGGCTGAGATCTCATGTCATCATTATCTGGAATCCATTTGCTGGGGCCGGTATTGTACAAATTATTGGCCCATATCGTAGATCCCTGAAAAATATGCAGGAAAAATAACTCTGCTTAAGTAGTAAAATTCCCAGAGAAATCATACTGCACTATGAAATACAGGAGGCAAACTGTGCCAGTATATTTAGACAAGGGAATGGAAGCTTGTGCAACACTGAACTGTACATAGGTTTGCTTGTGTGTATGTATATAGTAATGTTTTTGTAAAAAATTTATGTATTAACCTGATGGAATGTTGTGTTGGAATGAATACAGTATATCAGCATAATGTACATATTTTTACTGTGGTACTAATAACTGGTAACAAGATTTGATCTATTTTCAGACTTGCTGACATTTATGTTACAGATAGTGCTGTGATGTCACTTTGAAAGCGCATTCCAGTTAACTTTTTATAATTTTAATGCTGTTTATGAAAGTGGTAATGCATTTGTAGACAGTTTACACTGGCGGTATAATACAACAACGGTTTTGTAGTGGTATTGGTACTGGAAACAAGGATGCAATACAAATCATAATGACAGTATTTATAGTTTTGACGTACGGGGAGATGTACAGATGCAAGTTATACCTCATTTGTATAATTTGACATTTAATCTCTTTATGCAGAATATATAAACTATCCAAATTTCACAAAGATTTGAGTTCTCATGGTAAAGTTATTGAGAATGTGTCAACCTCACTACCAGTTCTTTCTCCTGCCGAAAAATGAATGGACCCAGCAGCAAAGCATTGATGATTTTTTAAAAAACAAATATTTCCATTTATAGGATGGGCTTCCTTCTGCTGAAGAGGCATATAACTTCTTCACCTTCAATTTTGACCCTGACCCTGAAGAGACAGAAGAAGAGTCGAAAAAAGAGAAACAACCTGGAACACCTCAAGAGATTGACCAGGAAGAAGAAGAGGTGGAAGATGGAAGAGGTGGGGAAGAGTCCACAGTCAGCAGGGAAGTGGAAGAAGAGGAAGAGGGAAAGGTACGGCACAGTAGCATCTCAAGGGAAACATTAATTACCCATTGTTTCAGTCGTCCACATGCATGTTCGTACCAGGATAATTATTTTCCTACTTGTGTCGTTATGGGAATACTGTACCTTTTTGTTTCCAACATTTGCTGGCAAATTGCCTTTCCATCAAGTACATCATCAATCAGCTAAATAGACTGGGAAATTAAATACGACTACACCCTATGCATTTTAATTAAGTTTACTTCTTCCCCTCCTTTTTCAAAACAACTTGAAAGGAGGTGAAGCATAGATATTAGGACGGTCCCATCTGTGTTTTGTTAGCTGCCCTCAATTGAGACAGTGGTGCAGGTACACCAAACCTGGCAGGGCTGCAGCTCCAGATCACTGTCCAGATAAGTCCTGCTGGATGTGCATATGTTTGTGGATGTCAGGTGAGGACAGGAACCGGCTCGGCTGTGATCTCCTCAGCAGTTGAGTAGTGATCGCTATCAAGGCCTACACATGCATAGTGGGCATCAGGTGAGGCACCAGTAGGCAACTATTGCCAGTGGAACTGTACCCCAGCATGAAAGTTAATGCCTTCAGGAAAGAAGAGGGAAGAAAATTGAAGAGAGGAAAAAAAACTAATAATTAGTGGCACTCAATCAAATCATAATAAAATTGTTGCTTTTAAAAGAAAGATACTCTACGTGGTAATTTTTTTTAAAAGACTGAACTAGATTATAGAAATGTGTAATCACTAGCATTTAGGACCACGTGGAGTTTTCATCAGATTTTACAACCGCTTAAATGGCTGATCAGAAAACCATGTTCAGTAGAATCATAGAAAGGTTACAGCATGGAAGGAGGCCATTCAGCCCATCAAGTCCTTGCCGGCTTTATGCAAGAGCAATCCAGCTAGTCCAACTCCTCCGCCCTATCCCCGTAGCCCTACAAATTTTATGTGCCCAAATTTTTATGTGGCAAACTGGACTCCGTGTCAGCAGTGCTAATTAAGAACTTCTCTCCTGAATGGCCTGGCTCTGATTTTAAGGTTATGTCCGCTTGTCCTAGACTCCCCCACCAGCAGAAAAAGCTTCTCTCTATCCACCCTATCAATTCCTTTCAAAATCCTAAAAACCCCAATCAGATCACCTCTAAACCTCCTATCTCCCAGGGAATACAAACCTAGTTTATGTAATCTCTCCTCATAATTTAATCCTTGGAGCCTTGGAGCCCTGGTAACATTCTGTGCTGTGCTCCTTCCAAGGCCAGTGTATCCTTTCTAAGATACGGTGCCCATAAATCTACACAGTACTCCAGATGTGGTCTAACCAGAGCTTTGTATAGCTGTAGCAAAACTTCCTCCCCTTTTTATATTCTAGCCCTCTAGATATAAAGGCTAACATTCCAATAGCCTTTATTATTATTTTTTGTACCTGACCAGTACATTTTAGTGATGCGTGTACGTGGACCCCTAAATCTCTTTGGACCTCCACTGTTCCTAGCATTTCACCATTTAAAAAATACTCACATCTATCCTTTTTTGGTCCAAAATGGATGACCTCACACTTACCTGCATTGAAATCCATCTGTCACAGTTTTGCCCATCAATCTGTCAATGTCTTTGTATTTTTATGCTCCTGTCTACATTACTTACTATGCCACCAATCTTTGTATCATCAGAAAACTTGAACCAAATGGCTCGCTATTGTGTTATCTAAGTCATTAATAAATTTAGTGAATAGTTGAGGCCCTAACAAAGATCCTTTTGGGACACCACTAGTCACTTCCTTCCAATTCGAGTTCATACCCATTATCCCTACTCAGTTTTCTATCACCTAACCAATCTCCTAACCAGGTAACTCATGGAATTTGCCTTCAATTCCATGAGCTTTAATTTTAGCCAACAGTCTCCTTATGTGGAACATTATCAAATGCCTACTGGAAGTCCATATAAACTACATCCATAGACAGTACCCTGTCTACTACTTTAGTTACTTCCTCAAAAAATTCAATTAGGTTCATTAGACATGACCTACCCATTACAAATCCATGTTGGCTCTCTCTAATCAGCTCAAATTTCTCTACGTGCTCAGTCACACTGTCCTTAATTATAGATTCCAATAACTTCCCCACAACAGATGTTAGACTAACAGGCCTATAATTTCCTGCTTTCTCTCTCTCACCTTTCTTAAATAATGGAGTTATATTTACAATTTTCCAGTCTAAAAGGACAATCCCTGAATGGCAAGAGCTTTGGAGGAATATGACTAAAGCAACTGCAATTTCCTCACCTACTTCCTTTAAAACCCTGGGGTGGAAACCATGAGGCCCTGGGGATTTGTCAGTTTTTAGTGCCATTATTTTTTCTAATACTGTTTTCTTGCTTACATTAACTTTAGTGAATTCCAGTCCTTGATTCATTATTAGTTTCCCTGGAATGTCAGGTATATTATTCTCTTCCTCTACTGTTATTCAACAAGTCTTCCATTTCCTTATTTTCATTTACAATATTATCTGCATCTGTTTTTAAAGGGCCCACATTACCCTTGACTACCCTTTTTCATCTAATATAATTGTAAAAACTTTTTGTGTTAACCTTGATGTCCTTTGTAAGAAAATTGCCTCTTGACTGTCCGTCCTGAGAAAAATGTATGGCCCATAGAAAACCTATGTTGTTTTGATTAAACATATTTTTTAATCTAGTTTTTGTTTAGTTTCTCCCACATAGAGGCCGTTATCAGGTAAACCACATTACTGGCTCCGTATATAAATGGTCAAACATAGAAAATAGGAGCAGGAGTAGGCCATTCGGCCCTTCGAGCCTACTCCGCCATTCAAAATGATCATGGCTGATCCTCTATCTCAATACCATATTCCTTATTCCTGCTCTCTCCCCATACCCGTTCATGCCTTTTGTGTCTAGAAATCTATCTAGCGCCTTCTTAAATATATTCAGTGACTTGGCCTCCACAGCCTTCTGTGGTAGAGAATTCCACAGGTTCACCACCCTCCGAGTGAAGAAATTTCTCCTCATCTCAGTCCTAAATGTCCTACCCCGTATCCTGAGACTGTGAACCCTCGTTCTGGACCCCCCAACCAGGGGAAACATCCTCCCTGCATCCAGTCTTTCTAGCCCTGTCAGAATTTTATATGTTTTGATGAGATCACCTCTCATTCTTCTAAACTTGAATGAATACAGGCAGAGTCGGCCCGATATCTCCTCATATGACAGTCCTGCCATCCCAGGAATCAGTCTGGTGAACCTTCGTTGCACTCCCTCTATGGTAAGTATATTCTTTCTTAGGTAAGGAGACAAAAACTGCACACAATACTCCAGGTGTGGTCTCACCGAGGCCCTGTATAACTGCAGTAAGATATCCTTGCTCCTGCACTCAAATCCTCTTGCAATGAAGGCCAACATACCATTTGCCTTCCTAACTGCTTGCTGCACCTGCTTGTTTGCTTTCAGTGACTGGTGTACAAGGATGCCCAGGTCCTTTTGTACATCAACATTTCCCAATCTATCACCATTTAAATAATACTCTGCCTTTCTGTTTTTCCTTCCGAAGTGGATAACTTCACATTTATCCACATTATACTGCATCTACCATGTATTTGCTCACTCACTCAACTTGTCTAAATCGCCTTGAAGCCTCTTTACATCCTCCTCACAACTCACGATCCCACCTAGTTTTGTGTCATCAGCAAACTCGGAAA
The DNA here is from genome assembly GCF_035084215.1 of Heptranchias perlo. Taxonomy (NCBI): domain Eukaryota; kingdom Metazoa; phylum Chordata; class Chondrichthyes; order Hexanchiformes; family Hexanchidae; genus Heptranchias; species Heptranchias perlo. Next base: position 109,174,424 of record NC_090325.1, on the reverse strand, counting down.
TACTACATTTGGTTCCCTCATCCAAATCATTGATACATATTGTGAGTAGCTGGGGCCCAAGCACTGATCCTGCGGTACCCTACTAGTCACTGCCTGCCACCCGAAAAAGACCCATTTATTCCTACTCTCTGTTTCCTGTCTGTTAACCAATTTACAAACAGGAAGTATAAAGAAATTGAACATTTTTTAAAAATTATTTGTAATTCTATTGAATGCTTGAGAACATTTTATTTATCCCATGTTATATAAAAGAGAAACTAAATGCTGAAAGTGTACAGTCTCAGCACTTAGAAGATTACCGAAGAGCTGGAAACTTTTATTAATCAGTTTCATAAATTACTCAGGAGGGCGAGAGATACTTTTTTAATATAAAGCTTTTGGGGTTTCTCTTGCTTCATTGTTACCTTCTCCCCTACCCTCACTTGCTATTTTCTTCCTTTATCTCTTCACACTGAAGGTGGTGGCTCATCATGGAGTACAGTTTCATTGACAATCCTTTGGTACCATGCCCAAATGGACATAATTCATGTGAGCTTAGAACTTAGGCAGCAATTATTGGCAGGTTGTGGGAAATAATGAACTGAAGCGTAATACCCACACATGTGCATTTCCAGTAAGAGTCACTGGGTGGCAATAAGATGCTGAAGTTCTGGCTGACATTTTCTTTCTGACACCTTGAGACTCTTTGGGAATGACTTGCTCAGCACTGCATTATGCAGTGCGTTAACTTATGATTAATTATGGGTGTTAGGACATTGGTTTGCACCCCCCCCCCCGCCCCCCACCGGCTGCATTTCCCACAACATGATCTCAGTTAATTGAAAGCCAGCAATATTACAATGAATGAATGCATATCCAAGGAAAAGGCACTTCAGGGTGTTCTCCAGTTGGCTGGTTCCAGACTGGAGTTGGCAGAGGAATATGATTATGTCACCTGTCAACAGTCTTCAGTTGCAAGTGTGACACATGAGGACCTAAAGAGAGAGAGAGAGGACATTTTTTCAAAAAAGATGGAGATAGAAATTATTTTTTACAAATAAAATTTTACACTGTTCAATTCAAGGCTATATGTGATATAATTGAGTTTTTTGGTCTGGGTAAAAGTGTACTCAGAGCGGCATTTCAGTGTATTTTCTTTGAAAGGATGCAGCTGCTACCACACAGCTCTCTCTACATTTATCACTACAGGATAGGTCCTAACATTTTAAAGGAAAGGTCCTGTTCTCTTTAATTGAGAACTGTTTAATACATTATTATGCAATTTTGAGTATAAATTAAGAGTATGCTGATGTATTTTTTGGTAAGAGAAATGCAACAAATACTTAACCAAACATTGAATTCTAAGCAGTGAAAAATAACTTACTAACTGGAAAACAAAACGGAAGTATATTTGAACTTCAGTATTATGGATTGTGTACGTGTAATTTTCTGTAAACATTCTTGGAATAGAAAATAAAGCGACATTGTTCTTTGGTTACTGTAGGAAGAGGATCGACCACTTGTAAAAGATAATAAGGATGATGAGGATGACTACCTCTTCATAATTGATCAGACAGCTCGTGATTTTCTTGTAGTAAAGGCTCCCGATTACGAAGGCTACCATAGTCAACGACAGAAAGATAAAAAAGTCCTTTTTACCCCAAGCATTCTGACAGGTAACCTATTTTGAAGTATACTTTCTCACATGCGTTGGTAGGCACTCTGTAGAAAGAAGCGTTTGTTTAAATTCCAGGGATTATTTTATGAGTAAAAAACACTTGAGGTTGAAATGGCACTTTACGATATTAGAAAGGTGTTAAAGGTTGTCTGAAATTCCTCTGTCCACTATTTTAATGAAGTTGTTAACCCATTTAAAATACAGATTAATTCATGGCTTTGATAAAATGTCAGACAGAGGAATCACACATGTATATTTTAACAAATTCATCACTAATATCGCAGTGTGGTCCAGCCAGTACCTGAGCTGTAGACTGCACAAATAGAGTCAGCTTGGAGTTTAGATGTTTACATAGACATTTTCCATTATAAATGTACTCATAGCAATTTTTAATAGAAAATTTTGACATAAAATCGTGATAACAGGAAGCCAAATGGTGCAGACAGGAAGTGTGTTCAGAAGTAAAATTTTTAATATAGTATCTGTATTACTGGTAGTGTTTATAATGCAAGATTATTCAAAGTAAAATGATTTTGAGAAGAGCCTTTTTTCAGGATGATGCTCTCTGTTATATTCAAACTATCACATCAAATATCAAAATCATTTTCAGTTTTGTTGTTATTGTCTGAGCACTGACTAAAACCTATAATGCTTATGACCTGGATGCTTAATTGGGTAATGTTTGAGTACGTGTTGGGATTGTGTGATTTTAGTATGGAATGAATCCACATAAATCTCGTGGGACTGTGCAGGTTTTGTCTTCCCTATTGTTCAACAAAGCTGGGATCTTTGGCTCTTGGTACCTTCCCATGAGCAGGTTACTCATGAGCAGGTTATCTTTACCAAAGTTGTAATCTTGATATTCAGTGTCCACATCTGAGAAGGTTCCTGAAAACATGCAGCCACGGTTTCTCGAAGATGAAGGCATATATGTTGGAGAAAGACCAAATGTTTCCAAATCTAACCAGAACATCTTGGAGAATCGTCTACTTAAAAATGAAGGGGTAGGTCAAACAAACCTAAGGGGTATGGTTCCCCCTTTTAAAAAATATTAGTTACATTTTTAAAAAACCTTTGCTTATCAGCTTCAACAGAAATGCTCTCTTTCACCATCATAGGGCAAGAAATGGTTTGGAAGTGATGGCAGAATTATAGCCTTACCTGACCCTATTAAGCAGACCCAAACCAGACCTCCTGTGTTCTCACTCCATGAAGAAGTGCATCCTGCAATAGAAACTCTATATAAAAAGGTAAGTAAACCCATCATAATACCACGATGAATGAATGTGGGGGGTTTTTTCCAGCCTAATAATTGGTTATTGGTTTATTTGTTCTCTGAATAATTTTAAAGCTTATTACATAGTTTCTGTGGTTGCAAGTTTACCCATTCTGATAACCAAATTTTTATTCAAATGTCACTAAAGCAATGTATTGACAAGAAAATAAATAGCATACTTACAGCTGCAGGTAAATCCAATTGTAAGTAGACCTGATGTAGGATTGCTAATGTAAGGGAAGACATACAAGTTACAGTTTGTTTCTTCACTTCATGGGTGTTCAGATGGCGAGGCTGACTCTAAATCTGCACCTCCAGTCTTGATTTTCCTCCCCGTGACTAAGATTTCATTGTGTACCAACATTTTATACGGTATCTAATAGGACTCCAGTGCAGCTCATCAATAATGTTTCAGTAGCAAGTTACTATATAGTTAATATCCCAAACAGGCCATAAATCTATATCTATAACAATTTATTCTATACTATTGCATGTACTGAACATTTTTATGTACTTCAAGTCTCCTTCACATAATTTCTGAGCCAAAAGTAGTTCTCTCAAAATAACTTGATAATCTACTGAAGCAAATCTACAGGAATGAGTTTGAGCAATGGTTCCATTTAGGAAAAGCATTAAGAGCCGTGTCTTGAGTTTCTTGATGCAAGTTCCCAATGGAAATAATTAGATCTGGACTGTGATAGCACCAGGAAGAAACAAATCAGCAAAGAAAATAATTGTCTTAAATGACTGCTGAGGATTTGAATTCCTAAACTGTATCAGCAATTAAATATGTACGGTAAACCAGCACATCTACACAATCAAAACTAGATTTGGAAAACTTGTAACTTTTAACACTTACTGAATTGAAATAAATATTTTAAATCAATAATGTATAATCGTCATGCTTACAATGTGACTTTGACCTAACGCTCACTCTAAAATGATACAGCACAGAAGGACGCCATTCAGCCCATCGGGCCTGTGCCGGTTCTCTGAAAGAACTACCAATTAATCCCACTCTGCTGCTCTTTCCCCATAGCCCTGCAATTTTTTTAGTTTTAAGTAGAGATCCAATTCCCTTTTGAAAGTTACTATTGAATCTGCTTCCACCATCCTTTCAGGCAGTGCATTCCAGATCATCATAACTCGCTGAGTAAAAAAAAATTCTCCACATCTCCCCCCGGCTTTTTTGCCGGTTATTTTAAAACCATGTCCTCTGGCTACTGACCCTCCTACCAATGGAAACAGTACCTCCCTATCAACTCTATCAAAACCCCTCATAATTTTGAACATCTCCATTAAATCTCCCCTTAACTTTCTCTGCTCTAAGGAGAACAATCCCAGCTTCTCTAGTCTTTCCAGATAACTGAAAGCCCATCCCTGGTACCATTTTAGTAAATCTCCTCTGCACCCTATCCGAGGCCTTGACGTCCTTTCTAATGTGTTTTTTTTTGTTCATTCATGGGATGTGGGCGTCGCTGGCAAGACCAGCATTTATTGCCCATCCCTAATTGCCTTTGAGAAGATGATGGTGAGCCGCCTTACTGAACCGCTGCAGTCCGTGTAGTGAAGGTTCTCCCACAGTGCTGTTAGGTAGGGGGTTCCAGGATTTTGACCCAGCGACGATGAAGGAACGGCGATATATTTCCAAATCAGGATGGTGTGTGACTTGGAGGGGAATGTGCAGGTGGTGTTCCCATGTGCCTGCTGCCCTTGTCCTTCTAGGTGGTAGAGGTCGCGGATTTGGGAGGTACTGTCGAAGAAGCCTTGGCGAGTTGCTGTAGTACCTCTTATAGAGGGTACACACTGCAGCAACGGTGCACCAGTGATGGAGGGAGTGAATGTTTAGGGTGGTGGATGGGGTGCCAATCAAGCAGGCTGCTTTGTCCTGGATGGTGTCGAGCTTCTTGAGTGTTGTTGGAGCTGCACTCATCCAGGCAAGTGTGCCCAGAATTGGATATAATAATCTAGCTAAGGTCCAACCAGTGTTTTATAAAGTTTTAGCATAATTTCCTTGCTTTTGTACTCTATGCCTCTATTAATAAAACCAAGGATCGCGTATGCATTTTTAACAGCCTTCTCAACTTGTCCTGCCACCTTCAAAGATTTGCATATGTCCACCCCCAGGTCCCTCTGTTCCTGCACCCCCTTTAAAATTGTACCATTTAGTTTTTATTGCCTCTCGTCCTTTTTTCTTCAAAAGTGCATCACTTCACACTTCCCTGCATTAAATTGCATCTGCCATGTGTCTGCCCATTTCACCAGTCTGTGTCCTCCTGAAGTCTGTTACTATCCTTCTCACCGTTTACTACATTTCCAAGCTTTGTGTCATCTGCAAACTTTGAAATTATGCCCCGTTTATCCAAGCCCAAGTCATTAATATATATCAAAATGAGCAGTGGTCCTAATAGCAACCCCTGGGAGACTCAACAGTATACTTCCCTCCAGTCTGAAAAGGAACCGTTCACCACTACTCTCTGCTTTCTGTCTCATAGCCAATTTCATATCCACGCTTCTACTGCCCCTTTAATCCCATTTAATTCAATTTTGCTGACAAAGCCTATTAGGTGGCACTTTATCAAATGCCTTTTGAAGGTCCATATACACAACACAACTGTAATACCTTCGTCAACCCTCTTTGTTATTTAATCAAAGCCTCACTCAAGTCAGTCAGGCACAATTTGTCTTTAACCAATCCATGTTGGCTGTTATTTATTAACCCATGTTCTTCCATGTGACAATTAATTTTGTCCAGGATTATTGTCTCTAGAAGTTTCCCCACCACCGATGTTGGGCTGACTGGCCGTAGTTACCTGGTTTATCCATCTCCCCTTCTTTGAACAAGGGTGTAACATTTGGAACCCTCCAGTCCTCTGGCACCACTCCCATATCCAAGGTGGATTGAAAGATTGTGACCAAAGCCTCTGCTATTTCCACCCTTACTTCCCTTAGCAACCTGGGGTGCATCCCATCTGGACTGGGTGACTTTTCTACTTTGAGCATTGCCAACTGTTTAAGTACCTTCTTTATCTATTTTTATGCTATCCAATTTCTCTACTACCTCCTCCTTTACTATAACATTGGCAGTATCCTCTTCTTTCAGATGAGATGTTAAACCGAGGCCCCATCTGCCCTCTCAGATCCCATGACACTATTTTGAAGAAAAGCAGGGAGGTTATCCCCGGTGTCCTGGCCAATATTTATTTCTCAACCAACATAAACAAAACAGATTATCTGGTCATTATCACATTGGTGTTTGTGGGACCTTGCTGTGCGCAAATGGCTGCCGTGTTTCCTACTTTCCAACAGTACTTCATTGGCTGTAAAGCACTTTGGGACGTCCTGAGGTCGTGAAAGGCGCTATATAAATGCAAGTTCTTTCTGTCTGTCTGTCTATCTGTCTTGCAGACAGATGCAAAGTACTCGTTTAGTACCTCAACCACACCCTCTGCCTCTACAAGATGATTTTCTTTTAGGTCCTTAATCGACCCCACCTTTCCTTTGACACTTTACATGTTTATAAAAGACTAGAGTTCACGTTTATGTTACCCGCTAATCTTTTCTCATACATTCTCTTTGCCCCTCTTATTTCCATTTTCAGTTCTCTTCTGCACTCTTTTGCATTCAGCTTGATTCTCTACCATTTTATTAACCTGACATTTATCAAAAGCCTCCTTTTTCTGTTTCATTTTAATCTCAATTTCCTTAGTCATCCAGGGAGCTCTAGCTTTTGATGCTCTTCCTTTCCCCCTCACAGGAATGTGTCTAGTCTGTACCCGAACTATCTCCTTGAAGGCCTCCCATTGCTAAATATACTGCCTCCAAGTCAGCTGGCTTCCAAGGGTTAATTTAATGATTTTCCACTCCTGGTACAGAATTTCAACCATCGGGAGTGCATGTCGGGAATTTGGGTGTGTAGGTCAGCTGTCACTGGAGAACTTTCTGTCCATTAATTTTAATGGATGTAAACTCCTGTGGGTCCAGCTGACCTCTGCAACCGAATTCCTGATCTACATACCCAGCGGGCAAAGCTCCATACCAGGAATGCAAGTTCATAAAATCTACCCTTTTAATCTTAAGAATTAATGATTCAAATTAAATGTATTGGCCAATTTATGTTAAATCACTCTTTGCATAGAGGTTTAAAATTCTCAACATGTACCTTAAATTGTAGAAGTGAATGTTACTTATGCTGTGATTGGAGTGTTGTGTAGCTATAACGTGCAAGCCTTCCTTACTCCTGACATTATCACTTAAGTTTATTGAAGGAAGCATTGCTCATTTTATTTCATTTTGCCTGAGATCAATGTCACAGGAGATCAACTATTGTTTAATTATTTTAATGATTCATTTTTGCAATAAAATTTGACCCTTAGAACTGCAAACAGGTTCAAGGAAACTCTAATCCTTTTGGGAAACTGAAATAAACATTAATATTACATTATTAAAGCTACTCATATAAGAGAAATGGTTTTTACTGTAATGTTGACCATAAGCCACCAAAAAAAACCTAAAATACAATTCTACATTTAAAAAATCTTTAAATGTAACTGTTTGTGCTCAGCCATTGGCCCTTTTTCCTCCTATTCGCATTCTGTCCTTTAAATTTTAACTTAAGTTTTGCTCTTCACTGACTTCTATTCTATATATTTTTTTACTATTTAAGTTTAAATGGCCTTTTGTGTATCTCCCCCTCCCTTCACCCCACTATTGGCAGCTGTGCCTTTAGCTGCCTCGGCCCCATGCTCTGGAATTCCCTCCTTACCACTCAATCTTTCCACCTCCCTCTCCTTCTTTAAGACCTTCCTTAAAACCAAGCTTTTGGTCACTCCTGCTAATATCTCCTCCTTTGGCTCGGCGTGCATTTTTTCATTAAGCCTCTATGACATGCTATTTGACATTTTTTCTATGCTCATGGTGCTATGTAATTGTAAGTTGTTTAAAATGCTATCTCTTTATCTATTTCTAGCTTATCGATCTCTTTATCTTACCTATCTCTATCTTATCTATTTGACCCTGTGTTTTGTTTAGAAAGAAAATAACTTGCATTTATATGGTGCAATTCACGCCCTGAGGACATTTCATACAGGGAGAGGGGGTTTAGGGAGGGAATTTCAGAGCTTGGTACTGAGGTGGCTGAAGGAACAGCCTCTACTGGTGCAATGAAGGGAGGGGAGCTGCACAAGAGGTCATTTAAACTTAAATAGTAAAACAAAAGAAAGGAAAAAAAAGTCAGTAAAGAGCAAAATTTAAATTAAAATAAAAAGGACACAGAGCTTCACAGTCAATTAATCAATTTGTTTATGTAAGCAAGTGTGGCAGCCAGTTAGTGCACAGCAAAGTCCCACAAACAGCAAATGAGATGAGTGGCCAGTTAATTTGTTTTTGCTGGTGTTGGTTGAGGGAGGAATGTTGGTAAGGAAGAACTCACTACTCTTCTTCGAACATTCCATAGGATCTTTTATATCCTTCTGAAAAGGCAGATGGAGCCTTGGTATGGTGTCTCACCAAGAAAAAAAAGCACCTCTGACAGTGCAGCACACCCTGAGCACAACTGTCAAGTCTCAGCCTAGATTATGTGTTCAAGGCCTGGCATGGAGCTTGAACCTGTGACTGGCAAGAGTGTTGATACTGAGCCAAGTTGACACTTGAAACTGAATGAAGCTCCTCCTGTTGCCCAGAGAGGTAGTTCAGGTCCCCTTTTATAAGGAGAGATGAAATGGGAGCATAGTATTGATTGATAGATATTTGCCGTACTGTGATTTATAATGCTAGTAAACCACTTGCTGCTAAGATTACTTCTTACATCAAGCAGCCTTTTGATATTTGCTCTCACAGTGTGCATTCACCTTTTGGCCTTCCTGGATTGACTAGTTATTCCATGTCTTTCTATGGCAAATCGCAATGCTGATCTCTACCTGGGATCCCGTGATTCACAAGATTGAATCACAGAGATATAATCGACATCAGGTATTGCAAACTTATTGGAGGTGGGAGCAAATTTTGTTGAAACAAGCTTTCATTTAATGGAAACAAAAACATAAAAAGCTGTAAATACTCAAGCAGTTCAGGACTGAAGAAGGGTCTTGACTAACTTCTGTTTCTCCAGAGGCTGCCTGACCTGTTGAATATTTGCAGCTTTTTCTCTTTTTGTTTTCAGATTTCCAGTATCTGCAGTTTTTTTGCTTTCATTTAATGGCTAGTTTTCCAGTCAAAGAAAACCCTTGATTTGAAATATTGACCAAATGAATCACCAGTTAGAAGATGCATGTGTGTCAGTTTACAACAACAACTTGTATTCATGTAACGCGTTTAACATAGAAAAATGTCCCAAGGTAATGTCACAGAGGCGTAAATAGATGCCGAGCCGAGGAAAGGAAGTATTAGAAAGGGTGATCACAAGCTTGATCAAAGAGAGGGATTTTAGAGGAGGAGAGGTATGTGGAGAGGCAGAGTGATTTAGGGAAGGAATTCCAGTGCCTGGGAATTAGGCGGCTGAAGGCACGGCCACAAATGGTAGGGTGAAGGGAGGATGCACAAAAGGTTGGTGTCAAAGGAATAGAGAATTTGAGGGGTTGGGGGGGTGGTGTTCATGCTGGAGGAGGTTCCAGAGATAGGGAGGGAAGAGGCCATAGATAGATTTAAACACATGGATAAGAATTTAAAATTTGTTCCACTGGGGACCAATGCTCGTGTGATGAGTATGTGGGATGGGATACAGGCAGCAGTTTTGGAAGAGCTGAAGTTTGTGGAGGCTGGCCAAAGGGGAGTTGAAGTAACCAAGTCTGGAGGTGATAAAGGCATGTATGAGGATTTCAGTGACTGGTGGGCTGGGGTGATGGTGGAGGCAAGCAGTTTCTAATGGACAGGATTTGGGTTGGAAGCTCGGCTCGTGGACAAATGGGATGCTGAGGCTGTGAACAGACTCATTCAGCCTTAGATGGTGGGTAAGGAGAAGGATAGAGTCGGAAGCAAGGGTACAGAATTTGTGGCAGGGGCCAAAGACAATGGACCTGAATGTGCAGAAAACTTGCGCTACAGTAAAGGCACATCTACGGCATACCTCATTATTATGGTGCAGAAATTCCAGCAAATTATGGCATGTGTGATTGATGCCATTACATACGTCACCCCATAATTTGCTGGGAATTTTGCACTGCACCACAGAGACCCTCACCGAAAAGGTTGAACAGCTCGTTATTAACCCTCCTCCTATTAAAATCAATGATAAGATCAAGTTTGCTGAATTAACGCCACTGTGATCTCCACAGCTACTTAGACCTTTACAGAATGGTGCTGGAGAGCTCAGTATGCTTGATATAATCACAAGAATAGGAAAAATTATGAATATTTTGGTTTTGAAATGCGGAGTATTGACGATGTAAATAAACCTATATTTGAATTAACTGGCTCAAATGATAGATGCATACTTTGCGATTAATTGAATCGCATTAAAGAAGCTGCTTTAAAAATCAGTTAGGTGGAGCAGAAAGTCTGACAAAAAAAATTGCCCTGTGTCAGCCGCTGTTTATAGTATCTGATGGCTCGTGTTCGAAACGACTTATTCAGGATTCCATTTGTATAAGCTATCACGGGTAGCTCGTTTGTACACATCCAATTACTATTGGTAGCCCAGTAAAATGCTCAATGCCTTCTATTTAAATTCATAACCGTTTCATCATGTTGCATTTTATTTACATCATTCCATCCCAATTTTACAGATATATCAGCCTTAACAACACATTCCATTCTGGAAACCTCTCCATAGCAGTAAGGATGATGTGGAGATGCCGGTGATGGACTGGGGTTGACAATTGTAAACAATTTTACAACACCAAGTTATAGTCCAGCAATTTTATTTTAAATTCACAAGCTTTCGGAGACTTCCTCCTTCCTCAGGCAAATGGTGTTGTAAAATTGTTTACAATTAGCAGTAAGGAAGTGGCTGATTAGGTGAATCTGATTTAAACCAATAACAAAGAGCAGCGAGTCTGTGCTTGTCTGTGCTTGTCTGTGTGTGACTGCAGCAGGCCAGCTCCATTTAGTTTCTGCAATTGATCAACACAGCATGCAGCCCAGGTCAATTTCAAGCTGAGGTCCCACCCACACACCGCTCTGAATGGACAAAACATTTAATGAACATTCCCATTGAAACATTGCCAGAGACCATGTGCAATTTTTCATTGGCTAGTTTGATTATCAATCCTGTGTGTACAGATGTGTCCTGCCCCTTAGGGAAGTATGCTGTTAACACATTATTATTCAGTTATTTACTCTTTTTTTATAATATATTCATTCAGTTGGATTGGTTTATATTGCTACATTTCACTTGTTTTAAATGAAAGCAACAGAGACCTGTATACACAGATGAAACATCTAAACGATGTAAAATAATTTTGTAGTGAATTCCAGGCCATTGAATTTAAAGAGTAATGTGATGCCTATTTTATCAGGTAATTTGCTGTTTTATTAAATCCTAAGTAAATACAGTTAATATGTGTTAGTTCAACTGTTATACAAAGTGTTTCCATTTACTATAGTATTTTTCGAGGTCAACAGTTTTAGGAGAGAACGCCTTTGCTCTTTCTCACTGCTGCAGAGATATCCATTGGTCGTGCCATTTCTGAGTCAATGGGCTCTATTTTAGAACCCGCAATCGGGTGCGTTCCTGGCGGGGGGGCTCCGAAAATCGGGGAAATCCCGGAGCGGTTCGGGAGCCCAGCTCCAACCCGCCCACTTCCGGGTTCCCCACAGACGCGCCGACATGCGCGCGCAGCCCCCGCATGTGGGACTCCCGCAGGCAATTAAAGCCAGCGGGGTGCCACTTGAGACTATTTACCTTGGTATTTCAGGTCATTAACAGACCTGATTATGGGAATATGTCAGGAGGGGTGGGATTTTAGAAACAACTGGGACTGTTTCCCGTACTGGGGGAAACATTCCCAGTTGAAATGGATGTGTTGCAGCTATCGGCCTTTGGCAGCTGCAAAGGTCCATTTGACAGGTGGCGGGGGGGGCGGGGGAGACCCTCACTCATTGCAGGAGGCCACTCTGTCACTTTGGACAAAGTTTGGCCTCCACCACCCTCCTCCTGACAATCAAATTCACCAACTTGCACACTTACCCTGGGGTCCAGAGACATGTACCTACCTTGCGGACCCCCTCAGATGTACATCTTCCGGATGGGGGCCGCCGTAGCTGCAGTCGTGACCTCCTCGGATGGCAAACAGCATCACCAGCCTCGCCGTCTGCCTCTGACACGTGGAGCTCCACAACACAGTGCTGTGACACATCCACCTGCACAGCAGGAGGGAGGGCTACCGCAGAGAGAGATGCGTCGCAGAGGGCACTACCCTCGCCACAGGGTCCACAGACCGAGGTTCAGCTTCCTGGACCTCTCTGAGCAGCAGTGCACACGGAGGCTCAGAGTCACTCGACATGTAGTCATTGACATCTGCAGCCTCCTTCATGCCGAGCTGCTCCCGGCTGGCCCGAGCACCATCTTCTTACCTGTCGCTGTCAAAGTCACCACTGCCCTCAACAACTTCTCTTCCGCTTCCTTCCAGGGTACCACCGGGGACATCGCTGACGTCTCTCAGTCGTCTGCACAAAAGAGCCCTGCAAATACACCTACACCACTCTGCAGTGACACAATGGGTGTCATCAGGTGTGGGTCTTCATAGTGATCCTCAGGAAAGGGCATTATTGCACAAACCAGACAAGATTCGCAAAGATGTGGCAGTAGTGGTGCCAATATAATGTGATGTGAGTTGCTCAGAAATGAAATATAAGTAAAAACCATGACAAACCCTCAAACACCCTTGTGCATCCCCTTCATGCTCACAACACGTTTGCCTTACGCTTCCTACTGCACATATGTGATGCATGCCCTGTGGCTGCAGCACATGTAGTGGCAGGTTGAGTGAGGCTGACTGTGAAAGAGATGCATGAGAGGGTGAGTATGAGATAGAGCCATGAGATTGTATGAGGATTGGGTTGCGTGGTAGTGGCGGGATGAGTACTGGCGAGGTGAGTAAGTGCAGGTAAGATGAGGATGAGGTTTGAGTGGGTGTGAGGGGTGATGTGACAGAGTAGTGTTGGCAGTGCAGAAGGAGATGTGGGGTGGGGGCGGTGATGTGGCAGACGGAGTGTAGGGGAATGAGTAAGTGTACTCACTTTGGCTGACCTACTTAGGTTATTGCAGCGCCTCCTGCACTGTATGCAGGTGGGCGATATGTTGGTGGTGCAGGTGACCTCCTCTGCCACCTCGAGCAAGGCCTTCCTGGTGGCAGAGGCAGGCCGCTTCCTCCCGCCCGCCAGGGAGAAGATCTCTGTCCTCCTCCTCCTCCTCCTCACCCCATCTAATGATACCTGGAGTGAGGCATCATTAAACTGGGAGCAGCCTTCCCCTGGGCTGCTCCATGCTGTATTTTTTGCTATTTCTTGCAGCATCAGTCAGTGGAGGACTGCCCCTTTAAATAGAGCTCCTCCAGCTGACAGAGCTTACTGCGCATGCGCAGCCCGCCTGACGCGTAGATCAGCAGTGGGGAACCCGGAAGACCAGGTAAGTGGATCCAATTAGGCTGCGATCGCGCGCGGGGCAGACTGATTTCGCCGAGCACGTTACCCACGCGCCCAATAGCTCCCCCGCCGCGAACCCGCAGCCCTGGCAATATCGAGCCCAATGATACACTTGCTGTGGCATATTCTAATTATTTTTCCAGCAAATTGTGACGTGAATTCACAATTGGAGGATCGGGGAGCACAACAGTCTAACTTGCAGTGTTTGTCGCCAGTATTGCCATTGCACCGAATTCTGTGCCAGCAGTTTTGGTCTTCCCAGCATTTGGATGGTCAAAGTTACAGCTCATCCAAGACTGGATGTTGGACCACACAGAAGCAGTGGGGTGGTCAAGAGATGTGGTGAAGGTAGAACTGGGTGTTGTTAGCATACTTGGCAGCTAACCCCATGTCTGCGGATGATGTCGCAGATGATGGAACAGCATGTAAGTTGCGAAGAGGATGGGGCCACGGAAAAATCCTTGGGGAACTCCAGAGTTGACGGTGCGGAGGTGGGAAGAGAAGCCACTGATAGCGATGATCTGTTTACAATTAGTTAGACAATGCACCACGGTCACAGGGAATGTTATTTATGACTTTGGTTAAGGCTATTTTGGAGGTGTTGAAGGGGTAGTAACCTGATTGGAGGTATTCAAAAGCTCCACTGATGATCCGTAAACATGAATTCCTCCTTTCCACACACCCCATACCAATTGTGCCATAAGGTGGTCATTTATTACTCAGTGAGTAACAGTACATACCCAACACTAGATGGACAGGAAATCCTGAGATAACTCCAACCATAATGGAATTATACAATAACCCCCCAATGGCTGAATTCCAAGACAACTAAATTGAATCAAATTTGTAAGTAATGGTGAGAAGTAAAACACTTTTCTAATTTTGATGTTCACTGTCAACACCAAGGACTCCCAGGTTAGGTAAAGCACAGCCTAGATGTAAAATACTGTGCCCCAGCAGATTTGGTCTAATTTGGGGAAAAGATTAGGCAGGGTACTCATTCATGCAATTTAGTCATTAGTTATTCTGATTACAGTTGTCTGTGGCTACCTTTGTTATATCACATTTTTTTAAAAATCTGAGACATTCAAATGATTGTATAAATCACAAGAGCAAACCTTGAGCAATTTGGCAATGTTCTGAATCCCCGAGCTTAGATTATAGCCTGGAAGTGATTCTCTGATAATTGTTTTGTAGCAGAAACTGCTGTGGGTTGAATAACTGGCAATTATAGACAGTGTGATCTAATAGCATTACCTACAATAACTGTGCATGTTTATGAGAATGACACAGTAATGATACCCTAAGGTATGGAGTAATCCTATTTTTTTTAAGAAAATTGCAATATGAAATGATTATTATTGTGCCTTCTCTCCAATAAAATATTTAAACATAGTTTTACGTAGAGCCATGAAAACCATAATACTGTTAACTCCTTCATTTTAGATGCAATGAATCTTCATGTTTAATCAGTCTGCTCTAGTACAGTGTACTTGATACTCCGATGTGATGGATCAGTTGAAGAATGTGAGCTTGCATCTAAAGTTTTCCTTCTCCCTGGCCCCTTCAACCTACATGCTGAGTGATGTCAGATTTATTTTCAGGAAGCCCCAAGTGGAGGCCAGCTGCTTCTACTTCTGGAGGGAGGAGAAAATCAGAGATGGAGTCGGTCACTCTTGGACATCTTCTGTTGATTTGCAGAAGAGCAACACTGGCAAAAGCTCATCTGCACTATCAGTTGTAAAAGGGGTGAAGTTGCAGGCAAAGTTATATGTTAAATTACTTCGCCCCAAATTTTCACAGAAGTTCTTCCGTGTTCTGCCATAACTTTGGCCAGGGATTGATGGAACCCCTGTAGAAACGACGTAAATCGCTCAAACTAACCACTCACGTTGTTTCTCTGGAGGTTCCGCCAATCTCCCACCACTGGGTTGATACAGGGCCATTGTATTTATTTAGTGATTAAGCAGCAGATACTGAAAGGGGTGAACTAAAAAAAACTCCTCTAACAAAGAGCTGCTGGCAGCTTTTGTCCAAGCAGACGACGCAAAAAGCAAAGGAGCCTAAGTGTTTTAATTTCAAAATGTACAATTGAGTTCATTTTCTTCCTAAAGTTTTGCTGTGGAGATTATTTAAATTATATGTCAGGTAAATTTAAAGTTAGCTTTTTATTTTCTAATGTTATATTTCCCTCAGTATTTGCATTGTACATTGTACATGTTAATGTATGTTACATTAAAACTTTGCAGCTGTCTTAAACATGTTTGAGTACCAGTCCAGCTCCATTTGTTTTTATAGTCATATAATCTTACAGCAATCTGTTATTAATTATACACATAGCTCAGATAAGCAAATGTGTCCCATTTAAAATCTTTACTTATGACTTGCAGTGTAATTGCATGTTATCAGTCCTGATAAGCTGATTATAGAAACTGGAATATGTTTCTCCAAGTGATCTATAATATTTATAGCCCAAAGCTGGTTTTCTTTTGAAATCTGCCCCTAAAATTATTTTATCATATTTCTCTGACTGATGCAGTTCAATTCTGCTCCACATAGAAAGTTGCATCAGATACTTTATCAAAACTAGACATTGCTGTCCATGAGTGTAAAATAACTGAATAAACTAGAGGAAAAATGTTATAGTAATCAAGAAACTTTTCTTTTTCTCTTCTTCCTCTTCGGCCATTGCATGTACCATTCCTCAGTTAACAAGATGGGTGCTTTGGAATCCTCTGCAAGGAGATGTCTGAACATCTCAGGGTACCTAGCGCTCCTCCCTGTAGGCAAATATGCACCTTCTACTGTCTACCTCCCTTGATGATACTGCAACAATTGGGCACTCTTGTGGAGGATTTTCAGGCATGATTATCAAAAATGAGCTGCAAATAAGTGGAGGGAAATTTTATTTCATTGCTGGGATTTTCTCAGGGACTCTGTGCTTTGAGGATGAAGAGGATATAATACTCAAATGCTGTTGTATTGTTGACCTGCTGAGGTCACTTTACATGGAGTGCAGGAATTGCACATTTATATGGGAGAGAAAAGAATGTTGGTTATTTTAATCATTTTAAAAAGATTAACTAGTGATATAAAGTCTTGAAAAGAGTAGCTCTCCAGAATACTATCCTGAAGATTTGTATTATTTAAAAGAAACCTATTACTTTGTATATATGTTTTGATTCATTAGTTCTTATCAAAAATACAAGTAACAGAAAGATTAGAATGGCTCATTGATCATTGTTCACTACATCTGATAAGAGATTCTGAAACAGTACTTTACTTTAACTGCAGCTCAGCAATAACCTACCCTTTTTTTGTTTGTTACTGTATATACATATGTAAGGCAGCCTGTGTATAAAATGATACGTCCCACTTTCCAGCAAAAAATACTCCCTAAAGTCTATGACCCACATGTGAGTCAACATTCTATGCATTGCTGATTGGCCAAGTTTACGCTCTTTACTGGTTCGTACTTTTCTTAAAGCTTAAGAAGCAGAACCTGCCCTGCTCTTAGGCAGAGCTTAACCTGACTTTGCTGTTAGTCAAAATTGTCAATAGATCAGCTGTTCCAGGGCTAGGTGACTTTTTAGTTGAAAGTTATGGTTCTTCTGCTTCAATGATTAATTGACATTTCTGCCTGAAACTGGGGTAAGCTTGGGAACACATTTTAAAAACCGCTTACCTGCATCACATTGCAACGACTTCCATGGTAAGATGACCCTTACCTCCCCCCCACACACACACAATTTTGAGCCCCTAAATAGTTCCATAAATTTCTAGTCTTCTCTGCGAGTATTTACAGATGATTACATGTTTCACAAAGTTAACATTGTGCAGTTATAAGAGAAGGATGTACATACAGTGTGCATCTGAAGTGCAGACATTTTTTCCCCCCATTTTCTTCCCTTCAAGGTATTGAATCTGGCTGGGATACAGTGCCACGAGTGCCAGAAGCCCTCCATGATCTCAGCCAAATAATTATTTTTCACTTCTGAATCTAAATATTGAGTGTTGTGATGCAATTCAGCAATGGGAGGTATCATAACCAAGCCCGATCCTGCATCCACTTTATGTCTACTCACACATATTTTCCAACTGGGAGCCAGTTGATAGCAATTAAAAGCAAAGAATGGTGAATTGGTATTTCTCTGCACCCCCTCCCCTCATTCCCAAAGTACAGGGATACTGGTATTAATTGTAGTCCCAACATTCTGTTCCCCAGGTTGCAATCAGCTAATTTGTCTGAGTTAGGTTATATGGCTCAGTGCCACATTGGGCAGTGGACTTACCCATAGAACCATAAGGGAAACAGGTGAAGACAGTTTTCTATTAAAATTTTATTACAGTGCACTTTGCCTCTGAAAAGCTGCAATCTGCCACAGCTTTTTTTAATATTCATTCTCAGCATGTGGGAGTCGCTGGCAAGGTCGTCATTTATTGCCTGCCCCATTAATATATATGAAAAGCTGAGGCCCCAGGACAGATCCCTGGAGAGCACCACTTATCACATCCTGCCAACTAGAGAACAAACCCCTTGGGGGAAAAAAAATTGGATAGGGGCCATTTTTAGGCGTAGGTAGCGTGATGTGCTATTACCCCGCACCCAATGTCCCCTACGCAGGTAGGACGCAAGCTTCGGCCTTAGGACTTACCTGCAATCAGCGTTCCATTCCTGGCCTTGCACCAGGGGAGCTCAATCTCTTCAAAGGAGGATGTTTCTTAGAAATCTCTTAAAGGTAGCTGGTACATGTTTTTGGCTGAAAATAAGTCTACTGTCTGCATGGAGTCTGAACAGAGATCAGACATCGCACACGTAAAACACAGATGCAGGTCCCATCCCTATGTTTACACACTGATGAGTTTTGTTAAATAAAGGTTGCGCGCTACTAAACCCCACATCCTGCAATCTGCACGCCAGACCTCACCAGTCTGCCGATCTGAGTTGGTACCAGGCCTGCGAGAGTGCATGCACCAAGGTTCTCTGCTGATGCACTAGAGACCTTGGTGCAAGAGGTGGACAGAAGGAGGGACATCCTATATCTGCGGGGGGAGTGGGGGGCTGGGAGCAAGAGGCCTCCAGACATTTATCCAAAAGACAGTGGGAGGCAGCGGGGGACGAAGTCAATGCCAAGCGCACAGCATCATGAACATGGATGCAGTGCAGGAAGAAGTTCAATGCTTTGACATGAGTGGTCAAGGTGAGTGACGTCAACTGTCAAGTGGTGTCTTCTACCAACTGCACCACACACTACAACCCCCATCCCCCACATACCAACAAACTCTTTCCAGCAGTACTCAACTCTTCAAACCAGATGCTTCCTCTCACCCTTACACATTACCATTGTTTTAAGCCGCCCACCCACAACTCACAGGCCACACACTGGCAGCTATTCAACCATGACAGGCACATCACCCAGTCACATGTCCCGCTGCCTTGTAGAAGAAGGTGGCGCATATCAGGAGGCAACAAGTGGCAGTGGCATTTAGCCCGTCGAGCCTGTTCCGCCATTCAATGAGATCATGGTGGACCTGTAACCTAACTCCATATACCCGCTGTAGCCCCATATCCCTTAATACTCTTGGTTCACAAAAATCTATCAGTCTCAGACTTAACATTCACAAGTGAGCTAGCATCAACTGCCGTCTGCAGAAGAGCGTTCCAAACATCTCCCACTCTTTGCATGTAGAAGCATTTCCTAATTTCACCCCTGCAAGTCCTGGCTCTAAATGTTAGGCTATGACCCCGCGTCCTAGTATTGAAGTATAGGAGACCTCCAAAAACAGTTACAAACGTCTCGGCAGCTGGAAGCAATAATCCAGCCACTAACCTGTAAATTCTGCATGATCCCTTTAAATAGCACGGGCGGAGAGTCCTCCAGGCACTCTAAGACACATTCAGATGGTCGGGGTTAAGACAGTGCGCTGAGTTGAGCGTTGAGTCCCAAAATGGTGTCTATTGCTTTAAATCAGTGTTGCACACTGATCGAAGCCATTTTCTCCCTACTTTACATGATTCCAGCATTCGTTATCTGTGTCTGCACTAACTCGTATACCAAGATGGCGTCTGGCTCACGTCACGCTGGAAACATGCATGTGCATCCAAGACACCATCTTGGATGTCGGAGAGGCCGTGTATCGCCGAAACAACCAGCGCTACACGGCCCAATTTAGCGCCCTTTATCTTTACTTTCCGCCTCCTATCAACCAACCAATTACCGATCCATGTCACAAGGTCACCTCCAATTCCATGTACTCTAATTTTTGTTACTAATCTCTTGTGCGGAACCTTATAACTTGAGATTTATAAAGTAAGTGTGTTTGGGTGACTTTATTTCCTGGCTGCACTTCAGCAGTGGTCTATTGAGACATGTCATGTGGATATAGCTAAAACATTTTTATTTAAAAGTGGAAGTTTAATAAAAATATTGTTATTTCTGGAACTGTGAGTAAGTAAGCAAAGAAACTGAAGCACCCTCTAACCTTTTCATATTCTGCGTATGTTGTAATTGCAGGCTGAGAAGTCCAAGTACAATAACCGATACATTGCTGGTTCAGCAGAGCTACATGGACATTTTCAGCTGGACATTGATGTTGCTGGCATAGTATTCACACACCACCCCATGTTCAGTCGTGAGCATGTATTGGCAATCAAACTGGCTCAGCTGTACGACCAGTATCTTTTTCGACAACAGAAAAATCTTGCCAGCCTTTACTCTGACAAGGTATGAACGTTTGGCGATGAAACTAAAACTGTGTACAAAGTGACAGTATAACCTCAGAGCCACATCAGCAATAAGACCCAGGAGTGAAGAGCCAGCTAGCATTTGAGGATTTCAGCTGTATTTTCCAATTTGTAGGCAGCAATATAACTTCAGTTCGGATGTACAGCGAGATGTCTGATGAATGCCAATAATGCAGCTCACCATCAAAATATGTTGAGAAAGTCATTTCTTTTGTAACTTTAGCCCCGTGTAGCCATCAAAATAGTTTTGATGTTTTGATTTTGGTATAATATGCACACATCATTACACCAATGTCACGTATATTTGCTGCGGTCCAGAACCAGAACTGGATCTGAAATTGCTGGAGTCAAGAAATCTCGTCTACATGACCACTGTGCACTCAAACATGGACTGGTCTCTCTGATCAGTATGTGCAGCATAACTGTAGATAGGACAATAAAAGTTATGCATTTTTTTGTTAATTTAAGATTTTTGCATAATCTCAAATAAACCATAACGTAGTTAAGTATACAAGGATAAGTCTAACACTGGGAACTTGATAGTATCACTTCAGTTTAACAATTACTATCGCACGTGTTTGTTACATTTTGATGCAACATAACCAAGCTTGGAATTGATTGCTTTTTATTTTTTAAAAGTTGTATTTTTGGCTTGAATGATTAATGTTTTCTGTTTGACGCTACTGAGCAATTTATGTTGAAACATAATTTGTAATATTGTTTATTGTTAGACCTTTTTATTATTCTCTTGTTCTTGTAATACAAAACTGGCCAACTCTGCTAAGCATTAAATTGGTGATAAAAGTCTTTCTCTTTAAAGTGACTATTCTGCAATGATTTGTGTTTCTAGTTGCGTGCTCTAAGGAATGCAGTGAATAACATTGCTGATGGTCATAACGTACAAAACTCGGTGGCACAGCACAGACTCATGGAATATAAATCTGAGATCAGGTGAGGCAGTTTGAATGCAATGTTTGTTTGTGTTCAAAGTTAATCAAAACTGATTGAGGTTTTACTTGCTAATTTAAGAGTTGGAAAAAAAACTGCAACTTCTTTTCTCTTTCTCTTATGCTGATATGACAGATTGTAAAACTATAACTGTCATTGTAGCTCATCTTCACTTACTCATCATTCTCATATACTATAGATTTCAGTGGCATATACAGATCTGAGGTATATTTTCTCGTATCTACCGGTCTTAACAAAAAAAGTCAGCATGAGTATAAAGCAGGTTTTGCAATATTGCTGAATGAAGGAAACTGCACCCCTCGGTATCCTGATGTATCCCTTCCTCTTTACAATACTAGTACTTGTTGATGCCCAACTTTCACATTGTTTTTGTGAAAAAATGGTACAGGGTAGATAAAAGCAGACTGTTTCCAGTAGTTGAGGGATCAAGAATGATAGACGATAGATATAAGATTAAATGCAAGAGATTTAGAAAAGAGGGAAGGAGAAACCTCTTTACACAGAGACTTATGAAACATAGAAAAATTTCCGGCACAGAAGGAGGCCATTCAGCCCATCATGTCTGTGCCAGTCGAAAAAGAGCTACCCGATCTAATCTCACTTTCCACTTATGAGACTATGGAATTGACTTCCAGGGTTAGTGGTTGAGGCAGAAACTTTATAAGCATTCAAGATTAGATTGGATAGGTGGATGACAGAAAAGGATTGAAGAATATGGGGGCAGGGTGGGTAAATGCGATTAGAACTATTTGCTTGTGTGGACGGTAAACGCTGATGTGGACTGGTTTGAGCCGAACAACCTGTTTTCATGTTGTGACTTCTATGTATTTCTATTAATTTTAGAAGCACTAATATTGTAGCATTATGTTTTTGTTCCAACTGTTCAGGACTTGTACCATTGTCTGATTTTTTTTTTTCTGGTGGGGTGGGGGGGTGCTATTATTTTCTCTTCTTTCCCACAGTTTTCCTCAGAGTGCAGGCTGCTGGTGTCCAGCTCATCCCAGGCTGTTGCTAAGAGGAGCATGAAAGCAGTCATGTGTGCATTTTTTGCTCCCTCATTCGCCGCGTGCTATTGGAAATGGGAACCTGCGTCCTACCACTTTGTGGCACGGAGCATTGGAATGGCAGCACCAGCTCAACAGAACTTATGCTGAGGCACATCCTGGACTAATGGCTCAGTGTTTCCCACCCATGATAGTGGATCAAATAGATCAAAAATTCCCAGATTCAGGGTTTGAAGATACATAGTTAACGCTGAAAATTTGTTGTGTTGCTTTAGCATTTAATATTTGATATTTGCAGTTGCATAGTGTTGTAACAACCTTCTATATTGAATGATGTTACTGTAGTGTTTTATAACAGCCACTTGGTGGTGCTATGCTTAATAGCAATTTAGTTCTGCTTCTGCACAATGGGTATAAGTTGCTGGAGTCGGTCACAGCAACAACAAAATTTACAATATAAGATTAAATGCAAGAGATTTAGAATAGAGAAACCTCTTTACACAGAGACTTATGAAACATAGAAAAATTTCCGGCACAGAAGGAGGCCATTCAGCCCAAGGTGCCAGTCGAAAAAGAGCTACCCAACCCATATTTATTTTCCCCCATTTGCTTCCCTTTTCCTTTGACTGTGCAACTTCTGTCAGATATGGATCCATGGGTGTCAGCAGCCCCTCCGGTACTTCATCCACGTGGTAATTTTTTGTGCGTGAACACGGACAGTGTCAATGTTTTATGACTATGGACGCATCGTAGCTGTTTCTCATCCTGTCCTTATCTGTTGTCACTGCATGTGCATTTATCGATAGGAATCATTGGATAGTGATGAGGAACAGGAGCCACAGCTGATTTTAGTTTTTCTTTTTGCCATTTTGCTGCACCAGTCGAGATAAGCTGATGCAGTGCGAAGCAGAATCAAGCCTCAGGCCTTCTGATCTGCATGGCTTAGTGATCTACCTGACTGTGTCTTTAGTCACAAGGCCACTGGGGGAACTAAATTTAGTGTATAGATGTCTCTTGAGGCAACACTGTTATCAAGAACCAAGGAAAACTATTATTGTGTCGAATAGGGTGTTTGCTGCACTGAAAATGTGGACGTGTCAATGTTGCTCCAAGTGTAAATAACAATGTCAGTCTTCTGGCTGTATAAACCTACAGCAACAAATAGGCACAACAATCGCTTAACTTCTGTAATTAATATTACTCATGTTCGTTCAGATCTTTTACCAGAATAAATTGAGGCACAAGCTATTGAAAATTGTATGTAAATTAATGTGCCTTTGATTTTCAAATAAGTATAATATCTGACAATTATTGCACTCAACAAACATAAGAGTTTTCTGTTGAACCTAAAAAAAGATCTTGGCTACATTTTGGCCCGGAAAACAACTCTTAGCCTAGATTCTGTAATTTGTATTCCTCAAGTATTAATTCAGGTTCCTTACCAATAAGATGGTTTCACTTTGAAAAGAGTGAACTGTACTAAAACAAACTCAAATGCAGATATAAACTAGCAATAGGGGAAGCCTTCTCATTAAGTTTAAAAAAATCCAAATATCCTTTCACAGATCAACCCGAAGAATGTGTCATATGGAACAGGAGAAAGATCGGACCCTGCTGAAAAACCTTGTCAAAGTATGGAAAGACATCAAGTCGCTCAGAGAGTTCCAGAAATTTACCAACACACCGGTGAAAATGCACCTTAGAAGGTGAACTTCTGATTTTTTACACTTTTTGTGTGCTATTTTTAATCTGCTTCATTGGGAACTTGTGTAAAACAACCTGTAGCCCAAAGTTGCAAAAATTATGGCCCTATAAAAACTGCAAGCTGTTCACCAGTTTGGAGTGTGTTTCAAAATCCAGCTTTTTGGGATGAAGATCATAGAAGTAATAAAATATATACTGAATAATTTATATTAATCAGCTGTGGATCAATTCATAAGCTTGCAGTGATCCTGTCATAGCCAGTAACCCTTATATGACAACCTCATCGCATCTTGAATTTATGAAGTTAGAAAGCATCTGTTACTATGGAAACAGAAGGCAGAAAAATAAGAAATAGAATAAGATTGCCCGTTGTTAATGTGTGTGTGTGTGTGTGTGTGTGTGTGACACACACACACACACACACACACACACACACACACATATATATATTCAATAGTTAATTTCTCTCTGTGTCGCAGACTAATTGCAGTCTTCAGGTGAACGGTGTTTGGAGGATGTAATTAGATTAGATCTGTTCCCATTTTCAACTCATCCATTCTGCCCTTCATTTTATATTTTCATCCTACGTTCCTCAGTCCTCATTTTATAATGGAAGCTATGTAACTTGTTAAGCTTTAATTACGCTCAACTCTCATTTCTCCCCCCCCCTTTTTCTTTCTCCTCCTCTTTTTCTCCCTCCCTTTTTCTTCCCCCCCCTTTTTCTCTCTCATCCCTTCTCTCCCTCTTCTTCCCCTCTATCACTTTGTTCCCCCCTCTATCCTCCCTCTCACCCCCTCTCTCTCTCCTGGCTCATGTGCTCCTCATTTGCTTTCACTTTTTTGCTTTCTCTCTGTCTCTCACACATAGCCTCTTTCTTTCTCTTTCTCCTTAATACATTTCATGAAGTTAATGGAACTCAAAGCAAAAGCTACAGCAGGTATATAATTGGTACACTGTCATTTGTTTTCTCATTCTCACACAGACACAGCCACTTTAAAAAAAACACTCAATATAAATTTACCTCAATTAAGCTTTTGAAATTTCTCCTCTCTTTTCAAAAACTATTTTAAGAAAAGCTACTGAGCAGAAAGTTGAAGAAGCTGAAGAAAAATATTGCATCAGTACAATTTCTACTTGTTTAAATTTAAGTTACTGAGGGGAAAACGGTAACTGGAGAAAAAAGATCAGAACCAGATTGCATGAACAGATGAGTCTATATAAACAAAACCCATAATAAATGTTGACATAGCAAATTATAATGGAAAAATTTGACACAAAAAAGTGTGCCAAAAATGTGACAACGAGAACTGTGTGCAAACATAAGATTTTTAATATAGATAGATATATAGAATGATTTCAATATTGTAGTCTTAACTTACATCTTCTGAACCCCTTGATGAGATTATAACCTTACAATCACTTCCAGATAGTTATCTGAATAAATTACTAAAACAGTTTGGGGGGATGGGGGGGTGGGGGAAATCACTGAACTTGGACCTGGTGTTAGTAATCAGTTTCACCATACCATTATGAATCAAGCTCTAGAAAGCACATCAAAAAACTTATCACATCTGTTAGGATTTGATTAGCTTTCAACACATAATCGTGTCCAATAGCGTAACAATTGCTTCCAGCACATGGCAGTTTTCAGAGAATATTCAGCTTTTTCTTCCCAGTATTGGAGCACTATATGAGTAACACATGTCTTAACTGAAGCCTGAACCCTGGCACCTGGAAAAATTCAGCAAAGCAAGCCTGTGTCACAATCTGAGTATAACCAGACTACAGATAGATTGGTCTGAAAATATTGCTGAATAGGATGCATTGTCTTTCATTAGAATTTTCCTATATCTTGAAGATGTAAAATATTTTAAACATCTGAAGTCAGTGGCACATACTGGGGTTCACAGGCACAGGCAGCCATGCAGTAACTCGCTACATTTGCCATTATTCATGAGTAGGCCCAGACAGGGAGTATAGTCAGCATACATGATCATGCAGAGCAGCACATCCGAGCCCAATCCTGCCTTCACCCAACATGCACGTACGTACGTGTAGCATCCAGCAGGGATCACTGAATACCAATTAGGAGTGAAATCCTGTAAGATTTTCCCCTCACTGACCCAGGGTTGCTGAGGCAAATTGTAGCATTCTAGCTGAGATCCGATAAATCACCACTGACCTGGGTATCTTTTGATTCTTTTCTATAATTTGGAGTTTACGTTTTGAAGGAGAGAAAGTCGCAGTGAGTCCAGTTAAATTTCTGATTTTATTTTGTGCCAAAAATCTAGACAAAGAACTATGGCGTTGCATATCATCCTTGTTGAGCCCGTTTTCCAGGCGGAAAACAAGGGCAAAAAGGACCAATTTTGAAACACAATGTCCCCATTTGATCTGCCCCTGTGTAATAGATGCCACCATATTGGTAGAGGCTGCTTTGCTAGTGTCCCAGGAGGCAACCTGAAATGGGTGTCAAGCCCCTTGAACATGTTAATGAAGGACCTAACGCCTGTTTAAAGTCCCTTCTGGGAAATGTTTCGGCACTGAGCAGAGCAGACTTCTGGCCTGATTTGCTCAGTTTTTTGGTTCTACCCGCAGCCTAACCAGCGGTTCTTAACGGACCATTGGTGGCCACTCCTGAAGGCCGCTGCCAGCCTGTGCTTGGCCCTCCTCCACAGACTTGCCCTGAGGGCCACCGAAATTGACCTCTACTTTGCCAGTGAGCTACCTGGGGACGCAAGGTAGGTGGCAGCTGTTTGCCAGACTTATTAAATTGAGGTCAGAGGACCACTATCGATCAGGCCTGAGGCCTATCTGTTCAGGTACAAGGATCATTCCCTGAGCCGGCCTAGCGGCGCTAACATATTTCTACCCCAATATATTTTATTGAGGACAAAATATGTGTAATTTTTCTTAATATTAAAGGGAAGAGATTAACCGGAAAGCTGATGAAGTAAGTTATGAATGTGAAATCCAGGCTGAGATAACGGAACTTTTGGAAGACTATCAAGAAGAATATGAGAAAAAGCTGGAAGGATATAAAATGAAGTATGAAGAATGGAAAGCCTGGAGAAAGGCAAAAGTGAGTGTTTTGGCTTTATCTTGTTTGCAAATTATTATTATAAATAAAGTTAACTACAGTTAAATGCATGCCTGATCGAAGCGCACATTTAAGTCCAAGTTAGTGGGTCACCAAGCTAATTTTCCCAGTTTTTTACATGCTGCATGTTTAGAGCATTCTCCTTGGGTGGGACACATTTGTTCATGGACAAAATGTATACTGCCAGGACAGAGAGAGAGAATGCATTTGCCTGTTCATTGGAGCATTAATATCTCCTTCCCCCCCCACCACCCCAAAACATCATTACCCCCATTAACACAGGCACTAGGAAGTAATCGCCTGGGTTTGAGGGTTGATGATAATCAGCTCATGGAGATGCAGCCATCACAGCCTGCAATTTTCCATACATCCAACTTCCACAAAAGCCTCCTAGCTCTGCATTCATCAGCCATTTTAGTAACTTTAAGCAGAAATCAGAATGCATATTTACAAAGAGAAAATTGAGTACAATTTAAAATAGTAATGTTCATTTTTGGGAGGTTTCTCAGCATTTCATGCTTTAAAAGGTGCTTAGTTGGTGTTGCTCAGTGTCAATAGATTATAATTGAGAAAATACCGAGGCTCTGCTCATTTGACAGAAAGCAAAGAAGAAAAAGAAGAAAACTGCTGATAATACAGAAGAGAGTTTGATCGTTGAAGAATTTCCAAAGCCTGATCCTCCAGAGCAGGTGGATGCTTTGATTGTAGAGCAGCAAGTCCGAGCAACAGCAGCCAGAATTCGACGTAAACCAGGAGAACCTGTCCTGACTCCTGAACTTAGTATGACAGCCACAGTAACACCCACCAGCCAATGTCCAAGGTAATTGCATGCTAATAGTTTTGTACGGTACACCTAACAGGATTGGAGCAGAAAGGCGAAGGGAATATGTTATAATGTTGTGCTCTTTGAACTATAGACTTCCCAGAATGCATAGTACTTCTGAGTTAAATCTATAACATATTAAAAATTTTGGACCCGATATTACCATGGCGGCGGGTTCGTGGCGGTGGGGAGGCGATTGGGT
Organism: Heptranchias perlo; assembly: GCF_035084215.1. Lineage (NCBI taxonomy): Eukaryota > Metazoa > Chordata > Chondrichthyes > Hexanchiformes > Hexanchidae > Heptranchias > Heptranchias perlo. The sequence goes on along the minus strand of NC_090325.1, from coordinate 109,146,363 downwards.
GCGTGGGTAACGCGCCCGGTGAAATCAGTCTGCCCCGCGCGCAATCGCAGGCTGATTGGATCCACTTACCTCTTGTTCCGGGTTCCCCGCTGCTAAGCTGCGCGGCGGGCGGACTGCGCATGCGCAGTAAGGTCTGTCAGCTGGAGGAGCTCTATTTAAAGGGGCAGTCCTCCACTAACTGATGCTGCAAGAAATAGGAAAAATTACAGCATGGAGCAGCCCAGGAGCAGCCCAGGGGAAGGCTGCTCCCAGGTTTAATGATGCCTCACTCCAGGTATCATTGGATGGGGTGAGGAGGAGGGGGAGGACAGAGATTTTCCCCCCGGCGGGCGGGAGGAAGTGGCCTGCCTCTGCCACCAAGCAGGCCTGGCTCGAGGTGGCAGAGGAGGTCATCTGCACCACCAACATATCACCCACCTGATACAGTGCAGGAGGCGCTGCAATGACCTAAGTAGGTCAGCCAAAGTGAGTACACTTACTCATTCCCCTACACTCCGTCTGCCACATCACCGCCCCCACCCCACATCTCCTTCTGTACTGCCAACACTACTCTGTCACATCACCCCTCACACCCACTCAAACCTCATCCTCATCTTACCTGCACTCACTCACCTCGCCAGTACTCATCCCGCCACTACCACTCAACCCAATCCTCATACAATCTCATGGCTCTATCTCATACTCACCCTCTCATGCATCTCTTTCACAGTCAGCCTCACTCAACCTGCCACTACCTGTGCTGCAGCCACAAGGCATGCATCACATATGTGCAGTAGGAAGCGTAAGGCAAACGTGTTGTGAGCATGAAGGGGATGCACAAGGGTGTTTGAAGGTTTGTCATGGTTTTTACTTATATTTCATTTCTGAACAACTCACATCACATATTATATTGGCACCACTACTGCCACGTCTTTGCGAATCTTGGCTGGTTTGTGCAATAATGCCCTTTCCTGAGGATCACAATGAAGACCCACAACTGATGACACCCATTGTGTCACTGCAGAGTGGGTGTAGGTGTATTTGCAGGGCTCTTTTGTGCAGACGACTGAGAGACGTCGGCGATGTCCCCGGTTGCACCCTGGAAGAATGCGGAGTAGAAGTTGTTGAGCGCAGTGGTGACTTTGACAGCGACAGGTAAGAAGATGGTGCTCGGGCCAGCCAGGAGCAGCTCGGCATGAAGGAGGCTGCAGATGTCCACAATTACATGTCGAGTGAATCTGAGCCACCGTGTGCACTGCTGCTCAGAGAGGTCCAGGAAGCTGAGCCTCGGTCTGTGGACCCTGTGGCGAGGGTAGTGCCCTCTGCGACGCATCTCTCTCTGTGGTTGCCCTCCCTCCTGCTGTGCAGCTGGATGTGTCACAGCACTGTGTTGTGGAGCTCCACGTGTCAGAGGTAGACGGCGTGGCCGGTGAGGCTGGTGATGCTGTTCGCCCTCCGAGGAGGTCATGACTGCAGCTACGGCGGCCCCCATCCGCAAGATGTACATCTGAGGGGGTCCGCAAGGTAGGTACATGTGTCTGGACACCGGGGCAAGTGTGCAAGTTGGTGAATTTTGTTGTTAGGTGGAGGGTGGTGGAGGCCAAACTTTGTCCAAAGTGACAGAGTGGCCTCCTGCAATGAGTGAGGATCTTCCCCCCGCCCCCCCCCCCACCTGTCAAATGGACCTTTGTAGCTGCCACAGGCTGACGGCTGCAACACGTCCATTTGAACTGGGACTGTTTTCCCCCAGTATGGGAAACAGTCCCAGTTGTTTGTAAAATCCCAACCCTCCTAAAATATCACGTTAATCAGGTCTGTAAACGACCTGAAATACCAAAATAAATACCTTAAGTGGCACCCCGCCGGCTTTAATTGCCGGCGGGAGTCCCATATGCGGGGGCTGCGCGCGCATGTCAGCGCGTCAGTGGGGATCCCGGAAATGGGGCGGGTTGGAGCCGGGCTCCCACCCCTCCCCGGGAATCCCCAATTTTCGTAGCCCCCCCGCCAGGAGCGCACCTGATCGCGGGTGCTAAAATAGAGCCCTTTGTGTCTGCACACACCTTCTGCCTACAGAACGTGGCTTCCTCTGGTCATATTTTTGTCACACTTTGTCATCTTTTTCCTATCATAAATTCTTATGTTGACATTTAAAATGGAATTTGCCTTTTATAAACTCAGCACAGTGATTGCGTGATTTGACCTTTGGGTTCCAATAAATTGCTGAAAACGTTTTTTGTCTGCCATGTTTACCTGAGTAACTGACATTTTTAATGCCCAAAATAAGGGTTCGGAACAGACCAGAGATCAAAGCTGAGATTGCTGTCGGAGTTTTATCCTCATTTTTGATGCACTTTATTATTTTTCCCTTTCTTTAGTTCCCAGTCCGAGAAGGCAGGTGGGTGGGTCAACTGGGGTGATTTGCCCTTCCTAAACCCTTCCTGCAGCTAGGAGCTGCCTACATTCCGTCCTGATGGCATTATCAAGAAATTGTTTTATGAAGAATTATGACTGTGAATCAGTGTCCTTCCGCTCCACAGAACCCCACTTTCATTTTGTTTATGTCTGAGGAGCTGCAGAGGGAGTTAGGCACTAGACTGAAAATGGGACATGAAATTCAACTTCGAAAGGGGCGCAATACGGGCGGCAGCAGATTGGTCGCCCGTTATACACCCCGCCCGATTCTGGGGAGTGAACAGAGTGAGCAGTCAGGTTAGTTTTGAATTGCTTTAGGAAAGGACTGGCACCGACATGGTGGGCCGAATGGTCTCCATCTGTGCTCCAAACCTCAGTGGTTCTTTGTAGCTTGGTGGAATTAAAAAGAAAATCTGATTGCCGGAAACTAAAAGTAAAAACAGAAAATCCTGCAAATGCACAGCAGTCAGTCAGCATCTAAAATAGAAAATGGTTTAAAGTTTCAGGTGAATCTTCTTTATCAGTTCAGATGCTGACTAACTTGCTGTGTATTTCTAATATTTTCTTATGTTATTCTGTCATACACTTCTTGCTGTCTTTATGTTGGGGCAATTAATTTTTGAAGCACTTTCTGTTTGGGTTCATGTGGAAAATTGATAGCCTAAGGTATTTGAAAAGATCAATTTAATCTTAACTCAGTATAGGATTTAGAATCTTGTTGGGGCCACGAGATTGTACAACTTTGCTTTAAGCATACAAATAATAAAAATGTGCATTCACTATACTAATAAACACATCTGTAGCATGTTTCCAGAAAATTTGTGATCGCTGTGATATAGAGAGCAAGAATGAAATTAAAAATACAATTTGAAAATAAATTGTTTATTTTCTTCTCAGAGGAGAGCAACTGCGAAGACAGGATGTACAGAAATGCACTCTATATACCAAAGTTCTTTTTAACAACAAAGAGGTCTCCAGGACCAGCAGCCGAACATTGACTGCTGACTTCAGGATCCATTTTGGACAAATCTTCAACGTGCAAATAATCAACTGGCCAGAAAGTATAAAAATTCAGGTATTTTTAGAGGAACAGTTCCCTGGGTCTATCTGGTGCTTTTTAATGTCCAAGACTAATATTTATTGAATGTTCAGTGTGCTTTTCTTTTATTTCCCCGCTTGCTGGTGTATGGTATCAGCACTTTTCCCCAGTGGCCAATCTTCATGTGCCAACCTTAGCTGTGAGTGTCACAAGACTATACAGTAACACAGCTCAATCCAATCCTGTTCTCACCAGATGACCACAGATATGCGTTTTCCAGCAGGAGTCATTAGAGAGCAAACAGGAGCCCGAGCTGATTTTAACCCAAGGCACTGTGACTAATGCTTACACCCCGATTGCCTCCCTAGCTCAGATCAGATAACTCGGCACAGACCAGAAATAAAACGTGGGGCCTTCATGGTCAGTATTGCTCAGTAGCCCACAGAGAGTGGATTAGCCTACAAAGGTATCAGAGAGCTCTGAATGCTCAATGTTTTTATTAACTAAATTCTATAAAAAGTTGGCATAAATCTAAATTACTTTCAGTAACCTATTGTTGAGCAATATTTTCATAGGAACATTAGGAAGAGGAGTAGACCATTCAGTCCCTTTGACTTGCTCCGTCATTCAATTAGATCATGGCTGCACTGTACCTCATTTACCCATCTTTGCTCCATATCCATTGGTACCCTTACCTAACAAAAATACATCTACATCAGTCTTGAAAGCTCCAATTGGCCCAGCATTGACACAGCCTTTTGGGGGAGAAAGTTCCAGTTTTCTACTACCCTTTGTATGAAAAAGTGCTTCCTGATTTCGCTCTTCAATGGCCTAGCTCTAATTTTAAGATTATGTCCCTTGTTCTTGATTCCCCACTAGACAAAATAGTTTCTCCATTTCCACTCAATTAAATTCTTTTAACATTTTGAACCCCTCAATCAGATCACCCCTCAATCTCCTATACTTTAGGGAACAGAAGCCAAGCTTATGCAACCTTTCCTCATAATTTAACTCCCTAAGCCCGGCATCATCCTGGTGAATCTGTGCTGCACCTCCTCCAAGGCCAATATATCCTTCCTGAGGTACAGTGCCCAAAACTGAACGCATTACTCCAGATAGGGTCTGATCACGGCTCTGTACAACTGAAGCATTCGGTTACATTCCTGTACAGTATATTGAATTTAAGTGCACGTCGTGCCATTACAGCTGCAAAAAATTTTTAATGTAACTTTTAATGTAATGAAGTTTAGAAATGACAGAACCTTAGCGGATTTCTTAATTCAAAGGATCCTCTGTATCAACAAAAGCAATACGGTTTTATTATTTTGTTGTCCACAGAGGAGTTAAATACTGCAGCATTTATTACTACACATCACATTGTGATTATCAACATGTAGCCAAAATAATCACCTGATAATGTGCTTTAAGAATATGCAGTAATTGCAGTCTTTCCACATTGTCGATTGGAAGAATTGGCCCTAGATCAATTTTATTATGTATTGTTCTCCTCTGTTCCAAATCCCATCGCATAAATTTCTTTTTCACTGGAAAAATGATTACCTATTTACAAATCTGTCAATATATAGCTTTGAAAGAGCTTTCCTCCATGCCTACGTATTAATTAAAAAATAATTAGCACTATATATAATAAGCTGGTAGAATGTATGTTATTCCATTGGAACGGAAGGTCTGCCTAAATAAAAGGTCATGATGTGGAGATGCCGGTGATGGACTGGGGTTGACAATTGTAAACAATTTTACAACACCAAGTTATAGTCCAGCAATTTTATTTTAAATTCACAAGCTTTCGGAGATTTTCTCCTTCCTCAGGCAAACATTTGCCTGAGGAAGGAGAAAATCTCCGAAAGCTTGTGAATTTAAAATAAAATTGCTGGACTATAACTTGGTGTTGTAAAATTGTTTACAATAAATAAAAGGTAAAAGGTCAGGAGTTACCACCTAGCTAATCGTGAATGATTTATTTTAATGGTTCAGTCTTTAATCAAAAAGGCTCTGAGGTGTTTTGTTCCAAAGTATAATAGCTTTATTATGAAGTTATAATAAGTAGCAAAAATGTTAAAATACAAGAGTACAATTAAACATACTAATAAGATGTTCGGATACAACCTGGCAAAATTTATCACCATTCGAGGTTCCAAGGTGCAGCTCTCGAAGGTCCTTAATATTACTTGAGCGTGTTCAAGAACTTCTAACAAATACGATTTAATTTTCAACTTATATACATTTTTAACACATTAGTTCTATATGGGACCTCCCATCAATCATTCTCATGTCTCATGGAGCTGCCATCTGCTTTACTCCCTTACATTCCAGATGACACGCAACATCTGACCTCATTGCCTCCCATATGATTAGTTGTCTCTGACTTACCAAGGATACTTATGTTTGTCTAAACCATGGCCAACTCCCATTACCCATCTTATGCACGTGAGATTAGAATGACACAGGATGTTCATTGCTCAAGGGTGCCTCTCAACACAAGGTGACCAAAAGTCTATAATGCTAACATAATAGAAAGCCTTGTTCACAGGAAAAACCTATATAATGCTTTTCCTAACAAGGTTAGCAATATTATATAGAAAGCTTGTCTAATGTTTCTCTTACACTAATGGGTACCCAATTGGTTTCTTGCATGGTCAGATGTTAAACAGTTAATTTTAAGTTGGCAATTACTAATGATGCTTAGATGACTTTATATACTAATTGTGGCCCAGAAGATGAAACAGATGCATCTTCTAAAAGCTTAACCAATGTGTCGGAAAATCTTAGGGCAAAAAAAAAACTGGTCTATATTTAAATTAAAAGAGCTTTACCAAGAATCAACATGTTTATACAAAGCTTATTGTGCTCCTGTGTTTTCTCTCTTGTCTTTAGATATTTGAAACCATGGGAACAAGCACCACAAAGACTGAAGTCTTTGTTCCCATCCCAGAAACCACCGTCCTCACAGGGAATGCCCCAATTGACGAAATAGAGTTTAGTAGCGATCAGCGTGTAATGTTTGACCATGAGGGAGTTGGAAGCGGTAGGTTTCAAGTGCAAAGTTTTCATCACTTCAGTAATCATATTCAATGAACAATCGCTGATCATGTTGGTACATTTGTCCCCCTAATTTGGTTAAAAATTATCAGATCGACTTGGAGTTTTGAAAAAGCAGAGCATTTTGATTGTTGCACCAGCACTTCTGTCTGAAGCAGTTGTCATTGATGAACAAAAACATCCAAAACTGCAACATTTCCTGAATTTGATGCTGGATTATAAAGTGGGCTACTTATCATTGTCTCTGAGTATTTGATCCAGAAAATATTTCTAAAAATTGCTCCTTGCTCATTATCTTCCACATGCTACTGAATATAGAGGTCTTGGAGACATTAGGGAAAATTTTCTCCTGGCACAGAGCTTTGTGCACCCTGGGGTCCCAAACAGGGTAGTCCCTCTTTGCTGTATTTTAATGCAGAAACACCTCCAAAGCAGCATGTAACTAGAGGTGTTCGGCTTCGTTAGCTAGGCCTTCAAAGTTGTCTGCTCAGCAATAGTACAACGGCCCCTTTAAGTAGTAGCTGTAAGCTTTAAAAGCTAAAAATTATTTCCTGCCCTTCACTGACAGTAAGCTCTCACCAGTATGCCTAATCCAGGCTATGAGCTTGCTATAATATTATCATGAGGCCGACCTCGAGGAAGTCCATTGAGGTTGACCCAGTGCAATGTCAGTCAGTGTTAAGCCAAGCGGCGGGTCCTGAAAATTTACCTTCTATCGCAAGGAGTTTCACTCTCTGTCTAATTTGTAAAATCCTCAAAAAGATCAAGGAGGTTTGTCCACCAGGATCTTCCACTTCTTGATCCATGATGGCTGTATCTTATGGAACTGTTGCCATATATGTGTACCTGCCTACTTCCTTGAGTGGTTTCCTTTATTTATTGACAATCGGCTAATGCATCTGTAGTTGCAAGGGTTAGATTTGTACCCCATTCTAAATCTATATACTACGTTTACTTGCTTCCAACTCTGTTGACCTTACTAGTACCTGCTTTAGCACCTAGGATATATACAATTAGTCCCTGTGGATTTTTTGCTCTTCCGACCCTTTATTCTATCAAGTCTCTCCTTTATATTGATTTCAAAATTCTCTAGGATATTCATCACGCCAAAATAATTCATCAATGAGTCAGTATTTTCCTGCTTAGTGAATACTTCTAGAAAATAATCAGTCTAATATTTTTTCTTTAATCTTCAATTATTCTACAACTATTACACCTCCCTAACTGTTCTTTACTGTTATACTGAAAGAATATTTTATGATTGTGCTTAATGCCCTTTGCTATATTCACCTCTGGAGCCCTCTTTGCATCCTTAATATCTACTTTAAAGTTTCCTGTATTCCTTCCAATTTTATCCCTTTCCCTATTCTTTCTAAGCTTTTTGTAGCTATTAAACTATCAATCACAAGCGAACAGCTAGAATAACCAAATGATTGTTGCACTTGTTAGTTCTGTTGTAAAACTGCTCAGTTGTCTTAATCAACTAACTGCTGGCGGTATTGTCAGTTAGTTTTCAGAAAAGTAACCTTGCTATATTTTGCTTCTAGGTGTGCCATTTTCCTTTGAAGCTGATGGAAGTAATCAGTTGATCCTGTTAACCTCTGGCAAGTTATCTTGCAGTGTCTCCTGGGCTGTGAGGGAGGATGGTATGCCATTGGTGCCTCCAATGTTTCAGCAAAACTATGGGATTCAAAGGTAAATCATTCAACTTGCTTTGAAATAGTGTGCATTTTCCAAACCAGTGTCAAAATCAACTCTTGAATTATGAGGGTTGAAATAATTTAGACAATCTTACAACACCAAGTCAGAAATAATTTAGAGTTATTAGTTAAGGTTATCAAAACATTGATAAGGTTTTAAAATTTACAACCTATCTTATCTAACATATCTTAGATTATCTAGCTAATTGTTTGTTTCTAAAATATATTTTCACTGTATCAAAGATCAGAAAAGGCTACTGCTGTCATATGAATAAGAGTTGAATCTTCCCATGGTATAAGATGCCAAAGTTGGTCACTTACTGCGTAGGAAGTAAGAGTCTTGAGGTATAACCAAGATTGAATGGTTCGCATCAGTACCACTATTTTGGCATGCTTCTAAAACTGATCGCGTAATAGCCCAAATGGGTACCACTAATCATTACTGCCATCCGCCTCGCAATTAGTTGTCAGTACTGTGTTAATATGGTTGCATTACATGGAAAGGTTGCATGTGGAACTGAGGCAGATATTGCTACTCAATGTCCCAGTCCACTGAAATACTGTTAGATTTATTGGTTTTGAAAATTAGTTTTAGATCTACAGTCTTTGCTCCTGCTTCAGTCTTTGAAACTGGACAAATTGAAACTGTGCTTTTTTTTGTCTTTCATCTGGTTATATCAATATGTTCCATAAACTGACTCAAATGGTATATCTGTGCTTTAAAATGGCAATCTGGCGATGCAGATTAAGTGACAACTGATTGCAGTTGGTGGATTCAGGTGATTGGCAGCCATGCTGTTGGATGCTTGATCATCTTGTTAGGAAGCAAGAGTAATGCTGGGAAACTAAATGCAGGGGTGATTTAAAATAGTACACAGCCAAATATGATTTACTTGGGCAAATTTCAGATGTCTTCTTTGAATTTTTGCCACGTTTACACAGGAAGCTCAATCAAAAGAGATATGCTCTGTGTCTACGTGGTTTTTGTTGGCTAACTGCTGTTTTAAAGTGCTGCTTGCAAATTAGACCTCAGTACTTCTGTAACTGGTGGATTTTTTTTTATATTTTAGCACTTTAAAACATATGGATGCCATATCATCTATTGGAGCATCTGGATTAACAGACATGAAGAAACTGGCTAAGTGGGCAGCAGAGTCGAGGCTTGATCCAAATGACCCCAGCAATGCAGCTCTGATGCAATTAATAATGGTAAGATGGATTGGGTAAATAAAGGAAAATAGGCCCAGAATTTGCTGGACCAGGGCATCTCGCTGCGTGCCCCGTTAGTTAGACTTTTTCCACCTTCAGCTCGAAAATATTTGGTGCTGCAAATTGCTGGAAGTGCGAGCTGATAACAGCGAGGCGAGGTCAACAGGGCATCTGGGACCTTGATGAATGACGGGACCAACAGTCTCTCTCCTTAACCAATGAGATTTAAGGATAGAGAACGAAACAGAGAAATAATGGAGAAGGAAATAGGATGAATTAGAGTGTAATTAGGTACAGAAAGAGAAATAAAGAGAGGGAAAGAAAGATTGGATTAAGAGAGAGATAAAAGAGACAGGAAGGAAAAGTAAGAAAAAAAAATTAAAATTTAAGTTTTACATTTTAAAAACCTCCGAGAATAATTTACTACCTGCAGGAATGAGACCGCCTCAGTTTCAGTTGCTCTCTTTCTGAGCCAGAGAGATTGAATGGCATTGCAGGAACATAAATCTCCTCATTGAAAGGATCCTTGCATGAAATAGCAGCCCTTGCTTTCTGAGGTGAGTTTAATTCGTAATTAATGCGCAAATGCAGCAATTTCTTGAAACTCACAGGGAAGTTGAGGGTGAGCTGTTGTTTTCTTGAGGTTAACGGTGGAGCGTGCAAATCGTCCAGTAATTTGTGGTGATTCGTAACTTACGGGGAATCTCTTCCTAACTATAAGTTGCTGGACGATTCACACATTAATAACGGCTTGCGTTCTAAATTCGACATTACTTTGGCGGCAAATTCTGACCCAATGTATCTCGTATTCTTTATGAACTTGGATGACAGAAATATTTACAGTGGTCTAGACTCTCCAAATTGGAGCAGTAGGGTTCCCTGTTAACCGTGATAGACTCTACCTCTATCCAACATATAGAGTTTTAATAATGAAATTATAGGAATAGTTACTGTTTAAAGGGCTTAGCTTTCCAAATGGCTCACTGGTTAAAAGCATCATCCTATGTTGTACTAAGCTGAACAGACCAAGAACACATACAAAGGGTAGTTTATGGTCTGGGCATGTGGATGACTCAAATTTTGGGGCCGTTAATGCAGTAACTCGTGCCTAGGGTGCTAATGCACATTGGTCGGCACCTCTGCATTATTGGGCACAGAGGCCTGAGGCATAGTACCTACTCGATATGCTTAGCCCACCTCAATGCAGCAATCCAGTGCACTGGAAGCATATACTTAAAATCAAAGCCTATACTTAAGGTCAAAGCTCCGCAGTCCTGCCACATCCAGTCGTGAATGGTGGTGGACAATTAAACAACTAACGGGAGGAGGGAGCTCTGTAAACATCCCCATCCTCAATGATGGTGGAGTCCAGCACGTGAGTGCAAAAGACAAGGCTGAAGCGTTTGCAACCATCTTCAGCCAGAAGTGCCGAGTGGATGATCCATCTCGGCCTCCTCCCGATATCCCCACCATCACAGAAGCCAGTCTTCAGCTAATTCGATTCACTCCACGTGATATCAAGAAAAGGCTGAGTGCACTGGATACAGCAAAAGTGATGGGCCCGACAACATCCCGGCTGTAGTGCTAAAGTCTTGTGCTCCAGAACTAGCTGCGCCTCTAGCCAAACTGTTCCAGTACAGCTACAACACTGGCATCTACCCGACAATGTGGAAAATTGCCCGGGTATGTCCTGTCCACAAAAAGCAGGACAAATCCAATCCAGCCAATTACCGCCCCATCAGTCTGCTCTCAATCATCAGCAAAGTGATGGAAGGTGTCATCGACAGTGCTATCAAGCGGCACTTACTCACCAATAACCTGCTCACCGATGCTCAGTTTGGGTTCCGCCAGGACCTCTCGGCTCCAGACCTCATTACAGCCTTGGTCCAAACTTGGACAAAAGAGCTGAATTCCAGAGGTGAGGTGAAAGTGACTGCCCTTGACATCAAGGCAGCATTCGACCGAGTGTGGCACCAAGGAGCCCTAGTAAAATTGAAGTCAATGGGAATCAGGGGGAAAACTCTCCAGTGGCTGCACAAAGGAAGATGGTAGTGGTTGTTGGAGGCCAATCGTCTCAGCCCAGGGCATTGCTGCAGGAGTTCCTCAGGGCAGTGTCCTATGCCCAACCATCTTCAGCTGCTTCATCAATGACCTTCCCTCCATCATAAGGTCAGAAATGGGGATGTTCGCTGATGATTTCACAGTGTTCAGTTCCATTCGCAACCCCTCAAATAATGAAGCAGTCCGAGCCCGAGCAAGACCTGGACAACATCCAGACTTGGGCTCATAAATGGCAAGTAACATTCGCGCCAGACAAGTGCCAGGCAATGACCATCTCCAACAAGAGAGAGTCTAACCACCTCCCCTTGACATTCAACGGCATTACCATCGCCGAATCCCCCACCATCAACATCCTGGGGGTCACCATTGACCAGAAACTTAACTGGACCAGCCATATAAATACTGTGGCTACAAGAGCAGGTCAGAGGCTGGGTATTCTGCAGCGAGTGACTCACCTCCTGACTCCCCAAAGCCTTTCCACCATCTATAAGGCACAAGTCAGGAGTGTGATGGAATACTCTCCATTTGCCTGGATGAGTGCAGCTTCAACAACACTCAAGAAGCTCAACATCATCCAGGACAAAGCAGTCCACTTGATTGGCACCCCATCCACCACCCTAAACATTCACTCCCTTCACCACCGGCGCACAGTGGCTGCAGTGTGTACCATCCACAGGATGCACTGCAGCAACTCGCCAAGGCTTCTTCGACAGCACCTCCCAAACCCGCGACCTCTACCACCTAGAAGGACAAGAGCAGCAGGTACATGGGAACAGCACCACCTGCACGTTCCCCTCCAAATCACACACCATCCCGACTTGGAAATATATCACCGTTCCTTCATCGTCGCTGGGTCAAAATCCTGGAACTCCCTACCTAACAGCACTGTGGGAGAACCTTCACCACACGGACTGCAGCGGTTCAAGAAGGCGGCTCACCACCACCTTCTCAAGGACAATTAGGGATGGGCAATAAATGCCGGCCTCGCCAGTGATGCCCACATCCCATGAACGAATAAAAAAAAACATTTGCACAAGGCTCATTGAGGCCCCAGAAGACATTTAAATTGAGGGGCCTCCCCAAAATTCGACTGTAGTATTTAAGCAGCACTCCAATCAATGGGCGTTCACTTGGAAAGGGTGCTTCAGACTATGCTGTGTATATCTGTTGCCATTGCACAGAAGGACCTAAAGGCATAAAAATTTATGGCACCAGGTACGTTGACAGCTGCTTAGAGATTTATTCCCATTCAGAAAGTGGTTTCTAGGTCTTGCTGCAGGCAACTGCAAAGTTCTGTCAAAGCCTCCTTGAGGAATTGTCGTCTCTGCATGCAGGTTTCTTTGGCCATGTCCAGGTATGATCGTATTTGGCCTTTATTCATGGGTAATGGCATTAGATGGACTACTAAGTTGACTAAGTTTCAAATGCACCTACTTTGTACATTCCTCTGATTCTGCCTTTCCTCTGGAACCTGCAAATAGAGAGGGATGCCTGCAGCTCCTACATAGGCAGCACACAATGACATTTCTGTGGGAATACATGCACAGGTAGCAGATGTTTTACAATGTTGAAGAGCACCAAGTTCAGTTTTGAGAGCACAGAAAAACAGAAAAGAAAAACTGAAATTGCCTGAAACAAACAAACCAGCTACTCACCACATTTTGTTTCAATTTTCAGAGAGAAAACTTAATGTCACAACCCTATCTCCTGTGCAGCGCCTATTTTTTATAGGCACTGAGTATACTAAGCACTTTATTGGGTTGTGTCTTCCTTGCACTTTTTTTTCAGTGTTGCAGTGACCAATACACAGCAGTGTAATGGTTGCTGAGCATTGCATTATCAGCGTCATTGTGTCATCGTTGTTAGATAAACTGAATGTTCAGATTTTTACTGAGTTTTTAGAATCAGTGATTGAGTAAATGGTGAATGTCATCACTGACCTTTGCTTGGTATTATCATGATAAAAAAAAATCTTGCAAGCTACTTTAATGTTTCTTTGTAAATATCACAAAAAATAAAGTGGAATGTAATTGAGCCAAAATTGAGTACAGATTTTCTTAACACATTAAGATACTAAAATAAGATTATGGGCCAGATTTTGCTGTGAGCGATGCCATTCGTTAGTCTTGCACTTGCCCATAGACTTTCTATGAGCTTTTGCTTGGCAAATTACCATCAACGGGTCAGCCATTCAGCGCAGAACCCTCTACAGGGCATCTGGGACCTGTGTTTAACTGCGCATGTGCGGTCACTGGAAGCTGCTTTCCGATTTGCACATAAATAACGGTGAAGCGCTATTAGCCTTACCATTATTTTTACAGCAAAATCCAGCCCAATATTTGGGACCACTCTTAAGAGAGGCCATGTAAAAAATGCTTGGGTTTTAAATTTATATTTAATGGGATATTGATTTGTGGCATATTTATGGGAACATTCAGTTAAAGAGAACATCTGCTAAGGTATAGATTAATTCTCTATACTCTATATCCTAATGGGAAAAAAAAGTAATTTTCTAGAACCATTTAGACCAGGGCTGCAGCTGCTTTGTACAATATTTGCAATGTATTTATACAGATATCCTATGTGTAATCTCCCTCAGCTTTCCAACACAAAGGTAGTGGTATCCATGTATATATTGTAGCTTCACTGACTGGTTGTACTTTTTAAAGTTTATTTATGTTAAATATTGCATGCAAGTGCAGATTTTTTGTTTTTGTCATTGCCCAATAAAGGAAGAAGGGAAGGCGAAAAAGGAACACGATGGCAGGGTAGGCGCTGGGTACAGTGCCCAGTTTATATTGACATGCATCCCAAATCCTCTCTCTTGTGACACCTCTTCCTCTGAGGGAAGTCTTTGACACTGGTGCCAATTCTGACCTCAGTAGTTTGGGTCATTTACAGATTGACAAATAAAACTCAGATTTGGGGCAAAAGAGCCTTTATGCAACATTAAAATTGATCTAATATTTTACTCATCAGATGCAAATAATTTTAAAGGGATTAAATATAGCTAGTAATTACATATGTCACCAGTTCTCCACAGTCTTCTGCTATTACCATTATATAGATATAACCCTGTGTAGCTTAGTGTTACACATCCTGTCCTTAATGCAAGCCAATTGTTAGAGATGGGTTAACTGCTTTAGTTCTCGGGTGCTTTTGTCCAAAAAAGTGTGGAAGGATTAACCGAGTAACTATAGATCAGTGAGTTTAATGTCAGTTGTAGACATAAGTTACAATCCACATTTCAAGATTGAACTAGTAAGCATTTAGAAATGCACGGGTTAATCAAGGACAACTAGTATGGATTTGCTAATGGCAAATTGTGTTTGATAAATCTCAGAATTATTACGAGTGTCAGATATCTCCCTTGGGTCCATGGTGGGAAGGCTGACAACAGGCACTAAGCATGTGGAGAATTTTGGGTGTGAACCCCTGTCCCACCACTTGGTGGCACACCAAGTTGAGTTTTTCTTTCTGTATTTTTTAATCATCCACAAACTTGGAAGTAATGCTGCTGTATGGGGAAACAAAAACTGCTTAATTTTAAATACTGTTGGTTTTAGCACAGCCAATTGAACTGTGTCAGTTTTGATGAATGTTACACACCCAATATGTTAAATCATTACAGATGATAAAGTGGATAGGAAGGACCAATTTCCCTTAGAGAGGTCAATAACCAGGAGGCATAGATTTAAAGTGATTGGTAAAAGGATTAGGGGAAGCTGAGGAGAAATGTTTTCACCCAGAGGGTGGTGGGGTTCTGGAACTCACTGCCTGAAAGGGTGGTAGAGGCAGAAACGCTCAACTCATTTAAAAAGTACTTGGATGTGCACTTGAAGTACCGTAACCTACAGGGCTACAGACCAAGTGCTGGAAAGTGGGATTAAGCTGGATTGCTCTTTTTCGGCTGGCTTGGACATGATGGGCCGAATAGCCTACTTCTACGCTGTAACTTTCTGTGATTCTAGAAACACAGCAACATAGAAAATAGGAGCAAGAGTAGGCCATTCGGCCCTTCGGACCTGCTCCGCCATTCAAAATGATCATGGCTGATTGTCTAACTCAGTACCCTGTTCCTGCTTTTTCCCCATATCCCTTGATCCCTTTAGCATTAAGAAATATATCTATCTCCTTCTTGAATACATCAAATGACTTGGCCTCCACTGCCTTCTGTGGTAGAGAATTCCACAGGTTCACCACCCTCTGAGTGAAGAAATTTCTCCTCAACTCGGTTCTAAATGGCATACCCCGTATCCTGAGACTGCGACCCCTGGTTCTGGACTCCCCAGCCATCGGGAACATCCTCCCTGCATCTAGCCTGTCTAGTCCTGTTAGAATTTTATACGTTTCGATGAGATCACCTCTCATTCTTCTAAACTGTAGTGAATATAGGCCTAATCGACCCAATCTCTCCTCATACGTCAGTCCTGCCCTCCCAGGAATCAGTCTGGTAAACCTTCGTTGCACTCCCTCCATGGCAAGGACATCCTTCCTCAGATAAGGAGACCAAAACTGCACACAATACTCCAGATGTGGTCTCACCAAGGCCCTGTACAACTGCAGTAAGACATCCCTGTTCCTGTACTCAAATCCTCTTGCAACGAACGCCAACATACCATTCGCCTTCCTAACTGCTTGCTGCACCTGAATGCTCGCTTTTAGAGACTAGTGTCCAAGGACACCCAGGTCTCGTTGCACCTCGCCTTTTCCCAATCTATCACCATTCAGATAATAATCTGTCTTTCTGTTTTTACAACCAAAGTGGATAACCTCACATTTATTCACGTTATACTGCATCTGCCATGTTCTTGCCCACTCGCTCAATTTGTCTAAATCACATTGGAGCCTCTTTGCATCCTCCTCACAGCTCACATTCCACCCCAGCTTTGTGTCGTCTGCAAACTTGGAAATGTTACATTTAGTTCCCTCATCCAAATCATTGATATATATTGTGAATAGCTGGGGCCCAAGTACTAATCCCTGCGGTACCCCACTAGTCACTGCCTGCTACCCGGAAAAAGACCCGTTTATTCCTACTCTCTGTTTCCTGTCTGTCAACCAATTCTCAATCTGTGCCAGTATATTCCCCCCAATCCCATGTGCTCTAATTTTGCACACTAACCTCTTGTGTGGGACTTTATCAAAAGCCTTCTGAAAATCCAAATACACCACATCCACCGGTTCTCCCCTATCTATTCTACTAGTTACCTCCTCAAAAAAGCATGATTTCCCTTTCATAAACCCATGCTGACTTTGTCTAATCCCGTTAATGCCTTCCAAGTGTTCTGTTATCACATCTACTGATGTTAGGCTAACTGGTCTGTAATTCCCTGTTTTTTCTCTCCCTCCTTTTTTAAATAGTGGGGTTACATTTGCCACCTTCCAATCTGGAACTGTTCCAAAGTCTATAGAATTTTGGAAGATGATCACCAATGCATCCATTATTTCCAGGGCCACTTCCTTTAGTACTCTGGGATGTAGATTATCAGGCCCTGGGGATTTGTCAGCCTTTAGCCCCATTAATTTCCCTAGCACTGTTTTTTTACTAATACTGGTTCCCTTCAGTTCCTCCCTCTCACTAGACCCTTGGTTTCCTAACATTTCCGGGAGGTTATTTGTGTCCTCCTTTGTGAAGACAGAACCAAAGTATGTGTTTAATTGTTCTGCCATTTCTTTGTTCCCCATTATAATTTCCCCCATTTCTGACTGCAAGGGACCTACATTTGTCTTCACTAATCTTTTTTTCTTGACATATTTATAGAAGCTTTTACAGTCAGTTTTTATGTTCCCTGCTAGTTTACTCTCATACTCTATTTTTCCCCTCTTAATCAATCTCTTTGTTCTCCTTTGCTGAATTCTAAACTGCTCCCAATCCTCAGGCTTGCCGCTTTTTCTGGCAATTTTATATGTCTCCTCTTTGGATCTAATACTATCCCTAATTTCTTTTGTAAGCCACGGTTGAGCCACCTTTCCTGTTTTATTTTTGTGGCAGACAGGAATGAATAATTGTTATAATTCCTGCACACGTTCTTTAAATATTAGCCATTGCCTATCCACCGTCATCCCTTTTAGTAAAGTTCCCCAATCTATCCTAGCCAACTCACACCTCATACTTTTGTAATTTCCTTTATTTAGATTCAGAACCCTAGTTTCAGATTCGACTACTTCACTCTCCATCTTAATGAGGAATTCTATCATGTTATGGTCGCTCTTCCCTAAGGGACCCCGCACAACAAGATTGTTAACTAATCCTTTCTCATTGCACAATACCCAGTCTAGGATCATCTGTTCTCTAGTTGATTCCTCAACGTATTGGTCTAGAAATCCATCACGTACACACTCCAGGAATTCTTCCCCCACATTATTATTGCTAATGACTGATCTGTGTATTTCTAGCATTTCTGTTTTTATTTCAGATTTCTAGCATGTGCAGTCTTTTCCTTTATTCAATTGTGATTTGTTGAAATGAACATCACATGTTCCTTTTGTATTTAGTCTCTCTCTCAAATTCCTCATAAACTCACTCTCAAGTTCCCAACTCTCTTACCTTTGGCCTCCACCACTACTGCCTTTGACACTCTTGTTCCCAGCAAATCACTATATCCACCCATGTCTCTCCTTGATATAGCTCCCATCTTATCTCCCTGAAGTCGAAGCAGCACAAATTCAAGCATATCTGGCACACATTTGACCTAGACATCAATCATCAGATCTGGCTTGACTATGTCAAGCATTACCATGCTTCACTGTCCTCAGCCAAAACTGTTTATTACACCAGGATGACCCTGGCAGAGGGGGATAACCCCAGGCTCATTCTTTTTATAATCAACTGCCTTCTTAAACCCCAGTCCTCTTCCCTCTTCCCCCCCCTCCTTCTCCTCCTCATCCTCACCTCAAACACTAAACGCAAGGAGCTCAGGGAGCTCTTTGTCTCCAAGGCTAAGACCATCCGTGCAGCTCTCTCTCAGCTTCTTCCCACCCCACCCCCAACTTCCCTTCAGTCACCCACCACTTCAACCTCCATCTTTTAGCAATTTCTCACCGGTATCCCCCCACCTCCCCCAAACCTCTCCAGGTTCATCTCATCCATGAGATTCATCTAATGCTCCCATGATCCATTCCCCTCTTCTAACTACTCACCTACCCTTCCTTGCATGCATACTAGCCAACATTGTCAATGGTTCCCTTTACTCATACTCTATTCCTTTCTCTTCAAAGCCAACATTATCAACCTACCTCCACAAAAAATCCAGCCTCGACCCATCTGTTCCATTCAACCATCACACAATCTCCAACCCACTTTGCTTCTCTAAGGTCCTTGAGCGTCTCATCATCTCCCAGCACTATACCTATGTCTCTGGAACTCCCTGTTCAAATCCTTCCAGTTTGGCTTCCATCCTTCTCACAGCACCAAAATGGCACTAGCCAGAGTTGCAAATGACATCGTTTGTGACTGTGACCATGGTGCATAATCCCTCTTCGACCTTCCCACAGCATTCAATACGAATAACCACATCATCCTCCTCCAGCACCTCTCCATTCACTTCCATGGGACTGCTCTTGAGTAGTTCTGTTACTAACTATCCGAATGTAGCCAGTGCACTTTCAGCAATGGCTTCTCTTCCTTCCCCCACACCACTGCCAGCAGGGTTCCCAAAGAACCTACCCTTGGCCCCTTCTTTCTTATCTGCATGTATCTCTCAGCAACATTATTAGCAGGTATGGGATCAGCTTTCACACATACACTGATGATACTCAGCTGTACCTCTCTAGACCCAACCACCTCCATGTCATCACAGTACTTGTCTGACATCCAAGCTTGAGCTGGAGGAAGTTGTGACCCACCCAACATCAGGAACACTGAAGGCATCCGTTCCTTTCCACAGACGCCATCTCTGTCCCGGCTATTCTCTATGGTTGAACAAGTTTGCAGCCTTGATGTCCTGATCTGTGGTTTAAACTCTATGTTCTATCCATTGCTAAGACTGCATACTTCCATCTATGCAGCATTGCCTGCCTCTGCCCCTACCTCAGCCCTACCAGTCTTGAAACCCTTAAATGTGCCTTTGTGACCTCAAACCATGACTACTGTAATCCTCTCTTTGGTGGCCTTCCATACTTTGTAAACTTCAGTTTGTCTAAAAGCCTACCACATGTATCCTGACATGTACTAAGTCCCACTCAACATAACCCTCGTCCTTGGTGATCTACGTTGGCTCCCCATGCCGTAACACATTAAATTCAAAATCCTATCCTATAAATCCCTCCATGGTTTTGCCCATCCTATCTCTGCAATATCCTCCAACCCTATGTGCCATCTCAAATGCTTTGCTCCTCTAAGTCCGGCCTTCATTACAAAACCCTTCCCTTTTTCCTTTCTTGTGGTAGTGGAGCCTTCAGTTGCGCTAGTCCTACCCTCTGGAACTCCATCTCTAGACCCTTCCGCATCTCCACTTCTCTACTTCTCTCTCCACCTTTCCATCTCTCCACATTTTTAAAAACCTCAAAATCCATTTCTTCAAACAAGCTTTTGGTTACCACTCTAAATCTCTCCTGCCTTGGTATCTGTTTTCCTTATTTGTGAAGCACCTTAGGACATTTCTTTCCATTAAAGGAGCCACATAAACACAAGTTGTTGTTTTTGTAGGGTGCAACCAGTGGTGAGGCTCAGGATGAGGATTACTTCCGGCTTGAGCAGATGCAAGAAGAATTTAACTTTGTTTCAGAAGAAGATTTTAATAAATCCAAGAGATTCCGACTTCTACAGCTTCGAAATGAAGAGGTGGCAGAGTTCCATAATTATAAACAAGTACCTATTCTGGATCGCGAGATTTCGGAAAAGATTTTCCAGGTAAAGTCTATCTGATTACACAGGTTCGCTAATACCCTGGGATCTGTTTCTTGAATAGCATTCTGCGTACAGTAGAGTATGGTAACCTAGTAGTTCTTGCTACTACCCAGAGGTGATGAGTTCAAATCCCACCATGGCAATTTGTGAATTGAATTCAATAAATCTGATAATCTGTGGGCTGGCAGTAGGTAAAATGACCCCAAAAGCTGCCAGATTGCCACAAAAACCCCAGTAGTGCACAAATGTTCTTCAGGGAAGGGAAATAGCCACAGAGCTTTCTACAAAGTATATTGGCCTCGGCCAACTCACAGATCTAACCCACACATGCACCCCAAATACATCTTTCCATCAAACTCAGTACCTCAAAAAGATGCCCCAGGATATGAATCAAATAGGATGTTTATCCCAAACACCTTGAATGATCTGCGATTGTTGGAAAATTTGTGCTTTGCCGATCCAGATATCAAGTACACTATATGTCAGATTGACACCAGTGATACAACAGACATTAGCATATTAAACCCCCTTTTGTTCAAAATTGATAAGCCACAACCACAAAGTAATGGTCCGTAAATTGCTCCAAACGGCAAACGAACAGCGCTCGCCGCTCCATAGATTTATACTCACGCACAAACTTAGCACGGGCTTTTGTGCGGCAACTTCATGTATGGTGAGTAAAAAAAAACATTTTTTTTAAATGTCCTAAGATTATTAAAATCAGGAGTAATGAGACTCCACATTTTTAAAAGTTAATTTTTAGTGCCAGAGAGATTGTTTGGCAGTCATTAATACTTACCATGCTGTTAAAACTTGGTTTAAACCTAAAAAATTCAGCGTAGCTGTTTTATGGGGAGATTAGTTTGTTTCCAGCTGGGAAGTGCAGCAAGTTGGCATTGGTCCATTGATTGCAGCTGCGAGGTCCCTTTAACGTGAAGTTAACAAATCACCAGTGAACTAGGAAGAGCAAGTTCCGGATTTCCGTGTTTGACTGCGCATGTGCAGTCGCCAGAACTTGCTCTCTGATTTCGCCACTAATAATGGTGAGCGCTTTTAGGCTCACCATTATTTTAAAAGCAATTTCTGGCTCATAGTCTTCAGCAATGAAGTATAAAGTCCCTGTAGTTTGAGGAAAAACAGCAGAAATTAATTACTTTAGCCTTGTGCGTGCTAGTCAGCAAGAAAGGCCCCAAAATAAAAAAACTGACACAAATATCCCCATTTTTGTTATAGTAACCACAAAGAGATTTGTACAAATAGAATATCTGAGAATCTGTGAACCTGGGTTGTGGCTTGTAAAATGAAAAAGTAAATCATGTCAAGGTTTGCCAGTCCAATATATAAATACACTGCTAATAATTCTGTACATGTCTGCAACATTAACATCATCTCAATGAATTAAGAATATTTTATCCATTGGCTTGGTAGTATAGTGCTTTGGGGCAGCAATGTTGAGTCTTAATTCTGCTCAAGGTGAGTTTCTGACCTCATTCAGGCTGCCAAGGTCACATCAAGGTCCTTCCCTCGCGAGACGGAAAAATTGGGCGAAGGAGTAAGTCAACCAAATGTTCTGTTTGTAAATGAGCCTAACTTTACATAATGCTTTGTTTTATTTTATTCTTACTTTAGGAATATGAGAAGAAACAGCGTGAAAGAGATATAATTGATACGACAAGCCACCTCGATGCCCACAGAGCACTGGTAGCTAGGTACCTGCAGAAGGTAATCTAATCACACTGAAAACCACCGGCATACTTTTAAGATTTAGCATTACAATCTCAACACTTTCAAAGTTTCAGTAAAAAAAAACATGCAGTTCAACATTGCACAGGTTCTGGGCATCAAATTTCTGGTAAGTGATTTACTGTGAAAGGTACAATTTACAAAAGGGTTTATTTTTTTCAGTTTTTTCATTGAGTAGAATTGTTGAATTTGGTATTTACACTGAAAAATACTATTTACCTTGGGTACTACTTATTGTAAAATTGGTAGACTTTGTGGTTCATCAGTCATGCCAGGTGAGGCAATGCTCATCTTTATCTGGTATTTATTAATTACGCAGAAAGTGTACACCAGGTGGAAGTCATTAGCACCCCTGGGGGATAGTGATCATAGAATGATCAAGTATAACATGATATGAAAGTCAGTTCAGGAGCCAAGTTGATGAGGGCTAAATTCAATTAAATCAGGGAACAAATAAAGAAAATGGATTGAGGAGGTTGTTCAACACTTCAGTAGAAGACAAGTGGAAGACAAGTTTAGAGGTATGATGCTGACCATACAGGTTAAAGACAAACTGAATATCAACAAACATAACCCTAAATGAATTAATAAATAAATTAAAAGTGAGATAAGCAGAAAGCGTGACCATTGCAATCCTGCAAAGAAGAAGGGGAATGGGTTCACTCATCTGAATATAATAAAATGCAGAAACAAATTAAAAGGGTGATCAGAGAAGCAAAGAGAGATCTAGAAAAAAACATAGCAGCTGAGGCTAAACATGCAATAAAGAAAAATCTTTCAGTCCCACAACAGTAAGAGAACAGTCAAAGAAATGGACTTGAAACTGAGGATAAGCACAAAGTAGTAAATATTCTGAATCAGTGCCTTTGATATAAATGAAATGGAATACCTCAAAAGGCTAAAGTGGCTCGAAACAAGTAAGTCTTCAGGGATAGATGGTATTTGTCCCAGAGCACTGAGAAGGCTGGGAAGGAGATTGTTGAGAATCTGACCATCATTATGAGGGAATTGATAGGCGCTGGGGAGATACCAATAGAGTGGAAATAGGCCAGCGTGGTGCACATTTTCAATAAGGGTGACAAAACAGACACAGGCAATTACAGATCCCTTAGTCTTCCATCCTCTGCAAAATAAATGAATCATTTATCATGAGTAATTCTTCACACATAAGGGTAAATTTTCAAAAGCTCTAGTCCTGACGCAGGATCTTGTTCGATAGAAGTATGGATCAGGGGATTGGGCACTGAGGTCAAATCGCAGTGGTCCTGATTTTTAGGACATGAAGAAAAGGAGGAGTCCAAGATAAAGATATTGAACTAAAAATTAGCTAATTTCAGTGGGATGTAAGGAAGTGTAGCACAGGTCAATCGATTGGTAGAAATGTCAGATCAAACAGTAGGTCAACAGTGGGATATATTTAAATACGAGATGGATAAGTTACAGGTTAAATACATTTGAGCCAGGCATAAAGGGGTTTCTTCAATGGTTTAGGTTCTGTGGATAAATTGACAGTTGGAGCAAAAATTAGACTTTTAAAAATGAGGCATGGAATAAATAGAAGGGAGATAATACAAAAGAAAGCTATCTCAAATATAAAAAGTAAAGAAAGGAAGCCAAAGGGGAGATTAGAAAGGTTAAGAGGGAGTACAAAAGAAGACCAGCAGTCACCATAAAGGGAAATACTACTGTCCTTTACAAGCACATAATAAAGAGGTAGTCAAAGAAAAAGTGGGACCAATTGGGGATGAAGGGAGAGAACTTGTACTTCAAAGTGAGAGAAAATATATTTTATCTCAGTTTTTACAGAGGAAGGTAAAACTAGGCCTGTAGAACTACTGGAGGAGGCTGTTATAGAGCCACTACTGGAGGTAAATGTTCAAAAGGAAACTACAATCAAAAAAATGAATGGGACTAAAATAGAAAAGTCCCCAGATCTAGTTAGCGTGCACCACAGAATACTGAAGTAGGTTAGGGAAAATGTAGCATTAACTATAACTTTCCAAAAATCTTTGGAAATGGGACTTCTGCCATTGGATTTTGAGGTGCCAAATTCTATCACACCCTGTTCAAGCAAGGGGAAAGGGATAAGCCAAGAAATTTAAGGTTGAGAATTTTGCCTAAGCTATGGTAAACTTCTAGAGGCCATAATACAGGATGAAATGATTATACGCTTAGAAAGGCATGGGGTAATTACAGACCATTATCATGGGTTCATAATGGGTCCAATTAACTTAATTACATTTTTTGAGGAAATTAGACTGTATAGAATCATAGAATGGTTACAGCACAGAAGGAGGTCATTCGGCCCGTCAAGCCCGTGCCAGCTCTCTGCATGAGCAATCCAGTTAGTCCCACTCCCCTGCCCTTACCCCATAGCCCTGCAGATTTTTTCCCTTCAAGTGCTTATCCAATTCACTTTTGAAAGCCACAATTGAATCTGCCTCCACCACCCTTTCAGGCAGTGCATTCCAGATCATAACCACATCCTCATGTTGCCTATGGTTCTTTTGCCAATCACCTTAAATCTGTGTCCTCTGGTTTTTGACCCCCTTCTGCCAATGGGAAGAGTTTCTCTCTATCTACTCTGCCTAGACCCCTCATGATTTTATATACCTCTGTCAAATTTTCTCTCAATCTTCTCTGCTCTAGGGAGAACAACCCCAGCTTCTCCAGTCTATACATGTAACTGAAGTCCCTCATCCCTGGAACCATTCTAGTAAATCCTTTCTGCACCCTCTCTAAGGCCTTCACATCCTTCCTAAAGTGCGGTGACCAGAATTGTACACAATACTTCAGTTGTGGCCAAACCAATGTTTTATAAAGGTTCATCATAACCTCCTTGCTTTTGTACTCTATGCCTCTATTTATAAAGCCCAGTATCCTGTATGCTTTTTAAACTGCTTTCTCAACCTGCCCTGCCACAATTGAATCTGCCTCCACCACCCTTTCAGGCAGTGCATTCCAGATCATAACCACTTCCTCATGTTGCCTATGGTTCTTTTGACAATCACCTTAAATCTGTGTCCTCTGGTTTTCGACCCCCTTCTGCCAATGGGAAGGCACATATACCCGCAAGCCTCTCTGTTCCTGCACCCCCTTTAGAATTGTACCACTTAGTTTATATTGCCTCTCCTCGTTCTTCCGACCAAAATATATCACTTCGCACTTCTCTGCGTCAAATTTCATCTGCCACGTGTCCGCCCATTCCACCAGCTTGTCTATGTCCTTTGAAGTCTATTACTATCCTCCTCTCTGTTCACTACACTTCCAAGTTTTGTGTCTTCTGCAAATTTTGAAATTGTGCCCTGTACCACCCAAGTCTGAGTCATTAACATATATCAAGAAAAGCAGTGGTCCGAGTACCGACCCCGGAGAACACCACCGTATACCTTCCTCCAGTCTGATAAACAACCGTCCACCACTACTGTCTATTTCCTCTCTCAGAGCCAATTTCGTATCCATGCTTTTCAAAGGATATGGGGAAGGGGCAGGAAAGTGGAGTTGAGGTAAAAATCAGATCAGCCATGATCTCATTAAATGGCGGAGCAGGCTCAAGGGGCTGAATGGCCTACTTCTGCTCCTATCTCTTATGGTCTTATGCTGCCACTGCCCCTTTTATACCATGGGCTTCAACTTTGCTGACAAGCCTATTATGTGACACTTTATCAAATGCCTTTTGGAAGTCCATATACACCACATCGACTGTATTGCCCTCATCAACCCTCTCTGTTACCTCATCAAAATCTCAATCAAGTTAGTTAAACACGATTTGCCTTTAACAAATCTATGCTGGCTTTCCTTAATTAATCCACATTTGTCCAAGTGACTGTTAATTTTGTCCCAGATTATCGTTTCTAAAAGTTTCCCCACCACCGAGGTTAAACTGGCTGGCCTGGGTTTATCCTTACACCTTTTTGAACAAGGGTGCAACATTTGCAATTCTCCAGTCCTCTGGCACCACCCCCCTATCTAAGGATGATTGGCAGTATCCCCGCAATTTCCACCCTTACTTCCCTCAGCAACCTAGGATGCATCCCATCTGGACCTGGTGACTTATCTACTTTAAGTACAGCCAGCCTCTTCATTGGTAGGGACAGATGCAAAGTACTCATTTAGTATCTCAGCCATGCCCTCTACCTCAATGTGTAGGTCTCCTTTTTGGTCCCTAAACAGCCCCACCCCTCCTCTTACTTCCCGTTTACTGATTAAATGCCTCTAGAAGACTTTTAGATTCCGTTTTACGTTAGTGGTCAGTCTATTCTCATAATCTCTTTGCCCCTCTTATTTCCTTTTTCACTTCCCCTCTGAATTTTCTATATTCAGCCTGGTTCTCACTTATATTATCAACCTGACATCTGTCATACGCCCGTTTTTTCCGCTCTATAGATAGGAATATGGTGGATATTGTATATATGGTTTTTCAGAAGGCATTTGATAAAGTGCCACTTAAGAGACTGGTTATGAAAATTAACATGCTTGGTATTAAATGAAATGCAGCCACATGGATAGCGAGATGGCTCGGGGACAGAAAGCCAAGAGTAGGGGATAAATGAATGATTTTTGTATTGGTGAGAAATGAGTAGTAGTGAGCTGGGACTTTTTTGTTTTCCATTTACAAAAATGATTTGGATATAGCCACAAGGGGAAATGGTATTACAGCTTGCTGAGAATACCAAATTAGGGGCTATGGAAAATTGTGATGAAGAATACTTCAGATTGCAGGAGGATAAATGCGTTTGTAGAGCATTTGGATACGGTTCAATGCAGGTAAAACAGACCATAAAAAAAGCAAATGGGATTCTGGATTTTATATATAGGGGCACTGAATATAAAACTAATGAAGTGATGTGGAATTTGTACAAGATGGTGTTGATTAGGTCAGGGTGGTATTGCATGCAGTTCTGAGTTCTCAATTATTGCGAGGATATTAGAGCCATGGAAAGGGAACAGTAAAGACTTATTAGAATGGTATGAGGAATGTCAGGTTACACTAAAAAAAAGGGGCTTTTTTCATTGGAATAGAGACAATTAAGGGGGATAAAGTAGAGGTTTTCAAAATATGAAAGGGTTTGAGAAGGGGATTGTCTTGATCTCCCACCACAATGGTATAAATGGCTGAAAATAATATGGGGGAGAAACTGGGTTTGTGCAAGTTAAGATCATAATTATTTTATTGAACAAACTAAGTATGACATTTGTGGACTAAACAGACTGGCTGTAAACTTCTCTGGACCCCTATTGAAGGGTGCAGAATTTCAGCAGTGCAAGATATCCGCCTGCCAGGTTGCCCTGTTGGTGACTCTGGGGATTGGGTCATTTACATTTTTGATCCGGTCATTCCATGCCCGTAGCAGTGCAATTGAAGCCACCTCCTGGCAATGCCACCGGAAACTTGGTGTGGCATCTTGCCACTCCAAAACTTGGAGCCCAAGGCCCAGATTGGCTTGAAGAAAAGTAAAGTAAAATGATTATTTTTTTTTAACAGGCGTGTTGTGTGGCCTCTCTTCCAACAATCTGGGATCAATTGCCATTTGCCTTCTCCACTACAGGCCCCAGTGTAGATGCACAAAGGGGGCCTGTGTCTGGCCTTTTGGGGAAATTTTGGGTGGAATTACTGGGACTGCCCCAGACTGCCGGAGTGGTGTAGCTGGAGTAGGGAAAGGTTGCTTCGTCTCTTTCCTCCCTGTTCACTCCTGTGCGGATCCTGTTTTCACCCTCCCACTGCCATTGAAGCTGTGATTCAATTACATCCTCCCCAGGGGGCTGCATTTCCACCCCTCTGTCTTTAAAATGTTAGTGGTACAGTTGTGGTGGGGGGAGTAGTTGGACCGGCAGTCGGGAGGGAGAGATATCACAGGGCAAAAGGGAAGGTTCGGAGCGGCAATCAGGAGGGAGAGAGAGAGATCACTGGGCAGAAGGGAAGGGTTGGACCAGCAATCGGGAGGGAGGGAGAGATCGATCGCAGGGCACAAGGGGGGTCGGCAGATCGCGGGAGAGGCCGCGATTGGCAGAAGGTTTGCTTGAGGGTTAGTGGTGAACACTCCTGCTCCTCCTGGCTCACAAGCAGTGCTCTAAAGAGCACTTTACCTTCTGCAGCAAGCTGCTCCTGATTCCATTTAGCTGCCAGGTTTCCTGAGTCCTGGAAAACCCGGCCGTCAACCGTTAAATTAAATCAGGCTCCCCAATGCACTGTGGGAGCCTGATTTAAATATTACAGTGAAGTGTCCTGCCTCTCTAAAACGGGACACAGCCACAGCTCACAACCCACCAAATATCGGCAGGTGCGTACACGGCGGGTTGGGGTCGCATTTTGCAATTATTAAATTTTAACCCCCCTGAACCTCTCCCGCAAGTCGTGGGGGGTTAGTATTGACCCCTTTGTTTCATTCTGTCCTGCCATTTCCCTCTCCCCTCTTCAGAGTGCTCTTGTGTCTTAATATAGTGCAGTTACATTCGATCCCTGCTCTTCCCACTCCATGCTGCTCATAAGCTGCATTGTAGTTTCCAGTTGCAGGGGTCAACAAAGTAATCAGTGTTTCTCTTCATTTTTTTATATTTAAAGAACTGAAATGCCTTTTTGTGGTGCAATCTTTAAAAAATAAATTGGAGAAATTTGGTTATAAGGATTCCCGAGTCACACTATATACATCCATCTGAAAAAGAAGATGCATTATATTCTATAGATTCATTTAGAAAGTGATAGTTTATGATTGTTGAATCCATATCCAGAAACCTTAATGCAGCAAACACTAACACAGGATGCAAGGGTGTGAGCAGGAAATGACAGGTTGCTTGATGGAAACAATTGTTTGCAACCAATAAAATAGTAGGAATGCAGAATATCAAAACAAAGAAAAGCAGGTAAATGCACATACGTTGCTTGATGTTCTGTTTTTTAAAATATATTTTCCTTAGGTAATTCATGTAAATTACATTTTAGTCCTCATCCATGCTTTTGTTACCTCGAAACTCGACTATTCCAATGCCCCCCTGGCCCCCCTCCATAAATTTAAGTTAATCCAAAACTCTGCTGCCTGTATCCTAACTTGCACCAAGACCCGTTCACACATCCCACCTGTGGTCGCTCACCTACGTTGGCTCCCGGTCCCCGAGCACCTCAATTTTAAAATTCTCATTCTCGTGTTCAAATCCCTGCATGGCCTCGCCCCTCCATATCTGTGAACTCCTCCAACCCAACAACCCTCCGAAAACTCTTTGTTCCTCTAACTCTGACCTTTTGTCTATCCCCCACTTCCTTTACCCCATCATTGGCAAATGTGCCTTTAGCTGTCTAGGTCCTAAGCTCTGGAATTCTGTTCTTAAACCTCTCCTCCTCTCTCTCCTCCTTTAAGACGTTCCTTAAAACCTACCTCTTTGACCAGGCTTTTGGTCACCTGTACTAATATCTCCTTCCTTGGCTCGGTGCTAATTTTTATCTGATTACGCTCCTGTGAAGCACCTTGAGATGTCTTACTACGTTAAAGGCACTATATAAATGTTAAGTTATAATTCTGTTTATTATTTATAGATTTCACAAGATTTTGTATTTGAAGTTGTAAAGCTACATTGCCAAAACAGGCTTGTGTTTAGGACGTGCATGTGGATTTTTTTTTAATTCATTCACAGGCCAGCATTTATTGCCCATCCCTGATTGATGAGAGAACTGAAATTCTGCAACGAACCAAAATAGGGGAAAAATAATTGACACCTTTTTTGCCTTCTTAGGTTCGGGAATCTGTAATAAGTAGGTTTCTGCTGGCAAAGCATCATTACATCTTGTCAGATCTGGTTGTCGAGGAAGCAGTCCCCAGCATAGGGTAAATATCGTGTAATGCATTGTTTTTAACTTATCTTTTATCCTCTGCTTTTGATGGGATTAAACATTCCATTGGTATTGAATGTCCAGAGGCCATTATTCTTCTTTCATTTACTCTTCATATACTTAAGATGGCACCCATTTTACATTGGGACACAGGAGAAATAATCTGGGCAGTGTTTGCCTGGGAGCTTTAAACTCTCCAACAACTGACAAGAATCATATTAATCATTTCTTGTATTCTTTTATGATCTTCCCCAATCCTGTAGACCAGCCCTCCGTTCTCTTTCACTCTTTGACAGTAGCAGTGTTTTGCAATTTCTCTTCCAGTAGGAAACATTCTCTAACCAGCACTTTTGTTTCAGACTTGGGACATTCCACATGGTAATGATGTCATTCTTGTATTGACTTGTTTGAAGAAATGTTATCATTGCTGGAGCATTTTAGAGTTTTTACTCAAAGTAAAAAGTGCTTTAGCAAATGTGCTCATGCTCGACCCCTTTTTCAGCAGCCAGTGGTCTATGTTTACTCGTGGATCTTTCTGTTTGAGCCAGCACATGATGATTGCAGCTGTTTTCATGAATGTTCAACTTCAGCTGGTCTGGGATTTCCTCCATTAGTTGAATTTGTGAACCTTTCTGCAGCAATAGGCAATTTTCAGCACTTTCCACAGCAATGTAATGTTTCAAAATTCACTTTACAGATAAACTGACATATCTCAGTATAATATTCAAATGTTAATCAGACAAACATACACTTCAAGGGTGAAGTGAAGATCTATCAGAAATTTGATTTATTCCTTTCCGTGTTTCAGTTTTGCTTTTATTGATTTTCCTTTCATACATTTTGGTATCTATTTTCTGGATATTCAATTCTGATGAACAAGGGCATGTCACGTTCCGCTTACTTTCTGCAATGAGTAGGGAAGTTCATCACATTTAAGATTGTAAGAAAGTTTCCATATTTTTGTAACTTTCCCTGAGAATTCCCTCGTCTCTTAAATTTTATGTACTGCAAAAACCATTCTGACTGAGTGCACAACTACACCAGCAAACTCAGCGATGAACTGTCTGGCTTCTGGGTCAGGAAGGCATTAATATACTGGTGTTTTAATTGCAACTTAGTTTACCTGGTTGCATAGTTCTGTGGAGGGTCTAAGTCCAAAATGGTTCTAAATTGACAGACAGATTTGTATTTAGCAGTTATTAGGTGGACTGCAACCCATTTTCAGTTTTTGAATAGTTGCTTTTGAAATAATTCCCGTTAGCTATGTACATAATCATCAAGCTGTTGAATCAGGAAGATAATTGGGTTGTCACCATGGGAACAACTTCTGGGAAACATAGCCCTATTGCAATAAAATCTCCAGTGAGTGACAGCAAGATGATATGGCTACAATGTCTTGTTAGTGTCCTGCGTCCCACGACTGAATTTCAAAAGATACCAGGGGTTTATCTCGAGGAGCGTGCTCCCGGTTTGGTAGCTCTTCTAAGGCCATTGAGATAGGTGTTTAATTAAATCCCAGATGTAAGTTATGCAGCAGATGCTGATGCATGGGCTAGTAATACTGAACGAATTAGTGGTGGGTCACACTGTTTGTTATCTTTGTATTGAGCAGGTGTAGGTAAAGTTCTGTGAACTATTGTAATCTGCTTTATTATCTATTATTACTGCTTATCTATTACTTTTACTGAACATGTCCCATTGTTTATAGCCTAAACCATGACTACACCCTATAGAAATGGTTTATTTCACTTGTAGGGGGTAGAATAGAAGTTCAGGATGTTACAAGGCAGCTTGATGCTGATCCACGGTCTGGTAATATCCAGTAGGTTAAATCCAGTAATACGGATTTCTTTTGGACTCCTGGGCTCACTGCATTGCCAAAGACTGGTTGCATAATGTATCATTCTGGTCCATAGATGTTAAGGGATTGCTTATGGGAGTGGTCTTTGGAACTTAATATTGAGAAAAATATCTAAGTGAAATCTTAAAACAGAGCACTTTCTATTTTCCATTTTCTTTCTATAGTTTTGCTCTTAAAAACAATTTAAACTTTTGTTCCTTACATTTGATTATAAAAAAAAGTCTTTTTATGACAGAAAATATTGTCTGTCTCTGCTTTGTTGTTGGTTTCCTTTCATATATCTTGGTGTCTCTCTTTATTTCTTGCATATTCTGTACAGTTCTGGTGATTCACGGTATGTTGCATTATTCTCATCATTTCCTTTCCACATTGATCACTTAAGATCATTTTAGTTGTTTATTGTTTTAACATTAAAAGTTTTTTTATAGAATTCCATTAATTTTTATAATCAAAATCATATTATTTGATATTTTATATCATTTCTTATAAGAAGACTTAGCAAAGTTAAATCTATTCCGACTATTAAAAAAGTGGTGAGAACGAGAGAACATGTTTTAAATATAATTAATGAGCTCAATTGATTGGAAGAAATGTCAGATCAAACAGTAGGTCAACAGTGGGATATATTTAAATACGAGATGGATAAGTTACAGGTTAAATACATTTGAGCCAGGCATAAAGGGGTTTCATCAATGGTTTAGGTTCTGTGGATAAATTGACGGTTAGCACAAAAATTAGGTTTTTAAAAATGAGGCATAGAATAAATAGAAGGGAGATAATACAAAAGAAAGCTATCTCAAATATAAAAAGTAAAGAAAGGAAGCCAAAGGGGAGATTTAGAAAGGTTAAGAGGGAGTACAAAAGAAGACTGGCAGTCTCTATAAAGGGAAATACTACAGTCCTTTACAAGCACATAATAAAGAGGTAGTCAAAGAAAGAGTGGGACCAATTGGGGATGAAGGGAGAGAACTTGTACTTCATAATGAGGGAAAATATATTTTATCTCAGTTTTTACAGAGGAAGGTAAAACTAGGCCTGTAGAACTACTGGAGGAGGCTGTTATAGAGCCACTACTGGAGGTAAATGTTCAAAAGGAAACTACAATCAAAAAAATGAATGGGACTAAAATAGAAAAGTCCCCAGATCTGGTTAGCGTGCACCACAGAATACTGAAGTAGGTTAGGGAAAATGTAGCATTAACTATAATTTTCCAAAAATCTTTGGAAATGGGACTTCTGCCATTGGATTTTGGGGTGCCAAATTCTATCACACCCTGTTCAATCAAGGGGAGAGGGATAAGCCAAGAAATTTAAAGTTGTAAATTTTGCCTAAGCTATGGTAAACTTCTAGAGGCCATAATACAGGATGAAATTATTATACACTTAGAAAGGCATGGGCTAATTACAGATCATTAGCATGGGTTCATGGAGGGCCTGATTCATTTAATTAATTTTTTGAGGAAATTAGAATGTACAGATAGGAATGTGGTGGATGTTGTATATATGATTTTTCAGTAGGCATTTGATAAAGTGCCACTTAAGAGACTGGTTATGAAAATTAACATGCTTGGTATTAAATGAAATGCAGCCGCATGGATAGCGAGATGGCTCGGGGACAGAAAGCCAAGAGTAGGGGATAAATGAATGATTTTTGTATTGGTGAGAAATGAGTAGTAGTGAGCTGGGACTTTTTTGTTTTCCATTTACAAAAATGATTTGGATATAGCCACAAGGGGAAATGGTATTACAGCTTGCTGAGAATACCAAATTAGGGGCTATGGAAAATTGTGATGAAGAATACTTCAGATTGCAGGAGGATAAATGCGTTTGTCGAGCATTTGGATACGGTTCAATGCAGGTAAAACAGACCATAAAAAAAGCAAATGGGATTCTGGATTTTATATATAGGGGCACTGAATATAAAACTAAGGAAGTGATGTGGAATTTGTACAAGATGGTATTGATTAGATCAAAGTGGTATCACATGCAGTTCTGTGTACTCAATTATTGTAAGGATATTACAGCCATGAAAAGGGAACAGTAAAGGCTCATTAGAATAGTATGAGGAATGTGAAGTTATATTTTAAAAAATGGGGATTTTTTCATTGGAATAGAGACAATTAAGGGGGATAAACAGAGATTTTCAAGATATGAAAGAGCTTGAGAAGGTAAACAGTCAAAGATTGTTCAATCACAGCTGTGGTGGTGGGAGGGTCACTCCATGGGGTGAAAATAGGATCCACACAGGAGTGAAGGGGGAGGAAAGAGAAGAAGCAACCTTTCCCTCCTCCAGTTCATGAATCAGTGACAAGTGGGCACAGATTGAGGATTATCAGTAGAAGAACCATGGGGGAAGTTAGAAGGATTTTCTATCAAACAGAGGGTTAAAAGAACATGGACTGCTTCATTACAAGTGGCTATTGAGGAAGAAACTAAGGCCCTGTATTTCCTTATGTCTTGATCTCCCAACACAATGGCATAAATGGCCAAAAATATCAGGGGGAAAAATCTGGTTTGTGCAAGGTAACATATTAGCATAGATAGAGAATTGTTTAACGGACAGAAAACAGAGAGTAGGGATAAATGGGTCATTTTCAGGTTGGCAGGCTGTAACTCGTGGGGTGCCGCAAGGATCGGTGCTCAGGCCTCAGCTATTTACAATCTACATTAACGACTTAGATGAAGGTACCGAGTGTAATGTATCCAAGTCTTTGTATCTGACGATACAAAGCTAGGTGGGAAAGTAAGCTGTGAGGAGGACACAAAGAGTCTGCAAAGGGATATAGACAGGTCAAGTGAGTGGGCAAGAAGGTGGCAGATGGAGTGTAATGTGGGGAAATGTGAGGTTATTCACTTTGGTAGGAAAAATAGAAAGACAGAATATTTTTTAAATGATGAGAAACTATTAAATGTTGGTGTTCAGAGAGATTTGGATGTCCTCGTACAAGAAGCACAAAAAGTTAGCATGCAGATACAGCAAGCAATTAGGAAGGCAAATGGCATGTTGGCCTTTATTGCAAGGAGGTCTTGCTATTGTGCAGGGCTTTGGTGAGACCTCACCTGGAGTACTGTATACAGTTTTGGTCTCCTTATCTAAGAAAGGATGTATTTGCCTTTGAGGTGGTGCAACGAAGGTTCACTAGATTGATTCCTGGGATGACAGGGTTGTCCTATGAGGAGAAATTGAGGAGAATGGGCCTATACTCTCTGGAATTTAGAAGAATGAGAGGTGATCTCATTGAAACATACAAGATTCTGAGGTGGCTTGACAGGGTAGATGCTGAGAGATTGTTTCCCCTGGCTGGAGAGTCGAGAACTCGGGGGCATAGTATCAGGATAAGGGATCAGCCATTTAAGACTGAAATGAGGAGGAATTTCTTCACTCAGAGGGTTGTGAATCTTTGGAATTCTCGACTCCAGAGGGCTGTGGATGCTGAATCATTGAGTATATTCAAGGCTGAGATAGGTAGATTTTTGGACTCTAAGGGAATCAAGGGATATGGAAATCGCACTGGAAAGTGGAGTTGAGGTCGAAGATCAGCCATGATCTTATTGAATGGCGGAGCAGGCTCGAAGGGCCATTTGGCCTACTCCTGCTCCTTTTTATTATGTTCTTATGAGATCATAATTATTTTATTGAACAAACTAAGTATGACATTTGTGGACTAAACAGACAGGCTGTAAACTTCTATGGACCCCTATTGAAGGATGCAGAATTTCAGCAGTGCAAGACATCCACCTGCCAGATCACGCTGTTGGTGACTCTGGTGATTGGGTCATTTCAATTTTTGGGCCGGTCATTCCATGCCCGTAGAAATGCAATAGAAGCCACCTCCTGACAATGCCACCGGAAACTCAGAGTGGCACCTTGCCGCTCCAAAACTTGGAGCCCAAGGTCCAGGTTGGGTTGAAGAAAAGTAAAGTAAAATTATTTATTTTTCACAGGAGTGTTGTGTGGCCTCTCTTCCAACAATCTTTCTGGGATAATTTGCCTTTTCCACTACAGACCCCAGTGTAGATGCACAAAGTGGGTCTGTGCCTGGCCTTTTGGGGAATTTTGGGTAGGATTACTGGGATTGCCCCAGACTGACGGAGTGGTGTAGCTGGAGCAGGGAAAGATTGCTGCTTCTCTTTCCTCCCCGTTCACTCCTGTGCGGATCCTGTTTTCACCCCACATTGTGACTCTTCCACTGCCACAGCTGTGATTGAATTACATCATCCTCCCCCGGGGGCAGCATTTCCACCCTTCTGTCTTTAATATGTTAGTGGCACAGTTGGGGGGAGGGGTCGGACTGGCAATCGGGAGGGAGGGAGAGAGAGATTGCAGGGCAGAATTGGGGCGTCGGACTGGCAATCGGAAGAGAGGGCGAGATCGCGGGGGAGAAGGGGGGGTCAACAGGTCGCAGGAGAGGCTGCAATCGGCAGAAGGTTTGCTTGAGGGTTAGTGGTGAACACTCCTGCTCCTCCTCCTGGCTCACAAGCAGTGCTGCTAGGAACATAGGAACAGGCAACTAAAGGTATTAAGGGATATGGGCCAAAGGCAGGTATATGGAGTTAGATCACAGATCAGCCATGATCTTATCAATTGGCGGAGCAGGCACGAGGGGCTGAATGGCCTACTCCTGTTCCTATGTTCCTAACCTCTCCTGCACGCCATAGGGGGGTTAATATTGACCCCTTTGTTTCATTCTGTCCTGCCATTTCCCTCTCCCCTCTTCAGAGTGCTCTTGTGTCTTAATATAGTGCAGTTACATTCGATCCCTGCTCTTCCCACTCCATGCTGCTCATAAGCTGCATTGTAGTTTCCAGTTGCAGGGGTCAACAATGTAATCAGTGCTTTTCTTCATTTTTTATATTTTAAAGAACAGAAGTGCCTTTTTGTGGTGTAATCTTTAAAAAAGAAATTGGAGAAATTTGGTTATAAGGATTCCCGAGTCTCACTATATACATCCATCTGAAACAGAAGATGCATTATATTCTATAGACTAATTTAGAAAGTGATAGTTTGCGATTGTTGAATCCATGTCCAGAAACTTTAATGCAGCAAACATTGACACAGGATGCAAGGGCCAATTTAAACTTTTGTTCCTTACATTTGATTATAAAAATGACAGAAAATATTGTCTGTCTCTGCTTTGTTGTTGGTTTCCTTTCATATTTCTTGGTCTCTGTCTTTATTTCTTGCATTTTCTGTGCAGTTCTGGTGATTCACGGTATGTTGCATTATTCTCATATTTCCTTTCCATGTTGATCACTTAAGATTATCATTTTAGTTGTTTATATTGATTTAACATTAACAGTTTTTTTTATAGAATTTCATTAATTTTTACAATCAATTTCATATGATTTCTTATAAGACTTGGCAAAATTAAATTTATTCCAAATTTTAAAAAGTGTTGAGAACGAGAGAACATGTTTTAAATATAATAAATGCTTTCTGCCCAATAGTGTTTTAGGCATCAGCCTGTTCAAACTAACTGAACCAAGGAGACCACTTAGACCACGAAGAAAAGAAAGGAAAAAAGTCACTGCCCAGAACCTTTCTGATGGAGACATTAAGCTTTTGATCAACATTATCCGAGCCTATGATATACCTATACGTAAATCCATAGGAAGGTAGGAGATACCAAGGTCATTGACTGATCCTCTGTATGTTTACGAGAATTTCTATTTTGTTTTGAAAGTTTTTCTCTCATAGGTCTGGCTCTAATTTTTAGACTGTGCCCTCTACTCCTAGAATCCCCAACCAGCGGAAATAGTTTCTCTCTATCCACCCTATCTGTTCCCTTTAATATCTTTTAAACTTCGATCAGATCACCCCTTAACCTTCTAAACTCTAGAGAATACAACCCCAATTTGTGTAATCTGTCCTCGTAACTTAACCCTTGAAGTCCGGGTATCATTCTAGTAAACCTATGCTGCACTCCCTCCAAGGCCAATATGTCCTTCCGAAGGTGCGGTGCCCAGAACTGCTCACAGTACTCCAGGTGCGGTCTAACCAGGGTTTTGTATAGCTGCAGCATAACCTCTGCCCCCTTGTACTCCAGTCCTCCAGATATAAAGGCCAGCATTCCATTAGCCTTATTGATTATTTTCTGCACCTGTTCATGACACTTCAATGAGTTTTGTACCTCTACCCCTAAGTCTTTTTCGACATCTACTGTTTTTAGCTCCAAATAGCTGTTGGTAGGAACAAATGATCATTTCATTGCCCAATAAAAATCTTAGTGAAATGAATCACAGGAAATTTGATCTTTAAATATAAGTTTTTTGTAACCAGCAGAATAGTTGAAGTATTTTTTTTGCTTTGAAGTTACTAATATCCTGCTGTTTATCCTTTGTTATAAAGTTTCTCATGATGTAAAGGCTTATTTATGTAAAGTTTACTTCCCATTTGATCAATTTGAGTTTGAATCTATGCACAGGATATTCTTTGTAACACAGACTCTAAACCTGCTGTCATTTTTCAGATCTAATTAAAAGAAACTAATCAAATAAACGTTAATGTATTGTTTTTGTTGCTTTTTCTCCAGCAAACCTCCACTAACTTCCAGATCAGCTAGATCCATTAATGAAACATTTTCAACCTCACAGATACCTCAGAGCTCTACTCAAAGCCTTGAATGGCTTGCTAACCAGGTATGAAACAATCAGGAAACTAAAAGGAATATGGAATAAGTGTGTGAAGAGGGAATAAAGAATTCTGTTTCCTTTATGTTTCTGCCAGAGGCATGGGGAAACATGAAAGGAATAAGGTACATGGAGTGAGTGAGGGAGGTTGAGGGACGTGGAAAAAGAATATACCACCACAGATTTAAACACCAACAGCAGAGCTAAGCGGCCCCACAACCAGGGGATCAGAGCAAAGCCCATTAGCCCTACCACATCCAGTTGACAATGGTGGTGGATGACCAGGCAACAACAACAACTTGCATTTATATAGCGCCTTTAACGTAGTAAAATGTCCCAAGGCTCATCACAGGAGAGTTATCAGACAAAATTTGACACCAAACCACATAAGGAGATATTAGGACAGTGACCAAAAGCTTGGTCAAAGATATCGGCTTTAAGGAACAACTTAAAGGAGGAGAGAGAGGCAGTGAGGTTTAGAGAGGGAATTCCAGACCTTAGGGCCTGGACAGCTGAAGGTATGGCCACCATTGGAAGGGAGAAGGAAATCGGGGATGCATGAGAGGCCGGAATTGGAGGAACGCAGAGTTCTCGGAGAGCTGTAGGGCTGGAGGAGGTTACAGAGATGAGGAGAGGCGAGGCCATGGAGAGATTTGAACACAAGGATGAGAATTTTGAATTTGAGGCGTTGCTGCCAATGTAGGTCAGCGAGCACAGATGTGATGAGTGAATGAGACTTGGTGCAAGTCAGGATATGGGCAGCAGAGCTTTGGATGAGCTGAAGTTTACGGAGGGTGGAAGATGGGAGGCCAGCCAGGAGAGCGTCGGAATAGTGGAGTTTGGAGGTAACAAAAGCATGGATGAGGGTTTCAGCAGCAGATGGGCTGAGGCAAGTGCGGAGATGAGCGATATTTCGAAGGTGGAAGTATGCAGTCTTGGTGATGGAGAGGATATGGGGTCAGAAGCTCAGCTCGGTCAAAAAGGACGCCACGGTTGTGAACAGTCTGGTTTAGCCTCAGACAGTGGCCAGGGAAGGAGATGGAATTGGTGGCTTGGGAACGAAGTTTGTGATGGGGGCCAAAGACAATGGCTTTGGTCTTCCTAATATTTAATTAGTGGAAGTTTCCACCATCATAGGTGCCAGGTCTCACCCTCTTTGTGAACAAATGTTCAAAACCAGTCCCTCTGTTCTGCTGCAGCCAGTAATCATAAAATCATAGAAAATTTACGGCACAGAAGGAGGCCATTCAGCCCATCATGTCTGCTACGGACCAAATGCTTTCCAGTCAAAGCACTTAGTCCGTAGCTTTGTAGGTTATGGCATTTCAACTGCATATCCAAGTACTTTTTAAATGTGATGAGGGTTTCTGCCTCTACCACCCTTTCAGGCAGTGAGTTCCAGACCCTCACCACCCTCTGGGTGAAAAACATTTTCCTCAGCTCCCCTCTAATCCTTCTACCAAACACTTTAAATCTATGCCCCCTGGTTATTGATCTCTCTTCTAAGGGAAATAGGTCCTTCCTATCCACTCTATCTAGGCCTTTCATAATTTTGTATGCCTCAATTAAATCAACCCTCAGCCTCCTCTGTTCCAAAGAAAACAACCCCAGCCTATCCAATCTTTTCTCATAGCTAAAATCCTCAGACCTGCCAACATCCTCGTAAATCTCCTCTGTACCCGCTCTAGTGCAATTACATCCTGTAATCTGGTGACCAGAACTGTACGCAGTATTCAAGCTGTGGCCTAACTAG
Source organism: Heptranchias perlo (assembly GCF_035084215.1). Taxonomy (NCBI): domain Eukaryota; kingdom Metazoa; phylum Chordata; class Chondrichthyes; order Hexanchiformes; family Hexanchidae; genus Heptranchias; species Heptranchias perlo. The sequence goes on along the minus strand of NC_090325.1, from coordinate 109,106,244 downwards.
TGTTTTAAACAGTTCCAGCATAACCTCCCTTCTGTTATATTCTATGCCTCGGCTAATAAAGGAAAGTATCCCATATGCCTTCTTAACCACCTTATCTACCTGTCCTGCTACCTTCAGGGATCTGTGGACGTACACTTCAAGGTTACTCACTTCCTCTACACCTCTGAATATCCTCCCATTTATTGTGTATTCCCTTGCCTTGTTTGCCTTCCCCAAATGCATTACCTCACACATCCCTGGATTGAATTCCATTTGCCACTTTTCTGCCCACCTGACCAGTCCATTGATATCTTCCTGCAGCCTACAACTTTCCTCCTCACTAGCAACCACACAGCCAATTATTGTATCATCTGCAAACTTCTTAATCATGCCCCCTACGTTTAAGTCCAAATCATTAATATATATCACAAAAAGCAAGGGACTTAGCACTGAGCCCTGCGGAACCCCACTGGAAACAGCCTTCCAGTCACAAAAACACCTGTCGACCATTACCCTTTGCTTCCTACCACTGAGCCAATTTTGGATCCAACTTGCCACTTTCTGTTGGATCCCATGAGCTTGTACTTTTTTGACCAGTCTGCCTTGTCAAAAGCCTTGCTAAAATCCATGCAGACTATATCAAATGCTCTACCCTCATCGACTCTCCTAGTTACCTCCTCAAAAAATTCAATCAAGTTAGTCAGACACGACCTTCTCTTAACAAATCCATGCTGACTGTCCTCGATTAATCCATGCCTTTCTAAGTGATGGTTTATCTTGTCCTTCAGAATTGATTCCAATAATATGCCCACCACCCAGGTTAGACTGACTGGCCTGTAATTACTCGGTCTATCCCTCTCTCCCTTTTTAAACAACTGTATAATGTAAGCAGTCCTTCAATCCTCCAGCACCACGCCTGATCCAGGGAGGATTGGAAAATGATGGTATGAGCCTCCACTATTTCCTCCTTTGCTTCTTTTAACAGCCTGGGATACATTTCATCCGGCCCTGGTGATTTATCTATTTTCAAAGATGTTAATCCCCTTAATACTTTCTCTCTCAGTATGTTTATCCCGTCCAATATTTCACACTCCTCCTCCTTAACTACAATGTCTGTATCATCCCCTCTTTTGTGAAGACAGACGCAAAGTATTGATTAAGAACCATACCAACATCTTCCACCTCCACACATAGGTTACCTTTTTGGTCTCTAATAGGCCCTACTCTTTCCCTAGTTATCGATCTTGCTCTTAATGTATTTATAAAACATCTTTGGGTTTTCCTTGATTTTACTTGCCAATATTTTTTCATGCCTTCTCTTTGCTTTCCTAATTTCCTTTTTAGTTTCACCCTTGCACTTTTTATACTCCTCTAGGCTTTCTGTAGAATTGAGCTCTCGGTGTCTGACATAAGCTTTCCTTTTTTGCCTTATCTCACCCTGTACGCTCCTTGACATCCGGGGGCTCTAGATTTTGCAGTCCCACACTTTTTCTTTGTGGGAACATGTTTACTCTGAACCCCCTGAATGACACCCACTGCTCTGACATTGATTTACCTTCAAGTAGCTGTTTCCAGTCCATCTTTGCTAAATCACGTCTCAGCTTAGTAAATTTGGCCTTTCCCCAATTTAGAACTTTTACTCCTGTTCTGTCTTTGTCCTTTTCTCTAACTACGCTAAATCCAACTGAGTTATGATCACTACCACCAAAATGCTCTCCCACTGCTACGCCTTCCACCTGCCCAGCTTCATTTCCTAAAACTAAATCCATAACTGCCCCCTCTGGCATGAAGACCTTCAAGTCAGGTCTCCCACAATGCTAGTTTACTCTATTAACATTATTACGAACAGGAAATATTGGGATTTAAGGAGAAGGGAAGTCTAGAGGGAGGTTTTTTTTTGTTCATAATATGCCACCTTCAATGAGGTAAAAATAATATATTCAGAATTATGTTTGACATCTTGGTAAAACTATTAATTTTTTTAACTGGCATGAAGACCCTCAAGTCAAGTCTCCCACAATGCTAGTTTGCTCTAATGACATCACCACCAACAGGAAACATTCCTGTCTACTCTGCAGCGGCTCCAATTGAAACAACAAGGCCCTTAACTTTGAAACAGCCTGTGAGCTGCTCTGGGCCCTCAGGAAACCACACTGTAATCTCCACCCTTCCCTGTTTTCTCCCTCTGATCTGAGCCACTTGAAGCTTTATCATTTTTTTAAGTGTGTATTTGACACATCAGGTCAACTTGGTCTCTGCTGCCTCATGTTAAAGAGCTGTATTTTAAGAACACAATGAGGCTTTATATGCCACACAGTCTGGATGGTTAGTGCAAAGTTGAAATATCTTGAAGTGACACTCCTCTGATTTCCCCTGCCTTGAATGGTGGTTGCTCATTTGTACGTGGAAGATGAGCTACATGTAAAAACCAAGGAAGATCATACCAGAGTTAAGCAGTCTAACATTTGGTATACTTTTTTGTTAAAGATCTCAGTGCATCCTTTTGTGGAGGTTTCATTCCAACGTACAGTCCGTCAAACCGTTACAGCAGATGGTCCGAACCCAAACTGGAATGAAGAACTGGAACTTCCATTCAGGTAATTTAAAGAAAAAGCTAGATTAATTTCGATGAAGAAGACTCTTTGGTCCATTTGATCTCATCTTTCCAGGATACCAATACTACCAACTTTTAATGTCCACCTGAACAAGCAGAAAGGGATCACTTTAATACCTCATCTGAAGGACCGCGCTGCTGACAACGCAGCAATCCATCAGTACAGCTCTATGAGGGGGGTAATTTTAACTCCCAAGAATGGGTGGGCTGGGGCCAGGTGGGTTTAACCCAGGCACATTAGGATGTGTGCGCGCAACAGAAACCCATAAGTCCCGTCCCCACTTAAAGCCGGCGGGCCGATGCTTAAAGGGGCAATGTATCTCATTGCGTTAGTTGAGGCACTTAAGCTTTTGCGCATTAGAAAAGTTAAACAAATTTAACCTCACCTGTTCGGGTTTCCCATCGCTTCTGAGTCATGTCAGGTGAAAGCAGCGGGAAGGGCCGAATCCATGAGGTGAGTGCTTTTATTGCACTGCTTGTGGCGCAGGATGAGCAGGAGTATTTCATCCAGGCCCAACAAGCTCACCTGGTGCGAAAGGACCCCCGCGATCAGCGCCCCCCCCCACCTGATGGCTGTACGCCGCCCCGCCCGATCTTCCTCAAGGCCCACCAGATGTCAAGCACGTCCCCCCACATACCACCAGCCTCCCCCCACCCCCCATCACCCAGATTCCTTCCATGGCCCACAATCTCTCCCTCCTTTCCAATTCGCGGCTCCTTTCACATCCGAAAGGTAGCCAGCCTGTCCATCTGGCTGCCTGGTGCATGGGAAACCCAAAGTCAATCTGACTGCCTGGTGCTCTTCAATTGAGTTGGGATCACAGAATGCAATGCACTCGCTTGACTCCCAGGTTCCTCACGCGAATATCTACGCACGCACTGGGTTTCCGGCTCCGAGCTAAAATCATGCCCATAGTGTCAGCCTAGACTTTGCCCTCAGATGCTGGTGTGGGCCTCAAACTTGCAATCTTCCGATTCAGAGGTGAGTGCTACCAACTGAACCAAGCTAACACTGAAAAGACTTTCTTGTTTCTTTAATACTGCCTTGTGTTTGTGGACAGCAAGACTGTCCCGACGATCACATCTCCAGTAGATGACTCGGCCTCGAATCACCCCAGTTCAGAGTCATTCAGCTGGAGTGCGAGTTGGAGACACTGCGACACGTAAGGGAGGGGGAGGAGTAGCTGGACAGTTTGCTACAGATCTCTGTCTTTTTTTTATTCATTCGTGGGATGTGGGCGTCACTGCCAAGGCCAGCATTTATTACCCGTTCGTAATTGCTCTTTAGAGTACTGGTGAGCCGCCGCCTTGAACCGCTGCAGTTCGTGTGGTGAAAGTTCTCCCACAGTGCTGATAGGTAGGGAGTTCCAGGGCTTTGACCCAGCAACGATGAAGGAACGGCGATATATTTCCAAGTCGGGATGGTGTGTGACTTGGAGGGGAACGTGCAGGTGGTGTTGTTCCCATGTGCTTGCTGCCCTTGTCCGTCTAAGTGGTAGAGGTCGCGGGTTTGGGAGGTGCTGTCGAAGAAGCCATGCGAGTTGCTGCAGTGCATGCTGTAGATGGTACATGCTGCAGCCATGGTGCACCAGTGTTGGAGGGAGTGAAAGTTTAAGGTGGTGAATGGGCTGCCAATGAAGCGGGCTGCTTTGTCCTGGATGATGTCAGCTTCTTGAGTGTTGTTGGAGCTGCACTCATCCAGGCAAGTGGAAAGTATTCCATCACACTCCTGACTTGTGCCTTGTAGATGGTGGAAAGGCATTGGGGGGTCAGGAGGTGAGTCACTCGCCACAGAATACCCAGCATCTGACCTGCTCTTGTAGCCACAGTATTTATGTGGCTGATCCCGTTAAGTTTCTGGTCAATGGTGACCCCCCAGGATGTTGATGGTGGGGGATTCGGCGATGGTAATGCCATTGAATGTCAAGGGGAGGTGGTCATTGCCTGGCACTTGTCTGGCGCGAATGTTACTTGCCACTTATCAGGCCAAGTCTGGATGTTGTCCGGGTCTTGCTGCATGCGGGCTCGGACTGCTTCATTATCTGAGGGGTTGAGAATGGAACTGAACACTGTGCAATCACCAGCGGAACATCCCCACTTCTGACCTTATGATGGAGGGAAGGTCATTGATGAAGCAGCTGAAGATGGTTGGGCCTAGGACACTGCTCTGAGGAACTCCTGCAGCGATATCCTGGGGCTGAGGTGATTGGCCTCCAACAACCACAACCATCTTCCTTTGTGCTAGGAATGACTCCAGCCACTGGAGAGTTTTCCCCCTGATTCCCATTGACTTCAATTTTATTAGGGCTCCTTGATTCCATACTCGATCAAATGCTGCCTTGATGTCAAGGGCAGTCACTCTCACCTCACCTCTGGAATTCAGCTCTTTTGTACCAAGGCTGTAATGAAGTTTAATGGAGCCAAGTGGTCCTGGCAGAACCCAAACTGAGCATCGGTGAGCAGGTTATTGGTGAGTAAGTGCCGCTTGATGGCACTGTCGACGACACCTTCCATCACTTTGCTGATGATTGAGAGTAGACTGATGGGGCGGTAATTGGCCGGATTGGATTTGTCCTGTTTTTTGTGGACAGGACATACCTGGGCAATTTTCCACTTTGTCGGGTAGATGCCAGTGTTGTAGCTGTACCGGAACAGCTTGGCTAGAGGCGCAGCTAGTTCTGAGCACAAGTCTTCAGCACTATAGCCAGGATGTTGTCATAGCCTTTGCTGTATCCAGTGCTGTTTGTTGATATTACGTGGAGTGAATCGAAGTGGCTGAAGACTGGCTTCTGTGAAGATGAGGATCTTGGGAGGAGGCCGAGATGGGTCATCCACTTGGCACTTCTGGCTGAAAATAGTTGCAAACACTTCAGCCTTGACTTTTGCACTCACATGCTGGGCTCTGCCATCATTGAGGATGGGGATGTTCGTGGAACCTCCTCCTCCCGTTAGTTGTTTAATTGTCCACCACCATTCACGACTGGATGTGGCAGGACACCAGAGCTTTGATCTGATCCGTTGATTGTGGGATTGATTAGCTCTGTCTATAGCATGTTGCTTCCGCTGTTTAGCATGCATGTCGTCCTGTGTTGTAGCTTCACCAGGTTGGCACGTCATTTTTAGGTATGCCTGGTGCTGCTCCTGGCATGCTCTTCTACAATCCTCATTGAACCAGGGTTGACCCCCTGGCTTGTTGGTAATGGTAGAGTGAGGAATATGCCAGGCCATGAGGTTACGGATTGTGATGGAATACAATTCTGCTGCTGCTGATGGCCCACAGCGCCTCTTGGATGCCCAGTTTTGAGCTGCTAGATCTGATCTGAATCTATCCCATTTAGCACGATGGTAGTTCCACACAACATATTGGATGATGTCCTCAGTGTGAAGACGGGACATCATCTCCATGAGAACTGTGCGGTGGTCACTCCTACCAATACTGTCATGGACAGATGCATCTGCGATAGGTAGATTGGTGAAGACAAGGTCAAGTAGGTTTTTCCCTCGTTATGGTTCTCTCACCACCTGCTGCAGGCCCAGTCCTTCAGGACTCGGCCAACTCGGTCAGTAGTGGTGCTAACGAGACACTGTTGGTGATGGACATTGAAGTCCCCCACCCAGAGTACATTCTGTGCCCTTGCTACCCTCAGTGCTCCCTCCAAGTGGTGCTCAACATGGAGGAGGACTGATTCATCAGCTGAGGGAGGGTGGTAGGTGGTAATCAGCAGGAGGTTTCCTTGTCCATGTTTGACCTGATGCCATAAGATTTCATGGGGTCCAGAGTCAATGTTGAGGACTCCCAGGGCCACTCCCTCCTGTCTGTATATCACTGTAACGCCATCTCTGGTCGGTCTGTCCTGTCGGTGGGACGAGACATACCCAGGGATGGTGATGGAGGAGTCTGGGACATTGGCTGAAAGGTATGATTCTGTGAGTGTGGCTATGTCAGGCTGTTTGCTTGACTAGTCTGTGGGACAGCTCTCCCAATTTTGGCACAAGTTCCCAGATGTTAGTGAGGAGGACTTTGTAGGGTTGATTGAGCTTGGTTTGCCTTTATCATGTCCGGTGCCTGGTTGTCCGATGCCGGGTGTTCCATTGGGTTTTATTCTTATTATAACTTTTTGTAGCGGGATTGTACAATTGGGATGGCAGGACTGTCGTATGAGGAAAGATTGGGTCGACTAGGCCTGTATTCACTCGAGTTTAGAAGAATGAGAGGGGATCTCATTGAAATGCATAAAATTCTGACAGGGCTAGACAGACTGGATACAGGGAGGATGTTTCCCCTGGCTGGTGGATCCAGAACAAGGGGTCACAGTCTCAGGATACGGGGTAGGACATTTAGGACTGTGATGAGGATAAATTTCTTCACTCAGAGGGTGGTGAACCCGTGGAATTCTCTACCACGGAAGGCTGTGGTGGCCAAGTCTCTGAATATATTTAAGAAGGAGCTAAATAGATTTCTAGACGCAAAACCATCAAGGGATACGGGGAGAGAGCTCCTATTTTCTATGGCTAGGCCATTTCAGAGGGCAGTTAAAAATCAACCACATTCGTGAACCAGATGGGTTTTTACGACAATCTGGTAGTTTCATAAAGGATAAATAGGGCAGTCACAAGGACTTTAACTAGTAAATGGGGGAAGGGCTCAGGTGGAAATGGAAGTATAAATAATAATTCTAAAACAAACGAAAAGGAAGCGGGTAGAGTAATAGTCAGAAATTATAATTATAACCAGTGGTGTGGCCCTTATCACCAAATCACACTTTGGTCTGTCCCCCTACTCCTCTGGCAACTTCTCCTCCTTTGAGCATCTCACCTTGTTTCAACCCCTCACCTCTCCTTTAAAATCCTCATTCTCTAACACCCATCCAGTTTCTCACCAAGATATCTTCACTGCTTTCCACCCTCAGCCTCTGCACCAAACGACTTCTTATCCTCGGTGATTTCAACCTCCATCTCAACTCATCATGCTCTCTCTCCTCAGAGTTCATTGTCCTCCTATCCTCCCTTAATCTCACCCTCCATATAAACTCCCCTACCCATATTAACGGCCACCCCCTCGACCTTGCCATCTCGCGTGGCCTCTCTACTCCCATCGTGTCAATGACAGATAAGGCCATATCTGATCACTTCCTTGTATCCCTCTCCACCCACATCCCCCTTCCCCCTCCCAACTCCACTTCCTTCTGTGTCCACCCCTGAAAAAACTCCCCCAGGTCACTTACAACGGCACTTTCAAATTCCCAACTGTCTAGCCTTTGGCCCTCCATTCACCACGACATTTCTGCAGCTACTGATCTGCTCAATCTCACCCTCACCTCCACCTTTGATGCCCTTGTCCCCACTAAAACCTTTACTCTCTTTCACCCTGGTCCTTCCCCCTGGTAAGGCCCTCATCTCCGCTCCCTTAAGTCCAAGGGATGCAGACTTGAATGTTTATGGTGGATAACTGGTTTAGCCATTCATCACCAGATCTGGCTGGACCACATAAAGCACTATCGGGTCCTGCTCTCCTCTGCCAAAACTGCTCACTATTCCAGGATCATCCTGAAATGCAAAGATAACCCCAGCTTCTCTTCGCCACTACAAACTGCCTTCTTAAACCCCTCCCTCCGCCCCCTCCACCCTCACCTTCAACAAGTGCAAGGAGCTCATGGAATTCTTTGTCACTAAGATTGAGACCATCCATTCAGCTGCCTCTGCCACTTCCCTCCATTCCTCCAGCCCACCAAACCAAATTTCCCTTATGGTTCCCCCTACCCCAGTCCTGAACTCACATCTTTCTCTAGTTTCTCTCCTGTCTCCCCTCATGCCCTCTCTGAGCTCATCTTGACCATGAGACCCACCTCCTGCTCCCTCAAACCTATTCCCACTAAACTGTTGACCACCCAACTTTCCTTCCCGGCCCCCATGTTAGCTGATATTGTTAACTGTTTGCTCTCCTCAGGTACTGTCCCTCCGTCCATTCAAATCTGCCACCATCACTCCCTTCCTCAAAAAACCCACCCTTGACCCCTGTGTCCTTGCAAACTACCGTCCCATCTCCAACCTCCCTTTCCTTTCCAAAGTCCTTGAATGTGTTGTCGTCTCCCAAATCCGTGCTCATCTATCCCGCAACTCCATGTTTGAATTTCTCCAATCAAGTTTCCGCCATGCTACAGTACTGAACCAGCCCTTATCAATGTCACAAATGACATCCTATATGACTATGACGATGGTAAACTGTCCCTCCTCATCCTTCTCGACCTGTCTGCAGCCTTTGACACGGTTGACCACCCCATCCTCCTCCAACGCCTCTCCTCCGGGATCTGGGTGGGACTGCGCTCGCCTGGTTCCATTCTTATCTATACAGCCGTAGCCAGAGAATCACCTGCAATCGCTTCTCTTCCCGCTCCTGGCCCCCTCCTATTTCTCATCTGCATGCTGCCCCTCGGTGACATCTTCTGAAAACACAATGTCAGATTCCACATGTACGCTGACAACACCCAGCTCTACCTCACAACCACCTCCCTCGACCCTTCCACTGTCTCTGATTTGTCACATTGCTTGTCTGACATCCAGTACTAGATAAGCAAAAATGTCCTCCAACTAAATATTGGGAAGACCAAAACCATTGTCTTCGGTCCCCGCCGCAAACTCCATCCCTTTCCCTGGCCACTGTCTGAGCCTGAACCAGACCATTTGCACCTTGGTGTCTTATTTGACCCTGAAATGAGCTTCCGACCACATATCCGAGACCGCCTACTTCCACCTCCGTAACATCGACTGTCTCTGCCCCACCTCAGATCATCTGCTGCTGAAACCCTCATCCATGCCTTTGTTTCTCTAGACTCAACTATTCCAATGCTTTCCTGGCTGGCCTCTCATCTTTCACCCTTCATAAACTTGAGCTCATCCAAAACTCTGCTGCCTGTATCCTAACTCACACCAAGTCCCATTCTCCAATTGCCCCTGTTCTCGCTGACCTACATTGGCTCCCGGTCCAGGAATGCCGCGATTTTAAAATTCTCATGCTTGTTTTCAAATCTCTCCATGGCCTCACCCCTCCCTACCTCTGTAACCTCCTCCAGCCCTACAATCCTCCGAGATCTCTGCGCTCCTCCAATTCTTGCCTCTTGTGCCTCCCTGATTTTAATCACTCCATCATTGGCAACCTTGCCTTCAGCTGCCTAGGCCCTAAACTCTGGAATTCCCTCCCTAAACCTCTCCACCTCTCTACCTCTCTCTCCTTCTTCAAGACACTCCTTAAAACCTACCTCTTTGACCACCTTCCTAATACCTCCTTAAGTTGCTCGGTGTCAAATTTTGTTTGATAACGCTCCCATGAAGTGCCTTGGGACGTTTTACTATGTTAAAAGCGCTATATAAATAAAAGTTGTTGTTGAGCATTCCAATGGCTTGTTCAGTGACAGATCTGATGGCGATGTGACTGTCGTTGTACTGCTGCTGTGCCTTGTTGGTGGGATCTCTCAGAGGTGTCATGAGCCATGTCTGCAGGGAGTATCCCTTGTCTCCAAGGAGCCATTCCTTAAGTCTGTCTAGTGTGTGGAAGAGGGCCAGAATGTTGGACTCTGGCAAACTGAAGGAATCATGGCAGCTACTAGAGAATCTGGCACACACCTGCAGAAATCTCTTCCAGTGGTCAAAAACCAGCGAAGTATTGATATCCTTTTCAGTTGATGAACAGTCCTGGCTCGTGTGGAGGTGCTCGGATTGCTATATGTGTGCAATCAATTGCCCCTGTACCCGTGGGAAGCCAACCAGAGAGTGGAAACCCACTGCCTTCTCAGTCTGGCTGATGTCGTCGCTGGGGAAGTTGACGTAGTCAGATGTCCTGGCAAACAAGTCATCTGTAACCTGTCATATACACTTATGTGCAGACAACTGAGAGACCCCGGTGACATCTCTGGTGGCACCCTGGAAGGATTCAGGGGCGAAGAAATTGAGGGAAGTGGTGGCCTTAACTGTGACAGGCAATGAGTGGCCACCAGGCCCAGCCGGGAGCAGCTCTGCGTGAAGGAGCCTGCAGATGTCTGGGACCAACTGGCAACTCAATCTGAGCCTGCGTAGGCAGTGCTCCTCAGAGAGGTCCAGGAAGCTCAGCCTGTGTCTATAGATCCTTTCACATAGGTAGTGCCTCCTTTGAAGTTGGCCCCTCTGCTGGTCCCCTCTCTGCTCTTCTGCAGCCTTGTGGTGCACCTCGGTCTTGTGGACTTGCAACTCCCAGAACTGCACGCTGTGCCTGCCACGGATGGTGATGTGCCTCCTTCTCAGATTTTTTTTTATATTCGTTCATGGGATGTGGGCATCACTGGCCAGGCCGGCATTTATTGCCCATCCCTAATTGCCCTTGAGAAGGTGGTGGTGAGCCGCCTTCTTGAACCGCTGCAGTCCGTGTGGTGACGGTTCTCCCACAGTGCTGTTAGGAAGGGAGTTCCAGGATTTTGACCCAGCGACGATGAAGGAACAGCGATATATTTCCAAGTCGGGATGGTGTGTGACTTGGAGGGGAACGTGCAGGTGGTGTTGTTCCCATGTGCTATAGAATAAATCCACTGCGCCCCCCCCACCTCAGTCTGAGGGGGGTCCAAAATGTCTGAACACAAGAATTCTGAGTGTGAACCAAGAAATCGCTGTCTAAACACAAAGAAATAGACAGTTTCCTAGAAGTGAAGGGAATTAGGGGTTACGGGGAGCGGGCAGGAAAGTGGACATGAATTTAGATTTGAGGTTAGGATCAGATCAGCCATTAAATGGCGGAGCAGGCTCGAAGGGCCGATTGGCCTACTCCTGCTCCTATTTCTTATGTTCTTATGTTAAAGAGCTCCCAGCCAAAGGTTTGTCTGAGAGAACTGATTGCCCTGCTGCAAAAACTCACCTTTTCTTCACGTGTCAATCACTGGTTTAAAAGTCCAAATGGTTGCTGGCTGCAACTCGCTTCCGTTTCCATGGCATCTTTGAGGCCACAGGAGACACGTTCAGAAGCAGTTAAAATGGCTTGTGTAAGTCAAACCACAAAAACCATAAACCACAAAAATTTAACATCTTTAAATACTTCAAGTACCTCAGTTTGCGCTTTGAATATCTTCCGGGTTTCAGAACCGCAACCAGACCCATCTGGGTCAAACCTGGAAGTTGGCGCCTTGGAGCCGGGATGCAGTCCCACTCCGAAATCGGAGAATTTTCACTTCCCACCTGCCCCCAGCCCTCCAGTTCTTCAGGGTTAAAATTTACTCCCAGGAATTATTGCAGCATACTACAAAACAAGCTCTAACACAATGTTATTTAAAACTTAAAAGAAAAGTTAAACACTAATTTTGCCCACCCTGCCATCTCTATGTTCCACCATTTGTTTACATTTTAACTTTAATTTTATTTTTTTCAGCATTTCCTCCAATCTTTTATCCCTTAGAAAAATTAAGTGTGAAAATGCATTACAGGAGCTATTTCATGAGTGTAAACGGTGATGAATGTGTGACAGTACATCACACCATTAGTTATCCATGTGATAAGGGTGTTTATTACATGGCTGGTTTTTCCACTTTTGGACCTGTGAACAATATGTCAGATTACGCAGGTCTTCAAGTGATTACTATATCGCAGTTAGATATGTTTTTTTGTCCCTTCATTGTCACAGCTGTGTTTCCTGTATCCCATATGAAGCATTTTAACCTTCTCTAAAGGCCTTTCTTCGGGAGTTATCTAAGGAGTGTGTTCATAATTCAATGGACATATACTTAAAAAGGAAAGATTTGCAGGTCTATAGGGAAAGAACAGGGCTGTGGGACCAATTGGATAGCTCTTTCAAAGAATCAGCACAAGCACATTGGGCTGAATGACCTCCTTCTGTGCTGTATGATTCTGATTCTATGATTCAAAGCACTCTACAGTCGAATTTTTTGCAGCACCTTAAGGAGATGCTATTAAACAGTAATAATTGCAGAGCTGTGATATAAGTGAGAGTGTTGTAGTAGTGAGCACCTGGTTTATTTGATTTTTAATTCCAGAGCACCGAACGGTGATTACAGCACAGCGAGCCTACAGTCTGTTACAGATGAGGTATTCATCAATGTCTTCGATGAAGTTGTTTATGATGTTCTAGAGGTAAACTTAAAGAAATTTTTTAAATTATTTAGCAAAATCAGCCCAATTATTAAAATAAATATAAACTTTTTGAAAAATAATTGTGTTTTTAGGACGATAGAGAAAGAGGAAGTGGTGTTCACACCCGTATCGAGCGACACTGGTTGGGTGCTGTACATATCCCATTTACTACCATCTACTGCCAGTCCAGGGTAAGGATTTCCTTCTATATGAGTATTTGCCTGCAGTGGAGGGTATTTTTAAAGTGTTGAAATGTTAATTTGTGGGAGAAATATGTGCTTTTCTTGCTGTATCTGAAAGCTAGCCTACGCAATTTGTATTTAATAAAGTCTAACTTTGTTGTATGCAAGTTTTGACACTTTGCCATTCAGTTGCTTTGGCCCCAGTAAATATTTACGGTGATGCATGCAACTCTGTGTGCATATTTATTTGTATATAACTAACAGCCCCGCGGCTGGTGATCTTAGAAATTACAGTTTATATTTGTGCAAAGCATTACAGTTCACAGTAATTCTGAAGTGCATCACACACAGTTTTATACTTCTAAATGTCCCATTCCTTATGCCCATTGTCTTTGATGAGCAATCCATTAATTAATTGTGATCTTCTTTGGTCTTTTCTTTTGCAGGACCTCCCTCTTCTCCCATCCCATATGTTTGTAGTTGTTTCATTAGCGTAGACTCATTTTGTACGATACCAAGTGTTTTACTTTTCAGTAACTCAAATCATTGGGCAGGAATTCAGTTCTGCCAGACTTGGTTATGCAATTAAGACTTTAAATGGTCTTAACTTGGTGTTCAGCCACATTTGGAGATTCCCCCTGGAGGCAGTTTCCAGAGCATTGGGTTGAAATCCTTTTTATTCACTTATTTATTCCCTGTCTCCCAATTCTTATCTTGTTCTCTTTTGTGGATGTAGCTTATGGTGAGGTACAGCACACAGGGGGATAATTTTAACCCCCAAGAATAGGTGGCTTAATGGCGAGTGGGCAGTAAAAATAGTTTGTTTTTGGAGCAGGACAGCATCCAGGCTCCTGCATGATAACTTACTAAGTTTAATTAACTTCAGGTTAGTCAGACATGATTTGTTAAAGGCAAATCATGTCTGACTAACCTGATTGAGTCCTTTGATGAAGTAACAGAGAGGGTTGACGAAGGTAGTGCAGTAGATGTATATATGGGGCTCTATTTTCGCGCCTGTGATCGGGTGCGTTCGTGGCAGGGGGGCTGTGAAAATCCGGGATTCCCAGGGCAGGCCTGGAGCCCGGCTCCAACCCGCCCCATTTCCGGGTTCCCCAGTGACGTGCTCACATGCGCGCGCAACTCCCGCATGTGGGACTCCCGCCGGCAATTAAAGCCGGCGGGGTGCCACTTAAAGTACTTGAACAGGTACTTCAGGTTGTTAACAGACCTGATTGACCTGATATTTTAGGAGGGATCGGATTTTGCAATTAACTGAGTCTGTTTCCCGCACTGGGGGAAACACTCCCAGTTGAAATGGACGTGTTGCAGCCACCAGTCCGTGGCAGCTGCAACGGTCCATTTGACAGGTGGGAGGAGAGACCCTCACTCATTGCAGGAGGCCAATCTGTCAATTTGGACAAAGTTTGGCCTCCACCACCCTCCCCCTAACAATCAAATGCATAAACTTGCACACTTACCCCGGGGTCCAGAGACATGTACCTACCTTGCGGACCCCCTCAAATGTACATCATCCAGATGGGGCAGCCATAGCTGCAGTCATGACCTCCTCGGAGGGCGAACAGCATCACCAGCCTCGCCAGCCACGCCATCCACCTCTGACACGTGGAGTTCCACAACACAGTGCTGTGACACATCCACCTGCACAGCAGGAGGGAGGGCAACCGCAGAGAGAGATGCTTCGCAGAGGGCACTACGCTCGCCACAGGGTCTACAGCTTCCGTGGACATCTGCAGCCTCCTTCATGCCGAGCTGCTCCCGGCTGGCCCGAGCACTATCTTCTTACCTGTCGCTGTCAAACAACTTCTCCGCATCCTTCCAGGGTGCCACCGGGGACATCGCCGACCTCTCTCAGTCGTCTGCACAAAAGAGCCCTGCAAATACACCTACAGCCACTCTGCAGTGACTAAATGGGTGGCATCAGTTGTGGGTCTTCATAGTGATCCTCAGGAAAGGGCATTATTGCACAAACCAGACAAGATTCGCAAAGACGTGGCAGTAGTGGTGCCAATATAATATGTTATGTGAGTTGATCAGAAATTAAATATAGGTAAACACCATGACAAACCCTCAAACACCCTTCATGCTCACGACACGTTTGCCTGACGCTTCCTACTGCACATATGTGATGCAGGCCCTGTGGCTGCAGCACAGGTAGTGGCAGGTTGAGTGAGGCTGACTGTGAAAGAGATGCATCAGTGGGTGAGTATGAGATAGAGCCATGAGATTGTATGAGGATTGGGTTGAGTGGTAGTGGTGGGATGAGTACTGGCAAGGTGAGTAAGTGCAGGTAAGTTGAGGATGAGCTTTGGATTGGGTGTGAGGGGTACAGTAACTTAACAGTTTTAACAAGAACCACTCCCCAAGCCTTATGGAGGCTTTATCTTGGCTGAGTTGTCAATCAAATCATTGAGGGGTGTGAGGGGTGATGTGATAGAATAGTGTTGGCAGTGCAGAAGGAGATGTGGGGTGGGGGCGCTGATGTGGCAGACGGAGTGTAGGGGAATGAGTAAGTGTACTCACTTTGGCTGACCTACTTCGGTGATTGAAACGCCTCCTGCACTGTATGCAGGTGCGCGATATGTTGGTGGTGCTGGTGACCTCCTCCGCCACCTCGAGCCAGGCCTTCTTGGTGGCAGAGGCAGGCCGCTTCCTCCCGCCTGCCGGCGGGAAGATCTCTGTCCTCCCACTCCTCCTCACCCCATCCAATGAAACCTGGAGTGAGGCATCATTAAACCTGGGAGCAGCCTTCCCCCTGGGCTGCTCCATGCTGTAATTTTTCCTATTTTCTGCAGCATCAGTCAGTGATGGACTGCCCCTTTAAATAGGGCTCCTCCAGCTGACAGACCTTGCTGCGCATGCGCAGTCCGCCCGCCATGCAGCTTACCAGCGGGAAACCCAGAAGTGGCTCCAATTAGGCTGTAATTCCGTGCGGAGCACACTGATTTCACTGGGCACGTTACCCACGCGCCCATTCGACCCCCCACTGAGAACCTGCTGCCCTGCTAATATCGAGCCCATGAACTTAAAAAAGGCATTTGATAGTGTACTACATCACAAATTTGTTTGGAAAATAGAAGCACATGGGATTAAAGGGATGGTGGTAACTTGGGTACATAATTGGCTAAGTGATAGAAGGCAGAGAGTAGTGGTGAACGGATGTTTTTCTGACTGGAGAGAAGTATGCAGTGGGGTCCCCTAAGGATCGATATTACGACCATTGCTTTTCTTGTTATATATAAATGATCTGGACTTGGGTATAGAGAGTACAATTTTGAAATTTGGGGATGATGCAAAACTTGGCAACATAGTAAATAGTGAGCAGGATAGTAGCAGAGTTCAGGAGGACATAGACAGACTAGTGAAATGGGCAGACACATGGCAGATGTGGATAAATGTGAAGTGGTGCACTTTGAGAGGAACAACATGGAGAGGCAGTATAATCTAAAGGGTACTATTTTAAGGCACAAGAAGAGGGTTCTGGGGATGCATATTCACAAATCTTTGAAGGTGGCAGGGCAAGTTGATATGGCAGTTAAGAAAGTGTATGGGATACTTGGCTTTGTAAATAGGGACATTGAATATAAAAAAACAAGGAAGTCATGCAAAACTTTTACAAATCACGGGTCAGGCCTCAGCTGGAATATTGTGTACAATTCTGGGCACCACACTTTAGGAAGGATGTCAAGGCCTTGGAGAGGGTACAGAAGAGGTTTACCAGGATGTTACCAGGGATGAGGGACTTCAGTTATGCGGAGGGATTGGAGAAGCTGGAATTGTTCTCCTTAGAGCAGAGAAGGTTAAGGGGTGACCTAATAGAGGTATTCAAAATAATGAAGGGTTTTGATAGAGCAAGTAGGGAGAAACTGTTTCCTCTGGCAAGTGGGTCAGTAACCAGAGGTTGTAGATTTAAAATAATTGGCAAAAGATCTAGAGGGGAAATGAAGAGATTTTTTTCACACAGAGGGTTGTTAAGATCTGGACACACCAGCTGAAAGGTGGTGAAAGTTGATTCCATAGGAACTTTCAAAAGGCAATTGGACATCTACTTGAAGAGGACTAATTTGTAGGGTTTTGGGGAAAAAGCTGGAGTGTGGGACTAAATTAGACAGCTGTTTCAAAGAGCTGGCACAGGCACAACAGGCCGAATGGTCCCGTCTGTGCTGTAAGATTCTATGATGTGATCTCTGCCCCAGTCAAGAACTGGTCCAGCTCCCTCTTGAAGGCATGCAGAGAGTCAGCACCCACCACAACTACCGGCAGTGCGTTCAAGGCTCACTACTGTCTGAGAAAAGAAGAACCGCTTAATGTCCAGCCTATTTCTACTTTAGATGCATGATCCCTGGTCTTCCATAATCTTTCAATATGAACACTATCCAGCCCTTTCATTATTTTATAAAGCTCTATCAGGTAACCTCTATGTTGCTGCACTGCTCTAGAGTAAATAGATTCGGCTCTTCAAACCTATCTGAGTAAATAAGGTTCATCAAGTTAGGAATTATTCTCATAGCTCTCCTCTGAACCTTTTCCAAAGCCACTATATCACCCACCAGGTGAGGGGACCAAAGCTAGGTGCAGTATCCAGATGCGGTCAAACCAGCGACCTGTATAATGACAGAATGATGTCCTTTGATTTGTACTCAAAGTCCACTCACGTAAGACTGAGCTGGCCCGGCAGAACTCAACTACCTGCTCTGATAACTCTGTGATGTTAAAAAAAAAAATTATTGGCATGTTACGCACAAAGTGATAGCTTTCAAGTGAAAAGGAGCAAGCGGTGGTGAGGCCGGGGAGAGAGAGAAAGTTACAAAAAAAACTGGCAAATACTTCAACATAAAAATTATTTTATGATTACTTCATTTTTTTTAAAAAAGAGAACTTTTTAATGTGATTTTTTTTTGTCCTCCTGGAGTATAAATTTTAAATATGGAATTTCTTTGCTTTGATTGTTTCCTTGTAACATCTGCAAACCCTGAAATAAATACTGGTCATGTGTTTTATAATTAATTGTTACTTATAGTTAAGTTAATTTACACTTAAAAACATATGGGGGTTTAAATTGGGCTGTGTAGCACCCGTTTTTTAGGTGGTACGCAGACACCCAAGTCCCAAGATGCGTGCGCAAACTTCCGGCGGGAAGTGCGTAGGACACCTCCTTGGTAAAAGGGTTTATGCACATGCACCTAACGACTGCATGCAGAGTAGCGAGATTATGACACAGATCAGTGTGTAATGCTAATTGAAAGCAATGCTGCTATTTTGGAACGCCACATTCCAGCCAATGCCCAGTCTTAACCTCGCACAGCTGAACAGGACTTAAAGTGTATGTAGGACCCTCCCACCAGCGTTATTTAAAGGGATCATGAGGCACTTACAGGTTAGTTGCTGGATTATTTCTTCTGGCTACTGGTCCAATTCTACGTGTTCTTGGAGGATTCCTCTATTTGGATGAAGTTGCATTACTCTACAGGGAGAATGGTCTGGCTGGTTTTGATGTACTCTTTGAGTCATTTAAAATATTGTGCCAAAAAAAGTTGCTTCCAGACATGGGTAGCCTGGTGGAGCTTCCTCAGGGAATTGAACATGACTAGGAGAATGAAGAGAGGCTACGCAGAGCAAGACAAGCTGCTAGAAGAGAGAGGAGGAGGAGGAGGAGCAGGGCACTCAGCAGGAGGCCATATGCAAGGAGGATCCTCAGGGACCAATTCTCTTACCTCAACTTCAGTGACAACCAGTGTCTTCGATTCACTAAAGAAGTCATGACTGAAATTTGTCAACTGCTGTAGCCACAACTGCAGCCTCAAAGCAGAGCAACACCATTGTCTGTGGCTGTCAAGTGACTGTGGCTTTTAATTTTTATGGCTCTGGCTCCTTTCAGGCTGTTGCTGGAGATATAAGCAACATCTCACAGTTTGCAGTGCCCCACAGTATAAGGGAGATCACTGAGGCTCTGTATACAATGAGAAACACATACATCTCACCCCCTCTTGCCAGAGACAAACAGGAGGAGCGAGCACGAGGGTTTGCTCGCATTGTAGGCTTCCCCATGGTGCAGGGTGCTATTAACTGCACGCACATTGCCTTGTGTACTCCTTCTCTGAACTCGGGCATATTCATGAACAGAAAGGGATTCCACTCTCTCAATGTGCAGCTGGTGTGCGACCTCACGCAGCGCATCGTGCAGGTCAATGCCCACTATCCTGCCAGCAGTCATGATTCTTTCATTCTGTGGCAGTCCTCAGTTCTACCTATATTTCAACCAGCACAGCAAGTCAAAGGCTGGCTACTGGGCGACAAGGGTTATCCCCTCATTCGTGGCTCATGACTCTGGTCAGGAACCCATGTAGATGTGCACAGCAGGCCTAGAACAACAGCCATTCTACCACAAGGAACATCATAGAGCACACCATAAGCAACGCTTCCACTGCCTGGATTGCTCTGGAGGAGCCCTACAGTATTCAGCTGAGCGGGTATCAAGATTTGTCGTATGCTGCATGCTGCAAAACCTCGCCATTATGAGAGAACATCCCTTGCTACCACCTATCAGGCAAGAGCCTGAGGCACATGAGCAAGAGGAGGAGGAGGAGGAGGAAGTGCAATAGAACGTGGAGGAGGAGGAGGAGGAAGAGGAAGGGAGACTATAATGTACGCTGGCCCTTTCTGCCAGGGCTCTACATGATCAGATTATTAAAGCGCGATGCTAGTAACCTCAACTACACCTGCCCATTCACCAACTGGCGGAGTGGCAGGAGTGGGAGCAGGAATGTTGTCACCCTGAGAGAGGACAGCAGGTTCGTGTTCCATGGAGCCTCTGCCACTCTCCCTGGGCAGTGCCTCAGCAATTCTGGTGATCTGTTGGAAAACAGATTGCTCGACTGCTGTGACGCCCTAGAAGCCCCGTTGCACAGTGGTACCCAGCGCCATGATGGCAGAAGTCTGAGCTTGGAAGGCAGCAGTCAGACCTTTGAAAGAATCTGTTTGGGCTGCAATGGCAGCTGTGACACTGGTCATCAGACGCTGTATCATGGTGAGTTCCACAGGTGTGCTGATTGAGGTGACCACCCGTTCCATGTGAGAAAGGATGGGCTCCAAGCTCTGCGCAAAGCCCTGTGCCAAGTTGGAGCTGGACTCCTCCATGCTCCTTGACATTGTGCGCAGGCTTTCCAGTGCACCAAGCATTTGGTTGTGTACACCCATCAGCCACCTTTTGTAGCCTGGGCCATTGAAGCCCTCATCTGACTCCTCTGCAGCAGAACTTGTGTGCGACCTCACCCTCCGGCAAGCTGGCACCTGCGGTAATGTTCCCCCCGCCCTGGCTCCTGCACACTTGTGCCTGGTGTCTCACCACATGCAAATCCCTCCTATATTCAAGCCTCTAAAGTACGCGCAGTGTCAGTCTCTGAGCTGATGGCTGCTAGTGTAAGATCGAGTGACGGTGTCTCTTCATCATCGCTGTCTTCTTCCTCTGCCTCCTCTGACTGGGAAGGTTCCAGTTCTTGGGTATCTGAAATGACAAAGGAACAAGAGTTGGGTTGTGGTGAAGGGAGAGGGCGAGAGGGGGTGAGGATGTTTAGGTGCATTTCTCCTCCTTCACCTCTTTGTTGCTGCCTCCTATTGTGCGCCACCTTCTACAAGAGAGCGGAACGTGTGTCAGTGAGTGTCCTTCAAGGTGTTTGGGTAATGTGGCTGTCGTGGCTGAATAGCTGCCAGTGCGTGTGAACTGTGAGTTGCGGGTATGAGGCTTGAAACAGTGCTAAGTATGTGAAGCTGAGATAAAGCATATGATTTCAACGGTTGAGTACTGATTGAAAGAGATTGTTGGTAGGTGGATGGTGGGGGTGTAGTGGATGAGGCTAGTGGTGCAGTTGGTAGGATATGCCATTTGAAACTTGAACTCTCTCACCTTGACAACTCGTGTTAAATCATTGAACTTCTTCCTGCTATACTCCTGGAATTTACCTCCTTCACTACTTCCTCCTATTGCCTCTTGAGTATATGTCTGGAGGGCCTCCTGCACCCCTGTGGATACAGAATGCCCCTCCTTCTCTTCACCTCTTGCACCAAGGCCTCCAGTGCATTATCAGAAAACCTTGGTGCACGCTCTCCCGCATGTTCAGTCATTGCTCAAAGTATCAGATTCAGTTTTTGAACAACTCCCACCACTTCTTGCAGCCACAATGCACCTCCCCTTTAAGAGGTGCAGGCTGACTTTAAGTAGTGCTAGCCACGCGCAATATCCGGCCTCCTGTTGCGTGCAGCCGATGAACAGCGCAGCTGGCTGCACAGCAATCATGGAAATCAGCAGGCAGCACCTATTTAACATGCTGCCTGCAGCGCAATGAACGGGCGCAGGTTTATTGTGTACCGCAATCCCTGCTCCCGTTTTCAGGGGTTATCCAATTTAACCCCCATGATGTTAGTTTGGCTGAGTTGGATAGCACTTGTGCCTCTGACTCAGAAGTTCTTGGGTTCAAATCCTACTCCAGCACTCAAACACATGAGGTTAACGCTCCAGTGCAGTCTTGGAGGTGTGTGGGTACCACCCTTCAGATGAGACATTAAACCAAGGTTCCATATGCCTCTTCCAGTTCAGGTGGACTCTCAGAATCCCTTGGCACAATTCAAAGAAGAGCAGGAATTTCTCCCAGTGTCGTGGCCAACATTCCTCCCTCAACTAACACCAACAAGAACAGGTTAATTGGTTATTCATCTCATTGCTGTTTGTTGGGTCCAGCTATGCCATTTGCCTACAGACCAAGAGTCACTCCCACTTCAAAGTATATCATTTCATATGAAGCACTGCAAGACATTGCTGAGAGACATAATAAGGCACTATATAGATGCAAGTATTTCTTTCTACTTTCAGATGGGGACAGACTATTGCATTTTTTGTTTTGTTTCATTATTGATCTATCATATTTCATGTTTAGATATGATATTCTAACAAATTAATTGTGCGCAGTAAACTAATTCATAGTATCATAGTAGATACAGCACAGCAAGAGGCCATTTGGCCCATCGTGCCTGTGCCAGTTCTTTGAAAGAGCTTTCCAATTGGTCCCACTGCCCTGCGCTTTCCCCATAGCCCTGTAATTTTTTTCCCTTCATGTATTTATCCAATTCCCTTTTGAAAGTTATTATTGAATCTGCTTCCTCCACCCTTTCAAGCATTGCATTTCAGATCATCACAACTCGCTGCGTAAAAAAACGTTTCCTCATGTCGGCTAAGGCTCTTTTGCCGATCACCTTAAATCTGTGTCCTTTGATTACCGACCCCTCTGCCACTGGAAACAGTTTTTCCTTATTTACTCTATCAAAACAGTTCATGATTTTGAACACCTCTAAACACCTAGGATCCCATATACTTTTTTTAACAGCTTTCTCAACTTGTCCTGCCACCTTCAAAGATTTGTGTATCTGCACCCCCTTAAAAAGTGTACCATTTAGTATATTTTGCCCTCCTCATTTTTCCCACCAAAATGTATCACTTCACACTTCTCTATGTTAAATTTTATCTGCCATGTGTCTGCCCATTTCACTAGTCTGTCTATATCCTCCACACTGTTTACTGCATTTCCAAGTTTCATATCATCTGCAAACTTTGAAATTATACCCAAATCCAGGTCATTAATATACATCAAGAAGAGCAGTGGTCCTAATACTGACTCCTGGGAGCACCACTGCATACTTCCCTGCAGTCTGAAAAACACCCGCTCACCACTACTCTCTGCTTTCTGTCCCCTAGACAATTTTGTATCCACGCTGCCACTGTCCCTTTAATCCCATGGGCTTTAATTTTGCTAACAAGTCAATTATTTGGTACTTTATCAAATGCCTTTTGAAAGTCCATATGGACAACAACAACCACACCACCTTCATCAACCCCCTCCGTTACCTCATAGAACTCAATCAAGTTAGTCAAACACGATTTTCCTTTTCCTTGAACAAATCCGTGCTGACTTTCAATTTATTAGCCCATATTTTTCCAAGTGCCAATTTATTTTGTCCCAGATTGTTGTCTCTAAAAGTTTCCCCACCACCGATATTAAGCTGAGTGGCCTGTAATTGCCGGGTTTATCCCTCTCCCCTTTTTTGAACAATGGTGTAACACTTGCAATCCTGCAGTCCTCCGGCACCATTCCCATATCTAAGGAGGATTGGAAGATTGTGGCCAGAGCCTCCGCAATTTCCACCTTCCCTCAGAACCCGGGATGCATCCCATCTGGACCGGGTGACTTTTCTGCTTTGAGTACTGCCAATCTTTTTATTACCTCTCTGTTTTTATCTTATCCAATATCGCTACTACCTCCTCCTTTACTGCTACAGTGGCAACATGCTCTTCTCTAGTGAAGACGGATACGAATTATTCATTTAGTACCTCAGACATGCCCTCTGTCTCCACAAGAAGATCTCCTTTTTTGGTCCTAATCGGTCCCATGCTATCTTTGACTGCCCTTTAACTATTTATATGTTTATAAAAAACTTTTGGGTTCCCTTTTATGTTAGCCTTAATCAATTCTGATACTCTCTCTTTGCCCCTCTTATTCTCTATTTTTGATCTCCTCTGTACTTTCTGTATTCAGCCTGTTTCTCTACTGTATTATGAACCTTACATTCATCATAAACCTCCTTTTTCTGTTTCATTTTAATCACTATATCTTTAGTCATCCAGGGAGCTTTTTTTTATTCGTTCATGGGATGTGGGCGTCGCTGGCGAGGCCAGCATTTGTTGCCCATCCCTAATTGCCCATGCTTTGGATGCCCTTTCTTTCCCCCTTGTAGGGATGTGACTACTCTGTTTCCAAACCAACTCCTCCTTGAAGGCCTCCCATTGTTCAATTACAGTTTTGCCTGCCAATTTTTGATTCCAATCCGTTTGGGCAAGATCTCTTTTTAACTCACTGAAATTTGTCCTCCTGCAGTTAAACATTTTCACATTTGATTGTTCCTTGTCCTTTTCCATAATTATTCTAAACCTAATGATATTACCATCACTGTTCACCAAATGTTCCTCCACTGAAACATGCTCCACCTGCCCCACTTCATTCTCCAGAGCTGGATCCAGCACTGTTTCCTTCCTTGTTGGGCTGGAATCATGCTGTTCTCTTGAACACATTTCAGGAATTCCTCCCCCTCTTTGCCCTTTATACTGTTACTGTCCCAGCTTTTATTGGGATAACTGAAGTCCCCTATTATCACTACTCTATAGTTCTTGCATCTTTCGGTAATTTGCCTGCAAATGTTCTCCTCCATCTCTTTCCCACTAATTGAGGACACTTGATAGCTTAGTATTAGGAAAATAGCACCACAACTGCAGTGTTTTAATAATGTTGAACAATGTGGAAGGAAGGGTCTACAGGAATAAGAGATCAGTCAGGAACTGGGAGTACTAGACTTTGATCTTTGATGTTAATTAAGCCAAGAATTCTGGTATATTCAGTGTGATTTTTTTAAAATTAATTTATATTCAGTATGCCATTATTTAGGTAACAAATACATCTAGGAAGAGACGAAGCATTACTTAACTTCTCTTATGTCCTCTCTGGTCGCTCTCATGCTTTGCTCAGACCCTCAGGTCTGAGCAGACTCGGCTACGTCCATTTGGAATCCCACAACAGCATAGTTAGGGATGGAGACCTGGTGCAGTAGGTCTCTGCCCACTTTTGTTCTCCACAACACTTTGAAGTGAGAAAGACTTGCATTTATGTAGCGGCTTTTTTGTGAGCATTTCACAGAAGCTGTGTTCAACAAAATATGCCGAATGAAGTCTAGTACACAGTCTCCAGGTGTAATCTACTGCCTGGGTAGTGTTGTGTTAGTGAACCGTTTCACTGAAATACTAAGATGTAATTTTTCAAGTAACCCCACCATTTCTTTATTTGAACCAACCCAATTCCTTACCTGGTCATTTTTTAATGTTTTAGATTTGACTTAACAGTGGAGCAATTTTGGCAGAGTTGGCAATTTGTTTTAAATAAAGTGCTTTAAATTACCTATTTTACAGATTGATGGCACTTTTAGGATTAATACACCCCCAGTCCTTTTGGGATACAGCAAAGAACGTAATCTAGCCAGTGAAGGAGGATGGGCAGCGGTTCGGAGCCTAAGTGAAGGCTCTTATTTGTCCCTCTTCATTACTGTTGAACCTCATCTTGTACCTGGAGAATCTATAAATGAAAAGGTAATGTGCATTCTTGATTAAAAATGCTTCCATGAAGATAGCCTTTCAGAAGTCCCCTTCAGGTTCCCTATGTCAGACCCTTTTATCCCTCCCATTAACATCATGAAATGTTTCATCCGAACCATATCGTAGATATGTTTGTGTACATGTGTTTTCCCAGAGAGGTCAGCCTAATTCAAGGACGGAGCTTATTTTTACACACACGTGGTGCACTTTGTAGCATGAGGAGTTTCAGCTAAGGATAAAACTGGGCCAGGATAGTTGGCACGGTTTAAGTGATAATTGGGACTTTTGTAAAATATGTTGTCATTCCCCGCACATTTATTTTCTTCTTAGAGTTGCTCAGGCTCTGTGTATCCTCATTCAGCCCGGAGAGAGGATAAGAGGAGCACATACCCGAGGAAAGCTGAATCCACGATCTTTCACCCAGGTGTAGGATTCCCACCAGAAACATAGTTGAGAATCAACAAACTAATTAGATAAGCTGAACTAGGGGTATGTGGTTCAAAACATAATTGCTACTGGCTATACCCTGCATGAGAGGGTGAAAGGAGTGCATCACAAAACCAAGGTATATGCCAAGAAAAGCCTTGCAACAGCCTTGTCCTTGAGGGTCCCTGTGGAAACTATAGGTTGAGTGTAATTTGTTGTTTGTTCTTTTCAAAAATACTAAACTCATTGCAAAATATTTGGCAGCCTAATCAGAAACACTATTTTCACTCCATTTCTGAAGGTGTATGCAGAAACATGATGTTAAAGCAACCAGTAATAAGAGACTGGATGTCACGACCTGAGGTTTGGCAAAGACACAGTGGGCCGGATGTTGCTGTGAAAATAACAGTGAGGCTAACAGCGCTCACCGTTAATTATTCGCAAATCAGACAGCAACTTCCGGCAAGCGCATATGCGCAGTTAAACGCAAAAACCCGGAAGCTGCTGTCTGAGATGCGCGAAAACAGCATCTCACTGCCTGGCTCCCCGTTCAAAAACTGATGTCGTAGATACGGACTAAACTCACCTCAAAAAGTTAGGGCTTGTCCATTCCAGTCTAATTATTCTTAATGGCGCAGTAAGTCTTAATTACTGCCAAACAACCTCTCTGGCACTGAAAATTAACTTTTATAAGTGAGGAGTCTCATTCCTTCAGCTTTTAATTATTGTTGGAGATTTTTTTTAAAGTTTCAATAAAAATTTAATTTTTTTTTACTTTGTCTTTCTGTCTCGTTTATCTCTCTTTCGTAATCCAATCTTTCTTTCCCTCTCTTTATTTCACTTTCTGTACCTGATTTGACATTGAATTCACTATTCTAACTTACACTTCCTGGTTCAGACTCTGTGCTGCTCTTTAAAGATTCATCAATCTGATTGGTTAAAGAGGCACACAGTTGCTTGTCCTGTTCACACAGGTCCCAGATGCCCTGTAGAGGGCGCTGCACTAAATGGATCTCTAACTTACAGTAACGCCGTGCAAAACCCCATAGAAAGTCTGTGGGCAAGTGCAAGTCTTGCTGCTCACAACAAATTCGTCCCAACATTTTCAAGACTAGCTTCAGAAATGTAGTGAAAACTGGGGGCCAACTGTCTTGTGAATAATTTAATTTTTTTTTAATACCATACATTGGAGCTCCCCTTCCCCAAGTTGGTTGAGTGCCAGATTTGGGAGAAGAGTTCGCTCAGTCTTCAATCGTTCCAAGATGAATAAATAAGCATCATGCCTTGGTGTGGAATGAAAACAGACCATAGGGACTGTAATAATTAAAACAAGTAGGGACTAAGAGGTACTTGCCACGGTGTTGCATGACTCTTGGCTGCCTGACAATTAATTGGGATCAGTGCCACACATTAAGCATGTCATGCCTAATGGAGACCACCCTCAACAGATTTACCCCCGACCCACCCCAGCACCGCACCCCCCTCCCCCGCACTTCCTCACCATAGTGCAGAATAGTAGGATGCTGTGTTCTTCGTCCGAATACAGGGAGGTGCTTTTTAAGGGAGAATCACACCATTCTTATTCATTGTTTTCACAGAAACATTGACAGAGGCTTGGGAGGACATCACCTGACCTTTCAGAAAGGAGTGTTAACACTGTGTAGGAGAATAAGGGAAGGAGAGAAAAATAACTTTAATGAGCTTTATCTTCAACTAAAACACGTTTTCCTTCCCTTTCAATTTTTAAACAAATTCTTAAAGATAGAGGTTTGGCCAACTTGATGTTGAGTGTTTTAACTTGTTCCCTCAAGTCCAAGGGATGCAGACTTAAGCTTATCTCGGTTAATCCCGGGGATGAGGGGGTGGACATATGAGGAGACGTTGAGTGGATTGGGACTCTACTCATTGGAGTTCAGAAGAATGAGAGGCGATCTTATTGAAACATATAAGATTGTGAAGGGGTTTGATCGGGTGGATGCGGTAAGGATGTTCCCAAGGATGGGTGAAACTAGAACGAGGGGGCATAATCTTAGAATAAGGGGCTGCTCTTTCAAAACTGAGATGAGGAGAAACTTCTTCACTCAGAGGGTAGTAGGTCTGTGGAATTTGCTGCCCCAGGAAGCTGTGGAAGCTACATCATTAAATAAATTTAAAACAGAAATCGACAGTTTCCTAGAAGTAAAGGGAATTAGGGGTTACACGGAGCGGGCAGGAAATTGGACATGAATTTAGATTTGAGGTTAGGATCAGATCAGCCATGATCTTATTGAATGGCGGAGCAGGCTCGAGGGGCCGATTGGCCTACTCCTGCTCCTATTTCTTATGTTCTTATGTTCTTATCTGGTGTACAACTGGCTTAGCCATCCATTACCAGATCTGGCTGGACCACATCACGCTCCACTGAGCCTCACTCTCCTCTGTCAAAATTGCCCATCACCCTGGAGTGCAAAGCTAACCCTGCTTTCCTCTCAAGCCCCCCCGCCACCCCCACCATCCTAGCCCTGAAACCTCATCTCTCTTTCTAGTTTCTACCTATCACCCCACTGTCCCCCCTGAGCTCATCTCATCCATGAGACCCACCTCCTGCTCTCTTGACCCCATTCCCACTAAGCTGTTGTCAACTAAATTTCTCTTCCTGGCATCCATTCTAGAAGATATTGTATATGGTTTCCTCTCTTTAGGGACTGTCCCCTCCCTTTTAAAACCACCATCATCTCCCTCCTATTCAAAAATCCACCCTCAACCCTTCTGTCCTTGCAAACTATTGCCCCTTCTCCAACCTTCCTTTCCTCTTCAAAGTAATTGATCATGTTGTCACCTCGAAAATCCATGCCCACAACTCCCGCAACTCCCTGTTTCAATCTCTCTGGTTAGAATTCTGCCTCTCCCACAAAACTGAAACAGTCCTAACAACAATCACCAACAATATTCTCTCTGACTGACCATGGTGCATTCTCCTTGACCTCTGTGCAGCCTTTGACATGGTCGACCACACCATCCTCCTCCAATGTCTGTCTTCCATCGTCCAGCTTGACGGGACTGGTCCTTGCTTGGTTCCACTCTTACCTAATCAATCGTAGCAAGAGCAATGGATTCCCTTCTAGCCCCTGCACTGCACTGCAGACATGGGGCCCGATATTACCAGGGCAGCGGGAGGGCGATTGGGCGCGTGGGTAACGCGCCCGGTGAAATCAGTCTGCCCCAAACGCAATCACAGGCTGATTGGATCCACTTACCTCTTGTTCCAGGTTCCCCACTGCTAAGCTGCGTGTCGCGCGGACTGCACATGCACAGTAAGGTCTGTCAGCTGGAGGAGCTCTATTTAAAGGAGCAGTCCTCCACTCACTGATGCTGCAAGAAATAGGAAAAACTACGGCATGGAGCAGCCCAGGGGGAAGGCTGCTCCCAGGTTTAATGATGCCTCACTCCAGCTCTTATTGGATGGGGTGAGGAGGAGGGGAAGGACAGAGATGTTCCCCCCGGCGGGCGGGCGGAAGCGGCCTGCCTCTGCCACCAAGAAGGCCTGGCTCGAGGTGGCAGAGGAGGTCACCTGCACCACCAACATATCGCCCACCTGCATACAGTGCAGGAGGTGCTGCAATGACCTAAGTAGGTCAGCCAAAGTGAGTACACTTACTCATTCCCCTACACTCCGTCTGCCACATCACCGCCCCCACCCCACATCTCCTTCTGCACTGCCAACACTACTCTGTCACATTACTCCTCACACCCACTCAAACCTCATCCTCATCTTACCTGCACTTACTCGCCTCGCCAGTACTCATCCCACCACTACCACTCAACCCAGTCCTCATACAATCTCATGGCTCTATCTCATACTCACCCTCTCATGCATCTCTTTCACGGTCAGCCTCACTCAACCTGCCACTACCTGTGCTGCAGCCACAGGGCATGCATCACATATGTGCAGTGGGAAGCGTAAGGCAAACGTGTCGTGAGCATGAAGGGGATGCACAAGGGTGTTTGAGGGTTTGTCATGGTTTTTACTTATATTTAATTTCTGATCAACTCACATTACATATTATATTGGCACCACTACTGCCACGTCTTTGTGAATCTCGTCTGGTTTGTGCAATAATGCCCTTTCCTGAGGATCACAATGAAGACCCACAACTGATGCCACCCATTGTGTCACTGCAGAGTGGGTGTAGGTGTATTTGCAGGGCTCTTTTGTGCAGATGACTGAGAGACATCGGCGATGTCCCCGGTGGCACCCTGGAAGGATGCGGAGGAGAAGTTGTTGAGGGCAGTGGTGACTTTGACAGCGACATGTAAGAAGGTGGTGCTCGGGCCAGCCGGGAGCAGCTCGGCATGAAGGAGGCTGCAGATGTCCACGACTACATGTCGAGTGACTCTGAGCCTCCGTGTGCACTGCTGCTCAGAGAGGTCCAGGAAGCTGAGCCTCGGTCTGTGGACCCTGCCCTCTGCGACGCATCTCTCTCTGCAGTTGCCCTCCCTCCTGCTGTGCAGCTGGATGTGTCACAGCACTGTTTTGTGGAGCTCCACGTGTCAGAGGCAGACGGCGAGGCTGGTGATGCTGTTTGCCCTCCGAGGAGGTCATGGCTGCAGCTACGACGGCCCCCATCCGGAAGATGTACATCTGAGGGGGTCCGCAAGGTAGGTACATGTGTCTGGACACCGGGGTAAGTGTGCAAGTTGGTGAATTTTGTTGTTAGGAGGAGGGTGGTGGAGGCCAAACTTTGTCCAAAGTGACAGAGTGGCCTCCTGTAATGAGTGAGGGTCTTTCCCCCCCCCCCCCCACCACCTGTCAAATGGACCTTTGCAGCTGCCACAGGCTGACGGCTGCAACACGTCCATTTGAACTGGGAGTGTTTCCCCCAGTACGGGAAACAGTCCCAGTTTTTTGTAAAATCCCAACCCTCCTAAAATATCTCATTAATCAGGTCTGTAAACGACCTGAAATACCAAAATAAATACCTTAAGTGGCACCCCGCCGGCTTTAATTGCCGGCGGGAGTCCCACATGCGGGGGCTGCGTGCGCATGTCAGCGTATCAGTGGGAAACCCGGAAGTGGGCGGGTTAGAGCCGGGCTTCCGACCCGCCCTCGGGAATCCCCGATTTTCGGAGCCCCCCCGCCAGGAACGCACCCGATCGCGGGTGCTAAAATAGAGCCCATGGTGTTCAGCCTAGACATGTACACTAACGTAACCCAGAACTATCCCTGCACCACTTCTCTCAGCCCCTCCACTGGCTCTGTGCTGGCAGACTGCTTGTCCAATATCCAGTTTTGTAGGAGCTACAATTTCTCCCAGCTATACATTGAGAAGACCGAAGCCAACAACCTTTCTCCCCAACACTCCGTATCCTTGCCAACCAATTCCATACCCCTTCCTAGCCACTGTTTCAGGCTGAACTAGACTGTTCACAAACTCGGTGTCCTATTCAATCCCGAGCTGAGCTTCCAACCCATATCCTCTCCATCACAAAGACTGCCTTCATCCACCTCAGTAACATCACCTTCCTCCATCCCTACCTCAGGCAATCAGCCACCGAAACCCTTATCCATGCTCTTCCCACGTCCAGATTACTCCGATGCTTTCTTGGCCAGCCTCCCATCCTCCACCCTCCATAAACTGCAGCTCTTCCAAAACTCTTTTGCCAGTGTTCTATCCCAATTCAAGTCCCACTCACCCATCACCCCTATCCTCACACAATCCACTTTGGCTCCCAAAATTAAAATTCTCATCGTTGTCTTTAAATCCTTTCATGATATTGCCCTTCCCTATATCCATAACCTCCTGCAGCCCTACAATTCTTCTCCCCACCCCACCCCACCCTTCTCCTATTGAGGTCCCAAAGTGCCTTTGTCAAGTCAGTCCTTCGGGTTTTCCCGTCTTCTCACTGGAGAAGAGGCCGGGATCGGTCAGCTGCTGACTGGGTTACTGGTAACTGGCATCATTTCCCTTCAGATCTGAAAGGAATCAATACCAGGACTCATACCTTTTTGCGAGGTCCTTATCTCTCCAGATCTGACCAGCGAGGACCACCTGCAGATTTTTTGGGAGGACCTGCCTAAGGTCAGCTCAGAGAGTGTTGGATGACTTGAGGTCTCGCTAACCCTCGGGTAGTTGTCCGACACCCTCCATCAGATGTCCCAGAACAATGCGCCAGGCATCAACAGTCTGACTGTAGAGCTCTACAGGGTGTTCTGGGTTATCCTGAGGAGCAACTAGACACAAGTTTTGGGGGAAGCGCTGCGATCAGTGAATTTCCCTTTGAATGGGAAAAAGATAGAAAATAAATGTAAGACACCGATTAGTAAAGAAAGGTACTCAGAGACGGAAAGTTAAAGGATGGTTCAAAAGACGGAAGGAAAATTGACTGACTGGGAAGGACGGAATGAGAATGAGTGGGAGAAGGGCAGACTGATAGAATGGCTGGGAGAGGGAATAATAGAAGCACTGCATATGAATGATTTGTCATAATGAGAGGCTTGCATTGTAAGTTTAAAAACAGTAATATCAAAGCAATAACCATCTCGTACTCATGTGAAGTCAAAATTATAGTTGCATTGTATTGGAATGTTGCACTAAAGTAGAACAGTTTGATAATGGAGCAATAGATTAATTTACTTGTAAGTCCTGCTTAATGCTGCAAATTTTAAAATGGGCATAAAACAAAAAGTTAGCTCAAAATCTGGATTGATAAATGGTGTTAAAAAGCCCAACCTACTTGTATTAAATTTTTAATCTGTAGCCCATGAAAATGCCCTGAGTCCTTGTTAAATGACTAACTACGTTATTTGCACGAGGACACCAATGGAACCATCCCTTGTTTTCACTCCCTTGTCAGTATTGGGTTGCACAGGCCATCCCTGCATCAAGAGACAGCATCACAGGGAAAGCTTCCATGGTCTTTAGAATCTTACAATTCTAGAACTTAACAGCACAGAAAGAGGCCGTTTGGCTCTTTACATCTGTGCTGGCTGTTTAAAAGAGTCACCCAATGAGTCCCTTTCTCCTGCCCTTTCTCCATACTCATTTTAATAATTATTTTTCAAATACTTATCCACATCCCTTTTAAAAAAAAAAGTTATCTGTTTTTAATACAACTGGAAATTCTCTCTCTCTCTCTGCCTTCCGGGTCTCTTTCTCTCTGTCTGTGTAATTTGACCCATTGTGTATTCAGTATACTGGGACCTACTGTTTTCCGTGGCTAACCTGTCTGAACACCAACGACACCATTGATTGGTGTGATGGTGTCCCAGCCTAATATAAGATATGCGATTTGAGAACCTCTCATTCACTCACTCACCTGACGAAGGAGATAATCTCCGAAAGCTTGTGATTTTAAAATAAAATTGTTGGACTATAACCTGGTGTTGTAAGATTCCTTACATTTGTCCCTTTTAAAAGCTATTATGGACTCAGTTTCCACTGTTGTTTTTGGTAGAGCATTCAATGTCCCAACAACATTCTTGGCTTAATTAAGGAAAGTTAAGAAATCTATTTGAGATGTACTTCAGCTTCTATTGAGTGAGAGGCTAACTGATTAACTCTTCCCCAGCTTTCAGGAATAGTTACAGTGCTTGGTGGAGAAAGAGTCTGAGGAATGCAATGTTGAGAGAAGAGCAGGAGAAGCAGATGTCACAGGAGCTTTTGACTGCACAACTAGCATTGTGGACCAGTTATTTTCCAGTATTATCCAGTTGTTATCCAGTAGGTTTTGTACTTGGATGTTAGAATGAAAGTTATTAAGCAGCATAATGTAAGAAAGAAAAGATGTTAGGATAAGATATTAGAAAGATATAAGAAAGAAATTATATTAAGCAGCATAATGTAAGAAAAAAAGATATTTATTTTGTGTTGACTGATCAAAATATGTATTTCTTTATCTGGAATCCTTTCTGGCTTCAGTGAGTGATCTAATTTAAAAAACAATTCATCACCAAACCTCCATACAGATAATACTACATAATAAAAATGTATTTTTTTCAGGGAGGAAAAGACTACAGAAGTTGCATTTTGAGTTCTGAAAGTCAGATGTGCAGTATACTTGAGCAAAAGCTAACTATTGACATATATCTAGTGTTAGGTACTAATGCCTATACCAGTTTGAACTCAATGGGGTTAATTTTGACTTTGTGCGATAGTGTAAAACAGGTAATAGCGAATCAGCAGTCTGTTTTACATCTCTCCTGAATTTCATTTCCATTGAAGTCACTGCAAATTAAAATTTGGAGAGATGTAAAAAGGGCTGCCGATTCACTATCACCCGTTTTACACTATCGCACAAAGTCAAAATTGCATCCAATCTGTTTGGTGGTGGTAGAGAGGGAGGATTCTATCTTCCATAGCTGGATTTATTGCTTCCAATGGTGACAACACCCTATAAATGATGTACCTCCCCAATGAATGGCTTGCAGTTCTCATTTGATATATATATTGTATGTATAGCACAAATACCTTTTATGCCATATGTACTAATTGGCACAATTTTTTTTCAAGTTTGTAATTTTCAAGAGTTGTTTGCAGATTTAAAGCTGTGTTAGACTGATTTCCCCAACCCTTACTGTTTCCAATAGAGGCAGTGGTAGGCAATTGCCTCAGTATTTTATGCTGGTGATCTTTGCTATTGAGAGCTTTAAAACCATCTCTTCTCCTGGTAGACCAGGCTGACACTGTTGGAGGTGCCAGCTTTTGGATGAGATGTTAAACCAAGGTCCCATCTGCCTACTCAGGTGAAGGTAAAAGATCCCATGGCAGTATTCGAAGAAGAGTAGGGGAATTCTCCAGGTGTCCTGGCCAATATTTATCCCTCAACCAACATCTAAAAACTGATGATCTGGTCATTTATTTCATTGCTGTTTGTGGGACCTTGCTGTGTGCAAATTGGCTGCCGCATTTTCTATATTGCAACAGTGGTTACATTTCATTGGCTGTAGAACACTTTGGGATTAACAATTAAGTTACACAACAGCAAATTCTGGCAGCAGACCACTAATGGACATTTCTGTATGAAATAGTCACATTTTGCAAATGTGGGCAAGAAAATACACAAAAAACAGAGATCATTTTTTTAAAGAAAAATTCTGGACATAATTAGATGAGAGGAATAGTTTCCTGATTTGCACTGTTATTGGGCGCTTCGCCCAGTGGTACGTATATTGGAAATTTGGCCACGCACTCCACATGATTTTTCAATCATTTAAAATAAATAGTCAGCAAATCATGAACACCCGAATTTTCTAATCTACACTTCCAGGGGGCAAGGCTCCCCACTGGGAGCACAAAGTTAGAAAATTATTCCCGAAAAATATATACATATATTTTATTTGCCTGTACATTGTGGGATTTTTTTTGCCCTCTTTGTAGATTTTGAAGTTTTGCTTTGATTTGTTCAGATTTCACAACCGCGTTCTGGATCTACATCTATGATGTCTTTCTGCTCCTGCTTTTTATATCTATCTCTATTTTCTCTTTCACTTTTGCTGCATCTCTATAGATGATTGAGATGCTGAAAAAGGTAAAATATCCCTCGTATTGCAGGCTTAACTGTTTGATCTGCTAATGTAAATGGTAAAATAATTCTCGCTAAGACCTTGAATGTTTCAGTTGGGCTAGAATTTGCTTTTAAAATAACGGTGATTCTCACAGTGTTCACAATTATTAGTGGCGAAATCGAAGAGCAAGTTCCAGCAACCGCACGTGTGCAGTCAAACGCGAAATCCAGAACTTGCTCTTCCTGGTTCACCGGTGATCTGGCAACTTCACGTTAAAGGAACCTCGCTGCTGCATTCAATGGACCAGCACCAACTTGCTGCATTTCCCAGCTGGAAACGAACTAATCTTGCCACAAAACAGCTATGTTGAGTTTTTTAGATCTAAGCTAAGTTTTAACAGCTTGCTAATGACTGTCAAACAACCTCTCTGGCATTAAAAATGAACCTTTAAAAATGTGGAGTCTCATTACTCCTGATTTTAATAGTTTTTGGACATTTAAAAAAAATATTTAAAATATATTTACATTTTTTTTTAATGTTTTTACTTTTTCTTTCTCTCTCTTTTATCTGAGTCTTTTAATGTTGCCCTCTCTTTATTTCGCTTTATCTATCTCATTTCATTATACATTTACTAACTTTGTCTCGCACTTCCAGTTTTTAGTCTGCGCTGTTTGCCTATGAACTGCACTTCCTGGTTCTTGCAGCGTGGCTTGCTTCAAGCTGATTGGTTGAGGGGCCTTAGAGATCCTTTCACCACTCACACAACCTGGGAAAGAACGCCGAAGTTTTTTGAACTCACAGTTCAAGAAAGTTGCTGCCAAAAAGAATGCGGGAACTTAGAGGGTGAATTTAAATCTAATGAGCGGCGAGCACTGCTGGTTCGCCACTCAGAGCAATTTCCGGCCTAATAGTTTTAGCAACAAATGAGGATTATTTTAAACTTGTATTTTGTCTCATCACACTGCACAGTGCATGTATTAAAGAAAATGTGTAACAGTTTACTTCAAATATTAAAAAATAACATATGTCAGTCTGCAGAGGATTGAAGTTTTCTGAAAGTATGTAACATAATTTTCTTACGATTTGTTTTGGTGATTTGTACCAGTGGTTCCAAGTCGTGTAACAGTTCTGCTGGATTTTAAAACAAAGTCTTCCTGCTAATTGTTGAAACTTTTTCATTTTATTTTGAGGTTGAGTCTCAGGAGGATGAGAAACTACTTCAAAGAGCAGAAAAATTCCAGAAGGAAGTGGAGCAGAAGTTCCCGAATCGTCGATGTGTTACTTTAGTCACAGATCTTACTGGCAAGATGGTTTTCATTACAAGGTTCATTAAACCGCTTGTTCCACCCCAGGAGCTGCTTGATGCCTTTCCTAATAACCCTGAGGCCACAACAGTGAGTTATTTTATGCAACACTTAAAATTAAAATGCATTGGATATGTTCTGTGTCATTTGTAAACGTTCCTCAACCAAACAGTTGATCAGATTTACCTTTTTATTCTGTTTGTAAAATTAACTTTCCAATAAACAGAGGAGACAGGCCACATATCAATGGCTTTCAGAAAATAAACCAATATATGCCATTGACCCCAGAATTCCTTTGTCTCACAGGTGCAATTCAGGTATGATGATCACAACACAAGTAAACCATAGAGCCATAGAAGTTTGCAGCACAGAAGGAGGCCATTTGGCCCATCATATCTTTGCTGGGTCTTTCTTAGAGCAATCCAAAACTAATCCTACTGTCCCACTCTCTCTCCGTGGCCCTGTATCTTCCTCTGTTTCAAATATTTATCCCATTTTCCCTTAAAAGTTGCAATGGTTTCTGCCTCAACTGCTACTTGTGGCAAAGATTTCCATGTTCTAACAACTCCTTGCATAAAGAAAATTTTCCTAACCTCTCCTCACTATTGATCATTTTCAGTTCATGACCCCTCTTCATTAACTCCTCAACCAGAGGAAATGGTCTTTCCCTGTTCACTCTATCAAAACCCTTCAAAATGCTGAACATCTCTTTAAATCTCCTCGTAGCCTTCCCTGCTCCAGTGGAAGTAATCTCAGTATCTCAAGCCTCTCCTGATAACTATAGATTCTAATTTCTGGCTTCATCCTACTGAATCTACGCTATATGCTTTTTGTGGCTTTAACGTTCTTTCTGTAATGGGGCGTCTAGTGGCCTTAGCCATTTATTCTACCCCTATAACATAGGTGATTAGTTTAAATTTGTTTTTGTAAATTAGTTAAACTTTTTTAAAATTCATTTTATTTTTGGTGGGATTTTAGCCAACCTACTAGCACGGATTTAATGAGAGGGTATAGAGGGACAGGCATGGTCTTGCTCTGTAAGGTGACCCAAATTTCATAAACTACTGCCCCATCCCAAAAAAATGATGCTATTATAAATAAATACAGTAAAAATTTCAACACAGTTCTTTCCCTCCCTCACTTTCCTCCTCTGCTACTTAAAAAATCATTAGTTTACTTTAATGATGTGTTGCTATGACAGGAATTTTTGATAACCTTTGGCAAATTCTGAAATATGTGTTTGACTTCACCGAGATAAACTGCTCAATTTTTTACTCAGGTTGCTGTGAGGCAGCTTGACATATTTTTGAAAAATAACCTTTGTATTTAGTTAAACGAACATCAACATTTTCAACTGACTCATTTTAACCTAAGTCGCTGGGTGGGAAACCCACGGGATTGGGTGGAATGCCAGTTTTACACCCCGCCCAATATTACTTCCCAATGACTTCAATGGAGTGTAAAATCGGGTGGGGTGTAAAACCAGAGGTGCACCCGATCGTGTTAGTTTCCCAATGAACGGGTTAGGTTAAAATTGCCACCATTGTTGTTATATGTCCACTAATAATGCATATTTTAGAGCTAATTTATTTTAATTGAAACATTTGTGTCAATATAAACTTATTTTGATTTTTTCATAACACTAAGGTCATTGTCACATTGATGCTTGTTAAGAAATTAAAATTTCTTGACTTTATCTGTGTGCATGTTTTAGGAGCTGGTGGCTCGTTATGTTTCTCTGATGCCCTTCCTTCCAGACAACGTTTCTTTTGCTGGAATCTGTGACTTATGGTGCACTTCAGATGTAAGTAATTGTATATCTTAGTTGCCCTACTTCTGGGTATTTGTGTTCTTAGCTTTATCTTTTTTGATAATGAGCAGTTACATCGTATTGTTGGAGAAATTAAACCGATGGACTACCCTGCGTTTAAGGCTGGAGTTATACTGATCTTGGTGTGAACTCCAACTGGTGACAGACAGCCTTGTAGAGGAGTTTCACACCTCACCACTTTAGTCCATTCAGAAGTCTCCTAAATAATACTGGCACTTTTGGATTGATGCACACCCAAAACTGCTTTGCATAGATCTAAAAGTGACATTATAACTGCACCCTGAATGTTCACTGGGAGGATGAAACTTCCTTACAAGTTTCTTCCAATACAAAGTTAAATTGTACATCATGGACTGCGACGCAGCGACACGATATTGCAACTTAATTCAGCACTAAATAGGAATCTCATTGAAAGGCCAAAAGAATGCCCGATGTGAGAGGTGGAAAATTGTCACACTGGTGTGGCAGAGGATGTTCTTCGGTTGAGGCTGAGGCCCATCATTGAAACATAGAAGCGGGAGCTTTTCTCTGGATCTACCTGTATTTTACCTGACCCGGAAGTACTTGATTCTGATGCTGGGTGCCACAAAAGGAAATATTCCATTCCTCAGCACCAAAATCCCTCACTTTTGATGTGCACAAATTTCACAAGAAGAAAGAAGTGAAGACCTTGTAAGGTGTTGTAAGATCTGTGATTGTGAGTGCATGACATGAATATCGATAGAAATACTGTACCAACCTTAGTCAAATACACTTGTACTCAATATTACAATATTCGACTTTGTTATTGTGGTACTTTTGTGTGTTTTTCCCAAGTGTCTTTGTCATTGTTATGTACATGTCCCAATGTTTAGAGCAGTGACAGGCCCTGAAAAGGCTATTGTGTGCAATTCAACTTTTTTGTTTGAACTTTCTTTTGCCTTTCCCAAGTATTATCCTGATTTTATTTTTAGAAACCGGAATGCTGTGTTTCGATGCCATCCAGCTGTTACCCAGTAGACTAGTGTCGATGAAGAAGTTTAACCTAGTTAGATGACACTGCGCAGCTGTCTAGTTCTTTGTGGTTGGGGTTACATTTTGTTATTTTATATATATAGTAATTATATTTTTTTTAAATCAGCATTGGTTTTAATCTTTCATTCAATACAGCAATTCCTGAACTTGCTAGCAGGTGATGAAGAGGAACATGCAGTTCTGCTCTGTAACTATTTCCTAGCAATGGGGAAGAAAGCTTGGCTGGTGATAGGAACCGCCATTCCTGAGGTAAGAGGCTGCTTGTTCATCATATTCACAGAGTCTCCATAGAGAGATTAATTCTTCAGTGACATCAGGAAACCTTCCCATAAAATGATGATTGGTATCATTTTATTTAATAAAATTAAGATAAAATAAAATGAGTATAGAAGATTAAGAGGTGATCTAATTGAGGTGTTTAAGATGATTAAAGGATTTGATAGGATAGATAGAGAGAAACTATTTCCTCTGGTGGGGGAGCCCAAAACAAAGGGGCATAACCTTAAAATTAGGAAGGCAAATGGTATATTGGCCTTCATTGCAAGAGGATTTGAGTACAGGAGCAAGGATGTCTCACTACTGACAAATGCCAAACACTGTAGAAGGAAATATATGAAGAATCAGAATTTGTAAAAGAAGAATTTTTCCCCTGCTTCCCCCCAGCAGCACCCCCTCCAATCCTGAAGTTATGAAAAAATGCTGGTGTGCATTTCCACAGATGATGTTAACCCCCAAGGACCCCCCCCCCACCCCGAAATGATAATTCTTCTCATGTGAACCTGAACAGTAAGGGGTGATGTCAGGAAGCACTGTTAAGGGGTGATGTCAGGAAGCACTTCTTTACACAAAGCTTAGTGGAAACCTGAAACTCTCTCTCCAAGAAGCTGTTGAGACTCTGTCAATTGAAAATTTCACAAGTGAGATTGATAGATTTTTGTTGGGTAAGGATATTAAGGAATATGGAACCAAAGCGGGTAAATGGACTTAAGATACAGATCAACCATGATCTAATTGAATGGCGGAACAAGCTCAAGGGGCTGAATGGCCTGCTCCTGTTCCTTGCCTTGTGGTTCTCCATATGGTCCAGTTGGTAAATGCACCACATTGTGTAGAACGGAGCCATACAAGCCAGGAAAGGTCACAGGTTTGATTCATTAGCTGATCTCAGCTAGAGAGGCAGAGGAGATACGGCAATTGACCAGGACTCCGGCTTCCAATCGTTTTCCAGTGAACCCTGTCAGAATGTAAACATGAGCAGAGGGTTGAGAACTGAATGAGGCTCAGCTGTGGTGCTCTCCATAGTGGATATTCTTTCAGCACTTACTGTTCAGGTTCACATGAGAAGAATTATCATTTCGGGGTGGGGGGAGGTCCTTGGGGGTTAACATCATCTGTGGAAATGCACACCAGCATTTTTTCATAACTTCAGGATTGGAGGGGGTGCTGCTGGGGGGAAGCAGGGGAAAATTCTTCTTTTACAAATTCTGATTCTTCATATATTTCCTTCTACAGTGTTTGGCATTTGTCAGTAGTGAGACATCCTTGCTCCTGTATTCAAATCCTCTTGCAATGAAGGCCAATATACCATTTGCCTTCCTAACTGCTTGCTGCACCTGCACGTTTGCTTTCAGTGACTAGTGTACAAGGCCACCCAGGTCCCTTAATACATCAATATTTCCCAATTTATCACCATTTAAATAATACACTGTCTTTCTGTTTTTCCTTCCGAAATGGATAACTTCACATTTATCCACATTATACTGTATCTGCCATGTATTTGCCCACTCACTCAACTTGTCTAAATTGCCTTGAAGCCTCTTTGCCTCGAAGCCTCTTTGCATCCTCCTCACAACTCACACAATCCCACCTAGTTTTGTGTCGTCAGCAAACTTGGAAATATTACATTTGGTTCCCTCATCCAAATCATTGATATATATTGTGAATAGCTGGGGCCCAAGCACCAATCCCTGCGGTACCCCACTTGTCACTGCCTGCCATCCCAAAAAAGTCCCATTTATTCCTACTCTCTGTTTCCTGTCTATTAACCAATTTTCAACCCATGCCAGTATATTACCGCCAATCCCATGTGCTTTAATTTTGCTCACTAACCACTTATGTGGGACTTTATCAAAGGCCTTCTGAAAATTCAAATAAACCACATCCACTGGTTCTCCCTTATCTATTCTACCAGTTACATCCTCAAAAAACTCCAGTAGGTTTGTCAAACATGATTTCCCTTTCCTAAATCCATGTTGACTTTGTCTAATCCCATTGATATTTTCTAAGTGTTCAGTTATCACATCCTTTATAATAGACTCTAGCATTTTCCCGACTACTGATGTTAGGCTAACCGGTCTGTAGTTTCCTGTTTTCTCTCTCCCTCCTTTTTTAAATAGTGGGGTTACATTTGCCACCCTCCAGTCTGCAGGAACTGTTCCATAATCTGTAGAATTTTGGAAGATGACAACCAATGCATCCACTATTTCCATGGCTACCTCTTTTAGTACTCTGGGATGCAGATTATCAGACCCTGGGGATTTATCGGCTTTCTGTCCAATTAATTTCTCCAGCACTCTTTTTTTTACTAATACTAATTTCGTTTAATCCCTCCTTCTCACTAGTCCCTTGGTTCCCTAGCATTTCTGGGAAGTTATTTGTGGCCTCTTCCATGAAGACGGAACCAAAGTATTTGTTTAATTGCTCTGCCATTTCCTTGTTCCCCATTATAAATTCTCCCGTTTCTGACAGTAAGGGACCTATATTTGTCTTCACTAATCTTTTTCTTTTTACATACTTGTAGAAGCTTTCACAGTCCACTTTTATGTTCCTTGCAAGTTTACTCCCATACTCTCTTTTTCCCCTCTTAATCAATCTCTTGGTCCTTTTTTGCTGAATTCTAAACTGCTTCCAATCCTCAGACTTGCTACTTTTTCTGGCAACTTTATATGACTGCTCTTTGGATCTAATACTGTCCTTAATTTCTTTTGTTAGCCATGGTTGGGCCGTTTTTCCTTTTGTGTTTTTGCACCAGAAAGGAATGTATAATTGTTGCAATTCATGCATTCATTCCTTAAATGTTAGCGATTGCCTATCCACAGTCATGCCTTTTAATGAAACTTCCCAATCTATCATAGCCAACTCACTCCTCATACCTTCATAGTTTCCTTTGTTTAGATTTAGGACCCTAGTTTCGGATTGGACTACTTCACTTTCCATGTTAATGAAGAATATCATATTATGGACACTCTTCCCTAAAGGACCCCGCACAACAAGATTATTAATTAACCCCTTCTCATTGCACAATATCCAATCTAGGATAGCCTGTTCCCTGATTAGCTCCTCAACATACTGGTCTAAAAAACCATCTCGTACACACTCCAGGAATTCATCCTCCACAGTATTATTGGTAATTTGGTTTGGCCAGTCTATATGTAGATTAAAATCACCCATGATTACTGTAGTACCCTCGTTACATGCATCTCTAATTTCCTGTTTGATGCCATCCCCTACATTACCACTACTGTTTGGAGGCCTATTGACAACTCCCACCAGTGTTTTCTGCCCCTTGGTGCTTCTTAACTCCACCCAGACTGATTCTACATCTTGATTTTCTGAGCCAATATCCTTTCTCACTATTGTTCTGATTTCATCCTTTACTAACAACACCACCCCACCTCCTTTTCCTTTTTGCCTGTCCTTCCTAAATATCGAATACCCTTGGATATTCAGCTCCCAGCCTTGGTCACCCTGCAGCCATGTCTCTGTAATTGCAATTATATCATATCCATTTACATCTATTTGTGCTGTTAATTCGTCTACTTTATTACGAATGCTTCGTGCATTCAGATACAGTGCCTTAAGATTTGTCTTTTTAATATTTTTAGACATCTTAACATTTTTTTATACTATGGCCCTATTTGTCTTATTACCATTTTTTCTCTTACCCTGACCCTATTTGTTAGTGCACTCTTTTGTTTGTACACTCTGTCCCTTCCTGACACAATCTGGTTATCCTTACCCCAATCACTTTCCTGCACTGCTTCTTTGTCTTTTCTCTTTCGCATTCTAGATTTCTCTCCACCGAGACCCTATCCCCCCCTTATTTAGTTTAAAGCCCTACCTACCTCCCTAGTTATTCGATTTGCTAGAACTCTGGTCCCAGCAGTAATGATGTTACAATTATTAATCCTTCTATTAACATGGAAGCTATTGCATATCGTAAGTGTGGAGCACACACTTGTTGCTACCTGCACTGCCCCGAAACATTGTTTAATGTTTATGAACTCCTCAGTTGCTTTCTTGCAATCATTCCCAATTAGTCGATATAAAAATTTTCACGATAAATGTGTGCTCAAATTTATTTTCAGGGTCCAACGGCATACGTGCTGACCTATGAACAGAACCAGTACGTGATCTGGAACTCCACCACTGGGAAGTACTATGGACAGTTTGATGCATTCTGTCCATTGCAGAGTGTCAGCTGCTTGGTTAGTGCTGACAATGTAAGTCTCGCTTAAACATTCTCCTGCAAATGATAGTGAAATGCAACAAAGTAATTGAGTTATCATTCCCACTTTATCTGAATCCTGAGAGTTGCTAAGATAAAAGCAGTCTCTGGTGATTGAGCTCAATGTTCTAATTTGTCTGCTTTGAGGATTTGTTTGCCACTTAAAAACTGCAGCTTCTAAACAAAGACCTGCTGAACTTCCATCAGCTGCACAAAAGTTACATTCCTACCGTATACTTGCTGCACAGTCTGGTTAATCAATCAGTGCTCTACATTGCTGCTATTTTCATGAAAGTAATATAATACAAAAAATGTTCAGGTACCATTTTTCTCTGTGCTAATCCATATAGGAACTCTTTTCTAGGTCTGGTTCAACATGCAGAAATATGACACTGTTATGAGAATACATTTTGACACCAACAAGTCAAACTTCTGGAAGCCATTTTTTTCGCGAAACTTTCCCTTTCCAGGCTTGTCGAGTGTTCAGGTACGGTGGTAAAAATGAAGATTCTGTTTTTTTAAGACTGCCATAATATGGATAAAATATTTGCAAGAAATGGTAGAAATATTGTACATAGGTGGCCAGAAAAATATATATATATCTATATATATTTGTAAGGAGTCGCACAACACCAGGTTATAGTCCAACAGCTTTATTTGAAATCACAAGCTTTCGGAGCTTTGCTCCTTCGTCAGGTGAAGTGCGATTCCTTACATTTGTCCACCCCATTCCATCACCAGCATCTCCACATCATATATATATTTGTATTGAGCATGTGAATAAATGATGACTGGTATATAGAATGTATATGTGTGTGTGTGTGTGTGTGTGTGTGTGTGTATATAATAAGTCAACAATCAAGTGCACTCTGGAGTACTGACTGGAGGGTTGGCATGCAAACCAATTAGCCCAGCTGTATTATTGACTGATCATGATGGTGGCTGGTAAGGTATTTTTTTTTATTCGTTCATGGGATGTGGGCATCGCTGGCGAGGCCACCATTTATTGCCCATCCCTAATTGCCCTTGAGAAGGTGGTGGTGAGCCGCTGCCTTGAACCACTGCAGTCCGTGTGGTGAAGGTTCTCCCACAGTGCTGTTAGGAAGGGAGTTCCAGGATTTTGACCCAGCGACGATGAAGGAACGGCGATATATTTCCAAGTCGGGATGGTGTGTGACTTGGAGGGGAACGTGCAGGTGGTGTTGTTCCCATGTGCCTGC
Organism: Heptranchias perlo; assembly: GCF_035084215.1. Classification (NCBI taxonomy): domain Eukaryota; kingdom Metazoa; phylum Chordata; class Chondrichthyes; order Hexanchiformes; family Hexanchidae; genus Heptranchias; species Heptranchias perlo. The sequence goes on along the minus strand of NC_090325.1, from coordinate 109,061,374 downwards.
TGCTCTTGTCCTTCTAGGTGGTAGAGGTCGCGGGTTTGGAGGTGCTGTCGAAGAAGCCTTGGCGAGTTGCTGCAGTGCATCTGTGGATGGTACACACTGCAGCCACAGTGCACGGTGGTGAAGGGAGTGAATGTTTAGGGTGGTGGATGGGGTGCCAATCAAGCGGGCTACTTTGTCCTGGATGGTGTCAAGCTTCTTGAGTGTTGTTGGAGCTGCACTCATCCAAGCAAGTGGAGAGTATTCCATCACACTCCTGACTTGTGTCTTGTAGATGGTGGAAAGGCTTTGGGGAGTCAGGAGGTGATTTTATTGCCATGCATTAAAAAGTAAATAACTAGAAAAAGGCACAGTTCAACACGGTAAGAAGGAATTAACTGGGCAGAAAAGTTAACAAACAGGTTGATGGATCAGCAGTGGAAAATCATCCAATATAAAAAAGTTGGACAGAATATAAAATAAATATATTCCTATAAGGCAAACAAATAGCAGATGCAATTTAATGTGGATAAGTGTGAGGTAATACATTTTAGGAGGAAACACAGGAATGGGAGTGGGAGTATACTCGACGGAGACACTGATGGATGTCGATGAATAGAGAGATTTAGGGTTCAAATAAATAATTCCCTGAAAGTACAAATGCAGGTAAACAAAGCATATGCCCCTATTTATAAAACCCAAAACATTTTGGGTTTTATAAATAGGGGCATAGAGTAATAGAATAAAGATGTAATAAATGTGCACAAAAACCTTGGTTAGATCACAATTAGAGTACTATGTGCAGTTTTGGGTATCCTATTATAGAAATAACATTACAGCCATAGAGTGCAGACAGCATAGATTCACCAGGATGATGCGAGAGATGAGAACAAGGAGAAACTGGAGATACAGGGACTATTTTCACCTAAGCAGAGAAAGCTAAGAGGAGATTTAATAAAGGTTTTTAAAATTATAAAGGGTTTCGATAGAATGAATAGGGAAAAATGATTTCCTCTGCTTGGAGAATCAGTGACAAGGGGTCACTAAGAGTGAGGAGAGTGATTAAAATAATTTTTATTAAGCAAAGGGTTGTTGGAGCATGGAACACTTTACCACAGGTTGAGGCAGAGAACATTGTTATCATTTTTGGAAAAATTGGATAAACATTAGAAGCAGAGGAAGATACAAGGTTATGGGGAGAGGGTGGGATTAGTTTTGGATTGCTCCAGCAAAGAGCCGGCACAGACATGAGGGCCAAATGGTCTCTTTCTGTGCTATAAACTTCTATGGCACTAAGGTTTCTTTGTGTTGTTTTTATCAAAACTGAATTACACCTATGAGGTAAACGGGTTCTGTAGTCAGTGGCATAAATTGGTTTATTTTCTGTAAGTCTTTGATATCCAACCTGTATCCTTCGTTTATTGTGAACGTCTATGGTTCTGTGTTCACGTGTTCTTGTATTTTCTCTTTTAGCCAGAAGAGCTGGTTTATCGCCGTACTGACAAGGCTGCTGCAGTAGAACTTCAGGACAAGTAATGCTGATTTATTGTCAATTGAAGTTGTGTTTTTATTAGCTTTTATTGTGGGTGCCATATGTGAGAGTTTTGTAGATTCCCTTAACGAGCTAACCACTTCATTTCATACCATGAAAAATAAATAAATTCATCCTTGTTTTCAATGTGTAAATGTGCAAGACACTTGAGTGCTTTCAGTACTTTCCATGACATTTTCCTGTTGGTCATTTGAGTGTCTGACATGCCGAAGCCCATCATCATGCTTAAGAGATTTCAAATCAAACTACTAAGAAATCGTGTTATAGCATTCTCCATTGTGCACAGTCAGTCATTTACAGGGATTGAGGTATTTGCTATAGATTTTTTAATTACCTTATCTTTTGTGTCAACTCAAGTAGGATTGAAAAGACCTTGAAAGAGAAGATTATGGAATGGAGACCAAGACATCCAACTCGCTGGAACAGATACTGTACCTCTACTCTTCGGCAATTCCTTCCTAAACTAGAGCTCAGCCAGGGGGGAGAGGTTGGAGATGACCATTGTGCGGAACTGCAGAGTCTGCTGGGAGATTACAGGGTAATGACTCACTTTTAAACTCAAACAGAGCAGTAGGCCAGAATAGTGATCTAACTTTGCTTTTGGCCAAAGTTTAATGTTTTAGGGCATGATTTTGACCCCGAGCCGAGGAGGAGGCGGGGGATCAAATTGCGGACGGGAAACCCGGAAGTAGGGGTTTCCCGGATGTCGTTACAATTTTGACATAAGAACACTTTTTTTTTTGTCGGTTTGCCGTCGGACTGGGCAGCCTGATTGACAGGCTGGCATCAGTCGGACAGGAGAGCAGCCAAAGCGAGGACGTGTTCAGGTAACTCTAATTGTATGGATGGGGGGGGGGGCATGGATGGGCATGGGGCACTGGTGGGCATGGGGGTATTGGTAGGCATGGGGGTCACGGGGGGGAGGGATTGGGGGTCAGTCACGGTGGGGGGGGGGGGGGAGTGTCAGGATTTGCGGGTCATCACAGGGGTCCCCGATCATTGGGGGAGGTGGTCTGCGATCGTTGGTGGGGGTTGCTGCAGGTAGGCTTTTTGGGCCTGGGGGAAGCACTCCTGCTCCTCCGGGCCCATAAGCTATGCCAGAAAGGCACTTACCCACAGTTTCGGGTCTTCTCGCCTCCTCTCACGTGGCGTGAAGGAGAAGGCCCGGGAATCCCAGCCCCCAGGGATTGAAATTGCAAAATCTGCAAAAATGGAGGCCCGCAGCCTCCTTGAAAGGTTTTAGTGACCAACCCGCCTCCTGGGAGCTGCCCCGGTGAAAACCGGAAATGGACGGGTTGGGGCGAGTCTGAAATGGTTGTGATTTTGAATGCCCCCCCCCCCCCCCCAACCCACCCATTTTTCAATGTTAAAATCGTGCCCTTAGTGTTTAGTAGCATTTATTTATAAACTAAATAAGATAAAATACATTTTCCTATGGTTGACTTCATACATTTAATTTCGTCTCATTATTTATTCTAATTTATTTGCGAATAGTCCTTTTTAATCTATGCATGCAATTGATTTTTCAATCAATTGAAGCAGGCTTTTCACAAGCCATTGGAAAAGAGTGCCTACAATGTTAAGTATGTTGCTGTTTAAGTATGTAATTCTAACCTTTAGTGGAAATAATGCAATAAAAAGTTTGCAATAGTGTCAAAAGTTCTAAACACATTCATATTAGGGATCTGCCTTGTGCTCAGTACCAATCATTATATACATGTGCATTATCTAAATAAACTGCAGAAGTTGTTTAACTACCAATAGTAGTTAAACAACCTCTGCTCTGGACATGAAGTAGTTCCACAGCTTAGTTCAAAGGAAAGCCCTCTGATTTTTCTCCTTTCCCATTACTACCCAGACAACATTAAGAATTCACCACTTGGTAAAAGATGGCCATGAATTTTTTTTTTTAAAAAGCTCACAATATTCTTTGTATTTATCTTAATATTGCAATACTGTAATCACTTTTTGAAGATATTTTTAAATTATTCTATAAAACAGACAACTAATTTATGAAGTATTAAATATCTCTCGACTCATTTACTTAAAATACTGTTTATTGAATACTCTCTTAGGTACAGGTTGTTGATTTTTTTATATAGATGTAAGCACAAGTTGATCTTGATTAACCTTATATCAAATTGTTCTCTGCAGATTTCTGGGTTTCCTATTCACATGCCTTTCTCTGAATTGAGGCCCATTGTTGAAGCTGTACACAGCACTGGCGTCCATAATACTGAGGTTCCTCATGTAGAGTTTGCTTTGGCTGTGTATGTCCACCCGTATCCCAACAATGTGTTGTCTGTATGGATTTATGTGGCATCCTTGATCCGCAACAGATAAAAAAAAGCAAAGAGTTGTAATCCTTGCATCTTGATTTCAGCAGAAAATGGATCTTTGAGTGACTAGTCCTGTTTACTCGAGAGGTTATTGTGTCTTGGCCTTATTGAATTAAGTACAGAAGCCAACAGTGGTTTTATTTGCTTTCAACCTAAAGCAGATTAAACCTAATATCAACTGGAACACAATTTAATACTACCTGCGTTTTAACAGATATATTTCAATTTTATTTCAAAAGTATACTTTTTTTTAAAATTCACACTTCTTGTACCTTCATGTACAATATTTAATATTTTCTTTTTAAAAACTGGGGAGTCATTCCTCGTAATGCAGCCAGTCCTAATTCCTTCCTCTCTCTCTCTGATCACAGAGAACCTGTCACAGGTGATAGATGTGATGACATGCCACTTGCAATCTTGTAGATCTGACTGGGCACCTATGACAGACATGGCAATGTGTACTTTTCATCAGTACTCTGCCACCCAGGAAATAATGTCATTTCCACAGCTCGTCGGAATTTGTTGCTGCTTCACTGCACGCATTGAAAGTGTTATTCCTGGTATAGCACTGTCGGCGATTCAGATTCTAATTAGGTTTCTTTCAATTGTATATTTGTATAGGGCAGATTGTTTTTACAACCACAGTTAAAATTGTGACCTGATGCTCAAACCTGTGGCACCTTCTTCTATCTTTCCTTTCTCAAATCTCTATTTAAGATTTTTAAAACTCAAACTTGGTATCACCCTAATCGTTGCTTTCTGATTTCTCTCATTTTCTGCCGCCTTCTGCTCACCACGGTAATGTTGTGCACAATGGCCCCTTCATCCTGTTTCCTCAATTTAAAAATACATGATTTTTATTTTTCTTCTCATATACAAATAGGAAGACTATCTGATAAAACAGATCGCAAATAAAAAACAAGAATCTGTAAATGCTGGAAAGCTGAAACAAAAACGGCAAATCCTGGAAACGCAAATACCTCTCACTGATCTGTGTGTTTCTAGCATTTGCTGTTTTTGAAACAGATCTGAGCAAAGCCTGGAGTTTCTCCTAGGAGTGCAATCGGTAGAATACGCTGGACACGCCACCGGTTTCGCCAGCTTCAGTTTCTGCTCAAACTCATTTGCATAAGCCCGAATGTAAAATCTCCCATGAATCATCAAAATCAAGCAGCATTATTGATCGTAATCAATTATTGACCAGAACATGGCCAGTGGGGCCTCAAGATGACTGAATTTAAACTAATTTAAACTGAAAATTTGTTCAAGTATTTGCTGCAGCTGAAGAAACAGGCCAGTCAGTGGTTTCAGTTGACTGCTGTTCTCATGCAGCTGCAGGTCATTAACAATGGATTAAAATGACTACGGATGCCTGTGCAACTGAGAATCTGGGCACAATGTGATGAACACCCCTGGACGGGTGCAATTGCTGAAGAGTCACCATTCGGCCCTGGGTGGGGTGTGACCAGTTTTGTGAGCAGGGAGTGGTTCGGGCGAATGAACTTTTGAACCAGCATAAAAGATCATGGAAACTCCAGAGTAAAGTGGTTATGGGCGTGACTCACTTGTCCTCATAATTCTGCGATCTTATGTGCCTTTCATTTCATTCTGCCCAGATTACGTTGTCTTATGGAAACTCCAGGCCCCAGTGTTTTAAACAATTTATTTATCACAGTAAATACTGTTTACTTCAAGTTACATGGTGTGATTGTAGTTTTTAAGGTTTGACTTTTCACTCAAGAACAATAATTGTATAGTGATTCTATTTGTACATTGAATATTGCAGAAATGGCATTTTACATACGAGATTATATTTTGTAAAAGCGTGCAGTTGTATGACATACATAATAAGAATGATGGAACTGATGGCGATCCTTTCTTCCTAAGGATCATCATCTTCTTAATAATGTATGAACAATGATGGATAGGAAAAGACCCTCCCTCCATCCAGCCTGTCCCACACAATTGTGTTACCTTGTGTATCTCAATATATACACTCTCCACCCTACATGGTCTCCTGGGAGAGGCAAAAAAAAAGATAAAAACCCAGGCCAATTTGGGGGGGAAAAATCTGGGAAATTCCTCTCTGATCCCTTTGGTGATCGAAACTAACCCAGGAGATCACTCTGGGCAGACTGTTCCAGAGGTCCACTATTCTCTGGGAAAAGAACCACCTCCTGACATCCAACCAGATCTGATCGTCTACAACTTGAAATTGTGACCCCTGGTCCTCCCTAATGTATTTAATTGGAACAAGCTGTCAACTGGAACACAATCTAATCCCTTCATCATCTTATAAACCTCAATCAGATCACCCCTAAGTCTACACTTCTCGAAAGTGTAGAATCCCAGCTCTTTTACACTATCTTGATAATGAAGATGCTTTAAACTGGGAATTAGTCTAGCGGCCCCCCTTTTCACCCACCATGTGAGGACACCAAAACTGGACACAGTATTCTAACTGAGGCCTGACCAAGGTCTTGTACAAGGACTAAATGCTTTGTCTTATAGTCAATTGTCCTATAAATGCACTCCAACACCCTATTTGCTCTAGTTATCCTTCACGGCATCACTCATGAACCTTTAGAGATCTGTGCACTAGAACACCCAGATGTCTCTCTCTCTCTCTCTCCACCTGATTTAATGCTTTTCCCTGAAGGAGTGCATGTATGTTATGCATGTGGGCAGGACAAATGCTCAACACTGCACTTCTCCAAATTAAACATCATTTGTCAGTCACGAGCCCAGTCCCCCAACACATTAAGATTCACCTGAAACAGTTGAGCATCATCTACAGTCCTGACACTTGCACAGATCTTGGTATCATCTGCAAATTTGCAAATCGTACCCCCAACACCTATATCTAGATCATTAATAAATGTACAGAACACAACAGTTTCCTAGCAGAAGAAATGGATTTAATGTTGTGAATTTTACAAGTGTTTATTTACGTTGAATTAAATAGAAATTACAACTCAAAACAGGCCATTCAGCCCAATTGGACCATGTTGGTGTTTATCCTCTGCTTGAGCAGTGGTCATAATCCCATGTGCCTGCTCTATTCCCATATCCCTTTTATCCTTCCCTTCAACCAAATATCGAACCAGGTTCTTAAATGTTGACATGGTCTCTGCTTCAATCACTAACTCTGGTAATGCTTTCCACAGCCCCACAACCCTCTGAGTAAAAATATTTCTCCTGCTCTCTGTCCTAAATCTCTTACATTTAACCTTGTATCTGTGTCCCCTCGTTCAAGACTCCTCAATCATTGGAAATAGTGTTTCTATCTACTCTGTGCCATCACTTCTCTAATTTTAAACACCTCCATCAAATCACCCCAAAATCTCCTCTGTTTTAATGAAAACGACCTCAATTTTTCAAGTCTTTCTTCATATTTCTATCTCCTCATACCAGACAGCTTCCGAGTAAATTTGCTCTGTACCCTTTCTATTGCTTCAACATCCTTTCTATAGTGTGGAGCCCAAGACTGCGCACAGTACTCCAACAGTGGCATAACTAAGATTTTATATAGATTCACTGTTACATCTCAGCTTTTATATTCTATACGTCTTGTCATAAAGCACAGTATTCCATTAGCTTTTTATATGCCCTTATCCATTTGAGATGCTGTTTTAATGTCTTGTGAATGTTTTATATTCTGACTTTATAGTTATGATTATTATATGTTTTTATGTACATTTGTATTTTTATACAGAACGTTCACATTAAATAGGTGTTGATATGATGGAAACAGAATCTACTTGTGTCAAATTTTGAAATAGAAATGATGCATTGTCAGACTTATTTATAAATATTTAAGCTGCAGTTATATTTTAGGATATGAATCCATTTGCAGCTTGCATTCGCACCTTCATTTTATGTTGCATCCTGATAGCTCTATTGTACTAAAAGGTTTCAAACGTAAGGGAATTGTCTGAAAGTGTTTCTTTAGCATAAAATATTTGTCTTGGTATTTGGTTCACTGAACTTTGCTATTTAAACCTTGAAGAAATTTCCCCAATAGCTTGCTAAATGTAAAATCATAATGTAATTATGTCATACAGAGTGGGTGGTTCCATGTTTGATCCCCAGTCTGTGCTGAGTTAGTTGATTTTCACCATGGTGGCAGAATTGGCCTCAACAGGCGAGAATTGGGCAAGGTCTGCATTCCTGATTGCTCTATATGGATTCAAGAGTATCCTGAAAATTAACATTGCTAATGAGAGCATGTGGAATTGAAGGCAACTTATTGACATGGGTAGAAAATTGTTTAGGAGCCAGGGGATAAGAGAGGAGGGAGAATGGGTATGTACTCAAATTGGCAGGATGTGACTAGTGGTGTCCTCCAGTAATCTATACTGGGTTCTTAGCTTTTCACTATATTTATAAATGACTTGGGTGAAGGAATACAGAGCCATATATCCAAATTTGCTGATGACACCAAGTTAGATGGCACAGTAAAAACTGTAGATGGGAGCAGAACAGACTAGTCAAGCAACAGCCTGACATAGCCATACTCACAGAATCATACCTTTCAGCCAACGTCCCAGACTCTTCCATCACCATCCCTGGGTATGTCCTGTCCCACCGACAGGACAGACCGACCAGAGGTGGCGGTACAGTGATATACAGTCAGGAGGGAGTGGCCCTGGGAGTCCTCAACATTGACTCTGGACCCCATGAAATCTCATGGCATCAGATCAAACATGGGCAAGGAAACCTCCTGCTGGTTACAGCCTACTGCCCTCCCTCAGCTGATGAATCAGTACTCCTCCATGTTGAACACCACTTGGAGGAACCACTGAGGGTAGCAAGGGCAAAGAATGTACTCTGGGTGGGGGACTTCAATGTCCATCACCAAGAGTGGCTCGGTAGCACCACGACTGACTGAGCTGGCCGAGTCCTAAAGGACATAGCTGCCAGACTAGGCCTGTGGCAGGTGGTGAGCGAACCAACACGAGGGAAAAACTTACTTGACCTCGTCCTCACCAATCTACCTGTCGCAAATGCATCTGTCCATGACAGTATTGGTAGGAGTGACCACCGCACAGCCCTCGTGGAGACGAACTCCTGTCTTCGCACTGAGGACACCATCCAATGAGTTGTGTGGCACTACCACCATGCTAAATGGGATAGATTCAGAACAGGTCCAGCAGCTCAAAACTGGGCATCCATGAGGCGCTGTGGGCCATCAGCAGCAGCAGAATTGTATTCCAACACAATCTGTAACCTCATGGCCCGGCATATTCCTCATTCTACCATTACCAAAAAGCTAGAGGATCAACCCTGGTTCAATGAGGAGTGCAGAAGAGCATGCCAGGAGCAGCACCAGGCGTACCTAAAAATGAGGTGCCAACCTGGTGAAGCTACAACTCAGGACTACATGCGTGCTAAACAGCGGAAGCAACATGCTATAGACAGAGCTAAGCGATTCCACAACCAACGGATCAGATCAAAGCTCTGCAGTCCTGCCACATCCAGTCGTGAATGGTGGTGGACAATTAAACAACTAACGGAAGGAGGAGGCTCTGTAAACATCCCCATCCTCAATGATGGCAGAGTCCAGCACGAGTGCAAAAGACAAGGCTGAAGCATTTGCAACCATCTTCAGCCAGAAGTGCCGAGTGGATGATCCATCTCTGCCTCCTCCCGATATCCCCACCATCACAGAAGCCAGTCTTCAGCCAATTCGATTCACTCCACGTGATATCAAGAAACGGCTGAGTGCACTGGATACAGCAACGGCTATGGGTCCCGACAACATCCCGGCTGTAGTGCTGAAGACTTGTGCTCCAGAACTAGCTGCGCCTCTAGCCAAGTTGTTCCAATACAGCTACAACACTGGCATCTACCCGACAATGTGGAAAATTGCCCAGGTATGTCCTGTCCACAAAAAGCAGGACAAATCCAATCCGGCCAATTACCGCCCCATCAGTCTACTCTCAATCATCAGCAAAGTGATGGAAGGTGTCGTCGACAGTGCTATCAAGCGGCACTTACTCACCAATAACCTGCTCACCGATGCTCAGTTTGGGTTCCGCCAGGACCACTCGGCTCCAGACCTCATTACAGCCTTGGTCCAAACATGGACAAAAGAGCTGAATTCCAGAGGTGAGGTGAGAGTGACTGCCCTTGACATCAAAGCAGCATTTGACCGAGTGTGGCACCAAGTAGCCCTCATAAAATTGAAGTCAATGGGAATCAGGGGGAAAACTCTCCAGTGGCTGGAGTCATACTTAGCACAAAGGAAGATGGTAGTGGTTGTTGGAGGCCAATCATCTCAGCCCCAGGCCATTGCTGCAGGAGTTCCTCAGGGCAGAGTCCGAGGCCCAACCATCTTCAGCTGCTTCATCAATGACCTTCCCTCCATCATAAGGTCAGAAATGGGGATGTTCGCTGATGATTGCACAGTGTTCAGTTCCATTCGCAACCCCTCAAATAATGAAGCAGTCCGAGCCCGCATGCAGCAAGACCTGGACAACATCCAGGCTTGGCTGATAAGTGGCAAGTGACATTCGTGCCAGACAAGTGCCAGGCAATGACCATCTCCAACAAGAGAGAGTCTAACCACCTCCCCTTGACATTCTACGGTATTACCATCGCCGAATCCCCCACCATCAACCTCCTGGGGTTCACCATTGACCAGAAACTTAACTGGACCAGCCATATAAATACTGTGGCTACAAGAGCAGGTCAGAGGCTGGGTATTCTACGGTGAGTGACTCACCTCCGGACTCCCCAAAGCCTTTCCACCATCTACAAGACACAAGTCAGGAGTGTGATGGAATACTCTCCACTTGCCTGGATGAGTGCAGCTCCAACAACACTCAAGAAGCTCAACACCATCCAGGACAAAGCAACTCGCTTGATTGGCAGCCCATCCACCACCCTAAACATTCACTCCCTTCACCACTGGCGCACAGTGGCTGCAGTGTGTACCATCCACAGGATGCACTGCAGCAACTCGCCAAGGCTTCTTCGACAGCACCTCCCAAACCCGCGACCTCTACCACCTAGAAGGACGAGAGCAGTAGGTACATGGGAACAACACCACCTGCACATTCCCTTCCAAGTGACACACCATCCCAACTTGGAAATATATCACTGTTCCTTCATCGTCGCTGGGTCAAAATCCTGAAACTCCATTCCTAACAGCACTGTGGGAGAACCTTCACCACACGGACTGCAACGGTTCAAGAACGCGGCTCACCACCACTTTCTCAAGGGCAATTAGGGATGGGCAATAAATGCCGGCCTCGCCAGCGATGCCCACTTCCCATGAACGAATAAAACAAAACATTGATAGATTAAGTGAGTGGGCAAAACTGTGGCAGATAGAGTTCACTGTGGACAAGTGTGAGGTCATCCACTTTGGACCCAAGAAAGATAGATCAGAGTATTTTCTAAATGGTAAGAAGCTCGGAACTGTCGTGGAGCAGAGAGATTTAAGGGTCCAAGTACAGAAATCACTAAAAGCTAGTGGACAGGTACAAAAAATAATTTAAAAGGCTAATGGAATGTTGGCCTTTATCTCAAGAGGGCTGGAATACAAAGGGATGAAAGTTATGTTACAGTTATATAAAGCAATGATTAGATCCCATTTAGAGTACTGCATTCTGGACACTGCACCTCAGGAAGGATATATTGGCCGCTTGGAGGGGGTGCAGTACAGATTCACCAGAATGATACCTGGGCTAAAAGGACAGGTTGCATTGACTAGGCTTATATTCTCTTGAGTATAGAAGGTTAAGGGATGATCTAATTGAGGTGTTTAAGATGATTAAAGGATTAGATAGAGAGAAACTATTTCCTTTGGTGGGGGAGTCCAGAGCAAGGGAGCATAACTGTAAAATTAGAGCTAGGCCATTCAGGGGTGATGTCAGGAAGCACCTCTTCATATAAAAGGTCGTGGAAATCTGGAACACTCTTCCCCCAAAAGCTGTTGCGGCTAGATCAATTGAAAATTTCAAAACTGAGATTGATAGATTTTTGATAGGCAAGGGATATTAAGGGTTATGGAACCAAGGCGGGTCGATGAAGTTAAGAAACAGATCAGCCATGATCTAATTGAATGGCGGAACAGGCTCGAGGGACTAAATGGCCTACTCCTATTCCTATGTTCCTCTATTGGATCCTGATATTGGATGCAGTTGAAGAAAATAAGGATTCATTTCTCCCAGTGCTATCTTCGAAAGGTTGTTCCATTTTGCCTATCTTTCATTTTGCTGTTAATAGTGCTGACAGCCACATTTAATGTTTTAAATAAGGATTCTTTCCTACAATAATAATGTGGAAGACACTTTCACACAAACTCAAATCTTCAATAAAGTTCCATGTGAAAGGGTACAACACAAGCTGAAGGCAACTGGTATCCTAGGTGAGTATAGAATTGTCCGGAAAAAGAGAATGCAGCAGGTAGTGTGGGTGATGTGTTGGGAGGTATACTGAGTGGAGTGCCTCAGGGATCGGTGCTGGAGCCCTACAGTTTCTGATCTACATTAATGACCTGGATTCATTAAACTCAATGTAATGTGGTCAGTTTCACAAATCATACTAAACTGGGATGGGGTGGGGGGTGGGGGGTGAGTGGGGTAAGAAGGTGAACGGTGGAGGCAGCCAAGGAATTACAGCAGGATCTAGACAACATTTGCAAGTTAACAGATAGAATTTAATATATCTAAGCGCAAGGTCTTACACATTAGCAAAAAAGATGGGGAACATAAATGGTGTTGAACTAACTAGGAGAAAGGTCGAGAGTGATCTGGGAATGATAGTAGACTCTACACTGACCATGAGCTAAAATTGCAGATCAGCGATTAACTAAGTAAACAGAATGCTGAGCTATATTGCTGGATGTGTAGAGTTTAGTTTGGGTCACTGAGACACAAGAGGGACATCCAAGCTCTGTTATGAAGAAGGATGACAAGGGTGATCACAAATGTCAGTGAACTGGATTATGAAGAAGGGTTAGAAAAACTAAACTCTTCAGCCTTGAAAAGAGGTGTATGAGAGGGAACTTTATAGAGGCATAAGAACTAGAAGCAGGAGTAGGCATGCAGCCCCCCGAGCCTGAAAATGACCCATTTATCCCTTCTGTCTGTTTTCCGTCCGTTAACCAATCCTCTATCCATGCTAATATGTTACCCCCAACCCCATGAGCATACAAGGTACTAAGTGGAATAGAAAAGTTTCAAATTAAACCATAACTGCAGGACAAGGAGACATATGTGTAAATAGTAAAAAGGCAAGTTCAGGACTGATGTCAGGATGCACTTCTTCAAACAAACTGATTAATACCTGTAGTGGAAGCAAAACCCCAAATCATTCAAGAGGCAATTGGATTCTGTAATGGAGGGGTTGTTGGTTGTATTGAAGAATAAGTTAGAAAGGCTGAATGGCCTCCCTCAACTGTACTTTTTGTATGGATCAGTAGGTGAGGAGGTTGATGGATCAGGAGCTCAGTAGTTGCCCAAGTCTGCTGGAGTTAAACCAATGAATGCATGAAGCACACAATAATATCTCTTTTGCCAGTGCACTCTGATGGCGTGTCGCTATTTTAATCAAGTGCCCATCCCCAGGTGCGCACAATGCTCACTGGAGAATGTGAATCCATTCAAGTTGTTTCTGATTGATTGGATTTAGAGCGATGTCGACTAATAGCACAAATATCAGAAATTTATGGCAATATTTTGTGGCTTTTCATTAATTATGCAAGTCACTAACTACATGATGAGTTTCTGGTACTTTCTTATACCTTAGGTTGATTTTTCAGTTATAGGGTGGCAGTAAATATCTAAATAAAAAGCACAAAAACTGCAAATACTGGAAATCTGAAACAAAAACAGATAATGCTGTCAACACTTAGCATGTCAGTCAGCATCTGTGGAGAGAGCAGACAATGTTTCTGCTGCAGGAACAGAACCAAAGAAAAGAGGAGGGAAAGAAAACACGGGAGAGAAGAAGTAGAATTACCTGTAAGATGCTTAAGAGGAAAACAGCAGAAAGTTAAATGGCTGAATTTATATTAACATGAGACAATAGACAAAAGATATCATGAGAGAAATTAAAGGCATTGATGAGACACAGAGAACATGTGAATAGCTGAGAGGGCAGGGGGTGACAGATAGATAGAGGAAAAACCGGCAAAGAGGAGCAATGTCAGGTGACCTAAGAGCCTGGGAAAAGAAAAATCAGTGTGTCTATTGATACCCTGGCCTGGATATTAACAGCGAGACGGGAGCTCAGCGGGTGGGTGGATTTGTATGTGGGGAACCCAGAAGCAAAGTGAGCATGTTTAAATCTGCGATCGCATTTTGATTGCAGTCAATGGGCTAGAAATTGGGCCATGTAGCGCCCCTTGTTCAGGTGCTTCGCAGCTAAGGTCTGAAAATGGCATCCGGAATGCACTCACACTTCGTGCACGACAAGCGCCGGACGCCATCTTGGTAAAGGCATTTGCTCATGTGCAGCTAACGAATGCCAGCATCATGTAAAGTAGGGGGAAAATGCGTTAGATCAGTGTGCAACGCTGATTTAAAGGGATAGACACCATTTTGGCACTCAACGAGTCAACGAACTTTCTTAACCACCAACAGCTGAGCATGTCTTAGACAGCCTGGAGGACCCCCCACCAGCACTATTTAAAGGGATCATGCAGGTGTTGCAGGTTAGTGGCTGGATTATTGCTGCTGGCCGTTGGTGCAATTGTGCGTGTATGTTGAAGCTTCCTATACTTGGATAGAGTTGCTATATAGTATATAAAGAGTGTTTTGGCATGTCCTGCATTACTGTTGCTGTCATTTACAACGGTGTGCTGAACAAGATTCCTGGCAACCATGGGTGGCCGGTTAGGGCTCCCGCCGGGCATCGAACATGACTGGGAGCATGCAGAGAGGCCACGCAGAGCGGGTCAAGCTGCGAGGAGAGGGAGGAGAATGAGGCTCAGGGCACTGAGCAGGAGGCTATAGCCAATGAGGGCCTTCACTCAACATGAGCGAAGATCAGTGCACCCAATGGCTGCGGTTCACCAAAGAGGTCATGACGGAGATTTGTCAACTGCTGCAGCCAAACTGCAGCCTCAGAGCGGGGCATGGACAGCATTGCCTGTGGCTGTCAAGGTATTTGTGACGCTGACCTTTTACGGCTCTGGATCCTTTCAGGCTTCTGCCAGCAACATGTGCAGCATCTCGCAGTTTGCAGTGCACTGCTGTATAAGGGACGTCACGGAGGCACTGTACAAGCTACGCAAAAGGTTCATCACTTTTCCTCTTGACAGAGTGAAGCAGAACGAGCAAGCACGAGGGTTTGCTCGCATTGCAGGCTTCCCCATGATGCAGGGTGCCATTGACTGCATACACATCATGGGCCTCCGAAAGCAATGCTTCCGCTGCCTGGACCATTCTGGTGGAGCCCTGCAGTACTCCGCTGAGTGGGTGTCAAGATTCATCGTGGCGTGCTGCACAACCTCGCCCTCATGAGAGGACAGCCCTTGCGACCGCCTATCCGCCAAAGACCCTGAGCCAGAGGAAGAGGCAGAAGAGGAGGGGGAGGAGGAAGTGGAGGAAGACGCAAGGAGGCAACAAGATGCACAGGCCCTGTCTGAGCGATACCAGTAACCTCAACGACGCCTTCCAAGTCACCAACAGTCCTACACTCCCCACCTGTCCTCTCCCACATGATTATCAAATCGCCCTCCAGATGATTACACGTTGCTTCCCCCCGCAGCTCATCGCATAAAGTATCAAACATTAGACTATTCACCCTTGTGCATTCCCTCAGTGCCTGTCGCTCGTGTGCCTTTGCCTTTCCTAGTGGTCTTACGAGGTGCATCCCCGGTGGCTAGAGCATGGGTGGTAGAAGGCTGCTGATCTTCAATTGAGGAGTGTGGAGATGGCCTTGGAGGACAACCTCGAGCAGCTCTGGGCCAGGAGGATCTGGCTTCAGACTGCACCATCTTGGCCTGGGCTGCAGCAGTCTGGCCTGGCTGACTGACAGGCAACAGTAAGGACATTGGCGGAGTGGCAGGGGTGGGAGCAGGAATGCTGTCATCCTGAGAGAGGACAACAGGTTAGTCTTCCATGGCGCCACTGCCACTTTCCTGGGGCGGCGCCTCAGCAATCCTGGTGATCAGCTGGAGAACGGATTGCTGGAGTGCTATGACGTACTAGAAGCTCCGTTCCACAATGGTACCAGAGGCCACAGTAGCAGCAGTCTGAGCTTCCAAATCAGTAGTCTGAGCGTCAACTGATGCAAGCAGATCTTTGATGACTTCGGTTTATGCTGCAATGGAAGCCGTGACATTGATCATCAGACACTGTATCATGGTGGGTTCCACAGGTGTGCTGATGGAGGTGACCACCCGTTCCATGAATGAAAGGATGGGCTCCAAGCTCTGCGCAAAACGCTGTGCTAATTTGGAGCTGGATTCCTCCATGCCCCATGACATTGTGCGCAGGCTTTCCAGTGCACCAAGCATTTGGGTGTGTATGCCGATCAGCCATCTTCTGTAGCCTGGCCCATTGACGTCCTCATCTGACCCCTCGGCAGCTGAACCATTGTGGGACCTCGCCCTCTGGCGAGCTGCCACCTGTGGTATCCGTTCCCCCCACCCCGGCTCCTGCGCACTGTCTCTCACCATGTGCAGATCCTTCCTCTAAACTAAACTCTACACTCAGCACAGTATCAGTATCTGAGCTGGTGGATGCGAGTTTCAGATCGAGTGACGGTGTGTCTTCAGCGTCCCCCTCCCCCACCTGGGACGGTGCCGGCTCCAGTTCTTGGGTATCTGCAATGACAAAGTGAGACGGATTGAGTTGTGGAGCGGGGATAGGAGTGAGTAAGACGTGCATGCTGACACCATCTGCAGCACAAGCATCAGAAAAGATTGTGGGATGAGGGAGGTGTGCGAAATGAGAAGGAGGATTAGGTTTGCAGAGACCCCCATCGTCGGGACCTCCAACGCCCCAGTGGCCACGGCTGCAGTGACGGCCCGCCCAATGATGTGCAGCACAGTCTCCTCCAGGGGGGTAAGAATGTGTAGGCACGCCTGTCCTCCTTCGGGTCTTTCGGTCTGCCGGCTGTTATGCGCCACCTTCTCCTGCAAGACAGAGGGAAGTGTGTCAATGAGTGTCCTGCAATACGTTTGGGTGATGTGCCTCTCATGGTAGAATATCTGCCAGTGTGTGTGACCTGTGAGTTGTGGGTGTGTGGATTGCAAGTGTGCTATTATGTGAGGTTGAAATGCAGCATCCAAAGTGCAGTGTTGCGTACGGATGGGCAGCATTTGTTGGGTGGGTGGCGGGCGGTGTCGTGCGTGGAGCAGCACTGCGGTTGGTAGGATGTGCCACTCGACACTTGCATTCACTCACCCTGACCACTTGTGTCAAATCATTGAATTTTTTGCAGCACTGTATCCATGTCCATGGTGCTACACTCCTGCCATTCACCTCCACGGCCACTTCCTCCCACTGCCTCCGCAGCTGGTGTCTGGAGGGTCTCCTGCCATCCTGCGGGTACAGGATGGCTCTCCGTTCCTGCACTTCGTCCACTAAGGCCTCCAGTGCGCTGTTGAAGAAGCTCGGGGCACGCTGCCCTGCCGCTCCAGCCATTCTGCCTGTCATCCTGCACTGCTTCCATTGACTGTGCACCTCCCCTTTAAGAGGTGCAGGTTGCCTTTACCTAGTGCTGGTGAGAGCAGCCATTCAATGGCTGCACGTGGGAGGTGAGGTTGCAGCACGAATGTTGCGTGCTGCCTGCTTCAGTAACATCGGGTGGGGGTTAACCGCGCTCCGCGACCCCTGCACCCGGTGTCTGGCCTTATCCAATTTAACCCCCAATTATCTTTGCTTCCGGGTTTTGCAACTCCAAGCTGCGCAGCGGGTATACTGCACACCCAGATATCACACTCGGAGCTGCATTATTTAAAGGGCTAGTTCAACTATGGATTTTGAAGGACAAAGGAGAAATGGAGTCAAGGAAAGCAAAGGTAGCACCTGGATTCAGTGATGCCTCCCTAGATGTGCTACTGGCTGCAGTAAGAGCCAGGAGGGAGGTTATTTTTCTAAGGGATGGCAGGAAGAATCCTGGCTCTGTCACCAAAAAGGCTTGGCTGGAGCTAGCACAAGAGGTAACAAGCAGGAGCACGGTGCCCAACTCTTGGCTGCAGTGCAGGAAGCAATTTAATGACCTGAGCAGGTCTGGAAAAAGTGAGTATGTTTGCATATTCACCCACATCATATGTACAACACCCTCTACACTCCATCACAAGACTCCTCGCACCTACTTAAATGCCACCAGCAACCATCATTCACTTTCTATGTATTTGCTCACCTCCCCATTTATGAATCCAACACTGTCACTCACCCCAATCCTTATGCAATGTGATGTATCTGTGTGACAGTTAACCTGTGATGCATCTGTATGATAATCATCCTTATCCAATGCGCTGCCTCCATCGGGTCAATATGGCACCTTCAGTCACTCACAGGTACATTCTGTTGCCCCTTGTAGGAGAAGAGAGCGCAAAACGCAAGCAAGAGGGCGAGGACTGGCCCTTCAAAAATTGTGGAATTAACTGAAGCAGAGAAGGAGTCAAAGGAGATAAGTGGGACATCTGCAGTCCTCTCCATCGGAGATGGAGAGACTGCAGATGTCCCACTTATGGCTGGTGACAGAATATAACACATTTCACAAAGATACTGACTTTATTTAAGTGATGCCTGAAGTATGAGAAGCCTGATTGTGGAGATTGGCAAGATTGTTATCGTGCCAAGACTAAGTCGTTTTGCTTTCTTTTGTCTTCCAGGGCCTTCACGCCTACAAGAAGATTCTACTAATGTGGATGATGTCAATTGCACAGAGGACATCATTCCCTCTGAGGGTGCACCATCACACGACATACAGTCCTGCACCAGCGCAGATACTCGCACTTTGGTGGATCCTGTTAGACAGATAGTTGGGTTGTCACCTGGTGAATCACAAGTCTCAAGTGAGCACGAGCAGACACTGGTGGCGGGGCTGCAGTGGAGAGTCCACGTCGGAGGAGCATTCTTCTCTAAGCCCTGCTCAGCTGGACACAGATGCTGAACCGTGGGGGCCATTGTTGAGAAGGAGAATGATTGAGGTACAGTTGCACCTTTGCAAAATACTGGAAAATGTGTCACATGCACTCTCCACAATAGCGGAGACGATGGAGGAGTCCAACTCCAGCATTAGTGGATTGGAGTCGCAGGTAAGTGCTAGAATGTCTGCACTGGAGAGAGTGACCACTTCCATTGAGCTTCAAGCACAGCTCACAAATGAGTCTACGCAGGCCATGGCCACAGTCGTGGAGGAGATGTCTGCCTCCTTCAAAAGGATGACAGATACCTTATCAGTGGCCTTACAACAAGTTACTCTCCAGCAGAGTGATGGGAGTGATGTGGTGCTGGCCCAGGAGAGGGATGATGGCGAAAGGGGAAATCGAAGTGGGAACTCCACTCAAAACACTGCCACGTCTCACCCGTTGCACCCCCCCCCCCCTTCAACCAGTCCTCTCCCGATGGACTGAGTCTGCCCCTGCACAGGTGGAGGTGGAGCAGTCTTTGGCGGGGCCCTCACGGGCGCCAATACCCAGAGGACGTAAGCCAAAAGCATCTCAGCAGCTAGGGCAGGGATCTGAGCAGCCTGTCACTACCCCTGCTGCAGCCACTGACCATGTAGAATCAGTAGAAAGCATAAGTTTAAGCAATTGTGGTTCACCAAGGGTATGCACAAGGGTGTTTGAAGAAATGTTACGTTGTAATTTATTTTTCTTTTTATGTTGGCATGTGAAATTTATTCATTATCAACACTTCCAAGTCTTCTACATTATTGCTTCCAGACTTTCAAATGGACCTTTCATTTGCTTCATAATCAATGCCAATACATGGCGACACCCATTGGGCCATGAAATGGGTTAGGCGTGGCTGAAGGACTGTTTTGTGCGAGGGGAGGGGGGATTTTGGTGGTCACGGTGATGATTTTTCCAAGTGTTATGAGTATGTCAAAGATCTTTATTTTTGGAATGTCGTAATGAGAACCTCTGAGAGATCAGGGCATCCTTTTTTTCATTCGTTCATGGGATGTGGACGTCGCTGGCAGGGCCAGCATTTATTGCCCATCCCTAATTGCCCTTGAGAAGGGGGTGGTGAGTCGCCTTCTTGAACCGCTGCAGGTGGTGAAAGTTCTCCCACAGTGCTGTTAGGTGGGGAGTTCCAGGATTTTGACCCAGTGACGCTGAAAGAACAGCGATATATTTCCAAGTCGGTCCCTGACAGCAATGTGCGCAGCTGGTCTAGCGATGCGTGCACCATTGCCATATTCCTCCTTCTTGTGCTCCTCATCGTCCTCTTCCTCAATGTTGCCACTGACAGAGGATGCTTGCTGAGCGCCTTCGTCCTCGACCACCTGTAAAGCTCTCAGCAGCGCAATGTTGTGCAGAACGCAGCACACCATGTTTATCCTGGAGACCCTCGCTGGCGAGTACTGAAGGGTTCCCCCAGACCTGTCGAGGCATCTGAAATGCATCTTTAACATGCCTATGGCTTGCTCAATGACACACCTGGTGGTCATGTGGCTCTAGTTATATTGTTGTTGTGCTTCATTGGTTCCTCAAGCAGGTGTCATGATCCATGTCCCCAAAGAGCCAGCCCTTAAATCTGTCTCTTGCTTGAAAGAGGTCTGGAATGTTGGACTGGCGCAAAATGAAGGCATCATGACAGCTGCCAGGGAATCAGGCACTCACCTGCAGAAATCTCTTGTTGTGGTCGCACACCAGCTGCGCATTGATGGAGTGATAGCCCTTTTGGTTAATGAATACTGCTGGTTCATGTGGTGGGCCTCATATTGCCATGTGTGTGCAATCGATTGCCAGCCAGAGAGGAAAATCCCAGTGCCCACTCATTCTGGCTGTTGTCGCAGGGGAAGGTTGCATAATCAGACCCCCTGGCAAACAAACCATCCATCACCTGCCTTATACACTTGTGTGCTGACGATTTCGCAGATGTCACCAGCGGAGCCCTGTATGGAACCAGAGACAAAGAAATTCAGGGCTGTGGTTACTTTCAGTGTGACGGGCAATGCGTGGCCATCAGGTCCAGCAGGGAGCAGCTCTTCCTGAAGGAGGCTGCAGATGTCAGCGACCACCTGCTGACTCAACATGAGCCTGCGTAGCCACTGCTCCTCAAAGAGGTCTAGGAAGCTCAGCCTCTGCCCTACCCACGTAGACCCTCTCACGTGGATAGGGCCTCCTGCGACCTCTGTCCCTCTTGGTCCCCTCGCTGCTGTTCTCCAGGTTCTTGTGCACCTGCAGATCCCAGAACTGCATGCCATGCCTGCCACAGATGTACTGTGGGATAGGTCCATTATGCCCCCCTCCCCATCCTGATCTTGTCAGTTTAAGAGGCTCCAAAATGTTCATGAATTTGTCTGAACACAAGAATTCTCTGCCTCAACGAAATCTCAGTCTAAACACAAAGAACTCTCAGCCAAACCATTGCCTGAGAGAACTGAGTGACAAACTGCAATACCTGACTCTTTATTGCAATGTCTCAATCACAGGTTTAAAGGTCCAAATGAGTTTATCATAGAATCATAGAAAGTTACGGCACAGGAGGCCATTCAGCCCATCGTGTCCATGCCGGCCAAAATAGAGCTATCCAGCTTAATCCCACCTTCTAGCACTTGGCCAGTAGCCCTGTAGGTCACAGCACTTCAGGTGCACATCCAAGTACTTTTTAAATGAGTTGAGGGTTTCTGCCTCTACCACCCTTTCAGGCAGTGAGTTTCAGACCCTCACCACCCTCTGGGTGAAAACATTTTTCCTCAGCTCCCCTCTAATCCTTCTACCAATTACTTTAAATCTATGCCCCCTGGTCACTGACCCCTCTGCTAAGGGAAATATCCACTCTATCTAGTCCCGTCATAATTTTATATCCCTCAATTAAATCTCCCCTCAGCCTCCTTTGTTCCAAAGGAAACAACCCCAGCCTATCCAATCTTTTCTCATTGCTAAAATTCTCCAGCTCTGTCAACATCCTCGCAAATCTCCTCAGTACCCTCTCTAGTGCAACCACAACTTTCCTGTAATGTGGTGACCAGTACTGTACGCAGTACTCAAGCTATGGCCTTACCAATGTTTTATACAGTTCTAGCATAATCTCCCTGCTCTTATAGTCTATGCCTCGACTAATAAAGGAAAGTATCCCGTATGCCTTTTTAACCACCTGTCCTGCTATCTTCAGGGATCTGTGGACATGCACTCCAAGGTCCCTTTGTTCCTCTACACCTCTCGGTATCCTCCCATTTATTGTGTATTCCCTTGCCTTGTTTGCCCTCCCCAAATGCATTACCTCACACTTCTCGGAATTGAATTCCATTTGCCACTTTTCTGCCCACCTGACCAGTCCATTGATGTCTTCCTGCAGTCTATAGCTTTCCTCCTCACTATCAACCACACGGTCAATTTTTGTACCATTTGCAAACTTCTTAATCAAGCCCCCCACCTTCAAGTCCACATCATTAATATAAACCACAAAAAGCAAGGGACCTAGTACTGAGCCTTGTGGGACCCCACTGGAAACAGCCTTCCAGTCGCAAAAACACTCGTCAACCGTTACCCTTTGCTTCCTGCCACTGAGCCAATTGTGGATCCAACTAGCCACTTTCCCTTGGATCCCATCTGCCATTTGGGACCTTGTCAAAAGCCTTGCTAAAATCTATGTACCCTCATCAACCCTCCTTGTTACCTGCTCAAAAAATTTAATCAAGTCAGTCAGACATGATTTTCCCTTAATAAATCCATGCTGACTGTCCTTGATTAACCCGTGCCTTTCTAAATGACGATTTATGCTGTCCCTCAGGATCGATTCCAATAATTTGCCCACCACCGAGGTTAGACTGACTGGCCTATAATTACTCAGTCTATCACTTTCTCCCTTTTTAAGAACCTAAGAACATAAGAAATAGGAGCAGGTGTATGCCATCCGGCCCCTCGAGCCTGCTCCGCCATTCAACAAAATCATGGCTGATCTTCTACCTCAACACCATTTTCCTGCACTATCCCCATATCCCTTGATGTCTTTAATATCTAGAAATCTTTCAATCTCTGTTTTGAATGTACTCAATGACTGAGCCTCCACAGCCCTCTGGGGTAGAGAATTCCAAAGATTCACCACCATCTGAGTGAAAACATTTCTCCTCATCTCAATCCTAAATGGCCTACCTTTAATCTGAGACTGTGACGCCTGGTTCTAGATTCCCCAGCCAGGGGAAACATCCTCCCTGCATCTAACCTGTCGAGCCCTGTAAGAATTTTGTATGTTTCAATGAGATCACCTCTCATTCTTCTAAACTCTAGAGAATACAGGCCTAGTCTACTCAATCTCTCCTCATACGACAATCCCGCCATCCCAGGAATCAGTCTGGTGAACCTTTGTTGCACTCCCTCTATGGCAAGTATATCCTTTCTTAGGTAAGGAGACCAAGATTGTACACAATACTCAAGGTGCAGTCTCACCAAGGCCCGATATAATTGCAGTAAGACATCTTTACTCCTGTACTCAAATCCTCTTGTAATAAAGGCTGACATACCATTTGCCTTCCTAATTGCTTGCTGCAACTACATGTTAGCTTTCAGTGACTCATGTACACCCAGTGACACCCAGATTCCTTTGAACATCAACATTTCCCAATCTCTCACCATTTAAAAAATACTCTGCATTTCTGTTTTTCCTACCAAAGTGGATAACTTCACATTTTTCCACATTATATTCCATCTGTCATGTCCTTGCCCACTCACTTAGCCCAAGCACCGATCCCTGCGATACCCCACTAGTCACAGTCTGCCAACCTGAAAAAGACCTGTTTATTCCTACTCTCTGTTTTCTGCCTGTTAAACAATTCTCAATCCATGCCAGTATATTACCCCCAATTCCATGTGCTCTAACATTGTTCACCAACCTCCTTTGTGGGACCTTATCGAAAGCCTGTCTATATACCCTTGAAGCCTCATTGCATCCTCCTCACAACTCACATTCCCACATAGTTTTGTGTCATCAGCAAACTTGGAAATATTACATTTGGTCCCCTCATCCAAATCATTGATATAGATTGTGAATAGCTGGGGCCCAAGCACCGATCCCTGCGGTACCCCACAAGTCACAGTCTGCCAACCTGAAAAAGACCTGTTTATTCCTACTCTCTGTTTTCTGCCTGTTAAACAATTCTCAATCCATGCCAGTATATTACCCCCAATTCCATGTGCTCTAACTTTGTTCACCAACCTCCTTTGTGGGACCTTATCGAAAGCCTTCTGATAATCCAAATACACCACATCCACTGGTTCCCCCTTATCTATTCTACTAGTTACATCCTCAAAGAACTCCAATAGGTTTGTCAAACATGATTTCCCTTTCATAAATCCATGTTGACTCGGCCAAATCCTATTATTATTTTCTAAGTGTCCTGTTATCATAATCCTTTGTAATAGATTCTAGATTTTTAAACATTGGCACAATGTTAGCAGTCCTCCAATCCTCCGGCACCATGCCTGATCCAGGGAGGATTGGAAAATGATGGTCAGAGCCTCCACTATTTCCTCCCTTGCTTTTGTTAGCAGTCTGGGATACATTTCATCTGGGCCTGGCGATTTATCTACTTTCAAAGATGCGAAACGCTTTAATACTTCCTCTCTCACTATGTTTATCCCATCCAATATTTCACACTCTTCCTCTTTAACTACAATCTCTGCATCGTCCCCTCTTTTGTGAAGATAGACGCAAAGCATTCATTAAGAACCATACCCGCATCTTCCGCCTCCACATTCAGGTTACCTTTTTGGTCTCTAATGGGCCCTACTCTTTCCTTAGTTATCCTCTTGCTCTTTATATGTTTATAAAACATCTTTGGGTTTTTCTTGATTTTACTTGCCAGTACTTTTTCATGCTCTCTCTTTGCTTTCCTAATTTCCCTTATAATTTCACCCCTGCACTTTCTATACTCCTCTAGGCTTTCTGCAGCATTGAACTCTCGGTGTCTGACATAAGCTTCCCTTTTTTGCCTTATCTTACCTTGTATGCTCCTTGTCATCCAGGGGGCTCTAGATTTGGCAGTCCCACGCTTTGTGGGAACATATTTACTCTGAACCCCTTGAATCTCCCTCTTGAATGCCTCCCACTGCTCTGACACTGATTTACCTTCACGTAGCTGTTTCCAGTCAACTTTTGCTAAATCACTTCTCAGCTTAGTAAAATTGACCTTTCCCCAATTGAGAACTTCTACTCCTGTTCTATCTCTGTCCTTTTCCATAACTATGCTAAATCTAACTGAATTATGATCACTACCATCAAAATACTCTCCCATTGATACTCCTTCCACCTGCCCAGCTTCATTCCCTAAAATTAAATCCAGAACTGCCCCCTCCATTGTTGGACTTGCTATATACTGGCTAAAAAAGTTCTCCTGAACGCAATTTAAGAATTCTGCACCCTCTATACCTTTTGCACTGATTGTATCCCAGTTAATATTAGGGTAGTTGAAATCCCCTACTATTACTGCCCTATTGTTTTTGCACTTCTCAGAAATTTGCCTATACATTTGCTCCTCTATCTCCCTCTGACTGTTTGGGGGTCTATAGTACACTCCCAGCAGTGTGACTGCCCCTTTTTAGTTCTTTAGCTCAACCCATATGGCCCCATTTGATGATCTTTCGAACATACCATCCCTCCTCACAGCTGTAATTGTTTCTTTAACCAATATTGCCACCCTCCCCACTCCTTTTTTATCGTCTGAAAACCCTGTAACCAGGAACGTTGAGCTGCCATTCCTGCCCCTGTTTAAGCCATGTTTCTGTAATAGCTAAGATATTGTACTTCCAGGTGTCTATCTGTGCCCTTAGCTCATCTGCCTTATTCACTATACTCCTTGCATTGAGGTATACACCATTAAGCACTGCCAAACTCCTTTGTTTTCTAGTTTCTAACCTTTGTTTCCTCTGCTTTCCAAACTCACTTACTAATTTTCTGCCTTCCATTTCCAGCTCTGCTTCCCTCTCCTCTGATTCTAAGCTCAGGCTTCCATCCCCACCAAGCTAGTTTAAACCCTCCCCAACAGCACTAGCAAAACTCCCTCCTAGATTCTGATGCATCTCGCCTCCATTTCAATGGCGTCTTTCAGAAGCTATGGGAAACACATGCAGGAGAAGTTAAATCCGTTTCTGTTGCAGAATCCACAAAAAATTAAATTCCTCAAGTGTTTCAATTCCCTACATCGCCCCTTTAACAATCCACCAGTTGGCTTTAATTGACTTCTATGTTTTGGTTGTGCGAATGCATCCAGACATCTGGGTTAATCCTGGGAGTGGGCGGGTTGAATCTGGGATGCAGTCCCGCTTCCAACTTTTGTCATTTTGACCTCCCACCCGCCCCCAACTCACCCGTTCTTGGGGGTTAAAATTCCACTCCCCCACCCTCCGTGCAAGCCAATGAGTTGCACTGTGTCAGCCAATGAGTTGGAAGCAGGACAGAACTTGCAACAGGACTCACAGCAAACCATCTATTTTACAGCAAACAGAGTCTATTCAAACAGCGCACCACAACAGTCTACAGAGTCTATTTAAAAAGAGTCTACGAACTACAGCAACATCTCCCAATAAAAGCAGTGATTTCTCCAGCAAAATACAATGAGTAGAGGATAATTACATAATACAAATTGATTATTTCTTCAGCAAAATGCAGTGAGTGGAGGATAGTTACAAATTACGTGTGTAAAATCAATCCCAGTCACTTACAGCAGTGTGGTCTTCAGGATTAGTGGTGTCACTAAATGCAGCCAAGAAAAGTAACAGGTTAACACCAAGGGTGCAGACTGCCCACCAGCACAATGTTTCAACAGAGGGTCCCTCGGTGTGTAGGGTGGTAATCCTCCATTGGAACACTGTTGATGGACAATCTGCACCTTTGGTGTTAAACTCCTTTTTTCTTCTCCCAGTTTGCTGGAGCCTGCTGCGCTTTGCCGGTTTTTCCTGTTACCATTTCACTCTTCCATCACCCCCAACACCCACTCTCCTTCCCATGGCACCTTCCTGTGCAACTGCAGGAGATGCAACACCTGCCCTTTCATCTCCCCCCTTTCCACCGTCCAGGGCCCCACAAACTCCTTCCAGGTGAAACACCGATTTACTTGTACTTCTTTCAATTTACTATACTGTATTCGCTGCCCACAATGTGGTCTCCTCTACACTGGGGAGACCAAATGCAGATTGGGTGATCGCTTTGCTGAACACCTCCGTTCAGTTTGCTAGCGTGACGGTTGCAAGCTTTCGGTCATTTTAATTCTCCATCCCACTCCCACTCTGACCTCTCTGTCCTCGGCCTCCTACACTGTCCCAGTGAAGCTCAACGTAAGCTCGAGAAACAGACCTCATCTTCCGATGGCACTTTACAACCTTCTGGACTCAACACTGATTTCAGTAATTTCAGATCATAAACACTGCTCCCATTTTTTCCAGACAGGAGGTGCTGGTAATGGTTCTGATGTTGCCACTTACAGCTACTCTAGTCCCACCTTTTGTTTCTTTACTTGATCTATTACCACCCTCTTGCCTTGCACCATCATCCCTTTTGTCACTTAATCACTCGCGGCCTCCACCCTATTACAGACCTTCCCTTTTGTTCTTTCCTTTGTAGGAAATTCCTTATTTTGTGTGATTCTTGGACGCCGGACGAATAGTCAAGCAAAGAAAGCCACCCTCACTCATGGTAGGTTCGTTAATCAAAAGTAATTATTTAATAATGTTAACATTCATATGAACATTCATGAAGTAAAATCAAACTATACATATGACTTTCGTCTATAAAATCCCGCTATACACTTAATAATTCATAACGTTATTATGTAATGACTTAACAATTCATACTCAGATCAGGCAAATCATTAATACATATACAACCTTTAAACCAAGGCTTTTGCTCATTGGGCCTTAAGGTTGATCAGCTCTTCAGAACTAGAGGTCCTCATCTTCTTGAGTGATGTTCAACTGCAGTGTGTGTTCCTTGTGACTGGCGGGTAGTGAAGAAAAGAAGAGGTTGTTCTTCTCTCAAAGTCGTCTTTTTATATTGTTTTTTACCAATAGGACGTAGGTTTGGGGAAGGTCATTCTTTTTGTCCAATCTCTCCCTGTTGCTATGCCTCAATCGTTAACATACTTCAATGATTGACAGTTTAGGCTTTGATCATGTGACTGGAGACCCTTTGATGTAGAAAAGACCATGTGCTCAAAGAATGAGTTGGAAAAGGCCCCTTACATTTCTATGCCCAAACATTCTTAATGGTCCTTGCGTCTCCAATTTTGATTGCTTCATTGGCTTCAAATCCATTCCTTATACCATTTGACCATATGCTGGATGCAATACTGTTTGATGTTTTACAAATCCCAGTTCTTTTGAACAGATTACCAGATAGGAATGAGAGGCCCATGCTTTTTTTTCACACCTATCAATGCCTTCCTGATCCGAAGCCTTTGTTGTATGTCCGTGTTGCCTTTTCTTACATTAACCCCTGCTGTGTTGAAAAGCTTGTGTTTCCAAAAGCCTATATGTTTTGAAAGCCTGACAATGCTTTAATCTCAATATTATCCATCTAGTCTATGTATTTAATAATCTAGATATCTATCTGCAGTACAGTGTCTTGGTCCTGAAACTCATACCTCTCCAATGCCATCAGCGTCAGTGAGGGAAAAACAGGATTTGCGACAACACAGTTTACCACATTACTGTGTTTGCAGGTTTTCAAATGTCTTTGTTTAAAAGGGGTACAGTTAACCCTCTCCTTCAAATGTTTTTGTTAAAGGGGTTTAACCTCCCCCACCCTTTTCGCTGGCTCTTTACTTGCTTAAAAACTGTTAAATCTCTAACTTCTTCCAGTTCTGATGAAAGGTCATTGACCTGAAATGTTAACTCTGTTTCTCTGTTCACAGATGCTGCCTGACTTGCTGAGTGTTTCCAACATTTTCTGTTTTTATTTCAGTCTTCCAGCATCTGCAGTATTTTGCTTTTCATTTAACTACCTCATGTTTTCCATTTAAGCACTTTACAAGTCAATATGCATCCCTCTGTCTGTCTGTCTGTGTGTGTGTGTGTGTGTGTGAGTGCGTGTGTTTTCCCCTCCCCTTCCCTTTGTTCGTTCCTTTTTTAAATGATGTTCATCTGTAATTTCATCGAGATCAGACAAAGGGGGAGAAATTCAGCTCAATCCAGTCTCTGGTGCTAAATGGGTGGTGCGATTTGAATGTGCGCCCGAAGACAGCGGTGCCAGGACCCAGCCAAATTCTTCAACCAGACTCATTTGAATTAAACCAGCGAGCTGCGGATGATAATTGGGCATCCCGATGCATCTCGCTGGTCAGGCTTCAGGAATTTTGTCCGGCACTGATGCCAAACCGGTTCGGAGTTAAGTCCCAGGATGAGGTGGGCTGGGTGTGGAGGGGAACCGCTGTATTTTTGTGCAGCCAATAGGAGCATTCCTGCACCTCCAGGCTCCACGGAAATAAAACGATGATAACAGATTTCTTACATTTTTGTGACCCGTCTCCAGCGGTCCTTGGGAGAACACTGCTTAGGCCGGTTAAGATCCGGAATAACTGGGCGGAGCAAACTAGGTACGTAAAACTCGGGAGAAGGGGCTGAGAGGAGAATAAAGCTCGGGAGAAGCGACTGAGAGGAGAATAAAGCTCGGGAGAAGCGGCTGAGAGGAGAATAAAACTCGGGAGAAGCGGCTGAGAGGAGAATAAAGCTCGGGAGAAGCAGCTGAGAGGAGTATAAAGCTCGGGAGAAGCGGCTGAGAGGAGAATAAAGCTCGGGAGAAGCAGCTGAGAGGAGAATAAAGCTCGGGAGAAGGGGCTGAGAGGAGAATAAAGCTCGGGAGAAGGGGCTGAGAGGAGAATAAAGCTCGGGAGAAGGGGCTGAGAGGAGAATAAAGCTCGGGAGAAGGGGCTGAGAGGAGAATAAAGCTCGGGAGAAGCAGCTGAGAGGAGAATAAAGGGAGCTGCGCAAGGAATCAAAAAAGTCAAAAAGTGGTCACAAGACAAGGAGGAGCATCGAGGGTAAGTCAGTAAGTATTTAGTTCATTGGTTAGTGTTCTTAGTGGTTGGTTAGTTTTTTTTAGTGGTCAGTGTTTTCGTGACAGACAAACTGTAAATTGCCTTAAAGCTCCACAAACAATTTTAAATAACTGTTAGCTAACATGGCGGGACAGCTGGGGCCCGTCGCATGCACATCCTGTGCCGTGTGGGAACTCCAGAACACTTTGTGTGTCCTGGAAAACCACATGTGCAGGAAGTGCCACCAACTGCTCGAGTTCGAGCTCAGAGTTTCTGAGCTCGAGGGGCGGCTGGCGTCACTACAGTGCGTACAGGAAGCTGAGAGTTTTGTGGATAGCACGTTTCAGGAGGTGGTCACCCCGCAGCTACAGAGTTTTCAGGCGGAGAGGGAGCGGGTGACCACCAGACAGACTGGGAGGAACAGGCACAGTGCAGAGTCCACTGGGAGTGTGGCACTCACAAACCAGTATTCAGTGTTGAAAACCAGTGAGGGTGTTGACACCTCAGGGGAGTGCAGTCAGGAGGAAATCCACGGCACCGTGGGAGATTCGGCTGCACATTGGGGCAAAAGAAATACAGTTCTTATAGGGGATTTGATAGTCAGGGGATAGACAGGCGTTTCTGCAACTGCCGACGTGAGTCCTGCATGGTGTGTTGCCTCCCTGGTGCCAGGGTAAAGAACATCACTGAGCGGGTGCAGAACATTGTGAGGGGGGAAGGGGAACAGCCAGAAGTTGTGGTCCATGTGAGAACCAATGACATAGGAAGGAAAAGGTCTTGCGGTCAGAGTTTCAGGAACTAGGGAGGAAGTTAAAAAGCAGGATCTCAAAGGTAGTAATCTCTGGATTACTCCCAATGCCACACACTAGTGAGTATAGGAATAGTAGGATAAGACAGGTAAATGTATGGCTGGAGAAATGGTGCAGGAGGGAGGGCTTCAGATTCCTGGGGCATTGGGACCAGTTCTGGGGTGGGAGGGATCTGTTCAAGATGGACAGGTTTCACCTCAACAGAGCTGGGATCAACGTCCTCGCAGGGAGGTTAACTAGTGCTGTGGGGAAGGGTTTAAACTAATTTGGCAAAGGGATGGACACCAGGATGAAATATTAGAGAGGAGAAACAAGGTGCACAGAGGACTGAGAGGGGCAAGGGATCAGATGGGGACAAACACGAGGCAGACTAAGATGAGTTTGGAGTGCATGTGCATAAATGGACTTATTGTGGTAAATAAGGTTGGTGAGCTGTAAGCTCAAATCACCAAATGGGACTATGATATAATGGCAATAACAGAGACCTGGCTCAAAGAAGGGGAGGAGTGGGTACTTAATATTCCTGGCTACAAGGTATTCAGGAAAGATAGGGAAGGAAAGAAAGGAGGGAGGTGGCAGTATTGATCAAAGAAACTGTTATAGCACTGGAAAGGGATGATGCAGTTGAGGGGTCCAAGAAAGAATCTATTTGCTTAGAATTAAGGAAAAATTGAGGAGCATTTACACTAGTGTGTGTATACTATAGGCCACCAAATAGTGGGAAGGAGATAGAGGAGCAAATCTGCAGGTGAATTTCAGAAAGATGCAAGAAGTATAGAGTAGTGATAAAGGGGGACTTCAATTATCCCAATGTAGACTGGGAAAATAACAGTGTAAAGGGAAAAGAGGGGGAGGAATTCCTGAAATGTATAGAAGAGAACGTTCTGGAACAGTGTGTTTCTAGCCCAACGAGAAAGGAAACAGTGCTGGATCTAGTTCTGGGAAGTAAAGTGGGGCATGTTTCAGTGGGGGAGCTTTTGAGGAACAGTGATCATAATATCAACAGGTTTAGAATAGTTATGGAAAAGTACAAGGAACAATCAAATGTGAAAATATTAAACTGGAGGAGGGCTAATTTCAGTGAGTTAAAAATATATCTTGCCCACGTGGATTGGAATCAAAAATTGGCAGGGAGAACAGTAGTTGAACAATGGGAGCCCTTCAAGGAGGAGATCTAAAAAAGGGAATAAGAGGGGCAAAGAGAGAGTATGAGAATAGATTAGCAGCTAAGATAAAAGGGAACCCAAAAGTCCTTTACAAACATATAAACAGTAAAAGGGTGGTCAAAGGAAGGGTGGGACCGATTAGGAACAAAAAAGATCTTCTTGTGGAGGCAGAGGGCATGACTGAGATACTAAATGAATTCTTCGCATCGGTCTTCACCAGGGAAGAGGATGCTGCCATTGTAGCAGTAAAGGAGGAGGGAGTAGTGATATTGGATAGGATAAAAATAGATAAAGAGGAGGTACTTAAAAGATTGGGAGTACTCAAAGTAGAAAAGTCACTCGGTTCAGAAGGGATGCATCCTAAGTTACTGAGGGAAGTGAGGGCGGAAATTGTGGAGGCTCTGGCCACAATCTTCCAATCCGTCTTATATATGGGGACAGTGCCGGAGAATTGCAAATGTCACACCCCTATTCAAAAAAGGGGAGAGTCAGCCTAACGTTGGTGGTGGGGAAACTTTTAGAGACAATAATCCGGGACAAAATTAATTGGCACTTGGGAAAGTATGGGCTAATAAATTATAATCAGTATGGATTTGTTAAAAGAAAATCGTGTTTC
Organism: Heptranchias perlo; assembly: GCF_035084215.1. NCBI lineage: Eukaryota > Metazoa > Chordata > Chondrichthyes > Hexanchiformes > Hexanchidae > Heptranchias > Heptranchias perlo. Next base: position 109,028,804 of record NC_090325.1, on the reverse strand, counting down.
AACTTGATTGAGTTCTTTGATGAAGTAATGGAGAGGGTTGATGTTGTGTATATGGACAGTGGTATTCCCCAGCGGTCAGTATTAGGACCACTGCTCTTTTTGATATATACTAATGATGTGGACTTGGGTATACAGGGTATAATTTCGAAGTTTGCAAATGACACAAAACCAGGAAATGTAGTAAACAATGCGGCAGATAGTAACAGACTTCAGGAAGACATAGACAGACTGGTGAAATGGGCAGACACATGGCAGATGAAATTTAATGCAGAGAAGTGTGAAGTGATACATTTTGGTAGGAAGAATGAGGAGAGGCAATATAAACTAAATGGTACAATTTTTAAGGGGTGCAGGAACAGAGAGACCTGGGGGTGCACATTCAGAAATCTTTGAAGGTGGCAGGACAAGTTGAGAAAGCTGTTAAAAAAAGTATATGGGATCCTGGGCTTTATTAATAGAGGCATAAAGTACAAAAGCAAGGAAGTTATACTAAACCGTCATAAAACACTGGTTAGGCCTCAGCTGGAGTATGGTGTTGAATTTTGGACACCACACTTTAGGAAGGATGTCAAGGTCTTGGAGAGGGTGCAGAAGAGATTTACTAGAATGATTCCAGGGATGAGGGACTTCAGTTATGTGGAGAGACTGGAGAAACTGGGGTTGTTCTCCTTAGAGCAGAGAATGTTGAGGGGAGATTTGATAGAGGTGTTCAAAAGCATGAATGGTTTTGATGGAGTCAATAAGGAGAAACTGTTTCCAGTGGCAGATGAGTCAGTAACCAGAGAACACAGATTTAGGTAATAAGGTGATCGGCAAAAGAGCCAGAGGCAACATGAGGATTCAGTTTTTTACGCAGCGAGTTTTTATGATCTGGAATGCACTGCCTGAAAGGGTGGTGGAAGCAGATTCAAATGTAACTTATTTGCAGGGATATGGGGAAAAGGCTGGGGTGTGGGACTAAATTGGAGAGCTCTTTCAAAAAGCCGGCACAGGCACAATGGGCCAAATGGCCTCCTTCTGTGCTGCAAGATTCTATGATTTGATGATGGGCGCAGCAATGTTCAATTTCTCCCCCAATGTTAAATTATCTGCTCTCTTCACGCATGCTGACTAACCTGCTGATGGTTTCTAGCATTTTCTGTTTGATATTAAACTTGTGTTGTTTAAACAGTTTTAAGTAGTTAATTATTAAATGTATCTTGCCACTTTTTTTTTTACCATTACGAAATTCTGTTATGCTGAGGGACTAGCGAGAGAGTACAGACGTGTGACTCTTACTGCAACAACTTTGTAGAAATTGAGAGACACTGCTAAGTTTTCAAAATGCGGAAATGGAGCTTGCTTCTGCTTGGAATCCTATTGATGGGTTGTTCAGCTTCAGGAGATGAAGCAGTAAAGTCATGGCATGGAATTGGTACGGTTCACAACTTGGAAGAGATCATAATTGGCAGATGCTACAACTACATCAGAATAGTGAATCCCACTGTAGGGTAAGACGGGGGTTTCTTTCTAATATGTTCATGGAAATACAGATTGACATGGCCTTTTGGACCTCTTGCCACTTATCATCTGCTTCAATAGGCAGCTTTTAAATGTCATGGGCATGTTGCATGATGATAAAGGGTTGACTGCCAAGCATATCGATTGATGGCCTCTGTGCTGCAAGTGATTCAGCCAAAAGGGTAGGGTTCATGCCAAATTTCTAAAAACTTCTCCATGGTGGGGAATGACAATGGGTTGTGAACGATGCCAGGAACCACAGACTTGAGACCTGTCCACTGGTGCATAGAATTGTGTTTTGAGGCATAAATCCCCTTAGTGTGCCAGTGCACAGCTTTGGTTTCTATTCACAAAAGGGGGTGGGATTGCAGTAAGACTGAAAACTACTTGCAGAATCTTGCAACTACCATTGGCTCTTGAGGTGGTTCTTCAGATTGTTCCGGCGTATTACATTTGATACTCCGAAGGAGTGCTGAGTATTTGGGAGGGTACAGGCTACATTTTTTTCTCTCATGAGTTGTACGTAGGATAGGTGTGATTTTACTTGAGATCTCGGAACATCATAAAACTCAGGAAAACCACTTAGATTGCTTTCGTCAATTTTCAAAAGTTGCCTTGTGTGGTCCTCATAAAGGAGCTGGATGCTATGGGAGTACACGGCCAAGCTGCGTCTAAGCTCTCTAGACTTGGGTCCCTATGGGGTTAGAGCATGCAATCTGTATTTGGCAAACAAAAACTCTACAGGTGTGGATTTCTCAGTAGCTTGGTTTGGCGACTCTCAAACATGGTCATGAGTTTTTGGGCTTGTCTGACACCTGACTAACCAAAAGAAAAGTTGGCAAGAAGAGATCTGAATGATTAAAACTTTGTTAGATCCACAATAAATGCAGAGCTTGGTTTGGCTTCAGAAATAACTCACGTTAAGTCACAGCTGCTGCAGAAAACACCTCTTCTTCACTTTAGGCCCTTTTGACAGTAAGCAGTTCCATTTCTGTACTATTTTTTACAGCTTTGTAACTTTTAGAACAATTCTGTTCAGTCTTTAACTTGCTTTTTATCTCTTCATTCAGCCAATATGGTCTAGGTCTTGATAATTTTCTCTTTAAAAAAATCTTTTATTGCTCTGAATCTAATAGAGATTCAAACCTAAAAAATAAGTGGGTTAACACTTCTGTTAAAGTAGCAGAGATCGGAATTGATACAAACACATTTGGCATTCGTGCTATAACTTTGTTGACAGTAATTTCACAGCTTTTAAATTTTTGTCTTTAATGCACAGAGCTTTGAACAACAAGATCACATATCTGCAGGCAGATGGAGTTCAATGTGGGGATGTGTGAGGTCATCCACTTTAGACCTAAGAAAGATAGATCAGAGTATTTTCTAAATGGTGAGAAGCTTGGAACTGTGGAACAGCAAAGAGATTTAGGGGTCCATGTACAGAAATCACTAAAAGCTAGCAGACAGGTACAAAAAATAATTTAATCTCAAGGAGGCTAGAATACAAAGGGATGGAAGTTATGTTACAGTTGTGTAAAGCTCTGGTTAGACCTCATCTGGAGTACTGCACCTCAGGAAGGAGATATTGGCCTTGGTGGGGATGCAGCGCAGATTCACCAGAATTATGCCGGGGCTAAAAGGGTTAAATTACGAGGACAGTTTGCAGAGCCTAGGCTTGTATTCCCTCAAGTATATAAGATTAAGAGATGATATAATTTAAGATTTGATAGAGTAGATAGAAACTATTTCCTCTGTTGGGGGAGTCCAGAACAAGGGGGCATAACCTTAAAATTAGAGCCAGGCCATTCAGGGGTGATGTCAGGAAGCACTTCTTTACACAAAGGGTAGTGGAAATCTGTAACTCTCTCCCTCAAAAAAAACTGTTGAGGCTAGGCCAATTGAAAAATTCAAAACTGAGATAGTTAGATTTTTGTTAGGTAAGGGTATTAAGGGAATATGGAGCAAAGGCAGGTAAATGAAGTTGAGATACAGATCAGCCATGATCGAATTGAATGGCGGAACAGGCTCGAGGGACTGAATGGCCTACTCCTGTTATTATGTTTCCTCTGTTCCTATTGGAAATTCAGTTGCACATTTTCCCATGTTTGTTCCATTCAATAAAATCATTTCATTCTGTCCATTAAAATGAATGGAATGAAACTCATGGAGGTGCGTGGCTGTTCCCAAGACGCACTCCTAGCGTTCACAGTTCTCGGGAGTGCTAAAGACAAATATTTATCTCACTACATACCATAAGTGACATCAGTGAAACTAACTATTCGATATCCAGATGAATTTGAACAATAGTGTGATCCGCTATTACCTCAGGCCCCATGGCCCCTGCGCAGTCAGGACGAGACTTTCGTCAGGCCTGAGGACTTACCTGCAAGCAGCATTCCAAATCAGCGCTGAATGAGGATTCAATGCAATTTGCACTTTCCACCAGCAGGGGGGGCCCCAATCTCTTAAAGGCAGGCTGTCTCTTATAAATCTCTTAAAGGTAGCTTTTTTTTATTTGTTCATGGGAAGTGGGCGTCACTGGCAAGATCAGCATTTATTGCCCATCCTTAATTGCCCTTGAGAAGGTGGTGGTGAGCCGCCTTCTTGAACCGCTGCAGTCCGTGTGGTGACGGTTCTCCCACAGTGCTGTTAGGTAGGGAGTTCCAGGATTTTGACCAAGCGACGATGAAGGAACGGCGATATATTTCTAAGTCAGGAGGGTGTGTGACTTGGAGGGGAACGTGCAGGTGGTGGTATTCCCATGTGCCTGCTGCCCTTGTCCTTCTAGATGGTAGAGGTCGCGGGTTTTGGAGGTGCTGTCGAAGAAGCATTGGCGAGTTGCTGCAGTGCATCCTGTGGATGGTGCACATTGCAGCCACGGTACGCCAGTGGTGAAGGGAGTGGATGTTTAAGGTGGTGTATGGGGTGCCAATCAAGCAGGCTGCTTTGTCCTGAATGGTGTCAAGCTTCTTGAGTGTTGTTGGAGCTGCACTCATCCAGGCAAGTGGAGAGTATTCCATCACACTCCTGACTTGTGCCTTGTAGATGGTGGAAAGGCTTTGGGGGGTCAGGAAATGAGTCACTCGCTGCAGAATACCCAGCCTCTAACCTGCTCTTGTAGCCACAGTATTTATGTGGCTGGTCCAGTTAAGTTTCTGGTCAATGGTGACCCCCAGGATGCTGATGGTGGGGGATTCGGCGATGGTAATGCCGTTGAATGTCAAGGGGAGGTGGTTAGAGACTCTCTTGTTGGAGATGGTCATTGCCTGATGCTCGTCCGGCGCAACTGTTACTTGCCACTTATGAGCCCAAGCCTGGATGTTGTCCAGGTCTTGCTGCATGCGGGCACGAACTGCTTCATTATCTGAGGGGTGGCGAATGGAACGGAACACTGTGCCATCATCAGTGAACATCCCCATTTCTGACCTTATGATGGAGGGACGGTCATTGATGAAGCAGCTGAAGATGGTTGGGCCTAGGACACTGCCCTGAGGAACTCCTGCAGCAATGTCCTGGGGCTGAGGTGATTGGCCTCCAACAACCACTACCATCTTCCTTTGTGCTAGGCATGACTCCAGCCACTGGAGAGTTTTCCCCCTGATTCCCATTGACTTCAATTTTACTAGGGCGTCTTGGTGCCATACTCGGTCAAATGCTGCCTTGATATCAAGGGCAGTCACTCTCACCTCACCTCTGGAATTCAGCTCTTTTGTCCATGTTTGGACCAAGGCTGCAATGAGGCTCTCCCAGGTTGCTCTCAGCAGTGTCCTGGAGATTAATCTTTAATTACTGGAAATTCCAGGACAATCCGGGAGGGTTGCCAATCCTATCTAGGCTATGAATTTGCTGTAATGCCAGATTTACACTTTAAATAACATGTATTTACACAGTTTTCGAACAAATTGATCTTGCTGCTGAAAATGCGAAGGGGTCAGAGTTTGTGTATCGTGGCCAAGAGTCAAAGTTAACATGCACAGCTCTATTGTGTTTGCAATATTGGGCCAGAATTTCCTGGCAACATAATGTGTTTAACGCAACGCCGTTATTAATGTGCAAATCATTCAGCAATTTGTGGTGAGGAAGAGATACCCCGTGAGTTGCGAATTGCCACAAATCACTGGATGATTTGCCCCACTCCACTATCAGCCTCGTGAAAAAGGCATATTGCCCTCAAACTCCCCGTGAGTTTCAAGGAATCGCTGCGTTTGCACATTAATTATCAATTAAACTCGCCGCAGGACCTTTTAATGATGAGAATTATGATCCTGCAATGCCATTTAACAATTGAAACTGTGGAGTCTCATTCCTGCAGATAGTAAATTGTTATTGGAGATTTTAAAATTTTGTAATTTTTTTCTTACATTTTCTTTCTGTCTCTTTTGCTTTCTCCCTCAATCCAATCTTTCTGTCCCTCTCTTTATTTCTCTTTCTGTACCTGATTTGATTCTGATTCACCCTATTTCCTTCTTCATCGTTCCTCTGTTTCTTTCTCAATCTTAAATCTCATTGGTTAAAGAAATAGACCGTTGGTCCCATCATTCACCGAAGTCCCAGATGCCCTGTTGACCTTACCGCGCTGTTATCAGCTCGCACTTCCAGCAATTTGCGGCACATAAGAACATAAGAAATAGGAGCAGAAGTAGGCCATACGGCCCCTCAAGTCTGCTCCGCGTTCAATAAGATCATGGCTGATCTTCTACTCAACTCCACTTTCCCGCCCTGTCTCCATATCCCTTGATTCCCTTAGAGTCCAAAAATCTGTCTATAGCACAAAATAGTTTTCGAGCTGAAAGGTGCAGGAAAAAGTCCAACTAACAGGGCAAGCTGTGAGATGCCCCGCTCCAGCAAATTCTGGGCCAATAATCGTTTTAAATTTCTCCTCTACTTTATTACTGTTTACCTGACCAATGATAATAACACCTATTCGAATTGAACAAAACATAAGGGGCATGATTTAATCGGGGAGCCGGGAAGGGGGTGGGGGAGGGTTGGAATTCCTGACAGGAAACCCAGAAGTACGGGTTTCCCGGATGTCCTTACGACTTTGACGTAAGGACGTCTTTTATTTTTTCTGTGTACGTTTCCCGCCCAACAGGCCAGCCTGATCGACAGGCTGGTCTCAGTCAGACCAGGGAGCAGCCAGGGAGACTATGTAAAAGGGTAAGAGTTAGATGGGGGGGGCCGTGCGGTGGTTATCGGAGGGGTGGTCAGTCATCGGGGAAGGGTCAGGGGTCAATAAGGGGGCAGTCATCGGTGGGCTCAGTCACCAGGGGCCATGGAGGGTGTTGGGGGTCACCAGGAGGGTCAGTCATCGAGGGCTTGGTCATCGGAGGGGGGGTCGGGGGTCATTGGGGTGTCACTGTCAGGGGGTGTCAGTCAATCTGGGATCATCGGGGGTCCCAGTCACCAGGGTGGGGGGGTCAGAGATCGAGGAGGGGGTCGTAGACCGCGGGGAGGGGTGCGGAGATCATGGGGGAGCGTCAGAGATTGTGAGGGGGGGATCGGAGATCTTGGGAGAGGTCGCTGCAGCTAGGCTTGCTGGGCCAGGGGGAAGCACTCCTGCTCCTCCGGGCCCAATAGCAGGGCTATAAAGGCACTTACCTGCAGTTTTCAAGCCGTCTCGCCTCCTCTCAAATGGCGTGAAGTAGTAGGCCCAGGAATCACGGACCCCAGGTGTTAAAAACGAGAATCTGTAAAAATGGTGGCCTGCAGCCTCCTTGAAAGCTTTTACTGACCGACCTGCCTCCTAAGAGTGGGTTGGTCGCCCGCCCCTCGTCCCACCTCTGGGAAAACCAGAAGTGGGTGGGTTGGGGGCGGGTTTTAGATTTTTAAAATTTTTACTGCTCCACTGCCCCAAATCCACCCGTTTTTCCCATTTAAAATCATGCCCAAGATAACTGTTTTTCTTCCTGTCGTTAAGCAGGAGTAGTATCAACTGTTGATAACAAAAATACATTTGAGAACGGTCATTTTATTCCAGAGAAAAGAACTGCTCAGCAATCTGGGAAGCATTTCGAAATGCCTTTGATTATAAACACCCCTGCAATGTCATTCCTGCTGACTACGAGGCTTTTATCAAACTGGCAAAGCACGGTATCCCTCAGGATAAGGTAAGCTTCATTGATAACATGGAGTCCCTTTTTGAACATGTGGTTCGCGATGAATAGAGATTGAATAGTTTGTGTAATTTAATAAGATACACAGTCCTGACACCTTTGTGCTGTAGTTCAGGCAGTGGACTGGTGTAAAAAATGTTTGTTTCTATTATTTTCAAACATTAAGGACCACAATTTCACATTTTGAATCATTTTGTTTATGCTTAGAAAATTCTGACACTCAAAACATTTCCTTGGGAGCACTATGAATGATCTGGACTTGGGCATAATTTCTAAGTTTGCAGATGACATGAAACTCGAAAATGTGATAAACAATGTGAAGGATAGTAACTGACTTCTGAAGAACATAGACAGACTGGTGAAATGGGCAGACACATGGCAGATGAAATTTAACGCAGAGAAGTGTGAAGTGATTCATTTTGGTAGGAAGAATGAGGAGAGGCAATATAAACTAAATGGTACAATTTTTAAGGGGGTGCAGGAACAGAGAGACCTGGGGGTGCACATACACAAATCTTTGAAGGTGGCAGGACAAGTTGAGAAGGCTGTTAGAATCATAGAATGGTTACGGCACAGAAGGAGGCCATTTGGCCCATTGAGCCTGCAGCGGTTCTCTGCAAGAGCAATCCAGCTAGTCCCACTCCCCCACCCTTTCCCTGTGGCCCTGCAAATTTTTCTCCTTCAGGTACCTATCTAATTCCTTTCTGAAAGCCACAATTAACCCTGGTGGAATGGGCTGAGAAGTGTGAGGTGATACATTTTGGTAGGAAGAATGAGGAGAGGCAACTCTAAAGGGGGTGCAGAAACAGAGAGACCTGGGGGTATATGTACACAGGTCGTTGAAGGTGGCAGGACAGGTTGAGAAATCGGTTAAGAAAGCATACGGGATCCTGGGCTTTATTAATAGAGGCATAGAGTACAAAAGCAAGGAAGTTATACTAAACCGTCATAAAACACTGGTTAGGCCTCAGCTGGAGTATGGTGTTGAATTCTGGACACCACGCTTTAGGAAGAATGTCAAGGTCTTGGAGAGGGTGCAGAAGAGATTTACTAGAATGATTCCAGGGATGAGGGACTTCAGTTATGTGGAGAGACTAGAGAAGCTGGGGTTGTTCTCCTTAGAGCAGAGAAGATTAAGAAGAGATTTGATAGAGGTGTTCAAAATCATACGAACATACGTACGAACTTACGAATTAAGAGCGGGAGTAGGTCATTCGGCCCCTCGAGCCTGCTCTGCCATTTGATAAGATCATGGCTGATCTGATTGTGACCTCAACCCTACTTTCCCGTCTACCTACTATAACCTTTGACTCCCTTGTTAATCAGGAATCGATCTGACTCAGCCTTAAAAATATTCAATGATCCTGCCTCCACTGCTCTCTGGGGAAGGGAGTTCCATAGACTCACGACCCTTTGAGAGAAAAAAATTCTCCTCATCTCAGTCTTAAATGGGAGACCCCTTATTTTTAAACTGTGGCCCCTAGTTCTAGTCTATTCCACAAGCTGAAACATCCTCTCAGCATCTACCCCTTCTAGTCCCCTCAGGATCTTATGTTTCAATAAGATCACCTCTCATTCTTCTAAACTCCAGTGTATACAGGCCCAACTTGTCCATCCTTTCCTCATAAGTTAACCCCCTCATCCCAGGAATCAGTCGAGTGAACCTTCTCTGAACCGCCTCCAAAGCAATTATGTCCTTTCTTAAATAAGGAGACCAAAACTGCACACAGTATTCTAGATGTGGTCTCACCAATGCCCTGTACAACTGTGGCAAAACATCTCTACTTTTATATTCCATTCCCCTTGCAATAAATGTCAACATTCCATTTGCCTTCCTAATCACTTGCTGTACCTGCATACTAACTTTTTGTGATTCATGTACTAGGACACCCAGATCCCTCTGTACCTCAGAGTTCTGCAATCTCTCTCCATTTAAATAATATACTGCTTTTCTATTCCTTTGCCAAAGTGGACAAGTTCACATTTTCCCACATTATACTCCATCTGCCAATTTTTACCCACTCACTTAACCTATCAATATCCCTTCACAGACTCCTTATGTCCTCTTCACAACTTACTTTCCTACCTACCTTTGTGCCACCAGCAAATTTAGCAACCGTACATTCAGTACCTTCATCCAAGTCATTGATATAGATTGTAAATAGTTGAGGCCCAAGCACTGATCCCTGTGGCACTCCACTCGTTACATCTTGCCAACCTGAAAATGACCCATTTATGCGTACTCTCTGTTTCCTGTTAGCTAACCAATCCTTTATCTATGCTAATACGTTACCCCCTACACCATGAGCTCTTATTTTGTGTAGTGGCCTTTGATGTGGCACCTTGTCAAAAGCCTTCTGGAAATCCAAGTACACCACATCCCCTTTATCCATGTTGCTTGTTACTTCCTCAAAGAACTCTAATAAATTAGTCAAACACAATTTCCCTTTCACAAAGCCGTGTTGACTCTGCCTGATTGCATTGAGGTTTTTTCTACGTGCCCTGCTATAACCTCCTTAATAATAGATTCTAGCATTTTCCATGTGACAGATGTTAAACTAACTGGCCTGTAGTTTCCTGCTTTCTGTCTCCCTCCTTATTTGAATAGATGAGTTACATCCGCTATTTTCCAATCTGATGGGACCCTTCCAGAATCTAGGGAATTTTGGGAATGGTTTTAATAGAGTAAATAAGGAGAAACTGTTTCCAGTGACAGAAGGGTCGGTAACCAGAGGACAAAGATTTAAGGTGATTGGCAAAAGAACCAGAGGCACCAGAGGTGACATGGGGAGAAAAAAAATTATGCAGTGCATTATGATGATCTGGAATGCACTGCCTGAAAGGATGATGGAAGCAGATTCAATAGTAACTTTCAGAAGGGAATTGGATAAATACTTGAAGGGAAAAAATTTTACAGGGCTATGAGGAAAAAGCAGGGGAGTGAGACTAATTGGATAGCTCTTTCAAAGTGCTGGCATTGGCACGATGGGCCGATTGGCCTCCTTCTGTGCTGTATCATTCTTTCATTCTATGACTATCTAGTTGTTACGCAAGTTACATGTGTCTGACCTAACTGATTTCTATGGTGATCCAGGGAAAGATTTCCTTTGGTCGCTAAATGACAGAGACATAGTTGACATAGTGAGATGATCTCCTATTTTGCCATTTCCAGTAAAATCATAAAAGCATTCTAGAAAAACATACTTGGAATTTCACTAGAAGAAGCGATCAGAGGTTATCTCTACATTGAATTAACACATATGTACCAGTGGGAGTCTTTCCACCTGGTGGTAATGAATATGAATCATTCAAGTCCACGATACAGTAGTAGCTCTGGGTCCTTGATGATCTGAGCACCATCTATCGTTTTCCTGATACTCCAAAAAGTCTCTTCAACTTTTCTTATTTATATAGAATCATAGAAGTTACAACATGGAAACAGGCCCTTCGGCCCAACATGTCCATGTCGCCCAGTTTATACCACTAAGCTAGTCCCAATTGCCTGCACTTGGCCCATATCCCTCGATACCCATCTTACCCATGTAACTGTCCAAATGCTTTTTAAAAGACAAAATTGTACCCGCCTCTACTACTGCCTCTGGCAGCTCGTTCCAGACACTCACCACCCTTTGAGTGAAAAAATTGCCCCTCTGGACCCTTTTGTATCTCTCCCCTCTCACCTTAAATCTGTGCCCCCTCGTTATAGACTCCCCTACCTTTGGGAAAAGATTTTGACTATCGACCTTATCTATGCCCCTCATTATTTTATAGACTTCTATAAGATCTCCCCTTAACCTCCTACTCTCCAGGGAAAAAAGTCCCAGTCTGTCTAACCTCTCCCTGTAAGTCAAACCATCAAGTCCCGGTAGCATCCTTGTAAATCTTTTCTGCACTCTTTCTAGTTTAATAATATCCTTTCTATAATAGGGTGACCAGAACTGTACACAGTACTCCAAGTGTGGCCTCACCAATGCCCTGTACAACTTCAACAAGACATCCCAACTCCTGCATTCAATGTTCTGACCAATGAAACCAAGCATGCTGAATGCCTTCTTCACCACCCTATCCACCTGTGACTCCACTTTCAAGGAGCTATGAATCTGTACTCCCAGATCTCTTTGTTCTATAACTCTCCCCAACGCCCTACCATTAACGGAGTATGTCCTGGCCCGATTCGATCTACCAAAATGCAGCACCTCACATTTATCTAAATTAAACTCCATCTGCCATTCATCGGCCCACTGGCCCAATTTATCAAGATCCCGTTGCAATCCTAGATAACCTTCTTCACTGTCCTCAATGCCACCAATCTTGGTGTCATCTGCAAACTTACTAACCATGCCTCCTAAATTCTCATCCAAATCATTAATATAAATAACAAATAACAGCGGACCCAGCACCGATCCCTGAGGCACACCGCTGGACACAGGCATCCAGTTTGAAAAACAACCCTCTACAACCACCCTCTGTCTTCTGTCGTCAAGCCAATTTTGTATCCAATTGGCTACCTCACCTTGGATCCCATGAGATTTAACCTTATGTAACAACCTACCTTGCGGTACCTTGTCAAATGCTTTGCTGAAGTCCATGTAGACCATGTCTACTGCACAGCCCTCATCTATCTTCTTGGTTACCCCTTCAAAAAACTCAATCAAATTCGTGAGACATGATTTTCCTCTCACAAAACCATGCTGACTGTTCCTAATTAGTCCCTGCCTCTCCAAATGCCTGTAGATCCTGTCCCTCAGAATACCCTCTAACAACTTACCCACTACAGATGTCAGGCTCACTGGTCTGTAGTTCCCAGGCTTTTCCCTGCCGCCCTTCTTAAACAAAGGCACAACATTTGCTACCCTCCAATCTTCAGGCACCTCACCTGTAGCGGTGGATGATTCAAATATCTCTGCTAGGGGACCTGCAATTTCCTCCCTAACCTCCCATAACGTCCTGGGATACATTTCATCAGGTCCCGGAGATTTATCTACCTTGATGCGCGTTAAGACTTCCAGCACCTCCCTCTCTGTAATATGTACACTCCTCAAGACATCACTATTTATTTCCCCAAGTTCCCTAACATCCATGCCTTTCTCAACCGTAAATACCGATGTGAAATATTCATTCAGGATCTCACCCATCTCTTGTGGTTCCGCACATAGATGACCTTGTTGATCCTTAAGAGGCCCTACTCTCTCCCTAGTTACCCTTTTGCCCTTTATGTATTTGTAGAAGCTCTTTGGATTCACCTTTGCCTGATCTGCCAAAGCAATCTCATATCCCCTTTTTGCCCTCCTGATTTCTCTCTTAACTCTACTCCGGCAATCTCTATACTCTTCAAGGGATCCACTTGATCCCAGCTGCCTATGCATGTCATATGCCTCCTTCTTTTTGACTAGTGCCTCAATCTCCCGAGTCATCCAAGGTTCCCTACTTCTACCAGCCTTGCCCTTCACTTTATAAGGAATGTGCTTACCCTGAACCCTGGTTAACACACTTTTGAAAGCCTCTCACTTACCAGACGTCCCTTTGCCTGCCAACAGACTCTCCCAATCAACTTCTGAAAGTTCCTGTCTAATACCATCAAAATTGGCCTTTCCCCAATTTAGAATTTTAACTTTTGGGCCAGACCTATCATTCTCCATAGCTATCTTGAAACTAATGGAATTATGATCACTGGTCCCAAAGTGATCCCTCACTAACACTTCTGTCACCTGCCCTTCCTTATTTCCCAAGAGGAGGTCAAGTTTTGCCCCCTCTCTAGTCGGGCCATCCACATACTGAATGAGAAATTCCTCCTGAATACACTCAACAAATTTCTCTCCATCCAAGCCCCTAATGCTATGGCTGTCCCAGTCAATGTTGGGAAAGTTAAAGTCCCCTACTATTACCACCCTATTTTTCTTGCAGCTGTCTGTAATCTCCTTACATATTTGCTCCTCAATTTCCCATTGACTATTTGGGGGTCTGTAGTACAATCCGATCAAAGTGATCTCTCCCTTCTTATTTTTCAGTTCTACCCATATAGACTCAGTGGGCGAACCCTCGGATATATCCCCTCTCACTACTGCCGTGATGTTCTCCCTAATCAAGAACGCAACTCCCCCTCCTCTCTTACCTCCTGCTCTATCTTTCCTATAGCATCTGTACCCTGGAACATTGAGCTGCCAGTCCTGCCCCTCCCTTAGCCATGTTTCAGTAATAGCTATAACATCCCAGTCCCATGTACCCATCCATGCCCTGAGTTCATCTGCCTTGCCCATCAGACTTCTTGCATTGAAATAAATGCAGTTTAATCTAGACTTCCCTTGGTCTTTGCCCTGCTTTCTCAGACCATCTGTCCGGTCATGTTCTGTGCACTCTCCCTTACTGCCTTTTGTTTCTGTCACCACTTTATTTCCCACTGACTTCCTGCATCGGTTCCCATCCCCCTGCCACATTAGTTTAAACCCTCCCCAACAGCACTGGCAAACACTCCCCCTAGGACATTGGTTCCAGTCCTGCCCAGATGCAGACCGTCCAATTTGTACTGGTCCCACCTCCCCCAGAACCGGTTCCAATGGCCCAGGAATTTGAATCCCTCCCTCTTGCACCATCTCTCAAGCCACGTATTCATCTTAGCTATCCTGTCATTCCTACTCTGACTAACCCGTGGCACTGGTAGCAATCCTGAGATTACTACCTTTGAGGTCCTACTCTTTAGTTTAACTCCTAACTCCCTAAATTCAGCTTGTAGGACCTCATCCTGTTTTTTACCTATATCATTGGTGCCTATATGCACCACGACAACTGGCTGTTCACCCTCCCCCTCCAGAATGTCCTGCAGCCGCTCCGAGACATCCTTGACCCTTGCACCAGGGAGGCAACATACCATCCTGGAGTCTCGGTTGCGTCCGCAGAAACGCCTGTCTATTCCCCTTACAATCGAGTCCCCTATCACTATAGCTCTGCCACTCTTTTTCCTGCCCTCCTGTGCAGCAGAGCCAGCCACGGTGCCATGAACCTGGCCACTGCCACCTTCCCCTGGTGAGCCATCTCCCCCAACAGTATCCAAAACGGTATACCTGTTTTGGAGGGAGATGACCGCAGGGGACCCCTGCACTGCCTTCCTACTCTTCCTCTGTCTGTTGGTCACCCATTCACTATCTCCCTCAGTAATTTTTATCTGCGGTGTGACCAACTCACTGAACGTGCTATCCACGACTTTCTCAGCATCGCGGATGCTCCAAAGTGAGTCCATCCGCAGCTCCAGAGCCGTCAAGCGGTCAAACAATAGCTGCAGCTGGACACACTTCCCGCAGGTGAAGGAATCAGGGATACAGGAAGGAGCCCTGAATTCCCACATCCCACAAGAGGAACATGACACGGCCCTGGGATCTCCTGCCATGACTTAACACTTAAATTAGCTTAAGAACAACTCCAAAGTCAAGAGGAAAAAAAAGGAAAGAAAAACTACTTACCACTAACTTTAAGGAGTTTACTCCTTTAAATTGTTCTCAATTTAGAGAATGTTAACTACACGAGGGACCTTGATTGACTAAAAAATAAACGCTACTTCCTATAAGACCTGCAGACCTTCCCTTTCTTTTTACTTCAGTTGCTGTCGATAAGTAGAAATACTCACCTGAACCTACTCACCAATCAGGTGCCTCCCCTGTGTCGCGTCCCGATCTGATTCCTGACGTCACTTCGAACTCGGTCGCAGCTCCGCTCGGCTCCGCTCGGCTCCGCTCGGCTGTTCTCAGCGCTCTGAAATCCCGCCTTTTATCGGACGCTCCCTCCGCTCGGCTCGGCTCCTCTCAGCTGTTCTCAGCGCTCTGAAATCCCGCCTTTTCTCGGACGCTCCCTCCGCTCGGCTCGGCTCCTCTCAGCTGTTCTCAGCGCTCTGAAATCCCGCCTTTTATCGGACGCTCCCTCCGCTCCGCTGGGCTCCTCTCAGCTGTTCTCAGCGCTCTGAAATCCCGCCTTTTATCGGACGCTCCCTCCGCTCGGCTCGGCTCCTCTCAGCTGTTCTCAGCGCTCTGAAATCCCGCCTTTTATCGGACGCTCCCTCCGCTCGGCTCGGCTCCTCTCAGCTGTTCTCAGCGCTCTGAAATCCCGCCTTTTATCGGACGCTCCCTCTGCTCGGCTCGGCTCCTCTCAGCTGTTCTCAGCGCTCTGAAATCCCGCCTTTTCTCCGACGCTCCCTCCGCTCCGCTCGGCTCCTCTCAGCTGGAACAACCTATGCAACTAAGTTAACTTTTTTAACTTAATTACAGGCATTATTCTGGGAAAATACCAAGCTTCTTGTGCATAGATATTCAGATAAAACCAGACGTTTGATGCCTTTAGGTGACACTCTGGTTGGTTGGTTGGCAGATGACTTGGACTGGTGTGGACAACCTGAATATCCAGGTGAGCCATGTGATTCCTGCACATGTCCAATGTTCCTAATAATAATACTAAGTAAAGATTATGGTGTGTTACAAAGTCATGTCAGAAATAATTGGCGACTAAATTATCACGAAGACACTGATAATGAACCATGCCTTGCAGTATGTTCAGCCAATTGTCCGATGTGCACATAAACCCAGTGCACATGAGACTATATTTCAGTGTCTCCAAACCAAACTACTAAGGAATCTACATAATTAGAGTTTCCATTTGCCTGGTATGGAATACATTCTCTCTTCAATGGGTCACAGTCCAATTACCTAAGCCCCCGAGCACTAATGCAAAGGTTGAAGTTTAGTTGGATAAAACTATACAGGTTATCAGCACAGAGTACTGATAAGCTTCCCGCTGGGACCTCACTGCTCATTGACTTGCAGGGTGGCCAAGTGGGAAGATCCCCAGACCCCAGGGACAGATTTACCTTTCCAGGTCCCATCAATGGGCCAGGCTGGCTGGCCAATCAGCTTCAACCCCTGGATTACTACAGACCTGCCTTGCTGGGTATCAAATTACTGAGTCTGCCGCAAAGGATTAATTTTGTTTCAATTTCCCGTTACCAGATGTGCCTACTTGGTGCAAATTTAATTATAGAGACCCTGCTGAACTCTTTCCCAAGGTGGTTCATCACAAATTTGTCAACAGATAAGTGTGGGTTTGAGCCTTCGCTGGATAGAAAGCAAGTACCATTCAGTGTGGACTCCACTTCCTCCCAGTGAACTAGTTCATTAAGTTCTTCTATCTTCGTAGCACACTTCACTGGCTTTTTCAACCTTGAAGTAAATGGATGATTACTACAGCCCATTGGGTAAGGTGCAACTCTGTATAGTCTTCAGGCCACAAGGATGCTGTCACAAGTTTGTTGAAGAGCATCACATCTGGCAGTTATTAACGCTATATGGCTATGTGAGTGCCTTGACACTAATACTCAGAGGATAAAATCTATCAGCCTCCCTGACTTTGTCGTGAGGCTAATATCTTGCCAAGATAGCTATCGGCTGCCCTCTTGGTGAATAAGGGAACCAGCCAGTGGGCCAAAGTTTCCCAGCAACATCAAACACTGGAATATAGGAACAGGAGTAGACCATTTAGCCCCTCAAGCGTATTCCGCCATTCACTTAGATCATGGCTGATCTGTACCTTAACTCCACCTACCCGCCTTGGCACTGTATCCCTTACCACCCTTGCCTAATAAAAATCTATCAATCTCCATTTTGAAATTTTCAATTGACCAAGCCTCAACAGCTTTTTGGGGGAGAGAATTCCAGATTTCCTGACATCATTCCTGAACGGCCTAGTTCTAATTTTAAGGTTATGCCCCCTTGTTCTGGACTCCACCCCCCCCCCCCCCAAAAGGAAATAGTTTCTCTCTATCTACCGTATCAAATGATTTAATTATCTTAAACACCTCAATTAGACACCCCTTAGTCTTCTATACTCAAGAGAATACAAGCCTGGTCTATGCAACCTTTCCTCATAATTTAACCCTTTTAGCCCCAGTATCATTCTGGTGAATCTGTGCTGCGCCCCCTCCAAGGCCAATATATCCTTCCTGAGGTGCGGTGCCCAGAAGTGAACACAGTACTCTAAATGGGATCTAACCATGTCGGAAAGCAAAGAATTTTCCCAGCTATTCACAGTTAAGTGATCGACTGATGTGTCGCTCTGAACTCCACGTCGATGCCACATAATTGGTGAACCACAGGAAAGAAACAGAGAGCACCACTGCTGAAGGGATTTGCTCCACCTTTTTATGCTCCAGGCCCAGTATATTCCAATCACCCATAATGAGTGATGGACAGTCAAGAAAATCCTTTTGCAAGGCCATCCAGTGATCTGTGACAGTGTCGAGTCACCTCCACCACTAAGCACCTTAGTTTAATGCCTCATCTAAAAGACAGCAGCTCCAACAGGGCAGCATTCCCTCAATACTGCACTGGAGTGTCAGCCTAGATTTTGTGCTCAAGTCTCTGGAACGGGACTCAAACGCACAACTTTCTGACTCAAACGAGAGTGCTACCAACTGAGCCAAGGTTGTTACCCAGATGACTGCCCATTACCTGAATGACTGCCAAATAAAATGGATCCAGCTAGCTTCTATCTTGACCTCACAGATTGCCTAAACTCTCAAAGGTACAACAACACCAGGCTTCAAAATACATGTAGAATCTTCCTTACTGAAAGTAAGGGATAAATTATGCAATGAATTACCAGAATCGCCCACTCATAAAAGTAAGTTGACAGATAGCCCAAAGAAATATTATTAAACATAAATGCCTGGAATTTCTACCGGGGATCTTGCAGTCCCCCACCATAACTTCAGCGTAAGATGAACAGAAACCCCAGGAATACACTGGGGGGAGATAGAACGGTCTCCCGCCTGGATGAAACATGGTGGTAGCACCCTGATAATTGTGAGGTATATCTTACTGCCCCGTTCCCGCCGACTATGTGGTCAGGGTCGGAGCCGCCGCCTGAGTCAGGAAGTAGGCTGCTATAATCGGCAAATCATTTATTGCCCATCTCTAGCCATCCTAACATGGCTACACAGGATAACAGGACTGAAAGAGCTCATACTTGGGCTAGTTTAGTGCAGGGAAATTCAGGCAAGAACCAGGCAACACAGGATACCAGATAACACAGCATAATAGGATAAGCAAGGGATTAAGGTGATGCTACTGTTCTGTATTTGTGCAGGAGCCACATAACTGCAACAGCATCTCCTATTCTTAGTCTGAAGTAAAGTTGTCTCCCGCCAAACTAGCATGCATTTATAGTTGATGTGTCGATTTTAGATATGACATCAATGTCACCATTAGGATATTCTGACCTTTTATTGATAGTATTCTTACTGTTTTCAGGCATCAATTATCAATCCTGTCCCACAACAACTGAATGTGAAAATAACCCAGTGAATTCCTTTTGGAAAATAGCATCCGAGTTTGTAAGTTGTTTTTAGAAAAAATGCCTTACTCAAATTGTGCAAAAATATTTTCCTCGTCTCCTTCAAAAGAAAAGGCATGATAAATTCTATTTCTCACATATTACATCCATATAGGCACACAAATCCTTACCGTCTAAATGCTTCAATCAAATTTTTATTCAGCCCTTCCATTATAGTCACATTATAAAAATACTTCTTCTCAGGAGTAAGTCACAGAAAGTGATTGAAAACATGCATTTTATCAACTGTTCCTATATTCAAGTTGTAATATAATCATTATATAGGAATGCATATATTTGATTTTCATGTTTGTCCTTCTTTGAATCTGGTTCTGTGCAAGATGCTCCATCTATTTTACTTAGGCTGCCAAAGTTAAACCGAGCAGGCTTCACGCTGGATTTCAGAGGTCGATGCCAGTGATGAAATTCTGAGATTTTCTGATAAATCATGTGACCTTGTGTCTTTTCTCCCAAGAATCTCAGCAGCCAGCATCTTACTCATTGGGCCCGATGTTAGCAGGGCTGCGGGTTCTCGGCGGGGGGGCGATCGGGCGCGTGGGTAACGCGCCCGGTGTAATTAGTCAGCTCCCCGCGCGATTGTAGCATACAATCCACTAATTGGATCCACTTACCTGCTCCTCCGGGTTCCCCACTGCTGATCTGCGCGTCGGGCGGGCTGCGCATGCGCAGTAAGATCTGTCAGCTGGAGGAGCTCTATTTAAAGGGGCAGTCCTCCACTGACTGATGCTGCAACAAACAGAAAAAAATCACAGCATGGAGCAGCCCAAGGGAAGGCTGCTCCCAGTTTAATGATGCCTCACTCCAGGTATCAATACATGGGGTGAGGAGAAGGGGGAGGACAGAGATCTTCCTCCCGGCGGGCGGGAGGAAGCGGCCTGCCTCTGCCACCAGGATGGCCTGGCTCGAGGTGGCAGAGGAGGTCACCAGCACCACCAACATATCGCCCACCTGCATACAGTGCAGGAGGCGCTCCAATGACCTCAGTAGGTCAGCCAAAGTGAGCTCACGTAGTCTTTCCCCTACACTCCGTCTGCGACATCACCGCCCCCACCCCACATCTCCTTCTGCACTGCCAACACTACTCTGTCACATCACCCCTCATACCCACTCAAACCTTATCCGCATTGTACCTGCACCTACTCACCTCGCCAGTACTCATCCCACCACTACCACTCAACCCAATCCTCATACAATCTCATGGCTCTATCTCATACATCTTTTTCACGGCCAGCCTCACTCAACCTGCCACCACCTGTGCTGCAGCCACAGGGCATGCATCACATATGTGCAGTAGGCAGCGTAAGGCAAACGTGTCGTGAGCATGAAGGGGATGCACAAGGGTGTTTGAGGGTTTGTCATGGTTGTTACTTATATTGAATTTCTGACCAACTCACATCACATATTATATTGGCACCACTACTGCCATGTCTTTGCGAATCTTGTCTGGTCTGTGCAATAATGCCCTTTCCTGAGGATCACTATGAAGACCCACAACTGATGCCACCCATTGTGTCACTGCAGAGTGGGTGTAGGTGTATTTGCAGGGCTCTTTTGTGCAGACGGCTGAGAGACGTTGGCGATGTCCCCGGTTGCACCCTGGAAGGATGCGGAGGAGAAGTTGTTGAGGGCAGTGGTGACTGACAGCGACAGGTAAGAAGATGGTGCTCGGGCCAGCCGGGAGCCGCTTGGCATGAATGAGGCTGCAGATGTCCACGACTACACATCGAGTGACTCTGAGCCTCCGTATGCACTGCTGCTCAGAGAGGTCCAGGAAGCTGAGCCTCGGTCTGTGGACCGTGGCGAGGGTAGTGCCCTCTGCGACGCATCTCTCTCTGCGGTAGCCCTCCCTCCTGCTGTACAGGTGGATGTGTCACAGCACTCTGTTGTGGAGCTCCATGTGTCAGAGGTGGATGGCATGGATGGCGAGGCTGGTGATGCTGTTCACCCTCCGAGGAGGTCATGACTGCAGCTACGGCGGCCCCCATCTGCAAGATGTACATCTGAGGGGGTCCGCAAGGTAGGTACATGTCTCTGGACCCCGGGGTAAGTGTGCAAGTTGGTGACTTTGATTGTCAGGAGGAGGGTGGTGGAGGCCAAACTTTGTCCCAAGTGACAGAGTGGCCTCCTGCAATGAGTGAGGGTCTCCCCACCCCCCCCCACCTGTCAAATGGACCTTTGCAGCTGCCACAAGGCTGATGGCTGCAACAGGTCCATTTGAACTGGGAGTGTTTCCCCCAGTGTGGGAAACAGTCCCAGTTTGCTCTAAAATCCCACCCCTCCTCATATAATCTCTTAATCAGGTCAGTTAATGACCTGAAATACCTAAATAAATACTTTCAATTGGCATCCCGCTGGCTTTAATTGCCTGCGGGATTCCCACCAGCGGGGGCTGCGTGCGCACGCCGGCGCATCAGCGGGGAACCCGGAAATGCGCGGGTTCGAGGCGGGCTCCGGTCCCGCTCCGGGATTTCACCATTTTCAGGGCCCCCCCGCCAGGAACGCACCCGATAGCGGGTGCTAAAATGCTGCCCATTATCTCAGGTTTGTGGAATTGAGGAAACGGAAAGGAAAAGAACTGCAAAAATGACACAGGAATGGAGGGGAAAGAGAGAAAACAAAGAAAAACAAATGGAGGGAAAATATCTTGCTGAATCTCCGCTCTATGACTTTAATGTCCTTTCTGTAATGGAGCACCCAAAACTGCACACAGTGGCCTAACCAATGTTTTGTATAAATTTCTCATACTCTGCCCCAATTATAAAATCCAAAGTGCTGGTGGTGTTTCCATGGCTTTACCCCTCAGCACTCACACTTTCAGGAAAGTATGGGGTGAAATTGGTCTCCGTTGCACCTGTTTTTACATTCCCAATTTTTGGGCACAATGTCATCTAACCCCATATTGGGTCGGGCAATATTCAAGCCTCCCTGGCAGCCACCCAAAACATGCATTAGTGCCCTTGAATATGTTGATAAGGCACCAAACACCTTTAAAAACTGAGTGGAGTAGGCCCGGCATCAGCTCTGCTCAGCACCAACGACTTTATGCTCACCTATCACCCCTGCCCTCACCAACCTTCACTGGCTTCCCAGTACCCAGTGGATTAATTTCAAAATTCTTATCCCTGTCTATAAATTCCTCCAGGGCCTTGCTCACCTTCACCAAGCACTTTTGACTTTGGCCTACAAATGTGGTTTCTTCTCCTCTGCCATGGTGGCAGACCATTGGTCATTAGGCCTCGGGAATGGGGAACACAATCTCGAAATTTGCTGACAATGCAAAAAAGTCAAAAGTTTGGCAAACAGTGAGGAGCACTGTCAAAGACTTCAGGAAAACATTGAAAGATTAGCAGAATGGACATGCAGGTTGGTGAGGGCAGGGTGATAGCTGAGCAGAATTTAGAGTGGGATGGTTTGCGGTCACAGAGTTCTGGATGAGTTGGAATTTGGGTAGGGTGCAGCTTGGGAGGCCAGCAAGGAAAGTATTAGAGAAAATTAGCCTGGAGGTCACAAATGCATGGATGAAGGTGGTGGGCATGATATAGGGATGAAGAAAGGCAATATTGTAAAGGTAGAAATATACAGCCTTAGCAATGACCAGATATGAGACTTCAAGTTTAGCTCTGAGGCAAGATTGTACACTGTTGAGTTCAGCTAAAGGGAGCAGCCAGGAACGGAGGTGGAACTGGGGGTTAGGTTGCGAAATTTCAGACGAGGGCTGAAAAGGATTGTTGCTATGTTGACGGATGATGCATTTAACTAAACACTACATTTTCAAAGTCAAATTAAAGGTGTATCACCTAGTAGCTTTCAGATTATTGCTTTGTTTTGAATTATAGTAATTTTGTACATAAAATTGTTACTTGCCTTCATAGTTTGTCACAAAAATTAACATTTGCAGCAGCCGATTTCTTTTTCTGTCAGTTATTATATTTTAAACGTTGGATGAGATGGGTCTTCTCAACTGGCAGATAATCCAAACTGTGACGTGATTGGTTCAGTGTCAGAGGTCATTGGTTTTCAATAATTTCATAAGAAAAGTCATGGATGAGAAAAGATCATTTGATATATTGAAGATATCTCTTTGGTACCGTGACTCGTTCATTATAAGCATCCAGTCTCATTTTGATGACCCCTAAATAGTTTTCCCTTTACTATCTTGCCTGGCAAATTGTTCTGAAACAATAACTAACATGTTCTCATATTGGAGAGGGAAGGGAGAGAAAGCTGGAAACAAATTAACCGAAGTTGTGTGACACTGAAATTTAAAAAGATTAGTGAAGAGTCATTGGGGGTGAAATTGGACAGGGACACAAAACAGGTGGTGTCACATTGGTCGCCTCCTACATACCCCGCTTCCTTGTAAGTTCATTGACTCCAATAGAATTGACTATCTGGCGTGTCATATAACGGTCAACAAAAGCGATTGTGCCTGTTCTGTGTCCCCGGCCATATCCAATATCACCCCCATTGCCTTTATAAATGGAAAACAAACAATTTTTGGGGAGGTTTAATCTAAAATAGATTTGAAATTTCAATATTTCTACCATAAAATGGTCTTGTAACTCATTATTGTGCAGTTTGTTAAATGACAAAGATGAAGGGATGTTCTGTAGAGATGATTATTACCAGCCTCATTCCTAATTTAATCTATTGTAAACAATTTTACAACACCAAGTTATAGTCCAGCAATTTTATTTTAAATTCACAAGCTTTCGGAGGCTTCCTCCTTCGTCAGGTGAACGATGTGAAAATGAAATCCTCGAAATGAAATCGCTTTCATTTCGAGGATTTCATTTTCACATCGTTCACCTGACGAAGGAGGAAGCCTCCGAAAGCTTGTGAATTTAAAATAAAATTGCTGGACTATAACTTGGTGTTGTAAAATTGTTTACAATTGTCAACCCCAGTCCATCACCGGCATCTCCACATCATAATTTAATCTAATTATAAACGGTGAAACATTGAATAATAACTACTAGTACAGGTTCTGAAAATGTACTTATTTACACTTCACTAAATACAATTAGAATTTGCTATTTCTTTTCAGTATGCAAAGGAGGCAGTGGGAATAGTGAGAGTGATGCTGAATGGCTCTGTTTCTGATGGAGCTTTTCCAATAAATGGGTAAGAGAAAGGGTGTTATAAGTCTTTCATAAATATACCATGGAAATTTATGTTATTTTGAATTGTCCATTGAACATGTTAAATGTATCAGCATAGAACTTCTGTTCCTTTTTGGGCAGAGGTCGGGCATCCCAGGACCCGAGGGGCCCAAAATTAGGGCAGAACTCATCTCTTTGGGTTTTCATGCATTAATTGCTGCACTGATCATTTCTGATGGAGGTGATCATGAGCAGTTCCTACACACTGAGGTCGGTTTTGGATATGTGTCAGGGGGATTTGTAAACTCACCTAGAAATCTCACCAGTTAAGTCCCTGTTACAGCTAAGAAGCAGGCATATAATGCCCTCCTGGGTTGTACGTTGGTCCCTCTAAGCAGAAATCAAACAGCAGTCAATCCAGAGGGATCAAATGCTGCTTGAATCTGGGGCCTTGTCCAGAAAGCAGGTAATGAGGTTCTTTAACTGCATTGCCAGATCGACCTGTGTTGTCATCCCACAGGCCAGCAAAGTACTGCTCTGAAATCCCGGCAGGTCCGATGGGTGAGCTCCCACTCACTGTGTAATCGCTGCTCACACCTCTGCCGGAAATGCTGCTCCAACCTCCCCCTCCCCCCCATTCTCCAGTCCCCTTCACTCCATCCTGAGCCCCAACTACCCCCCCCCCCCCCCCCCAAGCCCCAGTCCCCCCAACCCTCAGTCCTCAGAACGTTGCCAACTCTGGTTGGAAACATTCCCGGAGGTTTGATAACGTGATGCTCTGAACACATGACATTCTGATCACATGACATCTGATCGAATGACATCTACAAATGTTATTGTATTTACCTCCTAAAGGTTGGGTCCCCTGTACTTGAGTATTTTTGCTCGTGGTTTCGCTTCAGCCGCTGTTGTGTGAGAAGTTCCAAGAACCAGGAGGCCACCCATGAGAAGGCAAAAAAGGGAAACCAAGGGTGGGGAAAAGGGGGAACAAAAGTTGGGGAAGAGATTCACAGAGATGGGAGGAACTTTGATTCTGCCGGTAACTAATGGTAACTCACTGAAATTGCACTGATAACTAATAGTAATAGTGATAATATTCAGATTCCCCTCCTAACCAACAGTAATACAATAACTCACTGATAGTTTATATATAAATGGTAGTTATAGGTGTAATACCCCGATATCCTACCTGTCTATAGTAGTAAGCGTATATCCCACTGATATTCACCCTGAAACAATAGGCAGAATCCTCCTGCACTGCACAAGGTGCGGTCAGACTCTCCAGTTGATGCCACTTTTAATAGGCCCCATCACTCTCCCTATCTCCTTCGACTCTGGTTTGGACTCAGGTTCTGTGTGAACTCTGAATTGGGAACCTCAGTCAGAGCTAATCTGTACTTAGACTTCACACATCAAAACCGACCGGCACAGATCAACCTGAAAGAAACCAAGAGATCACACACGAGCACCAGGCTTGGTGTTCGGAGCATTTCTCACAGGACACATCATCCCAAACTCAGCTCAGCACCAACATTTCTAAACCACTCCTTGAGCTCTGACTCAATAAGGAGAATTTTAATAAAATGATAGAAATTACAGCTCAGGAGGAGGCTATCCGCCCCCCAGTTCCTGTGCCGGAGCTGGCGCTCTTGCCCGTAAACCCAGTTCCTTTTATATTTCTCCTTTTCAAATGAGACCATAAGAGACCATTAGAAATAGGATTAGGAGTAGGCCATTCGGCCCCTCGAGCCTGCTCCGCCATTTAATGAGATCATGGCTGATCTGATTTTTACCTCAACTCCACTTTCCTGCCCTTTTCCCATATCCTTTGACTCCCTTGCTGATCAAAAATTTGTCTAACTCAGCCTTGAATGTATTCAAAGAATGTATTCAATATTTAACCCATTCCCTTTTAAGTGATGTTTTAGTCTCTATCTCAATAGCCACTTGTGGTGAAGTATCCCACGGTCTAATAGCCTTCAGTTCAAGAACCTTCCTCTCCCTGTCCCCTTTGTTCTTCCAGTGAGAATCCATGGTCTCAATCTCCTTGTTCCCCATTCACCCACCAGTGGAAACAATCTTTCACTGTTCCACCTAATTTCTGCCAGGCACACTGGATGTTCACCCACATGGAGGGTGAAGAAGTTGGTGGTAATCCTTGCATCTGGCCTCCTTCAGATCAGAGGGTCCGCAAAACTGTAGAAAGTTTCCAAATTTCTGCAAAATGTCAATTACCACTTTAACAGCACCAGAGATTCTTTCTATTCCTACAATAGCATTTGTAAAGTGGTTACAGCCAATAAAAAGTGCTTTTCTTTGATAAGACAGATATTACATTTGGATGTTGAGCAAACTGAAGCAACCCACTCCCGCACCCCCCACCCCCCGATCCATATACAATGTTTTGCGTCTCCGTGTGTGGTGCTGATGCAGATAACACCAGGTAAAAACAAAATAGATCAAGATACACAAAATATACCGAGAACTATTTTTGTGTTATGTTTTCCCCTTTGCAGGTTTTTTGCTAAACATGAGCTTCCGAATTTGAGAAAAAAGAGTGTATCTGAAATACAGATTTGGGTCATGGACGATATTGATGGACCTGATGGGTAAAGCAAATGTGTTGTCTCTAATACTGGGCTAGACTTAGCGGACAGAATAACGGTGTGTGAACGACGCACACCTTTATTAATGTGCAAATCGACCAGCAGCGTGTGGCGAGGAAGAGATACCCCGTGAATTGTGAATCGCCACAAGTTGCTGGACAATTTGCGCCACTCCACTGTTAGCTTTGCGAAAACGGCATCTTGCCCTTGAATCTCCTGTGATTTTCATGAAGTTGCTGCATTTGCACATTAATCATCCATTAAACTTGCCACAGAAAGTTAAGTCTAGTAAGTACCCTGGTTGCAGACGGGACAGGATTGGCAGTTAAATTTTGCAGGTTATAATGTATTTAGAAATGATAGGAAAGGAAGAAGTGGTGGTGGGGTAGCTGTGCCAATCAGAAACAACATAATGGCAGTAACAGGAAAGGACATAACTAATAAAAAGATACAAACAAAATCCATATGATTAAGGCAAAGGATAGGAACAGCTCTGTCACACTATTAGGGGTATACTACAGATCACCAAATAGTGGAAAGGAAATGGATGGAGAAGTATATAGGCAAATATATGAAATGAGTAAATAATACATCATAATCATGGGGGTTTCAACTACCCCAAAATAAACTGGTAGGGAAAGGGAATGAAAGGGGAGAAGGAGATTGAGTGTTTACAGTGTGTACTAGGCTCCTTTCTGACCCAATATGTAAGAAGCCCAACAAGAGATGAAGTACTGCTAGAACTAGTAATGGGAAATGAACCGGAGCAGCTAAGAGATGCAAGTTTTAGAGAACATCTAAGGAGCAGTGATCACAATATAATAAGGTTTAAGATAATAATTGAGAGAAATAAAGATAGTACAAAGACTTAAATAATAGATTGAAGAAAAGTGAACTTTGAGGGAATGAAGATGGAGCAAAGGGAGGTAAACTGGAGAAAAATTTTGACAAAAGAAGAAACTTCTAATTATAATGTGCCTTTCACAACTTCAGGATGTCCCAAAGCGCTTTACAGCCAATGAAGTGCTCTTGAAGTGTAGACACTGTTGTAATGTTGGAAACACAGCAGCCAATTTGCGCACAGCAAAGTACCTTAAACAACAATGAAATAAATGACCAGGTAATCTGTTTAGTGATGTTGGTTGAGAAATAAATATTGGCCGGGACAGGGGGAGAACTCCTCTGCTCTTCTTCGAAATAATGCCATGGGATCTTTCACGTCCACCGAGAGAGCAGGCAGGGCCTCGATTTAACATCTCATCCGAAAGACGCCACCTTCAACAGTGTAAGATTCCCTCAATACTGCACTGAAGTGTTAGATTATGTGCTCAAGAGAGCAGCAGTGAGCAATATTTAAAGGGGAGATCAGTAACATTAAGGAGAAATATATTTCACTAAACAATAAGAAAAAACTTGCCAAGAATATGATGCCATGGATAAATAAAAAGGTGAGGATAAAATTGAATTTAAAGCAAAAGGCATACACAACGTACATAAAGAATAAAGGAGAGGATGACACAAGGGAATAAGATGAGCATAGGAAAGAGGTTAAAAAGACAAGGAAGGAGAGAAAATATGAAATGAAAATATCAACAAATAAAAAAAGAAATAGTAAAGTATTCTATAGGCACATAAGTAACAAAAGAGAGTTAAGATAGGGGTATGGCCACTAAGAGATGAACAAAGAAAGTCATGGGAGATGATACTGAAATGGCAGGAATGCTGAATGGATACTTTGTCTCTGAAAAGGCTACCAAAGAGGAAATGACAACAGTAGAAGAAGTCAAGAGATACATCACAGCGGTTAATATAGAAAGGAAGGAGATACTAGACAAACTACCAAACTTGAGGAGGACACAACCCCAGGCCCAGATGGGTTGCACCTACAGATAATCAAAAAAATGTGGGAGATAGCAAACATACTAGTATCTATATATAAAAATGTAATCAGATAACAAAATGGGATGGGATTTAGAGGTGGTGACTATAATTTTAAAAAATAGTCCGCATGGATTTCTAAAAGGAAGGTCATGTTTAACCAATGTCATTGAATTCTTTGAAGAAATATTAGAAAGAGTAGACAAGGGCAATGCAGTGGATGTGATATACGTGGAGTTTTAGATGGCCTTTAATAAGGTGCCACATAAGAGACTCATGACAAAGATCGGAGTATATGGAGTCAAAGGTAAGGTAACAAAATGAGTTGAAAGATGGCTACAAAACAAAGAGGGTAGGAGCTAAGGGAAGTTTCTCGGAATGGCAGAAAGTGGGAAGTGGTGTCCGACAGGGATCCGTGCTGGGACCACTGTTAGTTTACCATATACATAAATGATTGAACTCAGAAATTGGAGGTATGACGTCAAAATTTATAGCTGATACCAAATTGGGGGGTTTAAGCTAATAATGTGGAGGACTGCACCAAAACACAAAAAACATAGGCATTGCTAGACAAAAAAAAGACCATGGTCCATCTAGTTCACCTTCTACAATTCTGGTAGTCGCAGGCTTCTAAGAATGGGCGGATGAATGACAAATGGAATTCATTATAGCAAAGTGTGAGGTGGTTCATTTCAGCAGAAGGAATAAGGAGGCCACTTATTCCTTGGAAAATAAGAAACATAAGTGGGGTAGAAGAGAAAAGAGATCTGGGAAGACAGATAAATAAAGCAGCAAAAGGAGCAACACAAGTTGGTAAGGATAATTATCATAAAGAGTCCAAACAATGTACTGGGGTTCATTTCCAGAGCAATAGAATACAAAAGCAGGGAGGTAATGTTAAATATATATAGAACCTTGGTTAGATCATACTTGGAGTACTGTGCGTAGTTCTGGTCTCCATGTTATAAAAAGGATTTTGAAGCTCGGGAGAAAGTGCAGAAAAGATTTACAAGGATCTGAAAGGATGCAACTATCAGGAAAGATTGAGCAGGCTTTGGAAAAGGGAAGACTAAGAGGAGACCTGATGGAGGTCTTTAAAATTATGAAGGCGTTTGATCGAGCGGATGTGAACAAACTGTTTCCACTTGTGGGTGAGTCCAGAACAAAAGGGGGTATAAATATAAGATAGCCAAGGATTTGGGAGGAATTTCTTTACACAGAGAGTGATGAGAATGTGGAACTCATTGCTACATGGAGTGGTTGAAGCAGATAGTACTAATACATTTAAGGGGAGGCATGATACATACATGAGAGAGAAAGGAATAGAGGGATGCAGGAGCAGGGTGGGAAAAGGTCATTAGAGCAAGAGGAGGCTCTTGTGGAGTATAACCATGGCAAAAGCCAGTTGGGCTGAATGGCCTATTTCTGTACTGTAGATTCTCTGTAATTCTGTGTAATTCCTAATTCATATGGCCCTGAAGTTGTGTGGGGATGTGTCCACCATTAATCTGGAACACTGACCTTGCTGGAGTCTACAGGGTCAGTGGGAAGTCACTGCATTTAAATATTGCCACTAGTGACGCATCCCAGGTGCCTACCTGCCCCCACAGGATGGAATGTCTAGTACCTGCTGCTATGCAGAAGGGGGCTGCCAGGTCCACTTTGTAAGGGGGCCAATAATTATATTAATTAACATTAAAAAAATAACTTACTTTGTGTGCTTCCCTGGCCTGCACCCCCCGAAACTCGGTTGCGCTCTTCGGGTGGCGGGTTCGCCTCATTGTACCCGGCATACCAGCCTCCAAACTGATGCCAGGTCCCTGTAAGGCCAAGGGCATGGCAACGCCTAGAATAGCGAGTCCCAAGCCTCGATCTTGTCCCCTCCATGTCAGTGGCCTTTGTTACGGTGGGCAGAGGCTCTTGTCCCAAACAAAGCCACCGGAAATAGCTACACTACTCTGGGTCCTGTCATTTCCAGGTCCTGGTGGAGTTTGTGGCCGTTCCACTAGCCCCTAGGCATTGTTATGGTCGGAGTTTATCGGAATGGACAAGTCATTTTGGGATCCTTTATATAAGTCAGTAAAGTGCATGTTTTTGAGAAATTCAAGGAATGGAGGGGGTAATTTCCCAACTATTATTTTGCATCATTTTTGCATCAACTTGCTGTCATGCAGTAAATTGGGCAGTATTTAAACAAATTCAGACACAAGCTTAATATAGTGTTGGGTCTTAATGCTGGTGGGCCAAAATCATCAGTTTAATTGATTATTATTGGGGAGGGGGGTAATCAATTAACTTTAATTACACTGCAAATAGGTAACATACTCAGCTGGACTCAGTTGGACCAGGTGTTAATCTATGGCAGCAAACCAAAGCTATTACAATTGAAATTGTTTTTAAAATACCTTCAGGGTGTGTCAGTTAAGATTAGTCTGTCTATTGATGTGGAGGAATCATGCACAAATACAGATGAGTTTCACCCACAATGTAATGCAATACATGCAGCAAATCCTCTTACCCTTGCATCGTATTACAATAACAACTTGCATTTATATGATGCCATTAACTTAGGAAAACACCCCAATGTGTAATCAGACAAAAACTGACACCGAGCCAAAGAAGGAAACATTTGAACAGGTGAGCAAAAGCTTGGTCAAAGAGGTAGATTTTAAGGAGCATCTTAAAGGAGGGGTGAGAGGTGAAGAGGCAGAGAGATTTATAGAGGGACGTCCAGAGCAGAGCAT
This sequence comes from Heptranchias perlo, assembly GCF_035084215.1. Lineage (NCBI taxonomy): Eukaryota > Metazoa > Chordata > Chondrichthyes > Hexanchiformes > Hexanchidae > Heptranchias > Heptranchias perlo. The sequence goes on along the minus strand of NC_090325.1, from coordinate 108,997,470 downwards.
AGGGCCTAGATGACTGAAGGCACAGCCATCGATGGTGCGGCAAAGTGAGTAGGGGATGCACAAGAGGCCAGAGTTGGAATAATGCAGAGTTCTTGGAGGGTTGTAGGAGGTTACAGAGATAGGGAGGAGTGAGGCCATGGAGGGATTTGAACACAAGGATGAGAATTTTAAATTCAATGCGTTGGTGGACCAGGAGCCAGTGTAAGTCAGCGAGCACAAGGGTGATGGGTGAGCGGGCCTTGTTGCAGGTTTGGATACGGGCAGCAGTGCTTGTATGAGCTCAAGTTTATGGAGGGTGGAAGATGCCAGGAGAGCATTAGAATAGTCGAGTCTGGAGGTAACAAAATTATGGATGAGGATTTTAGCAGCAGATAAGCTAAAACAGGGGTGGAGACGGGCACTATTAAGGAGAGGGAAGTAGGCGGTCTTTGTGATGGAAAAGATATGGGGTTGGAAACTCAGCTCAGTGTCAAATAGAACGCCGAGGTTGTAAACATTTATGTAGTATCCAAAATGTGCACACTGGATATAAATGCAAACACAGCATTCATATGGAGGAAATAATTAATTTGCTGCAACTGACTCAGTCAAGGCACTAATGTATTAAGGATAGAAGGGATCACAATATAAAAAAGTACTTTGCAATGACACATTCTAGCCATTGTCACAATTACACCCTGAAGGGTTAACAGCAAACATACTGAAGGCTCCAGCCAGCCTATGAATTGGGTTTGAAAAACTGTCGTGCAGCATGTACACTGGAGGCATAAGTGAAAAAGATGAACATGTTTGGTTTTATATTTATTTTTTATAGAACAGGTTTTGGGTGTGATTATTGATCTTTCACCATAAGCTTCCAGGTAATGTGAAGCTATTATCAACAAAGCTGATCAAATATTAGAATCTATCTTGAGTGTATTTGACTATAAGTTGGAAGAAGTTGTCCTAAACTGGTATAGATCACTGGTGAGGACACATTTGGAATATAGTGTGGAATTTTGTACACCCTATGTTGCAAATTTATTTATCCATTAGAAAGCATTCATAGAAGATAAACTAGAATGAACCTGGGACTAAATTCTGGGCAGTGACTCATGGGACAATGGGCCAGAATTTGCTGGAGCGGGGCATCTCGCAGTGTGCCCTGTGAGTTGGATTTTTTTTCCTCACCCTTCAGCTCGAAAATCTTTTGCGCCGCAAATTTCTGGAAGTGGGAATTGATAATGAGGCATCTGGGACCTTGGAGAACGAGGGGACTAATAGTCTTTCTCCATAACCAATGAAATTTAAGGATAACGAAACAGAGCGAATGCCGGAGAAGGGAATAGGGTGAATTAAAGTCAAATTAGATACAGCAAGAGAAATAAAGAGAGGAAAAGAAAGATCGGATTAAGAGAGGAAAAAGAGACAGAAAGGAAAAGTAAGAAAAAAAAATTACATTTAAAAAACCTCTCGATTTACTACCTACAGGAATGAGACTCCAGTTTCAATTGACCTTTTTCTGGGCCTCTGCGGTTGAGTGGCATTACATGAACATAAGTCTTGTCATTAAAAGAATCCTTATATCGCGAAATACCAGCCCTAACTTTCTGCGGCAAGTTTAATTCATATTTATGGCACAAATCCAGCAATTTCTTGAAATTCGTCAGGAGGTTGATGGCGAGATTCCATTTTCATGAGGCTAACAGCAAATCTTCCAGCAATTTGTGGCGATTCGCAACTCACAGGGTATCTCTACCTCACCACAAATTGCAGGATTATTGACACACTAATAACGATGTGTGCCTTTAAATTGCCGTTATTTTGCCAGTAAATTCCGGCCTGAAAATGAGCGGGCAGGAGGCAGGCCTGTTAGAGTTGTCTCAGGCACCACATTATATTCATGCTGTCTGCTCATTATCATCACTTGGGTGCGCAGCCAGCTGCATTAAGCTAATATAGGAGACGTGCCCTCCTCCTCCTCCCCTTTTTTTAGGCAGCTTCTCCCGCTCGCTGCTGTCTTCCTTGCTGCTCCTCCTCGTTCTCCAGCCCCAAAGGCAGCTCTTTGAGACCACCCATGACTGCAGTCAAACTATTTATGCGTCAGCAAGCCACAATACGACACCAGCAAAATCTTGTTCTGTGCAGACAAAGTGAACTTTCCAGAGTGATAAAACACACCAAGAAATGCCCAGAAGTTAACAAGCAGCTTGAAATGGCAAACCAGCCACTAACCTATAAGATTTGCATGATCCCTTTAAATAGTGCTGCGAGGGGTCCTTTCTGGCGGTTAGCGCCACGTGTTGCTAGACGAGTTTAGCACTTGGCGAGTCAGCCGCTGGGGCATTCCAAAATCGGAAAAGGTTCCTGCAAGAAGCTCAGGACCCTAATTGAAATAAGTTATTGATCACTTTAAATACTTCTGGCGGTGATCCTGACGCCAACGGAGAAACCCAAACCAATATGGCGGGCGGCTCACTTCCAGCTGGAAATGTGCGAGCGCTTCCTGCCCGCAATATCGGAGACTAAGGAGGCAGTTTAGCACCTGAAAAACGGGCACGGTGCGATCAAATTGCTAGTCTGTAAAATGTGAATGTGTATCGGAAAATCGTGTGCACTGCCCGGGATTTTCCAAAGCACTCATCTCATCACAGGCAAAGACTCAGAAAGTCTACTCACTGGTGTATAGTGGGGAAGCATTTTTCCAATCAAGTCTAAATTCAAGTTCCTTCTATTATTTATTGTTAAATATATGTAAATATTTAATTGTTCTGATCGAGACTTAGCACATAATGTAGGCTGACACTTCAGCGCAGTACTGAAGGAGTGCTGCACTGTCAGAGTTGCTGTCTTTCAGATGAGATGTTAAACAAAGGCCCCGTCTGCCCCCTCAAGTGGACGTGAAAGATCCCATGGCACTATTTTGAAGAAGAGCAAGGAAGTTCTCCTCAGTGTCCTGGCCAATATTTATCCCTCACCTAAAACCGATGATCTGGTCATTATCACGTTGCTGTTTGTAGGACCTTGCTGTTAATTGTATCCGGGTTGTGCGTATCAATTGGGGACTCTTGCATCCATTTATAAGAGAGCTTATCTCTGGTATGGTGTGGGTGTAAATGTGGAGCTCTGTGAATAAAGGCTTGGAAGCAACTGAAGACCAGGCTCTAGTATTCTATCCTTCACCACCTGGCTATCCAATTTATAACACTTGATGTGCACAAGTGTTTCCTACATTACAACAGTGACTACACTTCAAAAATACTTCATTAGCTATAAAGCACTTCGGGACATCCTGAAGTCGTGAAAGGCACTATATAAATCCAAGTTCTTTTTCTTTTTAGAGAGAGAACGCTGATGAAAGCAGAATATTTAAAGTGGGCTGTTGACTGTTGAACTAGAGGACACAGATTCAAAAAAATATAAAAATAAAAAAACTTTAATTTGGAACCTTGCTTCCAACCAGCGAGTTACCCGCTTTTAAAAGGAGTTGGATGATTGACACGGTGTTAACTGCTTTTGATGGGAGCCTGTTCCACATATTTATATGTTATGGATAGGAAAGTAATTTTTTCTACTCTCTAACATTGTTGTTTTGGTATTTGTGTCTTCTAATTCTGTGATCACAGTTTAAATAACCTAATTAAATCTAGTGTCTGCCCATTTCACTTGTTTTACTTTGTTATATGAGGGTAGATTCTCATGGCGAGATATTTTGCCCACCACGAGTGTGTATCAGAAAATAGAGTAAGCACTGCCACAGTTTTCCAATACATGCTTGAGGCAAGCAAGGTATCTCATCACAAAGGACTCCAAAAAATCTAGCCTTTGGTGTACAATGGGGACGTTCTTTTTTTAATCAAATCCAAATTCAAGTTCCTTCTATTATTCATTGTTAAATTTGTGTGAATATTTACTCTTTCTGATAGAGAGTCATGTGAGACTGGCACTGTTAAAGAGTTTGAAGACACCCTAAGAAAACAAGATTTCAACTACACTTGCATTGACAATTACAGGTACGTTATTATTACTGTCAACAGTGGCAGCTTTAGCTAGTTTGCGCTCCCAGTAAACCTGTTCACTTTTATTGAACTAGTGATTGATAAGTGTCATATTAGAAAAGCATATTATGGTCCATTTAACATAGATCAATTCCTATCCTATTTAAAATAAGTCCTCTTAAGAGAGGGCAGAGCAGGACTGTCAAGAGGGGGCAGAAGTGTGGCAGGAAAGAATTTCTATCGACTGCTTAGACCTCACCAGGCCGGCAGCCCAAATCTTGGGGTGGGGGTTATTTGAATAATCAGGGTGGGTGACCCATGCCCGTGAGACGCAACAGAGGCACCCGTCCTGCTGTGCCACCAGAATCCTGGAGTAGATACAGCTGCTGTAAGGGAGGGAGCCCTAGGCTCTTATTGGGCTGAAGGAAAAGATAAGTAGGAAAAGATAAGTAAAATAATCTTATGTCCCCTCAAGGGAGTTTGGGCAACATTCTGAAGGTAATCGATCCTTCTGGATTCCTCTGGAATGGTTACCGTTGCAGAATTTCATCTCCAGGCCTTTTGCTGGCCCACAATGGAATTTATGTCTGCTCTCAGTAGGTATGGGATCCACTCGACTAAGAAGGGTGCAACGGATGGAATTCCCAGGGGATCCTGAGAATACCTCCAGACACACCCTCAAAGTGCTGCTGATGCATAAGTGTGTCAGGCAGAATATGCGAGTGCCTCTGAAATTTTCAGGGTAAGTTAGATGTAATGGAAACCCAGTGTAACCAGGTTCCACCACAATTCTGCTTGGATTCCCCTCCCCCCGGGAGGGCTGGAATTTCTAGACTAAACACTTCAAAATTGAACAATTTATTTTTTAAAAATCACCTGCTGCAGAAAGGATAATTCTGAAAACGGCAAATTTCACAATTATTATAGTTTTTCTTTAGATTTAAATTTATACTTAAAAATCGGAGAGAACGTTAATTCTTTAGAAGACCAAAGGAAATTGCAAAGGGACATTGATAAGATGAGGGAATTAACTGAAAAGTGGAAGATGGAATTCAATGTCAGTAAGTGTGAAGTGATGCATTTTGGTAAAAAAAATAACAGCAGTAGTTATATTCTGAATGGAAATTAGCTCAGTGCTGTACAAAAGCAGAGGGACTTAGGAATACAGGTTCACAGAACGCTAAAGGCAGCACCTCAGGTTGGTAAGGTTCTGAAAAAAGCTCATAGAATTCTAAGTTTTATCTCAAGAGGTATAGAATATAAAAGCCAAGAGGTAATGATGAGCCGATATAAAACCTTAAGACCTCAGTTAGAACACTGTGTACAGTATTGGGCTCCACACTATAGGAAGGATATTGAGGCTTTAGAGATGGCACAATACAGATTTACTGGGATGCTGCCTGTTATGAAGAACTACAACCATAAAGAAAGGCTTGAAAAATTGGGTCTTTTTCATTACAGCAAAACAGATTATAGGACGATATAATAGAAGTATTTAAAATTGTGAAAGGATCGAACAAGGTAGATAGAAGCAGACTGTTTTTCAGTAGTTGAGGGGTCAATAAGGTGGGGCCATAAGGCAGGAGAAATTTCTTCACACAGAGAGTTGCAAGATTATGGAATTCATTTCCAGGGTTAATGATTGAGGCAGAAACTATGTCAACATTCAAGATTAGATTGGATAGGTGCATAAAGGAAAAGGGGTTGAAGAGATATGGAAACGGGGTGGGTAAATGTGATTCAAACTATTTGTCTCATGGAGGGTAAATGCCAACACGGACTGTTTGCGCTGAATGGCCTGCTTCTGTGTTGTAATCTCTACATATCTCAATCTAAGCTAAAAAGAATGTTTTTAATATTGCAAAGAATTAACTTGTATTTATATAGCACCTTATCACCTCTTCAAGACATTCCAAGGCACTTCATGACCAATAAATTATTTTTTGAAGTGTAGTCAGAGTTGAGTGCACTGGACGCAGCAAAGGCTATGGGCCCTGATAACATTCTGGTTATATTGCTGAAGGCTTGTGCACCAGGACTAGCTGTCCCCAGCCAAACTGTTCCAATATAGCTATGACACCGACATCTAACGAAGGATGTACCACATTGTATCAACAAAAAACAGGAAAAATCTAACCCAGCCAATTACCACCCTATTAGTTTCCTCTCTCTCATCAGCAGGGTGATGAAAGAAGTAATCAATAGTAACATCAGATGACACTTACCAATAACTGTTCACTATTAGTTCTGATTCTGCCAGAGCAACTCAGCTGTTGACCTCTTTAAAGCCTTGATCCAGACATGAACGCAAGAACTGAATACCAGAGGAGATGTGAGTATCTGCCCTCAATATCAAGGCAGCATTCGTCTGAGTATAGCACCAAATAGCCCTGAATTCAATGGGAGCCAATGGAAAAATCCTCCAGTGGCTAGAATCATACCTGACACACAGAAAGAAAGATGGCTGTGGTTGTTGGAGACCAAATATTGCAACCCAGGAAACGTCTACTGGAGTTCCTCAGGGTAACATTCTTGGCACAACCATCTTCAGTTGCTTCATCAATGACTTTTCCACTATCATGAGGTCTGGAATCCGGAATGCAGCTGTTCACTAACAATTGCAACAGTGTTCAGCTCTATTCACACCTCCTCCAATAATGAAGGAGTCCACGCCAATCTACAGCAAGACTTGGGCTGGCAAGTGGAAGATAATGTGCATCACATAAATGCCAGCCAATGACCATCTCCAAGAAGAAAAGGCCTAGCCACTGTCCCATCCTTCAGTGCACCACCATCACCGAATCTCTCGCTATCAGCATCCTGGGAGTCCTCATTGACCAAAAACTTTACTGGACCAGGCATATCAACAACGTGGCTACAACTGCAGAGCAGAAGCTGGGTGTACTGTGACTAATCTCCTGACCCCTCAAAGCCTCTCCACCATCAACAAGGCTCAAGTCAGGAGTGTGATGGAATACTCACTCGCCTGGATAGGTGCAGCCGCAACAACACTCAAGAAGCTCAACACCATCCAGGACAAAGCAGATTTTCTCATTGGCGCCCCTGCCACTGGACTCAGTATCCACCCTCTCCACCACCAGCACTCTGCGGCTACGGTATGTAAAATCTACAGGATAACACATCAAAGTTACTTTGACAGCACCTCTTTTCCCTGCAACCTCTACCACCAAGAAAAACAAGGTCAGCAATGTTGTGCAAACACCATCACCTCCACTTTTCCCCTCCCAAGTCACATTCTATCCTGACTTGGACCTATACCACCATTCCTTTATCTTCACTGGGTCAAAATCCTGAAATTCCCTGCCTGACACCATTGTGGGAATACCTTCATCACAAGGACTGCAGCAGTTCAAGGAGAAGGCCCACCACCACCTTCTCAGAGGATCGAGGCGTGGCAATGAATGCAGATTTACCAGCATTGCCCACTTCCCAAGAAAGGTGAAGCGAACTAGGAAAGAAATAAAGCTTGCCGTGGCGGTGCAAAAACCTAGCTGCCACCAGCCCACCCTGATGGCACTGTTTTCTAGCATTTGCAGTACAACTGTAGCATCAATGCAAAGCGGTTTGAATGGACAGAATGTCCCAGGAAGCACATTGCAAGTTTTGATAAGCCGCCCACTCAGTGCTGGTGGTGGAGGGTTTTAGAAAATGTTGTCCACTAGTTGATCTCCCGTGGCATTGTGCATGGGGAGTGCAGTATTCAGGTCAATCAGGGTTAGAGGGTGGGGGGATGACTGGACACAGGTGAGACAGGGAGGATGAGTCTGATATGAGAGGGAGTGGAGGCGAAAAGAAAGGAGAGGGAGAGAGAAGAGAGGAGGTAGATTGAAGATGGAGAGATAGATGGGTTGGAGAGAAGCGAAGGGGAAAAATGTGACAAAAGGGAGAACTGGGTGGTGGAGGAGAAGGTTGGGGGAAGGAAATGGGGAGATATAGAGAGGGGAGGGAAAGAAAGATGGGGAGGTGGTTAGCAAAGAATGACCGGGAAGGGAGGAAGTTGAGTGGGAGGACAGGGAAGAAGTGGTGGAGGAGAGGAGAAATAACGGAAGGGAAATGAGCGCAGGGAGCAAAGGCAGAGACACTCACCAGAGTGGCCAGCGAGCAGGCCCTCTTCCTGCTCAGATGGCCAATTTTCCTGCTTAGTGCTGGCGAAAATTATTATCCCTATCCAGGGAGGAACAGGTCCAGTTCTGACCTGACTCTCAGTGGAGGGGAGTCCTAGGTGCAATTTTCTGGCCAGTAGGAGGGGTTCCTGACCAGATTTTCTTCTCAATATTTGGGGATGGGTAGTTTCCAGGGCCGAATTTCTTCTCACTGGAAGGGGGCATAGTTCATATTTCTGCCAATTTGTTTTGCTGTGAAGACACTTGCAGTTTTTGTTCCAATCGGGGAGATAAGATTTCTCGCTTCCGACTTCAGATGCAGCACCTCTTGGAAAGTTCACTGGTGGGCTCTTCTTGTGGGCCTCTGATATGGTGTTCATAGTGATGATTGGATAGTTACAGACACAGACTTCCATATATGCTACTTTTACCTAGCAGTTAACATTAAGCGAGGTTTTCCTTATGAAGGAAACTTGTGATCAAGTTTTCTGCTACTGTCAAAAAACTGGCCAACAGGCAGGGATTTTCATATTTGTCCTATCAATACAGTTCAGTTTTGAGTGAGTATTATGTAGGAGTTATTTTCAATTACTATTTTAGGTTCAAAGCATGAACCTTTGCACAAAAAGTTGTTGTTGAAGGTGGCCATTAAGGGACGGTTCAGTCCAATGGGGCTTTCACATAATATTAATTGAACCCCTTTGGACCCTCACAGCACCACCTACAGGTGCAATACCTATGGCCTGTTGCAGCCATTTACCATTTTTAATATATAACAAATGGCACAACTGCAGCCTGAATCCAGTTTCAGGTTCTGACCTGACACTAGAACAAAGTGAAGTCAGACTCCCTGCAGGAGGGAGTCTCACTACACTTCACTTTGGAGTCAGTTAGAGCCTTCACACCCAATTTACACCCCAAGTTTAGCATTGGTGTGAAGTGGTTTTGGCCACGCACTGATGCTAAACTTAAGGAATGTGAACACCATTAAATACAAGTCATCCAGCCCAAACTGATGGAATGAAAGTTTCATTCCTTAGTTGGCTGTACAGGTTTTGTGAGAAATCTGTTTGCTAGTTTTAACCATCATCCTCGTGAGCGCAAAACCGCCCTCAATTCAATACCAACTGATTAAATTGATTCTCCCGTTCAGAAAGGCTATAGAAATGTTGGTGTGGAAATTAGAAAATAATCACATTATCCTCACCTGGGTAACTACAAGAATTCTTTTTTCTTATCTGTACATAAACTAATTGCCCATGTTTGTGAGCTGGAACTACGTGTACAACATATTGGCACATGTAACACTGCAAATTGTGCGACTGGAGTTGGTCAGCTTTTGATCAGAACATAAAACCATGAGAAATAGGAGCAGGAGTCAACCATACGGCCCCTCAAGCCTGCTCCGCCATTCAATAAGATCATGGCTGATCTTCTACCTCAACTCCACTTTCCCATCCTATCCCCATATCCCTTGATTCCCTTCGAGTCCAAAAATCTATCTATCTATCTCAGTCTTGAATATACTCAATGACTGAGTACCCACAGCCCTCTGGGGTAGAGAATTCCAAAGATTCACAACCCTCTGAATGAAGAAACCTTTCCTCATCTCAGTCTTAATTGGCCAACCCCTTATCTTGAGATTATGATCTCTAGTTCTAGACTCTCCAGCCGGGGAAAACAGCCTCTCAGCATCCAGCCTGTCAAGCCCTCTCAGAATTTTATGCATTTCAATGAGATCACCTCTCATTCTTCTAAACTCCAGAGAGTATAGGACCATTGTGCTCAACCTCGCCTCATGGGATAACCCTCTCATCCCAGGAATCAATCTAGTGAGCCTTCATTGCACCACCTCTAAGACAAGTATATCCTTCCTTAGGTAAGGAGACCAAAACTGTACACAGTACTCCAGGTGTGGTCTCACCAGAGCCTTATATAATTGCAGCAAGTCCACCTTACTCTTATACTCCAACCCCATTGCAATAAAGGCTAACATACCATTTGCCTTCCTAATTGCTTGCTGTACCTGCATGTTAACTTTCTGTGATTCATGTACAAGGACACCCAAATCCCTCTGAAGACCAACATTTCTTAGTCTCTCACCTTTTAAAAAAAAAATTCTGCTTTTCTATTCTTCCTATCAAAGTGAATAACCTCACATTTCCCCACATTATACTCCATCTGCCACCTTCTTGCCCACTCACTTAAACTGTCCATATCCCTTTGCAGCCTCTTTGCATCCTCCTCGCAGCTTACTTTCCCACCTAGCTTTGTATAGTCAGCAAACTTGGATACATTACACTTGGTCCCCTCTTCTAAGTCATTAATATAGATTGTAAATAGCTGAGGCCCAAGCACTGATCCTTGCGGCACCCCACTAGTTACAACCTGCCGACCTGAAAATGACTCGTTTATTCCTACTCTCTATTTCCTGTCTGTTAACCAATCCTCATATTCATTTTTCTCCCTCTTTATCAATTTCTTGGTCATCCTTTGCTGATTTCTAAAACCTTCCCAATCCGCAGGCTTACTACTCTTTTTGGTAACATTGTAAGTCTCGTCTTTTAATCTAATACTATCCTTAACTTCTCTAGTTAGCCACGGTTGGATCATTTTTCCCAGACAGTTCCGTGTTTAGCAGAACTGGAATAGCAATGTGGGTTTTGATGGGTTCAATGATTTTTCAACAAAATAATCTGAGATAATACAGTAAATGTTTTTAAAATGATGAACAAAACATTCCTTTTATCTCATCGTTCATGTTAAGCAAACACTAGAATGTATGGTGAATGAATCGATGCTTCAGCAGCTGCTGCACACTCTCTTTTGTTAATCTCCAATCTCCTGAGAAAAGGTGAATACACTTACCTTCTTTACTCTGAGGGTAGATTGTTCGAGTGATAGCCCATGGCGAGATACGAGTGCACTTCAGAACACACATTTTCTTCCATTGAATTCAATGGATGGAAAATTGCAGCTATTAGCCCATAATTTTCCAATGCAAACTCACAGCTTGCTAGATAACTCATCACAGGCAAGGACTCGGACAATCTACTGTCCAATCTTTTAAAAGTTACACAGTACCCCAACATGCCTGATCTCCTTATAGGAGGGGCCGGAGCTTGATAGTAGTAAGTGCAGGATCATGGTAGGTATAAAAATGAAGCAGAAGGGAGCGCTACCAGATTCCCCCCTCAATTTCCTGTGAATCTGCAGCGGTCCTGGGGACAGGGCATAGATCTTCCAGATGGGTAAACAAAGTAATTTCTAACCTCCCCTTCCCCAGAATGCTTGCAGTTAGTCATGTCCTGCTGACTGTTCATCACAAGATACTTACACATCAAGAAGACCATTTGGCCCATCTTAATTCATCCATCCAGAAAGATCCTATCGCCCTCCATTGTATCATCTAATTGCTTCTTATATAATTCCAGGGGTTTTGACTCCATTACCATTCTATATCCGGAAATTTATTCCACACATTGATCACGCTTTGTCTGAAGAAGAATTTCCTGATATCAGTCCTAAAATTACTTTTTATTAGTTTGAACTTGTGTCCCCTTGTTCCACTCCCACAGTTTAATTTAAAGTAATATTCTGAGTTCACCTTTTCTATAGCCGTAACAATCTTACATACTTCGGTTAAAAAGCCCAAGTCTATCCAGTCTTCCTCATAACTTAGACCCCTGACCCTGAGGATCACCCTTGTGGCTCCTCTCTGCACTGCCTCCAGTGCTTGAATGTCTCTCTTGTTTCTTGGGACCGGAACTGGATGCAGTATTCAAGGTGTAGCCTGATCAGAGAACTGTTCAGTTTGATCATGACATCCTTTATTTATATTCTACTGTAAGAGATTTAGAACTGCATGTTGAGATAGGGTCCCTTTTTTGTGTGCACTCAGCCCTAGGTTAGCCTTCCAATAATTCGCTTGGCAGTCCCAATTGGGTATAACAAGGCTTTATTATAACATCAGCAGAATCATCAATACACACAGTATTTAAGCAACAATAACGGAATATGAGGTTGGTATTAACCGGTTCCAAGTCTCCTGGACGGCAGCACAGCACGGTAGATCTGAGTCAATTGCATAGATTCCTGTACAGAGCCGTTAAAGCCTTGCAGTGAATGAATAACCCCTGTGGTTCCTGCAAAGTCAGAGGGGTGTAAGGTATGTAAGACAGTGACATTAGAACCAGTGTCCATGAATAACATCTGCAGTGGGCCCCCTTTGATCACTGCAGTGCCGAAAGGCCGATTGTCACGTGTCCTCTGGAACCTTACTACTGGATAATTATGGGGGCCAGAACCCCGTCACTGTGAGCCCGGATGAGTTGGCTCGCCCTGCAGTGCTAGCGCTGAGGCCTGGACCGAATGGATCTGAGGAAGATCGGCTCCACTTAATTGCTGAGTAGCCAATAATGCAATTAATTTGTCCAATTTTAATTCAGAAGAGGTGGTTTCTCCTGAACTTGTGCAATTTAGATTAAAAACCCAAATTTTGTTAAATCATTTCTATTTTGGGCTCAGGTCATTTTTGTTTTCCACCACAGTCAATCACAAAATCAAAGAGTGTAGGTAGTCTCCTGACCACTATTGCATTTTAATAATTTTAAACAATCACCTCAAAGATTTTGAAGGCACTGAATCAAATCAAAATTAACATACTGTTGACAACTATATTCACACACTCGTAAACCTTAAAATATTGATTCCTTGAATTGGTTATGAACTCAGAAAATGATTCCAATTCAGTTCAAACTCAAGAACCGAAGGACTTGATATCTTAAAAACAACACAAGCTTGCACACACACACACACACACACATACACACACACACACAGAAACCAAATGTCAGACAGCACATGGACAACACAGACTTAAACTGCTTTAGCTCTGTGTAAGGGCGGAGCTTAAGCAAACATCACAGACACATTTAACCGTAGTAAAGGAACAGGATATTTCCCCCTCTCTTGTATTCCATCAAAACTAACTTATCCTTTTTCTCCCAGGTCAATTTTAAATTTCAGAGTTAGGTACTTAAACCAAATTTGCCCCAATTTAAAATCTCGTGTAGGAAAGATCCTTTCTTAAACTTGTATGTTTCCTTCATTTGTTGTGTTCTCTTGGGAGGATCATCATCATTGTAATGATACGTCACATCCTCCAACACTCCCTCATTAATCTCATCACCCTCATCATTTCCAAAACCACAATTTCCCCGGGTCACTGCTTCTACCACAGCCGTTCTCTGCCCTAACTGACTCCTGAGCGCTCGTATCTGCTTCTGACACTGTCAATGGTCAGGTTTACCCATCTCCTTATTCCCTTCTGGCTCTTCCCTCAGTGCTCTTCTTGCATCCTCTAACTGCTGTTTGAACTTTTCTACATTTTTTCGCTTCTTTCTCTCACACTCCTGTGCTGCTTGTTCCGACCCTTGCGCAGCTGCTAAGTTCACTGGCGCTGATTGATTTCCTAACATAGCAATTAACTCAGTAATTCGCAAGCAAAAACTCTCAATTGACTGCTGTAATTCCTTTTTCTCGCAGTCGCTCTGACACTTAAGCTGCATAATTTCCTCTTTTAAAAATTTCACCCTAACTTCATTTTTAGTTGCGCAGAACCACATAGGATATCTGCACAAATGCTCTGCTCATTTCCTTAGCCCCAACCTGTTCTCATATCCGGGCACATGCTTCCTGGTTCGGTTCATCCCCTTTGGACAAAACCAGGATCATTTCCTTACCTAATTTTACTACACCACCTTTTACTTTCTCCTCATATGGTGGATGCAGTCCCATTCCCCTTTATTACTCATGCTGCCTAATTGTCAGAGGGTAGCGCTCCGCCTTCGCTCCTAGTCTCTTCGACTAGTTTCCTCCTGCAACAGTTAGATTATGACCCTTTACAACCCGAAGGGATTCTGCTTCTGTTATGTTTGCCTCGTTATTTGCCAAGTCCCACCAGAGTTGCCAATTTGTTGAGATAAGGTCCCCATTTTGTGTGCACTCAGTCCTAGGTTACCCTTCCAGTAATTTGCTTGGTAGTCCCAAGTGGGTGTAACGAGGCTTTATTATAACATTAGCAGAATCATCAATGCTCACAGTATTCAAGCAACGACAGAATACAAGGTTGGTATTACGCAGTTCCAAATCTCCTGGACAGCAGTGCAGCACGGTTGATCTTGTATTTGAATCTTTTGTGCTTTTTGATTTATACCTTTCATTATATTTTTGTTGAATACGCCCACTCTTGCATTTGCTGAAACTCATCTAAAATGCACAGACTGAGTGTCTTTGCTCGATTTGTAAGGAGTCGTACAACACCAGGTTATAGTCCAACAGCTTTATTTGAAATCACAAGCTTTCGGAGCTTTGCTCCTTCCTCAGGTGAGTGAAGGGTTCCATAAAGGCACCGCATATACAGTCAGAGAACAATGCCTGGTGATTACAGATAATCTTTCCAACTGCCCGTTATCACACCTCGGCAGAGAGATAATCACAGCAATCAAAGGAGCGGATGGTGTTCAGACAGGTTAGTCAGGGACACATTACATCCAAGAATACTGAATACACAAGGGGTCAGATCACAAAGACAGACAGAGAGAGAGAGAGAGAGAGAGACCCGAAAGGCAGAGAGAGAATGACCAGTTGTATTAAAAACAGATAACTTTTTTTCGCTGGTGGGGTTACATGTAGCGTGACATGAACCCAAGATCCCAGTTGAGGCCATCCTCATGGGTGCGGAACTTGGCGATCAATTTCTGCTCGACGATTTTGCGTTGTCGTGTGTCTCGAAGGCCACCTTGGAGAACGCTTACCTGAAGATCGGTGGCTGAATGTCCTTGACCACACCCTCCAACCAGACGAAATCGAAGTTCTCAGCCGAGGGCTCCATTTCTGCCATCCCCACACCTCCACTACTCCCCTTCAAACAGCCACCTAACCTCAAACAGACCATCGTTCGCAGCATATTACCCAGCTTTCAGGAGAACAGCGTCCACGACACCACACAACCCTGCCACGGCAACCTCTGCAAGACATGCCAGATCATCAACACAGATACCACCATCACACGAGAGGACACCACCCACCAGGTACATGGTTCATACTCCTGTGACTCGGCCAACGTTGTCTACCTCACACGTTGCAGGACAGGATGCCCCGGAGCATGGTACATTGGCGAGACCATGCAGACACTGCGACAACGGATGAACGGACACCACGCAACAACCGCCAGACAGGAGGGTTCCTTCCCAGTTGGGGAAAACTTCAGCAGTCAAGGACATTCAGCCTCCGATCTTCGGGTAAGTGTTCTCCAAGGCGGCCTTCGAGACACAAGACAACGCAAAATCGTCGAGCAGAAATTGATAGCCAAGTTTCGCACCCATGAGGACGGCCTCAACTGGGATCTTGGGTTCATGTCACGCTACATGTAACCCCACCAGCGAAAAAAAAGTTATCTGTTTTTAATACAACTGGTCATTCTCTTTCTCTCTCTCTGCCTTTCGGGTCTCTCTCTCTCTCTCTCTCTGTCTGTCTTTGTGATCTGACCCCTTGTGTATTCAGTATTCTTGGATGTAATGTGTCCCTGACTAACCTGTCTGAACACCATCCACTCCTTTGATTGCTGTGATTATCTCTCTGCCGAGGTATGATAACGGGCAGTTGAAAAGATTATCTGCAATCACCAGGCATTGTTCTCTGACTGTATATGCGGTGCCTTTATGGAACCCTTCACTCACCTGAGGAAGGAGCAAAGCTCCGAAAGCTTGTGATTTCAAATAAAGCTGTTGGACTATAACCTGGTGTTGTACAACTCCTTACATTTGTCCACCCCAGTCCATCACCGGCATCTCCACATCTTTGCTCGATTTGGCTTTGAACAGTTTGTTTCTTACAAAGGTTGTTGTATCTTTGTTTGCCCCAATTAGTTGTGAATTTGCTGTACTTGATTGATCTTTGTTGTTTATCAAGTAACAAGGTCAAATGCTCTTAAAGTAATTCAACAGTTAACTAAATTATCTTTGTTTCCTTTGTTTGATAAGACAGAGCTGGTCAAAACTTCTTATATTTTCCCGGGCAAACATGTGGTCTCGAGTAACACTATTTGCATCTACACAATAGAAAGTCAATTGCTAGGCAGGGACATGTTTTGACTTCTTTGATTTGACAATTACCTTGTACAGGACATACATTGCTGACAATTGCTTCGTACAGACTGACCGTCTCAACGACATCTGATCCCTGATCAATAGAGATCTCTTATCAGCAGAACTACCAGTTCTTGTGGTTTTTTATATTCCATTCTTCTATTTGACTCCTTGTGCACTGTGCACTTTTTCGTATAAGCTAACTACTTCTACTCTCTACAGTATTATCTTACACAAAGAAAGGGGAAAGTTATTTACACAGAGGCTGTGGAATTTACTTCCAGGGCCAGTGGTTGAGACAGAAACTATGTCAACAATCAAGATGCTCATAATGCGGTCTCCTCTACATTGCAGAGACCAAACGCGAACTGTGTGATCGCTTTGCCGAACACCTCCACTCTGTCCGCAAGCATGACCCTGATCTGCTGTTCGTTTGCCATTTTAATTCCCCATCCCACTTCCACTCTGACCTCGGCCTCCTACACTGTTCCAATGAAGCTCAACGTAAGCTCGAGGAACAGCACCTCATCTTTTGTTTAGGCACTTTACAACCTTCTGGACTCAACATTGATTTCAATAATTTCAGATCATAACCACTGCTCCCATGTTTTCAGACAGCAAGTGCTGGTAATGGTTCTGCTGTTGCCATTTACAGCTACTCCTGACATACCTTTTGTTTCTTTACTTGTCCCATTACCACCCTCCTTGCCTTGCACCATCATCCCTTTTGTCATTTAATCACTCCTGACCTCCACCCTATCAGAGACCTTCCCTTTTGTTCTTTCCTCCCCTCCCTCCCCCCTTTCTCTGGCTCTGTACTTGCTTAAAAACTTTAACTCTTTTGGTTCTGATGAAAGGTCTTCGACCTGAAACATTAACTCTCTTTCTTTCTCCACAGATGCTGCCTGACTTAACTGAGCTTCTCCAGCATTTTCTGTTTTTATTTTTAAATTAGAAAGGGGTTGATGGGATACGGGAACAGGGTGGATAAATGTGATTAGGAATATTTGCTTGTGTGGAGGGTAAACACTGACATGAACTGGTTGGACCTTCCATTTGAGTCTGCCTTAAAACCTGGCAATAGCCTTTTTGGCGTAAAGGACACCAATATTGGATAATCCAATGGGAATCTGGAACCTAGTTAATTTGAATTTTAGCATCACATACAATTTCTAATTTTCTTCTAAAACATGAACAAAACTAGATTAACAGAGTGGAAAATTCTATGTCACCAAATTAACTGTAGTGCTTTCCGTGTAAGCACTAGAGTGGAGATTAAGGCAGCTGACACAAATGGGCTGATTCCCGGATTCGACACACAGGAAAGTAGTGCTGCTCGGGAAATTGTGGTCCCACAGTCCAAGTTTTGCATCTGTTTAAATAGAATGAAAATCAAGGTTTGCATGCCCAAGATTTCCCAGCCTGTGCTCCCTACAAGCACCACTCCTCACTGGGAACGCCTGATCTGGTGAATTTTCTAAGTGTTATTTTTACTTTTTCTTTCTTGCAGAGCTATTCGCCTCCTGCAATGCGTGGACTTTTCAGACACTCCAGCCTGCAGTTGTAATTAGGCAGAAGACAATTCCATTTATTGGAATAGACATCTCAGCCTCATTTCTCATAATTTCTTTGCGATTTGACATTAATCATTTGTGTCATGTGCTTTACGTACACATTAATGTAAATTGGAAATAAATTTGTATTTGATGTATCGTGCATGTTTGTTTAGCATTACTGAAATTCTCTAAAAATAAAAAGAACGTATTGCCAAATTCCTTTCAGATCAAAATGATTTTACCCCACACTCCCAGTAAGGAGCCGTGCTCAAAAGAAGCACAAGTTGGAGATAAATTTATGACAGCAGTGCTGATTCTGAGATCTGTGCTCCTTTTGAGCCTTGCTCAAGTCTGGGAGTGTGCGATCACCGTTTATATGCAATAGCCTCTAGCCCTTAACAAAAAATAAGCTTGAAGATAGAGCTGTCAAATGAACTTAAAAAAATCTTTGAAAACAAAATATCCTTCTCTCCAGTAGGCATTCCATTAACTTATGTGAACTTCTCCATTAATCTTCTTTTAAAGCCCCTCCTCAAACCTCCTATGTTTGTGTCCTCAGCAAAAAAAGGCTTTTATTGTTGCACCCTCCGGTTCTGCTATCACCTAAGCAGATATAGGGCAATGTCAGTCAATCTCCATAAGTGTAAGACACTCAGGTCATTTCCAGGAGTGACTGAACGCCACTGGACCCAAGAAGGTATCTATGGCAGTCCCAAATTTGTAAAACAGAAAATGCTGGAAACACTCAGCAAGTCAGGTAGCATCTGTGGAACATAGGAACAGGAGTAGGCCATTCAGCCTCTCGTACCTGCTCCGCCATTTGATAAGATCATGGCTGATCTGTGATCTAGCTCCATATACCTGCCTTTGGCCCATATCCCTTAATACCTTTGGTTGCCAAAAGCTATCTATCTCAGATTTAAATTTAGCAATTGAGCTAGTATCAATTGCCGTTTGCAGAAGAGAGTTCCAAACTTCTACCACCCTTTGTGTGTAGAAATGTTTTCTAATCTCACTCCTGAAAGGTCTGGCTCTAATTTTTAGACAGTGCCCCCTACTCCTAGAATCCCCAACCAGTGGAAATAGTTTCTCTCTATCCACCCTATCCGTTCCCCTTAATATCTTATAAACTTCGATCAGATCACCCCTTAACCTTCTAAACTCTAGAGAATACAACCCCAATTTGTGTAATCTCTCCTCGTAACTTAACCCTTGAAGTCTGGGTATCATTCTAGTAAACCTACGCTGCACTCCCTCCAAGGCCAATATGTCCTTCCGAAGGTGCAGTGCCCAGAACTGCTCACAGTACTCCAGGTGCGGTCTAACCAGGGTTTTGTATAGCTGCAGCATAACTTCTGCCCCCTTGTACTCCAGTCCTCTAGATATAAAGGCCAGCATTCCATTAGCCTTCTTGATTATTTTCTGCACCTGTTCATGACACTTCAATGATCAATGTACCTGAACCCCAAAGTCCCTTTGGACATCCACAGTTTTTAACTTTTTACCATTTAGAAAGTACCCTGTTCTATCCTTTTTTGATCCAAAGTGGATGACCTCACATTTGTCTACATTGAATTCCATTTGCCACAGTTTTGCCCATTCACCTAATCTATCAATATCCCTTTGTAATTTTATGTTTTCATCTACACTGCTTACAATGCCACCAATCTTTGTGTCATCGGCAAACTTAGATATGAGACTTTCTATGCCTTCATCTAAGTCGTTAATAAATATTGTGAATAATTGAGGCCCCAAGACAGATCCCTGAAGGACTCCACTAGTCACATCCTGCCAATGTGAATACCTACCCATTATCCCTACTCTCTGTCACCTTTCACTCAGCCAATTTCCTAACCAAGTCCATACTTTTCCCTCGATTCCATGGGCTTCTAACTTAGCTAACAGTCTCTTATGTGGGACCTTATCAAATGCCTTCTGGAAGTCCATATAAATAACATCCATTGACATTGGAGAGATACTGCCTGACCCGTTTTCAGATTTTTACTTCAGATTTCCAGCATCTGCAGTATTTTGGTCCCCCCCACCAAATTTGTAATGGTTACATTTATTCATAAATTGTGCAGACTGCCAATTTAGAGTTCAAAAATCAAATGAACACTTTCCTCTTCATATTTGAAGAGACAATTTGTTCAGCAGAGAATTGAATTTTTGAATGGAAACAATATTTCATTCATAAATTCCATTCATTCCACAATTGTAAATTCTACTGCTAAATAGCTCATTTTCAAGGGAGTAGGACTGAAATTATAGGGCTAAAATACTAAAACACACCCCCAGGATGAAGCATTGATTCCATAAGTTCTGTAAGTCGTTGCCTAAGGGCTCACCTCTCAGAACACATATCAGGGACTCAGGCGATTTCATAAAGTTGACCTTTACATTTATGTGCTAAGAAAGGATGAACTAAACATTGCTCAGACCTTCCCAATATGATTAAGTGTGATTATGATCCTCTGATTTTATTGTTTCACTTGCCTGCGAAGTGGTGTATATTATAAGAAACATTCACTGGGATAGCCAATGGAGCATATAGATCAATTATTAAAGGCATTCAGCAATCATTTAAACACCCGATCTACTGCATTGAGCCCAGTTCAGCTCTTTACTGAATTGTTTTCTGCATAATGGAGCTTTGGGAGGCAAAATAAATCCTGCTTCGATAACCAGATGCCAGAAGCAATATTGAGAGAGAGGAGAAGAAAATATATAATGAGGATGTCCACTTCCCATCTCCCAGAGGTGCATGGGAAAAAAGGAGCAGAGCATTGGAAGGAGGTGGAAAAGAGTGAAGCATTTTCCTGAGAGTCACCTACAGACATTCCTGAGCATAATGCAGAAAAAGATAGAAACTGCTGGGTGGCCATGGGAGGAAACCTCAGAAGAGTACCATGTGGAGGGAGCTGGCAGTGCCACTGAGTGCCAATTCTCTCATCCCTAGAACAGAGGACCAGTGCAGGAAATAGTTCAATGTCCTGATGAGGGCAGACAAGGTAAGAGACCAGTAGCTATCCCCTTTCTTTGTAGGGCACTAATAACCAGGTCACCCTCTAAAGTTAATACCTGTGCAAGTAACTGTTCACACTGCATTGTGGTTATGGGTTTCATTAACTCGTGAATCTTGCAATATATGTGTCACCACCTTCCTTAACAGCAATTACTTGCATGCTAACTCTAAAACCCCTTCCTCCACTTTAGCAGATGCTAGCAGCAGATCTATTGCATCAACTGTCTGGCATGACCTGGGAAATAGCCCTAAAGCACCACTGACTTCCAGTCCCGACCCCACCAGAGTATACAGGATCAGGGCAGAGTCAGAACATGTGAATCTCTTCGGCAGGTGGTCACACAGGTTAAGTCCCTACTAGAGGACAGGAATAGGAAATGTGGCACCAGATGCTCACTTGGGGTAGAGGCCACCAGCAAACTCCCCAACACCCAAAACTGTAGGTTCCTCCGCTGGTCAGCTCTCTTTTTAAGAAGACCGATTAAAATTTTGTGCGTAGTAGGGAGGCCAGGGACAAGGTAATTTACAGCATTGGAAATCCCTCCACTTGGTCCTATTTCCTCGGACATCAGGGGCCCTGTTTGGGGCAGAGATCCAGCATTTCTAGGTCTCCACCTGACTTTCCGTGCTCACCAGGCCTCTTTTGCTTGAGTTCCATCGCTATCTAGCCAGTCAGCCAGAGGGTTTTTGCTCTCAATGTGTTGCGTAAGCAAGTTACGACAATCAACAGGCTTGAAAATAAAATAATCATTTTGCTCCGGAGTTTCAGGATTATACTCCAACAAGATTCAGCATGTCCACTTGTGGAATGTCTAAATTGTTTCCTGCTTCCCCATGTAAATCAGTATGAGAATGTTAACCATTGCAGTCTTGGAAAAAGAGAATAAGGGCAATGAACTTTTAGTATGTATCAGAATCTTCCCTATGCTAATATATCCTACCAGGAAGTGTCAACCTCTGTGCACAGCAACAGTTCCAGAAGGTGTTCACACAAATGTACCTAGAAGGGTACATAACATAAATCAAGGAACAGCACCTCATCTTTTGTTTAGGCATTTTACAATCTTCCGGACTCAACATTGAGTTCAACAATTTCAGATCATAACCACTCCTCCCATTTTTTCAGACAGCAAGTGCTGGTAATGATTCTGCTGCTGCCATTTACAGCTACTCCTGATCAATCTTTTGTTTCTTAACATGTCCCATTACCACCTTCCTTGCCTTGCACCATCATCCTTTTTATCATTTAATCACTCCTGCCCTCCACCCTATCACAGACCTTCCCTTTTGTTCTTTTCTCCCCTCCCCTCCCTCCCTCCCCCCTTTCTCTGGCTCTGTACTTGCTCAAAAACTTTAACTCTTTTAATAACTTCCACAAAAGGTCTTCGACCTGAAAAGTTAACTCTATTTCTTTCTCCATAGATGCTGCCTGACTTGCTGAGCTTCTCCAGCATTTTCTGTTTTTATTTTAGATTTCCAGCTTTCGATTTACCCAGAAGGGTGATGGCTGTTCAGTTGGGTAAAGTATTAGAGGGCAGCTTGTGTCTTAACACTTGCAATGGGCTACTGGGAACACAGTATTAGCATACTCATAAGGCTGCATGTGTCATCCACCCCTGTAATATCACCCATCTCCACCCCTGCCTCAGCTCATGTGTTGCTGAAACCCTCATCCATGCTTTTGATACCTCTAGACTTGACTACTCCAATGCTCTCCTGGCTGGCCTCACATCTTCCACCCTCCCTAAACTTGAGCTCATCCAAAACTCTGCTGCCCGTATCCTAACTTGCACCAAATCCCACTTACCCATCACTCCCGTGCTCGCTGACCTACATTGGCTCCCGGTCCACCAACTCATTGATTTTAAAATTCTCATCCTTGTGTTCAAATCCCTCCAAGGCCTTGCCCCTCCCTATCTCTGTAACCTCCTCCAGCTCTACAACCCTCAGAGAACTCTGCATTCCTCCAACTCTGGCGTTTTGTGCATACCTCACTTTCTTCGCCAGCCATTAAAGGCCGTGCCTTCAACCATCTAGGCCTTAAGACTCTCCACCTCTTTCTCCGCCTTTATGATGCTCCTTAAAACCAACCTCTTTGACCCTGTCCTAATGTCTCCTTCTTTGGCCCGGTGTCAATTTTTGTCTGATTACACTCCTGTGAAGTGACTTGGGACGTTTTACTACATTAAAGGCGCTATGTAAATGCAAGTTAGTGTTGTCTTTTCAAAGAGTCAGGAAAGCCAAGAAACTAAAAAAGTTGATGGTGAAAATAATAGAAGTGTGAGAGCAGACTCTGAGTATTCTGAGTGGGAGCCAATTAATGCATTTTTTTTGTGGAATGCAGAAAATGAGGAATGTGAGTGCAGAAAAGAAGACATAAAAGGGGCAGTAGCAAAGCAAGAGGGAAACACAAAAGCTGAGAACAGAGAAAGCAAGCGAGTGGTGAGAGGACAGCAGGAAGCTTGAGGGTGGGAAGCAGTGTTTAAACGAGACAAGTGGACAGGGAGACCCGTTGACAGTCAATGAAGGGAGTGGGTTAATGAGAGCTCAGGACCATGAGTGAGACTGAGAGCAGTTTAAAGCTGAGACCTGCATCAAGAAATTTGCAGAGAGCCCTGAGTGCAGGGGAGAATATACTTGGAAAGAATCTGAGTGCTTTTTGAAAGCCCTCAATAAAAGCGAGGAAATGCTCACAAAGAACCTAAGTGCAGGAAAGAAGTGCAGCACGAGAGCCTGAGCCCTTTGTACAGCGGAGGTGGAGAGAAACCTCAAAATTATGAATGGTTTTGATAGAGTAAAGAAGGAGAAACTGTTTCCACTGGCAGGACGGTCAGTAACCAGAGGACACAGATTTAAGATAATTCTCAAAAGAATCAGAGGGCAGGTGAGGAGAATTTTTTTTACGCAGCGAGTTGTTATGATCTGGAATGCACTGCCTGAAAGGGTGGTGGAAGCAGATTCAAAAGTAACTTTCAAAAGGGAATTAGATAAATACTTGAAAAGGAAAAGTTTGCGGGGGTATGGGGAAAATGCAGGGGAATGGGACTAATTGGATAGTTCTTTCAAAGAGCCAGCACAGGCACAATAGGTCCTTCTGTGCTTTTTTTTCCTTTATTCGTTCATGGGATGTGGGCTTCGTTGGCGAGGCTGGCATTTATTGCCCATCCCTAATTGCCCTTGAGAAGGTGGTGGTGAGCCGCCTTCTTGAACCGCTGCAGTCCGTGTGGTGAAGGTTCTCCAACAGTGCTGTTAGGAAGGGAGTTCCTGGATTTTGACCCAGCGACGATGAAGGAACGGCGATATATTTCCAAGTCGGGACAGTGTGTGACTTGGAGGGGAATGTGCAGGTGGTGTTGTTCCCATGCGCCTGCTGCCCTTGTCCTTCTAGGTGGTAGAGGTCGCGGGTTTGGGAGGTGCTGTCGAAGAAGCCTTGGTGAGTTGCTGCAGTGCATCCTGTGGATGGGACACACTGCAGCCACGGTGCGCCGGTGGTGAAGGGAGTGAATGTTTCGGGTGGTGGATGGGGTGCCAATTAAGCGGGCTGCTTTGTCCTGAATGGTGTCGAGCTTCTTGAGTGTTGTTGGAGCTGCACTCATCCAGGCAAGTGGAGAGTATTCCATCACACTCCTGACTTGTGCCTTGTAGATGGTGGAAAGGCTTTGGGGAGTCAGGAGGTGAGTCACTCGCCGCAGAATACCCAGCCTCTGACCTGCTCTTGTAGCCACAGTATTTATGTGGCTGGTCCAGTTAAGTTTCTGGTCAATGATGACACCCAGGATGTTGATGGTGGGGGATTCAGCGATGGTAATGCCGTTGAATGTCAAGGGGAGGTGGTTAGACTCTCTCTTGTTGGAGATGGTCATTGCCTGGCACTTGTCTGGCGTGAATGTTACTTGCCACTTATCAGCCCAAGCCTGGATGTTGTCCAGGTCTTACTGCATGCGGGCACGGACTACTTCATTACCTGAGGGGTTGTGAATGGAACTGAACACTGTGCAATCGTCAGCGAAGATCCTTATTTCTGACCTTATGATGGAGGGAAGGTCATTGATGAAGCAGCTGAAGATGGTTGGGCCGAGGACACTGCCCTGAGGAACTCCTGCAGCAATGTCCTGGGGCTGAGGTGATTGGCCTCCAACAACCAAGACCATCTTCCTTTGTGCTAGGTATGACTCCAGCCACTGGAGAGTTTTCCCCCTGGTTCCCATTGACTTCAATTTTACTAGGGCTCCTTGGTGCCACACTCGGTCAAATGCTGCCTTGATATCAAGGGCAGTCACTCTCACCTCACCTCTGGAATTCAGCTCTTTTGTCCAAGTTTGGACCAACGCTGTAATGAGGTCTGGAGCCGAGTGGTCCTGACGGAACCCAAACTGAGCATCAGTGAGCAGGTTATTGGTGAGTAAGTGCCGCTTGATAGCACTGTCGACGACACCTTCCATCACTTTGCTGATGATTGAGAGTAGACTGATGGGGCGGTAATTGGCCGGATTGGATTTGTCCTGCTTTTTGTGGACAGGACGTACCTGGGGAATTTTCCACATTGTCGGGTAGATGCCAGTGTTGAAGCTGTACTGGAACAGTTTGGCTAGAGGAGCAGCTCGTTCTGGAGCACAAGTCTTCAGCACTACAGCTGGGATGTTGTCGGGGCCCATACCCTTTGTTGTATCCAGTGCACTCACCAGTTTCTTGATATCACGTGGAGTGAATCGAATTGGCTGGAGACTGGCTTCTGTGATGGTGGGGATATCAGGAGGAGGCCAAGATGGATCATCCACTCAGCACTTCTGGCTGAAGATGGTTGCAAACGCTTCAGCCTTGTCTGTTTTATTCTATGATTCTATGAAGTCCAGCTCTGTGTGAGAAGTCGCAGTGAGAAACCTAGAGCTGGAATGAACTAGCCCCACCTGAACATGAAGAATGCGGATAATTGGGTGTGGTCAGTGTGTCATCAGTCAAGTCAGTTTGTGTTACATTAAACCTGCAGGTTCAGATAGCAGTTTACTGAACTATCTATAACTTAGTAAAGAGTAAGGGGCCAATTTTAACAATTCGGGAGACGACCGGCAGAGTATGCCAGTGGCCTGCATATTTTGGGGGTGAACAGGCCAAAGCCATTTTGAGGCTCTGGCTTCGTTTAAATGAAACCGGCAAGCTGTGTGCGGCAAGGAGCAGTCCCGATGCAGTTCGCCAGATTCAGGCCGGCCTAATATTGGAAGCTGCCGAGTTGGCAGCAAGGCTGGGTTGGGTGTCGTGATTGCGGAGGGGGAGAAGCCCAGGGTGGCAACAGCCCAGATTATTTTTGTGGGGTCGGAGGGGCATTAATGGGGTGGTAGGTCAACTGATCTCGTTTTGAGATCATTACTGATTTTGCCAAGTTAAATCAACCCCGGAAAGTATATGATATGTTCTGAAAATAAACTATACTATGCTGAGAGCTCGACCTGTTACTGTAATGTCCAGCTGGGTGATTGAGATCTGCTTACAGACTGGCTGTTAATAAAGATATTGTGCTGCAACATTTTCACAGTTTGGTTCTTGACAAATAGTATTGAAGGATATTAGTAGCTACAGGAATGATGGTGGTCTTGCAGGTTGCTGCTTTTTGGAGAGGAAGGGTAAGGAGAGATAAAATATTAACAATAAAATTGACTAGAAATGTATACTGATAGAATTAATAAACAAACTATCAGCTATTATAAGTTTGTGATGACCAATCTAGTTCTTTTAAGAGTTGTTTATTTAAGAGAGTTGGTTAAACTGGTTTCTGATATTGCTGTTGCGTCATTGGTCATAATTGCTGAGTGACTGAAAGATCTTCTGTTTTATTGGCCCATCTCTTTGCTTTATGATTGATTAACCTACATTGTGTTTACAGATAGTTACAGGAGGAGTTTGCAAAGTGTATATAACTCAGAATGGATGAGGATGGGTATAGCTTTCAGCACTGATCCTGTGTCAAAGTAGAAACGACAGCTTGAAGATGTTTCTCTTGAATAGTCTGCACCTTACAGGTAAAGGCGACCCAAGACACAATGCAACCGTACGTGGTAAGTTGACTTTGGTCCAAATCCAATTCAATTGGTTTGCAAACGCTATTCATTCTGAAGATCAAAATATATCAATTATATCTTCTCAATGATTTTCTCTCATAGTTCTAATTTCATGACTAAGCCCCGTCATACAATGCTATGGGGGTGTTGTATGTAAAAAGCAGGAAGAACAAATATATTTTAGGTTTAAAATTTAGCTTTACTCACCAAACATCACATTTCAAATACAATTGGTTTGGGATATTTTTCACACATTTGTGGCAGAAATGTGAGATCTCTGATTGCCAGAAATTGGTGGTACAGACAGAAGGTCAGATCTACATGTTGAGAATGTCCAGCATCAGTGTAAATGTTCAATATCTATTTTAGGAGCATTTAATCTGAGATTAAGGAATTAGAAGCACCAGAGCACAGTGAGAATACTTATTCTTCCCCATTTTGTTAATTCCAAAAAATTGTATGTTTTTTATGCTCATTTGAAATGTGTTAATTGCATTGGTGTGGGTACTTAGGGGGAAAAATTGGATAGGGCCTGTTTTTGGGTAGGGGTAGCGCGATCCGCTGTTACCCCAATGGCCCCTGCACAGGCAAGGTGAGACTTTCTTCATTACCTGCAGTCTGTGTTGGAAATCAGCGTTGATCGAGGATTCCATGCAGTTCGCACTTCCCACCAGCAGAGGGAGCTCCAATCTCTTAAAGGCAGGCTGTCTGTTCGGGGGAATATCTTAAAGGTAGCTGGTACCTGTTATTTGCTAAAAATAACAGTCTGCTGTCTGCATGGAGTCTGAACGGAGATTAGGTCCCGTCCCTATGTTTACACACTGATGCGTTATGTTAAAACATCGAATAAAGGTTGTGCACCATTAAATCACACATCCTCCAATCTGCATGCCAGTCCTCACTAATCTGCCGATCCGAGTTTGTACCAGGCCTGTGAGAGTGTGTGCACCAAGGTTCTCTGATGATGCGCTAGAGCCCTGGGTGCAAGAGGTGGACAGAAGGAGGGACGTCCTTTATCCGAGGTGGGGGGCGGGGGCGGGGGGGGTAAGAGGCCCTCCAGACATATATCCAAAAGACAGTGGGAGGCAGCGGGGGACAAAGTCAATGCCAGGCGCACAGCATCATGAACATGGATGCAGTGCAGGAAGAAGTTCAATGCTTTGACAGTAACTGAAGTAAAAGGAAAGGGAAGGTCTGCTGGTCTTATAGGAAGTAGCATTTATTTTTTAGTGAATCAAGGTCCCTAGTGTAGTTAACATTCTCTAAATTGAGAACAATTTAAAGGAGTAAACTCCTTAAAGGGAGTGGTAAGTAGTTTTTCTTTCCTTTTTTTTCTCTTGACATTGCAGTTGTTGTTAAGCTAACTTAAGGGTTAAGTCATGGCAGGAGATCCCAGAGCCGTGTCATGTTCCTCTTGTGAGATGTGGGAATTCAGGGCTCCTTCCTGTATCCCTGATTCCTTCACCTGCGGGAAGTGTGTCCAGCTGCAGCTATTGTTTGACCGCTTGACGGCTCTGGAGCTGCGGATGGACTCACTTTGGAGCATCCGCGATGCTGAGAAAGTCGTGGATAGCACGTTCAGTGAGTTGGTCACACCGCAGATAAAAATTACTGAGGGAGATAGTGAATGGGTGACCAACAGACAGAGGAAGAGTAGGAAGGCAGTGCAGGGGTCCCCTGCGGTCATCTCCCTCCAAAACAGGTATACCGTTTTGGATACTGTTGGGGGAGATGGCTCACCAGGGGAAGGTGGCAGTGGCCAGGTTCATGGCACCGTGGCTGGCTCTGCTGCACAGGAGGGCAGGAAAAAGAGTGGCAGAGCTATAGTGATAGGGGACTCGATTGTAAGGGGAATAGACAGGCGTTTCTGCGGACGCAACCGAGACTCCAGGATGGTATGTTGCCTCCCTGGTGCAAGGGTCAAGGATGTCTCGGAGCGGCTGCAGGACATTCTGGAGGGGGAGGGTGAACAGCCAGTTGTCGTGGTGCATATAGGCACCAACGATATAGGTAAAAAACAGGATGAGGTCCTACAAGCTGAATTTAGGGAGTTAGGAGTTAAACTAAAGAGTAGGACCTCAAAGGTAGTAATCTCAGGATTGCTACCAGTGCCACGGGTTAGTCAGAGTAGGAATGACAGGATAGCTAAGATGAATACGTGGCTTGAGAGATGGTGCAAGCTGGAGGGATTCAAATTCCTGGGCCATTGGAACCGGTTCTGGGGGAGGTGGGACCAGTACAAATTGGACGGTCTGCATCTGGGCAGGACTGGAACCAATGTCCTAGGGGGAGTGTTTGCCAGTGCTGTTGGGGAGGGTTTAAACTAATGTGGCAGGGGGATGGGAACCGATGCAGGAAGTCAGTGGGAAATAAAATGGTGACAGAAACAAAAGGCAGTAAGGGAGAGTGTACAGAACATGACCGGACAGATGGTCTGAGAAAGCAGGGCAAAGACCAAGGGAAGTCTAGATTAAACTGCATTTATTTCAATGCAAGAAGTCTGATGGGCAAGGCAGATGAACTCAGGGCATGGATGGGTACATGGGACTGGGATGTTATAGCTATTACTGAAACATGGCTAAGGGAGGGGCAGGACTGGCAGCTCAATGTTCCAGGGTACAGATGCTATAGGAAAGATAGAGCAGGAGGTAAGAGAGGAGGGGGAGTTGCGTTCTTGATTAGGGAGAACATCACGGCAGTAGTGAGAGGGGATATATCCGAGGGTTCGCCCACTGAGTCTATATGGGTAGAACTGAAAAATAAGAAGGGAGAGATCACTTTGATAGGATTGTACTACAGACCCCCAAATAGTCAACGGGAAATTGAGGAGCAAATATGTAAGGAGATTACAGACAGCTGCAAGAAAAATAGGGTGGTAATAGTAGGGGACTTTAACTTTCCCAACATTGACTGGGACAGCCATAGCATTAGGGGCTTGGATGGAGAGAAATTTGTTGAGTGTATTCAGGAGGAATTTCTCATTCAGTATGTGGATGGCCCGACTAGAGAGGGGGCAAAACTTGACCTCCTCTTGGGAAATAAGGAAGGGCAGGTGACAGAAGTGTTAGTGAGGGATCACTTTGGGACCAGTGATCATAATTCCATTAGTTTTAAGATAGCTATGGAGAAGGATAGGTCTGGCCCAAAAGTTAAAATTCTAAATTGGGGAAAGGCCAATTTTGATGGTATTAGACAGGAACTTTCAGAAGTTGATTGGGAGAGTCTGTTGGCAGGCAAAGGGACGTCTGGTAAGTGGGAGGCTTTCAAAAGTGTGTTAACCAGGGTTCAGGGTAAGCACATTCCTTATAAAGTGAAGGGCAAGGCTGGTAGAAGTAGGGAACCTTGGATGACTCGGGAGATTGAGGCACTTGTCAAAAAGAAGAAGGAGGCATATGACATGCATAGGCAGCTGGGATCAAGTGGATCCCTTGAAGAGTATAGAGATTGCCGGAGTAGAGTTAAGAGAGAAATCAGGAGGGCAAAAAGGGGATATGAGATTGCTTTGGCAGATCAGGCAAAGGTGAATCCAAAGAGCTTCTACAAATACATAAAGGGCAAAAGGGTAACTAGGGAGAGAGTAGGGCCTCTTAAGGATCAACAAGGTCATCTATGTGCGGAACCACAAGAAATGGGTGAGATCCTGAATGAATATTTCACATCGGTATTTACGGTTGAGAAAGGCATAGATGTTAGGGAACTTGGGGAAATAAATAGTGATGTCTTGAGGAGTGTACATATTACAGAGAGGGAGGTGCTGGAAGTCTTAACGCGCATCAAGGTAGATAAATCTCCGGGACCTGATGAAATGTATCCCAGGTCGTTATGGGAGGTTAGGGAGGAAATTGCGGGTCCCCTAGCAGAGATATTTGAATCATCCACCGCTACAGGTGAGGTGCCTGAAGATTGGAGGGTAGCAAATGTTGTGCCTTTGTTTAAGAAGGGCGGCAGGGAAAAGCCTGGGAACTACAGACCAGTGAGCCTGACATCTGTAGTGGGTAAGTTGTTAGAGGGTATTCTGAGGGACAGGATCTACAGGCATTTGGAGAGGCAGGGACTAATTAGGAACAGTCAGCATGGTTTTGTGAGAGGAAAATCATGTCTCACGAATTTGATTGAGTTTTTTGAAGGGGTAACCAAGAAGATAGATGAGGGCTGTGCAGTAGACGTGGTCTACATGGACTTCAGCAAAGCATTTGACAAGGTGCCGCATGGTAGGTTGTTACATAAGGTTAAATCTCATGGGATCCAAGGTGAGGTAGCCAATTGGATACAAAATTGGCTTGACGACAGAAGACAGAGGGTGGTTGTGGAGGGTTGTTTTTCAAACTGGATGCCTGTGTCCAGCGGTTTGCCTCAGGGATCGGTGCTGGGTCCGCTGTTATTTGTTATTTATATTAATGATTTGGATGAGAATTTAGGAGGCATGGTTAGTAAGTTTGCAGATGACACCAAGATTGGTGGCATTGTGGACAGTGAAGAAGGTTATCTGGGATTGCAACGGGATCTTGATCAATTGGGCCAGTGGGCCGATGAATGGCAGATGGAGTTTAATTTAGATAAATGTGAGGTGATGCATTTTGGTAGATCGAATCGGGCCAGGACCTACTCCGTTAATGGTAGGGCGTTGGGGAGAGTTATAGAACAAAGAGATCTAGGAGTACAGATTCATAGCTCCTTGAAAGTGGAGTCACAGGTGGATAGGGTGGTGAAGAAGGCATTCGGCATGCTTGGTTTCATTGGTCAGAACATTGAATGCAGGAGTTGGGATGTCTTGTTGAAGTTGTACAGGGCATTGGTGAGGCCATACTTGGAGTACTGTGTACAGTTCTGGTCACCCTATTATAGAAAGGATATTATTAAACTAGAAAGAGTGCAGAAAAGATTTACTAGGATGCTACCGGGACTTGATGGTTTGACTTACAGGGAGAGGTTAGACAGACTGGGACTTTTTTCCCTGGAGAGTAGGAGGTTAAGGGGTGATCTTATAGAAGTCTATAAAATAATGAGGGGCATAGATAAGGTCGATAGTCAAAATCTTTTCCCAAAGGTAGGGGAGTCTATAACGAGGGGGCATAGATTTAAGGTGAGAGGAGAGAGATACAAAAGGGTCCAGAGGGGCAATTTTTTCACTCAAAGGGTGGTGAGTGTCTGGAACGAGCTGCCAGAGGCAGTAGTAGAGGCGGGTACAATTTTGTCTTTAAAAAGCATTTGGACAGTTACATGGGTAAGATGGGTATAGAGGGATATGGGCCAAGTGCAGGCAATTGGGACTAGCTTAGTGGTATAAACTGGGCGACATGGACATGTTGGGCCGAAGGGCCTGTTTCCATGTTGTAACTTCTATGATTCTATGATTCTAGTCAAGGTGAGTGAGGTCAACTGTCAAGTGGTATCTCCTACCAACTGCACCACACACTACAACCCCCATCCCCCACATACCAACAAATGCTTTCCATCAGTACTCAACTCTTCCAATCGGATGCTTCCTCTCACTCTTACATATTACCACTGTTGCAAGCCGCACACCGACTAGCAGCTAGTGATATTTAGCCCCTCGAGCCTGTTCCGCCATTCAATGAGATCATGGTTGATCTGTGACCTAACTCCATATACCCGCCTTAGCCCCATATCCCCTAATACTCTTGCTTCACAGAAATCTATCAATCTCAGATTTAGAATTCACAATTAAGCTAGCATCAACTGCCGTTTGCAGAAGAGCGTTCCAAACTTCTCCCACCCTTTGCATGTCGAAGCATTTCCGAACCACTCCTGCACATTCTGGCTCTAAATGTTAGGCTATGTCCCCGCGTCCTAGTATTCAAGCATAGGAGACCTCCAAAAACAGTTACAAATGTCTCAGCAGCCAGAAGCAATAATCCAGCCACTAACCTGTAAATCCTGCATGGTCCCTTCAAATAGCGCTGGTGGGGGGTCCTCCAGACACTCTAGGACACGTTCAGATGGAAGGGGTTAAGACTGTGCGTTGAGTTGAGCGTTAAGTGCCAAAATGGTGTCTATCACTTTAAATCAGCGTTGCACACTGATTGTATCCATTTTCTCCTTACTTTACATGCTTCTGGCGTTCGTCATCTGTGCCTGCGCTAACTCCTATACCAAGATCTCGTCCGGCGCACGTCACGCAGGAAACATGCGTGCGCAGCCAAGACGCCATCTTGGGACTTCGGGAGGCCACGTAGTGCCGAAACAACGGGCGCTACACAGCCCAATTTAGCGCTTATTGTCTCCATTTATTAGCATTAAAAGAAAAATCACTGCATAGAGATGCAATGCAGTCAGTTCCATGTACAATATCCTTTACCTGCTATAATCTCACAACAGAATCCCATAACATTAAAGATTACTACAGCAAGGACAACTATCCTCAATCTATAGATGATACATATCTGAGACTGAGAGTTTATAGAAAATACACCAGAATATTTCTAACTACATATTTCTGAGTGACATTAGCATGAGTAGAAGTTGTTTATTTTTGCTTTGAAACATTGTTGCCATGTGTTAGGTCCAGGTAATCCACAAAGACTTCCTGTTGCCGAATGTCACTTATTTTGCTGTATGAATTCAATTCAGTAGGTTTTATGCCCTGTTATCTGTTTACAGTTTGGCTTCTACTACCAGTAAAATTGTACCTAGTGTGAGGCCCAGGAGCGAAAGATTAAGGGGAGAAAATCTGGGCAAGTTATTTTTGCTATTGATCAGATTGCCCTTGAGTGGTACATGTGTAGCTCTAGCTCTTGATAGTGTGTTCTGTGCCATCAAGTGCGTTTACTGACATCAGAATTTGTATAAATTATTGTACATAAGCATACATTAGAATGTAATGCTTCATTAAAATATTTGGTGATCACTTAGCCACCCAGTTTAAAGCAATACTATAGGTACCCATTATATCAAATAAGATCTAACTCTTGGTTAAAACACCTTATTTATGACCATAGGAAGAGTTATCTTATACACCTGCTCATACTTCATTTGTTTCAAAGACTATTTCAACATTATTATGTCAACAATTTTATAAGTACTGGCAATAATTACATAGTTTAAAATGCCACTAGGTTAAGTTCTTTGTTTTACACTGAACATGTTATTCATTATGAGAATGTAGTCTAATCACTGTACCTAATACAATCCCATTTCAACATTTTCATGTGTAGCCTGAAATGTTCATTCCTTGAATATATAAGCCCAATTTTACAAGAATAAATAGAATGCCCATTTCTTGCAGTGATACCCGTATTTTATTGCTAATAGATTTGCTCCTCCTTGGACTCATGCTTTTAAGCCATACAGAGAAAATATTGGCAGAGGACAACAACGAAGCTGTTTGGAAAGGAAAAGGATCAACAGCAAACTTGAAAGAAATAATAACTGGGAGATGCTTCGACTACATTGAAACCAAAAATACCAAGGCTGGGTAGGTCAATTTGTAACTCTTCACTGACATAGCATTAAAGCACACCATAATTTTCAATTTCTTGGAAAAAGAACTGCTTGAGCTGTTATCATTCATTATAATAATAACCAGCAAAAATATGAATAGACAGTGAATTAACTTGTTATCAAAGTGTGTGTGAACAGTCCTCTTTCACAAAAGTCTATTCAACAAATGGAAAACACTTTCTAATCTTCAGTTTATTTGTTAGATAACTGACTGGTGACATGGTTGACACCCCCTTCTTCCTTCCCTATCCTTTCTGATTAAGTTATAACCTGCAATATTTAGTTGCCAGTCCTGATCTTTATGTAGTCATGTTTCAGTTATTCCTACTACATCTGGTTCCTCACTTCAGATTATTGCCTCCGGTTCCTCCGTTTTATTTCAGACGCTGTGTACATTGCTGTGCAGGCAGTTTAAATTGTCTTTAGTGGTTGTTCCTTTTACTTTTACACTTTTTACCTTATCACTTTTCTTATTTATCACTCCCGCTGTGTTTATTTAATCTATTTTATTGTTTCCCAGGGCTAGAGTTTTTATGGTTTCTACAACACTGGCCTGGACTTTACTCTGGTCCCTTTTTCTTACTCTTGTTTTATATTTTCACTAATATTTTTGCCTGAACCCTCCCCTCCCTTATCGGTTTAAAGTCTTATTAACCACCCTATTTATCCTTTCCATTAGGACCTTCGTCCCAGCCTGGATCAGGTGCAGCCTGTCCCAGTGGTACAGCTCCTTCTTGTCCCAATACTGGTGCCAGCGTCCCATGAAAATGAACCTCTCTTTCCCACATCAATCCTTCAGCCATGTGTTACTGATCTGTTTATCCCTATGCCAATTTGCAGGTGGCTCAGGTAATAATCCTGAGATTACGACCCTGGAGGTCCTGCTTTTCAATTTGGTTCCTAACTCCTGATACTCCCTTAGCAGGACCTCCTCCCTATTCTTTCCTATGTCATTGGTTCCGACGTGGATCACAACAACTGGACAATCCCCCTCCCATTCCAGATTCTTTGCAAGCCGTTTCGAAATGTCCCTTACCCTGGCACCAGGTACACAACTCACCCTTCGGAACTCTGTGTGTGACTGGGAATTCCTTGCATTGTAAACTTGGCGTTGCTTGATTATTTTGCACGTTCTGCCTGGTTGGGGGCAGCTGAACCTTATTTTATTTATGTGCATCCACATAATATGAGAGAGAAAAAAATACAAAGGACACACGGAGTCAGCAAAGGGATATAGATAGGTTAAGTGAGTGGGCAAAAAATTGGCAGATGGAGTATAATGTGAACTTGTCCACCTTGGCAGGAGGAATAGAAAAGCAGTATATTATTTAAATGGAGAGAGATTGCAGAACTCTGAGGTACAGAGGGATCTGGGTGTCCTAGTACATGAATCACAAAAAGTTAATATGCAGGTACAGCAAGTGATTAGGAAGGCAAATGGAATGTTGTCATTTATTGCAAGGGGAATGGAATATAAAAGTAGAGATGTTTTGCCACAGTTGTACAGGGCATTGGTGAGACCACATCTAGAATACTGTGTGCAGTTTTGGTCTCCTTATTTAAGAAAGGACATAATTGCTTTGGAGGTGGTTCAGAGAAGGTTCACTCGACTGATTCCTGGGATGAGGGGGTTATCTTATGAAGAAAGGTTGGACAAGTTGGGCCTGTATACACTGGAGTTCGAAGAATGAGAGGTGATCTTATTGAAACATATAAGATCCTGAGGGGACTAGAAGGGGTAGATGCTGAGAGGATGTTTCTCCTTGTGGGAGAGACTAGAACTAGGGGCCACAATTTAAAAATAAGGGGTCTCCCATTTAAGACGGAGATGAGGAGAAATTCTTTCTCTGAAGGTCATGAAAGGACGGGAAATTAATGGTGGGAAACATGGAGATGGCAAAAATGCTGAACAAATATTTTGTTTCAGTCTTTACGGTAGAGGACACTAAGAATATCCCAACACTGGACAAACTGGGGGCTCTAGGGGGCGAGGAGCTAAATACGATTAAAATCACTAAGGAATTGGTACTCAGTAAATTAATGGGACTCAAGGCGGATAAATCCCCTGGACCTGATGGCTTACATCCCAGGGTCTTGAGGGAAGTGGCAGTAGGGATTGTGGATGCTTTGGTAATAATTTTCCAAAATTCTCTGGACTCGGCAAAGGTCCCGGCAGATTGGAAAACTGCTAATGTAACACCGTTATTTAAAAAGGGTATTAGGCAGAAGGCTGGAAATTATAGACCAGTTAGCCTAACATCTGTGGTGGGTAAAATTTTGGAATCTATTATTAAGGAGACAGTAGCGGAACATTTGGATAAACATAATTTAATAGGATAAAGTCAGCATGGCTTTACGAAGGGGAAGTCATGTCTGACAAATTTGCTTGAGTTCTTTGAGGATATAACGTACAGGGTGGATAAAGGGGAACCAGTGGACGTAGTGTATTTAGACTTCCAGAAGGCATTCGACAAGGTGCCACATAAAAGATTATTGCTCAAGATAAAGAATCACTGGATTGGGGGTAATATTCTGGCATGGGTGGAGGATTGGTTATCTAACAGGAAGCAGAGAGTTGGAATAAATGGTACATTCTCGGACTGGCAACCACTAGCCAGTGGTGTTCCGCAGGGGTCGGTGCTGGGTCTCCAACTCTTTACAATCTATATTAACGATTTGGAGGAGGGGACCGAGTGTAACATATCAAAGATTGCAGATGATACAAAGATGGGAGGGAAAGTAGAGAGTGAGGAGGACATAAAAAACCTACAAGGGGATATAGACAGGCTGGGTGAGTGGGCGGAGACTTGGCAGATGCAATACAATATTGGAAAATGTGAGGTTATGCACTTTGGCAGGAAAAATCGGAGAGCAAGTTATTATCTCAATAGCGAGAAACTGGAAAGTACTGCAGTACAAAGGGATCTGGGGGTCCTGGTGCAAGAAAATCAAAAGGTTAGTATGCAGGTGCAACAGGTGATCAAGAAGGCCAACGGAATGTTGGCTTTTATTGCTAGGGGGATCGAATATAAAAACAGGGAGGTATTGCTGCAGTTATATAAGGTATTAGTGAGACCGCAGCTGGAATACTGCATACAGTTTTGGTGTCCATACTTAAGAAAAGACATACTTGCTCTCGAGGCAGTACAAAGAAGGTTCACTCGGTTAATCCCGGGGATGAGGGGGCGGACATATGAGGAGAGGTTGAGTAGATTGGGACTCTACTCATTGGAGTTCAGAAGAATGAGAGGCGATCTTATTGAAACATATAAGATTGTGAAGGGGCTTGATCGGGTGGATGCGGTAAGGATGTTCCCAAGGATGGGTGAAACTAGAACGAGGGGGCATAATCTTAGAATAAGGGGCTGCTCTTTCAAAACTGAGATGAGGAAAAACTTCTTCACTCAGAGGGTGGTAGGTCTGTGGAATTTGCTGCCCCAGGAAGCTGTGGAAGCTACATCATTAAATAAATTTAAAACAGAAATAGACAGTTTCCTAGAAGTAAAGGGAATTAGGGGTTACGGGGAGCGGGCAGGAAATTGGACATGAATTTAGATTTGAGGTTAGGACCAGATCAGCCATGATCTTATTGAATGGTGGAGCAGGCTCGAGGGGCCGATTGGCCTACTCCTGCTCCTATTTCTTATGTTCTTATGTTCTTATGAGTCTGTGGAACTCCCTTCCCCAGAGAGTGGTGGAGGCAGGGTCATTGAATATTTTTAAGTTTGAGTCAGATAGATTACTGATTGACAAGGGAGTCAAATTTTATAGTAGGTAGACGGGAAAGTAGGGTTGAGGTCACCATCAGATCAGCCATGATCTTATCAAATGGCAGAGCAGGCTCGAGGGGCCGAACGGCCTACTCCTGCTCTTAATTCATATGTTCATATGTTCGTACAAAGCCAAGAACGGCAAAGAAAGGGTTAATTTAAAGGAGAGAAATCCTGAAAGGATAATAACATCACTTAGGTAAGGAGCAAAGTTCTCAATAAAAATATCTTGAATATAGACATGTGGGCTGAAATTTCCTCCGTTATCCTGCCTACAATCAGGCAGGATAGTAGTGGAAAATGGCGCAGTGCCATTTCCCCACCTTGACCTTGATTTCTTTCCTCCTGCCCCTGCTTTGACTGCTGCTGGCTTCTTCTTCCCCACATGCAAATGCCAGCAGGGAGACAAGGCCGAGTTTCTCAGCCAATTTCTCTCCCACCCACCCTTCTTACCACAGGTCCCCAAGTCCGCCTGGAGAAAGGTGACGGCAGGCCCAGTGTATCATAGAATCATAGAAAGGTTACAGCACGGAAGGAGGCCATTCGGCCCATTGAGTCCATGACAGCTCAATGCAAGAGCAATCCAGCTAGTCCCATTCCCCTGCCCTATCCCCGTAGCCCTGCAAATTTTTTCCTTTCAAGTACTTGACCAGTTCCCTTTTAAAAGCCATGATTGAATCTGCCTCCTCTGGCAGTGCATTCCAGATCATAACCAAGTTTTTCCTCATGTCACCTTTGGTTCTTTTGCCAATCACCCTAAATCTATGTCCTCTGGTTCTTGATCCTTCCACCAATGGGAACAGTTTCTCTCTATCTACTCTGTTTAGACCCTTCATGATTTTGAATACCTCTATCAAATCTCCTCGCAACCGTCTCTGTTCCAAGGACAACAACCCCAGCTTCTCCAGTCTATCCACGTAACTAAAGTCCCTCATCCCTGGAATCATTCTAGTAAATCTCTTCTGCATCCTCTCTAAGACCCTCACATCTTTCCTAATGTGTGGTGCCCAAGGTTACGGTATTAAAGCCCCAATTTCTGTTAATGGATGGAGAGGCCTCCTCTCCACTCCAATTTAACTCCCATATACTTACCCTTCTCAGTCAAGGCCTATAAAGCCAGGGGCTTCCTTGATCTTCAGGGCTATTTTGCCCCTTTAAGGTCCCTCACCACCTCGTCTGGTGCTTCAGTAGTGATCCCACTGCAGCACTACCAGGAATTTCCTGCTTTGCAGCGGGGAACTCCCCCTTAGCCACAGTAATCCTCCAGGAGCCCGTCCTGCATTCTCAATGATCCCCAACCCTGGGAAATGGGTCAATGTCAGAGTGGAGTCGGAACACCAGGCAGAAATCACATCCTGCTGCTACTCTACCCCTAAAAGCAAAATCCAATCTGGTCTATAAGCAGGAGCTCTTTAGTAACAATAATACTATTGCAGAGATGTTTGGTGAAGGAGAGATGCAAGCTAATTTAATGTATTCTTAAGTTTGGGGTTTTTGGTTCACATTAAAAGAACCCACCCTCTAGCCCAGTGCAACAATCTACTTGGCCCAAAGCTTTCTGACATCTCCAAATGCTAACTCTCTTCAAGCTCTGTTCCTCACTTTTCGAGACTGCCGTCATCGCCCCAGTCACTATGACATCCTTTGTGACTCTGATCAAGGTACGTTATCCCGTCTCATCCTCCACAAATTTTCTGCAGCATTCAACACAACCAATCATTCCATCCTTCTAAACTATCTCTCCTTTCTGATCGACCTCCGTGTGGCACAGCTATAATATGATTTCACTTCCTTCTGGTCCTACAAGTGTCAGCACATCTCCTCTAATAGCTTTTCAACAACGCATACTATCACATTAGCTTCAAAGCTTTATTCTTGACCCCCCTTCATTTCCTTGGCTGCATGCTGCTCCTTGATGACATCAATCATATTATCGGTTTTCAGGTATATGCTGATGACACCCAGCTTTATCTCTCTGTCACCAGACCTGACTCCTGAGCTACCACTGTACTCTCCATCTGCTTAGCAGATATCGAGTCTGAATAAGCATCCCCACAATGGCAAGATCAAAGCCATCCTGTTTAGCTCACGCCTAAAACTCCACACCTGAGCACCTGATTCCATCCTCAGTGTCCTGTCCAATTCTGAGCTGAGCTTCAAATCCCACGTCCTTACCACCACTAGGATTGCTTACTTCCACCTCTGCCACATCATTTGCCTCCACCCCAACCTCGCTCCCACTGCCGCTGAAAAGCTAATCCACACCTTTGTTACTTCCAAACTCTAAACGGGATAGAGGGGCAAAGGGACCTAGGGATACAGATACACAAATCACTGAAAGAAGCGACTCAGGTTAATTAGGCCATAAAAAAAGGCAAATCAAGCACACGGGTTCATTTCTAGAGGGACAGAATTGAAAAGCAAAGAAGTTATGTTGAACTTGTATAGAACCTTGGTTAGACCACACTTGGAGTACTGTGCACAGTTCTGGTCTCCATATTATAAAAAGGAGATAGAGGCATTGGAGAGGATGCAAAAAAGATTCACAAGGATGATACCAGAACTGAGAGGAGATGCTTATCAGGAAAGGCTGAACAGGCTGGGGCTCTTTTCTCTAGAATAGAGAAGGCTCAGGGGTGACCTGATAGAGATCTTTAAGATAATGGGCTCAATTTTAAAATCAAATTTCTGATGCATTGTGACTGCGAAAATGGCGAAAATGCCAAGCGGGTTCGGAAGCCGGCTTCAACCCGCTGACTTCCGAGTTCCCCACAGACGCGCCTGTGTGTGTGTCCACTTCCGAATCCGGAAGTCGTGCCGACATTTAAAGCCGGTGGGATGATAGTTAAAGAACCAAATGTACCTTAAGGTACTTTATTTCTGACGTAGTAGATAGTTGAAACGATTTTAAACTTACCTGGGCAGCTTTCCCACGGTTTCCAATTCATGCCTGGTGAAACCAAACATGAAGGGCTGGATCAGGCAAAAATAAATTAAATTAATTAAATAAAAACCATTGCACAAAGTTAAAAAACAAAATCAACTTACCTTTCCACCCTGCTCCAATGTCCGATGTCTCCCTTTCTGGTGTCCCCTTCTCCCCCCGATGTCTCCCTCTCCGATCTCCCCCTCTCCCCACACCAATCTCCCCCCACCCCCACTCCCTCCCCCGATCTTCAGTGTCCTCCACTCTCTATTCCAGTGCCGGATGACGTCTCGCGCTCTCTCTCTTTCTCTTCCCCCACCTCGGCGTTCCAGCTCCTGTTAGCATCCAGCCTGTCAATCAGGGGCTGCCGGGCGCAAAACCCGGAAACAACTTTAATCACCATCAATTACATTGCGATCGCGTCGAAAAAGGTAAGTTTTTTTTAATTCGGGTTTGCCACGCGCATCTTCAACACCCTACAGCCAACCCACCACCATTTCAAAATTGAGCCCAGTGATAGAGTTTGATAATGTTGACACGGAGAAAATGTTTCCACTTGTGGGGGAGTCCAAAACTAGAGGTCATAAATATAAAATAGATCCAATAGGGAATTCAGGAGAAACCTCTTTACCCAAAGAGTAGTTAGAATGTGGAATACGCTGCCACAAGGAGTAGTTGAGGCAAGTAGCATAGATACATTTAAGGAGAAGTTAGATAAGCACATGAGGGAAAAAGGAATAGAAGGATATCCTGATAGGGTTAGATGAAGTAGGGAGGGAGGAGGCTCAAGTGGAGCATAAACGCCGGCATAAACCAGTTGGGCTGAATGGCCTGTTTCTATGCTGTAGTTTTGATGTAACTCGATTATTCCATGTCCTCCTTGCTGGCTTCCCATGTGAATCCTCTACAAATTGCAACTTGTTCAAAATTCTGCCGCCTGCATTTTATCCTGCACTGCACCATTCCGCCATTATCCCTGGGCTTGACAACCTTCACTGGCTTCCTACCGAGTGTTAGCCTCGTTCAGCGGTAACACTCTTGCCTCTGAGTCCAAAGGTTGGGGGTTTAAGCCACACTCCAGAGTCTTAAGCACATAATCTAGGCTGGCACTTCAGTGCAGTACTGAGGAATTGCTACACTGCTGGAGCTGCTGTCCTTCAGATAAGATGTTAAACGAGATCCTGTCTGCCCTCTCAGGTGGATGTAAAAGATCCTATTTGAAGGAGAGCAGGGGAGTTCTGGCCAATATTATCCTTCAACCAGCATCATTAAAAACAGATTATCTGGTCATTTATCTGATTCCTGTTTCTGGGATTTTGCTGTGTGTAAATTGGATGCCACATTTCCCTACTTTGCAACAGTTATTTTTCAAACTGGAGGGAAGTATACAGTGGTGTTCCCCAGGGGTCAGTAGTAGGACCACTGCTCTTTTTGATATACATTAATGACCTGGACTTGGGTATATAGGGAATAATTTCAAAGTTTGCAGGTGACATGAAACTTGGAAATGTAGTAAACAATGTGGAGGATAGTAACAGACTTCAGGAGGATCTAGACAGACTGGTGAAATGGACAGGCACATAGTGGATGAAATTTAACACAGAGAAGTGTGAAGTGATGCAGTTTGGTAGGAAGAATGAGGAGAGGCAATATAAACTAAATGGTTCAATTTTAAAGGGAGTGCAGGAACAGAGAGAACTGGGGGTGTATGTACACAAATCTTTGAAGGTGGCAGGACAAGTTGAGAAGGCTGTTAGAAAAGCATATGGGATCCTCGGCTTTAATAATAGAAGCATGGAGTACAAAAGCAAGGAAGTTATTCTAAACCTTTATAAAACACTGGTTAGGCCTCAGCTGGAGTATTGCGTTCACTTCTGGGCACCACACTTTAAGAAGGATGTCAAGGCCGTAGGGAGGGTGCAGATGAGATTTGCTAGAATGGTACCAGGGATGAGGGACTTTAGTTATGCGGCGAGGCTGGAGAAGCCAAGATTGTTCTCCTTAGAGCAGAGAAGGTTAAGGGGAGATTTGATAGAGGTGTTCAAAATCATGAACGATTTTGACAGAGTAAATAAGGAGAAATAGTTTCCAGTGGCAGAAGGGTCGGTAAGCAGAGGACACAGATTTAAGGTGATCGGCAAAAGAGCCAGAGGCGACACGAGGAAATATTTTTTCATACAGCGAATTGTAATGATCTGGAATGTACTGCCTGAAAGGGAAACAGATTGAATAGTAACTTTCAAAAGGGAATTGAATAAATACTTGAAGGAAAAAAATTTACAGGGCAATACGGAAAGAGCAGGGGAGTGGAACTGATTGGATAGCTCTTTCAAAGAACCGGCACAGGCATGATGGGCCAAATAGCCTCCTCCTGTGCCATACCATACTATGATACTATGAACTTTCAAAAAATACTTCATTTGCTGTAAAGTGCTTAGGGACATCATGAAAGATGCTATATAAATGTAAGCTCTTTTCTCTTTCTTCATCTGCCAGTACACCAGAACAGGCACGGATTTTCAGCCCCAATATTTCTTAACAATGACAGTGGATTACCCCATTCTAACAGTATTCGATTTTTTTTGTCAGAAACAAAAACTGTTCAAAGCTCTGGGAAGCATTTCTGCATGCATTTAGTTACAAGGATCCATGTAATATCACAAAAGAAGATTATAAACCATTTCTGGATCTGGCAGATCACGATATCCCAGCTAACCAGGTGAGGAATAAGGCACTTTCGGAGCCTGTCATGATATTCCAGACTAAAAAACAGTATTGACATTTGCGACTTCACTTCTATTTTATATCACGTGTCAGTGCTAAATCATTGAATATGAATAGATGAGGGGTCCAGTAGTGTAATAGTAATGGTCCTGAACTGGTAGCCAGAGGTTGTGAGTTTAAATCTCTCCATGACAAGTTGTGCAATTGAATTTAATAAATCTGTTAATTTGTAGGCCAGCACCAGAAGAAAGCTGCCAGGCTATCGTCAAAACTCAACTGTTTCAATAATGTCCTTCAGGGAAGGGAACCTGACACCTCCACCCAGTCAGACCGACATGTGGCTGGAGTGCCACCATATGTGGTTGACTTGGTAGCATAGTGGTTATGTTACTGGACTAGTAATCCAGAGACCCTAAACTAATAATCCGGAGTCATGAGTTCAAATTCCGCCA
Organism: Heptranchias perlo; assembly: GCF_035084215.1. Classification (NCBI taxonomy): domain Eukaryota; kingdom Metazoa; phylum Chordata; class Chondrichthyes; order Hexanchiformes; family Hexanchidae; genus Heptranchias; species Heptranchias perlo. The sequence continues at coordinate 108,953,252 of NC_090325.1, read as the reverse complement.
CAGCACCTGGGGAATTTAAATTCAATTAATTAAATGCAATTAATGAAATAAAATCTGGAATTAAAATACTAGTATCAGTAATGGTGACCATGAAACTACCGGATTGTTGTAAAAACCCATCTGGTTCATTAATCCTTTAGGGAAGGAAACCTGCCGTCCTTACCCGGTCTGGCCTATATGTGACTCCAGTCCCACAGCAATGTGGTTGATTCTTAATTGCCCTCTGAAATGGCCTAGCAAGCCACTCAGTTGTAAAATCTCGCTTAAAAAAAGTCATAATAAGAATGAAACCGGACGGACCACTCGGCACCGGACATGACAAAGGTAAACCTAGCCCAGTTGACCCTGCAAAGTCCTCCTCACTAACAGCTGGGGACTTGTGCCAAAATTGGGAGAGCTGTCCCACAGACTAGTCAAGCAAACAGCCTGACATAGCCATACTCACAGAATCATACCTTTCAGCCAACGTCCCAGACTCTTCCATCACCATCCGTGGGTATGTCCTGTCCCACTGGCAGGACAGACCGAACAGAGGTGGCGGTACAGTGATATACAGACAGGAGGGAGTGGCCCTGGGAGTCCTCAACATTGACTCTGGATCTCATGGCAGCAGGTCAAACATGGACAAGGAAACCTCCTGCTGATTACCACCTACTGCCCTCCCTCAGCTGATGAATCAGTCCTCCTCCATGTTGAACACCACTTGAAGGAAGCACTGAGGGTAGCAAGGGCACAGAATGTACTCTGGGTGGGGGACTTCAATGCCCATCACCAAGAGTGGCTCGGTAGCACCACTACTGACCGAGCTGGCCAGGTCCTGAAGGACATAGCTGCCAGACTGGGCCTGCGGCAGGTGGTGAACGAACCAACACGAGGGAAAAACTTACTTGACCTCGTCCTCACCTATTTACCTGTCGCAAATGCATCTGTCCATGACAGTATTGGTAGGAGTGACCACCGCACAGTCCTCGTGGAGATGAAGTAAGTCTTCGCACTGAGGACACCATCCAATGAGTTGTGTGGCACTACCACCGTGCTAAATGGGATAGATTCAGAACAGGGTATCCATGAGGCGCTGTGGGCCATCATCAGCAGCAGAATTGTATTCCAGCACAATCTGTAACCTCATGGCCCGGCATATTCCTCACTCTACCATTACCAACAAGCCAGGGGATCAGCCCTGGCTCAATGAGGAATATAAACCTCCTGCTGATTACCACCTACTGCCCTCCCTCAGCTGATGTTACTGGACTAGTAATCCAGAGACCCTAAACTAATAATCCGGAGTCATGAGTTCAAATTCCTCCTCACTAGTCAAGCAAACAGCCTGACATAGCCATACTCACAGAATCATACCTTTCAGCCAACTTCCCAGACTCTTCCATCACCATCCCTGGGTATGTCCTGTCCCACTGGCAGGACAGACCGAACAGAGGTGGCGGTACAGTGATATACAGACAGGAGGGAGTGGCCCTGGGAGTCCTCAACATTGACTCTGGATCTCAGGGTTCATGCCAGGAGCAGCACCAGGCGTACCTAAAAATGAGGTGCCAGCCTGATAAAGGTACAACTCAGGACTACTTGCACGCTAAACAGCGGAAGCAACATGCTATAGACGGAGCTAAGCGATTCCACAACCAACGGATCAGATCAAAGAGAGATTATAAAGGTCGATAGATAGATAGCACTGGGTCCAAGTGATAGATAGCACTGAGTTCATGTGATAGATAACACTGTGTCCAAGTGATAGATAACACTGTGTCCAAGTGATAGATAACACCGGGTCCAAATGATAGATAACACCGGGTTCATGGGATACATAACATCGGGTCCATGGATAGATAACACCAGGTCCATGTGATAGATAACACCAGGTCCATGTGAGAGATAACACTGGGTCCATGGGATAGATAACACCGGGTCCATGTGAGAGATAACACTGGGTCCATGTGATAGATAACACTGGGTCCATGGGATAGATAACACCGGGTCCATGGATAGATAACACCAGGTCCATGTGATAGATAACACCAGGTCCATGTGACAGATAACACCAGGTCCATGTGATAGATAACACCAGGTCCATGTGAGAGATAACACTGGGTCCATGGGATAGATAACACCGGGTCCATGTGAGAGATAACACTGGGTCCATGTGATAGATAACACTGGGTCCATGGGATAGATAACATCGGGTCCATGGGATAGATAACACTGGGTCCATGTGATAGATAACACCGGGTCCATGTGATAGATAACACCGGGTCCATGGGATAGATAACACCAGGTCCATGGGATAGATAACACTGGGTCCATGTGATAGATAACACCGGGTCCATGGGATAGATAACACCGGGTCCATGGGATAGATAACACTGGGTCCATGTGACAGATAACACCGGGTCCATGTGATAGATAACACCGGGTCCATGTGATAGATAACACCGGGTCCATGTGAGAGATAACACCAGGTCCATGGGATAGATAACACTGGGTCCATGTGATAGATAACACCGGGTCCATGGGATAGATAACACTGGGTCCATGTGACAGATAACACCGGGTCCATGTGATAGATAACACTGGGTCCATGTGACAGATAACACCGGGTCCATGTGATAGATAGCACTGGGTCCATGTGATAGATAACACCAGGTCCATGTGATAGATAACACCAGGTCCATGGGATAGATAACACCGGGTCCATGTGATAGATAACACCAGGTCCATGGGATAGATAACACCGGGTCCATGTGATAGATAACACCAGGTCCATGGGATAGATAACACCGGGTCCATGTGATAGATAACATCGGGTCCATGGGATAGATAACACCGGGTCCATGTGATAGATAACACCGGGTCCATGTGATAGATAACACCAGGTCCATGGGATAGATAACACCGGGTCCATGGGATAGATAACACTGGGTCCATGGGATAGATAACACCGGGTCCATGTGATAGATAACACTGGGTCCATGTGACAGATAACACCGGGTCCATGTGATAGATAACACTGGGTCCATGTGATAGATAACACCGGGTCCATGGGATAGATAACACTGGGTCCATGGGATAGATAACACCGGGTCCATGGGATAGATAACACTGGGTCCATGTGACAGATAACACCGGGTCCATGTGATAGATAACACTGGGTCCATGTGACAGATAACACCAGGTCCATGTGACAGATAACACTGGGTCCATGTGACAGATAACACCAGGTCCATGTGACAGATAACACTGGGTCCATGTGACAGATAACACCGGGTCCATGTGATAGATAACACCGGGTCCATGTGACAGATAACACCAGGTCCATGTGACAGATAACACCAGGTCCATGTGATAGATAACACCAGGTCCATGTGATAGATAACACCAGGTCCATGGGATAGATAACAACGGGTCCATGTGATAGATAACACCAGGTCCATGGGATAGATAACACCGGGTCCATGTGACAGATAACACCAGGTCCATGTGATAGATAACACCAGGTCCATGTGATAGATAACACCAGGTCCATGGGATAGATAACACCAGGTCCATGGGATAGATAACACCGGGTCCATGTGATAGATAACACCAGGTCCATGTGATAGATAACACCAGGTCCATGGGATAGATAACACCGGGTCCATGGGATAGATAACACTGGGTCCATGTGATAGATAACACCGGGTCCATGTGATAGATAACACCGGGTCCATGTGATAGATAACACCGGGTCCATGTGACAGATAACACCAGGTCCATGTGACAGATAACACCAGGTCCATGGGATAGATAACACCGGGTCCATGTGATAGATAACACCGGGTCCATGTGACAGATAACACCGGGTCCATGTGATAGATAACACCAGGTCCATGTGATAGATAACACCGGGTCCATGGGATAGATAACACCGGGTCCATGTGATAGATAACACCAGGTCCATGTGATAGATAACACCAGGTCCATGGGATAGATAACACTGAGTTCATGTGATAGATAACACTGTGTCCAAGTGATAGATAACACTGTGTCCAAGTGATAGATAACACCGGGTCCAAATGATAGATAACACCGGGTTCATGGGATACATAACATCGGGTCCATGGATAGATAACACCAGGTCCATGTGATAGATAACACCAGGTCCATGTGAGAGATAACACTGGGTCCATGGGATAGATAACACCGGGTCCATGTGAGAGATAACACTGGGTCCATGTGATAGATAACACTGGGTCCATGGGATAGATAACACCGGGTCCATGGATAGATAACACCAGGTCCATGTGATAGATAACACCAGGTCCATGTGACAGATAACACCAGGTCCATGTGATAGATAACACCAGGTCCATGTGAGAGATAACACTGGGTCCATGTGATAGATAACACTGGGTCCATGGGATAGATAACATCGGGTCCATGGGATAGATAACACTGGGTCCATGTGATAGATAACACCGGGTCCATGTGATAGATAACACCGGGTCCATGGGATAGATAACACCAGGTCCATGGGATAGATAACACTGGGTCCATGTGATAGATAACACCGGGTCCATGGGATAGATAACACCGGGTCCATGGGATAGATAACACTGGGTCCATGTGACAGATAACACCGGGTCCATGTGATAGATAACACCGGGTCCATGTGATAGATAACACCGGGTCCATGTGAGAGATAACACCAGGTCCATGGGATAGATAACACTGGGTCCATGTGATAGATAACACCGGGTCCATGGGATAGATAACACTGGGTCCATGTGACAGATAACACCGGGTCCATGTGATAGATAACACTGGGTCCATGTGACAGATAACACCGGGTCCATGTGATAGATAACACTGGGTCCATGTGATAGATAACACCAGGTCCATGTGATAGATAACACCAGGTCCATGGGATAGATAACACCGGGTCCATGTGATAGATAACACCAGGTCCATGGGATAGATAACACCGGGTCCATGTGATAGATAACACCAGGTCCATGGGATAGATAACACCGGGTCCATGTGATAGATAACATCGGGTCCATGGGATAGATAACACCGGGTCCATGTGATAGATAACACCAGGTCCATGGGATAGATAACACCGGGTCCATGGGATAGATAACACTGGGTCCATGGGATAGATAACACCGGGTCCATGTGATAGATAACACTGGGTCCATGTGACAGATAACACCGGGTCCATGTGATAGATAACACTGGGTCCATGTGATAGATAACACCGGGTCCATGGGATAGATAACACTGGGTCCATGGGATAGATAACACCGGGTCCATGGGATAGATAACACTGGGTCCATGTGACAGATAACACCGGGTCCATGTGATAGATAACACTGGGTCCATGTGACAGATAACACCAGGTCCATGTGACAGATAACACTGGGTCCATGTGACAGATAACACCAGGTCCATGTGACAGATAACACTGGGTCCATGTGACAGATAACACCGGGTCCATGTGATAGATAACACCGGGTCCATGTGACAGATAACACCAGGTCCATGTGACAGATAACACCAGGTCCATGTGATAGATAACACCAGGTCCATGTGATAGATAACACCAGGTCCATGGGATAGATAACACCGGGTCCATGTGATAGATAACACCAGGTCCATGGGATAGATAACACCGGGTCCATGTGATAGATAACACCAGGTCCATGTGATAGATAACACCAGGTCCATGGGATAGATAACACCAGGTCCATGGGATAGATAACACCGGGTCCATGGGATAGATAACACCGGGTCCATGTGATAGATAACACCAGGTCCATGTGATAGATAACACCAGGTCCATGGGATAGATAACACCGGGTCCATGGGATAGATAACACTGGGTCCATGTGATAGATAACACCGGGTCCATGTGATAGATAACACCGGGTCCATGTGATAGATAACACCGGGTCCATGTGACAGATAACACCGGGTCCATGTGACAGATAACACCAGGTCCATGGGATAGATAACACCGGGTCCATGTGATAGATAACACCGGGTCCATGTGACAGATAACACCGGGTCCATGTGATAGATAACACCAGGTCCATGGGATAGATAACACCGGGTCCATGTGATAGATAACACCAGGTCCATGTGATAGATAACACCAGGTCCATGGGATAGATAACACCGGGTCCATGGGATAGATAACACTGGGTCCATGTGATAGATAACACCGGGTCCATGTGATAGATAACACCGGGTCCATGTGATAGATAACACCGGGTCCATGTGACAGATAACACCAGGTCCATGTGACAGATAACACCAGGTCCATGGGATAGATAACACCGGGTCCATGTGATAGATAACACCGGGTCCATGTGACAGATAACACCGGGTCCATGTGATAGATAACACCAGGTCCATGTGATAGATAACACCGGGTCCATGGGATAGATAACACCGGGTCCATGTGATAGATAACACCAGGTCCATGTGATAGATAACACCAGGTCCATGGGATAGATAACACCGGGTCCATGGGATAGATAACACTGGGTCCATGTGATAGATAACACCGGGTCCATGTGATAGATAACACCGGGTCCATGTGACAGATAACACCAGGTCCATGTGACAGATAACACCAGGTCCATGGGATAGATAACACCGGGTCCATGTGATAGATAACACCGGGTCCATGTGACAGATAACACCAGGTCCATGTGACAGATAACACCAGGTCCATGGGATAGATAACACCAGGTCCATGTGATAGATAACACCAGGTCCATGTGACAGATAACACCAAGTACATGTGATAGATAACACCGGGTCCATGTGATAGATAACACCGGGTCCATGTGACAGATAACACCAGGTCCATGTGACAGATAACACCAGGTCCATGGGATAGATAACACCGGGTCCATGTGATAGATAACACCGGGTCCATGTGACAGATAACACCAGGTCCATGTGACAGATAACACCAGGTCCATGGGATAGATAACACCAGGTCCATGTGATAGATAACACCAGGTCCATGTGACAGATAACACCAAGTCCATGTGATAGATAACACCGGGTCCATGTGATAGATAACACCGGGTCCATGTGATAGATAACACCAGGTCCATGTGACAGATAACACCGGGTCCATGTGATAGATAACACCAGGTCCATGGGATAGATAACACTGGGTCCATGGGATAGATAACACCGGGTCCATGTGATAGATAACACCAGGTCCATGGGATAGATAACACCGGGTCCATGTGATAGATAACACTGGGTCCATGGGATAGATAACACCGGGTCCATGTGATAGATAACACCGGGTCCATGGGATAGATAACACTGGGTCCATGGGATAGATAACACTGGGTCCATGTGATAGATAACACTGGGTCCATGTGATAGATAACACCGGGTCCATGGGATAGATAACACCGGGTCCATGTGATAGATAACACCGGGTCCATGGGATAGATAACACTGGGTCCATGGGATAGATAACACTGGGTCCATGTGATAGATAACACCGGGTCCATGGGATAGATAACACCGGGTCCATGGGATAGATAACACTGGGTCCATGGGATAGATAACACTGGGTCCATGGGATAGATAACACCGGGTCCATGTGATAGATAACACCGGGTCCATGGGATAGATAACACCGGGTCCATGGGATAGATAACACCGGGTCCATGGGATAGATAACACCGGGTCCATGGGATAGATAACACCGGGTCCATGGGATAGATAACACCGGGTCCATGTGATAGATAACACCGGGTCCATGTGATAGATAACACCGGGTCCATGTGATAGATAACACCAGGTCCATGTGATAGATAACACCGGGTCCATGTGATAGATAACACCGGGTCCATGTGATAGATAACACTGGGTCCATGGATAGATAACACTGGGTCCATGTGATAGATAACACTGGGTCCATGGGATAGATAACACTGGGTCCATGTGATAGATAACACCGGGTCCATGGATAGATAACACTGGGTCCATGTGATAGATAACACTGGGTCCATGGGATAGATAACACTGGGTCCATGGGATAGATAACACCGGGTCCATGGGATAGATAACACCGGGTCCATGTGATAGATAACACCGGGTCCATGGAATAGATAACACCACGTCCATGTGATAGATAACACCAGGTCCATGTGATAGATAACACCGGGTCCATGTGATAGATAACACTGGGTCCATGTGATAGATAACACCGGGTCCATGGAATAGATAACACCAGGTCCATGTGATAGATAACACCAGGTCCATGTGATAGATAACACCGGGTCCATGGAATAGATAACACCAGGTCCATGTGATAGATAACACCAGGTCCATGGGATAGATAACACCGGGTCCATGGGATAGATAACACTGGGTCCATGTGATAGATAACACCGGGTCCATGGAATAGATAACACCGGGTCCATGTGATAGATAACACCAGGTCCATGGGATAGATAACACCAGGTCCATGGGATAGATAACACTGGGTCCATGTGATAGATAACACCGGGTCCATGGGATAGATAACACCGGGTCCATGTGATAGATAACACCGGGTCCATGTGATAGATAACACCAGGTCCATGTGATAGATAACACCGGGTCCATGTGATAGATAACACTGGGTCCATAGGATAGATAACACCGGGTCCATGGGATAGATAACACCAGGTCCATGTGATAGATAACACCGGGTCCATGTGATAGATAACACCGGGTCCATGTGATAGATAACACCGGGTCCATGTGATAGATAACACCAGGTCCATGTGATAGATAACACCGGGTCCATGTGATAGATAACACCGGGTCCATGTGATAGATAACACCAGGTCCATGTGATAGATAACACTGGGTCCATAGGATAGATAACACCGGGTCCATGTGATAGATAACACCGGGTCCATGTGATAGATAACACCGGGTCCATGTGAGAGATAACACCAGGTCCATGGGATAGATAACACTGGGTCCATGTGATAGATAACACCGGGTCCATGGGATAGATAACACTGGGTCCATGTGACAGATAACACCGGGTCCATGTGATAGATAACACTGGGTCCATGTGACAGATAACACCGGGTCCATGTGATAGATAACACTGGGTCCATGTGATAGATAACACCAGGTCCATGTGATAGATAACACCAGGTCCATGGGATAGATAACACCGGGTCCATGTGATAGATAACACCAGGTCCATGGGATAGATAACACCGGGTCCATGTGATAGATAACACCAGGTCCATGGGATAGATAACACCGGGTCCATGTGATAGATAACATCGGGTCCATGGGATAGATAACACCGGGTCCATGTGATAGATAACACCAGGTCCATGGGATAGATAACACCGGGTCCATGGGATAGATAACACTGGGTCCATGGGATAGATAACACCGGGTCCATGTGATAGATAACACTGGGTCCATGTGACAGATAACACCGGGTCCATGTGATAGATAACACTGGGTCCATGTGATAGATAACACCGGGTCCATGGGATAGATAACACTGGGTCCATGGGATAGATAACACCGGGTCCATGGGATAGATAACACTGGGTCCATGTGACAGATAACACCGGGTCCATGTGATAGATAACACTGGGTCCATGTGACAGATAACACCAGGTCCATGTGACAGATAACACTGGGTCCATGTGACAGATAACACCAGGTCCATGTGACAGATAACACTGGGTCCATGTGACAGATAACACCGGGTCCATGTGATAGATAACACCGGGTCCATGCGACAGATAACACCAGGTCCATGTGACAGATAACACCAGGTCCATGTGATAGATAACACCAGGTCCATGTGATAGATAACACCAGGTCCATGGGATAGATAACACCGGGTCCATGTGATAGATAACACCAGGTCCATGGGATAGATAACACCGGGTCCATGTGACAGATAACACCAGGTCCTTGTGATAGATAACACCAGGTCCATGTGATAGATAACACCAGGTCCATGGGATAGATAACACCAGGTCCATGGGATAGATAACACCGGGTCCATGGGATAGATAACACCGGGTCCATGTGATAGATAACACCAGGTCCATGTGATAGATAACACCAGGTCCATGGGATAGATAACACCGGGTCCATGGGATAGATAACACTGGGTCCATGTGATAGATAACACCGGGTCCATGTGATAGATAACACCGGGTCCATGTGATAGATAACACCGGGTCCATGTGACAGATAACACCAGGTCCATGTGACAGATAACACCAGGTCCATGGGATAGATAACACCGGGTCCATGTGATAGATAACACCGGGTCCATGTGACAGATAACACCGGGTCCATGTGATAGATAACACCAGGTCCATGGGATAGATAACACCGGGTCCATGTGACAGATAACACCAGGTCCATGTGATAGATAACACCAGGTCCATGTGATAGATAACACCAGGTCCATGGGATAGATAACACCAGGTCCATGGGATAGATAACACCGGGTCCATGGGATAGATAACACCGGGTCCATGTGATAGATAACACCAGGTCCATGTGATAGATAACACCAGGTCCATGGGATAGATAACACCGGGTCCATGGGATAGATAACACTGGGTCCATGTGATAGATAACACCGGGTCCATGTGATAGATAACACCGGGTCCATGTGATAGATAACACCGGGTCCATGTGACAGATAACACCAGGTCCATGTGACAGATAACACCAGGTCCATGGGATAGATAACACCGGGTCCATGTGATAGATAACACCGGGTCCATGTGACAGATAACACCGGGTCCATGTGATAGATAACACCAGGTCCATGTGATAGATAACACCGGGTCCATGGGATAGATAACACCGGGTCCATGTGATAGATAACACCAGGTCCATGTGATAGATAACACCAGGTCCATGGGATAGATAACACCGGGTCCATGGGATAGATAACACTGGGTCCATGTGATAGATAACACCGGGTCCATGTGATAGATAACACCGGGTCCATGTGACAGATAACACCAGGTCCATGTGACAGATAACACCAGGTCCATGGGATAGATAACACCGGGTCCATGTGATAGATAACACCGGGTCCATGTGACAGATAACACCAGGTCCATGTGACAGATAACACCAGGTCCATGGGATAGATAACACCAGGTCCATGTGATAGATAACACCAGGTCCATGTGACAGATAACACCAAGTACATGTGATAGATAACACCGGGTCCATGTGATAGATAACACCGGGTCCATGTGACAGATAACACCAGGTCCATGTGACAGATAACACCAGGTCCATGGGATAGATAACACCGGGTCCATGTGATAGATAACACCGGGTCCATGTGACAGATAACACCAGGTCCATGTGACAGATAACACCAGGTCCATGGGATAGATAACACCAGGTCCATGTGATAGATAACACCAGGTCCATGTGACAGATAACACCAAGTCCATGTGATAGATAACACCGGGTCCATGTGATAGATAACACCGGGTCCATGTGATAGATAACACCAGGTCCATGTGACAGATAACACCGGGTCCATGTGATAGATAACACCAGGTCCATGGGATAGATAACACTGGGTCCATGGGATAGATAACACCGGGTCCATGTGATAGATAACACCAGGTCCATGGGATAGATAACACCGGGTCCATGTGATAGATAACACTGGGTCCATGGGATAGATAACACCGGGTCCATGTGATAGATAACACCGGGTCCATGGGATAGATAACACTGGGTCCATGGGATAGATAACACTGGGTCCATGTGATAGATAACACTGGGTCCATGTGATAGATAACACCGGGTCCATGGGATAGATAACACCGGGTCCATGTGATAGATAACACCGGGTCCATGGGATAGATAACACTGGGTCCATGGGATAGATAACACTGGGTCCATGTGATAGATAACACCGGGTCCATGGGATAGATAACACCGGGTCCATGGGATAGATAACACTGGGTCCATGGGATAGATAACACTGGGTCCATGGGATAGATAACACCGGGTCCATGTGATAGATAACACCGGGTCCATGGGGTAGATAACACCGGGTCCATGGGATAGATAACACCGGGTCCATGGGATAGATAACACCGGGTCCATGGGATAGATAACACCGGGTCCATGGGATAGATAACACCGGGTCCATGTGATAGATAACACCGGGTCCATGTGATAGATAACACCGGGTCCATGTGATAGATAACACCAGGTCCATGTGATAGATAACACCGGGTCCATGTGATAGATAACACCGGGTCCATGTGATAGATAACACTGGGTCCATGGATAGATAACACTGGGTCCATGTGATAGATAACACTGGGTCCATGGGATAGATAACACTGGGTCCATGTGATAGATAACACCGGGTCCATGGATAGATAACACTGGGTCCATGTGATAGATAACACTGGGTCCATGGGATAGATAACACTGGGTCCATGGGATAGATAACACCGGGTCCATGGGATAGATAACACTGGGTCCATGTGATAGATAACACCGGGTCCATGGAATAGATAACACCACGTCCATGTGATAGATAACACCAGGTCCATGTGATAGATAACACCGGGTCCATGTGATAGATAACACTGGGTCCATGTGATAGATAACACCGGGTCCATGGAATAGATAACACCAGGTCCATGTGATAGATAACACCAGGTCCATGTGATAGATAACACCGGGTCCATGGAATAGATAACACCAGGTCCATGTGATAGATAACACCAGGTCCATGGGATAGATAACACCGGGTCCATGGGATAGATAACACTGGGTCCATGTGATAGATAACACCGGGTCCATGGAATAGATAACACCGGGTCCATGTGATAGATAACACCAGGTCCATGGGATAGATAACACCAGGTCCATGGGATAGATAACACTGGGTCCATGTGATAGATAACACCGGGTCCATGGGATAGATAACACCGGGTCCATGTGATAGATAACACCGGGTCCATGTGATAGATAACACCAGGTCCATGTGATAGATAACACCGGGTCCATGTGATAGATAACACTGGGTCCATAGGATAGATAACACCGGGTCCATGGGATAGATAACACCAGGTCCATGTGATAGATAACACCGGGTCCATGTGATAGATAACACCGGGTCCATGTGATAGATAACACCGGGTCCATGTGATAGATAACACCAGGTCCATGTGATAGATAACACCGGGTCCATGTGATAGATAACACCGGGTCCATGTGATAGATAACACCGGGTCCATGTGATAGATAACACTGGGTCCATAGGATAGATAACACCGGGTCCATGTGATAGATAACACCGGGTCCATGTGATAGATAACACCAGGTCCATGTGATAGATAACACCGGGTCCATGGGATAGATAACACTGGGTCCATGGGATAGATAACACTGGGTCCATGTGATTGATAACACCGGGTCCATGGGATAGATAACACTGGGTCCATGGGATAGATAACACTGGGTCCATGTGATAGATAACACCGGGTCCATGGGATAGATAACACCGGGTCCATGTGATAGATAACACCGGGTCCATGTGATAGATAACACCAGGTCCATGTGATAGATAACACCAGGTCCATGGGATAGATAACACCGGGTCCATGGGATAGATAACACCAGGTCCATGTGATAGATAACACTGGGTCCATGGGATAGATAACACCAGGTCCATGTGATAGATAACACCAGGTCCATGGGATAGATAACACCAGGTCCATGGGATAGATAACACCGGGTCCATGGGATAGATAACACCAGGTCCATGGGATAGATAACACCAGGTCCATGTGATAGATAACACTGGGTCCATGTGATAGATAACACTGGGTCCATGGGATAGATAACACTGGGTCCATGTGATAGATAACACCGGGTCCATGGGATAGATAACACCGGGTCCATGTGATAGATAACACTGGGTCCATTTGATAGATAACACCAGGTCCATGTGATAGATAACACCAGGTCCATGTGATAGATAACACCAGGTCCATGGGATAGATAACACCGGGTCCATGGGATAGATAACACCAGGTCCATGTGATAGATAACACCGGGTCCATGGGATAGATAACACCGGGTCCATGGGATAGATAACACTGGGTCCATGGGATAGATAACACCGGGTCCATGGGATAGATAACACCGGGTCCATGTGATAGATAACACCGGGTCCATGTGATAGATAACACCGGGTCCATGTGATAGATAACACCGGGTCCATGGGATAGATAACACCGGGTCCATGTGATAGATAACACCGGGTCCATGTGATAGATAACACCGGGTCCATGGATAGATAACACAGGGTCCATGGGATAGATAACACCAGGTCCATGTGATAGATAACACCGGGTCCATGGGATAGATAACACCAGGTCCATGTGATAGATAACACCGGGTCCATGGGATAGATAACACCAGGTCCATGTGATAGATAACACCGGGTCCATAGGATAGATAACACCAGGTCCATGGGATAGATAACACCAGGTCCATGGGATAGATAACACTGGGTCCATGGGATAGATAACACCAGGTCCATGTGATAGATAACACTGGGTCCATAGGATAGATAACACCGGGTCCATGTGATAGATAACACCAGGTCCATGTGATAGATAACACCGGGTCCATGTGATAGATAACACCGGGTCCATGTGATAGATAACACCAGGTCCATGTGATAGATAACACTGGGTCCATGGGATAGATAACACCGGGTCCATGTGATAGATAACACTGGGTCCATGGGATAGATAACACCGGGTCCATGTGATAGATAACACCAGGTCCATGTGATAGATAACACCAGGTCCATGTGATAGATAACACCGGGTCCATGGGATAGATAACACCGGGTCCATAGGATAGATAACACCGGGTCCATGTGATAGATAACACTGGGTCCATGGGATAGATAACACCGGGTCCATGTGATAGATAACACCAGGTCCATGTGATAGATAACACTGGGTCCATAGGATAGATAACACCGGGTCCATGTGATAGATAACACCAGGTCCATGTGATAGATAACACCGGGTCCATGTGATAGATAACACCGGGTCCATGTGATAGATAACACTGGGTCCATAGGATAGATAACACCGGGTCCATGTGATAGATAACACCAGGTCCATGGGATAGATAACACCGGGTCCATGGGATAGATAACACCGGGTCCATGTGATAGATAACACTGGGTCCATGTGACAGATAACACCAGGTCCATGTGATAGATAACACCAGGTCCATGTGATAGATAACACTGGGTCCATGTGACAGATAACACCAGGTCCATGAGATAGATAACACTGGGTCCATGGGATAGATAACACCAGGTCCATGGGATAGATAACACCAGGTCCATGGGATAGATAACACTGGGTCCATGTGATAGATAACACCGGGTCCATGGGATAGATAACACCGGGTCCATGGGATAGATAACACCGGGTCCATGTGATAGATAACACTGGGTCCATGGGATAGATAACACCAGGTCCATGGGATAGATAACACTGGGTCCATGTGATAGATAACACCGGGTCCATGTGATAGATAACACTGGGTCCATGGGATAGATAACACCGGGTCCATGGGATAGATAACACTGGGTCCATGTGATAGATAACACCGGGTCCATGGGATAGATAACACTGGGTCCATGTGATAGATAACACCGGGTCCATGTGATAGATAACACTGGGTCCATGGGATAGATAACACCGGGTCCATGGGATAGATAACACCGGGTCCATGTGATAGATAACACCGGGTCCATGTGATAGATAACACTGGGTCCATGGGATAGATAACACCAGGTCCATGGGATAGATAACACTGGGTCCATGTGATAGATAACACCAGGTCCATGTGATAGATAACACTGGGTCCATGGATAGATAACACCGGGTCCATGTGATAGATAACACCAGGTCCATGTGATAGATAACACCGGGTCCATGGGATAGATAACACCGGGTCCATGGGATAGATAACACCAGGTCCATGGGATAGATAACACCGGGTGATGGGATAGATAACACCGGGTCCATGTGATAGATAACACCAGGTCCATGGGATAGATAACACCGGGTCCATGGGATAGATAACACCGGGTCCATGGGATAGATAACACCGGGTCCATGTGATAGATAACACCGGGTCCATGTGATAGATAACACTGGGTCCATGTGATAGATAACACCGGGTCCATGTGATAGATAACACCGGGTCCATGTGATAGATAACACTGGGTCCATGTGATAGATAACACCGGGTCCATGTGATAGATAACACCGGGTCCATGGGATAGATAACACCGGGTCCATGGGATAGATAACACCGGGTCCATGTGATAGATAACACTGGGTCCATGTGATAGATAACACCGGGTCCATGTGATAGATAACACCGGGTCCATGGGATAGATAACACCGGGTCCATGGGATAGATAACACCGGGTCCATGGGATAGATAACACCGGGTCCATGTGATAGATAACACTGGGTCCATGTGATAGATAACACCGGGTCCATGTGATAGATAACACCGGGTCCATGGGATAGATAACACCAGGTCCATGTGATAGATAACACCGGGTCCATGGGATAGATAACACCGGGTCCATGGGATAGATAACACCGGGTCCATGTGATAGATAACACCGGGTCCATGGGATAGATAACACCAGGTCCATGTGACAGATAACACCAGGTCCATGGGATAGATAACACGGGGTCCATGGGATAGATAACACCGGGTCCATGGAATAGATAACACCGGGTCCATGGGATAGATAACACCAGGTCCATGGATAGATAACACCGGGTCCATGTGATAGATAACACTGGGTCCATGTGACAGATAACACCAGGTCCATGGATAGATAACACCAGGTCCATGGGATAGATAACACCAGGTCCATGGGATAGATAACACCAGGTCCATGGGATAGATAACACTGGGTCCATGGGATAGATAACACTGGGTCCATGGGATAGATAACACCAGGTCCATGGGATAGATAACACCAGGTCCATGGGATAGATAACACTGGGTCCATGGGATAGATAACACCGGGTCCATGGGATAGATAACACCGGGTCCACAGGATAGATAACACCGGGTCCATGGGATAGATAACACCAGGTCCATGGGATAGATAACACCGGGTCCATGGGATAGATAACACCGGGTCCATGGGATAGATAACACCGGGTCCATGGGATAGATAACACCAGGTCCATGGGATAGATAACACCAGGTCCATGGGATAGATAACACCAGGTCCATGGGATAGATAACACCGGGTCCATGGGATAGATAACACCGGGTCCATGGGATAGATAACACCAGGTCCATGGGATAGATAACACCAGGTCCATGGGATAGATAACACCAGGTCCATGGGATAGATAACACCAGGTCCATGTGACAGATAACACCAGGTCCATGGGATAGATAACACCGGGTCCATGGGATAGATAACACCGGGTCCATGGATAGATAACACCGGGTCCATGTGATAGATAACACTGGGTCCATGTGACAGATAACACCAGGTCCATGGGATAGATAACACCGGGTCCATGTGACAGATAACACCGGGTCCATGTGATAGATAACACCGGGTCCATGTGACAGATAACACCAGGTCCATGGGATAGATAACACTGGGTCCATGGGATAGATAACACCAGGTCCATGTGATAGATAACACTGGGTCCATGGGATAGATAACACCGGGTCCATGGGATAGATAACACCAGGTCCATGGGATAGATAACACCAGGTCCATGGGATAGATAACACTGGGTCCATGGGATAGATAACACCAGGTCCATGTGATCGATAACACTGGGTCCATAGGATAGATAACATCGGGTCCATGTGATAGATAACACTGGGTCCATAGGATAGATAACACCAGGTCCATGGATAGATAACACCGGGTCCATGGGATAGATAACACCAGGTCCATGGGATAGATAACAGCGGGTCCATGGGATAGATAACACTGGGTCCATGGGATAGATAACACCAGGTCCATGTGATAGATAACACTGGGTCCATGGGATAGATAACACTGGGTCCATGGATAGATAACATCGGGTCCATGGGATAGATAACACTGGGTCCATAGGATAGATAACACCAGGTCCATGGATAGATAACACCGGGTCCATGTGACAGATAACACCGGGTCCATGTGATAGATAACACCGGGTCCATGTGATAGATAACACCGGGTCCATGTGACAGATAACACCAGGTCCATGGGATAGATAACACTGGGTCCATGGGATAGATAACACCGGGTCCATGGGATAGATAACACCAGGTCCATGGGATAGATAACACTGGGTCCATGGGATAGATAACACCGGGTCCATGTGACAGATAACACCAGGTCCATGGGATAGATAACACTGGGTCCATGGGATAGATAACACCGGGTCCATGGGATAGATAACACCAGGTCCATGGGATAGATAACACTGGGTCCATGGGATAGATAACACCAGGTCCATGGGATAGATAACACCGGGTCCATGTGATAGATAACACCGGGTCCATGGGATAGATAACACTGGGTCCATGGGATAGATAACACCGGGTCCATGTGACAGATAACACCAGGTCCATGGGATAGATAACACTGGGTCCATGGGATAGATAACACCAGGTCCATGGGATAGATAACACTGGGTCCATGGGATAGATAACACCAGGTCCATGGGACAGATAACACCGGGTCCATGTGATAGATAACACCAGGTCCATGGGATAGATAACACTGGGTCCATGGGATAGATAACACCGGGTCCATGTGACAGATAACACCAGGTCCATGGGATAGATAACACTGGGTCCATGGGATAGATAACACCAGGTCCATGGGATAGATAACACTGGGTCCATGGGATAGATAACACTGGGTCCATGTGATAGATAACACCGGGTCCATGGGATAGATAACACCGGGTCCATGGGATAGATAACACCAGGTCCATGGGATAGATAACACCGGGTCCATGGGATAGATAACACCGGGTCCATGTGATAGATAACACTGGGTCCATGGGATAGATAACACCAGGTCCATGGGATAGATAACACTGGGTCCATGGGATAGATAACACTGGGTCCATGTGATAGATAACACCGGGTCCATGGGATAGATAACACTGGGTCCATGGGATAGATAACACTGGGTCCATGTGATAGATAACACCAGGTCCATGGGATAGATAACACTGGGTCCATGGGATAGATAACACTGGGTCCATGTGATAGATAACACCGGGTCCATGGGATAGATAACACCGGGTCCATGTGATAGATAACATCGGGTCCATGGGATAGATAACACCGGGTCCATGGGATAGATAACACCGGGTCCATGTGATAGATAACACCAGGTCCATGGGATAGATAACACCAGGTCCATGTGATAGATAACACCAGGTCCATGTGATAGATAACACCGGGTCCATGGGATAGATAACACCGGGTCCATGGGATAGATAACACCGGGTCCATGGGATAGATAACACCGGGTCCATGTGATAGATAACACCGGGTCCATGTGATAGATAACACTGGGTCCATGGGATAGATAACACTGGGTCCATGGGATAGATAACACCGGGTCCATGGGATAGATAACACCGGGTCCATGGGATAGATAACACCGGGTCCATGTGAGAGATAACACTGGGTCCATGGGATAGATAACACCGGGTCCATGTGAGAGATAACACTGGGTCCATGGGATAGATAACACTGGGTCCATGGGATAGATAACACCAGGTCCATGGGATAGATAACACCGGGTCCATGTGATAGATAACACCGGGTCCATGTGATAGATAACACCGGGTCCATGGGATAGATAACACCGGGTCCATGGGATAGATAACACCGGGTCCATGGGATAGATAACACCGGGTCCATGGGATAGATAACACTGGGTCCATGGATAGATAACACCGGGTCCATGGGATAGATAACACCGGGTCCATGGGATAGATAACACCGGGTCCATGGGATAGATAACACCAGGTCCATGTGATAGATAACACCAGGTCCATGTGATAGATAACACCGGGTCCATGTGATAGATAACACCGGGTCCATGGGATAGATAACACCAGGTCCATGTGATAGATAACACCAGGTCCATGGGATAGATAACACCGGGTCCATGGGATAGATAACACCGGGTCCATGGGATAGATAACACCAGGTCCATGTGATAGATAACACCAGGTCCATGGGATAGATAACACTGGGTCCATGTGATAGATAACACCGGGTCCATGGGATAGATAACACCGGGTCCATGGGATAGATAACACCGGGTCCATGGGATAGATAACACCGGGTCCATGGGATAGATAACACTGGGTCCATGTGATAGATAACACTGGGTCCATGGGATAGATAACACTGGGTCCATGTGATAGATAACACTGGGTCCATGGGATAGATAACACCGGGTCCATGGGATAGATAACACCGGGTCCATGGGATAGATAACACCGGGTCCATAGGATAGATAACATCGGGTCCATGGGATAGATAACATCGGGTCCATGGGATAGATAACACCGGGTCAATGGGATAGATAACACCAGGTCCATGTGATAGATAACACCAGGTCCATGGGATAGATAACACTGGGTCCATGGGATAGATAACACCAGGTCCATGTGATAGATAACACCAGGTCCATGTGATAGATAACACCAGGTCCATGGGATAGATAACACTGGGTCCATGGGATAGATAACACCGGGTCCATGTGATAGATAACACCAGGTCCATGGGATAGATAACACCGGGTCCATGGGATAGATAACACTGGGTCCATGGGATAGATAACACCGGGTCCATGTGATAGATAACACCGGGTCCATGTGATAGATAACACCGGGTCCATGGGATAGATAACACCGGGTCCATGGGATAGATAACACCGGGTCCATGTGATAGATAACACCAGGTCCATGGGATAGATAACACCGGGTCCATGGGATAGATAACACCGGGTCCATGTGATAGATAACACCAGGTCCATGTGATAGATAACACCGGGTCCATGTGATAGATAACACCGGGTCCATGGGATAGATAACACCAGGTCCATGTGATAGATAACACCAGGTCCATGGGATAGATAACACCGGGTCCATGGGATAGATAACACCGGGTCCATGGGATAGATAACACCAGGTCCATGTGATAGATAACACCAGGTCCATGGGATAGATAACACTGGGTCCATGTGATAGATAACACCGGGTCCATGGGATAGATAACACCGGGTCCATGGGATAGATAACACCGGGTCCATGGGATAGATAACACTGGGTCCATGTGATAGATAACACTGGGTCCATGGGATAGATAACACTGGGTCCATGTGATAGATAACACTGGGTCCATGGGATAGATAACACCGGGTCCATGGGATAGATAACACCGGGTCCATGGGATAGATAACACCGGGTCCATAGGATAGATAACACCGGGTCCATGGGATAGATAACATCGGGTCCATGGGACAGATAACATCGGGTCCATGGGATAGATAACACCGGGTCAATGGGATAGATAACACCAGGTCCATGTGATAGATAACACCAGGTCCATGGGATAGATAACACTGGGTCCATGGGATAGATAACACCAGGTCCATGTGATAGATAACACCAGGTCCATGTGATAGATAACACCAGGTCCATGGGATAGATAACACTGGGTCCATGGGATAGATAACACCGGGTCCATGTGATAGATAACACCAGGTCCATGGGATAGATAACACCGGGTCCATGGGATAGATAACACTGGGTCCATGGGATAGATAACACCGGGTCCATGTGATAGATAACACCGGGTCCATGTGATAGATAACACCGGGTCCATGGGATAGATAACACCGGGTCCATGTGATAGATAACACCAGGTCCATGGGATAGATAACACCGGGTCCATGGGATAGATAACACCGGGTCCATGTGATAGATAACACCAGGTCCATGGGATAGATAACACCAGGTCCATGGGATAGATAACACCAGGTCCATGGGATAGATAACACCAGGTCCATGGGATAGATAACACCAGGTCCATGGGATAGATAACACCGGGTCCATGTGATAGATAACACCAGGTCCATGGGATAGATAACACCGGGTCCATGGGATAGATAACACCAGGTCCATGGGATAGATAACACCAGGTCCATGGATAGATAACATCGGGTCCATGTGATAGATAACACCAGGTCCATGTGATAGATAACACCGGGTCCATGGGATAGATAACACCGGGTCCATGGGATAGATAACACCAGGTCCATGGATAGATAACATCGGGTCCATGTGATAGATAACACTGGGTCCATGGGATAGATAACACTGGGTCCATGTGATAGATAACACCAGGTCCATGTGATAGATAACACTGGGTCCATGTGATAGATAACACCAGGTCCATGTGATAGATAACACCAGGTCCATGTGATAGATAACACCGGGTCCATGTGAGAGATAACACCAGGTCCATGGGATAGATAACACCGGGTTCATGGGATAGATAACACTGGGTCCATGTGATAGATAACACCAGGTCCATGTGATAGATAACACCGGGTCCATGGGATAGATAACACCGGGTCCATGTGATAGATAACACTGGGTCCATGTGATAGATAACACCGGGTCCATGGGATAGATAACACTGGGTCCATGGGATAGATAACACCGGGTCCATGGATAGATAACACCGGGTCCATGGATAGATAACACCGGGTCCATGGGATAGATAACACTGGGTCCATGGGATAGATAACACCGGGTCCATGGGATAGATAACACTGGGTCCATGGGATAGATAACACCGGGTCCATGGGATAGATAACACCGGGTCCATGGATAGATAACACCGGGTCCATGGGACAGATAACACTGGGTCCATGGGATAGATAACACTGGGTCCATGTGATAGATAACACCGGGTCCATGTGATAGATAACACCAGGTCCATGTGATAGATAACACCGGGTCCATGGATAGATAACACTGGGTCCATGGGATAGATAACACCAGGTCCATGTGATAGATAACACCGGGTCCATGGATAGATAACACTGGGTCCATGGGATAGATAACACTGGGTCCATGGGATAGATAACACCAGGTCCATGGGATAGATAACACCGGGTCCATGGGACAGATAACACCGGGTCCATGTGATAGATAACACCGGGTCCATGGGATAGATAACACTGGGTCCATGGGATAGATAACACCAGGTCCATGGATAGATAACACCGGGTCCATGGGATAGATAACACCGGGTCCATGGATAGATAACACTGGGTCCATGGGATAGATAACACCGGGTCCATGTGATAGATAACACCAGGTCCATGGGATAGATAACACCAGGTCCATGTGATAGATAACACCAGGTCCATGGGATAGATAACACCGGGTCCATGTGATAGATAACACCAGGTCCATGGGATAGATAACACCAGGTCCATGGGATAGATAACACCAGGTCCATGGGATAGATAACACCGGGTCCATGTGAGAGATAACACTGGGTCCATGTGATAGATAACACTGGGTCCATGGGATAGATAACACCAGGTCCATGTGATAGATAACACCGGGTCCATGTGATAGATAACACCGGGTCCATGGGATAGATAACACCAGGTCCATGTGATAGATAACACCAGGTCCATGTGATAGATAACACCGGGTCCATGGGATAGATAACACCGGGTCCATGTGATAGATAACACCGGGTCCATGTGATAGATAACACCAGGTCCATGTGATAGATAACACCGGGTCCATGGGATAGATAACACCGGGTCCATGGGATAGATAACACCAGGTCCATGGATAGATAACATCGGGTCCATGTGATAGATAACACCGGGTCCATGGGATAGATAACACCGGGTCCATGGGATAGATAACACCGGGTCCATGGGATAGATAACATCGGGTCCATGTGATAGATAACACTGGGTCCATGGGATAGATAACACTGGGTCCATGTGATAGATAACACCAGGTCCATGTGATAGATAACACCGGGTCCATGTGATAGATAACACCGGGTCCATGTGATAGATAACACCAGGTCCATGTGATAGATAACACCAGGTCCATGTGATAGATAACACCGGGTCCATGTGAGAGATAACACCAGGTCCATGGGATAGATAACACCGGGTTCATGGGATAGATAACACTGGGTCCATGTGATAGATAACACCAGGTCCATGTGATAGATAACACCGGGTCCATGGGATAGATAACACCGGGTCCATGGGATAGATAACACCGGGTCCATGGGATAGATAACACCGGGTCCATGTGATAGATAACACCGGGTCCATGTGATAGATAACACCAGGTCCATGTGATAGATAACACCGGGTCCATGGGATAGATAACACCGGGTCCATGTGATAGATAACACCGGGTCCATGGATAGATAACACCGGGTCCATGGGATAGATAACACTGGGTCCATGGGATAGATAACACCGGGTCCATGGGATAGATAACACCGGGTCCATGGGATAGATAACACCGGGTCCATGGGATAGATAACACCGGGTCCATGGATAGATAACACCGGGTCCATGGGACAGATAACACTGGGTCCATGGGATAGATAACACTGGGTCCATGTGATAGATAACACCGGGTCCATGTGATAGATAACACCAGGTCCATGTGATAGATAACACCGGGTCCATGGATAGATAACACTGGGTCCATGGGATAGATAACACCAGGTCCATGTGATAGATAACACCGGGTCCATGGATAGATAACACTGGGTCCATGGGATAGATAACACTGGGTCCATGGGATAGATAACACCAGGTCCATGGGATAGATAACACCGGGTCCATGGGATAGATAACACCGGGTCCATGTGATAGATAACACCGGGTCCATGTGATAGATAACACTGGGTCCATGGGATAGATAACACCAGGTCCATGGATAGATAACACCGGGTCCATGGGATAGATAACACCGGGTCCATGGATAGATAACACTGGGTCCATGGGATAGATAACACCGGGTCCATGTGATAGATAACACCAGGTCCATGGGATAGATAACACCAGGTCCATGTGATAGATAACACTGGGTCCATGGGATAGATAACACTGGGTCCATGGGATAGATAACACCAGGTCCATGTGATAGATAACACCGGGTCCATGGGATAGATAACACCAGGTCCATGGGATAGATAACACCAGGTCCATGGGATAGATAACACCAGGTCCATGGGATAGATAACACCAGGTCCATGGGATAGATAACACCAGGTCCATGGGATAGATAACACCAGGTCCATGGGATAGATAACACCGGGTCCATGGGATAGATAACACCAGGTCCATGGGATAGATAACACCGGGTCCATGTGATAGATAACACCAGGTCCATGTGATAGATAACACCGGGTCCATGGGATAGATAACACCGGGTCCATGGGATAGATAACACCAGGTCCATGGGATAGATAACACTGGGTCCATGGGATAGATAACACCAGGTCCATGGGATAGATAACACTTGGTCCATGTGATAGATAACACCGGGTCCATGGGATAGATAACACCGGGTCCATGTGATAGATAACACTGGGTCCATGTGATAGATAACACCGGGTCCATGTGATAGATAACACCGGGTCCATGTGAGAGATAACACTGGGTCCATGTGATAGATAACACCGGGTCCATGTGATAGATAACACCAGGTCCATGGGATAGATAACACCGGGTCCATGTGATAGATAACACCGGGTCCATGGGATAGATAACACCGGGTCCATGGGATAGATAACACCGGGTCCATGGGATAGATAACACCGGGTCCATGGGATAGATAACACCGGGTCCATGGGATAGATAACACCGGGTCCATGTGATAGATAACACCGGGTCCATGGGATAGATAACACCGGGTCCATGGGATCGATAACACCGGGTCCATGGGATAGATAACACTGGGTCCATGTGATAGATAACACCGGGTCCATGTGATAGATAACACCGGGTCCATGGGATAGATAACACCGGGTCCATGGGATAGATAACACCGGGTCCATGGGATAGATAACACTGGGTCCATGTGAGAGATAACACCAGGTCCATGTGATAGATAACACCGGGTCCATGGGATAGATAACACCGGGTCCATGGGATAGATAACACCGGGTCCATGGGATAGATAACATCGGGTCCATGGGATAGATAACACCAGGTCCATGTGATAGATAACACCGGGTCCATGTGATAGATAACACCAGGTCCATGGGATAGATAACACCGGGTCCATGTGATAGATAACACCGGGTCCATGGGATAGATAACACCGGGTCCATGGGATAGATAACACCGGGTCCATGGGATAGATAACACCGGGTCCATGGGATAGATAACACCAGGTCCATGGGATAGATAACATCGGGTCCATGTGATAGATAACACCAGGTCCATGTGATAGATAACACCAGGTCCATGGGATAGATAACATCGGGTCCATGTGATAGATAACACCAGGTCCATGTGATAGATAACACCAGGTCCATGGGATAGATAACATCGGGTCCATGTGATAGATAACACTGGGTCCATGGGATAGATAACACTGGGTCCATGGGATAGATAACACTGGGTCCATGGGATAGATAACATCGGGTCCATGTGATAGATAACACTGGGTCCATGGGATAGATAACACCGGGTCCATGGGATAGATAACACTGGGTCCATGGGATAGATAACACCGGGTCCATGGGATAGATAACACCGGGTCCATGTGATAGATAACACTGGGTCCATGGGATAGATAACACCGGGTCCATGTGAGAGATAACACTGGGTCCATGTGAGAGATAACACTGGGTCCATGGGATAGATAACACTGGGTCCATGGGATAGATAACACTGGGTCCATGGATAGATAACACTGGGTCCATGGGATAGATAACACCGGGTCCATGGGATAGATAACACCAGGTCCATGGGATAGATAACACTGGGTCCATGGGATAGATAACACCGGGTCCATGTGAGAGATAACACTGGGTCCATGTGAGAGATAACACTGGGTCCATGTGATAGATAACATCGGGTCCATGGGATAGATAACACCGGGTCCATGGGATAGATAACACCAGGTCCATGTGATAGATAACACCAGGTCCATGTGAGAGATAACACTGGGTCCATGGGATAGATAACACCGGGTCCATGTGAGAGATAACACTGGGTCCATGGGATAGATAACACCGGGTCCATGGGATAGATAACACTGGGTCCATGGGATAGATAACACCGGGTCCATGTGAGAGATAACACTGGGTCCATGTGATAGATAACACTGGGTCCATGGGATAGATAACACCGGGTCCATGGGATAGATAACACTGGGTCCATGGGATAGATAACACCGGGTCCATGGGATAGATAACACCAGGTCCATGGGATAGATAACACCAGGTCCATGTGATAGATAACACCGGGTCCATGTGATAGATAACACCGGGTCCATGTGATAGATAACACAGGGTCCATGGGATAGATAACACCAGGTCCATGGGATAGATAACACTGGGTCCATGGGATAGATAACACCGGGTCCATGTGATAGATAACACCGGGTCCATGGGATAGATAACACTGGGTCCATGGGATAGATAACACCGGGTCCATGTGATAGATAACACAGGGTCCATGGGATAGATAACACCAGGTCCATGGGATAGATAACACCGGGTCCATGGGATAGATAACACCGGGTCCATGTGATAGATAACACCGGGTCCATGTGATAGATAACACTGGGTCCATGTGATAGATAACACCGGGTCCATGTGATAGATAACACCGGGTCCATGGGATAGATAACACTGGGTCCATGGGATAGATAACACCAGGTCCATGGGATAGATAACACCGGGTCCATGGATAGATAACACTGGGTCCATGTGATAGATAACACCGGGTCCATGGGATAGATAACACCGGGTCCATGGGATAGATAACACCGGGTCCATGGGATAGATAACACCGGGTCCATGGGATAGATAACACCGGGTCCATGGGATAGATAACACTGGGTCCATGGGATAGATAACACCGGGTCCATGGGATAGATAACACCAGGTCCATGGGATAGATAACACCAGGTCCATGGGATAGATAACACCAGGTCCATGTGATAGATAACACAGGGTCCATGGGATAGATAACACCGGGTCCATGGGATAGATAACACCGGGTCCATGTGATAGATAACACCGGGTCCATGTGATAGATAACACAGGGTCCATGGGATAGATAACACCGGGTCCATGGGATAGATAACACCGGGTCCATGGGATAGATAACACCGGGTCCATGGGATAGATAACACCGGGTCCATGGGATAGATAACACCGGGTCCATGTGATAGATAACACAGGGTCCATGGGATAGATAACACCGGGTCCAAGTGATAGATAACATCGGGTCCATGTGATAGATAACACTGGGTCCATGGGATAGATAACACCGGGTCCATGGGATAGATAACACCGGGTCCATGGATAGATAACACCAGGTCCATGTGATAGATAACACCAGGTCCATGGATAGATAACACCAGGTCCATGGGATAGATAACACTGGGTCCATGGGATAGATAACACCAGGTCCATGGGATAGATAACACCGGGTCCATGTGATAGATAACACCAGGTCCATGTGATAGATAACACCGGGTCCATGTGATAGATAACACCGGGTCCATGGGATAGATAACACCGGGTCCATGGGATAGATAACACTGGGTCCATGTGATAGATAACACCAGGTCCATGTGATAGATAACACCGGGTCCATGGGATAGATAACACCGGGTCCATGTGATAGATAACACCGGGTCCATGGGATAGATAACACCGGGTCCATGTGATAGATAACACCGGGTCCATGTGATAGATAACACCGGGTCCATGGGATAGATAACACCGGGTCCATGTGATAGATAACACTGGGTCCATGTGATAGATAACACCAGGTCCATGTGATAGATAACACCGGGTCCATGGGATAGATAACACCGGGTCCATGTGATAGATAACACCGGGTCCATGTGATAGATAACACAGGGTCCATGGGATAGATAACACCGGGTCCATGGGATAGATAACACCGGGTCCATGGGATAGATAACACCAGGTCCATGGATAGATAACACCGGGTCCATGGGATAGATAACACCGGGTCCATGTGATAGATAACACCGGGTCCATGGATAGATAACACCGGGTCCATGTGATAGATAACACTGGGTCCATGTGATCGATAACACCGGGTCCATGTGATAGATAACACCGGGTCCATGTGATAGATAACACCGGGTCCATGGATAGATAACACCGGGTCCATGTGATAGATAACACCGGGTCCATGGATAGATAACACTGGGTCCATGGGATAGATAACACTGGGTCCATGTGACAGATAACACTGGGTCCATGTGATAGATAACACTGGGTCCATGGGATACATAACATCGGGTCCATGTGATAGATAACACCAGGTCCATGGGATAGATAACACCGGGTCCATGGGATAGATAACACCGGGTCCATGTGATAGATAACACCGGGTCCATGGGATAGATAACACCGGGTCCATGGGATAGATAACACTGGGTCCATGGGATAGATAACACTGGGTCCATGGGATAGATAACACCAGGTCCATGGATAGATAACACCGGGTCCATGTGATAGATAACACTGGGTCCATGTGATAGATAACACCGGGTCCATGGGATAGATAACACTGCGTCCATGGGATAGATAACACCGGGTCCATGTGATAGATAACATCGGGTCCATGTGATAGATAACACTGGGTCCATGTGATAGATAACACCGGGTCCATGTGATAGATAACACCGGGTCCATGGGATAGATAACACTGGGTCCATGGGATAGATAACACCAGGTCCATGTGATAGATAACACCGGGTCCATGTGATAGATAACACCGGGTCCATGGGATAGATAACACCGGGTCCATGGGATAGATAACACCGGGTCCATGGGATAGATAACACTGGGTCCATGGGATAGATAACACCGGGTCCATGGATAGATAACACTGGGTCCATGTGATAGATAACACCAGGTCCATGTGATAGATAACACTGGGTCCATGGGATAGATAACACCAGGTCCATGTGATAGATAACACCGGGTCCATGTGATAGATAACACCGGGTCCATGGGATAGATAACACCGGGTCCATGGGATAGATAACACCGGGTCCATGGGATAGATAACACCGGGTCCATGGGATAGATAACACCGGGTCCATGGATAGATAACACCGGGTCCATGGATAGATAACACCAGGTCCATGTGATAGATAACACTGGGTCCATGTGATAGATAACACTGGGTCCATGTGATAGATAACACTGGGTCCATGTGATAGATAACACTGGGTCCATGGGATAGATAACACCGGGTCCATGTGATAGATAACACTGGGTCCATGGGATAGATAACACTGGGTCCATGTGATAGATAACACTGGGTCCATGGGATAGATAACACCGGGTCCATGGGATAGATAACACCGGGTCCATGGATAGATAACACCGGGTCCATGGATAGATAACACTGGGTCCATGTGATAGATAACACCAGGTCCATGTGATAGATAACACTGGGTCCATGTGATAGATAACACTGGGTCCATGGGATAGATAACACTGGGTCCATGTGATAGATAACACTGGGTCCATGGGATAGATAACACCGGGTCCATGTGATAGATAACACCGGGTCCATGTGATAGATAACACCAGGTCCATGGATAGATAACACCGGGTCCATGGATAGATAACACCGGGTCCATGTGATAGATAACACCAGGTCCATGGATAGATAACACCGGGTCCATGGATAGATAACACTGGGTCCATGTGATAGATAACACTGGGTCCATGGGATAGATAACACCGGGTCCATGTGATAGATAACACCGGGTCCATGGGATAGATAACACCGGGTCCATGGGATAGATAACACTGGGTCCATGTGATAGATAACACCGGTTCCATGTGATAGATAACACTGGGTCCATGTGATAGATAACACTGGGTCCATGGGATAGATAACACCGGGTCCATGGGATAGATAACACTGGGTCCATGTGAGAGATAACACTGGGTCCATGGGATAGATAACACTGGGTCCATGTGATAGATAACACTGGGTCCATGTGATAGATAACACTGGGTCCATGGGATAGATAACACCGGGTCCATGGGATAGATAACACTGGGTCCATGTGATAGATAACACTGGGTCCATGTGATAGATAACACTGGGTCCATGTGATAGATAACACTGGGTCCATGTGATCGATAACACTGGGTCCATGGGATAGATAACACCGGGTCCATGGGAGAGATAACACCGGGTCCATGGGATAGATAACACCGGGTCCATGGGATAGATAACACCGGGTCCATGTGATAGATAACACCGGGTCCATGGGATAGATAACACCGGGTCCATGGGATAGATAACACCGGGTCCATGTGATAGATAACACCGGGTCCATGGGATAGATAACACCAGGTCCATGTGATAGATAACACCGGGTCCATGGGATAGATAACACTGGGTCCATGTGATAGATAACACTGGGTCCATGTGATAGATAACACTGGGTCCATGTGATAGATAACACCGGGTCCATGGGATAGATAACACCGGGTCCATGGGATAGATAACACCGGGTCCATGGGATAGATAACACCGGGTCCATGGGATAGATAACACCGGGTCCATGGGATAGATAACACCGGGTCCATGGGATAGATAACACCGGGTCCATGGGATAGATAACACCGGGTCCATGGGATAGATAACACTGGGTCCATGGGATAGATAACACCGGGTCCATGGGATAGATAACACCGGGTCCATGGGATAGATAACACCGGGTCCATGGGATAGATAACACCGGGTCCATGTGATAGATAACACTGGGTCCATGGGATAGATAACACCGGGTCCATGTGATAGATAACACCGGGTCCATGGGATAGATAACACCGGGTCCATGGGATAGATAACACCGGGTCCATGTGATAGATAACACCGGGTCCATGGGATAGATAACACCAGGTCCATGTGATAGATAACACCGGGTCCATGGGATAGATAACACCGGGTCCATGGGATAGATAACACCGGGTCCATGGGATAGATAACACCGGGTCCATGGGATAGATAACACTGGGTCCATGGGATAGATAACACTGGGTCCATGTGATAGATAACACTGGGTCCATGTGATAGATAACACCAGGTCCATGTGATAGATAACACAGGTTCCATGGATAGATAACACCAGGTCCATGGGATAGATAACACCGGGTCCATGGATAGATAACACTGGGTCCATGGGATAGATAACACTGGGTCCATGTGATAGATAACACTGGGTCCATGTGATAGATAACACTGGGTCCATGTGATAGATAACACCAGGTCCATGTGATAGATAACACAGGTTCCATGGATAGATAACACCAGGTCCATGGGATAGATAACACCAGGTCCATGGGATAGATAACACCGGGTCCATGGATAGATAACACTGGGTCCATGTGAGAGATAACACTGGGTCCATGTGATAGATAACACTGGGTCCATGTGATAGATAACATCGGGTCCATGTGATAGGTAACACTGGGTCCATGTGATAGATAACACTGGGTCCATGTGATAGATAACACCAGGTCCATGTGATAGATAACACTGGGTCCATGTGATAGATAACACCAGGTCCATGTGACAGATAACACCAGGTCCATGTGATAGATAACACTGGGTCCATGTGATAGATAACACCAGGTCCATGTGATAGATAACACTGGGTCCATGGGATAGATAACACCAGGTCCATGGGATAGATAACACCGGGTCCATGGGATAGATAACACCGGGTCCATGTGATAGATAACACCGGGTCCATGGGATAGATAACACCGGGTCCATGGATAGATAACACCAGGTCCATGGGATAGATAACACCAGGTCCATGGGATAGATAACACCAGGTCCATGTGATAGATAACACCGGGTCCATGGGATAGATAACACCGGGTCCATGGATAGATAACACTGGGTCCATGTGATAGATAACACCAGGTCCATGTGATAGATAACACTGGGTCCATGGGATAGATAACACCGGGTCCATGTGATAGATAACACCGGGTCCATGGGATAGATAACACCGGGTCCATGGGATAGATAACACTGGGTCCATGGGATAGATAACACCGGGTCCATGTGATAGATAACACCGGGTCCATGGGATAGATAACACCGGGTCCATGGATAGATAACACCGGGTCCATGTGATAGATAACACCAGGTCCATGGGATAGATAACACCGGGTCCATGGGATAGATAACACCGGGTCCATGGGATAGATAACACCAGGTCCATGGGATAGATAACACCGGGTCCATGGGATAGATAACACCAGGTCCATGGGATAGATAACACCAGGTCCATGGGATAGATAACACCGGGTCCATGGGATAGATAACACCGGGTCCATGGGATAGATAACACCGGGTCCATGGATAGATAACACCGGGTCCATGGATAGATAACACCTGGTCCATGGGATAGATAACACCGGGTCCATGGATAGATAACACCGGGTCCATGGATAGATAACACCAGGTCCATGGGATAGATAACACAGGGTCCATGGGATAGATAACACCGGGTCCATGGATAGATAACACCGGGTCCATGGATAGATAACACCAGGTCCATGGGATAGATAACACCGGGTCCATGGGATAGATAACACTGGGTCCATGTGATAGATAACACCGGGTCCATGGGATAGATAACACTGGGTCCATGGGATAGATAACACCGGGTCCATGTGATAGATAACACTGGGTCCATGGGATAGATAACACCGGGTCCATGTGATAGATAACACTGGGTCCATGGGATAGATAACACCGGGTCCATGTGATAGATAACACTGGGTCCATGGGATAGATAACACCGGGTCCATGTGATAGATAACACCGGGTCCATGGATAGATAACACCGGGTCCATGGATAGATAACACCGGGTCCATGGATAGATAACACTGGGTCCATGTAATAGATAACACTGGGTCCATGTGATAGATAACACTGGGTCCATGTGATAGATAACACCGGGTCCATGTGATAGATAACACCAGGTCCATGTGATAGATAACACAGGGTCCATGGATAGATAACACCAGGTCCATGGGATAGATAACACTGGGTCCATGTGATAGATAACACCGGGTCCATGGGATAGATAACACCAGGTCCATGTGATAGATAACACCGGGTCCATGGGATAGATAACACCAGGTCCATGTGATAGATAACACTGGGTCCATGTGATAGATAACACTGGGTCCATGTGATAGATAACACCAGGTCCATGGGATAGATAACACCGGGTCCATGGGATAGATAACACCGGGTCCATGTGATAGATAACACTGGGTCCATGTGATAGATAACACCGGGTCCATGTGATAGATAACACCGGGTCCATGGGATAGATAACACCGGGTCCATGTGATAGATAACACTGGGTCCATGTGATAGATAACACTGGGTCCATGTGATAGATAACACCGGGTCCATGTGATAGATAACACCAGGTCCATGTGATAGATAACACAGGGTCCATGGATAGATAACACCAGGTCCATGGGATAGATAACACCGGGTCCATGGGATAGATAACACCAGGTCCATGTGATAGATAACACCGGGTCCATGGGATAGATAACACCGGGTCCATGTGATAGATAACACTGGGTCCATGGATAGATAACATCGGGTCCATGGGGTAGATAACACCAGGTCCATGGGATAGATAACACCGGGTCCATGGGATAGATAACACCGGGTCCATGGGATAGATAACACCAGGTCCATGTGATAGATAACACTGGGTCCATGGGATAGATAACACCAGGTCCATGTGATAGATAACACCGGGTCCATGGGATAGATAACACTGGGTCCATGTGATAGATAACACCAGGTCCATGTGATAGATAACACCGGGTCCATGGGCCATAGATAACACCAGGTCCATGTGATAGATAACATCGGGTCCATGGGATAGATAACACTGGGTCCATGTGATAGATAACATCGGGTCCATGGGATAGATAACACCAGGTCCATGGGATAGATAACACCGGGTCCATGGGATAGATAACACCGGGTCCATGTGATAGATAACACCGGGTCCATGGGATAGATAACACCGGGTCCATGTGATAGATAACACCGGGTCCATGGGATAGATAACACCAGGTCCATGTGATAGATAACATCGGGTCCATGGGATAGATAACACCAGGTCCATGGGATAGATAACACCGGGTCCATGGGATAGATAACACCGGGTCCATGTGATAGATAACACCGGGTCCATGGGATAGATAACACCGGGTCCATGTGATAGATAACACCGGGTCCATGGGATAGATAACACCAGGTCCATGTGATAGATAACATCGGGTCCATGGGATAGATAACACCTGGTCCATGGGATAGATAACACCGGGTCCATGGGATAGATAACACTGGGTCCATGGGATAGATAACACTGGGTCCATGGGATAGATAACACCGGGTCCATGGGATAGATAACACCAGGTCCATGTGATAGATAACACCGGGTCCATGTGATAGATAACACCGGGTCCATGTGATAGATAACACCAGGTCCATGTGATAGATAACACCGGGTCCATGTGATAGATAACACCGGGTCCATGGGATAGATAACACCAGGTCCATGTGATAGATAACACCGGGTCCATGGGATAGATAACACCGGGTCCATGTGATAGATAACACCGGGTCCATGGGATAGATAACACCAGGTCCATGTGATAGATAACACCGGGTCCATGTGATAGATAACACCAGGTCCATGTGATAGATAACACCAGGTCCATGGGATAGATAACACCGGGTCCATGTGATAGATAACACTGGGTCCATGGGATAGATAACACCGGGTCCATGGGATAGATAACACCGGGTCCATGGGATAGATAACACCGGGTCCATGGGATAGATAACACTGGGTCCATGTGATAGATAACACCAGGTCCATGGGATAGATAACACCGGGTCCATGTGATAGATAACACCGGGTCCATGGGATAGATAACACCAGGTCCGTGTGATAGATAACACCGGGTCCATGGGATAGATAACACCGGGTCCATGGGATAGATAACACTGGGTCCATGTGATAGATAACACCAGGTCCATGGGATAGATAACACCAGGTCCATGGGATAGATAACACCGGGTCCATGTGATAGATAACACCGGGTCCATGTGATAGATAACACCAGGTCCATGTGATAGATAACACCAGGTCCATGGGATAGATAACACCGGGTCCATGTGATAGATAACACCGGGTCCATGGGATAGATAACACCAGGTCCATGTGATAGATAACACCAGGTCCATGGGATAGATAACACCGGGTCCATGGGATAGATAACACCGGGTCCATGTGATAGATAACACTGGGTCCATGTGATAGATAACACCGGGTCCATGTGATAGATAACATCGGGTCCATGTGATAGATAACACTGGGTCCATGTGATAGATAACACCAGGTCCATGGGATAGATAACACCGGGTCCATGGGATAGATAACACCAGGTCCATGGGATAGATAACATCGGGTCCATGTGATAGATAACACCGGGTCCATGTGATAGATAACACCGGGTCCATGTGAGAGATAACACTGGGTCCATGTGATAGATAACACCGGGTCCATGTGAGAGATAACACTGGGTCCATGTGAGAGATAACACCGGGTCCATGGGATAGATAACACCGGGTCCATGTGATAGATAACACCAGGTCCATGGGATAGATAACACCGGGTCCATGTGATAGATAACACCGGGTCCATGGGATAGATAACACTGGGTCCATGGATAGATAACACCGGGTCCATGGGATAGATAACACCGGGTCCATGGGATAGATAACACCGGGTCCATGGGATAGATAACACCAGGTCCATGGGATAGATAACACCGGGTCCATGTGATAGATAACACCGGGTCCATGGGATAGATAACACCAGGTCCATGGGATAGATAACACCGGGTCCATGTGATAGATAACACCGGGTCCATGTGAGAGATAACACTGGGTCCATGTGATAGATAACACCGGGTCCATGGGATAGATAACACCGGGTCCATGGGATAGATAACACTGGGTCCATGGGATAGATAACACCGGGTCCATGGGATAGATAACACCGGGTCCATGGGATAGATAACACTGGGTCCATGGGATAGATAACACCGGGTCCATGGGATAGATAACACCGGGTCCATGGGATAGATAACACCAGGTCCATGGGATAGATAACATCGGGTCCA
Organism: Heptranchias perlo; assembly: GCF_035084215.1. Lineage (NCBI taxonomy): Eukaryota > Metazoa > Chordata > Chondrichthyes > Hexanchiformes > Hexanchidae > Heptranchias > Heptranchias perlo. Next base: position 108,915,562 of record NC_090325.1, on the reverse strand, counting down.
TCGGATAGATAACACCGGGTCCATGGGATAGATAACACCAGGTCCATGGGATAGATAACACTGGGTCCATGGGATAGATAACACCAGGTCCATGTGATAGATAACACCAGGTCCATGGATAGATAACACCAGGTCCATGTGATAGATAACACCGGGTCCATGGGATAGATAACACCGGGTCCATGTGATAGATAACACCGGGTCCATGGGATAGATAACACCGGGTCCATGGGATAGATAACACCGGGTCCATGTGATAGATAACACCGGGTCCATGGGATAGATAACACCGGGTCCATGTGATAGATAACACCAGGTCCATGGGATAGATAACACCGGGTCCATGGGATAGATAACACCGGGTCCATGTGATAGATAACACCGGGTCCATGGGATAGATAACACCGGGTCCATGTGATAGATAACACTGGGTCCATGTGATAGATAACATCGGGTCCATGGGATAGATAACACCGGGTCCATGGGATAGATAACACCGGGTCCATGTGATAGATAACACTGGGTCCATAGGATAGATAACACCGGGTCCATGGGATAGATAACACCGGGTCCATGTGATAGATAACACCGGGTCCATGTGAGAGATAACACCAGGTCCATGGGATAGATAACACTGGGTCCATAGGATAGATAACACCGGGTCCATGGGATAGATAACACCGGGTCCATGTGATAGATAACACCGGGTCCATGGGATAGATAACACCAGGTCCATGGGATAGATAACACCAGGTCCATGGGATAGATAACACCGGGTCCATGTGATAGATAACACCGGGTCCATGGGATAGATAACACCGGGTCCATGGGATAGATAACACCGGGTCCATGGGATAGATAACACCAGGTCCATGGGATAGATAACACCAGGTCCATGGGATAGATAACACCGGGTCCATGTGATAGATAACACCGGGTCCATGGGATAGATAACACCAGGTCCATGGGATAGATAACACCAGGTCCATGGGATAGATAACACCGGGTCCATGTGATAGATAACACCGGGTCCATGGGATAGATAACACCGGGTCCATGGGATAGATAACACCGGGTCCATGTGATAGATAACACTGGGTCCATGTGATAGATAACACCGGGTCCATGGGATAGATAACACCGGGTCCATGTGATAGATAACACTGGGTCCATGTGATAGATAACACCGGGTCCATGTGATAGATAACACTGGGTCCATGTGATAGATAACACCGGGTCCATGTGATAGATAACACCGGGTCCATGTGATAGATAACACCAGGTCCATGGGATAGATAACACCGGGTCCATGTGATAGATAACACCGGGTCCATGTGATAGATAACACCGGGTCCATGTGATAGATAACACCAGGTCCATGGGATAGATAACACCGGGTCCATGTGATAGATAACACCGGGTCCATGTGATAGATAACACCAGGTCCATGGGATAGATAACACCGGGTCCATGTGATAGATAACACTGGGTCCATGTGATAGATAACACCGGGTCCATGTGATAGATAACACCAGGTCCATGGGATAGATAACACCGGGTCCATGTGATAGATAACACCGGGTCCATGTGATAGATAACACCAGGTCCATGGGTTAGATAACACCGGGTCCATGTGATAGATAACACCGGGTCCATGTGATAGATAACACCGGGTCCATGTGATAGATAACACCGGGTCCATGTGATAGATAACACCGGGTCCATGTGATAGATAACACCGGGTCCATGTGATAGATAACACCGGGTCCATGGGATAGATAACACCGGGTCCATGTGATAGATAACACTGGGTCCATGTGATAGATAACACCGGGTCCATGGGATAGATAACACTGGGTCCATGGATAGATAACACCAGGTCCATGGGATAGATAACACCGGGTCCATGGGATAGATAACACCAGGTCCATGGGATAGATAACACCGGGTCCATGTGATAGATAACACTGGGACCATGTGAGAGATAACATCGGGTCCGTGGGATAGATAACACTGGGTCCATGTGATAGATAACACTGGGTCCATGTGATAGATAACATCGGGTCCATGGGATAGATAACACTGGGTCCATGGGATAGATAACACCGGGTCCATGTGATAGATAACACCAGGTCCATGGGATAGATAACACCGGGTCCATGTGATAGATAACACTGGGTCCATGTGAGAGATAACATCGGGTCCATGGGATAGATAACACTGGGTCCATGTGATAGATAACACTGGGTCCATGTGAGAGATAACATCGGGTCCATGGGATAGATAACACCGGGTCCATGTGATAGATAACACTGGGTCCATGTGATAGATAACACTGGGTTCATGTGATAGATAACACCGGGTCCATGGATAGATAACACCGGGTCCATGTGATAGATAACACCGGGTCCATGTGATAGATAACACCGGGTCCATGTGATAGATAACACCGGGTCCATGTGATAGATAACACCGGGTCCATGGGATAGATAACACCGGGTCCATGGGATAGATAACACCAGGTCCATGGGATAGATAACACCGGGTCCATGGGATAGATAACACCGGGTCCATGGGATAGATAACACCGGGTCCATGGGATAGATAACACCAGGTCCATGGGATAGATAACACCGGGTCCATGGGATAGATAACACCGGGTCCATGTGATAGATAACACCGGGTCCATGGGATAGATAACACCGGGTCCATGGGATAGATAACACCGGGTCCATGTGATAGATAATACTGGGTCCATGTGATAGATAACACCGGGTCCATGGGATAGATAACACCGGGTCCATGTGATAGATAACACCAGGTCCATGGGATAGATAACACCGGGTCCATGTGATAGATAACACCGGGTCCATGTGATAGATAACACCGGGTCCATGGGATAGATAACACCGGGTCCATGTGATAGATAACACTGGGTCCATGTGATAGATAACACCGGGTCCATGGGATAGATAACACCGGGTCCATGGGATAGATAACACCGGGTCCATGTGATAGATAACACTGGGTCCATGTGATAGATAACACCGGGTCCATGGGATAGATAACACCGGGTCCATGTGATAGATAACACCGGGTCCATGTGATAGATAACACCGGGTCCATGTGATAGATAACACCGGTTCCATGGGATAGATAACACCGGGTCCATGTGATAGATAACACTGGGTCCATGTGATAGATAACACCGGGTCCATGTGATAGATAACACCGGGTCCATGTGATAGATAACACTGGGTCCATGTGATAGATAACACCGGGTCCATGGGATAGATAACACCGGGTCCATGGGATAGATAACACCGGGTCCATGGGATAGATAACACCAGGTCCATGTGATAGATAACACCGGGTCCATGGGATAGATAACACCAGGTCCATGTGATAGATAACACCGGGTCCATGGGATAGATAACACCAGGTCCATGTGATAGATAACACTGGGTCCATGGGATAGATAACACCGGGTCCATGTGATAGATAACACCGGGTCCATGTGATAGATAACACCGGGTCCATGTGATAGATAACACCGGGTCCATGTGATAGATAACACTGGGTCCATGGGATAGATAACACCAGGTCCATGGGATAGATAACACCAGGTCCATGTGATAGATAACACCAGGTCCATGGGATAGAAAACACCAGGTCCATGGGATAGATAACACCGGGTCCATGTGATAGATAACACCGGGTCCATGGGATAGATAACACTGGGTCCATGGGATAGATAACACCAGGTCCATGGATAGATAACACCGGGTCCATGTGATAGATAACACTGGGTCCATGGGATAGATAACACCAGGTCCATGGGATAGATAACACCAGGTCCATGGATAGATAACACCGGGTCCATGTGATAGATAACACCGGGTCCATGTGATAGATAACACCGGGTCCATGGGATAGATAACACTGGGTCCATGGGATAGATAACACCGGGTCCATGTGATAGATAACACCGGGTCCATGGGATAGATAACACTGGGTCCATGTGAGAGATAACATCGGGTCCGTGGGATAGATAACACTGGGTCCATGTGATAGATAACACTGGGTCCATGTGATAGATAACATCGGGTCCATGGGATAGATAACACTGGGTCCATGGGATAGATAACACCGGGTCCATGTGATAGATAACACCAGGTCCATGGGATAGATAACACCGGGTCCATGTGATAGATAACACTGGGTCCATGTGAGAGATAACATCGGGTCCATGGGATAGATAACACTGGGTCCATGTGATAGATAACACTGGGTCCATGTGAGAGATAACATCGGGTCCATGGGATAGATAACACCGGGTCCATGTGATAGATAACACTGGGTCCATGTGATAGATAACACTGGGTCCATGTGATAGATAACACCGGGTCCATGGATAGATAACACCGGGTCCATGTGATAGATAACACCAGGTCCATGGGATAGATAACACCGGGTCCATGTGATAGATAACACCGGGTCCATGTGATAGATAACACCGGGTCCATGTGATAGATAACACCGGGTCCATGTGATAGATAACACCGGGTCCATGGGATAGATAACACCGGGTCCATGGGATAGATAACACCAGGTCCATGGGATAGATAACACCGGGTCCATGGGATAGATAACACCGGGTCCATGGGATAGATAACACCGGGTCCATGGGATAGATAACACCAGGTCCATGGGATAGATAACACCGGGTCCATGGGATAGATAACACCGGGTCCATGTGATAGATAACACCGGGTCCATGGGATAGATAACACCGGGTCCATGGGATAGATAACACCGGGTCCATGTGATAGATAACACTGGGTCCATGTGATAGATAACACCGGGTCCATGGGATAGATAACACCGGGTCCATGTGATAGATAACACCAGGTCCATGGGATAGATAACACCGGGTCCATGTGATAGATAACACCGGGTCCATGTGATAGATAACACCGGGTCCATGGGATAGATAACACCGGGTCCATGTGATAGATAACACTGGGTCCATGTGATAGATAACACCGGGTCCATGGGATAGATAACACGGGGTCCATGGGATAGATAACACCGGGTCCATGTGATAGATAACACTGGGTCCATGTGATAGATAACACCGGGTCCATGGGATAGATAACACCGGGTCCATGTGATAGATAACACCGGGTCCATGTGATAGATAACACCAGGTCCATGTGATAGATAACACCGGGTCCATGGGATAGATAACACCGGGTCCATGGGATAGATAACACCGGGTCCATGGGATAGATAACACCGGGTCCATGTGATAGATAACACCGGGTCCATGTGATAGATAACACCGGGTCCATGTGATAGATAACACCGGGTCCATGTGATAGATAACACTGGGTCCATGGGATAGATAACACCAGGTCCATGGGATAGATAACACCAGGTCCATGTGATAGATAACACCAGGTCCATGGGATAGATAACACCAGGTCCATGGGATAGATAACACCGGGTCCATGTGATAGATAACACCGGGTCCATGGGATAGATAACACTGGGTCCATGGGATAGATAACACCAGGTCCATGGATAGATAACACCGGGTCCATGTGATAGATAACACTGGGTCCATGGGATAGATAACACCAGGTCCATGGGATAGATAACACCAGGTCCATGGATAGATAACACCGGGTCCATGTGATAGATAACACCGGGTCCATGTGATAGATAACACCGGGTCCATGGGATAGATAACACTGGGTCCATGGGATAGATAACACCGGGTCCATGTGATAGATAACACCGGGTCCATGGGATAGATAACACTGGGTCCATGGGATAGATAACACCAGGTCCATGTGATAGATAACACCGGGTCCATGTGATAGATAACACCGGGTCCATGGGATAGATAACACCAGGTCCATGGGATAGATAACACCGGGTCCATGGGATAGATAACACTGGGTCCATGGGATAGATAACACCAGGTCCATGGGATAGATAACACCGGGTCCATGTGATAGATAACACCGGGTCCATGTGACAGATAACACCGGGTCCATGGGATAGATAACACTGGGTCCATGGGATAGATAACACCGGGTCCATGGGATAGATAACACCAGGTCCATGTGATAGATAACACTGGGTCCATGTGATAGATAACACCGGGTCCATGTGATAGATAACACCGGGTCCATGGGATAGATAACACCGGGTCCATGGGATAGATAACACCGGGTCCATGGGATAGATAACACCGGGTCCATGTGATAGATAACACCGGGTCCATGTGATAGATAACACCGGGTCCATGGGATAGATAACACCGGGTCCATGTGATAGATAACACCGGGTCCATGTGATAGATAACACCGGGTCCATGTGATAGATAACATCGGGTCCATGGATAGATAACACCGGGTCCATGGGATAGATAACACTGGGTCCATGTGATAGATAACACCGGGTCCATGTGATAGATAACACCGGGTCCATGGGATAGATAACACCGGGTCCATGGGATAGATAACACTGGGTCCATGGGATAGATAACACCGGGTCCATGGGATAGATAACACCGGGTCCATGTGATAGATAACATCGGGTCCATGGGATAGATAACACCGGGTCCATGTGATAGATAACACCAGGTCCATGTGATAGATAACACCGGGTCCATGTGATAGATAACACCAGGTCCATGTGATAGATAACACCGGGTCCATGTGATAGATAACACCGGGTCCATGGGATAGATAACACCGGGTCCATGTGATAGATAACACCGGGTCCATGGGATAGATAACACCGGGTCCATGGGATAGATAACACTGGGTCCATAGGATAGATAACACCGGGTCCATGGGATAGATAACACTGGGTCCATGTGATAGATAACACCGGGTCCATGTGATAGATAACACTGGGTCCATGTGATAGATAACACCGGGTCCATGTGATAGATAACACTGGGTCCATGGGATAGATAACACCGGGTCCATGGGATAGATAACACTGGGTCCATGTGAGTGATAACACTGGGTCCATGTGATAGATAACACCGGGTCCATGTGATAGATAACACCAGGTCCATGTGATAGATAACACCGGGTCCATGTGATAGATAACACCAGGTCCATGTGATAGATAACATCGGGTCCATGGGATAGATAACACTGGGTCCATGTGAGAGATAACACTGGGTCCATGTGATAGATAACACCGGGTCCATGGGATAGATAACACTGTGTCCATGTGAGAGATAACACTGGGTCCATGTGATAGATAACACCGGGTCCATGGGATAGATAACACCGGGTCCATGTGATAGATAACACCGGGTCCATGTGATCGATAACACTGGGTCCATGTGATAGATAACACCGGGTCCATGTGATAGATAACACTGGGTCCATGGGATAGATAACACCGGGTCCATGTGATAGATAACACCGGGTCCATGGGATAGATAACACTGGGTCCATGGGATAGATAACACTGGGTCCATGGGATAGATAACACTGGGTCCATGGGATAGATAACACCAGGTCCATGTGATAGATAACACTGGGTCCATGTGAGAGATAACACTGGGTCCATGTGAGAGATAACACTGGGTCCATGGGATAGATAACACCGGGTCCATGTGATAGATAACACCAGGTCCATGTGATAGATAACACTGGGTCCATGTGAGAGATAACACTGGGTCCATGTGAGAGATAACACTGGGTCCATGGGATAGATAACACCAGGTCCATGGGATAGATAACACTGGGTCCATGTGAGAGATAACACTGGGTCCATGTGAGAGATAACACTGGGTCCATGTGAGAGATAACACCGGGTCCATGTGATAGATAACACCGGGTCCATGGGATAGATAACACTGGGTCCATGTGAGAGATAACACTGGGTCCATGTGAGAGATAACACTGGGTCCATGGGATAGATAACACCAGGTCCATGGGATAGATAACACCAGGTCCATGTGATAGATAACACCGGGTCCATGGGATAGATAACACCGGGTCCATGTGATAGATAACACCGGGTCCATGGATAGATAACACCAGGTCCATGTGATAGATAACACTGGGTCCATGGGATAGATAACACCAGGTCCATGTGATTGATAACACCGGGTCCATGGGATAGATAACACCGGGTCCATGGGATAGATAACACCGGGTCCATGGGATAGATAACACCGGGTCCATGGGATAGATAACACCAGGTCCATGTGATAGATAACACCGGGTCCATGTGATAGATAACACCGGGTCCATGTGATAGATAACACCGGGTCCATGTGATAGATAACACCGGGTCCATGTGATAGATAACACTGGGTCCATGTGATAGATAACACCAGGTCCATGTGATAGATAACACCGGGTCCATGTGATAGATAACACCAGGTCCATGTGATAGATAACACAGGGTCCATGGGATAGATAACACCGGGTCCATGTGATAGATAACACCGGGTCCATGTGATAGATAACACCAGGTCCATGTGATAGATAACACCGGGTCCATGGGATAGATAACACCGGGTCCATGGGATAGATAACACCGGGTCCATGTGATAGATAACACCAGGTCCATGTGATAGATAACACCGGGTCCATGTGATAGATAACACCGGGTCCATGTGATAGATAACACCGGGTCCATGTGATAGATAACACTGGGTCCATGTGATAGATAACACTGGGTCCATGTGAGAGATAACACTGGGTCCATGTGATAGATAACACCGGGTCCATGGATAGATAACACTGGGTCCATGTGAGAGATAACACTGGGTCCATGTGATAGATAACACCGGGTCCATGTGATAGATAACACCGGGTCCATGTGATAGATAACACCGGGTCCATGGGATAGATAACACTGGGTCCATGTGATAGATAACACTGGGTCCATGTGATAGATAACACCGGGTCCATGTGATAGATAACACCGGGTCCATGTGATAGATAACACCAGGTCCATGGGATAGATAACACCGGGTCCATGTGATAGATAACACCAGGTCCATGTGATAGATAACACTGGGTCCATGTGAGAGATAACACTGGGTCCATGTGAGAGATAACACTGGGTCCATGTGAGAGATAACACCGGGTCCATGTGATAGATAACACCGGGTCCATGGGATAGATAACACTGGGTCCATGTGAGAGATAACACTGGGTCCATGGGATAGATAACACTGGGTCCATGGGATAGATAACACCAGGTCCATGGGATAGATAACACCAGGTCCATGTGATAGATAACACCGGGTCCATGGGATAGATAACACCGGGTCCATGTGATAGATAACACCAGGTCCATGGGATAGATAACACTGGGTCCATGGGATAGATAACACCGGGTCCATGTGATAGATAACACCAGGTCCATGGGATAGATAACACTGGGTCCATGTGATAGATAACACCGGGTCCATGTGATAGATAACACTGGGTCCATGGGATAGATAACACCGGGTCCATGTGATAGATAACACCGGGTCCATGTGATAGATAACACCGGGTCCATGTGATAGATAACACTGGGTCCATGTGAGAGATAACACTGGGTCCATGTGATAGATAACACCGGGTCCATGGATAGATAACACTGGGTCCATGTGAGAGATAACACCGGGTCCATGTGATAGATAACACCGGGTCCATGTGATAGATAACACTGGGTCCATGTGATAGATAACACCGGGTCCATGTGATAGATAACACTGGGTCCATGTGATAGATAACACCGGGTCCATGTGATAGATAACACCAGGTCCATGTGATAGATAACACCGGGTCCATGGATAGATAACACTGGGTCCATGTGATAGATAACACTGGGTCCATGTGATAGATAACACCGGGTCCATGGATAGATAACACCGGGTCCATGGGATAGATAACACCGGGTCCATGGATAGATAACACTGGGTCCATGTGATAGATAACACTGGGTCCATGGGATAGATAACACCGGGTCCATGTGATAGATAACACCGGGTCCATGGATAGATAACACCGGGTCCATGGATAGATAACACTGGGTCCATGTGATAGATAACACTGGGTCCATGTGAGAGATAACACTGGGTCCATGTGATAGATAACACCGGGTCCATGTGATAGATAACACCGGGTCCATGGATAGATAACACCGGGTCCATGGGATAGATAACACTGGGTCCATGGGATAGATAACACCGGGTCCATGTGATAGATAACACTGGGTCCATGGATAGATAACACCGGGTCCATGGATAGATAACACTGGGTCCATGTGATAGATAACACTGGGTCCATGTGAGAGATAACACTGGGTCCATGTGATAGATAACACCGGGTCCATGTGATAGATAACACCGGGTCCATGGATAGATAACACTGGGTCCATGTGATAGATAACACCGGGTCCATGTGATAGATAACACCGGGTCCATGGATAGATAACACTGGGTCCATGTGATAGATAACACCGGGTCCATGTGATAGATAACACTGGGTCCATGTGATAGATAACACTGGGTCCATGTGATAGATAACACTGGGTCCATGTGAGAGATAACACTGGGTCCATGTGATAGATAACATCGGGTCCATGTGATAGATAACACTGGGTCCATGGGATAGATAACACCGGGTCCATGGGATAGATAACACTGGGTCCATGTGATAGATAACACCGGGTCCATGTGATAGATAACACTGGGTCCATGTTATTTCATGGACTGGTTTTGATGGCCTGAGGGGGTCGGAGAGGAATTTTTCAAAGTATTTTTTCCCTTACTGGCCCTGGGTTTTTTCTCTTTTTTTTTGCCTTTCCCAGGAGGTTGCATTGGGGTGGGGGTCATGAGGGTGGGGAGGGAGAGGAGGAGGGTGGGTGATGGTGGGGGTGTGGTGAGGGGGTGGGTTTGGAGGGGGAGGGGAGGGGGGATGGGTGGTGGGGGTGGTCGTTGGCATGGATGGAGTGGGGGTGGGGGGGGAAGAGGGGCTGGATGATGGTGAGGGGTGGGGTTGGAGGGGGAGGGGTGGTGGGAGTGCAGATGGACGGGGGTGGGGGGTGAAGAGAGGGATGGGTGGGAGGGACTGTATAATCATGGTGCTTCAGCCTTGAAGCATGGTTCAGAAATTCTTTTAAATAGATAAGTCGATAGTTGCTTGTGAAAGAGGAAAACTGAAGGAGCTAAGGAGTGAGCAGGAGAGGGGGATTAGACTAGTTAGCTCATGTGGATATAAACACCAGTGCAGATTTGATGGGCTATTTCTTTGCTGTTGTTTGACTTTGTGCGATAGTGTAAAATGGGTGATGGCGAACCAGCAGCCTGTTTTACATCTCTCCCGATTTTTAATTCCATTGAATTTGAGGGTCGTTAGACTTCCTATGAGCTTTTGCACAGTAGGTTCTTGTCAATAAGACAACCATTCAGCGTGGCGCACTCTACAAGGCATCTGGGACCTGTATGAACAGGGCAAGCAACTGTGTATCTCCTTAACCAATGCCCAACAATAATTAATTAAAATCAGAAGGAATGAGCCTCCACATTTGTAAAAGTTAATTTTCAGTGCCGGAGAGATTGTTTGGCAGTAATTAAGACTTACCACGCTGTTAAAATGGCACTTAGACATGAAATGACTTGACTTAACTTTTTTTGGCGAGTTTAGTCCGTATCTGCGATATCAGTACAGGAACTTCACGCCATTGGGGAGTCAGACGGCGAGATGCCATTTTCCCGCAGCTTTTGGGGGAGCAGGTCATCTCGTACAGCAACTTCCGAATTTCCGGTTTAACTGCGCATGTGTAGTCACCGGAAGTTGCTTTTTGATTTGTACATAAATAAGCGCTGTTAGCCTCACCGTTATTTTTACAGCAAAATCTGGCCCGATATAAAATAAAAATCGGGAGGGATGAATAACAGGCTGCCGATTCGCTATCATCCGTTTTACACTGTTGCACAAAGTCAAAATCTACTCCAATGATTCTATTACACACCCTGCGGATTCCTTAAAAATAATTTTTGCCACATCCCAATTTATGATGTTTTTAAATCTGTCCGACCTGTAGCATCTCTTTATGGCTCTTTGTACATTGCTGAGTGACAGTGCAAGCTAAGAGTGTCTGGGTAGCTGCTAATGTGTCAACTCTAGGCATCCTATCCTCCCTGAATAGGAAAAAATGGCAACTCCCTATTAGGAGGTCAGTCACTGACCTCCAGTAAGATTCATAAAATATTTATCCCCTGATTATTTTCTTTTAATATGGCTGTTAATTTAAGAAAGAAAACTCCAAAGTAAGACGATCCTGTAGTCCAATCCCAAAGTACTTTAGTAATTTAAATGTTATTTTCCTCGAGTTCCGATAACATTTCAATGCTGAGATTGTTCATATTTCCTAGTCAATCTTCTGGAGCCAGACAAGAAAACTCACCCAGCATTACACCGAGGTCACAGAGAAGCTTGTGCCTCTCGAGAGCACCCTGATTGGTTATATGGCGGACGGCCTGAATTGGTGTGGAAAACTCTCCACCCCGGGTGAGTGATGTCACCTTTTATGGTAGAAAGCATTGAATTACCATCAATACCTTTCACCTGTAATTCAAGATTAATAAATTCATGGGCTCCTTAGTAGTGGAGTTTTTGGTTTGTTAATAAATGTTTATGGTTAAAATTGTATTCTTGGAATGATCATCGATATGATCTGTTCCAGACAGGTAATACCTTGTTAATGCTGGCTCCTGCCCGGTTCGAATGGCCAGGAGAGAGGTCCTCTTGAAAGCATGCACAGAACCCAGCTCCTGTCCATTAAATTTGGAGTGTCTTGAGAGCGGTGTTCTCAAACTTTAAAAAAAAACTCTGTTCAAGTTTTTAAACTGTCCAAGGGGCTCCCTCTGGATTCAGGGTGGGGTCAATCCCCAAGAGTTACACTGTCACTTTTATATCACTCTCAGGTTGAGCTTCTCAAAGATTTCCTCAATGCGGGACTTATGGTAAGCATCAACTTCTATTGGGTTATTCAATTCCCTGCAGTATACGAAGGCTCCTATTTTTGTCACAAACCTGTGTCCACTAGGAACTGAAGTGCTGATTCCACACTCCTGCCCTTCCAGCAGGGAACGGCACTCCTAGGCAGTCCATCGTGAGAGCACAACCTGTGATTTTTCATCCATTAATTTTAATAGGTGGAAACTCACCTGTAATGTGCTCCACATGAGCACCACTCCCTGCTGGGACTGCAGGAGTATGGAATCACCCTTTGAGTTTAAACAGCCCAAAACTCAGGCCTCAGAGGCTGGCTGCATTTCATTTCATCCCCAGAGAGCCAGGCTCCTGTATGTAAATGACCCCTGAGGCCAACACTGAGGCCAATTGTCATGTCTCCACCACTAACACAAACAAGATCAAATAATTCCGCACAGACCAGGGATCAAATCCAGGTTATCGGCAGGACCAAAGGAAAGTAAACATGGGTCCCTTAGAGGCTAGGACAGGAGAAATTATAATGGGGAATAAGGAAATGGCAGAGACGTTAAACAAATATTTTGTATCTGTCTTCACAGTAGAAGATATAAAAACATTCCAGAAATAGTGGGGAACCAAGGGTCTAATGAGAGTGAGGAACTTAAAGTAATTAATATTAGTAAAGAAAACGTGCTGGAGAAATCAATGAGACTAAAAGCAGACAAATCCCCTGGAACTGATGGCCTACATCCTAGGGTTTTAAAAGAGGTGGCTGCAGAGTTAGTGGATGCATTGGTTGTGATCTTCCAAAATTATCTAGATTCTAGAACAGTCCCAGTAGATTGGAAGTTAGCAAATATAACACTGCTATTCAGGAAAGGAGGGAGAGAGAAAACAGGGAACTACAGGCCAGTTAGCCTGACATCAGTAGTCAGGAAAATGCTGGTAATGGGGCACTTAGAAAATCATAATTTGATTAGGCAGAATCACATGGTTTTATGAAAGGGAAATAGTGTTTGATAAATCTATTAAGAGTTTTTTGAGGATGTAACTAGCATGATAGATGAAGGAGAACCAGTGGATGTAGTATATTTGGATTTTCAAAAGGCATTCGATAAAGTGCCACACAAAGGTTGTTACACAAGATAAGGGCTCATGGGATTGGGGGTAATATATTAGCATGGATAGAGGATTGGTTAACGGACAGAAAACAGAGAGTAAGAATAAACGGGTCATTTTCAAGTTGGCAGGCTGTAACCAGTGGGGTGCCACAAGGATCAGTGTTTGGGCCTCAGCTATTTACAATCTATATTAATGACTTATATGGAGGGACCGTGTATAATGTATCTAAATTTGCTGACGTGCAAAGCTAGGTGGGAAAGTAAGATGTGAGGAGAACACAAAGAGTCTACAAAGGGATATAGACAGGTTAATTGAGGTGGCAGGTGGAGTATAATGTAAGGAAATGTGAGTTCATTCACTTTGGTAGGAAGAATAGAAAAACATAATATTTTTTAAATGGTGAGAAACTATTAAATGTTGGTGTTCAGAGGGATTTGGGTGTCCTTGTACATGAAACACAGAAAGTTAACATGCAGGTACAGCAAGCAATTAGGAAGGCAAATGGTATGTTGGCCTTTATTGCAAGGGGGTTGGAGTATAAGAATAAGGAAGTCTTGCTACAATTGTACAGGGCTTTGGTAAGACCACGCCTGAAGTATTGTGTACAGTTTTGGTCTCCTTACCTAAGGAAGGATATACTTGCCTTGGAGGCGGTGTAACGAAGGTTCACTAGATTGATTCCTGGGATGAGGAGGTTGTCCAATGAGGAGAGATTGAGTAGAATGGGCCTATATTCTCTGGAATTTAGAATGAGAGGTGATCTCATTGAAACATATAAGATTCTTAGAGGGCTTGACAGGATAGATGCTGAGAGGCTGTTTCCCCTGGCTGGAGAGTCTAGAACAAGGAGGCATAGTCACAGGATATGGGGTCGGCTATTTGGGACTGAGATGAGAAGAAATTTCTTCACTCAGAGGGTTGTGAATCTTTGGAATTCTCTACCCCAGAGGGCTGTGGGTACTCAGTCGTTGAGTATATTCAAGACTGAGATCGATAGATTTTTGGCCTCTAAGGGAATCAAGGGTTATGGGGATTGGGCGGGAAAGTGGAGTTGAGGTCGAAGATCAGCCATGATCTTATTGAATGGTGGAGCAGGCTCAAGGGGCCGTATGGCCTACTCCTGCTCCTATTTCTTATGTTCTTATGTTCTAGAGTCGTATTCAAAGAGAATGTGGTTCTCTAACCTGTGTTCCTTTCAAGTGGAGCTCCCCATTGGGAGCAAAGGATCTGTGAATTCACCCTGATTTATGTTTGGATCACCTTGTTCAATTATTTCATTGATTATTTTTTTGTTGACCAGTAATGTTCTTGCTCAGGAACTGCAAAAAGAACTTTTTTTAAAAAATCATGAATCACACCCTAATGCTGTATTAAAAGCTCTTAAATGGAGAATTTATAATGAATCATTTGGTAAAATGCAATCACATAATTGATTAATTCATTGTTTTAAAAAATATATGGTTCCAATAATTTTGAGAAGTGCTTTTTAAACATATGTTAGGTGAAGTTACTATCTTTGCTAATTTTAGTGAAAGAGTCACGTAAGTATAAAGTAGTCATGATCAAAAGTCTGTATTTCAACCAGGTCTGCTGAATATATGAGGTGCTCAGTAAACTCATCCTCAGAGCTCCTTGCTGACAGATACTCCTGCCCTTTGGATACTTAGCACCTCAACATTTTTATGTGTTTGGTTTAACCACTGCTGCTTGTAAACATTGAAGCTTTTCTAGCACCATATAAGAAAAAGTTTAAAATGAGCATAAATGTTTAAACCAAACATCCAGTCCATAATATGTCCCTCATTCAAGACTTAAGCTCCTTCTATCCCAACACAGTTAAATCCACATTATAATTAGCATTATTTAGCAGACGTAAAATGACAAGAGCGATTCATATAAAATAGTTCAAATGGGGCCCATGGTACGTTTGATGTTCACTGTTTATAAGGTGGGTTATTCAGTATTTAACATTATAAAAGTTTATTTTCCTGCATAATATTAAGATCCTTATATTCATGACTAAACAAGCAACTCCTGTACCTACAGATAAAGTCTGGGCCATGCACATTGCACTGTAATTTGAATTGTAAACGATTAATTTGTTACAGGACCTAATTATGATGCATGTCCTGGATGGAACGATTGTAAAAACAATTCAGTCCGTTCATTTTGGAGAGCGGCATCTGAAGTTGTAAGTGTTTCTTTCTCTGAAAGTACTAGGGCAGCGGGTTGGTGCAATGCAGTAACATTGGAGCAGCAGCTTTTTTTTGAAGATCCAGCAATCTGTGCCTCAGTGCGGATGCTGATTTACATCCTTAAATCCCCACGTAAGAAGCCCAGAGTCTCTCCTGTTTCACTGTGATCTTGTGTTAAGAGAGGGCCAAGTGCCTCCCTACAGCAAAGGAGGAAAACCAAGGGGACCATCACCATGGGGCGACACTCATGCACCCAGCTAATGGCTGATTATAGAGTGGCATTAGCAGAAGACTGGGAGCCTGTCACCTTCCTCTCAACTGAGGAATGCAGTGTGACACAGAGAGCCCTGAAGAGGAGAAATGGAGAGAAAATAAATACCTTGTGAAAAATTAAACCATGAATAATTATTTTTAAAACTTTCTGTTTTGTCCTGGTGACATTGCTGAATCAATTTGTGCATTATTTGGTTAAATCTGTTCATTTATATAACTGATGGCAGTTTTTTTAAGTCTCTGTTTTACCATCTGTTTTGGGTCTGGATTTAAGCTGAGCTTTGCAGGGATCGGTGTCCTAAACTAAGCCTAAATTCGTCCTAAATTCTTTCTTGTCTTTTTCTATAAATTTGAGATCATCCTATTTACGTGGCTATGTTCATACTGGGCTCAATACAGTTAGGATGCAGCTTCAGAGTGAAGGCAGTAGAATAGATATGGAGACCCATACCTCCCCCTCCTCCACCCCATAAACAATACTTGTTTCATTCTAGTTTAGAAAGCCATTTAATGCCTGTATTGTAGCAGTATAATTGCATGCCTGATTTGACTCTACTGGAGTCCTGCAAGCTTGTAGATATGGTGAGGGTGCTCCCTAGACTAGGGAAAGGAAAAACAAATCCTCCAGGGTTCCAACTCCTATTCATGTCAACTAACTCCTGCTACAACGTGTGCATGAGTGGATGTCAGGTGAGGACAGGATTGGAGTTCAATGGTCAGGTCCCCATAATCTACCAATGCTCATGACCCAAGTGGCCATTCTTAATGTGTCAACCTGGACAAAGTGGTTACTGCTAGAAACCATGGAACTGTACATCAGCATGAATCAGCATCTTTAGAGTTGTAAACAATTTTACAACACCAAGTTATAGTCCAGCAATTTTATTTTAAATTCACAAGCTTTCGGAGGCTTCCCCCTTCGTCACCTGACGAAGGGGGAAGCCTCCGAAAGCTTGTGAATTTAAAATAAAATTGCTGGACTATAACTTGGTGTTGTAAAATTGTTTACAATTGTCAACCCCAGTCCATCACCGGCATCTCCACATCATCTTTAGAGTGGGAGAGAAGAAAATTAGAATGAGAATTAAAGTGAAATCAGTAAAGCTACAGAAGCTGTTCATCTGTTGTTTGGAGAATGATGCACAAGGAGGAAATAAAGAGAAAACTATTTTAAAATACAAAGTGGCATTTAAGGCCCAAGACCTGCAGAATTGTAAAAACAAACCTAAGCCCTGATTCTAACTCGGAAGGCGTTGAGTGCGGCCGAGGTATAGGGTAGGAGGGAAACCCTCACAAAGAGGTCAATGTGAGGCTTGGGAGCCATTTTAAGTCCTGGGCCACATTTGAATAGTTCTGATCCATCTCCTGCCCAAAATCGGAGGGGTGGGGGAAGTGAATCCATGGCCGCCGGATGGGAGTGGGAATTGTGCCAGGAGCCGCACACTGTCAGGGATCCAAGGTAATGGTGCCTGGTAAAAGTTAATACTGGTAGAGCGATCTCCAAGGAACTGCAGACATTGGGAAGGAGAGGCAAGGCCGTTGCTGAGGAGGCCCAAGGACTCCTTGAGGGGCCGAGTGATTCACTCCTGCTCTTCCTGACCCACAAGGATTCCTAACAAAAATTAAACAAGAAACTTACCTTGGCCACTCTGCCAAATCCTGCCGGTTTCACTGGATGGATGGGGCTTCAGTGCTGTGCGGGCCTCATGACCCCAGGAGTTAAAATGGTATTGCAGGACCGATGATGTCATCGGGCCACGACTTCTGCATCTTAAGTAGGTCCCTGCATGTTCGAAGTGGGCTGCCCTCCCAACTCTGTTTTGCACAGAGTTAAAGTGGTGGTGGGTGGGCTGGGTAAGACCAGGGCTTTAGTATATGCATGGAAAATAAAATTAATGTGGTTTTGATTCAACTGAACCAGTTAGACAGGAGATAAGTAATTGTTTGTGCATTTCACAGTATGCAACAAGGGCCCATGGAGAAGTAACGGTGATGCTGAATGGATCTGCTCGTGTCAGAGCTTTCAGGAATGACAGGTACAACTCTGATGATGTCAACATGGCAGAACTGTACTTTTAAATATAATAGGCGTAGGAAATTTTGGGTCTTTCCCAGAGATTCATGGACCTGGACAACAGTTCAGACAAAGAAAGCCACCCTGATATGGTAGTTTCGTTAATCAAAGTGATTATTTATTTAATGAGTCAAAAAGAGCACATAGGAAGCATGAAGCAACTTAATCAATACATGGATTACTCTACTCGATAATACAATTGGTGGTTTGCAACGTACTTTATTTAATGATTTAAAAAGGAGTACATAAGCAAGCATGAAGCAAAGTGAGCAAGCAGCACATACAACCTTTATAAAGCATCAAGGCAGCTATCTAGGTCTAGAAGTAGGGTGCGACGTTGAGGGATACGTTGAATTATGTGTCAAGGTTCTTCTCATCAAGGTTTGTCTTCTCATCAAAGTTCAGAAACAAAGTCTTTTTGTCAAAGTTTAGAAGCAAAGTATTGAAGTGCTCATTATTAGAGGAGCTCATTGCAGAAGTTGTACAACTGTTGCTCCTGTAATGTGGACTGTTTAAGCTTGTACAATATCCTATTCTTATCTGGTTTTTAGTTGACAGGGTGTGCCCCAAGTTACGAGAAGGCCCAGTTTGGCCACTCATCCATCGTAGCATTAATGATGGGCGGTTGGTTGTATCACTCAAGAACCATGTGAACCCACTCTATCTGCTTCATTTGTTTTGCGAACCAGGTTGTTGTTGAGCACCAAAGAACCGATGTCGTTAGAACCTTCTCGAAGATTCTGTCTCCTGTGCTTATCAGTTGCTATTGAAAACTGCAGATTATTGATGTTTTTATACTGCTTTTACAGCTTTAAACTGATGTCCAAATGTCCAGTTTAAACTGACAGCACTTTGCTGTTTTTGCAGTTGTGAACTTATACTGTCCAAATGTCCAAAGGTAATGTCAAGGGGCGAGTTAACTCTTGCTTTCACTTGTACTATCCTTAAAGGGACCAGTTAACCCTTTCCTTTGAGTCATCCAGTCGATCATCCATGCACATCACTGTCCAAAACTAATGTCAAGGGACAAGTTAACCCTTGCTTTCAATTGTAGTGTAAAGGTACTGCCCAAGTGAATGTTCATTTCCTTAAAGGGACTAGTTACCCTTTACGTTGAAATGTCCAACAGTTCAAAAGAGTAAAACTGACCCAATGTCCAAAACCTTACATGGGGTAGAATTTCTGTGAACCTCAATGGAAGTTCGGTGGAAACCTCAGAGAAATGGTGGAGATGGCCATTTCTCTGAAGTTTCTGCAGATCTTCTGCCAAAGTTATAGTAGGTGATCGGAAGAACTGGTGCAGAAATTACTGGAATTCATTTAAAACAGACAATTTGAAAAACGCAGCAGGTCAATCAGCATCCGAAAGGAACAGGTGACATTTTGGATGTAATTAACCTTTATGATGAAGGGCTGATACCGTGAATTTGGTGTTCTTGGATTTCAGTAAGGCCTTTGATACAGTTCCTCTGGAAAGGCTGGTTCTGAAAATAAAGAAAGCGGGATTTAGTGGAAATATTTTACAATGGATACGTATTTGGTTGACCGATAGAACCCAGCGGGCAGTGGTACAGGGATTGTCATCAGCCAGGGAGAATGTTACCAGTGTGGTCCTATAAGGGTCTGATTTGAGATTTCTTTTGTTTAATATCTTCATAAATGATCTGGAGCTAGGAATCACAAGCACAGTGGCTAAATTTGCAGATGACACAAAGCTAGTGAAGGTGGTAGACTGCAAAGCTGAACAGGATAAGCAACAAAAGGATTTGAATATTCTTAGGAATTGGGTAGACAGGTGGCAGATGATATTCAATATGGAGAAATGTAAAGTGCTTCACATAGGGACAAAAAAGGAAGGGACTATTACTTAAATGGAAAGAAAATGAAAACGATCTGGAGGTCCTGATGACAATAAATTGAAGCTATTGCAATAATGCTCGGTAGCAGTGAGTAAAGCAAATCAGATGTTAGTGTGTATTAAAAGGCCAATATTGAGCCAAAATAGCGAGGTAATCCTGCCATTTTATAAATTATTGGTGCACCCATACTTGCAATACTGGTTGCTACAGTTCGAAAAGGATATTGCAGCTATTGAAAGGATACAGAAGAGAGCAACCAGAATGATTGAGGGGATGGAGCGATTGGATTATGAGCAATTATGTAAATTGGGCATGTTCTCACTGGAAAAGAGAAGGTTGAGAGGTGATACGATTGAAGTTTTTAGGATTCTAAAGGGACTAGAGAATGTAGATCATGACAAGCTGTTTCATCTTTTCCAGAACAATAGGACCAGAGGCCACGGCCTGTGCTGGAAGGGGGTAAATTCAAAACTAATCTGTGAAAACATTATTTTAGTGAGCGAGTAGTAGATCTGTGGAACGGGCTCCTTAAATAAATGATGGAAGCAGATAGCATTGATTCATACAAATGCAAATTGGATAGATTTCTTTCAAAAAATAATATTTTGGGATACAGTATACGAGTCATTTGAAAGATGACATACTGTTAGTGTAGCAAGCTGGGAGGAACAGGTGACTTTGGACCTATGTTTCCTGTAGGTTTCCGCCATTGGGGGTTTTCTTCACCTCATCTCTGGATCTGTTGTAGATTAATTAATAGAGATTGATTGCTATGATTAGTCAACAATTGCATTATCATTGTACCAGGATGGTAGCAGGCAAACTAGGTGGGCCTTGGTTATTTCTCGTCTAGCTATTCCTATGTTCCTATATTTTTTCTCTTTCAATGATAATTGATCCACTATACGTTTCCAGCATTTTCTGTTTTTATTTCAGATTTGTAGCATTCACAGTTTTGCTTTTTATCTTTAACATGTAAAACATTTGTGTAAAGGGAGTAACTCATATTTCCTATGATAGTGATACTTTGACATGTCAAATCTCATAATATTTTAACATATTAGTTTGAAAGAAGCTATAACTGCTGTTTGTAATACACTTTTCCATCCATCAGTACGAGTAAAAATACGCTACTGAAAGGGGCAGCATTACAAGTGTATATCCTTATGGAATCTCTTCTATGGCTGTCCCTTTTTTCCCTCACTCTCTCATTTTTTGTAACATATCTTTTCTATTTTGCAAAAGCTGAGTAAAGGTAGGATGGAAACATTTAGAGGAGATCTATTAATTTCTTTGACTATCACTGAGAATAGGACATTTTTCCCCATATTTGTGAATAAGCAGTTAACCTGTAGGATCAAAGGGGATTTTCACGTGCTTTTTGAAAAGTTTGAAAAGTTTTATTGGAGTATTACAAGATGGGAGGGGCCAGTTCTTAGGTTTATTGCAGATCTAATGTTAGGTATGTATAATCCTAAAACCAGAGGTAAGAAATGGTACTCACTCTGAGGCATTGTGGACTACTTCTCAGAGGATCTCATGCACCCCACCCTGATAAGCTTCCCTTCCCTCACAAACTTTTATCACCTTAGAGTGTATATGGTTGGTCTGGAGATGGAGAATGTGTAGTAATTTTTATGTTAGTATTATGTTTATAACAAAATAACTTCTAATGTAATGTTTATAACAAAATAACTTTTCGTAGCTCCAACTAAGAAATGTTTCCACAAGTAAAAATACCCAGTGATTATGGTTGTGCAGCCCATATTACTAAAAGAACTGTACTAGTTTACTTGCCACCTATTTCCTATATCAATGTCTGATAGCGTATTTTATTTTCTGATTGAAATTACTTTTATTTTGTGATACTACGTTGTAAAAATCCAATCACAATGGGAAAAAAAATTGTCATCCTGCTTTAAAAAGATAATTGTGAATTTAACCTCCCTCAAGAAAGCCACCCCTGCTAGAGGGATCTGTGCTGGAAGTGTATCTAGGGTGTTTTGGGATTGTTCTCACCCTATTGATCGGTGCAGATATCTGGTCCCCGGTCTAGCCAAGGAATACTTATACCTCATGGATCGGGGGTTCAGGAAAACGGGACTTATGCTAACGCACCCAGTGATGGATCACGTAGCTAAATAGCACAGAGAACACACAAACTCGGTGTTTGAATTGAACTGGAATGTTGGTTTTATTATACCGTCAACACAAAGAAAATAACGATAAAAACGGTCCTACAGAGTAGTTACACACACCCACTACAGTACTTTATCCCGCTAAACTAAGAGGTTGGTGGGACCCTGGAGACACCTATCACACACACACACACGTATGGTCGAGGCTCACCAATCCTTTGCACTTGCAGGTCTGGCTGACCGGTTCTCTCACGTAGGGTTCGTTGGTTTCGCTGGAAGGAACCAGAGCAAGAGAGCAAACCAAGAGAGCAAAACAAGAGAGCAGAAACTAAGAGGAAGAGAGAAAGAGAGAGAGGGGGAGAGAGAGAGCTGAAAAAAAGATAAGAGCTAAGAAGCAAGAGAGCAAGAACCAGAGGCAGCAAACGAGCAAAAAACAAGAGAACAAACAAGAGAAAGAGGGGTTTTGAGCTTCCACTTATAAAGCCCTCTCTTACAATGGTCTCCATCGTTAAATAAGGCACTTCAATGTCTGTTTAAACAGTTCTTACAAAGTCCTTAAGTGTCCTTGATGGCTTTTGATGGTCTCTCATCATGTTGCAATTGCTTCTCTCGATGGGCCATTGTTCTTCGAATTCATTCCGATCGTCGAGCACTTGCCACACAAGGCTCCCTTTCCATCCCACGTCCTGGGTGACGATTGGTTTTGCATCAGAACCGAGGCTGGAGCAGTTGCCTCTCTCAATGGCCTACTGCCTCTCGAATTAGTGCTGATCATTGACCACCTGCTGTAGGTTTTGCATTAAAACAGAGACATGTCTGAAGCAGTAATTCTCCCACATTCCACTGTGTATGTTGTTGATTCGTCTGGTGACCTCTCACCCATCCTTCCATCTTAGGATTTTGGTCAATGGTCAAAGTTTTACATACTCAGGGAAAAGGTAGAATTCCCAGAATTCTTACAGTACACAAAACAAATGTGCTCTTTTGCTTATCAGTCTCACTTGCACATTTGCAACAATTCTTTAAGCCTATCTCTGCCATTGCAGCTCAATATTGCTGTTGGATAGTCCTCTGTAAATCTCACATGTAATCACAAGCTTATTGACCTCCTGATAGGTTGACCTCACCTTCACCATTTTTCCAAGACCAGGCATGGTAACATAACATTTTTCTGCCTAGTCTCAGCTTTCAACAGCCCCCACTTTCCACTGGAGAATTGAAAGCCAGGAGTCAAGGCTGGATAACAACATGTCGTATTCCCTCTCCCCCCACCGCTACCTTCCCCATCATCACCGCCACCTCAAAATGTAGCAAAGATGATGGTTCCAATCAGAAAGCAATTGTAAGGGAGGAGCTTTAACCAAACGTAGAAATAGTTTGAAGTTGAATACAGGGCTGGATTTTGCAAATAATTACTCAAGGATAAGGCTGCTGTAGAGTCTTATCTTGGAATGTAAATTTAAACTGGTTTTTGGATGACCTCATGGTGGTATTAATGCTCATGAGTTAAATGCCTTACACCAAGCTGTTTAAACCCTGACTGTTCATTGTTTAATGTATAATTATTTTCTTTATTACGTTAACAGCAAATCTTAAATTATAAAAGAACAAAGTACATAGTAGAACTCAGGGTCTTAAATTATGAGCCTATTAATTGGTGGCTTTCACTTAAACCACAGTCTAGCTGAGTGTCATATCAATATTTCATATTGATTACATTATTCTTTGCACAATACTGCTACTGATTATGTCTTTCTTTCCTGTCACTAGCATTTTTGGTGAAATAGAACTTGGACATTTAGACAACAAGCGGGTTACCTTAGTTCGCCTCTGGATCATGGACAATGTTGATGGGCCTGATAAGTGAGGTTTTGCAGTTTTATTGCATGCATACTGTGGGATTTATAACATACAGAATTGTTTCTATGTCCAATATAAAATATCTGCAGCATGGTACAATGTTAGAACTCCAACACGGTATGCCATTGAGTGACAGGGTGTGAATTCCCCAATTAGAAAGATACCAGTCTTACCTGTGCTGTTGTAGGGAGGTCAGGAGTGCAGGATAGGCATTTACTAATAAGGGAAGGAATTTTGGAGGGAGAATCGCACTGAGTCACTATCACATGTTCCTGGCAGACAATCACACACAGCAGGACTGACAAAGGCCTGGGAACAGGTTGCCCACTTGTATTCCCAGGGGACGGAAATCAAAATGTGAGTAAAAGAACCTCATTATTACTTTTTTATGACTATTTTCACTGGTCGGTGAATCAATAACTAGAGAGTATAAATTTAGGATAGTCACCTAAAGAACAGAGTGAGCCTTTGACTTAGTGGCAACATTCTTAGCTCTGAGTCAGAAAGTGATGGGTTCGAGCCCCACTCCAGCCCCAGTGAGTGGCAACTAGAATATGGTCTCTAAATACTAGGTTAACTTCCAGCGGGGTACTGGACAGAGTGACCACTTGCTCAATGGAAGTATTCCCGCCTCTGAGTCAGAAGGGTCGGGTTCAGGCCCCACTCCAGACAAATCCCGGCGAGCGGAGACCAGAATACTGGATTGACGTCCAACAGGAGTACTTGCGTCTGACGGGTGCAGGTGGCCTCTCTTCCCCATCATAAAGGGTAGTTGGGGCTCTTTAGCCTTTGGTTGCAGCCTACCAAGAAGAAGGGACGCCAAAGATAAAAATCCCACAATCTGAAAGATTAAAATAGTATGTTTTTTTTAATGTTTTTTAAAAGTTCCCCAAAAGATGCTGATGTGAGAACTGGAAAAATGTGAACCCCGGCATGTTTTGGCTATAGGCATTTTTACTTTGCATCTACCCGTTCTATACTTGACATGGGAGTGCTAAACACTGACACTGAAATGGAAAGTGTTGCATTGTCCAGCACTAACATCACTCACCTTGATAAGCGAAATAATTCACATAGGAAAATGGACAGTCAAATATGAGGAGACCACTACTGGTCTTCCTGGCTACCTGTCTGTCTGACCCTCATTCACATTGTACTGTGTCAGGCTTACCATCTCATCTGTCACACTAGCTGATGAAAATAAGCCACAGAAAGGTGGTATCATTAGCATTGATTTAAATGTGTGCTGGTCCAACTATTTAAAAACAAAAACAAGGAAGTTTCTTTTCTGGGGAAAGTGTTTGGCAAATCTTTGTTTCTGGAGATGAGCCAGAATTGTCATGTGTCACTTCTGCATAACCTGGTGTTATGTTTCAATGCATATCATGTCATTGTGCTACACATTTCCAAATAGTAGCTTCAGAGGAATGAGTTATGAGGAAAGATTGGAAAAACCTCCACTATTCAACCTTGAAAGGAGGTGACTAAGAGGAAATCTCATACAGATATAGAAGATAGAGAAGACAAATCCAGAACACAATTTTAAATTGAACCTCATAGTAAGAATGGGGGACACAGGGTAAGACTGGTAAAAGGGCAATTTAGGACTAATGTCAGGAGGTTCTTCTTCACAAAATAGTGATTAACACATGGTACGGACTTCCGGATAGGGCAGCGGATGTAAAAAAACCCTGCACTCATTTAAGAACCAGCTGACGGTGCAATAAAAAACTATTTGTTCTTTCTTGATGAGCTGAATGCCCTCCCTCATCCCTATCTATATTGTGAGCTTGTGAAAAGGAAATCTTTACCGAGCACTTTTTCATGAAGGCCTGTTAGGTAGTAATTTTCAGACAAATGAGGACAGCTGTTACTTTAAATTTTGTAATTACAATTAATTTTAACATTTGTACTGAACTCAAAGTCACCATTTCTAATTGTAATTTGCAGAGAATCCTGCGGCCTTGGCAGTGTTGCAAAATTGGAAAAGATTCTGAATGAGAAAAAAATCCCATACTCTTGCAGAGATAATTACAGGTATGTACCACATCAGAATCAAACTTAAATATTGTAAAAATTGAAAAGTTTGCAAAGTTAGTGAAATTCAGCCATGATCTATAAAATAATGAGGGGCATAGACAAGGTAGATAGTCAAAATCTTTTCCCTCTATAACGAGGGGGCATAGATTTAAGGTGAGAGGGGAGAGATACAAAAGGGTCCAGAGGGGCAATTTTTTCACTCAAAGGGTGGTGAGTGTCTGGAACGAGCTGCCAGAGGCAGTAGTAGAGGCGGGTACAATTTTGTCTTTTAAAAAGCATTTGGACAGTTACATGGGTAAGATGGGTATAGAGGGATATGGGCCAAGTGCAGGCAATTGGGACTAGCTTAGTGGTATAAACTGGGCAACATGGACATGTTGGGCCGAAGGGCCTGTTTCCATGTTGTAAACTTCTATGATTCTATGATTCTATCTCATTGAATGGCAGAACAGGCTCGAGGGGCTAAATGGCCTACAACTGTTCCTATGTTCCTATATCACAACAGTTTGTGTGGTAATGTAAAATGCCAGTATTTTAAGAGAATTTTCTTCTCTTGTTCCTCCTAATTTCCGAATATAGTGTCCGACAACTTCCTCCTCCCTGCATCCTCACTGTATTGAAATCAAGGTACAGTCTCCTTCTTTTGCCCACCCTCCCCAACATCAAAGGCTGTGTCTGGACGAGTTCCCAGGCTACCCTTGGAAATTTTCTACCATTTACGTTCTTTAGAGCCTCAGCGAAACTCACACCAGCTGAGTCCCAGGAAAGAACCCAAACCCAAAGGTAATCAATCCCAGAGAGAATTGATTACATGCACTAAAAACCCTTGTAACTCCCTGAGGAGTCAAAGATTGAAAAAAAACTTAAGTTCTGTTAGGCCCTTTCCGTTCTGTCATTCTGGGCCTCAGTTGGGGGCGGGCACTGATGAAGTGCCTTTACTGAGCATGCAGATTACCCCTTCCCTAAATTTGGAAACATAAGAGCGAAGGAGGCCATTCAGCCTCTCGAGCCTGTTCCGCCAGGGCAGGTTCTGCGTCTGTCGCTGCAGGTGGCCACGTGCCTGGCAGCAGAACAACAGCCCTGGAATTTTTAGCCCATTCTCTTTTTCTATTTCTGTCTCCTGTTGAATTGAGCAGAAGGAGTTGTGTTACACAACGGGCCAGGAATCCAGCCACGTGTTTGCGTGACTTCTTTTTCCCATTCAGATTTTCACTTTGGTGTTACAACAGGTGTCTTTGTCTTTCGACATTAGCTGTATCCATTTTTTCTAACACGTAAGTGGCAGAATATGTTGCCGGAATATCTGAAGTGGCTCACTGCTAGTGGCAAAATGCCGGCAGTGGAAAACATATCTGATTACTGCTGGTGGTTTTGTTCTTGCTCAGAGGAAACTCTGGATCCAGGTATCTAGACCTCAAGTTTTGTTTACTAATTCTAAAGTAAAAAAATTGTTCTTTTTTTTCACAGACCTGTTCACATACTCCAGTGTGTTGACAAGTCGGACTATCAATCCTGCAACTAAGGCGTTCGGCCAAAATACATACATACCCATCCACTAAAGCTACTATTGTGGAATTTCTAAAGCAGCTTGTTTCTACGTAAACGCATAATCATTAAGAGTGGGCAAAAATATAAAGAAAGCCTCATTATGCATTGTAGTGTGATTGTCTGCATTGAGTTGATTATAATTTAGTTCGTAATTCTGAGGTGAGATATGTACATAAAAAATAAAGGAAAATCATTGTAATTTTAAGAAGAGAAATAGCCTGAGGAATTGTGTTATTATTTAACATCATCATTACATTATGGACAAATAATGTGGTGGCCAAAGCCCGTTGCACTGATCCGCATTGGGCACCAGCTCTCCATAATGTAAGGTATAAAGGCCTAAGGCCTACCATATACCTGATATGGGGATTTCCCATAATGCAACTTGAGTAGCCATGCACCTATTTGAATGGATCTTTCAGATCCTGTGGTGGAGGAGAATACACTGCTGCTGAGTGGCCCTCTCCCTAATATAGAGCCATCCTACTTTCCTAACACTGTTTTCATCTTTTAATGGGCAAATTGAACAAGTTCCCTGCAACTCCAGAACTCTACCCCAGTACTGCCCAAGTGACGGATTCTCATAATAAAGGATGCTACTTAACACCATGGGTTTTCCTAGTGGAATTCTTCTATTTGTAATGTTAACAGATAAGAAGGAAGAGATCCATAAAGGAGCAGAGAATGTAGCAGCATATCAAGATGAGACCAACCTGCCACTCCTCCCCTGTAAGAGTCTATAGGCCCAGGAGCTCTTAAGAGAACATGTGAAGAGAGGCACCTTTGGAGATTTAAGCCGGGAAATTCCTGGGAGCTGCTCGTGCTCCAGCATTACTTCACCAGAAGAGTGGCAGAAACTCCATTTCAGTGTATAAACAGGATTTCTGTCCACTTCTAGTGAAGTAATACCAATGGCGCAGGAGCAGCTCTGAGGAATTCCGCAGCATTAGATTCATCAAGGATGCCAGGGATGAATTGTGCCAGCTTCTGCACCTCAAGCAGTAGCCAGGTCAAATTGAGTTCAGCTCTCAACTTTTATCCCAATGGATCCTTCCCAGCAGCATCTGAGGGCCTGGATAACATCACCCAGAGTGCTGTCCAGACCTGCATTCAGCTTCCGGGGTAAAATTTCCACACGGATTCTCCCGATCTCCTGCGGGATCTTTGGCGGAGGATCGGCAGAAATCTCAGCGAGGAGGAATGGGGGGAGGAGACTGCAATGAACCTATCACATGCTTGACTGATATCTGATGAAATTGCTCCCTTGATTTTGCCACACTTAAGGGCAATGGATTCCACTGTGATTCTTGCCTTCTGTTACACGTCCTGGGAGATGAACCTCACTTCCTGAAATTAGATGTAATGCTTGTCAACACACTTCTTTTCAGAGCATGCTAATTCCTCACCCCCACTATCTCCCCCACCTCTCCCAGGCAAAAGTCTCGGAGTGGTTGAGTGGGGTAGAAAGGGTGAGTTATGCAGGGGGTGAAAGGGAGGGTCCGTGGCTAAAAGCTGAGGGATCATTTTCATTATTATCATCACCAACCTCCTCCTCATCTGCCTCCCTTGGCTGTGAATGATCAGCAGTAGAAGAGGAAAGAAACTAAGAATGGGTGTCAACACCCAAAGAGAGGAATGGAATAAGGACAGGAATGTTATGGAGTTTTCTGGTTGATGGGTACAGTAAACTACTGTAGCAGCTGCTGGCAATGGTTCGCATACACTCACCTGCAGCTGGCAAAGGCCCACCGATTTCTCCATCACCAATAATCCAAAGTGCTGAGTGTCTCCCCAGCAGTTACACTGTCTGCTCCTCATACTGAGTCAGTTGCCCGATGTCAGGGGTCTCCCCCCCAACCTCCCTCGCTGGTGTCCTGCCTCCCCCTGGCATTTTCTCCAGTACCAAGAGTGAAAATATTCAGCAAAGAAAATGATCTGAAAGATTTGTTTTTAGTGGCAGCAGATGTAACAGAGTGGACAAATCCTAGAAGAACCCTGTAATATCAGATGTTGACTATATGTCTATTCATATCTATTAACTGTTCGGGTACCCAACTTGCAACCTGTGAGAGAGGAACCTGGTACCGTTATCCAGCATGCTTTAGGAAATAAGCGAACTCAGGACAGCAAAGGCTCATGGGTGTGTTTATTGCTTAAAGCTGCAAGAACAGCTTTTGTAAAACTGCAGACTTGCAGTTCCCGAGGGATATATTATCAGCTTCAAGCTCCAAGCTCTGCTAAAAAACAGCCTTGTGTATGTTGTGAATATCCATTGTCTGGGGAATGAGATCATACCTTCAGACCCAGATAAAGAGTTAAAAACAACATCTCTATGAAAGAATGATGGTGTCTCACAGGTGCATTAGATGGGATGAAAGGGGGTGGGGATGTTGTACAAATCCAATGTAAGAACAGCCAAAGGCCCATTTAGTTAGAATTCTCAAGACGATCCGTGATGTCAGTGCTGATAAGAGGGAGACTGATCAGCTCCTTCTAAGGTAATATTGCTTTAAACCTATGTATGTCTTTTTTTATATAAGACATATATATGTATGTCTCAATATATATTAATGACTTGTACTTGGGTGTACAGGGCACAATTTCAAAATTTGCAGATGACACAAAATTTGGAAGTGTAGTGAACAGTGAGGAGGATAGTGATAGACTTCAAGAGGATATAAACAGGCTGGTGGCATGGGCAGACACGTGGGAGATGAAATTTAACGCAGAAAAATGTAAAGTGATACATTTCGGTAGGAAGAATGAGGAGAGGCAATATAAACTAGAAGGCACAACTCTAAAAGGAGTACAGGAACAGAGAGATCTGGGGGTATATGTGCACAAATCGTTGAATGTGGGGCAGATTGAGAAAGCGGTTAAAAAAACATACAGAATCCTGGGTTTTATAAATAGAGGCATAGAGTACAAAAATATGGAAGTCATGATGAACCTTTATAAAACACTGGTTCGGGCACAACTGGAGTATTGTGTCCAGTTTTGGGCACCGCACTTCACGAAAGATGTGAAAGAAGAGTGCAGAAGAGTTTTACTAGAATGATTCCAGGGATGAGGGACTTTAGTTACATGGATAGAATGGAGAAGCTGGGGTTGTTCTCCTTGGAACAGACATGGTTGAGAGGAGATTTGATTGAAGTATTCAAAATCATGCAGGGTCCATACAGAGTAGTTAGAGAGAAACTGTTCCCATTGGTGATTGGCAAAAGAACCAAAGGTGACATGAGGAAAAACATTTTTACACAGCAAGTGGTTAGGATCTGGAATGCACTGCCTGAGGGAGTGGTGGAGGCAGATTCAATCATGGCCTTCAAAAGGGAACTGGATAAGTACTTGAAAGGAAAAAAATTGCAGTGCGGGTTAGTGGGACTAGCTGGATTGCTCTTGTATAGAACTGGCACGGACTTGATGGGCCGAACGACCTCCTTCTGTGCTGTAACCTTTCTATGATTCTGTGATTCTATATCATTGCTAGTACATTGTAGTTGCATTTATGTTTAAGCAGGTTGAATAAAACTATCTCTTTCAAGTACAATGGCCCAGACTATTTAAGCAATACCAAGTGGAAGAGTAAGATTGAAACAACTCTTACTGTTTAACAACACTCACACTTATTGGTGCCCAACGTGAGGCTCGAAGAGGTAGGATTATTGACAGACTAACCTCAATATTCATGGAGGAGACCTCTCAGGACTTAAACAGCCAGGGATTCAGATGTGAATCAGTTAGGTTAACGGTAAAGTTACTGGTGAGGTTAACGGTAAAGTTAACGGTGAGGTTAATGGTAAAGTTACTGGTGAGGTTAACGGTAAAGTTAACGGTGAGGTTAATGGTAAAGTTAATGGTGAGGTTAACAATGAGTGGTAACTCTGACAAAGCAAAAGAGGCAAAGTCATTATTACATCAGGCAAGAGACTATGCTAGGCATAAATTGAATTCACAATAACCATTATTCATACAAAATCAAAGCATAGAACAGTCAGACGAGTTATTTAGGGAGGAAAGATTGAAAAAGAACTCAAGGCTGATGATTGGAAAGTGGTAACCTTTTTCTATCTTTTTGAGGAGAGAGAGAATGGGCGATGTACTTAAAAAACTAAAACAAGACAATGAGGAATTAAAAATAAACCTCGAACATAAAGCAAAATTCACAGACTATTGTCAGGGATCAATTTTTAATTTGGAACAGAGGTAGTCTCATTACTGACTAAAAACGAAGGTAACAAAACTACAAACACCCAGCTAGAAGAGAGGATTAAAGAACTAGAACAGAGTAATAATGAACTTCAGGCTGCAAGTAAAGTACCGGTAGGTCTGATGAAACAACAAGACCAGAAAGGAATGGGAGGAATAGGCCACAGAGTCTGTCAGGCGGAAATTAATCACCTTAAACAACAGGTCATTTACGCCGTCCACTGTACTGATGTGTTTTATAAATACATAAAGAGCAAGAGAATAACTAAGGAAAGAGTAGGGCCTATTAGAGACCAAAAAGGTAACCTATGTGTGGGTACGGTTCTAAATTAATACTTTGCGTCTGTCTTCACAAAAGAGAGGGACAATGCAGGCATTGTAACTAAGGAGGAGTGTGAAATATTGGATGGGATAAACTTAGTGAGAGAGGAAGTATTAAAGGTTTTAGCTTCTTTGAAAGTGGATAAATCGCCAGGCATGGATGAAATGTATCCCAGGCTGTTAAGGGAAGCGAGGGAGGAAATGGCAGAGGCTCTGACCATCATTTTCCAATCCTCCCTGGCTACAGGCATAGTGCCGGAGGATTGGAGGACTGCTAGCATTGTACTGTTGTTTAAAAAGGGAGAAAGAGATAGACCGAGTAATTGCAGGCCAGTCAGTCTAACCTCGGTGGTGGGCAAATTATTGGAATCAATTCTGAGGGACAGCATAAATCTTCATTTAGAAAGGCACAGGTTAATAAAGGACAATCAGCATGGATTTGTTAAGGGAAGGTTGTGTCTGACTAACTTGATTTGAATTTTTTGAGGAGGTAACAAGGAGGGTCAATGAGAGTAATGCGTTTGATGTAGTGTACATGGATTTTAGCAAGGCTTTTGTCAAGGTCTCACATGGCAGACTGGTCAAAAAAGTAAAAGCCCATGGGATCCAAGAGAAAGTGGCAAGTTGGATCCAAAATTGGCTCAGTGGCAGGAAGCAAAGCGTAATGGTTGACAGGTGTTTTTGCGACTGGAAGGCTGTTTCCAGTGGAGTTCTGCAAGGCTCAGTATCAGCATTGCTTTTTGTTATATATATCAATGATTTGGACTTGAATGTGGGGGCCTTGATCAAGAAGTTTGCAGATGATACAAAAATTGGCCTTGTGGTTGACAGTGAGGAGGAAAGCTGTAGACTGCAGGAAGATGTCAATGGACTGGTCAGGTGGGCAAAAAAGTGGCAAATGGAATTCAATCTAGAGAAGTGTGAGGCAATGCATTTGGGGAGGGCAAACAAAGCAAGGGAATACACAATAAATGGGAGGATACTGAGAAGTGTAGAGGAACAAAGGGACCTTGGAGTGCATGACCACAGATCCCTGAAGGTAGCAAGACAGGTAGATAAAGTGGTTAAAAAGGCTTATGGGATAGTTTCCTTTATTAGCTGAAGCATAGAATATAAGAGCAGGGAGGTTATGCTGGAACTGTATAAAACATTGGTTAGGCCACAGCTTGAGTACAGTGTACAGTTCTGATCACCACATTACAGGAAAGATGTGATTGCACGAGAGAGGGTACAGAGGAAATTTACGAGGATGTTGCCAGGGCTGGAGAATTTTAGCAATGAGAAAAGATTGGATAGGCTGGGGTTGTTTTCTTTGGAACAAAGGAGGCTGAGGGGAGATTTAATTGAGGTGTATAAAATTATGACTGGACTAGACAGAGTGGAAAAGGAGGACCTATTTCCCTTAGCAGATGGGTGACCTAATTGGTAGAAGGATTGGAGGGGATCTGAGGAGAAATTTTTTCACCCAGAGGGTGGTGGGGGTCTGGAACTCAGTGCCTGAAAGGGTGGTAGAGGCAGAAACGGTCAACTCATTTAAAAAGTACTTGGATGTGCACTTGAAGTACCCTAACCTACAGGGCTACGGACCAAGTGCTGGAAAGTGGGATTAAGCCGGATAGCTCTTTTTCGGCCGGCTCAGACATAATGGGCTTGAATGAAGAATGGGCCTCCCAATATGAAGAATAAATATGAAGATATGAAGAATGTGATAGAGGAACCGGAGGGGAGAACACGTACTGTGAGCCTGAAGTTTTGAATATGTACAGAAAGGGGTTAAGTAGCAAAAATCAGAAATTAAAAATTGGTTTGAATGAAAAACGGATTCAAACCCCAGACGGAATTCAAAGTACTTTCAAACCCAGGCTTCTAGTTAAAGAAAATAATTTGACCAAAAATCAGGCAGCCATAGAAGCCCGACAAAAGGTCCTACCCACATGAATTTTAAATCAGTACAAAATCAGGAAACATTGGAAATTGAAAAATGGTTTAAGTGAAAAAGGATGAATTAGGCTATGATGGAATATAGGAAAAAGGGAGAAAGTTACAAGCTAACTGTGTTCTTTTGTTTTCAGTGTACTATCTCCTTAAAAGCTTGTCCTCATTGTGATTGCTTTCCTTTTGCTATGGCCCCTTTTTAATGCTTGTTATGTATTTTTCTCTTTTGTGTAATGTTACAAAGATTTTGTTTAGCTGTAAAAGCTAACATTTCCTTCAGTTATATTCAATATTTTTACAGTCTTTTGGAAAGGCGCCTCAAGAAAGAATTAAATGAAAGACAATGTAATTTACTAGGTTTTACTAAGAACGTGCTATTTTGAATAATTTAGCTGTTCTGTCTTGTGTTTAGTTCAAGATATTGCTGAAATAAAATTGGAGTTATTGGAGTTAACTAACTTATTAAATTGTGAAAAACAGACTTTTATTGTGCCCACAGAGAAATTCTGGTTATTGTAAATTTAAATGTGAGAGTCTCTAATTCCGGATATGAGATGATCACATGTAAAAATTGGCATTTTGAATTTCTTAAATGCTTATTGCATTGAGTATTAGTGAGCATGTATTGATCTGATTGGAGTTGTGTTGAATATTAGTGAGCATGAGTTGATATGTTTGGAGTTGTGTTGAGAATTGTGGTGAGGTGAGAGTGACTGCCCTTGACATCAAGGCAGCATTTGACCGAGTGTGGCACCAAGGAGCCCTAGTAAAATTGAAGTCAATGGGAATCAGGCGGAAAACACTCCAGTGGCTGGAGTCATACCTAGCACAAAGGAAGATGGTAGTGTTTGTTGGAGGCCAATCATCTCAGCCCCAGGGCATTGCTGCAGGAGTTCCTCAGGGCAGTGTCCTAGGCCCAACCATCTTCAGCTGCTTCATCAATGACCTTCCCTCCATCATAAGGTCAGAAATGGGGATGTTCGCTGATGACTGCACAGTGTTCAGTTCCATTCGCAACCCCTCAGATAATGAAGCAGTCCGAGCCTGCATGCAGCAAGACCTGGACAACATCCAGGCTTGGGCTCATAAGTGGCAAGTAACATTCGCGCCAGATAAGTGCCAGGCAATGACCATCTCCAACAAGAGAGAGTCTAACCACCTCCCCTTGACATTCAACGGCATTACCATCGCCGAATCCCCCACCATCAACATCCTGGGGGTCACCATTGACCAGAAACTGAACTGGACCAGCCATATAAATACTGTGGCTACGAGAGCAGGTCAGAGGCTGGGTATTCTGCGGCGAGTGACTCACCTCCTGACTCCCCAAAGCCTTTCCACCATCTACAAGGCACAAGTCAGGAGTGTGATGGAATACTCTCCACTTGCCTGGATGAGTGCAGCTCCAACAACACTCAAGAAGCTCGATACCATCCAAGATAAAGCAGCCCGCTTGATTGGCACCCCATCCACCACCCTAAACATTCACTCCCTTCACCACAGGCGCACTGTGGCTGCAGTGTGCACCATCCACAGGATGCACTGCAGCAACTCGCCAAGGCTTCTTCGACAGCACCTCCCAAACCCGCAACCTCTACCACCTAGAAGGACAAGAGCAGCAGACGCATGGGAACAACACCACCTGCACGTTCCCCTCCAAGTCACACACCATCCCGACTTGGAAATATATCACCGTTCCTTCATCGTCGCTGGGTCAAAATCCTGGGACTCCCTTCCTAACAGCACTGTGGGAGAACCGTCACCACACGGACTGCAGCGGTTCAAGAAGGCGGCTCACCACCACCTTCTCGAGGGCAATTAGGGATGGGCAATAAATGCTGGCCTCGCCAGCGACGCCCACATCCCATGAACGAATAAAAAAAAAAGAATTGGAGAATGTGAATTGATGTGTAAGGACTTAATATTGTGTGTAATCGTAATTGAAGAACATTGTTATCTAAGAAGATTAATTCAGTACAGGGCATCAATTTTGAAAATTTTGAGATAATGTTCTTGGTTTTATTGGGATGTGATAGGTGTTAGCAAACTGACAGCACCCCTTTGATCTTATGATTGATGGTGATTAAAAAAAGTGACCAGAGGAAAAAAAATGATTAAATGATCTCTATCTCCTATCTCTATGACAAGAATTAGGAAATGTTGTGTACTTGGACTATCTAAGAGTTAATAAATTTTAGATACCTCTTAAATAAATGCTTTAACATCAATTGGAAGTTTCCTCACCCTCAATTCTCCATCAATTGGAATTTAATCTGCAACATTTATAGATAAAAAGGCCAGGCACAAACTACTCTTTTTAAAAACTGAGATGAACGAACTGAAATGCTGTCTTCCCCGACACGAATGTGTTTAAAATGATCCTGAATTTGATTTACGTGAAAGCTGCGTTGGGTGAGTCTGATGATATTTGGCACCGTCATTTTTTTCTGTAAAGAAGTTAACCCCTTTCAAGGACATCAACATCTGTTTCTAATTCACCAAGCAACAACCTTTGCATTTATTTAAAATAATAGGCATAATTTAATTGGAAAGTTCTCCACGGCGACAGAAGGAAATGATGAATTGAAAATTAACCGCTTGGGCTCTCAGGAAGAGCCACAGTGAATTTTCTGTTTTTCTTTCTTTTTAAACAGGGGACCATGGTTTTCGGGACCGCACAAGTGTTGGTGCATGAAGCGATCCAGTGGTGTTAAGAATTTAAGACTTTATCTGCAGACACCGACAGCCTGATTTCATTTTGAATTAAAACATTGCCTCTCAAAGGCTCGGCTTTAACTCACCACAGGGTTATTTGTTATTTTCCGAGACACAGTACTTGGGGGGGGTGGGGGGAAGAGCGGGGGAGACATATCCAAAAGTAATTACAAGCACTTCTGTCTCTACTAATTTGTTGGTGAAATTGAAATTGATAAGATAAATTGATATGAGTTACTGTTCAGGCACTCGAGAAAGGAAAATTTACCTGAAGTTTAAGGGAGAATTACATTTATTTAAAATAAAAAGGAGTCCAGTCTAAGTGGTTCCTGTCCAATGTTGTGAATCAAGGAAGAAAGTTTGACCATTGACAAGTCCTGCTCTCAACAATACTACTCTCTGGAATTGGGATAATTTTGAAATGATAAAATGGACTCAACCACAGTATAGCGGGATATTTTGGGAAATAAAAAGTAGTCCAAGAAGAGTTTAAGTAAAATAAACATAAATAATTGGGAAAAAAATGTATTGAGACCAAACTGTAAATATTGGACACTAACGTTCCTCCAGGGCTCATGAATGAGATGAAATGGTTTAATTGACAGCTTTCTCTTGGAGATGTTTGTATCCTTGCCTATGATAAAACTGCATTTGATAGCCTAGCCACTACCCGAGACCGGGAGATGAAATGATTAATGTGGCTCAGGAGAGTGAGAAAACCTTTCAACCAAGGCACTGACACATGCTCCATAGAGAAACCGACTAATGATACAATCAGGATAGAGTCAAACACACTGGTACCTCTCAGAGAGATTGAAATTGAAATAAAGAGGGACATAGAATTCAGGGATGGGTTCCTTTGAGTTAACAATGAAATTAGGATCGAGGCTAGGGAGCCACCCTGCCCAACCCTAAACCCAGGACCCAGAAACGGTCTGGTGACTTTTGAAACTCGTGAATGATTGTATAATGATGTAAGATATGACATTTTTCCCTGTTATTTTTGATCTTTCAATGATACATTTACCCAATGGTCTGTGTAACGAGACATATGAGTGTTTTTGCCAACAGATGCTGTCCATAATGATCAGTCAGTTTTTAGAAAGGAACTCTGGGAATGGTAACCAAAGAAACAATATGCAGGAAAGTGAGAACCATAGGAAAAGGGATGTGGGAGAATGGCTAAGAAAAGCAGCTGCAATGGGAACTGCAGCCTGGAACCGAATAAGATGTAGAAAGCTTGTATGAACATGATGAAGGAATGTGGAGGCAATTGAAGGATATTCTTAAGAGAGAGGGTAAAAACCAGGGAGATCTCATTTATGAGGAACGACAGGTCCTTCTAACAGTAAAGGACCTAGTGGAAGTCGATGGTCAGATACAGGATAAAATCAACAAGATGAACCAAGGTAAAGGATAAGATCTCTAAGGCTATAACCTGTAGACTTCATATTACAATAAGTTCAGAAGGGCCTGAAAGATATTGAGAACAATCAAGTTCTGGGCTTTATTACTCAGCAACAGTCGATTAAGTGGGGCATTTCAGTTAACTACAGTTGTTGAGTCAGACAATTGGGCTCAGTGTTTATGGTAAAAAGAGATTGTACCACTGTTTCCCCGAGCCCGCTTGTTGGCCTTAGGGTCATTTTATCTACGATCCAAGATGAGACGCATGTCCCACTACCCTTGTATGCAGTCCAATCCGTAGGAGTCTTGGAAAGAAAGATACACAAGGAACTCGTGGAATATCCACATAAAGTGTTAAAAAAGGAAGAAGCCTGGATGGCACCAGATACATCCTGTTACCATCGGATGCCAGGTATCTACATGTGTCGATGTGATGTGTTTGAAGCAAATGTGCGAGCATGTGGTTTCAATCTTGATAAGGACTCTCCCAGCTACACTGTTAGTGTGGAAAAATGGAACTCTGAAAGAATAAGGCACGCTTACAAAGGACAAGGAAAATACTGCATGTCTACTTCCAACCGATATATGAGAGCTATGTCCGATCACTATCCCTAATTTTTTCTTCTTGCCCAGTGCGATAACCCAGATAGGTAATGCCGTACTGATACCTGTCCCGACTCACAATGTTACCAACATTACTGTAGAGATAGGTCTGCAAAAAAAGGCACTACAAGCCATTCAGCAGTTCAATCATCCCATTCCTTCCTTATTCCTGAATCTTAAGCATATTTTGGAACGTACTGTTACATCTGAGAAACATCTGGTACGTATGCAACAGGACAAAGAAAACACCGAAAAGAGGGTAGAGAAGTTGGGGAACGAGGAGTGGTGGGGGCTAGTATATCATACAGGACAACATCCTTGGGCAACAATATTCCTTATGCCTTTAGTAACTTTGCAAGCTATTCTGACTGTGATAACAATTATAATGATGTGTTGTAATAAAAGACTCCTCAGTGCTTATAGACAGAAATTGCTCATGTTAGAAACAACTGTGGACGTTAACCAGATTAAAATGAAATAAAGATATGAAAGGGGATAAGCAGGTTGTAATAGGTGGGTTAGTGCCAGAGCACAGCACCCACCTAAGGGGGGAATGTGAGAGATGAATCCTGTACCGTTATCCAGCATACTTTGGGAAATAGGCGAACTCAGGGCAGCAAAGGCTCATGGGTGTGTTTATTACTTAAAGCTGCAAGAACAGCTTAAAATGGGATTTCCCCTAAGAATGGGCTGTGCTCTGCATTAAAATGGGGTTTCTGCTATTAGGGGACTGAGTTCTGTATTCTGTCATGCTTGACCAACCTTATTGAATTCTTTGAAGAAGTAACAGAGTAGACAAGGGTAATGTAGTAGATATAATATATTTGGATTTTCAAAAGCCCTTCGATAAGGTACTGCATTGTAAACTCATGTCTAAGGTCAGTGCGTCTGGAATTAGGGGACAGGTTGCAGAATGGATAGCAAGTTGACTACAAAACAGAAAACAGAGAGTAGGGGTTAAGGGTAGCTACTCAGACTGACAAAAGGTGGGACGTGGTGTTCCACAGGGATCGGTGCTGGGACCACTATTGTTCACAATTTACATGAACAATTTGGATTCGCCATCGGAAGTACAATTTCATAATTTGCGAATGACACCAAATTGGGGGGTGTAGTTAATACAAAGGAAGAATGCGTCAAATTGCAAGAGGACATCAATAAACTTGCAGTATGGGCCTGTAATTGACAAATTAATTTCAATATAGATAAGTGTGAGGTGGTGCATTTTGATTGAAAGAATAAAGGATAATAAGTCTAAATGGGGTACTGGAGCAAAGGGATCTAGGGGTACAGATATAAAAATCATTAAAAATAGTGACACAGGTTAATAAGGCCTTTAAAAAGGCAAATCGAGCACTAGGGTTCAGTTCTAGAGGGATAGAATTGAAAAGCTATAAAACTATCTCTTTCAAGTTCAGTGGCCCGGACTATTTATTTAAGTAATACCGGAGTGGAGGAATAAGATTTAAACAACTCTTACTGTTTAACAACACTCACGTAACCAATAAACAGTCTTATAGTGCATGATCAGTTGTCTGACGTCTTCCTTGATGATTCGACAAGAAAGGATTAATTCATTCGCTCAGTAGATTGTAAGTATCCTAATCAAAAGTTAAACTCAAATTTAACTTTAATCTGAACTGGTTAATGTATGGACTGTTCGGGCGAGGCAAGCCATCCACAACCCACTCCCGGATCTATACTAGGAGATAATTCCTAGATGGTGTCTTGCGAGCAGGTTGGGGATTCGTCTGGTTCCTCAGCATATATTTGTCAGGATACCGAATCCCAGGATTATTATTATTACTGTTCCCTGCATAACCTCATCTGCTCCATCGACACCTCTAGGTCAGCTTCAGAGAGTTGGGTATTTTGGTTCTAGGGAATTGGTTGGGGTTGCAGACATGTGCTGAGGAAGTCATTGGGCACCTAGTAAAACTGCTGCCTCTTCTGAAGAGCTCCTTGCAGAAGCACAAAAAGACTTGGGTATGTACTGATGGGAGTTGAAGAAGCTGACAAATTCTGCCAGAAAACGTACTTATCCGCTGGCCACCCAAGAGCAGCTGCCACTTTAAGTTGCTGTAGGTTTTTATATCATGCAGCAACAAGTTTCTTCCTCCCCCAGCATATTTTTTCTCCCATTTTACAGTGGTGGGGGGGGGGGGGGCCTCTGTGTTCCTGGGCCGCTGCAGCCGGAGGAGGTGGAGATACTTGGGCCAAGAAAATATGAGGCCAGATAGTCTAGAAGTGAAATTGTCACAGAGTGATTCACAATTCACAAGGGAACCAGAGGATGATGTTTTCGAAGTGGAGCATCATGAATCTGGAAACGTCATCCACCTGATGAAGAGCATTCAGATGATTATCTGGGGGTCTTGCCTTGAAAAGAAGGATTCTAACGAGCATCAAACTCATATGAAGGCACTGTAGAGCCTCTCTGGAATGTGCAGTGAATAGCAAGACTGGCGGCAGAGTCCAATGCCATCCCTTGGAGCAACACCAGAGGAGGCTTCTCTATGCAGAGCAGCCTGGAGCAAGTGGCAGCATCAAGAACCTTTGCATCTCTGCTTACTACAGCTGCTAAATTCCCATCGCACCATCACCCCGCCACCCCCCACCTCCCTTGGACCTCTCACCCAGTGCGATTGCTCTTCTTGCTGGTTGAACGAACACCAAGTTTTTGAAAAATCTTCTACTGTATCTGCTGAATGGAAATACAGTGTGCGCACATTATAACTGATAGCATGTTTCCCAGCAAACTGGCTAAAATTTGGAAACCTGGGGTGAAGGATGAAGGAGGAGGAGTTGGGGGACGAAGGGGAGTGGGTGGGAGGGTGGTGAGAGGGGCTATGGGAGAAGGGTAAGGAAGGATGGGGGTTACGAAGTATATCCTCCACCAATGAAGCACTAAATGCACCTACATTTTTCTAAAGCATCGCTACCGCTGCTCACTCCAAGGACTTCTGGGTTGCCCTTCCCCCACCTCCCCCCACCACCATTAAAGCACTTAATGCATTTCAAATTTGCAAAGCAGCCACTGACACCCCTTATCACCAAGGGCTAAGAATTCATCTAGACCCAGTTTCAGATGCAGAATGGCTGGCGTGCTCCCAGCACACGCCAGAAGCATGAGGCCTGAGGCTCACCCGAAATTGGGCTTCGGGCCTTGTTTCAATATTACCGATGAGCTGTGGGCACCAGTTGCGCCTCCAGAGGTAGCTCGCTAGTTTGAAGGTTCTGACTTTGAGCCGGCTGCCAAGGCCAGCAGTGGCCCACAGGTATGTTATGCCGGGCTGGGGGGAGAGGAGAATGGGATAGGGAGGCGGGGCTATGGGGGTTGGCAGCAGCCCTCGGAGTGCTGTGGAGCTGGGAGGAGCAACTTGCTCCTTCAGGCTCCAAATAAAAATAACATTTTAAAAATCCTTACCTGTTTATTGGCAGCTGCTAGTTAGGCTGCAGCAAACGCTGTAAAAAATCATACCTCTAGGGCAGGAAGGATCTGTTCAAGACTGACAGAATGTACCTCAACAGAGCTGGGAGCAATGTCCTCATGGGATGGTTCACTAATGCTATGGGGGAGGGTTTAAACTAATCTGGCAAGGGGATGGGCACCAGGATGTAGCAATGGAAAGGAGAAACAAAGGGCACAAAGGAATGGGAGAGACAGATAGCACTAGAATAAAAAACAGAACAGCATTAGGTGGGATCAGACTAAGATAGAATACGAGAAGATCTAAGATAGGTTTACAGTGCACGTGTGTAAACGCACGAAACATGGTAACTAAAGTTGGTGAGCTACAGGCGCAAATAGGCGCATGGAAATATGATGTAGTGGTGTAACGGAGACTGGCTCGAAAAAGGGCAGGATTGGCTACTAAATATTCCTGGATACAAGGTGTTCAGGAAGCATAGGGAAGGAAAAAAAGGAAGAAGGGATGGCAGTATTGATTAAGGAGAATATTGCAGTGCTGGAGAGAGAGGATGTCCTTGAGGGGTCAAGGACAGAATCTATTTGGTTAGAGTTAAGAAACAACAGAGGTGCCAATGCACTATTGGGTGTATTCTATAGGCCACCAACTAATGGGAAGGATATAGAGGAGCAAATTTGCAGGGAAATTACAGAGAGGTGCAAGAACTATAGAGTAGTGATAATGGGGGACTTCAACTATCCTATTATTCACTGGGATAGTAACAGTGTAAAGGGCAAAGAGGGGGAGGAATTTCTGAAGAGTATTCAGGAGAACTTTCTTGATCAGTACATTTCCGGCCCAAAGAGGAAGGAGGCATTGCTGGATCTAGTTCTGAGGAATGAGGTGGGTCAAGTGGAGCAAGTGTCAGTGGGAAACATTTCGGGAACAATGATCATAATATCATAAGGTTTAGATTAGTTATGGAAAAGGACAAGGAGTAAAAATACTTAATTGAAGGAGGGCCAATTTCAGTGGGTTGAGAATGGATCTGGCCTGGGTAAATTGGAATCAAAGATTGGCAGGCAAAACTGTAAACAAACAATGGGAGGCCTTTAAAGAGGAGATGGTTCAGGTACAGTCTAGGTACATGCCCACGAGGGGGGAAGGTAGGGCAACCAAAGCCAGAGTTCCCTGGATGAAATAAGAAATAGGGGCAGGAGTAGGCCATACGGCCCCTCGAACCTGCTCCGCCATTCAATAAGATCATGGCTGTCCTTCGAACTCAACTCCGCTTTCCCACCCAATCCCCATATTCCTTGATTCCCTTAGAGTCCAAATATCTATCGATCTAAGCCTTCAATGCACTCAATGACTGAGCACCTACAGCCCTCTGGGGTAGAGAATTCCAAAAATTCACAACCCTCTGAGTGAAGAAATTTCTCCTCATCACAGTCCTAAATGGCTGGCCCCTTATCCTGAGATTATGCCACCTAGTTCTAGACTCTCCAGCCAGGGGAAACAGCCTCTCCGCATCTACTCTGTCAAGCTCTCTCAGAATTTTGTACATTTCAATGAAATCACAGAATCACAGAATCACAGAAGTTTACAACATGGAAACAGGCCCTTCGGCCCAACATGTCCATGTCACCCAGTTTATACCACTAAGCTAGTCCCAATTGCCTGCACTTGGCCCATATCCCTCTATACCCATGTCACTGTCCAAATGCTTTTTAAAAGACAAAATTGTACCCGCCTCTACTACTGCCTCTGGCGGCTCGTTCCAGACACTCACCACCCTTTGAGTGAAAAAATTGCCCCTCTGGACCCTTTTGTAT
Organism: Heptranchias perlo; assembly: GCF_035084215.1. NCBI lineage: Eukaryota > Metazoa > Chordata > Chondrichthyes > Hexanchiformes > Hexanchidae > Heptranchias > Heptranchias perlo. Next base: position 108,871,035 of record NC_090325.1, on the reverse strand, counting down.
CTCTCCCCTCTCACCTTAAATCTATGCCCCCTCGTTATAGACTCCCCTACCTTTGGGAAAAGATTTTGACTATCGACCTTATCTGTGCCCCTCATTATTTTATAGACTTCTATAAGATCCCCCCGAAACCTCCTACTCTCCAGGGAAAAAAGTCTCAGCCTATCCAACCTCTCCCTATAAGTCAAACCATCAAGTCCCGGTAGCATCCTAGTAAATCTTTTCTGCACTCTTTCTAGTTTAATAATATCCTTTTTCTATAATAGGGTGACCAGAACTGTACACAGTATTCCAAGTGTGGCCTAACTCACCTCTCATTCTTCTAAACTCCAGAGAATATAAGTCCATTTATTCAATCTTTCCTCATGGGACAACTCTCTCATCCCAGGAATCAATCTAGTGAACCTTCGTTGCACTGCCTCTAAGGCAAGTATAGAATGGTTATAGCATAGGAGGAGGCCATTCAGCCCATCAAGACCTTGCCAGCTCTTTGTAAGAGCAATCCAGTTGGTCTCATTCTCCCGCTTTTTCCCTGTAGCCCTGCAAATCTTCTCCCTTTATGTATTTATCCAAGTCCTTTTTGAAAGTCACGATTGAATCTGCTTCCAACACCTTTTCAGGCAGCACATTCCTGATCATAACTACTCGCTGCATAAAAAAGTTTCTCCTCATGTCACCCTTGGTTCTTTTGCCAATCACCTTAAATCTGTATCCTCTTGTTCTCAACCCTTCTGCCAATGGGAACAGTTTATCTTTATTTACTTTATCTAAACCCTTCATGATTTTGAACACTTCTATCAAATCTCCTCTCAACCTTCCCTACTCTAAGGAGAACAACTCCAGCTTCTCCAGTCTTTCCACGTAACTGAAGTCCCTCATCCCTGGAACCATTCTAGTAAATCTTTTCTGCCTCTTCCTGGCGTAGACCTGACTGCCAGACCTCCCGCACCATGATTTAGGTGGCAAGTGCTCATTCGATTTTTTAACACTGCTCACTGCTGTCTCTCCCCAGAGTGTACCTGGCACCTGGGTATTCCCCCCACCCCCTTCCCCTCTCTCCCCCTCAGCCATTTGAAGTAGTGTGCTTTCTGCTTTTGAAAAGCAGACACTGCAATTTCTGCTGGCCTCCACTCACTGCCCTGCCTCCTCTTAATGACTGCATTTAGCATGAATTACACCATCCAGTTCTAAACCCTTCACTTGCATGGCTGCACTCTTTTTTTATTGTGACTCCTCGCTCTCATACTTATTTTTTTCTACAACACAATATGCCTGCAATCTCTTTTAAGTTTTCAAAGTGCCCATGGCCACAACTGGCGCATTATCTGCAGTTGCCCTGTAATTATTTATTCCACTCAAGCTTGTAATTATTTGTTTCCACTCCTTTTCCTACCACAGTATTTATTGCTCTCAATTATTTAATTATTTATGTGTCCCTTTCCTCATCACTACACCATAGATGCAATCCCAGTCCATTCAACTCCACCACCACACGTTGCTCCCACCAGTCACCCGATGAACACAATTAACGTGATATGTGAAAACCGTCTCCCACGTGTCAAATATAACTTCCACATATAAGTGAAATGCTCTACTGTAAAAAAAAAGTGGATAGATATAACTCAAAAACAACACAGCTGCTCATTTTTAACAGATTATTAGCTTAGTCATAAATATCCGCAAGCAGGTTGGAAAGCTTGAAATTTGCACACAACTAAATTGTATCTCATTGCCATCGTAAAATAGTGCAGAATTATTTTACTGAATATATGAATGTCTGCTTAAAATTACAAGTTGTTTAACCTACACCAAACACCAAGTGGCCCCATTGATCTGCATAATGCAGGAAGTCGTTTTGAATAGTATAGTTACAGTGCTGCATTGCTGAGATATCACCATGGTATTCATAGCTTTCAGATATGATTTACAATAATATGATTTACAATGAGCTAATTGAACAGCAGACTTGCTTAGTTGTCATGGTGAAGAGCAAAATGGTCAGTAGCCTTTGTTTTATTAACATTTTATCTTCACATTCCAGTGTAGGGTGTAGCAGAAGCACTTGTTGAAATTTGACAGAATACAAATGTAAAAGCTTTATTCGGGGTGTTGAAATGCAATAAAAGCTTTCAGTAGTGGAATAATGTGAGAATTCTGTCAGTCACCCTGGAAATCTAATTAGGGTTTGACCCCCTGTGGCAAAAGATGGTGGGAAAAAATCTAAAATTCCAAATGCATGATTGCACACACAAGAATAAAACTTCATCAGTATTTAATAGGAAGAGATTTAAATTCTGCAAACCAAACTAGTCAGTCACTGCGGCATTCATTTTTTTTAGGTACAACTTTGGAAAATTAGGTCAAAAATCGGTACAAGACTGCTGATTAAAATTGGACAATAAGATTGGAGTTTAAAATCTCCTTTTGTTTTATTTTGGTAAGCATATTTTGTAAATTTTGAACTTGAACCTATCATTTTTTGCTTTTTAGCAATCCTGTTGCAGATTTCATCGCCCAAAGTCCCTTCAGGCTTTCAGCAGAACAGAATACATGGGTTGATGCTAAATTTGCAGACGCTCAGGACTATATAATCCAGACTAACCTTTTGCTTTTGCCAAAGACATAATTATATAGATTATAAAAGTGTATGAATAAATGTGAAAATGATTCAATCATTGTGTCAGAAATTACATAAGTTGATGTTCCTATGACATACATCACTAATACCAATTACCGCCCCATCAGTCTACTCTCAATCATCAGCAAAGTGATGGAAGGTGTCGTCGACAGTGCTATCAAGAGGCACTTACTCATCTATAACCTGCTCACCGATGCTCAGTTTGGGTTCCGCCAGGACCACTCGGCTCCAGACCTCATTACAGCCTTGGTCCAAACATGGACAAAAGAATTTCAGAGGTGGGGTGAATTCCAGAGGTGGGGTGAGAGTGACTGCCCTTGACATCAAGGCAATATTTGACTGAGTGAGGCACCAAGGAGCCCTAGTAAAATTGAAGTCAATGGGAATCAGGGGGAAAACTCTCCAGTGGCTGGAGTCATACCTAGCACAAAGGAAGATGGTAGTGGTTGTTGGAGGCCAATCATCTCAGCTCCAGGACATTGCTGCAGGAGTTCCTCAGGGCAGTGTCCTAGGCCCAACCATCTTCAGCTGCTTCATCAATGACCTTCCCTCCATCATAAGGTCAGAAATGGGGATGTTCGCTGATGATTGCACAGTGTTCAGTTCCATTCGCAACCCCTCAGATAATGAAGCAGTCCATGCCCGCATGCAGCAAGACCTGGACAACATCCAGGCTTGGGCTGATAGGTGGCAAGGAACATTCGTGCCAGATAAGTGCCAGGCAATGACCATCTCCAACAAGAGAGAGTCTAACCACCTCCCCTTGACATTCTACGGCATTACCATCGCCGAATTCCCCCACTATCAACATCCTGGAGGTCACCATTGACTAGAAACTTAACTGGATCAGCCATATAAATACTGTGGCGACAAGAGCAGGTCAGAGGCTGGGTATTCTGCGGCGAGTGACTCACCTCCTGACTCATCAAAGCCTTTCTACAAGGCACAAGTCAGGAGTGTGATGGAATACTCTCCACTTACCTGGATGAGTGCAGCTCCAACAACACTAAAGAAGCTCGACACTATCCAGAACAAAGCAGCCCACTTGATTGGCATCCCATCCACCACCCTAAACATTCACTCCCTTCACCACCAGCGCACAGTGGCTGCAGTGTGTACTCATCCACAGGATGCACTGCAGCAACTCGACAAGGCTTCTTCGACAGCACCTCCCAAACCCGCGACCTCTACCACCTAGAAGGACAAGGGCAGCAGGCACATGGGAACAACACCACCTGCACGTTCCCCTCCAAATCACAAACCATCCCGACTTGGAAATATATCGCCGTTCCTTCATCGTTGCTGGGTCAAAATCCAGGAACTCCCTTCCTAACAGCACTGTGGGAGAACCTTCACCACACGGACTGCAGCGGCTATTTCGGCAGCTCTTCGCCTCTTGTTAATCCCCTGTACAGCACTTACCAATGCGTGATGCTCAGTTTTTATCCCCGACTAGGACTCCAGAAAGCGTCAGTGCTGCCACGTGTCTCTCCCACTTGTGCGCCTATCCTTAGGGATGGGCAATAAATACTGGCCTCGCCAGCAACGTCCACATCCCAAGAACGAATTCAAAAAAACTAATAATGTGATATATGCTTTGACAAAGGAAACAACTCTGTCTGGGAAGGTAAATGGCTGATTGAAACAAATGAAATATGACAGCTATAGTGCAAAGATGTATTTTTCTGGAGTGTCTACAGTCTTTGTTCTTAATAGAAATTTTTGAGTTTCTTCAGGATTTTAATTTTGGACATTATCAAATTCAGTTAGGTACAAAATCTGAGTTGCAGTTCTGATGGTGTTAACACCGGTACGTAAAATAATGGGGACCTACTTTTCGTGATCTTTGCCCCCAGGGAACATCCATTTCCCCATTTCACCAGGCCTCTGGCCCGGTATTTCTCAAGCTCCTTGGTGGGGACGCAGGCCCATTACAGGCATGGAAAGGAGGCAGGAAGGGGCACTCTCCTCAGCTTCGCAACTCATTTTCCTGGTGCAATATTCACAAAGTGTCCTAGTGCAGCAGCACCCAGTGAAACCTGCACACGGCCTGCCCCGAACCTTCACCAGCCACTGGGTTTATGGGGGCCCCAGGGCAGGCTGAGGATAGGCGCACAAGTGGGAGAGACATGTGGCAGCACTGACGCTTCCTGGAGTCCTTGTCGGGGATAAAAACTGAGCATCACGCATTGGTAAGTGCTGTACAGGGGATTAACAAGAGGCGAAGAACTGCCGAAATAGCCGGTGCAATTAACACGTTACAAGCGGCACCTTTGTAATTGAAACCTATGGTACTGGAAAAGAGTTCATGCTATTTGCCCAATATAGGCGTCTGTCCGTGATACGCACTAATGGTATAAGTGGTGGGCACTGTACTTACACCAGCAATGCTCTGGTGTAGACTTACTCCCATAAATATAGGAGTAGCAGGACCAAAGTCACCTGACATCGGAGTAACTTGGTGGAGTGACCGCATTTCTCAGGTCTGAAGCTTTACTTTTTTTTTAGAAAAGTGACTCTTTATAACTATCGACACTGCCTTATCAAAAACACCATTTTTTATTTCCTTCTATATAAGAAACTTTAACTCTTAAACAGAAACTGCAGTACCTGCTGTAGAGGTTCAAATACTTTTTCAGGCTCCCCTCCAGAGCACCATCAACTTAATTTAAATGAACATTCAACTTGAAAATATTGCAAGATCCAGAGCATTTTCCATAGAACTATATATAGCACACATTTGCAATTTCTAAAGAGCTGTGGTCATGAACGTTCATTCTATCACTTTATGTTTTGTGAATAACCAAAGCACAACTGCAGACTGAAGACCTCGTCCACCACAATGTCACTGTACTTTCTCTAAGGATCTGGTCAAAGATGATGGGGGAAGATCCCAAACATTTCCTCGCTGCTTTCTTCTGAATCTTTTCTAACTCGGTTTTTCCCAACGTGTTTACTTTGCAACATTTTCACACATTTCCATTCTTTTTAACGTATGGTTGGTTTGTTCAAGCCTGTGAAATACCAAACTTTTTTTGCAAGTTCGTTGAAACCGGTTCAAAAAAAGACAGAACTTTGCTGTGTTATGACAGATGTGATAAAGTTATGGGAAATTTAGAATTTTTTTTAATAATCAGGCTGGAAGTGGCACATGCAGGTCTGAAAATAATTCTCTGTTTGTTTGTGAACGTTCTGCTAAATGTCTTAATCTTGTGTTGTTTACGATGGAATGAATGTCCTGCTCTTTATATTGAAATGATGCGAACTCAGGACGTTGCTGGCTTTGGCCGCAGGTTTTCTGTGAAGAAGGGAATGCATCATTTTTACAGCAGCTCAGGGATGTACAACAGGGACTACACTTCAAAAAGTACTTTATTGGCTGTAAAGGACTTTGGGATGTCCTGAGGTCATGAAAGCCGTTATTTAACTGCAAGGCTTTCTTTCTTTTTTAGTTCCTTATTTGACAAGCAAAAATGCCAAATATTACAAACGTGAACACATTTCTGTTCATTGCTTGTAAAGTATTTCTGAGCAGAGGCAATCATGATGTGAAATAGAATAATACAAATAGTCATCTTTTCAGTCATTGATTGGAAATATCCAGCCCAGCACACTAATAGCTGAAGAGTATGAAGTTCAACAATACAACACTTCCCAGGGAGTTACGTATTTCTTCTTGACAAATGTGATCATTATCAGATTGAATTGCAATCTGTGAGAAACTAGGTTTAGCTTATATCTGCTTCAAATGTGTTTAAAACTTAAAACGTGTAAAAGGAATTAAGGGATTGACAAATTGTTCAGTAACATACAAAATATTTTGTTCAATAAATGAAGGAGGTTAAAAAAATCATTTTTTATGAAGTGTTAGGTTCTGAGCAGTGGAGTGGTAAAAACATGGTGCCATATCGCAAAGGGGCATTACTTTGCACTGAATCCCTGATCTCCAGCAGATCAAGTGGTGAAGATCAAATTCCAGGTGGGTTGCCTACAAGAAGAGGGGAAATCAGAGGCAGAGACATCACTGTGCTGTACTCATGCACTTCAATGTGGCTAGTTCAAAGCAGCATTGGAAGATGCCCAGGCGCAGGTCACTTCCCTAACACCAATGCAAATTGTGGAAATAAACTGAAAATAAGTTAGAAAAAAAATGAGGCAATGTCTCCTCACTAAACTAAGAGAGGCTCGTAACTCTTCAATGGAGGCAGATACAGGATTCTATTAGTTAATAAACAGTAGACAGCCTTATTGAACAAAACAATTTTAGTTTTAAAAAAGGACAGTAATGTTTTAAATAATATCTGTAATTTTACAGTGCCGGAAATTATAAATGGACCATGACAGTTAAATGTATGTGACAATGTAAGATAAAACACTGACAATCTCACTGATAATTTACAATTCCAGAGAACATATTACACTGTACTATACTTCTTGGATTGTACTAGGTTTTTTTTAGGACGGAATAACCTTTCATTCACTAAAAGAATACAATTCTTGAAGGTCAGTGAATACACAGCCAATCCTTCAGTAAACTATGAACAAAAGTTTTTAGGAAACATTCCATGAATGCAAATGAAATAAAATCAGACCATGAGACGAGGCAAGTAGCCTCATGGCTTCAACCAATAATACTTTAATAAGAGACTCTGACAAATAATTATCAGCTTGTGGGTGGAAACCCTACTTCTTAGGAATAAAATTTAGTTACATATTGGTGGGAGATACGTGGGTGTCATAGCTTCTCGCTTGTTTTTTTAAAGATTATTTTCCTTTTAGCACTTTTTGAAAATACCTTTACCTATTAAACTTCTGTGAAAGTTTTCTTCAGTGGCCATACTATTTACTGTTCAACCAAATGGATGCCAGATTCTGAGGAAAGGAAACCACAAATAGCCCACAGCTGGTCTCCAAACTGACTAATTTCTCTGATTTCATTGGCCCAGATTTTGCTGGAGTGGGGCATGTTATGGCATGCCCCATTAGTTAGACTTTCTCCCTCGTCATTCAGCTCAAAATTTTTTTGCAAGTTGCGAGCTGATACCTGGGCAAAAGTCTAATTAACAGGGCAACGGGGCATCTAGGACCTTGGTGATCGACAGGACTAACAGGGCAATGGGGCATCTGGGACCTTGGTGATCGACAGGACTAACAGGGCAATGGGGCATCTAGGACCTTGGTGATCGACAGGACTAACAGGGCAACAGGGCATCTAGGACCTTGGTGATCGACAGGATTAACAGGGCAACAGGGCATCTAGGACCTTGGTGATCGACAGGATTAACAGGGCAACGGGGCATCTGGGACCTTGGTGATCGACAGGATTAACAGGGCAACGGGGCATCTAGGACCTTGGTGATCGACAGGACTAACAGGGCAATGGGGCATCTAGGACCTTGGTGATCGACAGGACTAACAGGGCAATGGGGCATCTGGGACCTTGGTGATCGACAGGACTAACAGGGCAATGGGGCATCTAGGACCTTGGTGATCGACAGGATTAACAGTATATCTCAACCAATGAGATTTAAGAAGGAGAAAGAAATCGAAGAAGGACAGAGAAGGAAATAAGGTGAATTAAAGTCAAATCAGGTGTAGAAAGAGAAATAAAGGCCCTGATATTAGTGGGGAGGCGGGATGGCGGGGGGTGGGGGGTGATTGGACACGTCAGTAACCCGCCCAATAAAATCTGTTTGTTCCCCATGCGATCGCGGGTAAATTGGAGCCACTTAACGCGGCTTCCGGGTTTGGCGTCTGAAACCTGCGCAGCAGGCGGACTGCGCACCCCCATCACAGGCTGTCATCTGGAGGAGCTCTATTTAAAGGGGCAGTCCTCTAATGGCTTCTCCTGGAGCAAACACCCAAATAGAACAATGGAGCAGCCCAGGAGAAAGGCTGCTCCGAGATTCAGTGATGCCTCACTCCAGGTGCTAATGGATGGGGTGAGGAGGGATGTGTTCTACCTGGCAGACAGGAGGAAGTGGCCTGCCTCTGCCACCAAGAAGGCCTGGTTCGAGGTGGCAGAGGAAGTTACCAGCAGCAGCAACATCTTCCGCACCTGGATCCAGTGCAGGAAGCGTTTCAATGACATAACTAGGTCAGCCAAAGTGAGTACACTTACTCATTCTCCTACACTCCGCCTTCCACATTACCACCCCCACCCCACAACTCATTCTGCACTGCCAACACTACTCTATCACATCACCCCTCACACCCACTCAAAGCTCATCCTCAACTTACCTGCACTTCCTCACCTCCCCAGTACTCACCCCACCACTACCACTCAATCCAATCCTCATACAATGTTATGGCTCTATCTCATACTCACCCTCTGGTGCATCTCTTTCACGGTCAGCCTCACCCAAACCAATGCATTCAACGGTTGGCCACGTCACCATCACTCACTCCCGTGTCTGTACTTTCTCCCCTTATAGGAGAAGAGAGCCCAGAATGCACGGGAGAGGGCGAGGACCGGAGGGGGGCCGCAACAGATAGTCATGTTCACAGACTTGGAGCAGGAGGTGCTGGAACTGAGCCGCATTCTCAAGTGCCTGTCCGTCAGGGACGCCGAGACTGCCACCCGACAAACGGCTGGTGACAGAACTTTAACGTTCAGCACTCACAATAGCAAATGATGTTAACATGCTTTGCCATCTTCAGCACCTCAACATCTGTCATCATGCTTAATATTGCCTTCTGTTCTCTTACAGGGCCTTCAGCGACCGCTGTGATGGCGGAGTGCGATTTCTCAGAGGACCTGCCAGCCTCTGAGGGGGCACCATCACATCTGAGCGAGCCATCCACCAGCACAGATACACACACCTCGGTGGGTCCCCGTCTGCAGTTAGTTGGGGTCTCACATGGTGAGTTACCACACACGTGAGCATGAGCAGGCACTGGTGGCAGGGGCAGCTGTGGAGAGTCCGCGTCGGTGGGAGCACTCTTCTCCAGGCTCTGCTCAGCTGGACACAGATGCTGAATCCTGGGGGCCATCCATTAAAAGGAGAATGATCGAGGGGCAGCAGCACATTTGCGAGATGCTGGAACAGGTGCAACGCGCACTCTCCACAATCGCACAGAGGATGGAGGAGTCCAACTCCTGCATGAGTGGAATGGTGGCACAGGTAAGGGAGGGAATCTCTGAAATACTGTCACAGGGACGTGAGGGCATCTCTGAGATAGTGTCGCGGGTAAGTGGGGGAATGTCTGCGATGTCTGCGATGGAGGGAAGGCTAGCCTCCATGGAACTTCAAGCACGGCTCACAAATGAGTCCATTCAGGCCCTGACGACGGCTGATCAGACTCATTCTGCCGCATTAAACAGACAGGCAGATACACTAGCACTGGCCTTACAAGGCTTGACACATGTCCTCCAAACTGTTGTCCAGCAAAGTGGTAGGAGTGGTGTGGGCCTGGCCCAGGGGAGGGATGATGGCGAAAGGGGGCATGGAAGTGGGGACACCACTCAAAGCGTCCCCACGTCTCACCCGTTGCCCCCCTCTCAACCAGTACCCGCAATGCTGCCTCCTCTCCAGGTGGCCGAGTCTGCAGTCTTTGGAGGGGCCCTCACGGGCACCGAAACCCAGAGGGCGTAGGCCCAAAGCATCTAATCGGTCAGGGCATGAACAAGTGCATCCTGCCACCAACTCTGCTGCAGCCACAGGGGATGCACCATGTAGAAGTAGTCAGAAGCAAAAGGCAAAGGTTTTGTAAGCACAAAGGGAATGCACAAGAGTGTTTGATGGTTGGTCATGTTTTTTATTTATATTTGTTTTTTGTTAACGCACATTAAATATTATTGTCACAACTACTGCCACATCTTGGCTAGCTTCTGTAATAAGGCCCTTTCATGAGGTTCACCATGAACGCCCACACTTGATGCCACCCTACAGTGGTACTGGTGTGGCCGCTGCTCTATCCAGGTGGTGAGGACTGGACTCTTCACACTGTCTGATGTTAGAAGAACCATTCACATATCAGTGACTCCCTGGCCTCACGAGCAGCCAGGTGAGCCGCTGTTCTGCCCATGGGTTCCACCCCCTCCTCCCCCTCCTCCTCCTCAATTTGGGTGGCAGATGTGGATGGGGCCTCCACAAGCGGCACCCCTCTCTGTTGTGCCATGTTGTGCAGGATACAACAGACGACTATAATGCATCCCACTCTGTCTGGTGCGTATTGAAGCACTCCCCCAGAACGATCAAGGCACCTGAAGCGCATCTTGAGCAGCCCTATAGCATGCTCAATTGTAGACCTGGTGGCGATGTGGCTGTCATTATATCAACGCTGTTGCTCCGTGGTGGGGTTCCTCAGGGGTGTCATGAGCCATGTGTGTAGAGGGTACCCCTTGTCCCCGAGGAGTCAGCCCTTGCGGGTGTTCAGTGCATGGAAGAGGGGCAGGATGTTGGACTCCCGGAGGATGAAGGAATCGTGGCAGCCGCCAGGGTATCTGGCACACACGTGAAGGAATCTCTTGCAGTGGTCACAAACGAGCTGAATGTTAATGGAGTGATACCCCTTCTTGTTGATGAACAGTCCTGGCTCGTGTGGAGATGCTCGTATTGCTATATAGTTGCAATCGATTACACCCTGCACCCGTGGGAAGCCAGACACAGCGTGGAATCCCATTGCCGTCTCCGTCTGGCTGAGGTCGTCCATGGGGAAGTTGATGTCGTGCGAGGCCCTGCGAAACAAGCTGTCGGTGACCTGCCTTATGCACTTGTGTGCAGATGACTGAGAGACCCCGGTGATTTCCCCGGTGGCACCCTGGAACGATCTGGAGGTGAAGAAGTTAATAGAGATTTGTTTCAGCTGACCCCCGCTCACGTTGAGCAAAACCTTGGGTCCTGATGCCACGGAACACCTCCACCCATGACATGTTGTCAATCGTGTGAGGACATCTGATCTCCTAGTATAGTTTCTTTTAAATCCCACCCCCACACCCCCCAACCCCAACAATCATCTGTGCACCATTCTTGGGTCCTCTTTAAAAATCCTCTTGATACCGATCTGTTAATCTGTCAGTCAGCTTTCAAAAATTCCATTCCTGCTGATCACACCTCTTTACTTTTCCCAAGGCCATTTCCGATAGTGATTCGTTATCAGATGATCTGAGCACAAGCACTGCCCACTGGTAAATAATTAACATCCACACTCCACCCCACTGAGCAGCAAAACTGCTCTTTGTGCACGGCTCTCCCCGCACGCCCCCTCCCCCCTACTCCTCATACAGAGCGCCATAACCACTCCTGGCACACCACTACATCCCTCTCCCCCGAAACTCCAAAAAGGGGCCCAGGTGCACCCCCTCTCCCCAGTGAGCAGCAAAACCCAGCCCTAGTACACTAGTCTAAACCCACCCACCAATACCTCAGCAGCAAATCCGCCCATTAAGGGGGAAGAACACCCTCACATTTTCTCAGCAACTAAAATTCCCAAAGTCCAAATTAATGGTTAAAACAATTTTTTTTTAAAAACCAAGGCGGGCACTTTGGCCACACAGCAGTAGGCCCTGGAAAAGACAGGAAAGGCCACACCGTCAGCAGAAATAAGGCGGACAGTCAATCCCCACCATATGTAGCGTGTCACCACTCTACTCCCACTGGGTGGGAGGCATCAAAATTACCCCATTGAGTGCTTTTTAAAAACACAGAGAGGTTGTGCACATGTGTGAGAAAGAGAGATGACAGTGTTGTCATTTTTGTTTTGTTTTGTATAAACTTTGAAAAGTGTATTATACTAAAGGAGAGAGAGAGAAACTGGGTCAGAGATAAAAAAAAGGAAAGAGGGAGTACACTTTCTCCATTTAATGTTACTTCAATTTTCAAAAAAAGTTGGATTTTGAACCTAATTATTTCTACCTGTGCTTTATCTCCAACCACTTATTTCAACATGGGAGACAGAGGGGGTCATTTTAACCAAACCCACCCAGAAGGAAACTGGCGGAATTGGATATACAGCCCATTTTCCACCCCCCTCAATTTTGCTTTCCATTCAAGTCATTTCTAATACCTATGAAACACAAAGAGAGCGAGAGAGGGAGAAACACAGACAGACAGCTCCTTTCCTAATTCTAAATTGATTTCTTTTAAAAAAAAAGCAAGTTGAACTTTGAAAGCAAACAAAGCCTTTTTTGAGGGAGGATAAGAGTAGGAGGGAAATTGCTTGAGGGTGAGAGGGCCTCTGGCCTCTCAGCATCCATCCTTGGGGGAGCAAGTGGGAGTGGTTGGAGGCTTAAGGATTAGGTGAGTGACAGCAAAGCAAGGGGGTGGGGGAGAATATGGCGGTTGAGCAGGTAATTCAAAGGGGAAGTGATAGAAGTGAAGGAGTGGTAGGAAGGGGAATGGGCACTCTCGAAGGTGAATGTGTTGGGGACGCAATGAGAGCAAGGAGGTGGAGGAAGGGTTAGGGCCGGAGAAGGGGTGAGGCAAGAGCCACTGATGTCCACATTTTTCCCACAAACCCCTTCTCAAATGCAGCCTGAAGGATTGGTGGCTTCTTTCCCCACCATCAATACTACACCACCCACCGGCTCTTGCCCGAATGGAAACAAAAGAGGAGAGGGAGAGAAGCAAAATGAAGAATTAAGGGGGCAAAAGAAGCTGAGAAGAGAGACAGAAGCAGAAGAGGAGAGACAGATAGAAAAAGCAACGCAAAGACATCAGAGACAGGTAAGAGAGTGACCATATTCTCCAATTTACCAAGTGCAACACACTGGTCATCAGCCAGCATTTTTAAAAGTGTTAATTACTGAACGCTTGGAAAGAATCTCCAGGTAAGTGTGCAATATTAGTTATACTTACAGGCAGAGTCACCTTTTCCTTCAACTCTAAAACTACTTTCAAATATCAAACAGTTTAATGACTCAAAGTTAGCACAAAGGAATAAATTCCTTTACGTTTGCCTTAGGCCATACATTTCATTTGCGTAACACTAAGATATTCTGCATCCACCAATTACTACAGAATATCTCATTTATAATGTACTGTGAGGAAGGGTGCAGAGATTAATTTAATGCAGTACTCAGGTGATGCAAAGCAATGTTTTTCTTCCTAATCTAATTTTCACACTTTACCGATCTCTTCCTGAAGATAGTAAGCTAGAAAGTACTGGCGGCAGTTGCCTGGAAATTACTGTGTTCTGTATGAACCAAAAGTGTTCTTATTCTCTCATTGTCCAGATGGTTTGCAACCAGCAGAGAATAATGCAGGTGATTTCCTGCTTCCCCAGAAGCTCTCACGATGCCTTGTACCAACCACATACCCATGGAATCTTAAATTAATAAAAAGTCTTGTATTTAAATAGCGCCTTTCATGTCCCAAAGCACTTTACAGCCAATGAAGTACTTTTGAAGTGTAGTCACTGTTGTACTGTCGGAAACACGGCAGCCAATTTTGCACAGCAAGGTCCCACAAACAGCAATGAAATAAATGACCAGAACATCTGTTTAAGGTATTGGTTGAGGGATAAATGTTGGCCAGGACACCAAGGAGAACTCTCCTGCTGTTCTTCAAATAATGCCATAGGATCTTTTATGTCCACCTGAGAGGGTAGACGGGGCCTCGGTTTACTGTCTCATCCAAAAGGCAGCACCTCCAACAGTACAGCACTCTCTTGGTATTGCACAGAAATGTCAGCCTGGATTATGTGCTCAAGTCTCTGGAGTGGGGCTTGAACTAATGACCTTCTGACTCAGGCGAGAGTGCTCTTGCCCTGCCGCACATAGCAAGGCTGGACACCCAAGGTGACCAGCCATCCATTGTGCACAGTGCTGTTATGGTGCAAGTAGCAGAAAATAGATTGAATGGCATATTTTTGTCATTTGAATATCATTACAATATGCCCACCCATACATGGGCAGAGGTATCATACGTCACCTGTCATGTCCAGCAAGAAATCTCAGACAGCTACCAAAATGGGCAGGGTCCCAAACAATTTCTAGTCCCCACCGGCCCAGTCCCCACCTGCCCAGTCCCCACCGGCCCAGTCCTACTGGCCCAGTCCCCACCTGCCCAGTCCCCACCTGCCCAGTCCCCACCTGCCCAGTCCCCACCTGCCCAGTCCCCACCGGCCCAGTCCTACTGGCCCAGTCCCCACCTGCCCAGTCCCCACCAGCCCAGTCCCCACCGGCCCAGTCCCCACCGGCCAATTCCACTGAAATATCAATGAGAGAGGGGCGGAAAACCTAGCCTAGTGAGTATCCCTTGTCCATCAGGTCTGTTATTTCTTCAAAGAATACCAATAGATTTGTCCGGTATAACCTCATTTCCATAAAGTCTTGCAGACTTTAATGTGTGTGATTCCTGCAAACTTCCTCACTGAAATCTCCTCCCTCTTCTCTCTGCTTAGCCTCCGCACTGAGCGACTCCTCATCTTGAGATTTCAACCCTTGCTGCCCCTCCTCTGGTTTCTCTGCACTCCTGTTCTCACTGAATCTCACCATCCACATCAGCCTTCCCCTACTCTCACCTATCCCACAAAATAGATCTCGGGGGAATCTACAGACATGCAAGAATATTGTGCTTGATTCATGCTGTACGTAACCCAAGAATACTTTCCAAGAATGAACATAAACAATAATAGAAACTCAGGATAACCTGTGGTCTAGCAAGATTGACTAACCAAATTCAAACAAAGTATGAACATTGTTCAGATTCCATTCAGTTGCAGGCACCTGTTTTGCTTTGAAGTTGTTGAATTGGTACTTTCCAACCAGAGACTTGGAATTGAACTCATTTTCGTGATTTTGGTAAAAGTGCAACTTGGTTTAGTTGTGACAAGAAATCTGTACAAGCAGACAGTGGGGGTGAAATTGGTCTTCAGCAACTCGTCCAGCTCTCTTTTGAATGATCGCAACGAATCTGCACTTACTTTATGAGCTGGAAGCTTGTTCTATAGGCTGCCGACTCTCTATGAAAAGACATGCCTCCTGATATCTAACCTTGTTCTACACTTACCTAACTTATTGCCATGCCTCCCGGTCCTCCGCAACCTATCTAACTGAAATAGCCTATCCACATGGACCGAATCTAATCCTTCCATTATTTTAAAGACCTCAACAAAATCTCCCTGAAGTCTATGATTTTCTAGAGTAAAAGGCTCAGTTCTCTAAGCCTTTTGTGGTAACTGAGGCCTTCAAACTAGGTATTAATCTAGTGATCCTGCACACATCTTCGTATCAACCGTGAACTTGTGAACAGTTCCCCCGTGCTTCCATCCAGATCATGATAAAGAGGAAGAGCAACAGCCCCAACACCAAACTCTGCAGAACTCCACTAGTAACTGGTCTCCATGCAGAACCACTGCCATTAATAACAACCTTCTGGCTATGAGAATGCAACCAATTCCTTATCCAACCTAAAATCTGCCTGCTAATCCCACAGGACTCTATCTTATTAAGTAGTAATACTGCAATGGCTGGAATTTACAAATTAGTGCTTATAGTGCAAAGCCTCACATGATAGAATGCATATCAAGGATTCAGGAATGGGGTCAGCATGCCAGCACGATTTTCCATCCAGAAAATCATGCAGAGCACCCTGACCTCCACACTCGACCTCCAATATAAGCTCTCATCATGCTACACTCTGTGCCAGGAGAGCTAATGCATGTAACCTACCCCTGGAAGAATTGTTGCAGCTAAATGGAAGTTTTAACAATGCATAAGAAGGAAATTGCCTTATATATTGCCTTTTCACATCTCTTAGAAGCAACTCAAAACACTTTACACACAATGAATTACTTTGAAGTACAGTGACAGTCTGGAATTTTGTACCTCAAAAGTAACTATTTGATCAGAGGCATTTTCTTTGTCCCCAAATGTTAAATATCTGCCTTGGCTATTTCAGAAAAATAATAAAAGTGAACTTGTTAAAGAAACATTTAATTTCCCAAACAATTAATCTGTTTAGTTAGTTGCCCAACCCTAACTGCAGGCTTTCGTGTTTCTTCTTACAAAGCGATTTCATAATTTGGATTAAACCGCAAATTAAACTTTGCTGCTGAGAGCATGCCTCCCTGAGAAACCTTGAATAGCAAGGCAGAGTCATTTGCATAAAATGCAGCTGGGAGTTCACACACATCAGGAGATCGAGTCAAGCCTGTTTGCAATTGGTACTCGGGTGACAGGGTGATTTTATTCCACCTATCACAATTTATGTCCTGTAATTTTAAGTACTATTCATATCACATGATAACCCACTTTACGAGAACTGGTGCAGACTTGCCTGCTATGGGAGAGACTTTCACATAATGTGTTTAACGTAACAGAAATACGATACAATCATTAGTGTTTTGGCTCCAATTCAAGAATTTTTGTGCATCAAAACCTTAGAAGCACATAGGTTTATACAGCAAACCATATGTATCTTACAAAATTAGGAATTCCCCAAATAAATAGCTTAAAAGCAAAATGGGTTAGAACCCTGTCCATTCAATTCTGTGACCTGATTAGATGAAAGTTTTCCCCTCCGCCACTGTAAGCTAAGTGCTCTTCAAAAAGTGAAAGAATATGTTTCCACTAAGCATTGAGCACGCTAAAGTCAGACGCAGTGTATAGTTCTTCTACTTTTCCCCCCAGAGTCTGTAGAACTTAACTGTTCATGACTGTACCAACCAGGTAGTCAAAGGCAAAAGGATGAGTAGTGTCAGCAATGGAAAGATCAGACTGGTGTAGTAGATCAGACTGGTGTAGAAGGTCAGACTGGTGTAGTAGTAGATCAGACTGGTGTAGAAGGTCAGACTGGTGTGGTAGAAGGTCAGACTGTTTAGTAGGTCACACTGGTGTGTCATAGAGTCATAGAGTTATACAGCACGGATAGAGGCCCTTCGGCCCATCGTGTCCGCGCCGGCCATCAGCCCTGTCTACTCTAATCCCATATTTCAGCATTTGGTCCGTAGCCTTGTATGCTATGGCATTTCAAGTGCTCATCCAAATGCTTCTTGAATGTTGTGAGGGTTCCTGCCTCCACAACCCTTTCAGGCAGTGAGTTCCAGACTCCAACCACCCTCTGGGTGAAAAAGTTCTTTCTCAAATCCCCTCTAAACCTCCCGCCTTTTACCTTGAATCTATGTCCCCTTGTTATAGTACCCTCAACGAAGGGAAAAAGCTCCTTAGTATCCATCCTATCTGTGCCCCTCATAATTTTGTACACCTCAATCATGTCCCCCCTCAGCCTCCTCTGCTCCAAGGAAAACAAACCCAATCTTCCCAGTCTCTCTTCATAGCTGAAGCGCTCCAGCCCTGGTAACATCCTGGTGAATCTCCTCTGCACCCTCTCCAAAGCGATCACATCCTTCCTGTAGTGTGGCGACCAGAACTGCACACAGTACTCCAGCTGTGGCCTAACCAGTGTTTTATACAGCTCCATCATAACCTCCTTGCTCTTATATTCTATGCCTCGGCTAATAAAGGCAAGTATCCCATATGCCTTCTTTACCACCTTATCTACCTGTTCCGCCGCCTTCAGGGATCTGTGAACTTGCACACCAAGATCCCTCTGACCCTCTGTCTTGCCTAGGGTCCTCCCATTCATTGTGTATTCCCTTGCCTTGTTAGTCCCTCCAAAGTGCATCACCTCGCACTTTTCCGGGTTAAATTCCATTTGCCACTGTTCCGCCCATCTGACCAACCCATCTATATCGTCCTGCAGACTGAGGCTATCCTCCTCACTATTTACCACCCTACTAATTTTTGTATCATCAGCGAACTTACTGATCATACCTTTTACATTCATATCCAAGTCATTAATGTAGACCACAAACAGCAAGGGACCCAGCACCGATCCTGTGGTACCCCACTGGCCACAGGCTTCCAGTCACAAAAACAACCTTCGACCATCACCCTCTGCCTTCTGCCACTAAGCCAGTTTTGTATCCAAAGTGCCAAGGCACCCTGGATTCCATGGGCTCATACCTTCTTGACCAGTCTCCTGTGGGGGACTTTATCGAAGGCCTTACTGAAATCCATGTATACCACATCCACTGCGTTACCCTCATCCACACGCCTAGTCACCCCCTCAAAAAATTCAATCAAATTAGTCAGACATGATCTTCCCTTGACAAAGCCATGTTGACTATCCCTGATTAATCCTTGCTTCTCCAAGTGGAGACTAATTTTGTCCTTCAGAATTTTTTCCAATAATTTTCCTACCACTGATGTTAGGCTCACTGGCCTGTAGTTCTCCGGTTTTTCCCTACTCCCCTTCTTGAATAATGGTATTACATTAGCGGTTCTCCAGTCCTCTGGCACATCCCCTGTGGCCAGAGAGGTTCTGAATATATGTGTCAGAGCCCCCGCAATCTCCTCCTTTGCCTCACACAGTAGCCTGGGATACATTTCGTCCGGGCCTGGGGATTTATCCATTTTTAGGCCTGCTAAAACCGCCAATACCTCCTCCCGCTCGATGTTAATATGTTCGAGTATATCACAGTCCCCCTGCCATATTTCTATGTCTACATCGTCCTGTGTGGTAGTAGGTCAAACTGGTGTAGTAGGTCAGACTGTGTGGTAGAAGGTCAGACTGGTGTAGTAGATCAGACTGGTGTAGTAGTAGATCAGACTGGTGTAGTAGTAGATCAGACTGGTGTGGTAGAAGGTCAGACTGGTGTAGTAGGTCAGACTGGTGTAGTAGGTCAGACTGGTGTAGGTCAGACTGGTGTAGTAGATCAGACTGGTGTAGAAGGTCAGACTGGTGTAGTAGATCAGACTGGTGTAGTAGGTCAGACTGGTGTGGTAGAAGGTCAGACTGGTGTAGAAGGTCAGACTGGTGTAGTAGATCAGACTGGTGTAGTAGGTAAGACTGGTGTAGAAGATCAGACTGGTGTAGTAGAAGGTTAGACTGGTGTAGTAGAAGGTCAGACTGGTGTAGAAGGTCACACTGGTGTAGAAGGTAAGACTGGTGTAGAAGGTCAGACTGGTGTAGTAGAAGGTCAGACTGGTGTAGTAGAAGGTTAGACTGGTGTAGAAGGTCAGACTGGTGTAGAAGGTCAGACTGGTGTAGTAGAAGGTCAGACTGGTGTAGTAGAAGGTTAGACTGGTGTAGAAGGTCAGACTGGTGTAGTAGATCAGACTGGTGTAGAAGGTCAGACTGGTGTAGTAGGTCAGACTGGTGTAGAAGGTCAGACTGGTGTAGTAGGTCAGACTGGTGTAGTAGATCAGACTGGTGTAGAAGGTCAGACTGGTGTAGTAGGTCAGACTGGTGTAGTAGATCAGACTGGTGTAGTCGGTAAGACTGGTGTAGTAGAAGGTCAGACTGGTGTAGTAGAAGGTTAGACTGGTGTAGAAGGTCAGACTGGTGTAGTAGGTAAGACTGGTGTAGTAGTAGGTCAGACTGGTGTAGTTGGTCAGACTGGCGTAGTAGAAGGTCAGACTGGTGTAGAAGGTCAGACTGGTGTAGTAGATCAGACTGGTGTAGAAGGTCAGACTGGTGTAGTAGATCAGACTGGTGTAGAAGGTCAGACTGGTGTAGTAGTAGGTCAGACTGGTGTAGTAGGTCAGACTGGTGTAGAAGGTCAGACTGGTGTAGTAGGTCAGACTGGTGTAGTAGGTCAGACTGGTGTGGTAGAAGGTCAGACTGGTGTAGAAGGTCAGACTGGTGTAGTAGATCAGACTGGTGTGGTAGAAGGTCAGACTGATGTAGAAGGTCAGACTGGTGTAGTAGAAGGTCAGACTGGTGTAGTAGAAGGTCAGACTGGTGTAGTAGATCAGACTGGTGTAGTAGGTCAGACTGGTGTAGAAGGTCAGACTGGTGTAGTAGAAGGTCAGACTGGTGTAGTAGAAGGTTAGACTGGTGTAGAAGGTCAGACTGGTGTAGTAGAAGGTCAGACTGGTGTAGTAGAAGGTCAGACTGGTGTAGAAGGTCAGACTGGTGTGGTAGAAGGTCAGACTGGTGTAGTAGGTCAGACTGGTGTAGTAGATCAGACTGGTGTAGTAGATCAGACTGGTGTGGTAGAAGGTCAGACTGATGTAGAAGGTCAGACTGGTGTAGTAGATCAGACTGGTGTAGTAGAAGGTCAGACTGGTGTAGAAGGTCAGACTGGTGTAGTAGAAGGTCAGACTGGTGTAGTAGAAGGTTAGACTGGTGTAGAAGGTCAGACTGGTGTAGTAGAAGGTCAGACTGGTGTAGTAGAAGGTCAGACTGGTGTAGTAGAAGGTCAGACTGGTGTAGAAGGTCAGACTGGTGTAGAAGTTCAGACTGGTGTAGTAGAAGGTCAGACTGGTGTAGTAGGTCAGACTGGTGTAGTAGGTAAGACTGGTGTAGTAGGTCAGACTGGTGTAGTAGGTAAGACTGGTGTAGTAGATCAGACTGGTGTAGTAGATCAGACTGGTGTAGTAGGTGAGACTGGTGTAGTAGATCAGACTGGTGCAGTAGGTCAGACTGGTGTAGTAGAAGGTCAGACTGGTGTAGAAGGTCAGACTGGTGTAGTAGGTCAGACTGGTGCAGTAGGTCAGACTGGTGTAGAAGGTCAGACTGGTGTAGTAGGTCAGACTGGTGTAGTAGGTCAGACTGGTGCAGTAGGTCAGACTGGTGTAGTAGAAGGTCAGACTGGTGTAGAAGGTCAGACTGGTGTGGTAGAAGGTCAGACTGGTGTAGTAGAAGGTCAGACTGGTGTAGTAGGTCAGACTGGTGTAGTAGGTCAGACTGTGTGGTAGAAGGTCAGACTGGTGTAGTAGGTCAGACTGGTGCAGTAGGTCAGACTGGTGTAGTAGGTCAGACTGGTGCAGTAGGTCAGACTGGTGTAGTAGGTCACACTGGCGTAGTAGTAGGTCCCCCAAACTCTTGGGGTCTGAGAAAATTGTTGGATAGAATTGAAAAAATTATACTGCATCCAGCTCACGAGGAACATTTGATTCTAATTGCTGAAACTGTAAAAGAGTTCCATTCCCAGCACTGGCAACCCTCACTTTAATTAATATATGAAAAAATACCTAACATCAGAGGTCTAATTTTGCACTCAAATTACATCGGCTTCCTGGCATAACTCGGCTGGAATGGGTCAGAAACTTCTTTAGAAGCTACTCCACTGATTTCCTGATCTCCTCTGCCACTTCCAGCATTTTCTGCCAAATGTGACTTCGAACCTTTTTATTATTCGTTCATGGGATGTGGGCGTCGCTGGCGAGGCCGGCATTTCTTGCCCATCCCTAATTGCCCTTGAGAAGGTGGTGGTGAGCCGCCTTCTTGAACCGCTGCAGTCCGTGTGGTGAAGGTTCTCCCACAGTGCTGTTAGGAAGGGAGTTCCAGGATTTTGACCCAGCGACGATGAAGGAACGGCGATATATTTCCAAGTCAGATGGTGTGTGACTTGGAGGGGAACGTGCAGGTGGTGTTGTTCCCATGTGCCTGCTGCTCTTGTCCTTCTAGGTGGTAGAGATCGTGGGGTGGGAGGAGCTGTCGAAGAAGCCTTGGCGAGTTGCTGCAGTGCATCCTGTGGATGGTACACACTGCACCCACTGTGCGCCGGTGGTGAAGGGAGTGAATGTTTAGGGTGGTGGATGGAGTGCCAATCAAGCGGGCTGCTTTGTCCTGGATGGTGTCGAGCTTCTTGAGTGTTGTTGGAGCTGCACTTATCCAAGCAAGTGGAGAGTATTCCATCACACTCCTGACTTGTGCCTTGTAGATGGTGGAAAGGCTTTGGGGAGTCAGGAGGTGAGTCACTTGCTGCAGAATACCCAGCCGCTGACCTGCTCTCATAGCCACAGTAATTATATGGCTGGTCCAGTTAAGTTTCTGGTCAATGGTGACCCCCAGGATGTTGATGGTGGGAGATTCGGCGATGGTAATGCCGTTGAATGTCAAGGGGAGGTGGTTTGACTCTCTCTTGTTGGAGATGGTCATTGCCTGACACTTATCTGGCGCGAACGTTACTTGCCACTTATGAGCCCAAGCCTGGATGTTGTCCAGGTCTTCCTGCATGCGGGCTCGGACTTCTTCATTATTTGAGGGGTTGCGAATGGAACTGAACACTGTGCAATCATCAGCGAACATCCCCATTTCTGACTTTATGATGGAGGGAAGGTCATTGATGAAGCAGCTGAAGTTGGTTGGGCCTGGGACACTGCCCTGAGGAACTCCTGCAGCAATGCCCTGGGGCTGAGATGATTGGCCTCCAACAACCACTACCATCTTCCTTTGTGCTAGGTATGACTGCAGCCACTGGAGAGTTTTCCCCCTGATTCCCATTGATTTCAATTTTACTAGGGCTCCTTGGTGCCAAACTCGGTCAAATGCTGCCTTGATGTCAAGGGCAGTCACTCTCACCTACCTCTGGAATTCAGCTCTTTTGTCCATGTTTGGACCAAGGCTGTTAAGAGGTCTGGAGCCGAGTGGTCCTGGCGGAACCCAAACTGAGCATCGGTGAGCAGGTTATTGGTGACTAAGTGCCACTTGATAGCACTGTCGACGACACCTTCCATCACTTTGCTGATGATTGAGAGTAGACTGATAGGGCGGTAATTGGCTGGATTGGATTTGTCCTGCTTTTTGTGGACAGGACATACCTGGGCAATTTTCCACATTGTCGGGTAGATGCCAGTGTTGTAGCTGTACTGGAACAGCTTGGCTAGAGGCGCAGCTAGTTCTGGAGCACAATGTTCAGCACTACAGCTGGGATGTTGTCGGGGCCCATTGCCTTTGCTGTATCCAGTGCACTCAGCCGTTTCTTGATATCAAGTGGAGTGAATCGAATTGGCTGAAGACTGGCTTTTGTGATGGTGGGGATATCGGGAGGAGGCCGAGATGGATCATCCACTTGGCACTTCTGGCTGAAGATGGTTGCCAAACGCTTCAGCCTTGTCTTTTGCACTCACGTGCTGGACTCCGCCATTATTGAGGATGGGGATGTTTACAGAGCCTCCTCCTCCCGTTAGTTGTTTAATTGTCCACCACCATTCAAGACTGGATGTGGCAGGACTGCAGAGCTTTGATTTGATCCATTGGTTGTGGAATCGCTTAGCTCTGTCTATAGCATGTTGCTTCCGTTGTTTAGCATGCATGTCGTCCTGAGTTGTAGCTTCACCGGGTTGGCACCTCATTTTTAGGTACGCCTGGTGCTGCTCCTGGCATGCTCTTCTACACTCCTCATTGAACCAGGGCTGATCCCCTGGTTTGTTGGTAATGGTAGAGTGAGGAATATGCCGGGCCATGAGGTTACAGATTGTGCTGGAATACAATTCTGCTGCTGCTGATGGCCCACAGCGCCTCATGGGTGCCCAGTTTTGAGCTGCTAGATCTGTTCTGAATCTGTCCCATTTAGCACGGTGGTAGTGCCACACAACACGTTGGATGGTGTCCTCAGTGCGAAGACGGGACTTCATCTCCACGAGGACTGTGCGGTGGTCACTCCTACCAATACTGTCATGGACAGATGCATTTGCGACAGGTAGATTGGTGAGGACGAGGTTAAGTAAGTTTTTCCCTCGTGTTGGTTCGCTCACCACCTGCCGCAGGCCCAGTCTGGCAGCTATGTCCTTCAGGACTCGGCCCGCTCAGTCAGTAGTGGTGCTACCGAGCCACTCTTGGTGATGGACATTGAAGTCCGCCACCCAGAGTACATTTTGTGCCCTTGCTACCCTCAGTGCTTCCTCAACATGGAGGAGGACTGATTCATCAGCTGAGGGAGGGCGGTAGGTGGTAATCAGCAGGAGGTTTCCTTGCCCATGTTTGACCTGATGCCATGAGATTTCATGGGGTCCAGAGTCAATGTTGAGGACTCCCAGGGCCACTCCCTCCCGACTGTATATCACTGTACCGCCACCTCTGGTGGGTTTGTCCTGCCAGTGGGACAGGACATACCCAGGGATGGTGATGGAAGAGTCTGGGACATTGGCTGAAAGATATGATTCTGTGAGTATGGCTATGTCAGGCTGTTGCTTGACTAGTCTGTGGGACAGCTCTCCCAATTTTGGCACAAGTCCCCAGATGTTAGTGAGGAGGACTTTGCAGGGTCGACTGGGCTTGGTTTGCCGTCGTCGTGTTCGGTGCCGGGTCGTCCATCCGGTTTTATTCTTATTATGACTTTTCATAGCGAGATTTTACAACTGAGTTGCTTGCTCGGCCATTTTAGAGTGCAATTAAGAATCAACCACATTGCTGTGAGTCTGGAGTCACATATAGGCCAGACCGGGTAAGGACGGCGGGTTTCCTTCCCTAAAGGACATTAGTGAACCAGATTGAATTTAAATTCCCCAGCTGCCGTGGCGGGATTTGAACTCATGACTCCGGATTACTAGTCCAGTAACATAACCACTATGCTACCGTACCCTATAATATGATCACCAAATTTCGGTGGGTATATCATGGTTAGATACAAATGACAGGAGCACTTCATACGATGTGTTTCCCATCACTTGCACCTTAGCAACACTGAGCGTAAGGAACATTAGCGCATTCAAATGTCTGGAATTGTTATGGGTTGCAGAAAGGGAGATTTAAATGTTGAGGGGTAGAAATTGGTTTGCTCCAGCAGCCCAGCACGAACTGGTCACAGGGAACAATCGCACGCCAGAACAGGTGGGCTTGAGGCCCGATCGATATAGGGCCTTGGACTTCATTTTAATAAGACTGGCGGACTGCAGATGCCTACCCCGCGCCCCAAGGCAGCTCACCGATGAAGTGAGGATGAATGTCGAACCATTACAATGCCAGCAGTGGCCCTCAGGTATGTTCATGAGATAGGGCTGCACAATTTAATCACACTACCAAATTGTTCAAACTATACAGGGTAATTAATGGTGCCCATGTGACCAAGTTACAACGAACAAAAAAGGTTTCTACTCCATCACTGCGCAGCTGGGCATTGACCACCAACACTGTATTATAGACTGTAAGGCCCACTTCCAGGCAACAGCTACCATACTTTCATATTAAGACCACCAACTTCACCAGAGGTGAAAAGAAACTGGAATGATGGCTCCTGAGAGACCAAGACTATTTTGTTCAACTTTGGCTAATTGCATCTTTCCGGCAACCATGGACAGAAGCAGAGTGCAAATACAAGGCCCCTTCAGCTACCAGAAGCTACCGAGGGGCAGCAGGTACATGAAATGAGAGGAGGGGGTCAAGGATAGATCCTTGAGGGACTCCAGAGGTAACGATGCGGGGGAGGGAAGAGAAGCCATTGCATGAGATTCTCTAACTACGACTGGATAGGTAAGGGTGGAACCAGGCAAGGACAGGCCCAGTCAGCTGGACGATGGAGGAGAGGCGTTGGAGGAGGATGGCATGATCGACCATGTCAAAGACTGCAGACAGTTCGAGAAGGATGAGGAGGGATGGTGCGCCACGATCACAGTCACATAGGATATCATTTGTGACTTCGATAAGGGCCGTTTCAGTTTTGTGGTAGGGGCAGAAACCTGATTGGAGAGTTTCAAACATGAGTTGTGGGAAAGCTGGGAATGGATTTGGGAGGCGACAACACGTTCAAGGACTTTGGAGAGGAAAGGGAGGTTGGAGTTGGGGCTGTAGTTTTCAAGGACAGAGGAGTTAAGGCTGGGTTTTATGAGAAGAGGGGTGATGACAGCAGATTTGAAAGGAAGTGGGACATTTTAGAGAAGTATTTTGGTTTTTGTACACAATGAACTACTCTGATTCAATGAAATATAATTTGGGAATACCCAAGTGGTTCAGAGTCTGAGTTGGTAAAGTGGGGTGCAGGTTTTGTTGCAGGTTTGCGACAGCCTCCCTCATAAACACAACCTCCTTATGCACTGCTCCTCTGAGAAGTGCAGGTATGGAACTCTGGGCCTATACTCCCTGTTGGGAGGGTAAGGATCTCTACGAGCTCTCCTCCACCGTGGTCTCCCTTGAGCTGCAGCTCCATGTGCTCTTCCTACTTATTGTTGCTGCAGTTCCACTTTCTCTAGCCAGAATGAAATAGCCAAATAAATGCCCATTTTCAGAAAAGGAGCATTGCAATTCCACTTTAAGCTTTGTTAAGGTTGTCCAGTGGCTACAAGCAGTAAAAAAGTGATTCTGTAGCCAGAAACGATTGTGAAATAACAGATATCTGCCAAATGTTTCCAGCAATTTAAATGAGTACAGGTGTGTGCCCCTTTAAGTAACCCTGGAACTGTCCACCTCCTGCCCTGGATCGTTCATGATTTGTTGGCGGTTTAGGAAGTAGCAGTGGCAGCACTGAGTCAGTCACAAATAGCATTCAGATCCTGAATACATCAAAAGACCCTTATTTTAATACATTAACTAGCCCCGCACTGGTTTCAGACATGAGCACTGACTGTCTAAATCAAGGCCCACCTCAAAATGGCAAAAGGTCGGCATCCAGTGGTCAGCCAGCAATTTCTTTTTGCGATTTTCATCCAGCTATGGCCCGTGCATGCTGAAAAAGGGGTAGTAGGGAAGGGAACTTCACCCCCATTGAGTACTGCACCTAGTTACAGTTACCGAGGCACTAGGGACACATTTGATTCTTAGAGGTAGCTGAGAGAAGAGCCATGCGACTGATCCCTCTCATCAGTTATAAGAAAAGACCCAGGAGAAACATGGGCTTTTCAGCCTTGAAAAGAGATAA
This sequence comes from Heptranchias perlo, assembly GCF_035084215.1. Taxonomy (NCBI): domain Eukaryota; kingdom Metazoa; phylum Chordata; class Chondrichthyes; order Hexanchiformes; family Hexanchidae; genus Heptranchias; species Heptranchias perlo. The sequence continues at coordinate 108,843,872 of NC_090325.1, read as the reverse complement.
TTGAAAGATAACCTCACCACTGTATATACAAGATCGTAACAATTATAGAAAATGTAAATCTGGAACACTACTTCAAACTAAACAAGGACACTATAACAAGGGGATCTTAGGATAGGATAATGGAGGAAAAACCCCTGGAATCATTTAAGAAGGGTCTTTCGGGATGGATGAGCAAACCTGGGTGAGAGGGCTGCCTTCATCTGTATCTACCTTGCCATCTTGTGATATCTGATATGAAAGTATAAAAGGAGCGATAGAAAGTCAAGAGGACATAATAACATTCCATTTCAGTATTCTGGTGCCAATCCGTGCTGATTACAACATTAGGAATTTCCTTCTGTCATAAATCATCTATTTGGGAGTGGGTATTCACCTCATCCATATGTTCAATTGGGCAAGCTCAAGAACATAAAAATTATCATAAGATTAGGCTATAGACCTTCCACAGAATTGTTGAATGGATTTGTAATTTACATGTTCAGTCCACATAGTTTTGAAAGAAATTCAACACTGTAAAAATGATGCTTAGCATTTCATTACAATGGGAGTCATTTTTACTTGAAGTCAAGGAAAATTGGGTGAGGTTTATAACGGACAGCCGATCCTCAACTGCCAGTTTACCACCCGCCCTCCAGGTGAAAATTATCTCCATTGAGTCACAGATTACCCTCCACTCTGGTGGGAAATGGTTGGAAGATTAGAATATTCTTTAGCCTACATCAGCCACTATCACTGCTGTTCACCTTATCATCTGATATTCAAATCTTATCAAAGTGCAACGGCTGTGCCAGGACAAAGATACTAACAAGAACTGCACCCTACAGAGAAGGAAAGAATTTGTACTTGATCCATTTGCACAATAAATTGCGTAAGGGATTGTATCACTTGTCAAGCACAGGCTTGCATGTAAATTGCGTCTGATTAGTATTATTCAGTCATGTGCTATTTCTAATGGCAAAATCTTTCCAAGTTCATTAATTTTTTGAAGAAATTCTGTTTTGTAACTATATTAACATGTATATTCAAAATACATTCGATTAGTACACATATTTAATATTTTTTTTGCATACGAAATACAAGCACTGATCTTCCTGTCCCTGGTGCCCAGGTGAGCCTGTAAAAGAAGCACATGGGCTGTGACCCCAACCCCTTGGCCTAGAAATTCGTTCACACCTACAGGCAATTGCGGTTTTGGATGTGGGTCAATCGGGATATTGTGACAGGGGTTGAGGCCGCTGTTGGGATGGGGTCAGGTAAGTATTTTTTACAAACTTACCTTTTTGGTGGCGGCCTGCAGCGGTCCCTTTAAGGACCTGTTAGGCCAGAAGTAGACTTGATTTTCCCATGACAGGATTAGTATTCTACAAGGTGGACGCTATTTCCCTCTTTGTTTGAGCTGCTTCTGAAACATCCAACCGTTGCTAGGATGTTTGCTTTCTTTCAGTTCCGTGCATCGGCACCTCACATATGCAGGATTGCGGCTTCTCCATACTAGTTACCATGGTGCTGAAGCTGCTGTGCACATCACCCAGTGACTGCAACAGTCTATGATGCTCTGAAAGCATTCCTCTTTTTAATGCAGGACAACAGAGATTTGGGTCCACTGCCTGTGCAGCTGCTGGACGAGGCTGATTTCTCTTCTTCCTCCTGTACCTCCTCCTCCAGCTCCCCAATGTTCAGTTTTTTTAATTCATTTACCTCCTCCTCCAGCTCCCCAATGTTCAGTTTTTTTAATTCATTCATGGGATGTGGGCGTCGCTGGCGAGGCCAGCACTTATTGCCCGTCCCTAATTGCCCTTGAGAAGGTGATGGTGAGCCGCCTTCTTGAACCGCTGCAGTCTATGTGGTGAAGGTTCTCCCACAGTGCTGTTAGGTAGGGAGTTCCAGGATTTTGACCCAGCGACGATGAAGGAACGGCAATATATTTCCAAGCCGGGATGTTCCCATGTGCCTGCTCCCCTTGTCCTTCTAGGTGGTAGAGGTCACGGGTTAGATAAGCCTTGGCGAGTTGCTGCAGTGCATCTGTAGATGGTACACACTGCAGTCACGATGCGCCGGTGATGAAGGGAGTGAATGTTTAGGGTGGTGGATGGGGTGCCAATCAAGCGGGCTGCTTTGTCCTGGATGGTGTCGAGTTTCTTGATTGTTGTTGGAGCTGCACTCATCCAGGCAAGTGGAGAGTATTCCATCACACAGTGATGCCACTTAAGTGTTTCCCTCATACTATCTATTTGTATTTCCCCCCAGGTGGATGTAATTGGGTTGCTGCAGAACAATTCTTGGAATTGTGATGATGTGCCTGATAAGGGGCCACTCACAGGTTCCGAGGAGGGTCCAGCCTCTGATTGCTCCGCCATTCCTGTGAAAACATAAAGACGGAGACATGTAAAGATAAATTATTGTTAGGTGAACATGCACTTATGGGCTTCATTATCACTCTCATCTACATGGAAAGGTCCTGAAATTTGACACTTTCAGACACATAGACTAGGACTGGAAGGGAAAGAAGGAAAGGGAACAACAAACCTTCAGTGAGGATCTGCCCACCCACTTCAGGGGCTCAATTTTCAAAGGGCACTGGGAGTGGGGGGGGAATCAATGGGCAGGCAGCAAACCCAGATAATAAAAACTTACCCTGTTCCCCACATGATCATGAGTTAATCGGTGGCCCTTAACGCGGCTTCCAGGTTTGCTGGGTGGGCGGACTGCGCACCCGCATGACAGGCTGTCAGCTGGAGCATCTGTATTTAAAGGGCCATTGCTCCAATGGCTTTTTCTAGAGCAAAGACCAAAAAGACACAATGGAGCAGCACAGGGGCAAGGCTGCTCCAAGATTCAGCAATGCCTCACTTCAGGTGCTGCTGTCTCGGGTGAGGAGGAGGAAGGAACTATTTTTCCCGGCCAACAGGAGAAAGTGCCCTGCTTCTGCCACCAAGAAGGCCTGGCTCGAGGTGGCCAAGGAGGTGACCAGCAGTAGCAACATCTGCTGCGCTTGGGTCCAGTGCAGGAAGTGTTTCAATGATCTAACTAGGTCAGCAAAAGTGAGTACACTTACTGATTCTCCTGCATTCCGTGGTGCACATCACCCCCCACCCCCCAAACTCATTGTGCACAGCCAAGACTACTCCATCACATCACTCCTCACACCCACTTAAAGCTCATCCTCAACTTACCTGCACTTCCTCAGAACTTCCTCACCTCCCCATTTGTCACCCCACCACTACCACTCACCCCAATCTTCATCCAATGTCATGGCTCTGTCTCATACTCACCCTCTAATGCATCTCTTTCATGGTCAGCCTCACCCAAAGCAATGTATTCATCGGTTGGCCACTTCACCATCACTCACTCACGCATCTGTATTTTCTCCCCTTCTAGGAGAAGAGAGCTCAGAATGCACTCAAGAGGGCGAGGACTGGAGGGGGCCACAACAAATAGTGGTCCTCACAGACGTGGAGGAGGAGGCCCTGCAGATCAGCCACACCCTCGAGTGCCTGTCCGTCGGGGACGCCGAGACTGGCACCTCACAAACGTCCGATGACACAACTTTAACATTCATCACACACCACAGGGCGATTCCTCAAAGGAGCACCCGGCATCTGAGGACGCACCGTCACATCTTAGTGAGCCATCCACCAGTGCAGATACTCACACCTCGGTGGGTCCTAGTAGTCATTTAGTTGGGTTGGCACCTGGTGTGTCACCACACACAAGTGAGCACAAGCAGACACTGATGACAGGGGCAGTTGTGGAGAGTCCGTGTCGGTGAGCGCACTCCTCTCTTCTTACTCTCACATGGTAGGATTGCGAGTTCAGTTGGATGACAGATTTAGAGTTCAATACTGCAGGCCTGGTTTTGCTGCTGTGGAGAGGGGATGAGCCAAGGCAGATTTGGCTTTTCAGTGGGGTGGGGTTTGGGTTTTGTGTCGCAAAGCCAATTTTGCTGTTCAGTGGGGTCCAAAGCTGAACACATTGCAAACAACACCAGCTGCATTACCTTGAGAAGGAGATTGTTCCAGGGCCAATCCAGCAAGGTCTTCAGAGCAGCACAAACATTCTCGGGCTGTGTGGACTTTCGTCCTTCTCGCCTCATTCAGTCACACTGATCATGCTGTAAAAGTGCAGAGTGCTTTCATGTTATGGCCCACAATTTATGCTCAAACAGGCTGTGCTCAAGGCACTCTGAACAAAGGGAAACAGCCGTCCGCTTCTTAGGCTGAGTTTCAGAGGCAGGTGAAGCTGATGTGTCACAAGCCTGAGGGAGCAGGAGCTGGTCACCAATTTCACGGGAAGATGTACTAGGAACATGAGTATTAATGTCCTTCTACACGGCAATTATAAAGACACTACTTGCATCAACAGTTTTCCTAAAAGATTACCTCTCAGAATGTGAGAAGGGATTGGGCCAGGGAGTGGGAGAAGATAGAGGAGATGCTCGAGAAGGGGAGCGGCACAATCCAACAGCTTCTTCAAACGGGCAATTTTAAAATAAATAACTGTAAGTAGTACATAAAAAGATTTACTATAATTTTCTGGAATATATAACTTGAGTTAGAAATAAAAATGAAGCAGCTTTACGATTTTATTCTCAGCTTGAGGAAGTCCAGCTCAGAGAGCTGCTCAAGGGTCAACCCCAATTTGCAATCAGCAGGACAAGTTCACATCGGCGAAACTCTTTATAAACATGGACAAAACTGACACAAAGGATGTGACCAAAACGTGACAACAGAAATTCAAGTGACGCAGAGAGGAAGTGCATTCAGACATAAGATTGTTTATAATATATATATCTGAGAAGCCTCAGTTTAAATAACAGAACACTTTAGAACTCAGCACAAACTACTCCCAAATCCAACACAGTTGATCCTAATTCAACAATGTCACTCTAAGATATCGTAAAGATAATAATTTTTTTTAAATAGAAGAGGCTTTTGAGGTTGGATGTGTATATGCTGTAAATGTATCTGAATCTGAACTGGCACCCATTGTAAAATGTTGTTTATTTTTAGCTTAATCATTTGAGATTTTGAAAGGTCCAAATACATAAAAGTTTTATTTAAATAAAGAAAATTTACGGAGAACGAACAGTATTAATGTTCTTAGCTGATCACTGAAGCAAACAACTATTTGTGGGACTGTGACTACTTTAGTTGAAAGAATGTGGCCTGCCTGGGCATGAATGACTCAAGAAACAAGAATGGTTCCAGTAATTACAATATTTTATGAAACATTGAGACCATAAATTGCCTCAATTTTGTTGATATCAAATCATCTATAGAAACCGTGTACAATGGAATCATTTTATGCTCATTATATGTGATGAGGTTGCCCTATTGGCTGACAATCAGCTCCTTAATGAATGGTGGAATGTGTTGTGACAAGATGATCAATTTCATCTCATAAAAACTCTCATCTTGGGTGCCTACTCATAGTTGACATGAAAGTATTAAGATACTAATCAAAATTCAAGAGGAAGCTGTGTTGTTTCACTTCTGTATTTTAATACCAATCCCGGCTGTTGACAACACAGGAAATTTCCACAATATCCTTTTGTAGCATCATTTCAGCTAGTTAGAAAGTAAATTGAGGAAGAAATTATTCTATACTAACTTTTGCAACAAAAAATGTTTACTATTTTAATTATTCATCGTGTATTAGGATTTATGTTAGAGTTAAAATTGCAAGCCATACTGCATTGTTAGTTAAATTGAGACCAGCCAGGCTAAATTGACCACAGTGGTCATCTTCAGTCTTGTGCATCCCTTTGTCACTAAAGTGATATTGCAGTCCTTATAGAATCATAGAATCATAGAAGTTACAACATGGAAACAGGCCCTTCAGCCCAACATGTCCATGTCGCCCAGTTTATACCACTAAGCTAGTCCCAATTGCCTGCACTTGGCCCATATCCCTCTATACCCATCTTACCCATGTAACTGTCCAAATGCTTTTTAAAAGACAAAATTGTACCCGCCTCTACTACTGCCTCTGGCAGCTCGTTCCAGACACTCACCACCCTTTGAGTGAAAAAATTGCCCCTCTGGACCCTTTTGTATCTCTCCCCTCTCACCTTAAATCTATGCCCCCTCATTATAGACTCCCCTACCTTTGGGAAAAGATTTTGACTATCGACCTTATCTATGCCCCTCATTATTTTATAGACTTCTATAAGATCACCCCTTAACCTCCTACTCTCCAGGGAAAAAAGTCCCAGTCTATCTAACCTCTCCCTATAAGTCAAACCATCAAGTCCCGGTAGCATCCTAGTAAATCTTTTCTGCACTCTTTCTAGTTTAATAATATCCTTTCTATAATAGGGTGACCAGAACTGTACACAGTATTCCAAGTGTGGCCTTACTAATGTCTTGGACAACTTCAACAAGACATCCCAACTCCTGTATTCAATGTTCTGACCAATGAAACCAAGCATGCCGAATGCCTTCTTCACCACCCTATCCACCTGTGACTCCACTTTCAAGGAGCTATGAACCTGTACTCCTAGATCTCTTTCTTCTATAACTCTCCCCAACGCCCTACCTTGAAGGGCAGGGAAGAGATGAGAAATTACAGTGATAGTTTAAACGGTAATCGACTACATTGACAAGATAATCGTGAACTACAAGTCAAACAAACGGTATTAATGTTCTTGGCTGGGACCTTTTCAGTTATATTACTTTATCCGTGGATAAAAATTAAGGCTAAACTGAAATTTAAAAGGGAGAAATATAGGGGGTAACTTTAACCTAACCCGCCCGGCGGTAAACTGACAGGATCGGATTGGGTTGAATGGAAAGTAAAATCGATCGGGGTGTAAAATGGGCACTCGATCTGATCTTGTCAGTTTCCCAATGGGCAGCTTAGCTTGAAATTATCCCCATGATAACGTTAGGGCTAACGATACCAAAAATAATCTTGGGAAGGGCCCCAAAATTTCTGGATTGAAAGAAGACGTAAGTCCCATTGTTGTCTTGAGTGGGTGCCCAAAATATTGGCTGGGAAATTTTCCCAGGAAATTCCTTGCTTTAAATCCTTTAAAGGCCTTCGCAGAACTTATCATAGAAGTTAGAAGTTACAACATGGAAACAGGCCCTTCGGCCCAACATGTCCATGTCGCCCAGTTTATACCACTAAGCTAGTCCCAATTGCCTGCACTTGGCCCATATCCCTCGATACCCATCTTCCCCATGTAACTGTCCAAATGCTTTTTAAAAGACAAAATTGTACCCGCCTCTACTACTGCCTCTGGCAGCTCGTTCCAGACACTCACCACCCTTTGAGTGAAAAAATTGCCCCTCTGGATCCTTTTGTATCTCTCCCTTCTCACCTTAAATCTGTGCCCCCTCGTTATAGACTCCCCTACCTTTGGGAAAAGATTTTGACTATCGACCTTATCTATGCCCCTCATTATTTTATAGACTTCTATAAGATCACCCCTTAACCTCCTACTCTCCAGGGAATAAAGTCCCAGTCTGTCTAACCTCTCCCTGTAAGTCAAACCATCAAGTCCCGGTAGCATCCTAGTAAATCTTTTCTGCACTCTTTCTAGTTTAATAATATCCTTTCTATAATAGGGTGACCAGAACTGTACACAGTACTCCAAGTGTGGCCTCACCAATGCCCTGTACAACTTCAACAAGACATCCCAACTCCTGCATTCAATGTTCTGACCAATGAAACCAAGCATGCTGAATGCCTTCTTCACCACCCTATCCACCTGTGACTCCACTTTCAAGGAGCTATGAATCTGTACTCCTAGATCTCTTTGTTCTATAACTCTCCCCAACGCCCTACCATTAACGGAGTAGGTCCTGGCCCGATTCGATCTACCAAAATGCATCACCTCACATTTATCTAAATTAAACTCCATCTGCCATTCATCGGCCCACTGGCCCAATTTATCAAGATCCCGTTGCAATCCTAGATAACCTTCTTCACTGTCCACAATGCCACCAATCTTGGTGTCATCTGCAAACTTACTAACCATGCCTCCTAAATTCTCATCCAAATCATTAATATAAATAACAAATAACAGCGGACCCAGCACCGATCCCTGAGGCACACCGCTGGACACAGGCATCCAGTTTGAAAAACAACCCTCGACAACCACCCTCTGTCTTCTGTCGTCAAGCCAATTTTGTATCCAATTGGCTACCTCACCTTGGATCCCATGAGATTTAACCTTATGTAACAACCTACCATGCAGTACCTTGTCAAATGCTTTGCTGAAGTCCATGTAGACCACGTCTACTGCACAGCCCTCATCTATCTTCTTGGTTACCCCTTCAAAAAACTCAATCAAATTCGTGAGACATGATTTTCCTCTCACAAAACCATGCTGACTGTTCCTAATTAGTCCCTGCCTCTCCAAATGCCTGTAGATTCTGTCCCTCAGAATACCCTCTAACAACTTACCCACTACAGATGTCAGGCTCACTGGTCTGTAGTTCCCAGGCTTTTCCCTGCCGCCCTTCTTAAACAAAGGCACAACATTTGCTACCCTCCAATCTTCAGGCACCTCACCTGTAGCGGTGGATGATTCAAATATCTCTGCGAGGGGACCCGCAATTTCCTCCCTAACCTCCCTTAACGTCCTGGGATACATTTCATCAGGTCCCGGAGATTTATCTACCTTGATGCGCGTTAAGACTTCCAGCACCTCCCTCTCTGTAATATGTACACTCCTCAAGACATCACTATTTATTTCCCCAAGTTCCCTAACATCCATGCCTTTCTCAACCGTAAATACCGATGTGAAATATTCATTCAGGATCTCACCCATCTCTTGTGGTTCCGCACATAGATGACCTTGTTGATCCTTAAGAGGCCCTACTCTCTCCCTAGTTACCCTTTTGCCCTTTATGTATTTGTAGAAGCTCTTTGGATTCACCTTTGCCTGATCTGCCAAAGCAATCTCATATCCCCTTTTTGCCCTCCTGATTTCTCTCTTAACTCTACTCCGGCAATCTCTATACTCTTCAAGGGATCCACTTGATCCCAGCTGCCTATGCATGTCATATGCCTCCTTCTTATTTTTGACTAGTGCCTCAATCTCCCGAGTCATCCAAGGTTCCCTACTTCTACCAGCCTTGCCCTTCACTTTATAAGGAATGTGCTTACCCTGAACCCTGGTTAACACACTTTTGAAAGCCTCCCACTTACCAGACGTCCCTTTGCCTGCCAACAGACTCTCCCAATCAACTTCTGAAAGTTCCTGTCTAATACCATCAAAATTGGCCTTTCCCCAATTTAGAATTTTAACTTTTGGGCCAGACCTATCCTTCTCCATAGCTATCTTAAAACTAATGGAATTATGATCACTGGTCCCAAAGTGATCCCTCACTAACACTTCTGTCACCTGCCCTTCCTTATTTCCCAAGAGGAGGTCAAGTTTTGCCCCCTCTCTAGTCGGGCCATCCACATACTGAATGAGAAATTCCTCCTGAATACACTCAACAAATTTCTCTCCATCCAAGCCCCTAATGCTATGGCTGTCCCAGTCAATGTTGGGAAAGTTAAAGTCCCCTACTATTACCACCCTATTTTTCTTGCAGCTGTCTGTAATCTCCTTACATATTTGCTCCTCAATTTCCCGTTGACTATTTGGGGGTCTGTAGTACAATCCTATCAAAGTGATCTCTCCCTTCTTATTTTTCAGTTCTACCCATATGGACTCAGTGGGCGAACCCTCGGATATATCCCCTCTCACTACTGCCGTGATGTTCTCCCTAATCAAGAACGCAACTCCCCCTCCTCTCTTACCTCCTGCTCTATCTTTCCTATAGCATCTGTACCCTGGAACATTGAGCTGCCAGTCCTGCCCCTCCCTTAGCCATGTTTCAGTAATAGCTATAACATCCCAGTCCCATGTACCCATCCATGCCCTGAGTTCATCTGCCTTGCCCATCAGACTTCTTGCATTGAAATAAATGCAGTTTAATCTAGTCTTCCCTTGGTCTTTGCCCTGCTTTCTCAGACCATCTGTCCGGTCATGTTCTGTACACTCTCCCTTACTGCCTTTTGTTTCTGTCACCACTTTATTTCCCACTGACTTCCTGCATCGGTTCCCATCCCCCTGCCACATTAGTTTAAACCCTCCCCAACAGCACTAGCAAACACTCCCCCTAGGACATTGGTTCCAGTCCTGCCCAGATGCAGACCGTCCAATTTGTACTGGTCCCACCTCCCCCAGAACCGGTTCCAATGGCCCAGGAATTTGAATCCCTCCCTCTTGCACCATCTCTCAAGCCACGTATTCATCTTAGCTATCCTGTCATTCCTACTCTGACTAGCCCGTGGCACTGGTAGCAATCCTGAGATTACTACCTTTGAGGTCCGACTCTTTAGTTTAACTCCTAACTCCCTAAATTCAGCTTGTAGGACCTCATCCTGTTTTTTACCTATATCGTTGGTGCCTATATGCACCACGACAACTGGCTGTTCACCCTCCCCCTCCAGAATGTCCTGCAGCCGCTCCGAGACATCCTTGACCCTTGCACCAGGGAGGCAACATACCATCCTGGAGTCTCGGTTGCGTCCGCAGAAACGCCTGTCTATTCCCCTTACAATCGAGTCCCCTATCACTATAGCTCTGCCACTCTTTTTCCTGCCCTCCTGTGCAGCAGAGCCAGCCACGGTGCCATGAACCTGGCCACTGCCACCTTCCCCTGGTGAGCCATCTCCGCCAACAGTATCCAAAACGGTATACCTGTTTTGGAGGGAGATGACCGCAGGGGACCCCTGCACTGCCTTCCTACTCTTCCTCTGTCTGTTGGTCACCCATTCACTATCTCCCTCAGTAATTTTTATCTGCGGTGTGACCAACTCACTGAACGTGCTATCCACGACTTTCTCAGCATCGCGGATGCTCCAAAGTGAGTCCATCCGCAGCTCCAGAGCCGTCAAGCGGTCAAACAATAGCTGCAGCTGGACACACTTCCCGCAGGTGAAGGAATCAGGGATACAGGAAGGAGCCCTGAATTCCCACATCCCACAAGAGGAACATGACACGGCGCTGGGATCTCCTGCCATGACTTAACCCTTAAATTAGCTTAAGAACAACTACAATGTCAAGAGAAAAAAAAAGGAAAGAAAAACTACTTACCACTCCCTTTAAGGAGTTTACTCCTTTAAATTGTTCTCAATTTAGAGAATGTTAACTACACTAGGGACCTTGATTCACTAAAAAATAAACGCTACTTCCTTTCAGACCTGCAGACCTTCCCTTTCCTTTTACTTCAGTTGCTGTAGATAAGGAGAAATACTCACCTGAACCTACTCACCAATCAGGTGCCTCCCCTGTGTCGCGTCCCGATCTGATTCCTGACGTCACTTCGAACTCGGTCGCAGCTCCGCTCGGCTCCTCTCAGCTGTTCTCAGCGCTCTGAAATCCCGCCTTTTATCGGACCCTCCCTCCGCTCGGCTCGGCTCCTCTCAGCTGTTCTCAGCGCTCTGAAATCCCGCCTTTTATCGGACGCTCCCTCCGCTCGGCTCGGCTCCTCTCAGCTGTTCTCAGCGCTCTGAAATCCCGCCTTTTATCGGACGCTCCCTCCGCTCGGCTCGGCTCCTCTCAGCTGTTCTCAGCGCTCTGAAATCCCGCCTTTTATGGGACGCTCCCTCCGCTCGGCTCGGCTCCTCTCAGCGCTCTGAAATCCCGCCTTTTATCGGACGCTCCCTCCGCTCGGCTCGGCTCCTCTCAGCTGTTCTCAGCGCTCTGAAATCCCGCCTTTTATGGGACGCTCCCTCCGCTCGGCTCCTCTCAGCTGTTCTCAGCGCTCTGAAATCCCGCCTTTTATCGGACGCTCCCTCCGCTCGGCTCGGCTCCTCTCAGCGCTCTGAAATCCCGCCTTTTATCGGACGCTCCCTCCGCTCGGCTCGGCTCCTCTCAGCGAGCTGAAATCCCGCCTTTTATCGGACGCTCCCTCCGCTCGGCTCGGCTCCTCTCAGCGCTCTGAAATCCCGCCTTTTATCGGACGCTCCCTCCGCTCGGCTCGCCTCCTCTCAGCTGTTCTCAGCGCTCTGAAATCCCGCCTTTTATCGGATGCTCCCTCCGCTCGGCTCGGCTCCCTTAAGCCAGTTGAGACCTGCCGCGAGATCCTTTGAGGCTTTCTAAAGAACCCAAACTTTTACAAGAATAAGGTAATCAATACCAGAGGGGATTTATTACCTTCTCCAGTCAGAGTGGCTTCAGTGGAAGCTGAAGGCATATAAAACAAAAAAAAATTCTTCAGCCCATTTGAGCTTGTGGGTGCCATTGGGCAGAGCAGAATAGAAGGGCAAGTCAAAGAAACATAAGAACAGGAGTAGGCCATTCAGCCCCTCAAGCCTGTTCTGCCATTCAATTAGATCATGGCTGATCTGTACCTCCACTGCATTTACCAATCTTTGTTCTATATCTCATGACAATATTACCTAACGAAAGTCTATCAATCCCAGTTTGGAAAATTTCAATTGACCCAACATCCACAGCCTTTTGGGGGAGCGAGTTCCTGATTTCCACTACCCTTTGTGTGAAAAAGTGCTTCCTGATTTCACTCCTAAATGGCCTAGCCCCAATTTTAACATGGTTCCCCCTTTGTTCTGGATTCTCCCACCAGAGGAAATAGTTTCTCTGTATCCATCTATCAAATTCTTTAATCATTTTAAATACCATGATCATATCACCCCTTAACTTTCTAAACTCAAGAGCATACAAGTTAAGTTTATGCAACCTGTCCTTAAAATTTAACCCTTTAAGCCCCAGTATCATTCTGGTGAATCTGTGCTGTACCCCCTCCAATATATCTTTCTTGAGGTTCAGGGTTCAGGGTCCAGAACTGAATGCTGTACTCCAGATGGGGTCTGACCAAGCCTCTGTACTTTTTGTACCTGTGTTCCAGCTTTTAGTGATTTGCACACATGGACACCTAAATTCCTTTGCTCCTCCACAGCTCCCAGTGTCTCACCCTTAAGAAAGTATTCCGGTTTGTCTTTCTCAGATTCAAAGTCGATGACCTCACACTTCCCCACATTGAACTCCATCGGCCATAGTTTTGCCCACTCACTTAGTCTATTTATATCCCTTTGTAATTTCCTGCTCCCATCTACACAACTTACTGTGCTTCCTAACGTAGTGTTTTCTGCAAACTTGGATATACAACTCTCTATTCCTTCATCTATGTCATTAATATATATGGTGAACTAGCTGCGCCTCTAGCCAAGTTGTTCCAGTACAGCTACAACACTGGCATCTACCCGACAATGTGGAAAATTGCCCAGGTATGTCCTGTCCACAAAAAGCAGGACAAATCCAATCCAGCCAATTACCGCCCCATCAGTCTACTCTCAATCATCAGCAAAGTGATGGAAGGTGTCATCGACAATGCTATCAAGTGGCACTTACTCACCAATAACCTGCTCACCGATGCTCAGTTTGGGTTCTGCCAGGACCATTCGGCTCCAGACCTCTTAACAGCCTTGGTCCAAACATGGACAAAAGAGCTGAATTCCAGAGGTGAGGTGAGAGTGACTGCCCTTGACATCAAGGCAGCATTTGACCGAGTGTGGCACCAAGGAGCCCTAGTAAAATTGAAGTCAATGGTAATCAGGGGAAAACTCTCCAGTGGCTGGAGTCATACCTAGCACAAAGGAAGATGATAGTGGTTGTTGGAGGCCAATCATCTCAGCCCCAGGGCATTGCTGCAGGAGTTGCTCAGGGCAGTGTCCTAGGCCAACCATCTTCAGTTGCTTCATCAATGACCTTCCCTCCATCATAAGGTCAGAAATGGGGATGTTCGCTGATGATTGCACAGTGTTCAGTTCCATTCGCAACCCCTCAAATAACGAAGCAGTCCGAGCTCGCATGCAGCAAGACCTGGACAACATTCAGGCTTGGGCTCATAAGTGGCAAGTAACATTCGCGCCAGACAAGTGCCAGGCAATGACCATCTCCAACAAGAGAGTGTCTAACCACCTCCCCTTGACATTCAACGGCATTACCATCGCCGAATCCCCCACCATCAACATCCTGGGGGTCACCATTGACCAGAAACTTAACTGGACCAGCCACATAAATACTGTGGCTACAAGAGCAGGTCAGAGGCTGGGTATTCTGCAGTGAGTGACTCACCTCCTGACTCCCCAAAGCCTTTCCACCATCTACAAGGCACAAGTCAGGAGTGTGATGGAATACTCTCCACTTGCCTGGATGAGTGCAGCTCCAACAACACTCAAGAAGCTCGACACCATCCAGGACAAAGCAGCCCGCTTGATTGGCACCCTATCCACCACCATAAACATTCACTCCCTTCACCACCAGCGCACTGTGGCTGCAGTGTGTACCATCCACAGGATGCAACGCAGCAACTCACCAAGGCTTCTTCGACAGCACCTCCCAAACCCGCAACCTCTACCACCTAGAAGGACAAGAGCAGCAGGCACATGGGAACAACACCACCTGAACATTCCCCTCCAAGTCACACACCATCCCGACTTGGAAATATATCACCATTCCTTCATCGTTGCTGGGTCAAAATCCTGGATCTCCCTTCCTAACAGCATTGTGGGAGAACCTTCACCACATGCACTGTAGCAGTTCAAGAAGGCAGCTCACCACCACCTTCTCGAGGGCAATTAGGGATGGGCAATAAATGCCGGCCTCGCCAGCGACGCCCACATCCCATGAACGAATAAACAAAAAGCTGAGGCCCCAGTGCAGATTCCAAGGGAACACCACTTTTCATGTCCTACCAATCAGAGAACAAACCCTTTACCCTACCCTCTGTCTCCTACCTTCCAATCAATTACCAAACCATGTTGCTCTAATTTTTGTTAATAATCTCTTGTGTGGAACCTTATCAAATGATGTCTGGAAGTCCACATAAACAACATCCATAGACACTCCCCTATCCACTATGTTAGTGACCTCCTCAAAAAATTCAATTAGATTAGTCAGACATGAGCTACCCATCACAAATCCATGCTGGCTCTCTTTGAGATCAATTCGGGGCAGGCACCACTGATGCAGTTTGCAGGTGCCAGCAACTTACCCACGATATACAAATGAACCCATCACTGGGATTGGGGATGGGATCTCCAGCTTGGGCCAAGGGCGGGCAGGGGTTCTGCTCTGTCACACTTACACTGGCGGAGCAGAGCCCCAGAAATCTCCAGACCAAGGAATGTAGAAAGCATAGTATGGAGATTAGAAGGGCTAAAACAGAATAGAAAAAAGACTAGCAGATAATATAAAAGAAAATAGTACAGGATTTTATAAACATATCAACAGTGAACGAATAGTTTAAGAGAGGGGAGGCCCAACTAGGGATGAAGGAGGCAGTGCCATTGTGGCGGATGAAGGTAGCTAAGATATTAAATAAATATTTTGCATTTTTTTTGCAAGTGACGGTGGAAGTGAGAACAGTGTACAAGAGGAGGAAATGGAACAATTGATAGAGCTGACTGTAGAAAAGTAATTGATTCTGAAAAAAGTAGTAGAACTCAATGCCATGAAGCATGCACTCTGTACTGTTAAAACAATTCAGAGGGGAGATAGCAGAGACTCTGGCCACAGTTTTTTAAGTGTATAAGTAGTGTATATGGATTTTCAGGAGGTGTTCGATAAAGTGTTGAATCGGGATCAGGGGGAATCAGGATGTGATATCAGAGGTAACGTAGTAGCATGAATGGAAAGTTTGTTGATTTACAGGAAACAAAGAGTTAGGGTAGATAGGTGTTTCTTGGATTAGAGAAGGATTGAAAGTGATGAACTCCTGGGGTCATTTTTTGTTCTCGGTATATATAGATTTGGATTTGGGTATAAGGAAAACAGTCGTGAAAGTCTGCTGACGACACAAAAGTTGGAGATTTGGCATACAGTGAAAAGAACGATAAAAGACTTCAGGAAAACATAAACAGGTTAGCAGACATGTGGCAGATATTTAATCTGGCTAAGTGTAGGGTAATATATTTTAGGTGAAAAAAATAAGGAACAGGAATATACACCTAATGGAAAGGCACGGAAGGGCATGGATCAACAGAGAGACCAAGAGGTTCAAATAGATAATTGCCTGAAAGTACAAGTGCAGGTAGATAAAGCCATAAAAAGACCAATAAAATGTTGGGCTTTATAAATAGGGGCTTAGAATATGAGTAAAGAGGTTAGGATAAATTTCTACAAAATATTGATTAGGTAACAATTAGAGTATTGAGTGCAGTTTTGGGTACCCCATTTTAGAAAAGACTTTAAAGTCGTAAAGAGCAGTCAGCAGATTCACCAGAATGATGCCAGAGAGATAGGAAAATATAGTTATGAGGGATTATTTCCCAAGCACTGAAGCTCAGAGGAGATTTAATAGAGGTTTTTAAAATTATGAAAAGTTTTGATAGAATGAATAGGGAAAGACTATTTCCTCTTATTTGGGAGTCAGTGACCAAGGGTCATCAATTCAAAATGAACACTAACAGTGGAAAGAGTTAGGAGAAATTTCTTTACACCGAGAGTTGTTGGAGCATGGAATGCCTCGCCCCAGGAAGTGGTTGAGGCAGAAATTCCTGGATTTGAAGCAAAGGAAGATACAGGGCTATGGGGATACAGCAGGCAATTGGGATTTGTTTTGG
This sequence comes from Heptranchias perlo, assembly GCF_035084215.1. Taxonomy (NCBI): domain Eukaryota; kingdom Metazoa; phylum Chordata; class Chondrichthyes; order Hexanchiformes; family Hexanchidae; genus Heptranchias; species Heptranchias perlo. The sequence goes on along the minus strand of NC_090325.1, from coordinate 108,827,279 downwards.
ATTGCTCTGGCACAGACACGATGGGGTAAATTTTAACCCCCAGGAACGGTTGGGTGGGCAGTGAAAATTGTTGCTTTTGGGAGCGGGACCAAATCCCGGCTCCAAACCGTCGACTTACGGGTTTGACCCAGACACATCTGGGTGCGTGCACGCGTCTAAAACCCAGAAGGCCCGCCGGCACTTAAAGCCTTTGTAGCTGGCACCCATTTGGACCTTTAAACCAGTGATTGACATGTGAAGAAAAGGTAAGTTTTTGCAGCAGGGCAATCAGTTCTCTCAGACAAACATTTGGCTGGGAGTTCTGTGTGTTTAGACTGAGATTTCTTTGTTCACACTCAGAATTCTTGTGTTCACATATATTTACCTACATTTTGGACCCCCTCAAACTGAAAATATCAGGATAGGGGAACGCAATGGATTTATTCATCAGTACATCTGAGGAGGAGGCACATCACCAAAAACAGCAGGCATGGCATGCAGTTCTGGGAGTTGCAGCTCCACAAGACAGAGGTGCACCACAAGGACCTGCAGAAGAGCAGAAAGGGGACCAACAGAGGGGCCATGGTCACAGGAGGCACTACCCGTGTGAGAGGGTCTACAGACAGAGGCTAAGCTTCCTGGACCTCTCTGAGGAGCAGTGCTTACGAAGGCTCAGATTGAGTCACCAGGTGGCTGCAGACATCTGCACGCTCCTTCATGCAGAGCTGCTGGTGGCCACATATTGCCCATCGCAGTTAAAGTCACCACTGGCCTCAACTTCTTCACCTCCAGATCCTTCCAGGGTGCCACCGGTGACATCACCAGGCTCTCTCAGTCATCTGCACATAAGTGTAAACGACAGGTCATGGATGGCTTGTTTGCTAGGGCATCCGACTACGTCAACTTCCCCATCGACGACATTAGCCAGACGGAGAGGGCAGTAGGTTTCCACTCTCTGGCTGGCTTCCCATGGGTACAGGGTGCAATCGATTGCAGACACGTCGCAATCTGAGGACCTGCACATGAGCCAGAACTGTTCGTCAACTGAAAGGGATCTCACTCCATCAATGCGCAGCTGATGTGACCACCGGAAAAGATTTCTTCACGTGTGTGCCAGATTCCCTGGCAGCTGCCATGATTCCTTCATTTTGCGCGAATCCAATATCCCGGCCCTCTTCCACATCCAAAACAGACTTATGGGGCTCCTTGGAGACAAGGGATACCCCCTGCAGTCATGGCTCATGACACCTCTGAGAAACCCCACCAACGAAGCGCTGGTCCATTCATTTCACCAGCGAGCTGTCCTTCTTGCGCAGCTTTCAAACGAGCAGGGAATCCCTTAGACCAATGTCCGTATTTGCTTGTTTGACTGCGCATGCCGCTCGCCGGAAGTTGCTCTTCCATTTGCCCTTAAATAACGGTGAGTACTGTACGGCTCTCCATTATTTTTGGAGCAAATTCCGGGCCAATATCTTTTTGATCACACAACTGAAAGCTATTTTTTCTCTCCAATAAAGCACTTGAATGCAGAGAAAACAATAAGTGGCATTTTCTACTTCTGTGCTCTCCAGCCTGACATTTTTCTCCCATTCATTATAATGAGTGGACAGTGGTGGGCCAGCAAACGGAGAAGCAGGAAATCTTGGAAGGGAATTGGGAAAACACAACCCAGCGTAAGTGCCAAAATGTGCCCACCGAGGACCTCTGCCACTGTCCCCAACAACATTCACGGGCTTCGAGGGAGGTCTCCTATTTTGCATGGGAATGGCAGGAGCTGATGCATCTAAGGTACCTACCGTGTTAGATAACCCAGAAAGTCTGTCAAAGGAGTGCAGAGCCGAGAGCAGGGTACTGGATCATCTCCCAGGAAAGAACATATTGATGGCACCCCTGTTACCACCTTATAAACTTTAAAATACATATTTTTTAAATTGGACATTTTTCTTTCGGCGGTGGGGGGGGTTGCTCCAGGCCATGATCCCGGCCTGGACCTCCAGGTGAGCACCACTCCACCTGCCAGAAGATTGGAACACCTAATCTTACTGGCGTGGAGTTTCCACTAGGGGCGCTATCGACAAAATGCACCCAGAATGCACTGGACACTGCGTCGGTTTTGCTGAGGTGAAGTTACGCTCAAGTTTCTGCGCAAATTCATTAGCATAAGCTCGAACATCAAATCTCCCTTGAATCAGCACAAACAAGCAGCGTAGTCGATCGTAATCGGTTGGTGACTGGAACAGGGCATTCTCCAACATCACAAAGAGTAGTGGGATTGTTCAGAAATGAGCCATTCTTCAACTTTTTAATCTAATTGATCTGCAGCAAAGCAGGGCAGATCAATTAACTGGTTTAATGCTCTTGGTTTTACTTTTCAATTGGCTTCAATTGACCGCTGGTCACTGCAGGTCTGGTCATCAATGCTGGATTCATGTGCCCACGGGTGCCTGTGAGCCCATGTATCTGGGCGCAATGTGATGAGCACCCCCAAACGGGCACAATCGGCGCAAACTCACCATTCCGACCTGGGGCGTGGCCAGTTTAGTGGGGGGACTGATTTGAGCGAAGGGACTTCTGAGACAGTGTAAAAGATCACAGATACTCCAGTAAAGTGGTTATGGACGCAACTCACTTACGTGATCCTTTGCGCTATTTCATTTGATTCCGTCCAGATTAAGTTGGTATCTAGGCGAAAATCATGCGGAAACTCCAGGCCACTAGGCATAGCTCTGCAGACCCTGGGCCAGGTTCCTCTGAGGGCCAGGAAACCTGGAACTCCTGATGAAAGGAATCCGCACCCTTCACTTATCTATAACTTAAAGGCAGACAGTCAGCTTGATGGGACTCATCAAGAGGTGGTCGTGGGGTATCGGAAAGTGTCAGAGAAGCAGAGCTGGGTATCATCAATATACATTCTATATGTACATATAGAATGACCCTGTTCCTGCAGATGATGTCATCATCAAATCGTGTTTGACAAACCTATTAGAGTTTTTTGAGGATGTAACTAGCAGATTAGATAAAGGAGAACCAGTGGATATAGTATATTTGGATTTTCAAAAGGCATTCGATAAGGTGCCACATAAAAGGTTGTTACACAAGATAAGGGCTCATGGGGTTGGGGGTAAAATATTAGCATGGATAGAGGATTGGTTACCGGACAGAAAACAGAGAGTAAGGATAAACGGGTCATTTTCAGATTGACAGGCTGTAACTAGTGGGGTGCCACAAGGATTGGTGCTTGGGCCTTAGCATTTACAATCTACATTAATGACTTAGATGAAGGGACCGAGTGAAATGTGCCCAATTCTGCTGACGATACAAAGCTAGGTGGGAAAGTAAGCTGTGAGGAGGACACAAAGAGTCTGCAAAGGGATATAGACAGGTTAAGTGAGTGGGCAAGAAAGTGGCAGATGGAGTATAATGTGGGGAAATGTGAGGTTATTCACTTTGGTAGGAAGAATAGAAAAACAGAATATTTTTTAAATAGTGAGAAACTATGAAATGTTGATGTTCAGAAAGACTTGGGTGTCCTCGAGCAAGAAACACAAAAAGTTAGCATGCAGGTACAGCAAGCGATTAGGAATGCAAATGGAATGTTGGCCTTTATTGCAAGGGGGTTGGAGTACAAAAGTAAGGAAGTCTTACTACAATTGTACAGGGCTTTGGTGAGACCACACCTGGAGTACTGTGTACAGTTTTGGTCTCCTTATCTAAGGAAGGATATATTTGCCTTGGAGGCGGTGCAATGAAGGTTCACTAGATTAATTCCTGGGATGAGAGGGTTGTCCTATGAGGCAAGGTTGAGTAGAATGGGCCTATATTCTCTGGAGTTAAGAAGAATGAGAGGTGATCTAATTGAAACATATAAGATTATGAGGGGGCTTCACAGGATAGATGCTGAGAGGTTGTTTCCCACGGCTGGAGAGTCTAGATCTAGGAGGCATAATTGCAGGATAAGGGGTCGGCCATTTAAGACTGAGATGAGGAGGAATTTCTTCACTCAGAGGGCTGTGAATGTTTGGAATTCTCTACCCCAGAGGGCTGTGGATGCTCAGTCGTTGAATATGTTCAAGGCTGAGATATATAGATTTCTGGACTCTAGGGGAATCAAGGGATATGGGGATCGGACAGGAAAGTGGAGTTGAGGTCGAAGATCAGCCATGATCTGATTGAATGGCGGAGCAGGTTCGAAGGGCCATGTGACCTACTCCTGCTCCTGTTTCTTATGTTCTTATCAAGGGTAACACATGAATTAGAAAGAGGAGGGGTCACAGGATGGTTCTCTTAAGTCCAGTCTCTCCATATACTGAGGCTATGGAGAGACTGGACTTAAGATAGTACTTAAAAGAAACTGTAAATAAGAACAGAAATTATACTTGTTTATTACAGGTCCAGCCTTGAATGAAGGGGATAATGCATTTTGTTGCTATCGGATTGACCATCATCAGGACTGTGGTTGAACCTGCCTCGGAGCCATCACGATGAATGAACGTGCCTGAAGCAGTGTCGACGGCGGAGGGATATCCCGAGACCAGGAACAACTCTGCTCTGCAAAATAAGACAGTCCGAACCAACAAAGGGAAAAGAGAGGATTTAAATTTGTATTATACGGGAGTGGATGGGTTAGCATGCGCGGGAAAGACTTTGGGTATACCGGAGGGAGCGGGAGTACAGTTTTCATGCAACAAAGTTCTAGAGGTGACATTGTCGGTAATCCCAGAGGGAAAAATCATTAGTCAATTTGTGGATCCATTTATTGAGCGACCATCGGGGAGCGACAGTCGAGGTAAAATTATGGTCCACTGGGACCACACCAGTTCTCTGGGGGAACTGCAGAGATGATGATGTCAGGATAGAGAACAAAGCCATCGCTGTAGATGAACTGGCTATGTTTGGACAGATAGGAACAGATGTATGCTGGACAACAGAGGAAATGGGATGATTGAGTGATGAGAATGGTGCATGAAGATAGTCTGGTTGATGTTGTATAGTTTGACTTCCAAAAAACATTTGATAAAGTTTTACAAACATCGCTATTAGGGAAAATGAGATCTCATAGGAGTTAGGTAGCTGTTTGAAGTTATGTAAGCAAAGGGTTGTTATTAATGATGTATTAAAGTATCTTCCATATGTACACTAGACCTGATTAAAATTCAACTAATATAGTAATACAAAAAAATTACATTTTATCACTGATTTAATTACACTTGTGGTTTTAGGAACTAGATCGCCCCTGTGAAGTGCTATACATTTCCAGCAGGAATTTGACTTTATTCCCACTAAGCAGTGCTACTCCATATTTTTTCTAAAGTTGTGCCATGCTTACTGCCAAGTGATGACAAAAAGAATGAAAGAAACAGTGAGCTCCAGTGGAAGTGGAAGCTTTGTTTCACAAACATCATAAAATAGTGTTCAACACACTGTGTTCCATATTGGGCCTTTAATAGATTGAGAGATATGCAATATGTTAATATTTTATGGAGAAATATATGCAGATTAACCCCTTTCTCTATCTCTACAACTTACACTTGTATAATGCCTTTAATAAATAAAATGCCACGACTCACCACAAGCGATGGGAAGAAATTGGACACTGTGCAGGAATTGAGAAAAATGTTGAGGTGACCAAAGACAAGATTGAAGAAGTGGGTTTTGAGGAGATATGAAGTAAGGAGGGAAGGGATTAAGGAGAGAATTCCAAAGAGCAAGACAGTGATGACTGAAGGCCTTGCTTCCAATTATGAAGCAAAGGGAGGGTGGGGCCTAGTTCAAACTCAGGAGAGCAGCGGGCATGAGCTAGAGTGTATAGCTGGAGGAGTGTCAGTGGTAGAATGGAGCAAGGCCATAGAGTTATCTGTAGAGAATGATTTTGAAATCAATGGACTAAGTGATGATGAACCAATGGAGGTCATTGTGGACTGAGTGATTGGTGAACAGGACCTATAATGGGATAAGTTGTGTACAGCACAGTTCTGGATGAGTTGAAGTTTGTATAGGATGGAGGTCAGGAGCTCAGCAAGGAGAATGTTGGCGAAATCAAGTCTGCCAGTGACAAAGGCGATAACCAACAATACAAATGCATTTGATGAAGGGATATTGTGTCCATTTTGTTCTGGGTGCAGAGAGCTGCTGACAAACTTTGGCCACAACAGTGTGTTATTTGTGGTCATATGCTGTGACAAGTGTTAAAGCTTTTTCAGATCTCAAACATCAGCTTTCATTCAAAAATCTGAAATTCAGCTATACAAGAAATAAGAATCTGATCTTGCAGGCTGATTCCTGAAATCTAGGTGGTCTAGTTAACAAACACAAATTATACTTGACAAGACTACCAAAAAATACAGATGACTAGGCCACCAAGAATCAGAAGCAGACACACCCTTGGACTATCCCCCCCAGCGCTGCTGTGGAAAATATATACAACTTCTCATCAGACCACAAAGAAAATCATAATTAAATCCTGCTGTTAGAATATCTGGTGCCTCCCTACTGCTCAATGCATAGGCTGGGGAAATTGTAGTTAGGCAAAAATAGGGCCTTTCATCGATATTGTGTTGCACCTCCAGTGGGCCTGTGCTGAAGGCCAAATACTTAGGCCAGGATATGCCGTGTCTCAGGCTTAAATCAGAGTTCCCGTGAGGCTATGTAAGGGGCAGAGCTTCCACCTGTCCTTTACAAGGCCAGCAACATAGGAGGGGCAGCGCTGGGGCTAAAGACTCACAGCCCAGGAATTCCTATGTCCCTGACCTCTCAACAACGGGGCAGATCATTGACAGCCTGCTAAGCAGGACAAGTGGGGCCCACCTGGAGGTCCAGGCCTGGATTGTGTCCTGGATCCCTGAAGAGTGAGAGCACTTTTTGTACAAATTTTGACACCCCCCCACCCCCCCCACCTTTACAGAGGGTCCAAGGGCACAGGCACTTTCCAGAGATGGGACTCCGGAACTCCTCTGTGCTCTTCCATGCAGTTGTAGCCTGTGGGGATAGACAGATGCCTGAGATTTGTCCATCGTGGTGCGGCATCTGCCAGGGGTATTTAAATCAAAGGTCCTCCCTCTGACACCACAAATTTTGGCAGGTCCATGATGGAGGTCCCAGCCAGGCACATTTCCACACCCTTCCCCCACATGGATTTTCAGCTCCAATATATCAAGAACATGCTACCTTTTATGAAACCTCACGAAGAGAAGCCAAAACTGATTAAAGACGAATTAATTGACTGCTATTTTTGTGGAAAGAAAAATCATAAGAAAGGGTTTTTATAGGTTTCAGATGTAGGTAATGAAAGAAAATCCCCCAAAAAATAGTTTGTGACAGAAAGGCTCAGTGTCAATGTAAATATTATGTTTTCATTAGATTGTGCAGCTGCATAAGGGGTTGGACATTTAAGACTGAGATTAGGAGGAATTTCTTCACTGAGAGGGTTGTGAATCTTTGGAATTCTCTACCCCAGAGGGCTGTGGATGCTCAGTTGTTGAATATATTCAAGGCTGAGATCGACAGATTACTGGACTACAGGGGAATCAAGGGATATGGGGATCGGGCAGGTAAGTGGAGTTGAGGTCAAAGATCAGCCATGATCTTATTGAATGGCAGAGCAGGCTCGAGGGGCCATGTGGCCTACTCCTGCTCCTATTTCTTATGTTCTTATGCAATCTAATCCTCCTCAAAAAGTACATGAATACAGTCCTCCAAAACAGTTAAACTAAGTTAATATTATATAATGGATTTGTGAAGTATACAGTGGGTAAAAATGGACTGAACTATACCAGATAAGGAGTTACATACTAGAGTTCCAAGCTATAGATAGTGTTTTGTAAACTGTATTTGGCTCTTTCTTCTGTGGTTGAAGTGCGACTCTTTGAATGTTTTCTTTTGCACCATGCACTCAATCTCAGTGGAGGAGATGGTTAACAACCTAAAGGATGTCAATAGCACAACAAAACAGATAGCCTTCCGAAAATTCTTAACTAACCAGTATTTTTAGAATTAATTGCAATGTAAATGAATAAACGTTAGCCTAAAGGTACCACAATTGTAAACAATTTTACAACACCAAGTTATAGTCCAGCAATTTTATTTTAAATTCACAAGCTTTCGGAGATTTTCTCCTTCCTCTCCTGAGGAAGGAGAAAATCTCCGAAAGCTTGTGAATTTAAAATAAAATTGCTGGACTATAACTTGGTGTTGTAAAATTGTTTACAATTGTCAACCCCAGTCCATCACCGGCATCTCCACATCATAAAGGTACCACGACATCCAACAAAGGAGGGAAAGGGTGCTAATGCAAACAATTGGCTCTTAAATATTAAATCTGCCCAATAAAGGAGCGAATGGAGTGACGCACATGCATAAACCTGCAGCACTGGCCTCATCACTGTAGCCCATCATTCTCCGACCCATGCTTCTTGCCCACTTAGCTCCTTGCTGGAAACATGGGATGACTCACCTATCCCTTTCTTTTTTGAATGAAAAAAAGATATTAGTTAACATACGGCCTGGTTTTAACTTACAAACCTTCTTTCAAATTATCCTTTTAGAGTCCTCCAGTCCTTATGTATTTATTATAAACCTTAATTTTAGAATGTCTCTTCCTCCCCACTCCTTTTCTTTGGTTGACGTTAAAAAAACTGACGTTTAATATCAAAGTATAGTCCTTCACCTCAAAACTATTCACATTTTGACTTACAAACTTCCTTTCAAATAGTAATTATTCATATATGATAAACTATACCTCTTCTTTCTTCAACTGGTATGAAACAAACTGACATATTTAAAGCTAAACATGGACCTTCACCTTCAATAGAGGTTTGATTATTCTGCCTCTTGATGATCTTCTATTCTATGTAATGGTAATGGTTCCTCACTCTTGAGAGTTTTCTTGACTTCAAAAATTGCATATTATCCTCCCCTTTGTGGTTCAACCTTTGCATCCACTGTGGGTTTACTCTCCCAACTGCAGCCCTTGCTGAGGCAGATTTCACTAGTACATAATCTGATCCTGTATGAATCTAGAGCAACCTTGCAGATCAATCAAGATCAGAACCTGTGTGCTAATATCATTCACAAATAACTGAAGAAAACAAATTTAAAACTGAATTTATATGTTAACATAACAAACTGGTGTTATAATAATCTGAAATGTGGAAAAATTACTATACGTTTCATTCAGAGAATGTGGTTGGAAAACCTGTCAATTCTGCGATTAGAGAAAATGTCAAAATACAGAATGTCTTTCTCTTCTTGTAAATATATAAAATATGTATTTCATGGTACTAATTCTGATTTGAGTTGGAGATATCTAAACGGCCACATGTATTGATACATTACTAGCCCATTAACATTTCCTTTGTGTGGTTAGTTGTGAAACTGGTGAATAATTGTGGTCATGGTGTAGCATGGATATTATTTTTGAATAATAATTATAATGTTACAAACATAAAGCCACATAAGCCTAGAGGCTTGTCCTAATTTACCAGAGGAGTGGATCATATCATTCAAATAAAACTGTAACAAGTATATACAAGCACTATTCAGGCTACCAAGCTACATATATCTATAGACACCCAGTCTGAGTCATCTTTTGACAGGATTCTTGTGTTGTAACATTTCTGAACAGAGTAGGAGTAGAACAACCTCAATGCTTATTCCTTCTTGCATTTTTGACTTGATTATATAGTAATCATTTCCAGTTAGCTTGATGTTCCTGTTTTCCAACATGTTGTGATTTGTTTGACATGATGTCCACACCCTCAAATGCTCTGATCCTTCATGGGTGTGGGGAAGTCAGAATAATTCCCTCTATAAAATTTATGGTTTCCAAAGTGTCTGCAAGACGTTAGCACTGAAGGCCTAAATGTTCTAAATGTAGTCAATAAAAGGTACATCTGCAGAAACAAAATATACACTGGCATTAATATTCATGGTTCCTTTTTTTGTTCTCCTTCAATTTCACGTTTATCCTGTATAGTTTAAATCTTCCAATTACAGAACCTGCATGGAAAAATAGCTAAACTTTTAGCAATAATTTGACTATATAAGTATGGGAAGGAGATGAACTGTGATCCTTGAGCAAACGACGGATGAGACTTGCTTCACACAGCTACGCTTAGCTGATTGGTTGATATTTGTTATGTCCCCAGTGGCAGCGTGAAATGTTCCTGAGACATAAACGTTGAGTGCAGTTGTGATTTGAACAACCACCGTCAGTGCCATCCCTGTGGAAACATTTGGGTATGCGTCTGTTTATAGCACACGTTGAGAGTCACCCCCATGGCATCAGAGACCATAATCATCAGTACTTGTAATTCTCAACGCCCTCCACAAGCCTCCAATTCACACCATCTGGTGAGGACAGTGCTCATCATTCACAGGAGGAAAGGTACATACATCCACCCAAGACTAGGTCCTGCAAGGACATTACTGAACCAATTGGGTTTTCACCCACAATCCAGCAGCTTTCATGGTCATTTCATCTGATGCCAGCCCACAAATTACTAGATTTATTAAATTCAATTTCACAACTTAACCACGGTGGGATTTGAACCTCTGGGTTGCTAGTCCAATACCATAATCAATTTGTTGGTAAAAATAACTCTTGCAGTTTGATAATCTTCTCTATCTTTTGTTTCACCAGTGCTACATTTCAGCCTCCATGTTCTACTCTTACAACCCTATTGCAATGCTGTAAATATGTTAAAAGCAACAGATAGTTGAATTGTTATGCATGACATTATTTTTTGTTATTGACCATAAAACATCTTTACTTTTAACAAACATCTAATCTAATTTTATGCATTGTATTCAAGTTCCCATAAAAAATAATTTAGCAATGTTCATACAGGAGATCTTCTCCTATCTACCATTTGCACAAACAACAACTGTAGTGAACTGTGGGGGAGACTTTCAACTGCTGGCCGCCTGTTGGAAATCTGGTGGGGACCTTGTCTCCGAAAAAATGTTAACGAAACCCGAACTTGAAAGTGGTTTGGGCTTCCTGACTACTGCGGGCACTGTGGGCACACTGTTGATATCACGACCATTTGGTGCCCAATCTGATAGTCTCCCCAAACGAATCTGTTCCCAGATGATGCACCTGAAGAGATAATGGAATCTACGTTTTACTTCCAGATCTTGTCTTGATCAGGCTGTCCTCTACAATGTATTCCTGAGCAGCCATGCAACTTATTCATACCTGTTATGTTCACTGTGTAGTTGTGATTTCTTACTCCCGACTCCTGCCTCTACTTTCAGACAAAGAGTTGACTGATTTGAAACAGCATGAGTTATATCGAGATACATCGAACCTACAGCACAGAAACAGGCCATTCGGCCCAACTGGTCTATGCGGGCATTTATGCTCCGCACGAGCCTCCTCCCTCCCTACTTCATCTACTCCTTTCAGGATACCCTTATATTCCTTTCTCCCCCATGTCCTTCTCTAGCTTCCCCTTAAGTGCATCAAAGTTATTTGCCTCAACTACTCCTTGCGGTAGCAAGTTCCATATTCTTACCATTCTTTGGGTAAAGAAGTTTCTTTTTTTTTATTCATTCATGGGATGTGGGCATCGCTGGCGAGGCCAGCATTTATTGCCCATCCCTAATTGCCCTTGAGAAGGTGGTGGAGAGCCGCCTTCTTGAACCGCTGCAGTCCGTGTGGTGAAGATTCTCCCGCAGTGCTGTTAGGAAGGGAGTTCCAGGATTTTGACCCAGCAACGATGAAAAAACGGCGATATATTTCCAAGTCAGGATGGTGTGTGACTTGGAGGGGAACATGCAGGTGGTGTTGTTCCCATGTGCCTGCTGCTCTTGTCCTTCTAGGTGGTAGAGGTCGCGGGTTTGGAAGGTGCTGTCAAAGAAGCCTTAGCGAGTTGCTGCAGTGCATCCTGGGATGGTACACACTGCAGCCAAAGTGCACCGGTGGTGAAGGGAGTGAATGTTTAGGGTGGTGGATGGGGTGCCAATCAAGCGGGCTGCTTTGTCCTGGATGATGTTGAGTTTCTTGTGTGTTGTTGGAGCTGCACTCATCCAGGCAAGTGGAGAGTATTCCATCACACACCTGACTTGTGCCTTGTAGATGGCGGAAAGGCTTTGGGGAGTCAGGAGGTGAGTCACTCGCTGCAGAATACCCAGCCTCTGACCTGCTCTTGTAGCCACAGTATTTATATGGCTGGTCCAGTTAAGTTTCTGGTCAATGGTGACCCACAGGATGTTGATGGTGGGGGATTCGGCGATGGTAATGCCGTTGAATGTCAAGGGGAGGTGGTTAGACTCCCTCTTGTTGGAGATGGTCATTGCCTGGCACTTGTCTGGTGCGAATGTTACTTGCCACTTATCAGCCCAAGCCTGGATGTTGTCCAGGTCTTCCTGCATGTGGGCACGGACTGCTTCATTATCTGAGGGGTTGCGAATGGAACTGAACTCTGTGCAATCATCAGCGAACATCCCCATTTCTGACCTTATGATGGAGGGAAGGTCATTGATGAAGCAGCTGAAGATGGTTGGGCCTAGGACACTGCCCTGAGGAACTCCTGCAGCAGTATCCCGAGGCTGAGATGATTGGCCTTCAACAACCACTACCTTCTTCCTTTGTGCTAGGTCTGACTCCAGCCACTGGAGTGTTTTCCCTCTGATTCCCATTGACTTCAATTTTACTAGGGCTCCTTGGTGCCACACTCGGTCAAATGCTGCCTTGATGTCAAGGGCAGTCACTCTCACCTCACCTCTGGAATTCAGCTCTTTTGTCCATGTTTGGACCAAGGCTGTAATGAGGTCTGGAGCCGAGTGGTCCTGAATTCTCTATTGGATTTATTAGCGATTATTTTATATTTATGATCTCTAGTTTCGGCAGAAACATCAGGTTAGCTAACTAACTCTTCGTAAATTTCGAATGTTTTTCCCCCTCTCCTAGTGCTGTATTTAGTTTGAAATCACTATTACGTATTGTGCAATAGTTGTTGAACAATCTATTTTTAATGCAGTTCCTAACAATAAAGGTTTGGATGCCCAAACTAGCTTATTTTCCCACCTTGTAGTCTATTAGTCTCCTATTAATCCCCAGAGAGACGACATGAACCACAGTTTCAGCTTGTAGCTGTGAGAAATTTATCCTTCAACCCTAATGTGATCTGGCCAACTCCCTGATATCAAACTATCATTCAAAGCAACATTTATGTAGCCTTGTCTGGTTGTACACCAGGGCACAAGACTCATGGGTTGGGAAGGGGGAGGTGGTGGGGGTAATTTAAACTTTTGGCACGGCCAAGAAACAGGTATTTGCAGCCTCCATTATACACCCCGCCGAAGGATTAAATCGCCTTCGTTGTGTTCCATGCCGTATTTAATCACCTACACCTGGCTTTAGAATTTTCAGTTTTATTGTTATCCAGCATTTACCCATTTTTCAATAGAGATTAGTTGGTATAGAATCATTGGGCCCGATTTTACAATGGTGGCAGGTTGGCAGCAAGGGGGTGAAGGTGCACGTGGCAAACCCGCATGAACAAAACTTACCATTTCCAATGCGATCACATGTTGATTGATGATGATTAACGTCCTCTCCGGGTTTCGCGCCCGGCAGCTAACCTGATTGACAGGCAGGCTGCCATCAGGAGCTGCAATGCGAGTTGGAGGGGGGAAGGCGAGAAAGAGAGAGAGCCAGACGTCATCCGGCGCTGGAAGGAAAGACCTGGGGTGGGGGGAGAATGGAAGATCGGGGGGGGCAAGGGAAGATCGGGGGTGAAAGGGGAAGATCGGGGGGGAGGAGAGGGGAAGATCGGGGGAGTGAGGGGAAGATCGGGCGGGGAGAGAGGAAGATCGGGGGGAGAGGGGAAGATCGGGGGGAGAGGGGAAGATCGGGGGGAGAGGGGAAGATCGGAGGGAGAGGGAAAGATTGGGGGGAGAGGGGAAGATCGGGGGAGTGAGGGGAAGATCGGGCGGGGGAGAGAGGAAGATCGGGGGGAGAGGTGAATATCGGGGGGATAGGGGAAGATCGGGGGGAGAGGGGAAGATCGGGGGTGAAGAGGGGAAGATCAGGGGTGAAGAGGGGGACATCAGGGGAAGATCGGGGGGTTGAAGAGGGGACATCGGGGGAAGATCGGGGGGTTGAAGAGGAGGACATCGGGGGAAGATCGGGGGTGAAGAGGGGGACATTGGGGGAAGATCGGGGGGGTGAAGAGGAGGACATTGCGGGAAGATCGGGGTGTGAAGAGGACAGCAGGGTAAGATCGGGATGTGAACAGGGGGACATCGGGGGAAGATCGGGGGGTGAAGAGGGGGACATCGGGGGAAGATCGGGGGGTGAAGAGGGGGACAGCAGGGTAAGATCGGGGTGTGAACAAGGGGACATCGGGGGAAGATCGGGAGGGTGAAGAGGGGGACAGCAGGGTAAGATCGGGGTGTAAACAAGGGGACATCGGGGGAAGATCGGGGTGTGAAGAGGAGGACATCAGGGTAAGATCGGGGGGTGAAGAGGGGGACATCGGGGGAAGGTCGGGGGGTGAAGAGGGGGACATCGGGGGAAGATCGGGGGGTGAAGAGGAGGACATCGGGGGAAGATCGGAGGGTGAACAAGGGGACATCGGGGGAAGATCGGGAGAGTGAAGAGGGGGACAATGGGGGAAGATCGGGGGTTGAAGAGGGGGACATCGGGGGAAGATCGGGGGTGAAGAGAGGGACATCGGGGGAAGATCGGGGGTGAAGAGGGGACATCAGGGGGGAGTGAAGAGAGGGACATCAGAGGAAGATCGGGGGTGAAGAGGGGAAGATCGGGGGGTTGAAGAGGAGGACATCAGGGTAAGATCGGGGTGTGAACAAGGGGATATCGGGGGAAGATCGGTGGTGAAGAGGGGGATATCGGGGGAAGGTAGGGGTGAAGAGGGGGACATCGGGGGTGAAGAGGGGGACATTGGGGGAAAATTGGGGGGTCACGAGGCGGGCATCAGGCGAAGATCGGGAGGGTGAAGAGGGGACATCGGGGGAAGGTAGGGGTGAAGAGGGGGACATCGGGGGAAGGTAGGGGTGAAGAGGGGGACATCGGGGGTGAAGAGGGGGACATCGGGGGAAGATCGGGGGTCAAGAGGGGGGCATCGGGGGAAGATCGGGTGTGAAGAGGGGGAAATCGGAGCGGGAGACATTGGACATCGGAGCAGGGTGCAAAGGTAGGTTCATTTAGTGTTTTCACTTCCTTCCGTGGTTTTTAAATTTAATTTATTTAGTTTTTTGTTCCCTTTTCCGGCCCTTCACGCCTGGTTCGTAAATCAGAAGTGGTGGGCAAACCGCCCAGGTAAGTTAAAAATCTTTCTAAGTACTTAATCTGTCACAGGTAAAGTGCCTTAAGTACCTCATTTGGCTCTTTAACTGTGAAAGCCGGCGGGACTTCCGATTTCGGGTTGCCCGCGCGCACACAGGTGGGTCCCTGGGAAACTCGGAAGTCGGCAGGTTGGACCCGGCTTCTGAACCCAAACGGGATTTCCACGATTTTCGGAGCCCTCCCCCGCCCCCAAAGCACTTGCAATTGCCTCCAAAATTCACCCCCATTCTCTTCTTGAGAGTCTCTTCCATATATCTATCATTCCAGGAAGAAAAAGAAATCTAATCTCTGGTCTAATCTTACTTGAATCATGCTCATTTTATTTTTGTGTCCGCTTGTTCTGTTATTACAGCCTAAGTTAAATAAACTGTTCGCATCTAGGTTGCCCATGCCGATCATCAATTTCAAGTAGTGAGGCCTGAAATTAGATGGTGCCATTGTGTCACCAGAGATGGGAAGGGGTGGGACTTCCACTCACCATGAAGTTGTGGCGCTGACCCCACTGTGAATTGTGGGCTTGGCTCATTTAAAAATAGAGAGGCCTGCAGCCTGTCTAAATCCAGCCTGCAATGCCACAGATACACCAGGAGGAGGGGACAGAAAATTGGGGGAGGGGCAGGAGTTAGGCCCAAAATGGGCCCCGAATGGGGTGGGGGAAAATAGCTGGAAGAGAGGCAGAGACCTGATGCAGCAGTAGGGTATAAAATTTGCTGCTGCTTATTGGGGCTGGAGCAGCACTGGAGGAAGCAGGTAACCTGGGCAACAATGATCACAGCAAGGGTCAAAAGAAGAACAGCCAACATCAGAGAGTTTGAACTGGATATCCTCTCAACAGAGATACAAAGCAGGAAGGACAGCTATTTGCAATCAGGAGCCAGAGACCTCTCCAGTTCTTTCTTTTCTATTAAGACCCTCTTTAAAGCCCACCTATTTGACTAAGCGTTTGGTCACTCCTCTTGATATTTCCTTCTTTGGCTCAGCATCCACTTTTTCTTACACCTCCATAAAACACCTTGGAATGTTTTCCTACATTAAAGGTTCTATATAAATGCAAGTAGTTGTTGTTGTAAAAGTACTGGACTGAATGATTTTTCTTATTCCTTAATGGTGCATTATTCTAGATATCTGCATAATTACAGCCCAAAGGACAAAAATCATTCATCTGATGGTTCAAAATGCATTGTATGCCTGTGCAGTGTTAAAACAAATATCAGTATTTAAAATCAAATATAGGCAGTAGCTGAAATTTTATATTTGCAGGTTCCTGTATTTGCTTGTGCATATAGCTGGCATTAAATGACATGTGGGTTGGTGAATGATTACTAACAAAAGAAAGGCCTTGGGTGGAGCTGTCCAGAGTATATCTAAATGTATGTTGTCAAAGAATGCCACCTACACTGGAGACACAAAGCTTTAATTCTTAGTTTACCATATTACTTACTCTCTTAAAGGCACCAGGGTTGATAGTGTGCGAATTGTGGAAGAAGTGTGAATAAATTGGGAAAAGAAAATAGATCATCTGTACATAGGGGTTCTGGCTCTACACTGCTTTCTGTTTCTCCTTGACTCTTCTGTTTTATTGTTATGGTGACACTATCATTTTTCCTTTTAAATTATTTTCTTCCCTTCACCTCCCCACTATCATTGGCCAACAAGAAACCTCTGACTCCTCACTCTGAATGCTTCTGATCCACAGACACAGCATGAATGGGTGTTTTGTGCTGAACGTCACCAGGATGATTTTATTTTAAATTATGTGAATTTTTCTGCTCATCAAGGTAGGTCAGAGGAATGGAACACTAGTTAAAAACAACCACTCCCAGATCGGGTACAGTATAGACAGCTGCAGAGTAAAACTGCTCCAACAATATTTTGTAGCTCCAACCTCAAGAAGCCAGCTCTCTCTCCACTGCAATTTATTGTTTCCCATACCAATCATCCTTGCAGCCTCTCTGAGTGAGCCAATGTAATGACAAAGTAGAGACATTTTTGTGCTGTGGCCCCTTAACTAAAATGAATTGTGCTGAGACGACATAAACTCGTTTTATGTAGGAAATTTAGATAACGTAAGCAAAATTAAGTTAATGTTTCAGGTCGATGGTCATCTGTGATGTTTCTTTTTCCTTAATGGTGCATTATCCCAGACATCTGCATAATTACATCCCAAAGGGCAAAAATCGTTCATCTGATGGTTCACCTCTGTTTCTTTCTCCACAGGTGCTGCCTGTCTATTTCCAGCAATTTTTGTTTTTATTTCAAATTTCCAGCATCCGCAGTATTTTGTTTTTGATGAAGCAAAATTAACATGGTTGCTCGAAATGAGATGTAAGTCTTAGACAGGCTAAAAGAAATCAAAACAAACAAATCCCCAGGGATGGATGGTATTCATCCCAGAGTACTGACTAAGTAGGAGATTAGTAAGGTATTGACAATATTATGAAAGAGCCACAGGCAAGGAGGAAGTACCAGTAGATTGGAAGCAGGCTAATGTGGTGACTACATTTGAAAAGGGCGACATCACAGGGCTACCTGTAACATAACAGTCAACATGGATTCAGAAGGGGAAGATCCTGCCTGACCAACTTTGTTGACATTTTTGAGGAAATGACATCCCAAGTGGACCATGGAAAGCCCAATGGTGTGGAATACATAGACTTTCAAAGGCATTTGTCCAAATTCCACAAGAAAAGCTGTAGTTAAACTCAAAGCTGTGGGGATTCATTGTAAATCTTGGGAACGAATAAGATACTGGCTGAAGGTTAGAAAACAATGGGTACTTGGTTAGCAGAGTAATGTCAGGATATGGGCAAATCCTGAGTGGAGTGCATCAAGGCTCGGTGTTGGGACCATTACTGTTTATAATATACATAAATAGCTTGGGTTCAAGAATTCAATGAAAATTGGTCAAATTGTAGATAATACTAAACTAGGGGGGGATAGTGGCTTTAGAGATTACAAAAATGTGTTGGACAAAATAACTAAGTGGGCAGAATAATGGCACATGAAATTTAATATATACAAGTGTAAAGTATTGCATGTAGGACAGATGAATGCCGTTGAAATAGCTACGGATTAAGTTGAAGGAGAATGAGAAGTCTTAGTAGACTCAATGCTCAACATGTCCAATCAATGCAGAGCAGCAATCAACATTGAAATGTTGAAGTATATAGTGAAAACGTACAAGTCAGAGCAAGTCATAATCAAGCTAGACGGTGCTTTGGATCCCATACAATTTCACAACACGACCATAGTTTGTAAGTTTATCCCATCTTTTTCGGCTGCCACTTTTAAGAGATTCTAGCCATCTGCTGAGTTGCACATTGTTCACTTTTAATTGTCTGGCATGTTGCAAGGAATTTTATTGCATTGTCCAATGCATCCCTAGCT
This sequence comes from Heptranchias perlo, assembly GCF_035084215.1. Taxonomy (NCBI): domain Eukaryota; kingdom Metazoa; phylum Chordata; class Chondrichthyes; order Hexanchiformes; family Hexanchidae; genus Heptranchias; species Heptranchias perlo. The sequence goes on along the minus strand of NC_090325.1, from coordinate 108,808,603 downwards.
CTCTCACCACCCTTTCACAACAGGAATCCATCAAACAGAATATAACATAGTATGATTGTCTCCTTTGACCACACTACCGAGGTGACGTAGCAAACCTTCCCCTCATGTTACGTGGTTCAGTGTGATTTGTGAGATCCTGTTCAATCTCTCCTTTATTCCCTTGTATCACTTAGTAGCTTCCCTCTCCCTCATTCCCAGAATGTGCCGACCTAGTTTGCTCACTATCTTCTGTTAATTATGTGAAACAGGATTCATATTGCCTATTTCATTTTAGTAATTAAATGTTTACAAACCTTTTCAATTGTCTCTGGACTGTGAGATCTTGTCATGTTTGGCATAGCTGTTTTGCTTCACACCAATGGTACATTTATAGTGTAAATATAGTCAAAATCTGGTGTCTGTCCCTGGCCTGATACTGGAGTGAAGTGGACCAAGACTCCCTTATGAAGGGAATCAACTGTGCCTCGCTCCAAAGGCAAATTAGGTCTGGATTTATACTTTTGCCCTTTATCTCTATTTCCTTAGGGATTAAGACACTATATACTTAAAGATCAAGGGATTAAGACATTAAGTACTGAGGGAGTGCAGCACTGTTGGATGTGCCGTCTTTCAGATGAGATGTTTAGTCGAGGACCCAACTGCCCTCTCAGGTGGATATAAGAACTTAAAGGACATAAGAACATAAGAAATAGGAGCAGGAGGAGGCCATACGACCCCTTGAACCTGCTCCCCAATTCAATAAGTTCATGGCTGATGTTCGACCTCAACTCCACTTTCCCGCCCGATCCCCATATCCCTTGATTCCCTTAGAGTCCAAAAATCTTTCAATCTCTGTCTTGAATATACTCAACGACTGAGCATCCACAGCCCTCTCGGGTAGGGAATTCCAAAGATTCAAGACCCTCTGAGTGAAGAAAGTTCCCCTCATCTCAGCCATTACAGAAACATGGCTGCAGGGTGACAATGACTGGGAATTAAATATGCCAGGGTATTTAACAATCAGGAAGGACAGGCAGGAAGGAAGGGGAGGTGGGGTGGCTATGTTAATAAAGGAAGGAATCACTGTAATACAGAGAAATGATATTGGGACAAAAGGTCAGGACAATGAAACAGTTTGGGTAGAGATAAGGAATAATAAGGGGAAAAAAACACTAGTGGGCGTAGTATATAGGCCTCCTAATAGTTGCAACTCTGCTGGAAGAAGTATTAATCAGGAAATAGTCGGGGCATGTAATAAGGGAACAGCTATAATTATGGGGGATTTTAACTATCATATTAACTGGACAAATCAAATTGGGCATGGCAGCCTTGAGGAAGAGTTTATTGAGTGTATTCGGGATAGATTTCTTGAGCAGTATGTCACTGATCCTACAAGGGGGCAGGCAACCTTGGACCTGGTCCTGTGTAATGAGCCAGGATTAATTAATAATGTCCTAGTTAAGGATCCCCTTGGAATGAGTGACCATAACATGGTTACATTCCATATCCAATTAGAGGGTGAGAAGGTTGGTTCTCAAACAAGCGTACTGAGCTTGAATAAAGGAGACTATGATGGTATGAGAGCGGAATTGATTAAAGTGGACTGGGAAAATAGATTAAAGGGTAAGACGGTACATGAGCAGCGGTGTTCATTTAAGGAATTATTTTACAACTTTCAAAAGAAATATATTCCACTGAGGAAAAAAGGGTGTAAAAGAAATGACAGCCATCCGGGGCTAAGTAAAGAAATTAAGGATAGTATCCGACTAAAAACATGGACATATAAGGTAGCCAAACTTAGTGGGAGGATAGAAGATTGGGAAGTCTTCAAAAGACAGCAAAAAGTAAGTAAAGGGTTGATTAAGAAAGGGAAGATAGATTATGAAAATAAATTAGCAAAAAATATAAAAGCAGATAGCAAGACTTTCTATAGTTATTTAAAAAGAAAAAGGGTGGCTAAGGCAAACGTAGGTCCCTTAGAGGATGAGACCGGGAAATTAATGGTGGGAAACATGGAGATGGCAAAAATGCTGACCAAATATTTTGTTTCAGTCTTTACAGTAGAGGACACTAAGAATATCCCAACACTGGACAAACAGGGGGCTCTGGGGGGGGGGGGGGAGGAGCTTAATACGATTAAAATCACTAAGGAATTGGTACTCAGTAAATTAATGGGACTCAAGGCGGATAAATCCCCTGGACCTGATGGCTTCCATCCTAGGGTCTTGAGGGAAGTGGCAGTAGGGATTGTGGATGCTTTGGTAATAATTTTCCAAAATTCTCTGGACTCGGCAAAGGTCCCGGCAAATTGGAAAACTGCTAATGTAACACCCTTATTTAAAAAGGGTAGTAGGCAGAAGGCTGGAAATTATAGACCAGTTAGCCTAACATCTGTGGTGGGTAAAATTTTGGAGTCCATTATTAAGGAGACAGTAGCGGTACATTTGGATAAACATAATTTAATAGGACAAAGTCAGCATGGCTTTATGAAGGGGAAGTCATGTCTGACAAATTTGCTTGAGTTCTTTGAGGACATAACGTACAGGGTGGATAAAGGGGAACCAGTGGACGTAGTGTATTTAGACTTCCAGGAGGCATTCGGCAAGGTGCCACATAAAAGATTATTGCTCAAGATAAAGAATCACTGGATTGGGGGTAATATTCTGGCATGGGTGGAGGATTGGTTATCTAACAGGAAGCAGAGAGTTGGGATAAATGGTACATTCTCGGACTGGCAACCAGTAGCCAGTGGTGTTCCACAGGGGTCGGTGCTGGGTCCCCAACTCTTTACAATCTATATTAACGATTTGGAGGAGGGGACCGAGTGTAACGTATCAAAGTTTGCAGATGATACAAAGATGGGAGGGAAAGTAGAGAGTGAGGGGGACATAAAAAACCTACAAGGGGATATAGACAGGCTGGGTGAGTGGGTGGAGATTTGGCAGATGCAATACAATATTGGAAAAAGTGAGGTCATGCACTTTGGCAGGAAAAATCAGAGAGCAAGTTATTATCTTAATGGCGAGAAACTGGAAAGTACTGCAGTACAAAGGGATCTGGGGGTCCTAGTGCAAGAAAATCAAAAAGTTAGTATGCAGGTGCAGCAGGTGATCAAGAAGGCCAACGGAATGTAGGCTTTTATTGCTCGGGGGATAGAATATAAAAACAGGGAGGTATTGCTGCAGTTATATAAGGTATTGGTGAGACCGCACCTGGAATACTTTATACAGTTTTGGTCTCCATACTTAAGAAAAGACATACTTGCTCTCGAGGCGGTACAAAGAAGGTTCACTTGGCTAATCCCGGGGATGAGGGGGTGGACATATGAGGAGAGGTTGAGTAGATTGGGATTCTACACATTGGAGTTCAGAAGAATGAGAGGCGATCTTATTGAAACATATAAGATTGTGAAGGGGCTTGATCGGGTGGATGCGGTAAGGATGTTCCCAAGGATGCGTGAAACTAGAACGAGGGGGCATAATCTTAGAATAAGGGGCTGCTCTTTCAAAACTGAGATGAGGAGAAACTTCTTCACTCAGAGGGTAGTAGGTCTGTGGAATTTGCTGCCCCAGGAAGCTGTGGAAGCTACATCATTAAATAAATTTAAAACAGAAATAGACAGTTTCCTAGAAGTAAAGGGAATTAGGGGTTACGGGGAGTGGGCAGGAAATTGGACATGAATTTAGATTTGAGGTTAGGATCAGATCAGCCATGATCTTATTGAATGGCGGAGCAGGCTCGAGGGCCGATTTTTTTTTTTTTATTCGTTCACGGGATGTGGGCGTCGCTGGCAAGGCCAGCATTTATTGCCCATCCCTAAGAGGGCAATTAAGAATCAACCACATTGCTGTGGGTCTGGAGTCACATATAGGCGAGACCGGGTAAGGACGGCAGGTTTCCTTCCCTAAAGGACATTAGTGAACCAGATGGGTTTTTACGACAATCCGGTAGTTTCATGGCTATCATTACTGATTCCAGATTTTTTTATTTAATTAATTGAATTTAAATTCGCCAGCCGCCGTGGCGGGATTTGAACTCGTGACTCTGGATTTTAGTCCAGGCCTCTGGATTGGCCTACTCCTGCTCCTATTTCTTATTTTCTTATAAATGGCTGACCTCATATCCTGAGACTATGTCACTTGTTCTCGACTCTCCAGCCAGGGGAAACATCCTCTCAGCATCTCCCCTGTCAAGCAGAATCTTATATGTTTCAATAAGATCACCTCTCATTCTTCTAAATTCCAGACAGTATAGGCCCATTCTACTCAATCTTTCATCGTGGAACAACCCTCTCAACCCAGGAATCAAACTAGTGAACCTTTGTTGCACCGTCTCTAAGGCAAGTATATCCCTCCTTAGATAAGGAGTACAAAACTGTACTCAGCACTCTTGATGAGGTCTCACCAAAGCCCTGTACAATTGCAGCAAGACTTCCTCACTCTTGTACTCCAACCCCCTTGTAATAAAGGCCAACATTCAATTTGCCTTTCTAATTGCTTGCTGTCCCTGCATGTTAACTTTCTGTGTTTCGTATACAAGGTCACCCAAATCCCTCTGATCACCAACATTTAATAGTTTCTCACTATTTAAAAAAACATTTTTCTATTTTTCCTACCAAAGTGAATAACCTCACATTTCCCCACATTATACTCCATCTGCCACCTTCTTGCCCACTCACTTAACCTGTCGATATCCCTTTGCAGCCTCTTTGCGTCCTCCTCACAGCTTACTTTCCCACCTAGCTTTATATCGTCAGCAAACTTGTATACATTACACTCGGTCCCTTCATCTAAGTCATTAATATAGATTGTAAATAGCTGAGGCCCAAGCACCGATCCCTGCGGCACCCCACTAGTTACAACCTGCCAACCCGAAAACGACCCGTTTATCCCTACTCTCTGTTTTCTGTCCATTAACCAATCCTCAATCCGTGCTAATATATTACCCCCAATCCCATGAGCCCTAATCTTGTGTAACAACCTCTTATGTGGCAGATGTGAAGGCCTTAGAGAAGGTGCAGAAGAGATTTATTAGAATGATTCCAGAGATGAGGGACTTCAGTTACATAGATAGACTGGAGAAGCTGGGGTTGTTCTCCTTGGAACAGAAAAGGTTGCGAGGAGATTGGATAGAGGTATTCAAAATCATGAAGGGTCTAGACAGAGTAGATAAAGAGAAATTGTTCCCATGGATAGAGGGTCAAGAACCAGAGGACATAGATTTAAGAAAAAGAACCAAAGGTGGCATGAGGAAACACTTTTTTACACAGCGAGTGGTTAGGATCTGGAATGCACTGCCCGAGGAGGTGGTGGAGGCAGATTCAATCATGGCCTTCAAAAAGGAAATGGATAAGTACTTGAAAGGAAAAAATTTGCAGGGCTACAGGGATAGGGCAGAAGAGTGAGACTAGCTGGATTGCTCTTGCATAGAGCCGGCGCGGACTCGATGGGCTGAACGGCCTCCTTCCGTGCTGTGACCTTTCTATGATTCTATGATTCTACCTTATCGAATGCCTTTTGAAGGTCCAACTATACTACATTCACTGGTTCCCCCTTATCTATCCTGCTAGTTACATCCTCAAAAAACTCTAATAGATTTATCAAACACGATTTCCCTTTCATAAAACCGTGTTGACTCTGCCTAATTATATTATGATTTTCTAAGTGCCCTGTTACTATGTCCTTAATAATAGATTCTAGCTTTTTCCCTACTACTGATGTTAGGCTAACTGGCCTATAGTTCCCTGTTTTCTCTCTCCCTCCTTTCTGGAATAGCAGGGTTACATTTGCTACCTTCCAATCCACAGGGACCGTTCTAGAATCCAGAGAATTCTGGAAGATCAAAACCAATGCATCTACTATCTCTGCAGCCACCTCTTTTAAAACTCTAGGATGTAGGCCATCAGGTCCAGGGGATTTGTTATCTTTTAGTCCCATGGTTACCATAGTACTATTCAAAGAGAAGCAGGGGTGTTGTCCCAGTGTCCTGGCCAATATTTATCCCTCAACCAACATCAGTAAAATAGATGATCTGGTCATTTATCTCATTACTGTTTGTGGAACCCTGCTGAGTGCAAATTATCTGCCACATTTCCCTGCATTACAACAGTGACTACACTTCAAAAGTACATAATTGGCCGTGAAGCACTTTGGGATGACATGAGAGATGCTATATAAATTTAATTCTTTTTTTCTTTCTTTGTTTCCTTTTCTTTCTTTAGCTACCAGCTACAAGTGAAGGAAATCCTCATCAGTCAGACGGGTTTAGGATCTAATTTTATATAACCTAAGTCTATAGTAAACATTACTTAAATTGCCTTTAGTAACTTCAAATTCATCTATCTGACAACTCAGTTACTCCAGGTCACTTAAAGTACATATATTGGTTGCTATGGTGATTTACCTGTTGATTTAGCAGGAAACAAATCCAGAAATCCTTCTTCCTCCAAGCAACGCAAACGCTGACTCAAAGGAGTGTTGAGGCCAAACTGCCTGGAACATAAATATTTTTTAAAAGGAAAAAGAATACTAGTCTTTGATCTGGCTCCAAAATATCCAGCTGTTGTATTTGTGCCCATAAAATAAAGACCTCATTCTTTTGTTTAGATATTCTGGGTGGGCTTTGAATCTGACTGTATTTGTTTGTCTCCCCAAGCTTCCTCTCAGGCGCAACCTCCCCCCACAACACTTGCTAGGCTTTCTTTCTGGAATTAAATATTTGGACCTTCCATATTTTCACAGTCATGGGATAATTAACCTCAGCAGTCCATAGTCTCATTAAAATAAAACTTAGGCTTAACACATTGAAGTCCCAAAACTGCAATGTTGGTCATTCCCGGTGCATCCACATCTGATAGTAGGGAGAGCTGGCCTCACCAATTGTACAGCTAGCCCTTCCCACTAATTATAATCGGCTCACAATGCCTGGAAAATGGGTGTTAGGAACTAAGCCCAGCAAACAGCAATACTGTAGGAAAAGTTGGTAAAGAAACTAAGGACATATGCAAAAATTGACTATAACAAAGTAACCAAGTGCAGATGGCAAAATCCACTAAAGCAAACACAACTTTACTCTACGTTTTCAGAATGGAATGGTAGCTTTAAAAATCCATCTACAGTAGGTCAGACCCACCGGTTTACTAATTTAAGGTGATAATTTTCACCATCATCACTTGGCTGGTAAACTGGCAGAGCAGATCATTCACTCGTCATAGAAGCCAATTGATGTTCATTTCCATTGATTTCAATGGAGATGATAATTGGACGAATTGTATAACCAGCGGGCGATCCTCTTCACCAGTTTACCAGCCAAGTGATGAAGATGAAAATTACCCCCTGGCACATTTCGTATTCCTGGCTCACAGAAGCGACTACCCCATGTTTTCCACTGTCCTCTAATTTAAATTCAGCTGGTGTTCTCCCAGTGCTGAGAGCACAGAGGTCGGGGATGTATTTGATTTTCCGGGCAGAAGTGAGACAAACATTATTCAACCCCACCCCCTCCCAGGTACTCAAGAAGCACTCTATCTTGGGTGGCTTGCATAGTGACCTAAGTCCTTAAAGTAGTGTGAGTATTACCACTGGAGTTAATAATAATGAAATTGTTAATTATGTTAACTGTACTTGGGCTAGCTTGATTGTCTGCCTCTGTTTGGTGATGGTTTCAATTTATAAATAAAGCAATTGAGGATATTAAGTTAGATAGATGCCAAATGGACTCAGATTAAATGCATATTATAATACTGATACTTCAATTCCAAAGAGAATCAGGATATCAACATATTAGTTTTTAGAGCCAAGTTCTAGAGAAAGTGTAGGCATGCATACATGAACATCAGCATACATGCAACTCCACTTTAACACCCTTTGAATTTTATCATTCTAATCTAAAATCTGTTGAAGTCTTGAAATGCACATGCCCAACCCACACTAAGGTCATTTCATTCATCCCTGATACTCCATCTCTGATGTACTTCCTACGATGTCAATGAATGAAAAGATAAACTTTGTATTAAGCATTCCGTGAAAAATTGCTATGATTCATCCCATGATTCATTCTGGACTACATCCAAAATTAATTTGAAAACTTTTTCCAGATTTTGTAATAGTTTGGCACACCTAGTGAATTAATGTAAGGGAAAAAAATAACACACGTCCACCTTGGATCCGCAGACCGTCCCAACATCTTAGGTGTGCCAATGGAGCCAGAGTACCCTCAGGAAAGGGAGCAGCGTGTTTGTAATAGCAATCGGAAAGGTAACCCTTTGAGTACTGTAGAGGTTAATTTTGGAATTATGTTTGGAGTCAGTTATTTCATGGCAAAGTTATAATTTCAACTATGAACTACCCCTATTTAAAAATAACTACTGTAATAACAAGGGGAATGATGATACTGATTAAATCCACTTTGTTTAGTAGCATATGGGCCACAAAATTCCACGTGGTGAGTTGTGCCAGATTTGCACCACCAGAGCTGAATACTCCAGAATTTCATGGGTCAGCTCATTTGCGTATCCATTGGAGAATCCATCGGTGCAACTCCCATATAAAATGGTTGTAATATGTTGGGGTGCCTTCAAAAAGCCAATTCTGGTTGAAGATTGCAACAACAGGCTGAGGGAGCAGCAGGTCGCTGTCAACTAGCTGCACTGGATGGCTCGTGTGATTTTATCCCACCTTTCAAGAATGTCCAGCACTGCGGGATCTGGCACTGACAGCCCAAAGAGGAACAGAATATGAGCTCACAATTACAGTGAGACTAATTTCCAAACCCTCAAGAGGATAGAACAGACAAGAAACGTACTGTTAGGTTTCCATGGAAGAAAATCTCCAAAAAATATCTCTCATGTCATGTGAAGGGAGGTGGCACTAGCACTGAGTGCCAACTGTCTCACCCCCAGAACACTGCACACCAGTGCCGCTAAAAATGTAATGATCTGACCAGGGTAGGCAAGGTAACACAAAGGTCACCCTCACTTTTCTTCCTTGGGCACCCTGCACACTAACACACTCTTAGCTCTCTGCACAACTAACCCCTCAGAGAGCAGTCTGGTGCTTTCTTCATGTTATAGCTGTTATATTAATGCAAGTTGTGCAGCCAATTTGCCATATACAAACGAATGAATCATCGGATAATCTAACTTTTCTTGGTAGTATGAGTTGAGGGAGGGATGTTGGTCAAGATATTGGGAGAACACCCTCCTCTTCGTCAAAAAGTGCCATAGAATCTTTTACATCCACTTAAACAGGGAGACTGGACTTTGGCTTAATATCTTATCCACCTCCAATAATGCAGCACTCCCTCAGTACTGCATTGAAGACTCAGGTGAAATAATGTGCTCAGTGATCTGTAGAAATGGTTCAGGTAAAGTTCTAGCTTTTTCTAGCATCAATGACCAATCTATCTGTTGCTTAAGACTCTGATAAAGGTGATTTCTAAACATTCATCTGCTTTCTGGTTGTATGCTGAAGACCAATCATTTTGTAGCTGGTATTTGGTACAAAGTCTTTGTGAAACTGTTGTATTTTGTTTTAGTTTTTTGGAATATTTGTTTTATTGCCAGATAGAAAAGGCATATTCAAGGTAGAAGAGTGTACACATATAGTTCTTCAGGTTTTTTCAATTCTTTCTTGAGATATGGGCGTTAATAGCAAGGCCAGCATTTATTGCCCATCCCTAGTTGCCCTCTTGAACCGCTGCAATCCAGTAAGGAGTTCCAGGATTTTGACCCATTTACAATGAAGGAATTACCAAGTCAGGATGGTGTGTGACTTGGAGGGGAACTTGGAGGTGATCGTGTTCCCATGCACCTGCTGCTCGTGTCTTTCTAGGTGGTAGAGGTTGTGGGTTTGGGAGGTGCTGTCGAAGAAGTCTCGGCGTGTTGCTTCAGTGCATCCTCTGGATAGTACACACTGCACAGTGAACTGGTCTTGAGAGTTGTTGAAGCTGCACCAATCCAGCACGTGGAAAGTATTCCATCACACTCCTGACTTGTGTCTTGTAGGTGGTGGAGAGGCTTTGGGCAGTCAGGAGGTGAGCCACTCATCACAGAATACCCGGCCTCTGACCTGCTCTAGTAGCCACATCATTTATGTGGCTGGTCCAGTTGAGTTTCAGGTCAGTAGTGACCCCCAGAGTGTTGATGCTTCTTTAATGCTATCTCTTAAGTACATGAAGTTAGCCTCCAGATTGGATCTCAGCCCATTTGGTCATTTACAATCAATATTTTTTTCTGTTTCTAAATCAAAGGGATCCAATTAAAATACATTTTAAAGATGTCCTTTGTGTCTCAAAGTTTTACAAACTCAAATATCATATTGAAATGTTGCCTAACATCAAAAGTTACAGAGAGAGTAAATTTGAAGAACTTGACCTTCTTGGTGACCCCATTACTCTGCTTATCCTTAACTATTTTAACTAACAACTAGGTCTGGTCTTATTTTTCAGTTTACATTTAAACTTCTATAACTGCTGATTTAAGTTTTGCAAGATTTCTAAATGTCATAGAATTCAACATTAATATTAAGATAATTACCCAATAACTTGAACACCCTCTACAGTATTTCAAATAAATGTTTTGTTTAATACGTCTGCTAAAAAAAATGATTTTCTCAAAAAATATAAAGCAAAATTGGAGAAATGTGCAGAACCACAGAATATATTTAGTTCACAAGTTCAGTATCCTTACCTAAATAGAATACTGTAACCAGTAGATAGTTAAACATTCCCTGATGACTGACCCTGACTGAATGGCTTGTAAAAGTAAATTGCAAAAGAACTTGTTTCCTGAGCAATGACTTTTTACATGAGTAGTTTTATCCAGCAGGCATAAATTGAACAGGTTAGAAAAACCTCTGATTTAAGGAAACAATCACTGAAGCTTAAACACCAAGAGGGAGTGATTATCCCTCATAATAGCTGTGACCCAACAGATATCATCTAGGAACAACTGGAGATAAAACATCTTCAAACAAGCTTGTGTCATCCAACTTACCAATAAGCTCAATTAGCCACCTTCCTTCAGTGAATGGTTTTAGTATATAAAGACTAGTAGCTCATATTTTGGTAAATGTGTAAACTTAATAGTTATTAGACAAACTAAACTCAACAGCTGATAATCTATTACAATCTAAAATACACCCTTCTTCCATCAATAACGTACACCGTGATTTTTGAATCTAGACACCAACGCTAAACCGAAGTGATGTGAAATTGTTAATGTGTTGTAGTAGAACGTGCAAGATGTGCTTGTACATAACTTGAATCTCACCAGCTACAGAACCCAACAATTTCTAACATTGCCAGTTTTGGCCAGTTGTTTCGTTGGACAATACCAACAGGTAATGTAAAGACCATGTCCCATCGTAATGTAAAGACCATGTCCCATCGATGGTGATGATTTCCTCTGGCTCTTATGCATAGTGACACCATAAAGAAATGTGGAAAGATTTCAAGTAAAAAGCAAAATACTGTAAATGCTGGAAATCTTTGAGCAAAAACAGAAAATGCTGGAAGAAGCGTCCTCACCTAAAACATTAACTTGTCTGTTCTCTCCACAGATGCTGGCTGACCCACTGTGTGTCTCCAGCATTTTCTGTTTTTGCACAAAGATTTTCTCTTGTCTGTATTTCTAGCAAAATTGTAAACATGTTCAAAAAGAACACATTGACAATTTCAGTAGAAATATCTACCAAAGGAAATCTTCATGCATTTTACAATCTCACTACCCATGGTAATAAGAGGATATTATCCCCACAGATAACCAAATCAAGGTGGTCTGGTAAATCCACTCCCAAGACTGTATGAAAGACAAGAGACACAAGGCATGTTAGTACCTAAATTTGGATTTACTGTCCTGACAGCTCCCTCTTCTGGAGCTCTGTGTTTTCTATCGACTGTGGTGTTAAGAAAGTGCATCAATTTCTGGAGTGTTCTTCAGCAAAGTGTAAATTCCCAACTGTTGAATTGGCTTTATGTTGTTGGTGTTACAAACTTTTTTAAAAAAGTATTCTTGATCTTTCACACTACAAGCAATTGGGTCAGGTATTCTCTTTACAATTTGCTCATTAAAGAACTTTAGTTATGCCAAACCTAGGGTCTATGTCTGTTCAGAAGTGTGTACAGAGGGAGATTACAGCATGTAAGCACTAAGCAGAAATACTGTGAAAATGTCTCAATTTTAAAATGTCTCAAACTTACCAATACACACCAACATGCTTTATGTCGAAATATTTATTCCAGGAAACATATCCAAATTTTCTGTTAAACAGTCTCATTTGCAATAAAATTATTTGCTATGTATGTATACTGGCTGTCTCCTGTGAATTTTGCATAGCTGCTATTAATAAAGAACCAGTTAACATGAACAGGTGCAGAAAATAATCAATAAGGCTAATGGAATGCTGGCCTTTATATCTAGAGGACTGGAGTACAAGGGGGCAGAAGTTATGCTGCAGCTATACAAAACCCTGGTTAGACCACAACTGGAGTACTGTGAGCAGTTCTGGGCACCGCACCTTTGGAAGGACATATTGGTCTTGGAGGGTGTGCAGCGTAGGTTTACTAGAATGATACCCGGACTTCAAGGGTTAAGTTACAAGGAGAGATTACACAAATTGGGGTTGTATTCTCTAGAGTTCAGAAGGTTAAGAGGTGATCTGATCAAAGTTTATAAGATATTAAGGGGAACGGATAGGGTGGATAGAGAGAAACTATTTCTGCTGGTTGGGGATTCTAGGAGTAGGGGGCACAGTCTAAAAATTAGAGCCAGACCTTTCAGGAGCGAGATTAGAAAACATTTCTACACACAAAGGGTGGTAGAAGTTTGGAACTCTCTTCCGCAAACGGTAATTGATACTAGCTCAATTGCTAAATTTAAATCTGAGATAGATAGCTTTTTGGCAACCAAAGGTATTAAGGGCTATGGGCCAAAGGCAGGTATATGGAGTTAGATCACAGATCAGCCATAATCGTATCAAATGGTGGAGTGAGCTCAAGGGGCTGAATGGCCTACTCCTGCTCCTATGTTCCTATGTTCCTTTGTTTAGCATGTTTCTTGACCAGAGTTATGTCCTAATACTCAGTATCATCTAATATAATGAAATATTATGGCCCAAATTTTGCTGCCAAAATAACGGCAAGTTTAATGGCACTCACCATTATTAATGCGTGAATCAGCCACAAGTTACTGGACGATTTGCGCTGCTCTGCCGTTAGCCTCGTGAAAACGGCATCTTGCTCTCAACCTCCCAGTGAGATTCATGAAATTGCTGCATTTGTGCATTAATTGCCAATTAAACTTGTCGCTGAAAGTTACGGCTGCAACTTAATAGCGTAAGTACCTTTTTGATGAGGAGATTTGTGTTCCTCCAATGCCACTCAACCTCTCCAGCCCAGAAAGGGAACAATTGAAACTGCGGACTCTCATTCCCAATTAGAGAAATTGTTGTCAGAGTCTTATAACATTTTAATTTTTTTTTACTTTGCCTTTCTGTCCTTTTTTTCTCTTTCTCTTAATTCAATCTTTCTTTCCCTCTATTTCTCTTTCTGTACCTGATTTGACTCTAATTCACTCTATTTCCTTCTCCGTCGTTGGTCTGTTTCTTTCTCAATCCTTAAATCTCATTGGTTAAGAAGATAGACTGTTGGTCCCATCGTTCACTGAGGTCCCAGATGCCCCATTGCCCTCACCGTGCCATTATCAGCTCACACTTCCAGCAACTAACAGGGCAAAAACTTTTCGAGCAGAAGGGATGAAGGAAAAAGTCTAACTAAGGGGGCACATCGTGAGATGCTCCACTCCAGCAAAATCTGGGCCAATTCACAGAAAGAAAGAAGAAAAAACTTGCATTTACATATCATCTTTCACGACCTCAGGATATCCCAAACCACATCACAGTTAATTAAGTACTTGTGAAGTGTAGTCACAGTTGTAATGTAGGGAAACGCAGGGGTCAATTTGTACACAGCAAGGTCCCACAAGCAGCAATATGATAACAACGAGATAATCTGTTTTGGTGATATTGGCTGATGGATAAATGTTGCCCTGGACACTGGGAAAACTCCCCTGCTCTTCTTTGAGATCTTTTATGTCCACCCAAGAGGGCGGATGGGATTTCGGTTTAAACTTCCAACAGTGCAGCATTCCATCATTGAAGTGTCAGCCTAGATTATGTGCTCAAGCCTCTGGAGTGCGACTTGAACATAAATACATAGAAGTTACAACATGGAAACAGACCACTTGGCCCAACCAATCCATGTCAGCGTTTACCCTCCACACGATCGAATAGTTCTGATCATCCTGTTTCCATAGCCCTACAACCCCTTTTTCTTTCATCCACTTATCCAGTCTAATCTTGAATGTTGACATCGTTTCTGCCTCAACCATTAACTCTGGAAGTGAATTCTACAGTCTCACAACTCTCTATGTGAAGAAGTTTCTCCTGCCCTCTGTTCCAAATCTCGTACAATTAATCCTGTATCTACGGCCTATCGTTTCTCTAGAAAACAGAAGACTGAGAGGTGACCTGATAGAAGTCTTTAAAATTATGGAGGGGTTCAATAGGGTCGACTTAGAGAAGATGTTTCCACTTGTGGGGGAGTCCAAAACTAGGGGTCATAAATATAAGATAGTCACTAATAAATTCAATAAGGAATTCAGGAGAAACTTCTTTACTCAGAGGGTGGTGAGAATGTGGAATTTGCTACCACATGAGCTGGTTGAAGCGAATAGCATAGATCCATTTAAGGGGAAGCTAGATAAGTACAGAGGGAGAAATGAATGGAAGGATATGCTGATAGGGTGAGATGAAGTAAATCGAGTGGCAGGAGGCTCGAGTGGAGCATAAACACTGGCCGAATGGCCTGTTCCCGTGCTGTAAATTCTATGTAATTCTTTATCCCTTAACTACTGGAAACAGTCTGCTTCTAACTGCCCTATTCCATCCCTTCATAATTTTAAACACTTTTATTATATCACCCAGAATCTGTGTTATTCTAACAAAAAAAGACCCAATTATTCAAGTTTTTCTTCATATTTGTATTTCCTCATACCAAGCAACAGCCTAGTGAATCTGTGTTGTCTCCTCCCCAAAACCTTAATATCCTTCCTATGGTGTGAAACCCAATATTGCGCATAGTACTCTAACTGAGGTCTTATTAAGGTTTTACATGGACGCATCATTACCTGTTGGTTTTTATATTCTACTTTATATTATATTCTTTATCCTATTGAGATGAAACGTAGAATACCTAGCTTTTTTACAGCCTGAGGTGCTGCCTTTAATTCCCTGTGAAACTGTACTCCCAAATTTCTCAACACTGACCCTACTGAGTACTATTACTGCTGTTTTGTTTTACCAAAATGCATCACTTCACACGTGAAGACATTGAATTCCATCTGCCACTTTTTAGCCCATCCCTCTACCTTTTCAGTTTCCTTTGGTCTGCTAAAGGATTAACTGAACCTCCTATTTTGGTGCCATCTCCAAATTTCACACCACTCCCTCTAGGCCTACATCCAAGTCATTGATATATTCAGTGAACAGAAGTGGCCCCAGAACTGAACCCTGTAGGACACCACTACCCACTTCCAACCACTCCAAAAAAAAAACTTTCCAACCAGTCAGTATGTAATGTGATTTGTTGTATTGCAATATTAATTTAAAGGTTGTATTCTGAGCAAGCACTGTGTTTCAACCATCACAATGTTGTTACTGTTAATGCTTCAAATTGCAATCTTGTACAATATTGTATAACAGGTTATAAAATATAACCCAAAAGAGTAAAACATTACAATAGCTACAAAAACATGCATGGCAACACATGTTAAGCTTAATATTTGATTTGCACCGCAGAACTGCTATTTTAACAAAAAGAAGGAAACTACCAACTTGGTATCATTGCTATATCTGCCCTGACCTGCCTCAGTCACTGGTTTTATGTTTAAACATTTGTTATTTTCAAAGTGTGAAGATGATATTTAATTTCTAGTGTAGTGGTTGTGATACTGACCGGCAATCCAGAGGTGGTGCTTTCAAATCCTACCATGGTAAATTGTGAAACTGAATTCAATAAATCGGATTATTTGTGAGCTGGCACCAGAAAAAATGACCATGAAAGCTGCTGGATTGTCATAAAAACCCAACTGGCTCACTAATTTTCTCAGGGAAGGGAATGTTCACTCCTACCCAATCTGGGCTATATGCAGCACCTGTTCCACACTACGAAATTGATGGGCAGAAAAAGACCAGCTAGTCCATCAAGCCTGTCCCACACTCATGACGGGCTGCAGCATCATGGTTAGACCCTTCTTTATTCCTCCCTCCCCCCGCAGCCATATAATCTCTTGTGCATGGCAAAAAAACAGAAAAAAACCCAGGGCCAATAAGGGAAAAAATACTCTGGACAATTCCTCTCCGACTCCCTCAGGTGAACTAAACCAGACTAGGAGATCATATGGACCATGTGTTATCTGTTAAGCCACTTACCTTTTATATGATGCGACCTCTACCCCAGTCAAGAAATGGTCCAGCTCCCTCCTGAAGGCATGTAGAGAGTCAGCACACACCGAACCAGCCAGCAATGTATTCCAGAGGCTCACTGCTCTCTGGGAGTTGACTCTTGTGGTTGAATCTTAATGATCCCAGGTGGGATGGTGTTGCCCACATTCAATGAACAAATTAACAAATGAGCTGTAAAACTGTAGGATACAATTTACACAAACAGTAAGCTTTCAGTCGGTCAATCAGGAAGAGACGCATGACAGAAAGCTGGCACAAAGCGGAGGTGTGGTTCCCTGAACCCACAGGATGGGCGGGAAAAATCGACGGCAAAATCATTGGCCCAGAATTTCCTGCAGACTTGTGCCATGGTAATGGCGTATCTACATCGTAGGGCTCATTTTACAACGCAAAAGTCCTAGGAAATTATTTCATAAGTCACTTACACTATTACTCACAACACTCCATAATTTCCTGGGACTCTGCCGTGAACCTCACCAAAACAGTTGAAAGGTAATTATAATGGCTCCATCCACCCCCCCACTCCACTGCCGAACCCTTTTCAAAGTAGCAGCAATGACAAATTTCCTTGAATCATGCTAGTTTTCTTGCCACGGAGAGGCAAACTAGATTGTTTTTTAAAGTTAGGGCATACTCTTTAATGTTATATAGCTTTTAACTTTCACCATAAATTACAATCCAAGCAAAAAAACTGTTCAAACACTCAATTACAATAATGTAAAATTCCCACTGTCAAAGATGATACTCAGGTGGCCCATTATAAAGCACCCCATCCTGATTCACCGTTTAAACTTTCCAGCCCCTAGTTTAAAGTCCAACATTGCTGGAGATCAGTGTAGGCAACAGTAACTTTAAAAT
The DNA here is from genome assembly GCF_035084215.1 of Heptranchias perlo. NCBI lineage: Eukaryota > Metazoa > Chordata > Chondrichthyes > Hexanchiformes > Hexanchidae > Heptranchias > Heptranchias perlo. The sequence continues at coordinate 108,791,246 of NC_090325.1, read as the reverse complement.
CAAAGCTGTATGATTAACACATATATACGATTAAATAAAGTGATATAGTACACAAGAAACCAAAAGTAGAGACATACGAGAGATGAGAGGCCCACTCCATTTTACCACTGTTGTCCCAGAATTGGCTATAGAGCTATTGGCTGCGCCACTTCTGATTCACTGTTAGACTTGCTGCACTGTACTCAAATTACAAAAGCAGGAAATTTTGGTGTAAATTCGGAACAATGAGATTGACGCACAAAACAGCGTAATTTACAGCGTGCAACACTGATCCCGTTGTTGCAGGAAATTCTGGGTCATTACCTCAGGTTCTTGTCCTGCGTCAAACAGCAGTTAATCATGCAACAGCGTTCACAGACACCCAGGACCAGATTTCCTTCACGCCCTCTTGGACAGGGAATGATGAGAATGAGGGCTGCTGGAGAGCAAGTGGAAGGTCATGAGACAAACAGACTGGCTTATTTTGAGTTAACTTTGCAAGCTCTCATTCTACTCATGGAGCATTCAGCAGAAGCCACACGTGTAAAAATTCTACATGTAACTACAGCACCTAACAGTCATGTAAGCTTGACTCATATTTAACCACATGCAGGAAATCATTTAAGATTATTTTAAATTTGTGATGCAGTGCTTTCAATGCAATTATATTGTTCTGCATATCTACACCTGTTACACGTGTTTAATTTGACTTATTGGAAAGTGCTCTGCGGTTGATGACTGTTTTTGGATGGAGTGAAAAAAAAGTCTACCACAAAGACGGTGGCATGTGTTTACAATCCACGCTAATGAATGCAATTATCTGTCCTTTTCAACTTCAGATTTGTGTGTATGAATTAATTCTTTACCTTAAAATATGCATTTCTATTTATCAATAACACAAAGTGCAAAACTTGATGATCGATAACTTGCAGACCAATCCAATGTCTATGTTGACAATAAAGCACCAAAGTCAAAATGTACAGTTAATGTGATATACTAAGCTAATTTTGTAATGACTAATTATTTGTAAATAGAATCCATTAATTTCCACTAGTTATAGTACATCAGTAATTTAAAAGGTACAATCACAGACAGATTATTTTGAAAGTGAACCGATGTTGCCCTTTTACTTAACAAAGTAATGAAAACTACTTCTTTAACTTTTTGATCTATATGTAAAATATTGCTTACCCCAGGGATATTCTTGTTTCACGGTTTTCCACTGTTTCTGCCTCTCCACTTCAATCTAAAATTGTCCTCGTACATGAAACACAAAACGTCAACATACAAGTGCAGCAGGTAATCCGGAAGGTAAATGGAATATTGGCCTTTATTTCTGGGGAGATGGAGTACAAAAGCAGGGAAATCATGCTACAACTGTACAGGGTGCTGGTGAGACCAAAGCTGGAGTACTGCGTACAATTCTGGTGCCCTTATTTAAGGAAGGATATACTTGCATTGAAAGCAGTTCAGAGAAGGTTCACTAGGTTGATTCCGGGTATGGAAGGGTTGTCTTATGAGGAAAGATTGAACAGGTTGGGTCTATACTCATCGGAGTTTAGAAGAATGAGAGGAGATCTTATTGAAACGTAGAAGATTCTGAGGGGACTCGATAGGATAGATGCTGAGAGGACGTTACCCCTCATGGGGGAATCTAAAATTAAGGGGCATAGTCTCAGAATAAGGCGTCGCCCGTTTAAGACGGAAATGAGGAGGAATTTCTTCACCCAGAGGGTCGTGAATCTTTGGAATTCTTTACCCCAAAAAGCTGTGGATGTTGAGTCATTGAATACATTCAAGGCTGAGTTAGACAAATTTTTGATCAGCAAAGGAGTCAAAGGATATGAGGAAAAGGCAAGAAAGTGGAGTTGAGGTAAAAATCAGATCAGCCATGATCTTATTAAATGGCGGAGCAGGCTCGAAGGGTCAAATAGCTTACTCCTGCTCCTATCTCTTATGGTCTTATGGTTATGGTCTAAAATTAATTTCCGTGCCAAACACTAAATGCAGCCTGCTGTGCTTAGCACTGTGGTAGTCAAGAAACAAGATCAAAGTATAAAGGAGTGTAACTTCCTACTGTCCATCTCATTGCACAGTGCCCTAGCCATATCCTACTAGTGTGTATAGGAACAGGAGAATAGAGCAGATGGATGCATGGCTGCAGGGATGGTGTAGGAGGGAGGGATTTAGATTCCTGGGACATTGGGACTGGTTCTGGGGAAGGTGGGACCTGTACAAACTTTACTAAAAGGGATGACGGTGGATAGGTAATGGCCAATCTTTAAAGAACATGGGCAGGAATTACAACAATTATTCATTCCTGTCTGACACAAAAATAAAACAGGAAAAGTGGCTCAACTGTGGCTTACAAAAGAAATTAGGGATAGTATTAGATCCAAAGAGGAGACATATAAAATTGCCAGAAAAAGCGGCAAGCCTGAGGATTGGGAGCAGTTCAGAATTCAGCAAAGGAGGACAAAGATTGATTAAGAGGGGAAAAATAGAGTATGAGAATAAACTAGCAGGGGACATAAAAACTGACTGTAAAAGCTTCTATAAATATGTCAAGAAAAAAAGATTAGTGAAGACAAATGTAGGTCCCTTACAGTCAGAAATGGGGGAAATTATAATGGGGAATAAAGAAATGGCAGAACAATTAAACACATACTTTGGTTCTGTCTTCACAAAGGAGGACACAAATAACCTCCCGGAAATGTTAGGGAACCAAGGATCTAGTGAGAGGGAGGAACTGAAGGAAACCAGTATTAGTAAGAAAATATTGCTAGGGAAATTAATGGGGCTAAAGGCTGACAAATCCCCGGGACCTGATAATCTACATCCCAGAATACTAAAGGAAGTGGCCCTGGAAATAGTGGATGCATTGGTGGTCATTTTCCAAAATTCTATAGACTTTGGAACAGTCCCTACAGATTGGAGGGTGGCAAATGTAACCCCACTATTTAAAAAAGGGAGAGAAAAAACAGGGAATTACAGACCAGTTAGCCTAACATCAGTAGTGGGGAAAATGTTAGAGTCTATTATAAAAGATGTGATAACAGAACACTTGGAAGGCATTAACGGGATTGGACAAAGTCAGCATGGGTTTATGAAAGGGAAATCATGCTTAATAAATCTACTGGAGTTTTTTGAGGATGTAACTAGTAGAATAGATAGGGGAGAACCAGTGGATGTGGTGTATTTGGATTTTCAGAAGGCTTTTGATAAGGTCCCACACAAGAGGTTAGTGTGCAAAATTAAAGCACATGAGATTGGGGGGAATATACTGGCATGGATTGAGAATTGGTTGACAGACAGGAAACAGAGAGTAGGAATAAACGGGTCTTTTTCTGGGTGGCAGGCAGTGACTAGTGGGGTACTGCAGGGATCAGTGCTTGGGTCCCAGCTATTCACAATATATATCAATGATTTGGATGAGGGAACTAAATGTAACATTTCCAAGTTTGCAGACGACACAAAGCTGGGGTGGAATGTGAGCTGTGAGGAGGATGCAAAGAGGCTCCAATGTGATTTAGACAAGTTGGGTGAGTGGGCAAGAACATGGCAGATGCAGTATAACATGGGTAAATGTGAAGTTGTAAAAACAGAAAGGCAGATTATTATCTGAATGGTGATAGATTGGGAAAAGGGAAGGTGCAACGAGACCTGGGTGTCCTTGTACACCAGTCGCTGAAAGCGAGCATTCAGGTGCAGCAAGCAGTTAGGAAGGCGAATGGTATGTTGGTCTTCATTGCAAGATTTGAGTACAGGAACAGGGATGCCTTATGCAGTTATACAGGGCCTTGATGAGACCACATCTGGAGTATTGTGTGCAGTTTTGGTCTCCTTATCTGAGGAAGGATGTCCTTGCCATGGAGGGAGTGCAATGAAGGTTTACCAGACTGATTCCTGGGATGGCAGGACTGACATATGAGGATAGATTGGGCCGACTAGGCCTATATTCACTAGAGTTTAGAAGAATGAGAGGTGATCTCATCGAAACATATAAAATTCTAACAGGACTAGACAGACTAGATGCAGGGAGGATATTCCCAATGGCTGGGGAGTCCAGAATCAGGGGTCACAGTCTCAGGATACAGGGTATGCCATTTAGAATCGAGATGAGGAGAAATTTCTTCACTCAAAGGGTGGTGAACCTGTGGAATTCTCTACCACAGAAGGCAGTGGAGGCCAAGTCATTAGATGTATTCAAGAAGGAGATAGATATATTTCTTAATGCTAATGGGATCAAGGGATATGGGGAAAAAGCGGGAACAGGGTACTGAGTTAGACGATCAGCCATGATCATTTTGAATGGCGGAGCAAGCCCGAAGGGCCAAATGGCACTACTCTTGCTCCTATTTTCTATGTTTCTCGAAGTGGCTGGAGTCATACGTAGCACAAAGGAAAATGGTAGTGGTTGTTAGAGGCTGATCATCTCAGCCCCAGGACATCGCTGCAGGAGTTCCTCAGGGCAGTGTCCTAAGCGCAACCATCTTCAGCTGCTTCATCAATGAACTTCCCCCAATCATAAATTGGGCAGGGCAGCCTTGAGGAAGAGTTTATTGAATGTATTAGGGATGGATTTCTTGAGCAGTATGTCACTGATCCTACAAGGGGGCAAGCAACCTTGGACCTGGTCCTGTGTAATGAGCCAGGATTAATTAATAATGTCCTAGTTAAGGATCCCCTTGGAATGAGTGACCATAACATGGTTACATTCCATATCCAATTAGAGGGTGAGAAGGTTGGTTCTCAAACAAGCGTACTGAGCTTGAATAAAGGAGACTATGATGGTATGAGAGCGGAATTGATTAAAGTGGACTGGGAAAATAGATTAAAGGGTAAGACGGTACATGAGCAGCGGTGTTCATTTAAGGAGTTATTTTACAACTTTCAAAAGAAATATATTCCACTGAGGAAAAAAGGGTGTAAAAGAAATGACAGCCATCCGGGGCTAAGTAAAGAAATTAAGGATAGTATCCGATTAAAAACAAGGACATATAAGGTAGCCAAACTTAGTGGGAGGATAGAAGATTGGGAAGTCTTCAAAAGACAGCAAAAAGTAAGTAAAGGGTTGATTAAGAAAGGGAAGATAGATTATGAAAATAAATTAGCAAAAAATATAAAAGCAGATAGCAAGACTTTCTATAGTTATATAAAAAGAAAAAGGGTGGCTAAGGCAAACGTAGGTCCCTTAGAGGATGAGACCGGGAAATTAATGGTGGGAAACATGGAGATGGCAAAAATGCTGAACAAATATTTTCTTTCAGTCTTTACGGGAGAGGACACTAAGAATATCACAACACTGGACAAACAGGAGGGTCCAGGGGGGGAGGAGCTTAATACGATTAAAATCACTAAGGAATTGGTACTCAGTAAATTAATGGGAATCAAGGCGGATAAATCCCCTGGACCTGATGGCTTACATCCTAGGGTCTTGAGGGAACTGGCAGTAGGGATTGTGGATGCTTTGGTAATAATTTTCCAAAATTCTCTGGACTCGGCAAAGGTCCCGGCAGATTGGAAAACTGCTAATGTAACACCCTTATTTAAAAAGGGTAGTAGGCAGAAGGCTGGAAATTATAGACCAGTTAGCCTAACATCTGTGGTGGGTAAAATTTTGGAGTCCATTATTAAGGAGACAGTAGCGGAACATTTGGATAAACATAATTTAATAGGACAAAGTCAGCACGAAGGGGAAGTCATGTCTGACAAATTTGCTTGAGTTCTTTGAGGACATAACGTACAGGGTGGATAAAGAGGAATCAGTGGATGTAGTGTATTTAGACTTCCAGAAGGCATTCGACAAGGTGCCACATAAAAGATTATTGCTCAAGATAAAGAATCACTGGATTGGGGGTAATATTCTGGCATGGGTGGAGGATTGGTTATCTAACAGGAAGCAGAGAGTTGGGATAAATGGTACATTCTCGGACTGGCAACCAGTAGCCAGTGGTGTTCCGCAGGGGTCGGTGCTGGGTCCCAAACTCTTTACAATCTATATTAACGATTTGGAGGAGGGGACCGAGTGTAACATATCAAAGTTTGCAGATGATACAAAGATGGGAGGGAAAGTAGAGAGTGAAGAGGACATAAAAAACGTACAAGGGGATATAGACAGGCTGGGTGAGTGGGCGGAGATTTGGCAGATGCAATACAATATTGGAAAATCAGCGAGCAAGTTATTATCTTAATGGCGAGAAACTGGAAAGTACTGCAGTACAAAGGGATCTGGGGGTCCTAGTTTTTTTTTATTCGTTCACGGGATGTGGACGTCGCTGGCGAAGCCAGCATTTATTGCCCATGCCTAATTGCCCATGAGAAGGTGGTGGTGAGCCGCCTTCTTGAACCGCTGCAGTCCGTGTGGTGACGGTTCTCCCACAGTGCTGTTAGGAAGGGAGTTCCAGGATTTTGACCCAGCGACGATGAAGGAACGGCGATATATTTCCAAGTCGGGATGGTGTGTGACTTGGAGGGGAACATGCAGGTGGTGTTGTTCCCATGTGCCTGCTGCTCTTGTCCTTCTAGGTGGTAGAGGTCGCGGGTTTGGGAGGTGCTGTCGAAGAAGCCTTGGCAAGTTGCTGCAGTGCATCCTGTGGATGGTACACACTGCAGCCACAGTGCGCCGGTGGTGAAGGGAGTGAATGTGTAGGGTGGTGGATGGGGTGCCAATCAAGCGGGCTGCTTTATCTTGGATGGTGTCGAGCTTCTTGAGTGTTGTTGGAGTTGCACTCATCCAAGCAAGTGGAGAGTATTCCATCACACTCCTGACTTGTGCCTTGTAGATGGTGGAAAGGCTTTGGGGAGTCAGGAAGTGAGCCACTCGCCGCAGGATACCCAGCCTCTGACCTGCTCTTGTCGCCACAGTATTTATATGGCTGGTCGAGTTAAGTTTCTGGTCAATGGTGACCCCCAGGATGTTGATGGTGGGGGATTCGGCGATGGTAATGCCGTTGAATGTCAGGGGGAGGTGGTTAGACTCTCTCTTGTTGGAGATGGTCATTGCCTGGCACTTATCTGGCGCGAATGTTACTTGCCACTTATGAGCCCAAGCCTGGATGTTGTCCAGGTCTTGCTGCATGCAGGCTCGGACTGCTTCATTATTTGAGGGGTTGCGAATGGAACTGAACACTACAGTCATCAGCGAACATCCCCATTTCTGACCTTATGATGGAGGGAAGTTCATTGATGAAGCAGCTGAAGATGGTTGAGCCTAGGACACTGCCCTGAGGAACTCCTGCAGCAATGTCCTGGGGCTGTGATGATTGGCCTCCAACAACCACTACCATCTTCCTTTGTGCTAGGTATGACTCCAGCCACTGGAGAGTTTTCCCCCTGATTCCCATTGACTTCAATTTTACGAGGGCTCCTTGGTGCCACACTCGGTCAAATGCTGCCTTGATGTCAAGGGTAGTCACTCTCACCTCACCTCTGGAATTCAGCTCTTTAGTCCATGTTTGGACCAACGCCGTAATGAGGTCTGGAGCCGAGTGGTCCTGGCGGAACCCAAACTGAGCATCGGTGAGCAGGTTATTGGTGAGTAAGTGCCGATTGATAGCACTGTCGACAACACCTTCCATCACGTTGCTGATGATTGAGAGTAGACTGATGGGGCGGTAATTGGCCAGATTGGATTTGTCCTGCTTTTTGTGGACAGGACATACCTGGGCAATTTTCCACATTGTCGTGTAGATGCCAGTGTTGAAGCTGTATTGGAACAGCTTGGCTAGAGGCGCAGCTAGTTCTGGAGCACAAGTCTTCAGCACTACAGCTGGGATGTTGTCGGGGCCCATAGCCTTTGCTGTATCCAGTGCACTCAGCCGTTTCTTGATATCACGTGGAGTGAATCGAATTGGCCGAAGACTGGCTTCCGTGGTGGTGGGGATACCGGGAGGAGGCTGAGATGGACCATCCACTCGGCACTTCTGGCTGAAGATGGTTGCAAACGCTTCAGCCTTGTCTTTTGCACTCACGTGCTGGACTCCGCCATCATTTAGGATGGGGATGTTTGCAGAGCCTCCTCCTCCCGTTAGTTGTTTAATTGTCCACCACCATTCACGACTGGATGTGGCAGGACTGCAGAGCTTTGATCTGATCCGTTGGTTGTGGAATTGCTTAGCTCTGTCTATAGCATGTTGCTTCCGTTGTTTAGCATGCATGTAGTCCTGAGTTGTAGCTTCACCAGGTTGACACCTCATATTTAGGTACGCCTGGTGCTGCTCCTGGCATGCTCTTCTACACTCCTCATTGAACCAGGGTTGATCCCCTGGCTTGTTGGTAATGGTAGAGTGAGGAATATGCCGGGACATGAGGTTACAGATTGTGCTGGAATACAATTCTGCTGCTGCTGATGGCCCACAGCACCTCATGGATGCCCAGTTTTGAGCTGCTAGATCTGTTCTGAATCTATCCCATTTAGCACGGTGGTAGTGCCACACAACACGTTGGATGGTGTCCTCAGTGCGAAGATGGGACTTCATCTCCACGAGGACTGTGCGGTGGTCACTCCTACCAATACTGTCATGGACGGATGCATTTGCGACAGGTAGATTGGTGAGGACGAGGTCAAGTAAGTTTTTCCCTCGTGTGGGTTCGCTCATCACCTGCCGCAGGCCCAGTCTAGCAGCTATGTCCTTCAGGACTCAGCCAGCTCGGTCAGTAGTGGTGCTACCGAGCCACTCTTGGTGATGGACCTTGAAGTCCCCCACCCAGAGTACATTTTGTGCCCTTGCTACCCTCAGTGCTTCCTCCAAGTGGTGTTCAACATGGAGGAGGACTGATTCATCAGCTGAGGGAGGGCAGGAGGTGGTAATCAGCAGGAGGTTTCCTTGCCCATGTTTGACCTGATGCCATGAGATTTCATGGGGTCCAGAGTCAATGTTGAGGACTCCCAGAGCTGCTCCCTCCTGACTGTATATCCCTGTACCGCCACCTCTGGTGGGTCTGTCCTGCCGGTGGGACAGGACATACCCAGGGATGGTGATGGAAGAAAATCAAAAGGTTCCTCGTGCAAGAAAATCAAAAGGTTAGTATGCAGGTGCAGCAGGTGATCAAGAAGGCCAACGGAATGTTGGCTTTTATTGCTAGGGGGATAGAATATAAAAACAGGGAGGTATTGCTGCAGTTATATAAGGTATTGGTGAGACCGCACCTGGAATACTGCATACAGTTTTGGTCTCCATACTTGCCCTCGAGGCAGTACAAAGAAGGTTCACTCGGTTAATCCCGGGGATGAGGGGTGGACATATGAGGAGAGGTTGAGTAGATTGGGACTCTACTCATTGGAGTTCAGAAGAATGCGAGGCGATCTTATTGAAACATATAAGATTGTGAAGGGGCTTGATCGGGTGGATGCGGTAAGGATGTTCCCAAGGATGGGTGAAACTAGAACTAGGGGGCATAATCTTAGAATAAGGGGCTGCTCTTTCAAAACTGAGATGAGGAGAAACTTCTTCACTCAGAGGGTAGTAGGTCTGTGGAATTTGCTGCCCCAGGAAGCTGTGGAAGCTACATCATTAAATAAATTTAAAACAGAAATAGACAGTTTCCTAGAAGTAAAGGGAATTAGGGGTTACAGGGAGCGGACTGGAAATTGGACATGAATTTAGATTTTGAGGTTAGGATCAGATCAGCCATGATCTTATTGAATGGCGGAGCAGGCTCGAGGGGCCAATTGGCCTACTCCTGCTCCTATTTCTTATGTTCTTATGTTCTTATAAGGTCAGAAGTGGGGGTGTTCGCTGATGATTTGCACAGTGTTCAGTTCCCTTCACAACCCCTCAGATAATGAAGTGGCAAGTAACATTTGCGCCAGACAAGTGCCAGGCAATGACCATCTCCGACAAGAGAGAGTTTAACCACCTCCCCTTGACATTCAACGGCATTACCATAGCCGAATTCCCCACCATCAAATCCTGGGGGTCACCACTGACCAGAAACTTAACTGGACCAGCCACATAAATACTGTGGCTACAAGAGCAGGTCAGAGGCTGGGTATTCTGTGGCAAACGACTCACCTCCTGACTCCACAAAGCCTTTCCACCATCTACCAGGCACAAGTCAGGAGTGTGATGGAATACTCTCCACTTGCCTGGATGAGTGCAGCTCCAACAACAATCAAGAAGCTCGACATCATCCAGGCCAAAGCAGTCCGCTTGATTGGCATCCTATCCACCACCTTAAACATTCACTCCCTCCACCACTGGTGCACTGTGGCTGCAGTGTGCACTGCAGCAACTCGCCAAGGGTTCTTCGACAGCACCTCCCAAACCCGCGACCTCTACCACCTAGAAGGGCGAGGGCAGCAGATGCATGGGAACAACCCCACCTGCACGTTCCCCTCCAAATCACACACCATCCCGACTTGGAAATATAATGCCGTTCCTTCATTGTTGCTGGGTCAAAATCCTGGAATTCCCTACCTAACAGCACTGTGGGAGAATCTTCACCACACGGACTGCAACGGTTCAAGAAGGCGGCTCACCACCACCTTCTCAAGGGCAATTAGGGATGGGTAATAAATGCTGGCCTTTCCAGCGACAGCCACATCCCATGAATGAATTTTTAAAAATATCGGATCCATGGCTTTATAAAAGAGGCATAGAATACAAAAGCAAGGAAGTCATAGTAAATCTTTGTAAATCACTGGTTACGCCTCAGCTGGAGTATTGTGTCCAGTTTAAGAACACTTTAAGAAGGATGTCAAGGCCTTGCAGAGGAGATTTACTGGAATGGTACCAGGGATGAGGGATTTTAGTTATGTGGAAAGACTAGAGAAGCTGGGATTGTTCTTCTTGGAGCAGAGAAAGTTAAGGGGAGATTTGTTTGAGATATTCAAAATTATGAGGGGTTTTGATGGAATAGATGGGGAGAAAATATTTCCACTGGTACCAGAGGACACAGATTTAAGATAATTGGCAAAAAAATTCAGGGGGGATATTAGGAGAATTCTTTTTACGCAAAGTGTTGTTATGATTTGGAATGCATTACTTGAAAAGGTGGTGGAAGCAAATTCAGTAGTAACTTTCAAAAGGGAATTGGATATACACTTGAAAAGGAGAAATTTACTGGGCTATGGAGAAAGAGCAGGGGACTGGGTCCAATTGGATAGCTCTTTCAAAGAGTTGGCGCAGCCACAATGGGCCGAATGGCCTCCTTCTGTGCTGTATAATCCTATGAATTGTACCATGATCTTCATCCCCACTGAGGCATGAAGCTAAGATGAAAATTTACAAAATGTTACAACAGCAGTCATATAAAGAAGCTATTGTAGATACTGAATTTTAAAGAAAGAACTTGCGTGTATATAGTGTTTATCATGACCCCAGGATGTCCTGAAGTGGTTCACAGCCAATTAAGTACTTTTTTGAAGGGTAGTCACTCTTGCAATGTAGGGAAACGAGGCAACCAATTTGCTGACAGCAAGGTCACACAAACAACTATGAGATATATGACCAGATAATCTGTTTTTGGTGGTTTTGGTTGAGGGATAAATGCTGGCTAGAACATTTCAAATATTCATAAACATAAAAAATCCATGGAATGAAAAAGGCTATTCTGTTGAATAAATTGGTGGCGAAGGGTGTTCCAATCCAGGTTACTTTTTTTAAAGGACAATCTACTTTTTGCCTTTGGAGTCACCTGTTCAACACATCCTCCATGGTCAAGAACAAGGTCGCACCAGCCTCCAGCAATGTTGCTCCACAGCAAGTGGCAATGGATACAATGGCCTTCTGATTATCCTTCCTTGTGGGAAAGTGCCTGCTCTATATTCAGGGCTTCTCCACGCTGGCATATTGTTCTGAAGAAAGGCATAATAATTCGATATGTTAATCTATAATTTTCTCTTTACAGATGCTGATTGACCACAGTATTCCGGTGGGGCAGAACTTCCACCAGACTCTCCCCACCTAAAGCAGCTCCAACCTATTTTGCTGGGTCGGGTTCATTGTATATGCAAGGCAGTATTTCCACTGTCAAGGGGGAGCCCGCCAATGCAAGCGAGGAAACTCCGGTGGTACTGCAGCAGGCACACTGGTGCAGCACCAGAATAGGCAGTGAAATACCGTGAAGGGGCAGAAGCCCTGTGAAGATCAGAAGGAGGTTTCCCACTGAAGGCCTCAGCTGAGACCGGGGTCCTCAGCAGGTAAGCGTTTGGTGGTGACTAAAGGGAGAGGGAGCCGCGACAAGGCTCTCTCCCTCCACTGGGGGAATTCAGTGCTTTACTGCCACTATCCAGGGCCTACCACCACATGACTGCCCCGTGAAGTGGCAGTAGCTGAGGAGGAAGGGAGAGAAGGTGGGGAAGGAGCAGCCAGCATGGTCCAGGTGGAGGCAAGAGGACGAAAATTCTGGTCAGGGCAATAAGGTGGCAGTAGCCTCACCGCCTAAATTTTCTGACATTCTTTTCCATGATCCCACCTGAAATCAGGCAGGATCACAGAGAAGCATTCCTGCCCTCCAATTTCTTAAGCCACGATGTTGCCCCTTAGGCGCATGTGGATCGTGTGGAAAATGAAATGGACATGCCGGTGTGTAGAAGGAGGGTTCTTCTGATGACACATTATTGGATGCAGTGGAAGTGCTGTAAAACAATAGTTTACAGCACAAAAGGAGGCCATTCAGCCCACTGTGTCTGTGCTAGCTCTGCTACAGCAATCCAAAACTAATCCCACTACTGCACCCTGCATAGCCCTGACTTTTACTGTGCCCCAAATATTTGCCCAATTTTCCTTTAAAAGATGCTTTGCTTCAGTTGCTCCATATGACAAGGCATTCCATGCTCCAACAACAATATTGGAAAATGTGAGGTTATGCACTATGGCAGGAAAAATCAGAGCAAGTTATTATCTTAATGGCGAGCAACTGGAAAGTACTGCAGTACAAAGGGATCTGGGGGTCCTAGTGCAAGAAAATCAAAAAGTTAGTATGCAGGTGCAGCAGGTGATCAAGAAGGCCAACGGAATGTTGGCTTTTATTGCTCGGGGGATAGAATATAAAAACAGGGAGGTATTGCTGCAGTTATATAAGGTATTGGTGAGACCGCACCTGGAATACTGCATACAGTTTTGGTCTCCATACTTAAGAAAAGACATATTTGCTCTCGAGGCAGTACAAAGAAGGTTCACTCGGTTAATCCTGGGGATGAGGGGGCGGACATATGAGGAGAGGTTGAGTAGATTGGGACTCTACTCATTGGAGTTCAGAAGAATGAGAGGCGATCTTGTTGGAACATATAAGATTGTGAAGGGGCTTGATCGGGTGGATGCGGTAACGATGTTCCCAAGGATGGGTGAAACTAGAACTAGGGGGCATAATCTTAGAATAAGGGGCTGCTCTTTCAAAACTGAGACGAGGAGAAACTTCTTCACTCAGAGGGTAGTAGGTCTGTGGAATTTGCTGCCCCAGGAAGCTGTGGAAGCTACATCATTAAATAAATTTAAAACAGAAATAGACAGTTTCCTAGAAGTAAAGGGAATTAGGGGTTACGGGGAGCGGGCAGGAAATTGGACATGAATTTAGATTTGAGGTTAGGATCAGATCAGCCATGATCTTATTGAATGGCGGAGCAGGCTCGAGGGGCCGATTGGCCTACTCCTGCTCCTATTTCTTATGTTCTTATGTTCTTAACCCTTTACCTAAAGGATTTCTCTTCAATTTCTTAGTGACAATTTTAAACTGATGACCCCTCATCACTAACTCCCCAATACAACAACTTGCATTTATATAGCACCTTTAATGTAGAAAAACACCTCAAAGAGCTGCACAGAGATGTAATCAAAGAAATAGACACTGAGCAAAAGGAAATATTAGGAGGGGGAGCAAAAGGAAATATTAGGAGGGGTAGCAAAAGCTTGGCCAAAGAGGTGGGTTTTAAGGAGGGTCTTAAAGGAGGAGAGATGGAGGGATTTAGGGAGGGAGTCCTACAGCATGGGCTCTAGGCAGCTGAAGGCACTGCCACCAATGGTGGAAGGGAGCGACACACAAGAGGCCAGAGTCATAAGATCAGAGGGTCCAGTCAGTGGAAGTTGTAGGGCTGGAGGAGATTACAGAGATAAAATGGGGAGAGGAAATGAGGGGTTTAAACACAAGGATGAAAATTTTAAATTCGAGGCACTGGGGGACCGGGAGGTCAACAGGGACAGCTGAGATGGGCGAGCAGGACTTTGTGCAGGAAAGGGCAGCAGAGTTTTGGATGAGGTAAAGTTTACAGAGGGTAGAAGATGGGAGAGCATTGGAATAGTTGGGTCTGAGGTGACAAAGACATGGATGAGGGTTTCAGTGGCAGATGGGCTGCGGTAGGGGCAAAGGAAGGCAATGTTATGGACGTGGAAGTTGGCAGTCATTGTGATGGAGTAGATGTGGGGTCGGAAGCTCAGCTCAGGATTGAATAGGATACTGAGGTTGTGAACAGTCTGGTTTAGCCTAAGACAGTGGCCAACAAAGGGGGTGGAGTTGGTGGGAAGGGTACAGAGTTTGTGGTGGGAGCCAAAGACACAGTGTCAATCTTTCCAATGCTTAACTAGAAGAAATTGTCTTTCCTTATTCACTCTATCAAAATCCTTCTTAATTTTAAAAAACCTCTATTAAATCTTCTTTTAGCCTTCTCTGCTTCAGAGAAAATATTCCCGTTTTCTCAGGTGTCGCCTTATAATTATAGTTTCCCAAGTCTGGTACCATCCTGATGAATCTACACTGTACGCTCTATGGCTTTAATGTCCTTTCTATAATTGGGCATCCAAAACTGCAAACAGCAAGTGTGGCCTAACCAACGTTTTGTATAAGTTTATCATTATCTCTTTACTCTTGTATTTTATGCCCTTATTTATAAAACCCAAAATGCTGTTACTATGTGTTTTATTGTATTATGCTGCACCTGCTCCCTCTATATCAGACGTGGGTGTGCTCATTGCTGGCCCACAGTGCAAAAAATTGGAAAAACTCTTGTATTCCCCAATGGCAGCCACAGCATTACTGAGCTGTCAGTCCACTACACAATTATGACTGGAGCAGCATTAAAGGAATTACTAGCACCTCCAGGAGCCCAAGGGCTGCTGCAGTTATACCCCAATCATTCATGTTGATCCAAAAAGCAAGCACAGAACACCATCCAGATCTAAACATTATCTGCTAAACTTGGGTGGCTGCAGCATAAATGAGGCGGTGGGAAATCTCTAATTTGTCATTTGGCACCTCACTCTGCTGTAACCTCTACCACTGAGAAGGCCAAGATCAGCAATGTCGTGGGAACACCAGCACCTCGGAGTTCCCCTCCAGGTCACACACCATCCTGACTTGGACAATATATCACTGATCCTTCATTGTCACTGGGTCAATATCCTGAAGTTCCTTACCTAACGTCATTGTGGGAGCACCATCGTCACACGGACTGCAGCAGTTCAAGGAGACAGTCCATCACCACCTTCTCAGGGAAGTTAGGGATGGATTATAAATGCAGCCTTGCTAGCGTCACCCACATCCTGAGAACAAATAATTTTTAAAATGCTAAGTTATTCTATTCCTGTTCAAAAAGTTAAACTGTCTGTTCTTTTTTCAAATGCTAATGGATCTGCTGTGTATTTCCAGTATTTGATTTTGTTGGGGTTTTTTTCTTGAGATATTCCTTTTGGTTTGCTCATAGTTTCTTAATTTTAAAATGATGTGCTCTGATTTCATGCCCATTTTCAATTAAAAATTCAATTTCTCGTTTCCACTTTATCTGCTCCAATTATTTTAAAAAGCTGTCATATCTCTTCTCAGTCATTATTTTTAGTGAAGCTTGTTAGACTCACTACCAATCTACACCTACTGCTTAATATCATTTTTCAGATAATAATTGTATTAAGAACTAACTGAAAACTTATCTATATCCTGGTTAATACCAAATAAAATGTTAGCATTATTTGATTTTGCTTGATCTCAGCCAATTATATAATTATTAAAATGAAGAATGAATTTTAAAATCTGTTTAAATAGTATTGTGGTAGTGATGGGATTTCACTACATCAGCAGCCTGTGCCAGTGAATTAACCAACGCCTACTGATTGTAATAAAGTCTTGGAGATAGAGAACAAAGCTACATCACTGGAGTAGCAAAACATTAAAAAGACAAACCAAACCATAATAAGAGAAACAATGGGACACATTTTCCTTTTTTTTGCTCTTAAACAGTAAATAATCACCTGGGCAGAGTGCGTAGAGGAAGATCGAGTGGGGAGGATCACACATCCATAATGGAGTCCACCCAATTTTCGGTCCATTCGTTTAAATGGATGGAAGATCAGGTGGGGTCTGTTACACACATGTAATCCGCAACACTCGGCTTTCCTCTATGCATTCTGCCCAGGCGATTGTTTAAAGCCCAAGCGCAAAAGAAGAAAATCTGCCTCAGTGATTTTTGAAAACTAAAAGCAAGTAAGAAATGCTGAGAAAGTGGGGTATTTGGTATTGGTATAAATTGGTATTGGGCGGTAAACACGAAACGGGTGCTAGCGAATCGGCAGCCCATTTTGCACTCCGCCCAATTTTCTATTCTATTGAAATCAGGTGGAGTGCAAAACGGGCTGTTGATTCACTATTGCCTGTTTTGCCCTACCACCCCAGACCAATTTATACCCCGATGAAAGGAAGGAAACTTTAAAAAGTGACATTGTTAAAACTAGCAATGGGAGAGACACTTAAACAATAAATTATGCTGGCTATTAAAAAAAGACATGGCATTCACAACACTGGCAAAAAACAGGTCTCAATACAGACTGGTACTCATGAGGTTTGTGTATAAAGAAAATAACTTTCATTATGTTAGCACATCTTCATCTCTAAATGGAGACTGTTCTTCGTTTGTCTCTATACTATTTCTAAACCAGAACATTCTTCCCAGATGGACGCTACTACCTTGCTGGAAAAATCTAAAATTATCTATGGAAATTGCAAGGAAGTTAATATATTTTTTGTAGTATTTAAGCAAAAAATTGGAAAGAAAATATAGATTATGAAAGAACTAAAAACCTTAAGGTATTGTCTTAAAAATATTTAAATAAGTCTGGGTGTCCCTGAAATCAGTACTTACTTAGCACCATGTATGGGCAAACAGACCACTTGTATTGCTGGTTCTACATCCCTATCTTACAACAGAAAATGAAATTACGTGCATATGTACAAGTATATATGTGCAGGCCTCTAATTCATACATTCCAGCCATCAGCATTTCCCCAGCCCTGTCAGTGTATCAGTTTTTGCTGACCAAAATCAGCATTTTTTTTATCCTCAGGCACTTTTTATTGAATTTTGCTGGTGATTTTAAAATGTTGAAATCCATTAGTTGAAGTTTGCGAATTGTAAGTAAATTGAGTTGCAGTCCTAATTCCCACTGAGAAGTCGGACAGCAATGGAAGTGAATAAGGAGCATGATGCAAAGCAGTTCAGGAAAGGCTGTATTTGCAAAATCATATTGCTTTGCATTGATGAAATATTAGTCTGTGCATGTGCACATTTTGAGTTTGCTGACCCCATCTTGATACCTTCCACTACCCCTACTGCTCTAGTGGTTCTATCTGCTTCTTCATATCCTCCATGCCTGCTCTCACCAGTGTTCAGCTACTTCGGTGAGCTTTGCTTGTTCCCTTCAATTCTCTGGCCTGCTTCAGTGGTCACTTTCTCCCTATCTCACCTGCCCCAGACTGTGCTAAAAAGGGGAGAGAAAAACAAGAAGTACAGAGGGAAAAAGCAAAAAAAGAGGAAAAAGATAAAAAGAGAGAAATGCTGGAGAGGGACAAGCTGGAGAGAGACAATAAAGAGGGAGGAAAAAGCAGGAGGAGAAATGGCAGAGGAAGAGAAGCAAGAGAATGAAACCTGGAGGGCAAAAAAGTAAGAGGAGAAATAGAGCATACTAACTAGAAAAAGGAGAAAATGAACCAGAATTGGGGAGTGAACTGAAAAATAAGTCAGAGGGGAGAGACTGGGGGGAGGGGGGAAGAAAATAAAGAACTTTCATTTATATAGCGCCTTTCAGGACCTCTGGATGTCCCTAAGTGCTTTACAGCTGATTAAGTACTTTTTTTGAAGTGTGGTCAATGAGAGATAAACACACAAAAGGGGACATAGAGAAGGGAAAGAATGTAAGAGAAAGGTGAGAAAGGCAGAAAAGTGAGAGAGAAGTTACCAGTAGTTAGACGGTGTGAGAGTTGTATTTGTGGAGCCGGCTGTTAAAAGAGTAATCGTTTTCAGAACTACTGAATCAGAGTGTTTTAGATTTATTGTCAAGGTTGATGGGAGACTGGGTTAGAACAAACGTGGGCTTAAACACACATGAAAATAAAATACAATTTTGTTCCAGTGCTTCAAGATTTTGCTCCATTGAATTTACATGTACCCACTCCTGTGAATGCCTCAAATTTTCCTGGCACGAATCCATGGAGTTCTGTGAATGTGTGAACACTGAATATTTGTGAACATGCGGAGTAGTTGATTAATGGAAATCTTACAAAATGACATGGAAAGTGAGAGTACGGGGAGTACAGCGAAGTGGAAACACTGAAACAAATACTCAACAAAGCATAACAACCTCCCCACCCACAGGAGCAGCTCTGTTCTGAGGGTGGGGACTGGCGGGAGGGTCAATGTAATAAGAGTCACTGGAGACAAGCCGTGGTGATCGGATTGGCTCCCCGGCGTGGGGTGAGCGATGTGCTGACTGGGTGGGAGCCACGAACCCCGCCCACTTTCAGGGAGCGTCACAACTCTGGGATAAATGAATGGGGGCCAGCGACAGGTGGGCGGGGTCACAGAGAACCAGGTCTGCAGCATGAGAGTTGCTATCCAAGCAACAGTGCATTAAACTGGACATGTCCACATCAACCCGACCTAAAAATAAATTATACCTGGCTGTGGTATATCGCAGGGCGCCGCTCCCTTGAGATGTTGCAGTTTATCATTTTGTGGTTAGTTGTAAAGGTGAAACTCTATGAGTTTTCTACTGATCATTGTGTAAGAGGCGTGTCGCCTGGTAACAGCACAGCTTAATAATGGGTGGAGTTACATTGTCACTTTCATGTTCATACAAAGCGGTTTCCACGGCGCATTGATGTAAAAACAGTGGCATAACTCATAAATTAGATTATGGCGGGAAAGGAGTTACGTCCTGCATCAGAAATATTATTGACCCCCCCTATTAAAAAGTCCTTGAAACTTTTCACATCCTATTCTACCGACCACTGCTTCATGTCTCATTTCTCCATTCTAACAGCCCTTCTCAAATGCTTCATCCATTCCCTCAACTAACATTAAGCAGTTTCTATATAATAATTATTGTAGTGGAAATGGTGACCAGAGCTCATTGAATTAATGCATAGAAAAAAGGAACTTGCGTGTATGTTGTGCCTTTGACATCCTCGAGCGGTCTGCGCACTTCACATGAATTACTTTTGAAGTGCAGTCACTGTTAATGTAGGCTAATGCAGCAGCCAATTTGTGCACAGGAAGGTCCCACAAACAGAAGAGATGAATTATCAGTTATTCTGTTTTGGTGGTGTTGGCTGAGGTATGAATGTTAGTCAAGATGCCAAGAGAACTATGGCAATGAGTTCTTCTTGGAATAGTAACCATGATATCTTTTACATCCGCCTTAGCAGACAGATGGGGCCTCAGTTTAACGATAATGTAGCACTCTCAGTACAGCACTGTAGTGCCAGCCTAAATTATATAATTATTAATTCGTGGAGCATGAACCCACAACTTGACTCAGAGGCGAGCGTGTCACCACTGAGCCAAACTGTTATCGCTTTTAAACAATAATGGGTTTATTTTTGTTGTACTAAGTCAACGTAATGTTTAAACAAAAGTGGCAGAGCGGGATCCCAACCTGACTCTGGAACAGAGCAGTATCAAATCCTCTGGGAGAGGCCATAACACATCACAAATAATCAAACATGATGGTGACCGGAGTTCCCTAGATCTCATGGGCTCTTTATAAACCGTAAGCACGATTTGTCTCAATGTTAGGAACTTCACAGCTGCTCTCAACCACATTTAGGTGCGAGCTTGTCATCAGACAGATCTTTCCCTGACTCGAGAGACAAGCAGCATTAAATCAGGTTCTGCCTAGATCCAGTCGATTCTGAAGTTAATAAGTACCGGCTCGGTCCGTAACCCCAGTGAATATATTATCTAGATCACATTTTTATGGACAGATCTAGTACGAATCTTACATTAACCATTTTGTTATGTTTTCTTTCTCGTATTCTGAAAAGACAACATAGCACCGAAGTAAAATCAAGATTTTAAAAGTTTTTATTATCGGTTTTCGTTAAATATACATCGTTTTATTTACAGTACACTCGTGTTAATCTCATGTGCGAGTCACAGCAAAAGAGGCTGTGCTGTTAATAGAAGTAACATTTTCCTCAAAATACGAGTGACAATTAAGGAAGCAGGACATGATTTGTTTTTTAAAGATTGAAATTGGCAATGCGGTATGTGAATATAAAACATATTCTGCAAAGCTGTCCGGGAACACGATTCAGTGTCTCAAACACGAATTATTATGCACTGGTTTGAGAACAGACCGCAGTGGGTTTTTAAAAATTTGTTTGAGTGGTTAGTCACACCCACAGCGCTGTGCTACACCACGTACCGGGTGTCCTGGACAGCTACACGTGTTAAGCAGTTTAACGTGAGATACGGTCTTCTAGAACGCCTGTTAATAAATTAGGGACACTTCGCGCGTTACATACTTATAAACCATGAATCTTTAATACAACTTAATAAGCTGTACAAACGATATGTTCCCATTCTTTAAGCAGTAAGTAAAATGAACAACAGCATGGAGACAGAAAAGTATTGCAGTCCCCTTTCTCTTAGCCCTGGAATGCTGAGAACATGAACTTGCAGAGAGACCCCCACTTTTCGCTGCAATTCTCGTCAGCTATTTTATTTATATTAGGACTATCAGGGTTGGCGGTAGTAAGTGGGGCTAGTGCCTTCGGTTGCTTCTTTCCAGGGGCTGCAGCGCCCAGCAGGCTGGACCTGGTCATTTTCAAATGAGCTGCCCGTGTACTTTTACACAAGCTTGATTTCAGCACTGCCGATGGCTCACTGCAGACCGACTTTTGCTTCTTCAATGTCCTGGTGATTTGCTTCCAGTAGGTTTTTGCATTCCCTGTGTAGTTCGGACAGGCTGACGGTTGCCCCGTGAACTCACACCAGTAATCATTAAGTCCTTGTTTGCATTCCAGACGCAGGCTCCTGGCAGCGGCTTCTTCTCCTCTTAGTGTCCACTTGCACTGAGCCTTGTCCCGCCTGACGAATCTTCCCTGCTTCGGGGCTGAGCCCGGAACCTCCCGTTGCTTTTTCTCTTCGGCTCCCACCTTTGGTGCAGTCTCTGGCTTCCTATTTTTGCTCCCGCCTTGAGTTTCCCCTCGGCTCTGTCCTTTGCCTTTCCTCCTCTGTTTTTGGTTGTCACTTGCATCCGCTAAGAGATACTGTGTGATGAATAGGAGGAGTAGGAGCAGGACGACTCTCGAGAACTTCATGGCTGAAATCTGACAACTGACGATTCTTCCCAGAAGTAGCAACTAGAAAGAAGTTTTTAAAAAAAGATTTTTTACCAAAGTGCACATCCACAGGGCGAACTGTGAGAATATGATGCACCAACTCAAAAACTAAAATAGCCAATAGATTGAACGTACCTTGGAGGCTCTGCTATAAGATGCTCTGAGAGAGATGCAACCGTTAGTGGCGATAAGCTCGGATTTCTGCGATTTATAGTTTTGGGTAACGCCTACGATGGATTGGGCGTCACTGTGAAACAATGCAGAGAATACCTGAGCTCTGCTTCACTTCAGGTTTATTAACACACCTTACAAGGTTCACCTGAGGTGCAGTGGCAAAGCAATGGCAACACATTTCCATCCACAGTGACAAACTGCGTTTCAAAAGCATTACTGTAGAAATTGACCTTATCATCCGCCTTTCAATAATAGCGAATACACCAAGTGACCAAGTATTGAACGGTTATTGATTGGAGGCAAATCCGAGGATTTTAGATTGCCAACATAACAGTCACTGCACTTTAAAAGCGATTCGTTGTATGAAGGGCTTGGGGAGATTCCCGCCTTAAAGGCGCTGTATAAATGCAGGTAACACCTACAGGAAGATGGGGGGTGGCGTATAACGGGCGGCCGATCAGCTACCGTCAGTTTTCTGCCGCGGCCGAAGCTGAAAATGCCCCCCTATCTAATGATTCTATAATTCCCGTGTAGTCTCCATCCTGAGGTATAACAGGTATCAGTGGCTGTTTACAGCATTTCATTTAATTCGTTTTATTATAGGATAGACAGCTTTAAATTAGGTCAAAAGCAAAATACTGCGGATGCTGGAAATCTGAAATAAAAACAGAAAATGCTGGAAATACTCAGCAAGTGAGGCAGCATCTGTGGAGAAAGAAACAGAGTTAATGTTTCAGGTCGACGACCCTTCGTTAGCCTTAAATTAGGGTTAGGGTTAATTCAGCAGTTTTAATTTGGCAATAGGGTTAATAGGAGGAAAACTTTAATTTGGGATCAGGGCTAATAGGAAGGGCAGCCTGGATTTAGACGGTAATTGATAATATCGACAACCTCGATATAGGATTAGGATTAATGGAAATGTCGGTTTCAGGGTTAAGAGTAGCAGAAAGAGCAGTGACTTCGGATTAAGATTAACACGAGCCTTTGTATTATGATTTTCATTAATAGAAACGTAATGTTTTTCCATGATAAATTCGGTCTTATTTATTTTTGGTTGCAGTTAATGCGGTGATGATGATTTATTGTGCTGAAACTTGCTGTCTGGTAACACTTACGTGGTGTTTATCGCATTTAAAATACACTCGAGTGAGAAAAGATAGAGACGGAGTGGTATTAGAAACGATTGATGTAACAAGTAACGGACACTGTTTTAAACAGTCCAGAAGGACTGCAATGCTTGGAACTATTTACAAATTCAAGTTTCTACGTTTCTGAAGCAATGAACACTTTGGTTCGCACACCTGTGTCTCGGTCCTCCTGCACAAATTCAAATTCATTCGGTTACAGACATGCAAGACCTCAGCTGGCATGGAAACTTTTTTTTTAGCAAAACGACATACTTCATAGTTGTTGAAACGTGTTTTTCAGTCTAGATGCTTCTCATTGGGACATGTTTTTTTCCGCTTAAAGAATGCGAGAAGCGGAAGCCTGGGGGTGGTGGTCGAGGAGTCGCCTGTGGGTCAGGTCAGGTCCACAGCAAGCATCCGAGAGTGGAAAAAAACACACAATGGAAACGCGAAAAGAGGAGACCAGAAGCAGTTTAACGTAGCTGTCAAATTTACAACAAATGCAAAAAAGGGAGATGTCCAGGAATTCTGCGCCCGACTAAATTCACACGATTGAGTCCAAAGCCATGTGACAATTCTAAACATCTTCAACACGGTTCCTGCCTGTCAAAATTAAAATGTCAACAGGGAATAATGATTGGCATACTCAATCTTTCTGGATATTAATGGCTTCTCTTCCAGCTCCCGCACAGTTACCTCTGGAGTCCCCCAAGGATCTATCCTTAGCCCCCTCCTATTTCTCATCTACATACGGCCCTTCGGCAACATTATCCGAAAACACAATGTCAGGTTCCACATGTTCGCTGATGACACCCAGCTCTACCTCAGCACCACCTCCCTCGACCCCTCCACTGCCTCTGATTTGTCACACTGCTAGTCCAATATCCAGTACTGGATGAGCAGAAATTTCCTCCAACTGAATATTGGGCAGACCGAAGCCATTGTCTTTGGTCCCTGCCACAAACTCCATTCCCTAGCCACTGACTCCATCCCCCTCCCTGGCCACTGTCTGAGGCTGAACCAGTCTTTGCAGTTCGCAACCTTGGCATTCTATTTGACCTTGAAATGAGCTTCTGACCACATATCCTCCCCATCACCAAAACCGCCTACTTCCACCTCCGTAACATCACCTGTCTCTGCCCCTGCCTCAGCTCATCTGTTGCTGAAACCCTCATTCATGGGAGCACAGTCCCACCCAGCTGAACGACAGAGGAGAGGCATTGGATGGTATGGTCAACCGTGTCAAAGGCTGCAGACAGGTCGAAAAGGATGAGGAGGGATAGTTTTTACCATTGTCGCAGTCACATAGGATGTCATTTGTGACTTTGATAAGGACCGTTTCAGTACTGTGGCAGGGGCGGAAACCCGATTGGAGGGATTCAAACATGGAGTTGCGGGAAAGATGAGCACGGATTTGGGAGGTGACAATACGTTCAAGGACTTTGGAGAGGAAAGCGAGGTTGGAGATGGGGCGGTAGTTTGCAAGAACAGAGGGGTCAAGGGTAGGTTTTTTTTGAGGAGGTGGGTGATGATGGCAGATTTGAAGGAGAGGGGTACAATACCTGAGGAGAGGGAACTGTTAACAATATCAGCTAACATGGGGGCCAGGAATGGTGGTCAGCAGTTTGGTGGGAATAGGGTCAAGGGAGCAGGAAGTGGGTCTGATCATAGAATCATAGAAATTTACAGCACAGAAGGAGGCCATTCAGCCCATCATGTCTGTGCTGACCAAAAATCAGCTATCCAGCCTAATCCCACTTTCCAGCACTTGGTCTGTAGCCTTGTAGCTTATGGCACTTCAAGTGCATATCCAAGTACTTTTTAAATGCGATGAGGGTTTCTGCCTCTACCACCCTTTCAGGCAGTGAGTTCCAGACCCCCACCACCCTCTGGGTGAAAAAATTTCTCAACTCCCCTCTAATCCTTCTGCCAATTACTTTAAATCTATGCCCCCTGGTCATTGACCCCTCTGAAGGGAAATAGGTCCTTCCTATCCATTCTATCTAGGCCCCTCATAATTTTATACACCTCAATTAACTCTCCCCTCGGCCTCTTTTGTTCCAAAGAAAACAACCCCAGCCTATCCAATCTTTCCTCATAGCTAAAATTCTCCAGTCCTGGCAACATCCTCGTAAATCTGCTCTGCACCCTCTCTAGGGCAATCACATCTTTCCTGTAATGTGGTGACCAGAACTGTATGCAGCACTCAAGCTGTGGCCTAACTAGTGTTTTATACAGTTCCAGCATAACCTCCCTACTCTTATATTCTATGCCTCAGCTAATAAAGGAAAGTGTCCTGTATGCTTTTTTAACCACCTTATCTACCTGTCCTGCTACCTTCAGGGATCTATGGACATGCACTCCAAGGTCCCTCTGTTCCACTTCTTAGTATCCTCCCATTTATTGTGTATTCCCCAAATGCATTACCTCACACTTCTTTGGATTGAATTCTATTTACCACTTTTCTGCCCACCTGACCAGTCTATTGATATCTTCCAGCAGTCTACAGCTTTCCTCCTCACTATCAACCACACGGCCAACTTTCATATCATCTGCAAACTTCCTAACCATGCCCCCTACATTTAAGTCGAAATCAGTGATATATACCACAACAAGCAAGGGACCTAGTACTGAGCCCCGCGGAACCCCACTGGAAACAGCCTTTCAGATACAAAAACACCCGTCAACCATTACCCTTTGTTTCCTGCCACTGAGCCAATTTTTGATCCAACTAGCCATTTTCCCTTGGATCCCATGGGCTTTTACTCTTCTGACCAGTCTGCCATGTGGGACCATGTCAAAAGCCTTGCTTAAATCCATGTTGATTACACCACCTCTCCCCACCCCCTGGCGTCCTTCCAGCCTCCACCACCTCTCCGCCCCCACCCTCCTTCCAGCCTCCACCGGCTCCCCCCTCCTCTCGGCCTCCACCCACCCTCCTCCCGGCCTCCACCCTCCTTCCAGCCTCCACCAGCTCCCCCCTCCTCCCGGCCTCCACTACCTCTCTTTCCCCCCCATCTTCCCCCCACCCCCCTCCCCTGGCCTCCACCACCTAAAATTTAAAATTTTATTCTTCATTTTCCAGTCTGTCTCTTTTCTCTCTCAATCCAATCTTTCTTTCCCTCTCTTTATTTCTCTTTCTGTACCTGATTTGACTCCAATTCACCTTACTTCCTTCACCATCAATCCTCTGTTTCTTTCTCTATCCTTAAATCTCATTGGTTAAGGAGATACACTGTTAGTCCCATTGTTCAGCAAGGCCCCAGATGCCCCATTGCCCTCACCGTGCCATTATCAGCTCACACTTCCAGCAATTAGCGGCGCAAAAAAATTTTGAGCTGAAGGGTGAGGAAAAAAATCGAACAAACAGGACAGCCCCCAAGATGCCCCGTTACAGAAAATTCTGGGCCAATAGATGTAAAACAACATTCCCAACACACCACACATAGCAAAGTGAGAGCACTGGAATATTGCTCAAGATGGATTTAAATTCCAGTTATGCTAGAACTAACAAGCTAAACACCATTAACACACAGATTCAGTGTTTTAATACCAAATAGTCACTTCAGGTCAGGAATAATTTTGCAATGCACAACAAAACCAGATAAAATCAGTGCAATGGCAGCATTTATGAAATTGGACTCACCTGTGAAGCAAAAATACTGTATCAATTAAAAGTTGTTTCAGAATAATTTCCAGCTTGTAATACTTCAATTGTGTCAAGATCTCCTATTCTAGCGTTAAGACTGGCCAGGACATTAAATGTACCTTTATCGCTACATGATTCAAGATGAGACATCTTTGCATTTATTTTAGCAAAATATTTTGTTCTGCTTTTTCCTCTGCCAACAATTAAGAAAGTTTAATATAAATTTGAACATAGACTTTTGGAAATATCTATTGCAGTCCATTAACAAGTATATAGTTTGAAATCATGCTGAGCGTTATGTTTCTGTTCTGCTTTTATATTGACTACACCATTTTCGGATTTGTTCTTCAATCTGAATGGCTTCACTATGAATGTGACTGCTAATTCTTGATTATACGAAACTATTTATTAAATGTAAGATAAATACTACTGATTGAGGATTTACCACACAATGCAGTATCAGACTATTTGTGCCCAGTGGGCAAGTGGGCTACTAAACATATGAATTCAGAGCAGGAGTTGGCCATTCAGCCCCTTGAGCCTGCTCTGCCATTTGATAAGATCATGGCTGATCTGATTGTGACCTCAACCCTACTTTCCTGTCTACCTACTATAACCTTTGACTCCCTTGTTAATCAGGAATCGAGCTAACTCAACCTTAAAAATATTCATGATGTGGAGATGCCGGTGATGGACTGGGGTTGACAATTGTAAACAATTTTACAACACCAAGTTACAGTCCAGCAATTTTATTTTAAATTCACAAGCTTTCGGAGGCTTCCTCCTTCCTCAGGTAAACATTTACCTGAGGAAGGAGGAAGCCTCCGAAAGCTTGTGAATTTAAAATAAAATTGCTGGACTATAACTTGGTGTTGTAAAATTGTTTACAATTAAAAATATTCAATGATCCTGCCTCCACTGCTCTCTGGGGAAGGGAGTTCCATAGACTCACGACCCTCAGAGAAAACATTTCTCCTCATCTCAGTCTTAAATGGGAGACCCCTTATTTTTAAACTGTGGACCCTAGTTCTAGTCTATCCCACAAGCTGAAACATCCTCTCAGCATCTACCCCTTCAAGTCCCCTCAGGATCTTATATGTTTCAATAAGATCACCTCTCATTCTTCTAAACTCCGATGTATACAGGCCCAACTTGTCCAACCTTTCCTCAAAAGATAACCCCCTCATCCCAGGAATCAGTCGAGTGAACCTTCTCTGAACCGCCTCCAAAGCAATTATGTCCTTTCTTAAATAAGGAGACCAAAACTGCACACAGTATTCTAGATGTGGTCTCACCAATGCCCTGTACAACTGCAGCAAAATATCTCTACTTTTATATTCCATTCCCCTTGCAATAAATGACAACATTCCATTTGCCTTCCTAATCACTTGCTGTACCTGCATACTAACTTTTTGTGATTCATGTACTAGGACACCCAGATCCCTCTGTACCTCAGAGTTCTGCAATCTCTCTCCATTTAAATATACTGCTTTTCGATTCCTCCTGCCAAAATGGACAAGTTCACATTTTCCCACATTGTACTCCATCTGCCAAATTTTTGCCCACTCACTTAACCTATCTATATCCCTTTGCAGACTCCTTATGTCCTCTTCACAACTTACTTTCCTACCCACCTTTGTGTCATCAGCAAATTTAGCCACCATACATTCGGTCCCTTCATCCAAGTCATTGATATAGATTGTAAATAGTTGAGGCCCAAGCACTGATCCCTGTGGCACTCCACTCATTACATCTTGCCAACCTGAAAATGACCCATTTATGCCTACTCTCTGTTTCCTGTTAGTTAACCAATCCTTTATCCATGCTAATATGTTACCCCCTACACCATGAGCTCTTATTTTGTGTAGTAGCCTTTGATGTGGCACCTTGTCAAAAGTCTTCTGGAAATCCAAGTACACCACATCCACAGGATCCCCTTTATCCATGCTACTTATTACTTCCTCAAAGAACTCTAATAAATTAGTCAAACACGCTTTCCCTTCCCAAAGCCGTGTTGACTCTGCCTGATTGCATTGAGATTTTCTAAGTGCCCTACTATAACCTCCTTAATAATAGATTCTAGCATTTTCTCTATGACAGATGTTAAGCTAACTGGCCTGTAGTTTCCTGCTTTCTGTCTCCCTCCTTTCTTGAATAGAGGAGTTACATTTGCTATTTTCCAATCTGATGGGACCCTTCCAGAATCTAGGGAATTTTGGAAAATTAATAACATGCATCTACTATCTCTGCAGCCACTTCTTTTAAGACTTCCATCAGGACCTGGGGAATTGTTGGCTTTTAGTTCTAATATTTTTTTCAGAACCCTTTCCCTGGTGATTGTAAATGTTTTACGTTCCTCCCTCCCTTTCACCTCTTGATTCACAATTATTTCTGGCATGTTATTTGTATCCTCTACAGTGAAGACGGATGCAAAATATCTGTTCAATTCATCCGCCATTTTCTTGTTCTCCATTATTAATTCCCCAGACTCACTCTCTAGAGGGCCAACGCTCACTTTACTTACTCTTTTCCTTTTTAAATACCTGTAGAAACTCTTACTATCTGTTTTTATATTTCTAGCTAGCTTTCTCTCGTACTTTAATTTCTCCCTCATTATTCTTTTAGTCCTTCTTTGCTGTTTTTTATATTCTGTCCAATCTTCTGACCTGCCACTAATCTTTGCAGAACTGTATGCATTTTCTTTCAATTTGATACTATCTTTAACTTCCTTAGTTAGCCATGGATGGTATGTCTTTCCCCTAGAGAGTCTCTCACTGGAATGTATCTTTGCTGAGAGTTATGAAATATCTCATTAAATATCTGCCACTGCATCTCTACTGACATATCCCTTAACCTATTTTCCCAGTTCACTTTAGCCAGCTCTGTCTTCATGCCCTCATAATTGCCCTTATTTAAGTTTAAAACACTAGTCTTAGACTTACTCTTCTCTCCCTCAAACTGAATGCGAAATTCAATCATATTGTGATCACTGCTACCTAGAGGCTCCTTTACAATGAAGTCATTAATTAATCCTATCTCATTACACATTACCAGATCTAGAATAGCCTGCTCTCTGTTTGGCTCTAGAACTTGCTGCTCTAAGAAACTGTCCCAAAAGCACTCTATGAACTCATCTTCCAGGCTTCCTTTGCCAATCAGATTCTTCCTATCTATATGCAGATTAAAATCACCCATGAATATCACTGTTCCTTTCTCACAAGCCCCCATTATTTCTTCCTGTTTACCCTGTCTTGCAGTGTGGTTACTGTTAGGGGGCCTATAAACTACTCCCACAAGTGACTTCTTGCCTTTGCTATTTCTTATCTCTACCCAAACTGATTCTACATCTTGGTCTTTAGAACTAAGGTAATTTCTCTATATTGTACTCATGTCATCCTTAATTAACACAGCTACCCCATCACCTTTTCCTAGCTTCCTGTCCTTCCGAAATGTCAAGTACCCTTGAATATTCAGGTTCCAGCCTTTGTCATCTTGCAGCCATGTCTCTGTAATGGCTATCAGATCGTACATATTTATTTCTATTTGAGCTGTCAATTCATTCATTTTGTTACGAATGCTACGCGCATTCAGATTCAAAGCCTTTAGTGCTGTCTTTTTACTATTTTTGCAACCTTTAGCCTTATCTGCTGGCGCACTCTTAAGTTTGCATGCTCTGTCCCTTCCTGCCACTCTCTGATTATCATTTTCCTTATTGCTACCTTGCTTTCTTGCCTTATCTTCTTTCTTTAATTTATCACATCTTCCCTTACTTGGTCCCTCGCCCCCACTATTTTGTTTAAAGCCGTCTCTACTGCCCTAGTTATACGATTCACCAGAACACTGGCCCCAGCACGGTTCAGATGAAGCCCGTCCCAACGGCACAGTTCCCACTTTCCCCAGTACTGGTGCAAGTGCCCCATGTGGGAGAAATAGGTTTCGATACATCAATACATCACAAGATGATTTATTTGGAAGCAAAGCATCATTCATTGATGTCTATATCACACACATCGTGTATTTTTCAAGATTGAAATTATTTATCTTTAATATTAATGTCGTTTGTGTTAAATGTCTTGTAGCAAATGCGTGTAAAACTCCATCACAACAAGGCTGATGTCAAGGAAAGCATTTGTCTAACAATAACATCAGCCATCATTTGAGGAGTTGGCAGGAGGGGATAGTTTGGAGAAGCAGTGCTGTAGGCTTTGTAGAGGGACTGCCGCTGGAGAAAAATACAAAAGCTAACCTGCAATCTTCAGCCACTTTAATTCAATGACCAAGAAAAAAATTACCATTTTATCTTGGAAATGGCCAATACGTGAGTAATTAGTCTGTTATTTCTCTGGTGATCATATCACTGAGCTAGGATTAAATAGGATTTCCCTCTTCCTCATACAAATCTATGCTTGTGTTTGCTGCCCCCATTGCCTATAAGAATAGCAAGATAGATTTTGTTTATTGAGCAGCAATCAGATAAGCTGATATTATCTAGCATTTTCCCTTGCTGCATCTGGTCCAAAGCTTTCTCTGGAACAAGACTGAAGTGTCCTGTGTGGTTGTGGCCATTCATTTATCGCTGATAGTAGCAGTGTGAATGCTTTATTATTGTCAGTCAATATTTTCCACATATAACATGGTTAAGCCAATCATTAGGGACCAACTGACGCTAGAAAAAGCCTGACTTCTATTTTTCAAAATTTTCTTGTACAATTTTCTTGTGAAATAAGTTACATAATAGAGTATTTAATATCACCTACTATTACACTAATATGTCTTCAGAAATATAATTTCCCAAAGATCTAGAGGATGCTTCTTTACATTTGTTCTTCCAGCAACGACAGACTATTTTGTTTTAGTCACAGCAGATCACCAACTCAAGTGAGGAAATACTTTGATTGTGCGGAGGACAAAATATGTTTTGGATTCAATGTACCACTTGCACTTCAGTTGACTGAGGATGACTAGAAGGAACACCAGTGTGCAGTCCAGGAAATAAAGTGGCCCAGAAGGCACATGATCAGGTCTCCTCACAGGAAAGGACAGAGATAAAACAGGAAGTTATAGGCCAGTTAGTCTTCAGTTGTTGGTAAACTGCTGGACTGCAAAATGTGGGATGAATAAGCACTTGGAGAAAGATGAGCTAATCCGGGCCAGTCAGCATGGATTTCTAAAAGGGCAGATCATGTCTGTCTAACCTTGTAGTATTCTTTGAAGAAGTAACAGTGAGGACAGATAAAAGTTTGAATTAGACTGGATTTTACCTTTTTGGCAAAGCAATACACTGACTGAGAAAGCAGTCATAAATGCACTGCAAAAATACTTCCCTTTCTCACCACGAGCATTTTCCTTATCCCATTCTATTTATGTATAATTAAAATCTTCTATAATTATGGATCTATCATTAATACATGCTCTCCCTAATTTATCTATAAATTTCATTCTCAATTTGCTTTCCATTGTTTGGCAGTCACAAATATACTCCCACCATTATGACCATTCTTTTGCTATTCCTCAGCTCAATCCAAAGGGATTCAGTTTGGACCACTTCTTCATTTGACTTCTTTGTCTGTAATTAATACCACTCCTACTCCTCTCTTTCTTCCTTCCCTAGGCCCCCTAAAAGTTTTATGCACAGGTATATCTAATTTCCAATCCTGGTCCAGTTGCAGCTATGTTTCAGTTATTGTTATTGTCATCATGGTTTTCTATTCAATCAACGGCTCTAGTTTCCCAATTATGTTTCTTACACTCTCTGCATTTATATATGTTTAGTTTACAATTACATTGGTTTTGTAATTTTTAATTTTTCTTGTCTTTCCATATCGTGATTTTATTTTTACTATCTTGTGTTTATCTTGTAATTTTT
Organism: Heptranchias perlo; assembly: GCF_035084215.1. NCBI lineage: Eukaryota > Metazoa > Chordata > Chondrichthyes > Hexanchiformes > Hexanchidae > Heptranchias > Heptranchias perlo. The sequence continues at coordinate 108,758,903 of NC_090325.1, read as the reverse complement.
ACTATCTTGACTTTTCTATGTCATTATTGTCTGTACACTTAAAGCTTACTTTCCCTTACAAGCTGTCAACTCTGTTCTATTGCTTTATCTCTCCATCAACTTATTAGTTTTAGCCCTCTCCTATAGCTCTCGTTAACCTCTGTGCAATTGATCCTAGCTCATTTCAGGTGAAGGCCACCCTGTCGGACAGCTCAGTCCTGCCACAGGACTGGTTCCAATGCCCCAGGAATCTGAATGCTTCCCTCCTACATCATGCCCCCAGCTGTGCATTTATTTTTAATCTTGCTGATCATGTAATGACTTGTGTATGGCACTTAGATTACCACCTTTCAGGTCCTGCTCCTTAATCTACCTCTTTCTGCCCCTTGGGTAATCACTTTTGCGATAGTGCTCTCATGTTTTCCCTTCCCCGAGTGACTATCCCTATCCATGTCAAAGCTACACCTAGCACACAGCTTTGGACCCCAAGCAGTTTCCAGCAGTGACTGTACCAGAGTCCTCTTTCCTTGCCGGATGGTCACCCACGACCCTTCCTTTGCCTCACTATTGCTGTCTGTGACTCTCTCTCTGAGATGACCACCTGCTGTGATGTGTACTCTAGGAACCCATTTTTCCTCCTCTGGTATAGTGCAGTGTTTCTTCAAACGTTTCTCAAGCTCAGTAACTTTGAGGTCAAGCAAATCCACCCAGAGACATTTCTTACTCCAGTGATTGTCCTGGTTGCTCAGGTTCCCACATTATGCAAGTTTCACACAGCACCAGTTTCCAATGTTGTATCATAATTAATAGACTGAAAGGACTTGGAAACTCAAATGCAAACTATTTTCAAGTCAACTACACTTCAGCACCAAACCCAAGTTCAGGACAACTAACCTGCACTCACTCAACTGTCATCTCATTGAATTCTATCAATTTACTTAATTTCCATCAAAAGGTCAGTGTACACACCATTACCTGCTTGGTCTTGCAGATTCAGGCCCACCTTACTACAATTGGCAAACTGCTGTCCAGGCCAAATGCATTTCCTTACCTTCTGTTAGCCAAAACTCACTATCAGCGCCTCACACCTCAAACTGTTTAAGATGATTTACAGGTGTGGTTGCTAAATCAGGGAAAAAACAACCTTATGCTAGAAGGCTGAACAAGGCAAGCATTACACAGGCACAAAAAAACTCGCAGGTTCAGTAGAAAGCCTAACTTCTCCTACCAGTTGGCTGGCAGATATGTCAAGTTAACAACTGTCATCCCATAATCCAGGGACTGCACAGCCCAAACATCACAGTGGGTAATTCCAGGGATATCACTTGTTGCAATTGTAGTAAGGTGGTCCTGGTGGGGGTCCAGGAGACAAAGCATCACTGCAAGATCCAAGCATGTTGAAAACTGCAAAAGATACCAATCCCACAGAATACAGAACTGTACTCTCAACCAATCCGAATGATTAATCAGCAAACAGAAAGGCTCATGTGATAATGGGTTGCAGTTTCACTTCAGTATGCCTGCATCTGGTATGAGACTATCATTATGTACCAAGGAAGTGTGTCTACTTTTATAGCGTTTTGGGGGCAAAGGAAGTACCATTAGCAAAATTATTACTGGATTGCCTACTTTAGACAGGTAAACAAAAGGCAGGAGTTATAGCTAGGTTGCTGCATGGGAATAATTTGAATCCCAAAATAGAGGTAGCACATGTAGTTATCCATAGTCAGGCAAATGTGTCAGCTTGGTAGTCTCACCTCAACAAAGAGTTATCAAATTCCCTACACAGTGCCACTCAGCATATAATTGCTCAAAGGAGATGGAACTGGTAGAGATTCAGCAAACTCGCCCCATACTAGGAACCAGAGGGGAATGGGCTGAGGGCTTTGACAAAAGTCAAGGCCATGGTGTGTTTCATTTACAAAGGAAAGCCATTGGTTTGACAGGTGAGTTCAAGTTGATCCATTGGCAAAGAGACAGCAATATTTCAAGAAATAGTAGCATCTCAAGGGTACGGCAAAAAGTTATATAAAGTAGCCAATAACATTCCATTCACTGGTGACCAAGAGCAAATTGTTAACGATAGGTAGGGAGTATAACCTTGCTTTAGTTTATCCACTTTCTGGCATTGTCCACTCATTTTACAATAGTACACAACATCCTTGAAATTGGCAGGCAACAAAAATGAAGTAACAAACAGCATGACTGGGATGCAAAATTGCTAAAACTCTTATTTTGTTCCTAGAACTCTTATTTGAATATAACAGGGTTCTATCATTTGAACTGCCAAATGCATGCTCATTACAGGGACACTGTCATTGATCAAAGAGACATGGTCAGGGAAATCCCCAATGGTAAGAACATAAGAAATAGGAGCAGGAGGCCATAAGGCCCCTCGAGCCTGCTCCGCCATTCAATAAGATCATGGTTGATCTTCGACCTCAACTCCACTTTCCCACCCTATCCCTTGATTCCCTTATTGTCCAAAAATCTATTGATCTCAGTTTTGAATATACTCAACGACTGAGCCCTCTGAGTGAAGAAATTCCTCATCATCTCGTCCTAAATGGCCGACTGCTTATCCTGAGACTATTACCCCTAATTCTAGACTCTCCAGCCAGGGGAAATGACCTCTCAGCATCTACCCTGTCAAGCCCTTTAAGAATTTTATACATTTCAATGAGATCACCTCTCATTCTTCAAAATTCCAGAGAATATAGGCCCATTCTAGAACCATAGATAGAACTATAGAAAAGATACAGCACAGAAGGGGGCCATTTGGCCCATCGTGTCCGCGCCGGCTCGAAGAACAGCCAGGTACCCATTCTAATCCCACCTTCCAGCACCCAGTCCGTAGCCCTGCAGCTTACAGCACTTTAGGTGCAGGTCCAGGTACTTTTTTAAAGAGCTGAGGGTCCCTGCCTCCACCACCAATTCGGGCAGTGAATTACCCTCTGGGTAAAAAAAGTTTTTCCTCATGTCCCCTCTAATCCTTCCGCCAATCAGCTTAAATCTATGTCCTCTAGTTCTTGAACTCTCCACTAGGAGAAACAGGTACTTCTTGTCTACTCTATCTAGGCCCCTCGTAATTTTGAACTCCTCAATCAAGTCTCCCCTCAGCCTCCTCTGCTCCAAGGAAAACAACCCCAGCCTATCCAATCTCTCCTCGTAGCTGCAATTTTCAAGCCCTGGCAACATTCTTGTAAATCTTCTCTGCACTCTCTTCAGAGCAATTACGTCCTCCTGTAATGTGGTGACCAGAACTGCGCACAATACTCCAGCTGTGGCCTTACCAGAGTTTCATACAGTTCCATCATTACATCCCTGCTTTTGTATTCTATACCTCAGCTAATAACAGAGAGCATTCCGTATGCCTTCTTCACAACCTTATCTACCTGTGCTGCCACCTTCAGGGACCTGTGCATATGCACTCCAAGGTCTCTCACTTCCTCTACCCCTCTCAATATATTCCCGTTTACTGCGTATTCCCTTTTACTGTTTGGCCTCCCTAAGTGCATTACCTCACACTTCTCCGGGTTGAACTCCATTTGCCACTTCTCCACCCACTCCACCAAACCATTAATATCTTCTTGGAGTCTACAGCTATCCTCTTCACTAAGAACTACAGGACCAATTTTTGTGTCGTCTGCAAATTTGCCAATCATGTCACCTACATTCAAGTCCAAATCATTAATATATACCACAAACAGCAAGGGACCCAACATTGAGCCCTGTGGCACACCACTGGAAACGGATTTCCATTCACAAAGACATCCATCGACTTTTACCCTTTGTTTCCTGTTACTGAGCCAATTTTGGATCCAATTCACCACATTTCCCTGTATTCCATGAGCTTTTACATTTCTGATCAGCCTACCATGTGGGACCTTGTCAAATGCCTTACTAAAATCCATGTAGACAACATCCACTGCACTACCCTCATCAATCCTCCTCATTACTTCCTCGAAGAATTCAATCAGATTTGTAAGGCATGACCTTCCCTGAACAAATTCATGCTGACTATCCCTGATTAAACCATGCCTTTCCAAGTGACAGTTTATCCTATCTCTCAGTATTGATTCTAATAGTTTGTCCACCACCGAGGTAAGACTGACCGGCCTATAATTGTTCAGCCTTTCCCTTGTACCCTTTTTAAACAATGGCATTACGTTTGCAGTCTTCCAGTCCTCCGGTATCTCCCCTGTATCTAGTGAGGATTGGAAAATGATCCTCAGAGCATTCGTTATTTCCTCCCTGGCTTCCTTCAATAGCTTAGGAAACAATCCATCCGGCCCTGGTGACTTATCAACTTTCAAGGATTCCAGTCCCTCTAGTACTTCCTCTCATTGTGTTTACCTTATCCAATATTTCATACCTCTCCTCTTTAACCACTATGTCTGAATCATCCCTTTCCTTTGTGAATACAGAGACAAAATATTCATTTAAAACCCTACCCACATCCTCTGCTTCTACACTCAAGTTGCCCTTATCATCCCTGATAGGTCCCACCTTTTCCTTAGCTATCCTCTTATTCTTGATATACTGATAAAACATCTTTGGGTTTTCTTTAATCTTACTAATTTTTTCATGCCCTCTCTTTGCTTTCCTTATTTACGTCATCCCTGTACTTTCTATACTCCTCTAGGCTTTCTGCAGTATTTAATTTTCTGTGACAGTTATAAGCTTTCTTTTTCTGCTTTTTCTTGCCCCGTATATTTCTAGACAACCAGGAGGCTCTAAATTTGGCAGTGCCACCCTTTTTCTTTGAGGGGACGTGTATGCATTGTACCCGTAGAATTTCACTTTTTAGTGCCTCCCACTGGCTTGACACTGATTTCTCCTCAAATAGTTGTGTCCAGTCCACTTCTGCCAAATCACCTTAGTTCTGTAAAATTTGCCTTTCCCCAATTGAAAACATTTACTCCTGATTTAACTCTGTCTTTTTCCATAATAATGCTAAAACTAACTGAATTGTGGTCACTATCCCCAATATGGTCACCCACTGTCACTCCACCCACTTGCCCATCTTCATTTCCCAGGACTAAATCTAGAATTGCATCCCCTCTTATTGGGCTTGTCACGTACTGGCTTAAAAAAAAAGTTCTCCTGGAGACTGATCAAGAATTTTGCGCCCACTGTGCCCCTCATATTGTTTGAATCCCAGTTGCTGTTAGGGTAGTTGAAGTCCCCTACTATTATTGCCCTCTAATTTTTGCACTCAGAAATTTGCCTACATATTTGTTCTTCTATCTTCTCCCTTTCGCTATTCAGGGGTCTATAGTACACTCCTAGTAGTGTGACTGCCCCTTTTTTATTTCTTAGCTCAACCCATATGGCCTCGATTGAAGATCCATTTGGCATATCATCCCTTCTCACAACTGTAATTGATTCTTTAACCAATAATGCTACCCCCTTCCTTTTTTTATCACCCACTCTATCCTGCCTGATATTGAGCTGCCAATTATCCCTCTTTAAGCCAGGTTTCCATTATAGCAATGATATCATGCTGCCATGTGTCTATCTGTGCCCTTAGCTCATCTGCTTTGTTTGTAATACTCCTTGCATTGAAGTATATACCCTTTAACCCCGTCAAATTCCTGTGCTGAACTCTATTTAACCTGTGCTTCTTTTGCTTTTCTGAGTTGCTAACTATGTCACTAACTGCTTTTCTACTTCCCGTTTCCTGGTCTGAATTTGTCCTATCTTTACCTGCCCTTTGGTTCCCATCCCCCTGCCATACTAGTTTAAACCCTCCCCAACAGAACTAGCAAATGCCCCCGCGAGGATATTGGTCCTGGTTTTGCTTGGGTGCAACCCGTCCAGCTTGTACAGGTCCCACCTTTCTCAGGATCGCTCCCAATGCCTGAGGAATTTAAACCCCTCCCTCCTCCACCATCTCTCAAGCCACGCATTCATCTGGTCTATTCTACTATTTCTCCTCTCGCTAGCACGTGGCACTGGGAGAAATCCTGAGATTACTACCTTAGAGGTCCTGCTTTTTAATTTATTTCCTAACTCCCTATATTCTGCATGCAGGACCTCATCCCTTTTTTTAACCAATGTCATTGGTACCAATATGGACCACGACCTCTGGCTGTTCACCCTCCCCCTTCAGAATGTCCTGCAGCCGCTCCATGACATCCTTGACCTGAGCACCAGGGAGGCAACATACCATCCTGGAGTCACGTCTGCAGCCGTAGAAACGTCTATCTGTTCCCCTTACGATGGAATCCCCTATCACTATTGCTCTCCCATTCCTTTTTCCTCTCCTCCTGTGCAGCTGAGTTACTCGTGGTGCCACGGTCTTGGTTGTTGATGCAGTCCCCTGATAAGCCATCTCCCCCAACAATATCCAAAGCGGAATATTTTTGAGAGGGAGATGGCCCCAGAGGACTCCTGCTCTACCTGCCTAGTCCTTTTACTCTGCATGGTGTTCACCTATTTCCTTTCTGCCTGCGTAATCTTTACCTGCGCTGTGACCACCTCACTGAACGTGCTATCCACGACAGTCTCAGCATCGTGGATGCTCCACAATGAATCCACCTGCAGCTCCAGCTCCAAAATGCGGTTAGCCAGTAGCTGCAGCTGGACACGCTTCCTGCACACATGGTCACCAGGGACACCGGTCGTGTCCATGAATTTCCACATAGCGCAGGAGAAGCATATCATGGGTGCGAGCTCTGCTGCCATGATTTGCCTTAGATTAAGCTCGTTAGTTACTCCCTTTAAGGAGTTTACTCCTTTAAATTACTCTGAATTTAGAGAATGTTAACTACACTAGGGACCTTGATTCACTAAAAAACACTACTTGCTATAACTAAATTAAGTTTATTTTTTTTTAAAAAATTAGTTTTATGCTATAAGTTACTGAGCCCACTGTCCTAAGAAAGAAGAAAACAGAACAGATACTCGCCAGTTTTTTGTTTTGTTGTTTCTGTGACCCACTCTCGGTACACTCCGCTCTGCTGTCTAAACAAATGTACCTCACCCCTTTATGCACCGAATCCCCTCACTCACCAAATTCCCAATTGTAGACTCTGTCGAAACCAGACTCCGTCGATAGCTGCTACTCTGTGCTCCCTCACTCCGTACGTTAGCAAAACCCTTCTGAATTTATGCTAGCTGGAATGCCAATCACCTGAGTCAGCCCCAGCTGACAGTCGATTACCAGTTCTAACCAGTCACCTAATTAACTAGGTGACCAACTGCCATTTCAGGCTGCTTGTTTACCACTAACTGAAAACTGCAAGTTCAGATTAAATTTAAGTTAAATGCTTGATGCCAAACTTAGTCAAATTTTAGATAAAGATCAACCCTTAAAAATCCCCTCACTCATCAAATTCCCAATTATAGACTCTGTCGAAACCAGATTCCATCAATAGCTGCTACTCCGTGCTCCCCCACTCCTCATACTCAATCTCTCCTCACAGGACAACCCTCTCATCCCAGGAATCAATCTAGTGAGTCTTCGTTGCATCCCCTCTAAGGCAGGTATATCATTCTTTCGGTATGGAGACCAAAACTGTACACAGTACTCTTGGTGTGGCCTCACCAAAGCCCTATATAATTGCAAGACTTCCTTTACTCTTATACTTTTACCCCCTTGCAATAAAGGCTAACATACCATTTGCTTTTCTAATTGCTTGCTGTACCTGCTTGTGATTCGTGTACAAGGACACCCAAATCCCTCTGAATACCAACATTTACCAGTCTTTCACCTTTTAAAAAAATATTCTGCTTTTCTATTCTTCATACCAAAGTGGATAATTTCACATTTCCCCACATTATACTCCATCTGCCACTTCCTGGCCCACTCACTTAATCTGTCTATATCCCTTTGCAGCCTCTGCATCTTCCTCACAGCTTACTTTCCACCAAGCTTTGTATCGTTAGCAAACTTGGATACATTACACTCGGTCCCTTCATCTAAGTCATTGATATAGATTGTAAACAGCTGAGGGCCGAGTGCCGATCCTTGCGGCACCCCACTAGTTACAACCTGCCAACCCGAAAATGACCCATTTATTCCTACTCTCTGTTTTCTGTCCATCAACCAATCCTCAATCCATTCTAATGTATTACCCTCAATCCCACAGGCCCCAATCTTCTGTAACAACCTCTTGTGTGGCACCTTATAGAATGCCTTTTGAAAATCCAAATATACTCCATCCACTGGTTACCCCTTATCTACCCTGCTAGTTACACCCTCAAAAAACTCTAATAGATTTGTCAAACACGATTTATCTTTCATAAAACCTTGTTGATGTTGCCTAATCATTTTATAATTTTCTAAGTGCCCTGTTACTACGTCCTTAATAATCAATTCTAATATTTTCCTGACTACTGATGTCAGGCTAACTGGCCTATAGTTCCCTGTTTTCTCTTGCCCTCCTTTCTTGAATAGCAGGGTTACATTTGTTACCTTCCCATCCACTGGGACCGTTCTAGAATTTAGGAAGATCATAACCAATGCATCCACTATCTCTGCAGCCACCTCTTTTAAAACCCTAGGATGTAGGCCAGCAGGTCCAGGGGATTTGTCAGCTTGTAGTCCAATTAACTTCTCCAGTACTTTTGCTTTACTAGTATTAATTACTTTAAGTTCCTCAGTCTCATTAGACCCTTGGTGGGCAAGGATACAGTGGCAAATGTGTTCAGGATTAGGAGGGCATGACCACTTAAACAGAATGCCTTCAGGAGCCCAAGGGCTTGCCTATAGCCCCTATAAGTTCTGGTATGATCAGGGCACGAGAGTACAGAATAGGCCAGAAAATGTTCCAATTGACCATTCCGAAGACCCAAGTCACCATTTCTGGTCCCTGCCAGAAACACTTTTAATTTACCTATGATTCCATCCCCCTCTCCGGCTGCTTACTTAAGCTGAACCAGATTGTTCTCAACCTCTGTTGAGATTTTACTCTGTTGCCGGTAATTGACGTGACTCCAATTTGGTAAAAAGGTGCTTTATTGAACTTCACCAAAGAACCAACACACGCAGTGCTGAGGCAGTATGGTTTACAACACAGAGCAAGAGATCATATCACCCATTCCGCAGTGGGTAGAGTCGTGTCTATCTAGGGGTCTTGAAGAAAGTGCGCTTTCCACCCCGCCTGGGGTACCTTCGTTGATTGGTTATCTCTCACGTCTTCTACCCTGCCTGGGATGATCTCTTGGACTCCTCATCCTCAGTCCTGCTCCACCTGGAGCCACTTCTATTGATCCAGATTGTTTGTCGAAATGTCGAATAGCCGTTTGGCTGGTCTCCAATGTTACCAGGTGTTACTCCTGCCAAGTCTCTACTATGATAGCAGGTGGAGGTGATGGAGGTGGACCCAGGTTTCGCTCTTGACATGGGCCTTGCCCTACTTAGGTCTCCCAAAAGGGAGAGGTACCCAATAGTGCTTAGAGTTCTTTGCTTCTTTAAAGAAAAAGGGTCAGCCTCCGTTATTTTCTTCCACCTTTCAGGGGTCTGCATAAGCCGCTTGTGTCCCACTTCTGGTTTTAACCAATCATCACCTTACACAATAGCTCAAGACTGTTTTACCTCATCTTATCTAGTCTTGTCTTTATGTCAAGGCTGGGAGTCCATATTTCTCCAGGCCGCCCTTGACTCCTTCAGATTCCAGGCCAGGTTCCATGGACCAGTCTTGTAAGGCTCCATTGTTTATGGTCGCCCAGTATCCGATAACGGTCCCAGTCCTAACTAGGTCAAGAATGTTTGTTTGTTTCATCTTTTAATTTGTTTGTGTAAACAAGGCAAAAGGCGGAATGCTGAGGCTGCCTTTCTTACATGTTAATGTGATCTAAGAGCTCCCTGCTCTGATATTAATCCCACGCAGTTTACACATCCAACACCGCGGTATTTAGTCACACAAAATTATATGAAAGATCATATATAAAGAGATACACAGACAGACATCATTATAGTGGTTTCACTTGCCCGCTTTACTACTGGGCAAGAAAGGTACAATCTCATACCTCGGCATACTGTTTGACCCAGAGCTGAGCTTCAAACCCTCATTCGAGCATCAAATCCTACATGTTAACCGTCACCAAGACCACTTACTTCCACTTCCCCTTGCTGTTGAAACCCTTATCCATGTCTGTCACATACAGGTTTAACTACTTCAGAACTCAGCCACCAACTTCCTGACTCGCATTACGTTCCATTTTCTGAAGAAAGGCTCGTGAGAACTTTGATGTTATAAATTGTGTTATAATCATAGTTACTCGGCACTGTAGTGTTGGTCTAATCCTCAAATTATAACTCTACCTGACTTTATAAAAATAGTCTGTTGAATCTCTGGTTTATGTGAAATATTTCCACCTATCTAAATTTTGAGTGAAAACATAGCATAAGACTTTGCTTAATCTAGTAGCAGTACTACAAGGATGACCTTTCTCCTTTTCAGACTTTTACAACTCAAATTTCATATCAGTTTAAAAAAAACCTTTAAATGCTGGAAAAACACAACAGCCTATCAGCATCTGTGGAGAGAAATATTGGTTAACATTGTGGTTATAGAATTCCTCATCTCTTTTTATGCTTTTCAATTTTGGTGTTCTCTTGACTCTTTACCTTGGTTGCTCTAGTAACAAAATATTTGAAAAATAATGATAGCAATATTTATTTATTTGTCTTTAAAGAGTATGTTGATACCCCCCTTCTTCCGGCCTCTCTGGGCCACACATCCCTTTGCAAGTGAACAATCTGCTCACATCTTATACCACTTTACAGGTAGCAGCCAAGAAACATGCTAAAACATCTCAAAAAGTTTTGCCCTCCCCGGGGGTAGGTGGCTGGCCTTGATCCACCGCATCCCCGGGGGTAGGTGGCTGGCCTTGATCCACCGCCTCCCCGGGGGTAGGTGGCTGGCCTTGATCCACCGCCTCCCCGGGGGTAGGTGGCTGGCCTTGATCCACCGCCTCCCCGGGGGTAGGTGGCAGGCCTTGATCCACCGCCTCCCCGGGGGTAGGTGGCAGGCCTTGATCCACCGCCTCCCCGGGGGTAGGTGGCTGGCCTTGATCCACCGCCTCCCCGGGGGTAGGTGGCTGGCCTTGATCCACCGCCTCCCCGGGGGTAGGTGGCAGGCCTTGATCCACCGCATCCCTGTGATGACGTTGCAAAGTTCCAAATCTCAGTTGAGAAGGAAATCAAACCTGCATTCCTTCATTTAATGGTGCCTTGTGTTGGGCTCCAACACACTGGCAAAGTGCAGACTTATTTTTGCAGTGAACTTGCCAGCTTTCAAGCTTGCAGTCTTGTATTGAGTACTTTATCATGCAGTAAGAAACTAGCATTAAGAAAATAAGTTAAAATGGTTGAAAACAGATATAATCAACATTACAGTTGTTATTTTTAAGTTCTAGTGGCATAGAGTACAAAAGCAAGGAAGTTATGGTGAACCTTTATAAATCACTGTTTGGGCCTCAACTAGAGTATTATGTCCAATTCTGGGCACCAGACCTTAGGAAGAAAATCAAGGCCTTGGAAAGGGTACAGAAGAGATTTACTAGAATGATACCAGGAATGAGGGACTTCAATTATGTGGAGAGACTGGAGAAGCTGGGGTTGTTCTCCCTAGAGCAGAATAGGTTAAGGGGAGATTTGATAGAGGTGTTCAAAACTGTGAGGGATTTTAATAGGATAGGGAGAAACCGTTTCCACTGGCAGGAAGGTCGGCAATCAGAGGTCACAGATTTAAGATAATCGGCAAAAAATCCAAGGAGGAAATGAGAATTTTTTTTAAGCAGCAAGTTATAATGATCTGGAATACACTACTTGAAAAGGTGGTGGAAACAGTTTCACAGTAACTTTCAAAAGGGAATTGGATATATACTTGAAAAGGAGAAATTTGCAGGGCTATAGGGAAAGAACAGGGGAGTGGGACTAATTGGATAGCTCGTTTAACAAGCCAGCACAGTCACAATGGGCCGAATGGCTTCCTTCTGCGCTGTATGATTCTAAATTTTGACTTCAAAAAAAATCTTTGATCACCTTTTTTTCTTAAGATATAAGAAATAATCATACCTTTGATGTGACTTTAAAGGTTTCCAATAAAATAGCTATGGAGAATTGATCAGGAACACTTTCAAAATAATCTGATTTCACTTGTGACATACTGTAATTGGCAAAATTAATCTTGGAGCACTAAGGAATTAAAGTGCCATCTACTGCCAAGGAGTGGAATGTCAAGTGCAGAAGAAACCATAGCTCGATTTCAATAGGAGTGGGTCTTGTGTTTCAGAAATATTTTACTTACACAAGGTTCCACTGGACAAAAAGGGGTTGCCTACTTATCAATGGATAACGTGGTCATTGGATCTTTTTAAGTCCAGGAAAAGAAAATATTGGATTCTATAAAGAAAAGTTTAAAAACTTGCTTATATAACACCTTTCATGACCCCAGGACATTCCAAAGGGATTCAGTCAATGAATTACTTTTGAAATGTAGTCACTGTTGTAATGTAGGGAAACAGCAGCTCATTTGCGCATAGTAAGATCCCATAACAGCAATGAGATGACTGCCTAGATTTAGTAATGTTGGTTATGGGATAAATATTGGGCCGGACTCCAGGGAAAACTCTTATGCTCTTCTTCGAATGGTGCCATGGGATTTTTTGCATCCACCAGAGGGGAGACGGGAGACGGGGCCTCATTTTAACATCTCATTTGAAAGAAGGCATCTCTGACGGAGCAGCTGTCCCTCAGCATTGCATTGAAGTGTCAACCTAGATTATGGTACTCAGGTCCCTGGAGTAAGGCTTGACCCCACAACATCCGATTCAGAGGCAACCTGAGCCAAGGCAACACTAGGTAACTATTGGACAGTTTCAGCACTCGGGATCCCTGCAATTGATGACAGTGGTGCCCCTCTAGATGGTCACCCCTTGCCTCTTTCTGTGTGAACTACAAGTTCCTGCTCGAGATCTGGACCCTTTGCCAGAAGAGAAATACCATTTTGAAAATTTTTCTGAACCTACAAGGCTTGAAAACTAGTTACACAAAAGTATCATCTTCCAACATGAGATAAAAATCCATTTGTCAAAGAGTGGGCTAGTCTTTTAACTAACCCAACATAATAGGGCAAATAACTGTAACAATTATGGCTATTTTAGCTTCATATGATTGCACTTAAAAAGGACACAAAGCACTATGCAGTGGGTTCAGTTCTACATTTCCCCACATGATGAGTTCTTAATCTCAGTAGGATCGTCAAGAGAAGGCACCAAATGGAGACCTTACACTTCCCCACAGGAAGAGGGGAAAAATCCTAGGCTGCTCTCATGCACCATTCAACAGCTGATTGCTATACCATCTTCTTAGTTTGAACGTGTCTCATGGCCTGGGGAGACGTGAATGAACAACTGTACGACCCATTGGTTAATAGCAAATACAAAGTTCATCTACAGCTCTGAGCCACTCAGGCAGATTTGGTTTCAAAAAATACCAGTAAAACGTTGAGGTATTTGTGAAATCCATTAATTTTTCTATGCTTGTCACTATTTTTTCTCAAGTATTTTCCTTTGATCGTCATCAGACAATAATCAAGAGCAGGGAATGTGCCCTTCCTAGCCCAGGGTCACGGAGACAAATTGTAGCATCCCAACTGCTGCCCCAGTTGAGAAATGCTAACAGCACAGACCAGGAATTAACATTGGAACGTTCCTGATCTGTATGATTTAGTGGTTTGTTTATATCAATAACAAAATGCTGTGTCATTCTCTTCCACAGGAATGGTTTTGTAAAGAGAGAAGTGAAGCAGCATCAAGTTAAACATTACTTTGATTGGCTGGGGCTGTTTCTCAACACAGTTGAACATGATCTATCAAGGTGAGAAGAAGAGTCTGTTGATTCAATAAAATGAGTAATTCTTAGAACATTTTAGAACAATTCTTAGACGTGTCAAGGAAAAAACCATTTAGCCCCTCTAGCACAACAACTCATCCAACCTAACATCCAATTGTGTTTTATGAACTCCTCTAGTGTCCCTTGGGGCCAGTTTGGGAATCTTAGATAGACACAATTAGTCCTTAAAAATTGGGAGGACAAATTCACATTTCCCCAGACGATGAGTTCCAAATCTCAGCAGGGTCATCAGGACAAGGCACCAAGTGGAGGCCTTGCACTTTCCCACAGGGAGGGAAGCAAAGAAAATCAGTTTTATATTTTATTTTCACTAATTTGAATGTATATTTTAATCTTACTTGCATTAATATTCTGGGTTTTATACTATTTTTTTATAAATCTGAATGAAGTTCCCTCCAACCACCTTCTCCTAGACTGTAGAGTTTAACCATCTATAACATTCTCTTACAGCTCATCACCTTTATACTCAAGATCATTATTAAATTTGTTCTCTGCACATTCATGCATTCAATTACATGCATGTCCCTTTTTGAATGGTCAAAATTATACACAGTATTCCAAGTGTGGCCCAACTAGCACATCTGCAGACTTATACTCCACTGTTCTTGCTAAGTATCTATTGCTTTTTTCAATTGTTTCTCCACATTTGAGATTGAAAGTGATGAGCCTACAGTTACTCCTAGCTCCCTGTTCTACTTCAGTTCCTTTCATTGTATACCTTTGGTAATATTTTTTCCTCCTAATAGGAAAGATTGGGCATTTGCCACTTTTATATAATTTGGCAGACTTGCCTGATCTAAAACTTTCTTCAAATCGTTAACTACATCATTTGTCCCCATTGCTCTATTTCAATGTTGCCTGAAAATTTAACAATCTTACAACTGGTTTCTGCATTCAAGACATCTATGTAGATAAGAAATGGCAGAAATCCAAGCAGTGACCTTGTGGCATTTCACTCAGCATCTTCCCCCTGTCTGACATTACAGAAGTCAATGATACGGTTTAAAAAATCCAACTTTTTAAGCAGTCTCATGTTCTGCTCTGGATTCCCATGGTTTTTTTTTTACTGTTGAGCTCCCTTTCGAGATCTTGATAAAGGCTTTCTGAAAGTTCAAATAAACTATATCATAGACAATTCCATCGATTACTTTGCTTGTAACCTCCTCAAAGTTGAGATTGAGATTTATCAAATACTGCCTTTCCCTTCTGAAATTCCATGTTGGCTATTCCTTATGAAACTATTGCTATTTAAGTACTCCTCCAGCTCACTCCTTAGAATGATTTCCATTATTTTAGCTATTATTATTGTTACTAAGCAAACAGGTCTGCAGCTGCTTAGGTCAGATTTTTCCCCCTTTTGTAAATATAGGTACTATGTTTACTTGCTTCCAATCCTGCCACTCTCTCCAGTACCCACAGAATCTTTCATAACTGCAGACAATGCCCCATAAGTATCCTCCCTAATCTCCATCACAAGCCTGGATAGATTGGTGCTTGCTCAGTGGATTCCTTAGTCCTCCATCCACCATCAAGTAACTCCTCAACACTGATTTCAAAGTCATTCAGTGTACTATTAATTATTAATTTTCCACAACCTCCGTTGCTATGTTCATCTCTGGACCCTTCTTTGCACCCCATTTGCACACATTTTTAGGCTCATTTTTCTATATCCCTCCCAAAGTTTCTCCCTGTAGGCTTTGAATAGATTGTTTCTCATCCTCTTATTTTACTTTATTCATCATTTGGGGACTATTTGTTTAGTATAGAATGATTCTTTGAGCAGATGAGAGATTGCATGAAAATGACCAAATAAATAATTTGTAAGTAAATTTAATTCAGTGATAATAGTAAATGTAGATCATTTGAATTCTGAGTATTGGCACATGATCTGTAAAGGGAAGTGTTTAAATCGCCCCTATGATCATGTGCCATTTTTTTTGTAAAATATGGCACTTTGACAGAATTACATTTAGCAACTAACGTAACAATTAAGCACCAAGGACTGACCAGCATAGAAGTGGTACCTTGAAAACTATAGTATAACAGAGCGATACAAGGCTATAATTCAAATGGTTCTGTCAAATGATTTCAGCTCAAGGGATATGTCTCAGTCTGGAATATAGTAAGGTGTACTGTAACACTAAATATTATTTCTAAATTTCCTTTAGTTTAAATTATATTTAGTAATCAGTCATACGTCCCAAATTTTTAAAAAAATACATTTCCCCCTTTAGCTTCAGCTTGTCTGTGCATTGCCTTCTGTCCATTATAAAAGAGAAATAATTTCAGATTTTATAACTTTAAAAAAAAACTCTTGCTAGGTTCTTCGTAAGAATGCAGGTTTACCTGTATTATAAGAATTAAAATCACATCAGCGGTTGTTTTAAAATTTTAAAAAATTACCTCTGAAAATTACCTCTGAATTTTGACATCACTTACAATTTCAAAACTGTCCTGCAGTGAAATCTGCTCTTCATGTGAAGTTTAATCCAAGTCAAGACTTTCTGATCTCAACATGACATCCCGGTGTAATTGGCATACAATTAATGGGGAAATAGTAATGAGAAAAATTATGTTTTTTTTGTCTGTTATCATCATGGTAGCTGTCTCTTTAAGACTTCTTGTACAGAGTTTTTAAAAGTCATCTAAAGTCACGCACCTGGGCTATACAGATAGTGTTGCAAGGTTTCTTTTGGTCTAAGGATCATAGAATGGTTACAGCACTGAAGTAGGCCATTCAGCCCATCAAGCCTATGCTGACTCTTTGCAAGAGCAATCAAGTTAGTCCCATTCCCCCGCTCTTTCCCAGTAGCCCTGCAAATTTTTTTCCTTCAAGTATTTGTCCAATTCCTTTTTGAAAGCCACAATTGAATCTACTTCCACCACCCTTTCACACAGCGCATTCCAGATCATAACAACTCGTTGCGTAAAGAAGTCTTTCCTCATATCACCTTTGTTTCTTTTGCCAATCATCTTAAATCTGTCCTCTGGTTCTCGACCATCTGCCAAAAGGTACAGTTTCTCTTTATTTACTTTATCTAAACCCTTCATGATTTTGAATACTTCTATCAAATCTCCTCTCAACCTATCCATGCAACTGAAGTCCTTCATCCCTGTGACCATTCTAGTAAATCTTTTCTGCACCCTGAGGCCTTCACATCCTTCCTAAAGTGCGATGCCTAGAATTGGACACAATACTCCAGTTGTGGCCAAACCAGTGTTTTATAAAGGTTCAACATAACTTCCTTGTTTTTGTACTCTATTCCTCTATTTATAAAGGATTCTGTATGCTTTTTTAACCGCTTTCTCTTCCTGTCCTGCCACCTTCAAAGATTTGTGCACATATACCCCCAGGTCTTTCCGTTCACGTATCCCGTTTAGAAAATTGTACCATTTAGTTTATATTGCCTCTCCTCATTATTCCTGCCAAAATGTAGCACTTTGCATTCCACTGTGTGTGTCTGTCCATTCCACCAGTCTGTCTATGTCCTCTTGAAGTATATACTATCTTCCTCACTGTTTACTACACTTCCAAGTTTTTTGTCATCTGCAAATTTTGAAATTGTGCCCTGTACACCCAAGTCCAGGTCATTAATATATATCCAAAAAGGCAATGGTCCTAGTACCGATACCTGGAAAACACCACTGTACATCTTCCTCCAGTCCGAAAAACAACCGTTCACCACTACTCAGTTTCTTGTCACTTAGCCAATTTCGCATCCATGCTGCCACTGCCCCTTTTATTCCATGGGCTTCAATTTTGCTCACAAGCCTATCATGTGGCACTTTATCAAATGCCTTTTGAAAGTCCATATACACATCAACCCTCTCTGTTACTTCACCAAAAAACTCAATCAAGTTAGTTAAACACAATTTGCCTTTAACAAATCCATGCTGGCTTTCCTTTATTAATCCAC
Source organism: Heptranchias perlo (assembly GCF_035084215.1). NCBI lineage: Eukaryota > Metazoa > Chordata > Chondrichthyes > Hexanchiformes > Hexanchidae > Heptranchias > Heptranchias perlo. The sequence goes on along the minus strand of NC_090325.1, from coordinate 108,741,137 downwards.
ACTTGTCCAAGTGGCTATTAAATTTGTCCCGGATTATCGTTTCTAAAAGCTTCCCCACCACCCAGGTTTAACTGACTGGCTTTATCCTTGCACCTTTTTTGAACAAGGATGTAACATTTGCAATTCTCCAGTCCTCTGGCACCACCCCCATATCTAAGGAGGATTGGAAGATTATGGCCAGCACCTCTGCAATTTCCAGCCTTACTTCCCTCAGCAAACTAGGATGCATCCCATCCGGACCAGGCGACTTATCTACTTTAAACACAGCCAGCCTTTCAAGTACCTCCTCTATCAATTTTTAGCCCATCTCATTTAACTTACTGTCTTCCTTGTAACTATTACCAGGTCACTTACCGGTCTTCCTGGTAACAGGCGTATAGAAATCTGACACATGATATTTGAACATATACAGACCCAGTGATTGATTGCATTTGATTGCCAGCTTCTTTATTTTGAGAGACAGTGTTCAAAATCCATATCTCAGTAACTCTTTTCCAGTATGCAAAGGAGGCAATTTTGTTTGAATAAAGGGCAGTTGGAGTTGGAAAATCCTATGAGAAAGGTTGGAAAGTTGGAAAATTCGTAGCTAAGAGGTGAAACCCTGAGACAGAGATTAATATACCCAAAAGAGAAGAAAAACACGATTTAAAAGTCGTTTTATAAAAGATTAGATTAGTTCTTAAGAGTTGCAATCTTATTATTTTGCCTACTAGAGGAGTTAGATAAAAAACTATTTATTGTAAACGCATAACAATCACTTGGATTTTTCATTATGTGTATTACATTTGCTTCATATTTTAAACTTTGAAGATGAGGTATAATATGATGCTGTACCATTTTTAAAAATTGAAGTGAGATCTTGTGGTTGCATACGATAGTTCAATACCAAACAGTTTGCTATTATCGCCTCATACATATAACAGAAAGCTTATCTAGCTAATATAAGGTATTAGTGAGACCGCACCTGGAATACTGCATACAGTTTTGGTGTCCATACTTAAGAAAAGACATACTTGCTCTCAAGGCAGTACAAAGAAGGTTCACTCGGTTAATCCCGGGGATGAGGGGGCGGACATATGAGGAGAGGTTGAGTAGATTGGGACTCTGCTCATTGGAGTTCAGAAGAATGAGAGGCGATCTTATTGAAACATATAAGATTGTGAAGGGGCTTGATCGGGTGGATGCGGTAAGGATGTTCCCAAGGATGGGTGAAACTAGAACGAGGGGGCATAATCTTAGGATAAGGGGCTGCTCTTTCAAAACTGAGATGAGGAGAAACTTCTTCACTCAGAGGGTGGTAGGTCTGTGGAATTTGCTGCCCCAGGAAGCTGTGGAAGCTATATCATTAAATAAATTTAAAACAGAAATAGACAGTTTCCTAGAAGTAAAGAGAATTAGGAGTTACGGGGAGCGGGCAGGAAATTGGACATGATTTTAGATTTGAGGTTAGGACCAGATCAGCCATGATCTTATTGAATGGCGGAGCAGGCTCGAGGGGCCGATTGGCCTACTCCTGCTCCTATTTCTTATGTTCTTATGTAGATCACAAGGCAAGAACAGTTACTCTTAAATGACTGAGCTTTAATTTTAAGGTTATGCCCCCTTGTTCTGTCTCCTACCCCCTGTTGCTGCTGCTGCAAGGGATTGAATGTTTCTGCACACTGCGGGCAAGACATCTTGCAAAATCAGGAATTCCCACACATGGTAACATTCAATTTTCTGGAACAGAAGTAACTGGGGGGAGGGGAGGAAGAGAAGGAGATTGCCAGAGTGAAATGGAGAGGGGGTGCAAACGTGCTAGCGTGAAATGGGGGTACAGGAAAGAAGAGTGCCAGTTTTGATTAAGGGGAAGAATGCCGACACATTCGGGGTGGAAGTGAAGAATGACTCCATGTAACTGACAACAGCATCAACACTCATCCATAATAGCACACAATCTTTCCACATGAAATAAGGAAAAATCTCTTTGGTTCTTGCCGCACTCTTCTGCTACACATTGTTGGATGAACCTGCAGCTTAGTAATAAAGAGCCTGTACCTAGCGTGCATTCAGTGTAATGACATACCATAGGCTTATATTCAGGGCTGTTAGAATCATTAGCTTTTTTTGAAGTTACTGGTCAGCTTTTATAAGTTTTCCAGTTTGGGACTGTGGCAATTTTGATTTATTTCACTTAATTTATGTTAACATAAGTTGTGTGAATTAGTAATTATTCAATGCTATATATACAATATAATTCACAGACTAAGATACAATTGTACAATAATAGTTTTTTAAAACCACAGTTCAGAGCCTATATTTATCTTCTGAAGCTAGCAAATAAGTTTATTTTCAAAATAAGTTTTCATTGCCCATGATTCCCATGTAGAGTTTTGAATGTCAATTGTGCTACCATAGAAGAGCACATGGCAGAGGTTAGGTGCTTGCCTATAAGGCGAAAGGGAAAATGGAGGAGATAATCCGTGGAGCTGCTTTCCTACGCATCCCTGCAGGTCGCCTTTGAACAGTATTGGGGAAGGCTAAAGAACAGGTCTCCAGCTGTCCTGTTGGATGGAAAATCTGTGGTTTCTACATGAATTTAACATTTTTGAAAAGATATACAAGATGGTTTTTGTAAACTGTTCTTGAATGACAAGATATTTTGTGAATTACATTTTATAACTATGCATTAAATGTGAGACAGTCTTTCTGTTCTGCTTTCACCCACAGTCAGTTTTTTGTTTTGTCTCTTGAGATTTCAAAGATTAAGCTATAAAGTAGTGTGGTAGTGCAAAAACATGGTGCTTCAAAGCCTTGTGCCACAGAGTACAACAGTGCTGGTTCACTCCTTTGATTCACCATAAATTGAGCTCCAGATCTCAACTGCAGTACCAGAGACAAGCACTGGGAGGAGAAGTATTTTTCACTTGTGGATGAGATCCAACTCTTCAAACCTTTGAGAGTAACTGTCCGAGCTCTAATTTTAAGTTCATTAAATTCAAAGATGATTTCTATACTGGTGGGGTGACCGTATGCCTGGACAGTGAACCCTAAAAAAAACCCTAAAGTTCAACAAACACCACAGAACTTTTTCCTTTCTCTGGACATTAAAGCATAAATGGACTAGTTGCTTTTGGTGGTTGGGGGGGGGGGGGGAAGGAGGAAAGAGGAGAACGGGCTATATAAGAACACAAGAAAATATGGAAGAAAACATTAAAATTCATAACAAAGCATTTTTATGCATTAATATACCAAGATATCAAAGTGCATTGATTCAAAGTCCAGTTCACAGTTATTCTGCATTGTATAGCAGCGTATAACATTGAAAAGCAACTACTTTGAGTGCAGTGACTTATGCCAGCTGGCATGGCACCATTGTCCGCTAGCAACATTCCACAATGAAATAATGACCAATTAATCCATCTTCTTTCATGGTGTAGGTTGAGAGAAGATTTTGGCCAGAACACCAAAAGAATGCCCTGCTCTTTAATAATCCCATGGCACTATTCAATGTTGATCAGGCAGACAGGGCTAAAGGATGACACAATGCAGTGCAAATTCCGACGTGTTGCTTAAACCCACAACCATCTGACTCAGAGGTGAAACTGCTACTGATTATGCCAAGCTGATAGCAGCTTTAGTGTTGGGCACATTGTTAGACATGTAGGCCAATTCAAGGGCTTTAATCTTCTCACCCAAGAGATGCTGAGAAGGGGAGGCAGTATTACATTGCCAAATAGGGAAATGTCTGCAAAGAAGTTAGGGTGGGCGGAGGGGTGTGAAGATACACTGCTATTGAAGAATGTCTGGCAAACACAAATACAATCAACTGGCAATGTTTAGAGTGTTCCAAAAATCAAAGCTCAAAACAGAGCATTAAAGCATCATCAAATACAGTGATGAAATCAATGTACCTAAGAAATTTCAATTTGAGGAGGAAAAAGATAAATCAATCCATAAAATAGATATGAGGTGAGTAAATGAACTAAACATGGGATACACCATCTCGAGACATGCATCAGATGATGGTATTCAAGGGCCATAGACAGAAGTCAACAAATCCATTCAGCATTTGTAATCCCCATTTATGCTTAAGAAACAGCCAGTACTATAAATACCTGTTGGAGAATCAAAAATCAAAAGCAATAGGCTCACTAACACTGTGTTCTAAGGCCAATCAATACACAGTGTGCTGACCATCTATAGCAGTTTGTTGACTTTTTGTAATTAATGAAATATAAGTTACATTTTTGGATCTTTTCCACTTCTCTTACTCTACATTATTTTGGCTCTTAGATTATTCCCAAATCCCCATACCTCCAAGAACATCCATCTTCGCACTGAAATCTACGTAAGCTTTTGGTAATAAGTCCAGAAGAACAAAACAGAAAACCCCAACTATTAATTATTTTTAGCTACTGGACTTAGCCTATGCTGTCATACAATCTCTTTCATCTTCAATGAGCAAATAGAACATTGCACCTTCAGACCTCGTTTTAAGTTTAACAACCATTAAGCAAATTTAACAAAAGATGAAGTAAATAAGTAGCAGTTATATACCTAACAGCGACAGACCTTGCGAGAGCAGTAGTGCTTAAACATGGTGGACCCAATGCCTAAATGTTCGATTGTGCATCTTAACTACATAAACTACCATGTACAGACCTGGCCAGTGAGCCTGGAACTTGTTCTGCATCATGGGTAGCAGCAACAACATGCTCTGGCCTACCAGATAGTCCTGGTGCTGAGCACTGCCTTTATACCAGCTGTTCCTGTGGCTGTCCACATGTTTTAAGTTCTCTTGTGAAGGTCTGCCAATCTAGTTAGATCATCCCTTAATTTAACTACATAATCTATTATATTTCTGTCCTCATCTGCAGACTTTTCTGACAATGCCTCTCTGATTAAAAGGACTCGAGTGCATGGCCTGTAGAGTAATGCAAGAGGCGAGAACCCTGTAGCTTCTTGGGGTACCTCCCTCTAAGTAATAGCCAAATATTTCAACATTCTATCCAGTCTTTGGAGTTCCACTCAACATACGAGCAAAGTAGACAAGTCGGTGTGCCATTAAACCTCAACCAGCCTGTTCATTTAAGGGGGGTATGAGGTGGATTGAAGTTATTTATGTGGCATAACTGACTCACTAGTCAAGACATAAAATTAGTCTTCTGATTGGACAAAACCTCTTTGGGAACCTAACATTTCTAGGATTGCTTCAACAGCATCTTGTAGCACAACCTCTACCAATAGAGGACAAGAGCAGCAATATCATGGGAACACCTTGACCTGCAAGTCATACCCCATCCTGACTTGAACATATATTGGCACTGGGTCAGTACCCTGGAATTCCCTTCCTAACAGCATTGTGGGAACACCATCACAAGGACTGCAATACTTCAAGAAGGCAGCCCACCACCACCTTCTCAGGGCAACTAGGCATGGGCACTAAACGCAGCTTTGCCATGGTCGCCACACTCTGAGAACAAAGAAGAAATAGTCTCTACACACATCAGGATGGGATTTAACTGACATGCATGATCATTTTCAGCTTTCAAAATATAATTTCAATACTTTTGTGTAAGTATAGTTATGCTAAGTTTTTAAAGTAGTCTATAAAACAGAATCAGAAATCCATACAGGGCACCTGGTGGCAGAGTAAAATGAAGTACTAATGCAGGCTGACAAGAGTCGTGCAGCACTAGATGGCGTCCACAGTGGCATATTTACAATTTTGGTTATACCTTTCCCACAGAGCTCCTCACCGGAAGGAAGGGGAATTTGAGTGGAAATCAGCCAGGTCTCCCTTTGCTCATCTTATAGCATCTGGCTCACAAGCAACATTGCCAAAGGAATGGAAGGCAGGAGGACAAGCCCTTTTAAGGGTGAGCGGTGCAGTAGAATTTAGGGGAGTTGGGGTGGGGAAGAAAAACAGTGAATTGAAAAAAAATACAGGATCAGCAAATTTCTCAACTTACATAGTTTGAGAGATCTAATTACATGTGTTATTGTGGTGAAGCGCTTCTGCAAAGCATCAAGTCTGCAAGATGACACGGACACATCAAAATGTTATCTGCATTTTCTTTTGCAGGAAGTATGGCTAACAAAATACCTAGTATCCAAGACATTTTATTGAATATTCAAAATAGAAAGATCCCATAAATCTACAACTATGGACATTATATACAAATTCAATTCTAAAAAAAGTTGTGGTTAAAGCATTCAATATTTGCACATTCTACCCAACAATGAGAGCACCTGAATTAAACAATGCCAGAGACAAACTTGTGTTTAAATGCTTTGAATATTGCACACCTTAAATATAAACTGGTGCACATGATCATTAGGTTATGGCAGTAGTACGGTAATTTCAATGGTCTAACAAATTCCACTAAAATACTCTACATCAATGGCATAATAAGCATCTTCAAATACTATAGTTAAAGATAATGTCTAATTTAGAAAAGTATTCTGATTTTCCTGTATAATAGCTCATTGCAAACCACTCCTCAAAAACCTGCATCACATTTAACAAAAACATTGATAAATTGTAGGAAACTATTTCTCCCCACCCAAAAAAACCCTTCACATTAGTTTGAGCAGCTACCCATACAACACAGCAGCACATATCCACCAACTGTAACAGGCATTCCATTATTAACAGCATATTGTTGCATTTAAACCCTTCTAAATTAATTTCACTTTCCTAACATATAAAATATTTAATCTGATCAGCATACGGTTTAAGTATATAAAACAATCTACATTAAAATTTACAAAAGGTGATCTACTCAACAGCTTTATAATACATATATCCAAAATCAACAGGTTATGTAAATTGTTTACAGAGTTTCATAAAACAAAAATGTTACAAAATGTTTAGTGTAACAAAAGTGCTAAGATAACAAAGTTTAAGCTAAAAACAACACCACTTATGATTTTACATAGTGAAACACTATACTCTAGTGTAGGATAGTGGGCTGCTTAAAATAAAAAAGGTGTAAAATGCAACATTTTGAGATATGGGAACAAAAAAAATGCCTGATTGTCTTTCAACTGTAAATGTTAATCATGTTGATAGCATTTGATCAGAGTTCAAGTTAAAAAAAACACTCCCCAAGTGTTCAACTGTTTATTCCCAACACATAGGTTAATAAGGTGCATATTGACTAAGTGATGCGCTGGAGCTGATTCATCTGAAGGCCTTCTGCATGGTACATAGATCTCGATTCATTGAGGGGCCAAATAAAACGCATGAAGGTCCTCCTGTTAGTGCCAAATAAAAAGCAATGAAGATATGAAATTTGGAGGAAATGTACAGGTCAATCAAAATATTAAATTATGCTTCCTCAACCTTGGATTGGTTTATTGCAGATTTGAGGGCTGTTCTTCAATGAAAAGCTGCAGTTTACTGCACTACGACAGTGAAATCCTTTCCTACATTAACTTATTTCACACAAGTTACGAATTAAACTTACTCAAATCATTTGTTAACACAGATGATAAACAAATAAACACACGATTGGTGATAGCTTTGTAGACAAGCTAATCTAATATACAAACATATACACAAATATTTGATTTTAATATAAACCTCAAACTGATCATTTCAACAATAACAAAACAAAGTAGTTTTCAGCTTTCTGTAAACTTATTCCACGTTGGTAAAGTAGAAGGCACATTGTGAAGACCTGTGAAATGATTTGAATTTAAACTTATTGACCGGCGTGAATTGGGCGCAGGGAACAATCCCCTGTGAGCTGCAGACGCCTGCTAGGTGTCCCCAGGAAGCTTGACAATGCGGAGCATTTCAATATTGGGCCATTGCATCGCCAGCAGGGGCTCTCAGGTAGGTCCTGGGAGGGGGAGGGCGGTCGGGAGGGGGAGGGCGGTCGGGAGGGGGAGGGCGGTCGGGAGGGGGAGGGCGGTCGGGAGGGGGAGGGCGGTCGGGAGGGGGAGGGCGGTCGGGAGGGGGAGGGCGGTCGGGAGGGGGAGGGCGGTCGGGAGGGGGAGGGCGGTCGGGAGGGGGAGGGCGGTCGGGAGGGGGAAGGCGGTCGGGAGGGGGAAGGCGGTCGGGAGGGGGAAGGGGGAGGCGATGAGAGAGGCAACTGGGAGGGGACCAAGCAGGGTCGGCAACAGACTTTAGCACTGTAGTGGACCCAGGAGAAACACTCATGCTCCTTCTGGCTCCACATTCAGACAAGTATATATTTTTTTAAAAACTGACTTTTTTGGTGGCGGTTAGGCCGCATGTAGACCACATGAACGGAGCCCAATTTTGCAAAGGGGGCCTCAAATGAGCGTTTGGCCCCCTACTTGCATATGCAAATGGCCTAACGCCTACTTCAGACACAGGCCCTGGGCACCTCTTTTCCTGCCTTTACCCATATGGCAGGCAGCACACTTCTGGAGTGTAATGAGTGCGCGCGTGCCATGCCCATCATATTGGATGCTTAGGTGCCCATTTTGTGCTGAAAAATGAGCCTGGCGCCATCAAATTTCTTGGCCATTAATTCTCAAGTGACAAAATGACAATAACCGACGCCTAAAGTCCCAAATGGGATTATAAAATTGTATCCACTATTGCTCATTATGCGTCTTGTATATAGCTCCTTAATTAAGCACAGGACCAACATAAAATAATTGGTTTTAGTGGTTTGCTATATTCCTTTATGGTTCCAGAAGAGGAGGCAGTGTTAATAAGTCGGCTACTGTGTGATGCAGCTTTAGAATTTTTGAACTTTCTTAAATTTTCAAAGGAAAAATTACTCCAGCAATTAAAATGTGATGCTATATCATTCCTATGAAACATGAAAGCTGTTTTATGAAAATGATATATTTCAAAATTAAACAAGTAATATCTAACTTCTCTTTAAAAACTTATTCTCATTCAAACACAGGCTAATTTTCAAAACTTGTGGTGAAAGCTGTATTCTGCTCATCACAAGCCAATAAAGTCATCCAGGATCTCACACACTGACACCGAGTGTCAAATGTTGTAGCGAACATAGCTTAACGAATATGGGATAAGAAAAAACATGAAGCCTATTCTTGCCACAGATCGTGTATAATTGGTGTTCCTACAGACTCTGCAACTCAGTTAATGTTCTGAGGAAAGTTCTGCAACGTTTCTCCTTGCAGCTCCCCCACAAAAGCAGTAAATCTCCCAAAACTTCTAATCTTATCTTATTCTTTGCCTGTTATCCTTCAGATAAAATTACTACATACCAGCAGCTCAAGAGCATTGTGTTCCAGAAATGAAGGATCACCTTTAGTTACGTACTGCACTTGACTGTTGAAATTTGGCTGGCTATTTCTGCAGTTTTCATAAATAACATCCAATCCTTTGCCATTTATTGTTTGCAGTACAATTGCTGCACTGCCAAGCTCAGCCATTAGCGACTGCGCTTTTAGACAACAGCTGAACATTTTGATGAATCGTGCAACTTATATCTATTTATTTATACTTAAAAGCCTGTGATTTACTGATTAACGAAACGAAAATAGAATGAGTATGTTTGATAGAATGCAAAACCTGCCTTGGGTGCAACTGTCATTAATTGTATCTTCACGTGAAGAGCTATTATGGAAATTAAGTTGCATTTTTGGTGTGCAGGAAAGTACAGTGGCTATTTCAATGAATGCTCAGGTCCAATATATACTTATGTCCTGGAGCATTTTTCTCATTTTACCAATTAGCATCAGTGAAATAATTTAGAGACATATTTAATGAGAAAAATAAAGAAAAGTAACAAGTGGGAGAAAATAACCAAGCCACTGAACAGGACAAAGTCAGTTTGAAAGGACTGATCGGCCTTAATTTGGAATACGACAAGGCATCTGCGACAGCACCTCCCAAACCTGCGACCTCTACCACCTAGAAGGACAAGAGCAGCAGGTACATGGGAACAACACCACCTGCACATTCCCCTCCAAGTCACACACCATCCCGACTTGGAAATATATCACCGTTCCTTCATCGTCGCTGGGCCAAAATCCTGGAACTCCCTTCCTAACAGCACTGTGGGAGAACCTTCACCACACGGACTGCAGCGGTTCAAGGCGGCGGCTCACCACCACCTTCTCAAGGGCCATTGGGGATGGGCAATAAAAAAAATGCCGGCCTCGCCAGCGACGCCCACATCCCATGAACGAATTTTAAAAAACTATAATTCTGCTGCTGCTAATCTGCTAAATGAAAGGAAATTTTAATTTCAAATTAGCAATGGGAACAGACCATGGTTGAAACTCTTTTGGATGGCTTTTAAAGAGATTTACAATTTAGTTTCATTAGTATTGGACAGTTACTGATTTCTTAGCTATTTGACTCATTAAGCCACTTGTTCCACAATGTACAGTTTGCCCTTCATGAATCCTATCTTTCTATTTAATGGTCTGAGAGAAATAATGCATAAATACTCCCTTACCTCAAAAGATGATCAAATGAAGCTGCAGATAATACACCCATTCCCAGATCTCCACTCTTGGCTTGCTGCCCACCACAGGAAACAGCCTTCCTCCCAACCTGACAGCACAGAAACCATGCTCTGTGGAGTGTGAGACCATGTCCATCCAAATGTATGCTAAATGACTTCTAATTTCTAATTATTTAACAGCTATTTTTTTTTGAAGAAATTAGTCAAGGTATCAGCTACTATTGATGCAAGTGTGTTCCACTTATCAACACAGATGAGGAAATATAAACATTCTTCCAATCTCTAATCTTGCTCGAGATCTGTTAAGCCTGCTCTAATCTACATTTCCTGTGCTATCTGCATTTTAAGGGTCTTTCCTGCAATTAAAATAAATTCAGTTCTGCAAGAGTCACTTTAAAGCTTAAGTTCCAAGTTCTGAAATTATTCTCAGCACTCTTCTCCAAACACCTTCAACACATTAATGTGAAACCCCCAATACAATGCTAAAAAGTTATGATGGCCGATCGTGAGAACGACCGAAAAAATTCCAGGTGAATATTCCTAGAGAACAAATCTCACAGCTGATCACTAGGCCTGTATGTAGCATAAATATCATCTGTACAGGAAGCAACAGTACTCTGATCAGTAATCAGTGATCTACGTACAATTTGAACAATGTTTCAAGTTACAGTCAAATGCTCTTGTGATGTGTTCTAGTTTTTGATAACCATGGTTGGTGACACCCAAATCCTTTTAATTTTTCCATCTTTGCTCTTTACTTGCATACATATTTCCTTTTCTAAAATGTTTTATTGTACGTTTATCCACATTAAATCCAGCTACCATTCTTTAACCACCTGCTTAACAGCTCCAAATCTTTTTTGAAAGAAGTTCATCCCCTTTATGTTTTTCACCTAGTCACATATTTAACAATGCTTTTTATATTACAAGACATATTCTCCATCAAGTTACTGTATGAATATTGTGAACAGCAGAAGCCCCTAACTCACACCTCCAGGACACCATAAGCCAATGGCCCATATACAGAACTTCATCCTCACTATCAATTTGCTATTGCCCAACTATCAATTTAATATTAATTCCATAAGCCTCAGGTTTCTTTAAAAATCTCAAGAGCTTTCTAAAAATGCAAGTAAATTAGATCTGCCGGATAACTTTTATCCACCAATTTAGTCATATCAAAAATGCAAGCATGTGACACAATCATTTGCTTCTAGGCCCACGGGGACTACTACTTGTGTGCTCTTTGGATAAGAATCGATACCATCAATGTATATAATGGAAAGTTTCATTCCATGCATGAGATCCTCAATACATGTTGTTTTCCACTAGATCACAAAGTTGAGTTAATAACATCTGAAAAGTATTAAAGTCAGAAACTATGATAAGCTCTGTGCATCATCAAAATGTACACAAACATGGATTTTTAAATTCAAGAAAAACATTGGAGTTCTATGTTTAAATATTGTTCAAATGACAACGATTCACTTTTTTGAGGTCAACCAACTGAAAGTATCAGGTTGTAAGATGCTGTTAACAGAATTCTCACCATACTAAAACAAAACTGGTTAAAGACAGATTTTAAAGATTCCTTTTGTGAATAGGTAGTCTGCAATAAAATGCATGAAATAAGCTAGAAGATTAGTTTTGGTTTCTCCCTTTCTACCTCACTATGGTAATTTATTTTCATAGGAACCTTGCTAAAATGGATTCTCAAGCTTTTACCTGAACCAGCCTTGTCCTATCCTTGTTTGGCACAGACTGCAGAGGACTTGTCCTAACAGAACATTAAATCAGTAATGCATCTCAAAGCGAAGGACTCTTAAAATTTAGGGGAAAAAAACATTTCTACCACCTCAAGAGGAAAATCTTGAATCCTGCTGAAGATGGCACGTGATAAAAGAGTTTAGTTAGTATATGTCAACTGTGATGGGGATTAGACAAAGCTCATTTTTATTTCAAGGCTGGAATTCATGAATCAGCTCTCAGCACACTATTTAACAAATCTGGGGTAGAGTATAACCTTAAAGAAATCATGGTCAGAGTCTTAGAAAGTTATCATCTCCTTCTGAGCTAGGAATTGTGCATACTGAGAATGGGAGGAAAGAAAGATGATGAGATTACAAGGGTCATGGGTTTTTGGCCTTTACTGGTTAAAATAAAATCTTCAATTCAGTTGATTCAGAGGGATTTGCTCAATACAAAATTGTTGTAGAGTAGACCATTACCAGTAAGGTGGCGATAATTTCCTAAAGGTGGAAATCTGTAAGCAACACCATGGAATTTTGAAAGCAAAAGCGTTGAAAAAATGGTCCAACTCACAGTATTTCACACAAAGTGCTGGACGAAGAATTATATTAAATGTATAAAAAAAATCAAGTTTGTACTCCAAAAGAAAATATATATATATTCAGCCATTAAATTCCTTTCTTCACCTTGATCATATTCTTCAACTATCCTCATTTATTTGTGTACGAAGACAGACAAATTGAATCCAAACATTGCGTTGAAACCAATAGTTTAATTCTATACAAATCAAAATGAGTAAGAAGTTTTAAGAAACCTACCTTCAAGAAGCTGCCCAGTTCATCTACCAGTATTCCATTATACTGCTACAATTTTAGACAGAAATGCAAAAGGTTAACACACATTCATTTGTGACTGAATTTCAGTATTGCAGCTATTCCATTTAATTTTCGTGAAAATAAATCTTATCCAGTTTAGTGAAGGGTTTCTTTAGAAATGACCTATCCATTAAGGTCTAACCTTAAAGTGGTCAAATTAATATTTCTTTCACATTACTACATATTTATCTGCAGTAACAGCTTTGCAATACAAGATATTAAATATGATTTGAGTTAAACATTTGTATTAATACAACTGATTTGAATACAACAAACTGCCTCAGTCTACATAGCAGAACACATTTTACAGTTTTGAAATGCAAGCAATCCCATCTCCCCCCACAACCAAGAGGAACCTACAAGGTGATACGGTACACAGAAGTCAACACTGCTGGATAGGGTGTAGGGACTGATTCTTTATACAAGGTAGGGGAACATTGTAGGCATATTTAGTGTTTCTGTCTCAGGCAACTGCTGGCTGTTCATTTAAAAATGAAACAAATTACTGTGTAATTCATAATGATAAATTACAAAATTTAGTTTTCCTTTACAACACTTTCTTATTGGTTTTAGACATTTCAAGATCCTGAGGAGGAAGTAATAATGGTGCAGAGGCATTAAGTGAAATATAAGGTGACTATCCATTTTATTAGGCACAATTTACAAATTAGAGTTGAAATCATTTGATACAATGTACAGGGTCACTGTGATCCAATTCTGTGTCTTGGCAATTTTGCTGTGAAAGATAGCCATTTACTCATTCCATCTATTCAACGACAGGCCAAAACATCAGAAATCTTGATAGGAACACATTTTCTACTGTCATGACGCCATTGCCTTGGCAGCCATCTTTAATCCATACTCCATCCACTCTTTCAATCAGGACTTTGTCCATTTTCATTCTACCTCAATAACCAAATCATTAATTTTACTTTGGTTCTTGCCTACCAAACACCCATTCTCTAGTGCTAGCTTTTCATCCAGACTTGGGCATCCTTTCTTTATGCTTCTGATGTGGACCAGCCAGGTCAACATTATGGAACACTCCTGTTGGCCTTAGTGACCCTGGGCCTGGGGTTGTGGTGGGGTAAAGAAAAGAAACAGCTGTCGTTTCTGCATGCCTTTCCTTTGTAGTGATCCCTGCCAGAAAGCTCGTGGATGCCAGGTGAGGACTTAATCGTACTAAACTGCAATTCTCCCCTGAAACAAAATAATCTGCAAATGCTCACTTTATCCAGGATCTCTCAAAGAATTGATGAAGTGCTGGAGGGTTATCGCTGTTCAGCCTATTAATCGTACCTCCATAGAAGTCAGGCTTTGGGGAAGGAGGAAGGAGGATACTAGGATAACTTAAAATTATTCCTATCTTCTTGGTGTCCTGGCCAGCACTCCTCCCTCAACCACCACCAAAAACAGATTAATGGGTCAATTACCTCATTTGCTATTTGTGGGACCTTGCTGCGCACAAACTGGCTGCCACATTTGCCTATTTAACAGTGATTACACTTCAAAAAGTAATTCACTGGACATGATGCTCTTTGAGATACCTTAAGGACATAATAAGGTGCTATATAAATACAGTAAATACGCACCGTCAGCATTCTGTTTCATAATTAAAAATACAATCGTCCCAAATCAGATTTAGATCACCAAAAGCAGCCATTACAAACTATTGCTCAAATACTACAATTAATGGAATTACTTTTGTAAAACGTGAGATAGGCCAGCATCTGCAACAGGTTTGTGCTGATGAACTAAAGTGGAGAGAAGGCAGCAGTTTATTGGTACCTATAATTTACTAACTGCTTTCTGATGGCATTTCTTCAGTCAAATGGACTCCCAATGGCACCCATCAGAAAAGGTACCTCTGAAGTTTATCAATTCTCAACAGCAGATTTTCCAGAGCAACCACAGACTCTTCAATATCATTCAGAAATCCTTCTTTTTTTAGCAATTTGTTGAATTGCAAATATAAACAAATACTCAGCCATTTACACTTGAGAAACTGTAGGTGTTTTGCAGAACCAATTGAAGGAACACTGTACATCTATGAAGGTTATTTCCAAGGTCAAACACTTCCTTTAAGGAGGTAAGCTGGGTAGAAATATAATGGTGGAAAGCAGGAAATGGCAAATATCCAATAAATTCTTAATATTTATGAAGACTATTTTTAGATCCAGAGAAATTGACTCAGCAAGCTATTACATTTCTAGAGGTCAATAAATCATGTGTCACGGAACAATTTAAAACATAAAAAGTCTACATGACCAGATGAGATACACTGCAGAATCATGAAAATACGAGAGGCTCCACTTAACATTTAGAAACTCCCTTAAAAACAAGGGATGTACTTGACAATTGGAGTATAGCGAACGCTAAATCAATGTTCAAAGGAGAAGCAGGACATAAAATGGGGAATTAGGCCAGTCTGATAGATAATCAATAATGGGTAAAATACTTTAACAGAACACTATCATTTTTTACCATAAAAGCATGTAAGCCATAAAAAAATAGTATACTTCTGCATTAGATTATGCTTCAAAACTATTGGGAGTTCCTGGAGGAGATAACTAAAATGAGTGATGAGGGTAGGCCAGCGGATGGAATTTATTTTGATTTTCATGAAGAGTGAGATAAAGTTTCACATGCAAAATTTAAAAATGAATAAGGGCTTAAGATATACCTAACTCATTTTTATTGCAGAAAAAATGACTTTGGTAAGTCATAATCCAGGCCTTTACATAAGCAGGCGAGTCAACTTAACCTGTGAGCACAAAACTGGAAGGCAGATTTAAAATTAATAAACCTGAAATGATACTAAAAGATTCCTTTCCTTTCCTCCCCTATTCCCATTAGAGTACTGTATATGTGGAACAGACTCCTACCTGAAGTTAATTCCTTCAAAAATGTCTGGTTGGGACCAGGTTTGGAGAGTTACAGGTATAAGGTTAGGTTTAGACTTATATTAAGTTTACCATGGGACATGATGGAATCATAAAAAGGTTACAGCACGGAAGGAGGCCATTCGGCCCATCGAGTCCGTGCCAGCTCTATGCAAGAGCAATCCAGCAAGTCTCACTCCCCCGCCCTATCCCTGGGGATAGTTCTGGTTCTGCTGGGATGTGGCAGAGGAAGAAAAGAGAGGGAATGTTGTCTATGGAGGATAGTATACTAGAGTTGAATAGTCAAAATGCAAGGATAGATAACTATATTGCATCTCTGGCTTCTTATTCTTGGGGATTAGAATTATTTATGTAGAATTTTCCTTCAGGAGATTTAATAGGTGAGGTAGAGGTCATGATCATGATGGAGTAGATTGTACATGGCTGTGGAAATAGTAGGCTTGAAGTGCATGGGCCTCTCTTTGAAATGCATCAAAAGAAAAAGATGATTTTTTTTCACAAATTTTATCAATTATCCAGAAATAAAAGTCTACCAAAATATTCAAAATGACAATTCTCATCATTGTCAGAAAAACAAAGCTGCAATTTCATTATTATAGTTGCAAAATTCTTGCTTAGGTGCAGTGCTCAATTGAAACAGCTGTTTGATTTTCTACAAGTGTTGAACCTACAGGTGGCCAGCAATGTGGTTTTCAGGATTTCCTGTGGCGCACTTTGGGAGGTACCGGATGATCAGTTCTGCGCGCGGGGAGGGAGAGAAAGAGTTGCTTTTTTTTCCAAAGTTTCCCAAAACCTGTATCATTTAAAACAAATTTCCAGCTGAGTATTTATCTTAAACTAGTTGATCTCCTGTGCAAATGCCATTCCCATTATTTAAGACAGGAGGGATCACAGACCTGCCAGTTTAATGTTAATTGTGAGGCAGTTACTGGAATCTATTAGCAGGGACAGAGTGACTGAGCATTTGAATTAGTATGAGCTCATCAAAGAGAGTCAGCATGGATTTGTGAAAGGTAGGTCTTGTCTGACTAATCCAGTTGAATTTTATGAGGAGGTCACCAACAAGATGAACAGGGGAATGTCTATGGATGTTGTCCAGAAGGACTTTCAGAAGGCATTTAATGAAATTCCGCACAAGAGATTATTAGCAAAAATGAATGCGCAGAATTTGAGCGCAAGGATAAAGGGAGTGTACTGCATTAGGGTTATATATCAATGACTTGGATGAATGAAGAGAGAGTTGTATATCCATGTTTGGAGATGTTACTAAATTAGGAGGCACAGTAAGTTGTGTGGATGGGAAAAGGAAGTTACAAAGGGACATATACAGATTAAGTGAGTGGGCAAAACTGTGGCAGATGGAGTTCAATGTGGGGAAGTGCAAGGTCATCCACTTTGGATCCAAGAAAGGAAATTCGGAATATTTTCTTAATGGTAAGAGACGAAAAACTGTGGAGGAGCAAAGGGATGTGTGTGTCCAGGTACACAAAACAATCAAAAAGACTAAAGGAATGATGGCCTTTATCTCAAGGGGCAGGAAGACAGAGAGGAGGAAGTTATGCTTCAGTTGTACAGAGGCTTGGTCAGACCCCATCTGAAGTACTGCATTCAGCTTTGAGCACCGCACCTCAGGCAAAATATACTGGCTTTGGAGCGCAGATTCACCAGAATGATATCAGGGCTTTCAGGGTTTACAAAGAACTACATATAATGTACAGCACAGAAACAGGCCATTTGGCCCAACAGGTCCATGCTGGTGTTTATGCTCCACACGAGCCTCCATCCCTCCTTACTTCATCTAACCCTATCAGCATATCCTTCTATTCCTTTCTCCCTCATATGTTCATCTAGCTTCCCCTTAAATGCATCTATGCTTGTCACCTCAACTACTCCTTGTGGTAGTGAGTTCCACATTCTAACCATTCTCTGGGTAAAGAAGTTTCTCCTACATTCCCTATTGGATTTATCAGTGGCTGTGTTATATTTATGGCCCTTAGTTCTGGTCTCCCCCGCAGGTGGAAACATCTTCTCTACATCTACCCTATCAAACCCTTTCATAACCTTAAAGGCCTCTTTCAGATTACCCCCCAGTCTTCTCTTTTCTAGAGAAAAGAGCCCCAGCCTGCTCTATCTTTCCTGATAGGTATAATCTCTCATTTCTGGCATCATCCTAGTAAATCTCTTTTGCACCTTCTTCAGTGCCTCTATATCCTCTTTATAATATGGAGACCAGAACAGTTCACAGTACTCCAAGCGTGGTCTAACCAAGGTTCTATATAATTTTAACATAACTTCTCTGCTTTTCAATTCTATCCCTCTAGAAATGAACCCCAGTGCTCGGTTCGCTTTTTTAAAAAAAAACAGCCTTTGAATATCTGCCTCTCTACCCCATTTAGACTATTATCCAAGCAGTATATGGCCCCCTTATTCTTCCTACCAAAATGTAATACCTCCCACCTATCTATATTGAAATTCATTTGCGAATTAAATGCCCATTCTGCACATTTATTAATGTCTTCCTGCATTTTGTCATAGTCCTCCTCAGTATTAACTATACCCCCAATTTGGTGTCATCCGCAAATTTTGAAATTGTATTTCCAATTCCCGACTTCAAATCGTTTATGTAAATGGTGAACAATAGCGGTCCCAGCACCGATCCTTGTGAAACGCCGCTTCCCACCTTTTGCCAGTCTGAGTAACTACCTTTAATCCCTACTCTGATTTCTGTTTTGTCCCCTGACCCCACATGCTCTGACCTTAGTCATGAGTCTACTATGCAGTACCTTATCGAAGGCTTTTTGAAAATCCAAATACATTATAACTACTGCATTACCCTTGTCTGCCCCTTCTATTACTTCTTCAAAGAATTCAATAAGGTTGGTCAAGCATGAACTTCCCTTTTGAAATCCGTGCTGACTATTCTTTATTATACTTTCATTCTTTAGATGTTATTCTATTACATCTTTGCGTAAGGATTCCATTATCTTTTCTACCACCGACGTTATGCTAATTGGTCTATAATTGCCTGGACTGGTTCTATTTCCCTTCTTAAATATAATAACAACAACATTAGCTGTCTGCCAGTCGTCTGGCATTATTCCCTTTTCTAATGAATTTATATATATATATATATGTGTGTAATAGTGGTTCTGCTATCTCCTCCCTAACTTCTTTTAATATTAGAGGATGCAATCCATCTGGACCAGGGGTTTTGTCCTCACTAAGTTTGATTAGTTTATTATCTTCCCCCCTTTCTATCTTAAATGTTTTTATATCTTTTGATCTCTTCTAATGTCATGCCCACCTTGTTAGTCTCCCTAATAAATACCGAAGCCAAGTAATTATTTAATATATCTGCCATTTTGCTATCATAACCTGTGAGTTTATCATACGTATCCCTTAGTGACCCTATCTTTAGCTGGATTTTTCTTTTATTATTCATGTGTCTGTAGGATACTTTACTATTTCTTTTTAGGGGTTAATTAATAATCTTGTTGTGCAGGGTCCTTTAGGGAAGAGTGATCATAACATGATAGAATTCTTCATTAAGATGGAAAGTGAAGTAGTCCAATCCGAAACTAGGGTCCTAAATCTAAACAAAGGAAACTATGAAGGTATGAGGAGTGAGTTGGCTATGATAGATTGGGAAGTATCGTTATAAGGCATGACGGTGGATAGGCAATGGCTAACATTTAAGGAATGAATGCATGAATTGCAACAATTATACATTCCTTTCTGGCGCAAAAACACAAAAGGAAAAGCGGACCAACCATGGCTAACAAAAGAAATTAAGGATAGTATTAGATCCAAAGAGGAGTCATATAAAGTTGCCAGAAAAAGTAGCAAGCCTGAGGATTGGGAGCAGTTTAGAATTCAGCAAAAAAGAACCAAGAGATCGATTAAGAGGGGAAAAAGAGAGTATGAGAGTAAACTTGCAAGGAACACAAAAGTGGACTGTAAAAGCTTCTACAAGCATGTAAAAAAAAAGATTAGTGAAGACAAATGTAGGTCCCTTACTGTCAGAAATGGGTGAATTTATAATGGGGAACAGGGAAATGGCAGAGCAATTAAACAAATACTTTGGTTCTGTCTTCACAGAAGAGGACACAAATAACTTCCCAGAAATGCTAGGGAACCAAGGGACTAGTGAGAAGGAGGAATTGAAGGAAATTAGTATTAGTAAAAAAGGTGCTAGAGAAATTAATGGGACTGAAAGCCGATAAATCCCCAGGGCCTGATAATCTGCATCCCAGAGTACTAAAAGAAGTAGCCATGGAAACAGTGGATGCATTAGTTGTCATCTTCCAAAATTCTATAGATTATGGAACAGTTCCCGCAGATTGGAGGGTGGCAAATGTAACCCCACTATTTAAAAAAAAGAGAAAACAGGGAACTACAGACTGGTTAGCCTAACATCAGTAGTAGGGAAATTGCTAGAGTCTATTATAAAGGATGTGATAACAAGATATTTAGAAAATATCAACGGGATTAGACAAAGTCAACATGGATTTATGAAAGGGAAATAGTGTTTGACAAACCTACTGGGGTTTTTTCTGAGGATGTAACTGGTAGAATAGATGAGGGAGAACCAGTGGATGTGGTTTATTTGGATTTTCAGAAGGTCTTTAATAAGGTCCCACACAAGAGGTTAGTGTGCAAAATTAAATCACATGGGGTTGGGGGTAATATACTGGCATGGATTGAAAATTGGTTAACAGACAGGAAACAGAGAGTAGGAACAAATGGGTCTTTTTCGGGGTGGCAGGCAGTGACTAGTGGGGTACCACAGGGATCAGTGCTTGGGCCCCAGCTATTCACAATATATATCAACGATTTGGATGAGGGAACCAAATGTAATATTTTCAAGTTTGCTGACGGCACAAAACTAGATGGGATCGTGAGTTGTGAGGAGGAGGCAAAGAGGCCTCAAGGCGATTTAGACAAGTTGAGTGAGTGGGCAAATACATAGCAGATGCAGTATAATGTGGATAAATGTGAAGTTATCCACTTCGAAAGGAAAAACAGAAAGGCAGAGTACTTTTTTAAATGGTGATAGATCGGGGAATGTTGATGTACAAAGGGACCTGCGTGTCCTTGTACACCAGTCACTGAAAGCAAACAAGCAGGTGCAGCAAGCAGTTACGAAGGTAAATGGTATGTTGGCCTTCATTGCAAGAGGATTTGAGTGCAGGAGCAAGGATATCTTACTGCAGTTATACAGGACCTTGGTGAGACCACACCTGGAGTATTGTGTGCAGTTTTGGTCTCCTTCCCTAAGAAAGGATATACTTGCCATAGAGGAAATGCAGCGAAGGTTCACCAGACTGATTCCTGGGATGGCAGGACTGTCATATGAGGAGAGATTGGGTCGACTTGGCCTGTATTCACTCGAGTTCAGATGAATGATAGGGGATCTCATTGAAACGTATAAAATTCTGACAGGGCTAGACAGACTGGATGCAGGGAGGATGTTCCCCATGGCTAGGGGGTCCAGAACGAGGGGTCACAGTCTCAGGATACGGGGTAGGACATTTAGGACTGAGATGAGGAGAAATTTCTTCATTCAGAGGATGATGAACCTGTGGAATTCTCTACCACAGAAGGCTGAGGAGGCCAAGTCACTGAATATATTTAAGAAGGCACTAGATAGATTTCTAGACACAAAAGGCATCAACGGGTATAGGGAGCGAGCGGGAATGATATTGAGATATAGAGGATCAGCCATGATCATATTGAATGTTGGAGCAGGCTCGAAGGGCCGAATGGCCTACTCCTGCTCCTATTTTCAATCTTTCTATTCCTTGATTATTTATTTCCTAGTTCCTCTTTGTCTTCCTAATTGTTCTTTTTTAAACTTCTTTCCTAACTTTTTTGTATTCCCTTTTGTCATCCTCTCCTTTGTCGTCTATGTGCTTAGTGTGTGTCTTTTACTTTAGTTTCAATTTTGCCCCCTTTTTTAAAAAATTCATCCATGGTGCATCATTACTGGCTAGTTTTTTCTTGCTTTTTAGTGGGATATATTTCTCCTCGACTCTATTGATCACTGTTTTAAATGTTTCCCACTGCTGCTCTATTTCTTTGTTTATCTGTAAATTTTTCCAGTTTATTTTCCCTAGTTCCAGTCTCATCCCCAGCAATCAGCTTTTTTTTCTATTTTTTACTTTGGCCTTAAAATGTGAGGACAGGTTGCATAAACTTGGATTGTATTCCCTTGAGTTTAGAAGGTTGAGGGATGGTCTAATTGACGTGTTTAAAATGAAAGAAGGATTTGATAGAGTAAATACAGAAAAGCTATTTCCTCTGGTGGGGGAATCCAGAACAAGGGGCACAATCTTAAAATTAGAGCTAGGCCCTTCAGGAGTGAAATCAGGAAGCATTTTTTCACACAAAGGGTAATGGAAACGTGGAATTCTCTCCCCCAGAAGGCTGTGGATGCTGGGTTCGATTGAAATTTTTAAGACTGAGATCAACAGATTTTTATTAGGTAAGGGTATCAAGGGACATGGATCAAAGGCAGGTGAATGGAGATAAGGCACAGGTCAGCCATGATTGAACTGAATGATGGACAGGCTGGAGGGGTTGAATGGCCTACTCCTGTGCCTATGTCTCAAGATGAATAGAGCTATAATTCCTCAAATCAAGTCATTTTTGATTATTGGGCTTGCTGCTGATATCATGACAATGAATTAATATTCCAATCCTCATGTCAGCCATGACTCTTGCCTGAGTCATAAGGTTGTGGGTTCAAGTTCCACTCCAAAGACTAGAGCACAAAAATCTAGGCTGACACTCCAGTGCAGAACTGAGGGAGTGCTGCACTGTCGAAGGGGCCGTCTTTCGGATGAGACATTAAGCCGAACCCTAACTGTCCTCTCAAGCAGACGCAAAAGATTCCATGGCACTATATCAAAGAGGAACCGGGGAATTATTGCCATCATCCTGGCCAATATTTATCCCTCAATCAACATCACTAAAAAAAATTATCCAGTCATTATCACATTGCTGTTTGTGGGAGCTTGCTGTGCACTAATTGGTTGCCTCATTTTCTACATCACAACAGTGTCTACACTTCAAAAGTACTTCATTGGTTGTAAAGCGTCCTGAGATCGTGAAAGGCGCTAGATGTGCAAGATCTTTTTTTCTTCCTATGTGATGCTGTCCCACAACAATTTAAAAAGAGGAAAATGTAGTATATCTAGTACCTTAACAACCCCA
The DNA here is from genome assembly GCF_035084215.1 of Heptranchias perlo. Lineage (NCBI taxonomy): Eukaryota > Metazoa > Chordata > Chondrichthyes > Hexanchiformes > Hexanchidae > Heptranchias > Heptranchias perlo. Next base: position 108,717,983 of record NC_090325.1, on the reverse strand, counting down.
GCAAAGACAGGAGTGTCTCACCAACCAGCAAGCTTTGGAGGAGCTGAAGCTCTGGGGAATCTGGTCAAAGTATCATATGGAGGAGTGCTATTGATGTGAAAAAACCTCAATCAATTAAGCAAAAAATATTTGCATTAAACAAACAGCAACAATTTGTTAAACTTTGGACTGAAACCATTCCATTTAAAATAAAAAACATGCATCTGTTGCTTGAAAATTATCCTGCTCTTTATTCAAATAGAAGTCACAATCTTGAGAAGTGAAAAGTACTTTAGTTCTCAAACATATGGGTTGTATTTATACAAATATTTGCGTGCCTCTGAACAGCATTTAAAATATTACTAAGCTGAGGTAAAATTTCAAGCACTGTAAATCTCATGAAAATAACCTTAGCATGCACACTCAAATGCAGTAAGAAAATGAATATAGCTTATTGGTGTTAACATACGTTAAACTGCACTACCTAACTATTCAAATCACACATAAAACATGTTTGCAATCACTCATTCTCTGAAATGAACAATCACCACTTTACACAGTAGGGTTGACATAACATGCCTAATGATGATTAGTTCATGTAAAGCTTCTAAATATACAAGGCAATTAACTCAATTTTGACTGCGATTTCCCCCTTGGTTCTGCGTACACATGCATTGGTTTAGACAGGCTGCTCCATTTTGCAACTTCAGATAACTATGCAGAAAGAATTAAGCCCAAACCATATTCTGAACCCAGCATCGCGTGAATTGGGCCATAATCAAATACCCATATTTTTTCAGTTTCCTTTTTTTTTGATTTGGTTCTGCACATCCCTTTAATAAAAATATTTAGGCAAAAAGAGACACGATTCAAGCATGATACACATCCTGCCATTTTCCCTAACAAATCTAAAGCTTTGTAGTTATGTCATTTGTCCTGAACCACAGCAACAGTGGTAATTAATTTTATAGTTTTTTTTTTAAATGCATAACCGTGGCCCACAACAGTTAGTAGCAAAATGGTCGTGCAGCCTTTTGAAGCGTCTGTGCAAATTTCAGAATTTATCAGCATGTGTAAAATCTTCGAGCCGTTTCACTAACGTTGAAATGTGTAACAGGCAAAATAGCAGCAATTCTTATCTCTGCTTCAACACCAAGAGCACAGATAAAAATAAATCCACTTAGACTTGTGCGCTGTGCCCTTAAAATCACAGACCTGAAGGTCCAGTTCTCCAGAGCCTGATTTACCCAAACATTTATTCCTGCTATCCAGCATGCAACATTGAAAAATTGATGCATCAAAACAATGACTTACTCAGTCTTACAGTAATTCTCATTCTTCAAATAAAAATCTGCTCCACAAACCATGTGTATTGATCTGAAGCCAGTACAGCTCACAAGTTTAAGGGTGCCTGTATTTTTAGTAAATCACAACCTCCCTCTTTCCCACACCTTATTTAGAGGCCTACATACTGAATTTGCCAGATAAAGGATCGCTGAAATGAATGGCACAGGAACTGATGGTTTCCCTCATACACGTCACGTGTTGATCCCTATCTTTTGGCAGAACAAGTTTTATCCATTATTTTGACACTAGAGGTTGTTAAGGATTTACTTGTTCAGACTTACTTAATAATGGGCAGTCCTTACAAGGTTGTGATCAATAAACCATCTTCATCCAGGATTTTTTTTGTTGAGATTCTCTTGCTGCCCTGATTCTGTAAGACAGCACTTGAACCCTGTTGCCCCACCACGAGGAAATTACTTTTCTGGACTAGTTAGCTCTTGGGGAGGATGATGAAGAGGAAGAGAAGGTATTCAGCTATTGAAAGGATACAGAAGAGAGCAATCAGAATGTCTGAGGGAATGGAGGGATTGGATTATGAGGAACGATTATTTAAATTGGGCATGTTCTTATGAGAAAAGAGAAAGTTGAGAGGTGATCTGTTTGCTGTTTTTACGATTCTAAAGGGACTGTATAATGTCGACCATGACAAGCTATTTCACCTTGTCCAGAACAGAAGAACCAGAGGACAGGGTCTTCACTTGAAGGGAGGTAAATTCAAAGCTAATCTGCGGAAACAATATTTCAGTGAACGAGTGGTCAATCTATGGAATAGACTCCCTAGCGAGATGGTGGAAGCAATTAGTATTGATTCATTCAAATGCAAATTGGATAGATTTCTTTCAGAAAATAACATTTTGGGATACAGTATATGAATAATTTGAAGAAAATGGCACTATTCAAGGGGAGTTCTCCTAATGTCCTAGCCAACCTGTATCTCTCAATCAACACCTAAAACAGATGATCTGATCGTTTAATTCATCGCTGTTTGTGGGACTTTGCTGCGTGCAAATTGGCCACTGCGTTTGCAACACTGATGACATTTCAAAAGTACTTTATAAGAACTTAGGAAAGCTGTAACGCGCTTTGGTACATCCTCTCTTTTTTCATATATTGATAATTGGTTAATTATCTGTCTGCAATTGATTTTCCAAGCATATACCCTGCCATCATGCCACATGAACAATACTGGTTTGCAGTGATATATTAACTAGGCTGTCTTTGGACTGCAACTCTAGGAGGATGCTAAGCATCACATGTGGCTGTTTTTTTAATTTTGGGGGGGGGGGGGGGGGGAAATCAGCCAGGGACCTGATTGCCATCAAGTGACCCCTGCTACAAAGGTATGTGCTGAAGTTGGGTAAAGGCAGGATTGGATTTGGCTGTGATATCTTCTTCATGGAGGGATGTGCCTGCTGACACTTACTATCTAGGTTCACATCTTAAGAATGGCAACTTGGAGGAGATACTAGCGGGCACCCGAAGGCATCTATAGAACTGTCCCAGACGTGAGTCAGCACCTTCAGGAGAAAATAGAGAAAATTTGGGGGGGAAAAAAAACTCTGACTAGGAGTTAGTGAAATGAACTGATGCTACACTACGACGAGCATCATTGCACAAACACTGCAAATGTAAGTGATGCCAATGACAGAAAAGGAACTAGAATGGTGATACGGAGATGATAGAGTGCATGAGAATGAGAAAGGTGCAGGATGTGCTCTCCAAGGGATGTATCTTGAAAACATCTCCTAGAGGCATTAGGATTACACATTGTTTGTGGAGAAGAACAAATTATTATATGGATATCCATTTTTAAAATTTATACTACTCCTCCCATAGATACACTAAAATGAGTCAGCCTTCTACATAAAATGCAAACATACAACCTAATCCAAAGCAATGACCGTGCGGCAACCCTTCTGACATTTAAATTATTTTCATGAAATTATGGATCAAAAATATTGAAGAAATTCATAATCTTTTCATAATGAAAAACTAAATATATTAGTTTATAAAATTACTCTTAAAAAATCATTTTAAAAAATGTTTTTGGATATTGGGCAATGGTCAAACATTCCTGCACAGCCTAAAGTTATTATATTCATGCCATGCCTTAATAAAATCAAACATTTCCATTTGCTGTGGAGCACACTAAATTGAGAGATCAGTTTATTATATCTATAAATTTACACACACCTTACTCATGCTGATTAGTTTTATAGAAGCATGCAAAAGTTAGAGGCTTTTCAGCATTTAGCTTAAGGAGGGATGCACTTTCATTAATTATAGTCAAAAATCAATACCTTAAAAAATACCAAAAAGTAACATGCATAGATACACTCTACCTAAGGCCGTTTACCTTATCAACACTGGACTTTGAATATCATGTGAATACCCATTATGATAACCATTACTACCATTTTCCAAACTGCAATAAAAAGATTATACAATATGCATAGGGGAAAAAAAATAAAAGCTTGGGATTTCAATGTCGATTTTTAAAAAAAAACTGCATGATGTATAATGGAAAATGAAATATGTCTGCATTGCTACAAATGTTTCACATTCATCTCAAAACAAAAAAAAAATTCAATTTCTAGATCTGCAATGTTACCCTATACTAAAAGATATCTAAATAGACACTAAATACACTGCATCAAAGCATATGGAGGCTATTTTATAATAAAAAGCAGTTAACATATATATGCAGCTTAATCTATTTTGCAGGCAAAAATAAGAAGTCAAAGCATTTATGCCAACGATTGAAGTGTCTCTAAGTGCATTTCACAATACTTTTGTCCTATTCCTTTTCCCCTGAAGATTGTGCTCGTTAAGTGTTATATATTTAAGTGCAATTCAAATTATTCTGTTCAAATACACAGCTGTATTTCCCCACCAGGTTTCCATATAACACTATAGGCATAACTCAGTTTACAACCTATTATTTTGTCAGGATTACAAACTTAACCCCCAAGGTGCATCAGTATGAAACAAATGCCTACGTTTTCATGGGGATATTCTCAAACCTATAGAAATACAAGAAATGGGAATATTGTTAATATGCACAAAAAATATTAAAGCAGCGCTTATATTTTTGCTGAGCACATCAATGTGCAAATTTTGTGTGGTGCTAAACTATTTACATCAAATCTACACAGTTTAACATTTAATGTAAAGTTTATTACAGAAAAAATACACGTGGTGGCTTTATGGCAGAATAGAAATTAAAATTGAAAACACAAATAAGGTGTGACAACATTTTTCCAAGTGCAATGTGCATTAGACCCCTGACGAAAAGCAGCAACGATTGCCAAAAAAAAGCATAACTTAAAGAAAGTGGAAAGGGTATCAATGGTTATCACAAAGTAAAATGCCAAGTCCCTGAGACAGAGGAACTGTAGAGGAGAAAAGGAATATATAGGATTTAGATACTAACAATCAGTAAATCAATTGATGATTCAAATTAGCTCTCTAAATTATTTACAAAGAGGCAACAGATGAAACCCTTGGAGAAACACAAGACTATAAAGAATCAAGTACCAGTTGGGATAAGAATACTAATATGCCTAGCAAGACTATTTTTGCCCAACACAAGGAAAGAAAGAAAAAACAAATCAAAAGAGATATTCTATCGTCAGCTGTCACTTGGACAAGTATGTTTGGCCTATGTTACCCAATTTATGAAACTAGCACAAGAAACAACCAAGATAGGAGAACAGCTGCTCAGATTTTGCCTTACTTGTTGTGAAATTGCTTCTAGGACAGGTAATTTAAATTTGGAGAGAGGGTTTTGTTTCTTGTACAAGGGACAGGTATGATTTGTGGATTTTTTTTCCCCTAGCCCTGCCATTCATTCATTCATTCAACTCCAGACCGAAATCAAGAATTATCTGCAAAATCAATTTTATTTAGAAATGCTACAAGAATAGAAAAGGCCAATATTATCAGAACAATTCCCAACTATAAATAGGAGTTAACAATTCCTTGTGTTTTAAAAACATTCAAAAACAGTAGGAACATTAGGAAATTAGTAGAGACTTTTTTTTAAATCTACTCACTCGTCGTATACATCCTCTGTATCCATCCGTCGATAGAATTTGGCAAGTTTCACAGCAATTATAATACTTGGAATTAAAAATACTGTACAGCATCCAAGGCCAAACCAAAAACCATTCTAAAGAAAGCAATGATGAAAGAAAATACAGAAACCAGTTATTCCAAGATAGTCAAAAGCATGACCAAATATTACTCAAAGAAAAGCAGTATGTGTCATACAATTAGTAGAATTTTTTTTACCAGGGAATCCACTATAAAACCGCACAGTATCATATCAAATGTATCCACCGCATTAGCAACCGGCTTACAGGCAGCAACCTCATTGTTCACCTGCAAAATTAAAGAGAACATATTTTATTTCTTGAGAAAACAGAATCCCACTTTTCCTAACTAAAAAAAAAATCGATAGCTGTTTAATGTTAGTTAATTTGACTTTGTTTTTGTATAAATGGCCTCGCTCATTACAGGGAGTTGCAAAGAAAGCCAACATACCTTCTCAGTGCTTGGTAGAGATGGGAGGAGAAGGGAGAGAAAAAGGCACCACACAACATCCTGACTTGAACACATTTTTTAAGTGTCGCTGGGTCAAAATCCTAGAATTCCCTACCTAAAGCACTGGGGGAGAATCTTCACCACACAGACTGCAGTGGTTCAAGGCAGCAGCTCACCACCACCTTCTCAAGGGCAACTAGGGTTGGGCAATAAATGCCAACCTTGCTAGCGCCGCCCATACCCCGACAATGAATTTTTAAAAATAAGAGTGTGCACCTAGGGGCTGCATATGATGACAGGTGGAGGCAGAGGCAGAGATGGAGGTGGACGACAACAACTTGTACTAATGAAGAACCTTTATAACATTAAAAAAAAATCCCAAGGCACCTTACAAAGCAATAAAAGAAATGGAACATCAAACCAGAAGTGAGCTTAGGAGTAGTGACAAGGTTTGAGTTATAAGGTGTGAGAGAGAAAGAGGTGGAGGGATTTAAGGAAGGAGTTTCAGACAGTAGGACATGGGTAACTGGAACCCTGCCACCAATGGAGGACCGTCAGAAGACCAAAGGGTCTGGGAGGGATAGCACGACTTGGGGAGATAGGGTGGGCAAGGCTGTGGAGGGATTTGAAGATGAGGGGACAGAAATTGGCACACATGCCCGCTTTCTTAGCGTAAAATGGACACGAGGGCCAATTTTGGAGACCTATAACTTGCAATCAGATATTAGGTCGGGCCACTTTTCAGGCGTCCCTGGCAGTCGCCTAAAACAGGCATATGTAAATGAGGGGCCTAACGCCTGTTTTAGGCTCCCTGGCAGAAATTGGATTCCAATGAGCGAAGCAGAAGCCGCTGCAGCCTAAGAGGCAGCCACCAACAAAAGGTGAGGTTTTTTTTTAAAAACTTTAAAAAATCGTTCTTGTGGCGCTAGGAGGAAGAGTGCTCCCCTGACTCTACAGTACTCCCGATCACCTCCCCGCCACCACCCCCCCACCAAACTTACCTTCAGGCCGCTGCCGGCGAGGCAAGTGGCTCGACATTCACCTGTATAAAGTGGGTGAGCTGCCTGTGGAGGCACAACAGGTGCCAGTAGCTCACCCAGATGTTAATGAGGCCTGAAGCTTTGGATCTCCCGGTTGGAGCGCGTATTATGTACATGACTTCCATTTCAGGCCCGAAAACAGGCCTAGTAGAAGCAGGTTGTGGGCAGCTGAAGTAAGGTCAACAAGGAACCAAGTCATCTATCCACTCCCTCATAGCAATGACGTAAGGGGAGCATAAGGAGAATGTGATGGAAATTTTTTTTTAAAGTTTGCAACTATTTGTGGGTATTGGGATCTCAGAAGGCTTGCTTTAAATATTCCCCAGAATGGTTTCATCGAAAACATTTGGAAGCAGAAGCTGTAAGTGGAAATAACAATGAAAATAGAAGGATGGAACAAATAAAAACAATAAAAGTGAGAAGCATATCAATCAAATGACAGAAACAAGAGATGAATAAAGACAAAAAGAAGAAATTATAGGGAGGGGAGAGAAGAAAAGTCCATATGAATAAATAGGTTTATGAGATAATGGGCTCAATTTTCAAATTAAAAAACAGGTGGGTTGGGGGCAGTAGGGCATTGAAAATTGCCACCATTTCAGACCTGCCCTCAGCCTGCCCATTTCCGGTTTTCACCTGGGCTGGATGAGGGGCAGGCGACCAACCCGCTCCCCGGAGGTGGATCGGGCCTTAAAAACCTTTGAAGGAGGCTTCAGGTCTCCATTTTTCTCCAATTCCCTATTTCAACCCCGGGGGGCCGGGATTCCCGGGCCTTCTGTTTTACACCTCGTGAAAGGAGGTGGAAAGGCCTGAGACTAACAAGTAGGTGTCTAGAGGCACGGCTTGTGGGCCAGGAGGAGCAGGAGTGCTTTCCCCAGGCCCAACAAGCCTACATGCGCGGCCCCCCTCCCCTCCCCGATCGCGGACCCCCGACCCTTCGACCCTCCCCCTCAACGATCGCAGACCCCCGATCCAGACAACCCCCAATCCCATCCCCCATGACTCGCGATCCACATGCCATCCTATGCCCACCCACCCCCCATCCATACAAATAAAGACTTACCTGAAGACTTACCGGAAGGCATCCTCTCCCTGGCTGGTCTCCCGTCCGACTGAGACCAGCCTGTCAATCAGCCGGTCAGTTGGACAGGAAACCGACAAAAAAAATAAAAGGCGTCCGTACGTCAAAATCGTAAGGACGTCCGGCAAACCCGTACTAATGGGTTTCCCGACCTCAATTTGACCCCCCCGCCCTCTTCCCGGCTCTGTTTTACAATCACCTCCAATGAATCTGAATAACCTTCCTCTAACCTGCCTCACACAAACATTTCAGTATTTTAAAACATTTGGTTAATATTACACTAACTGATGAGAAGCCAACAAAATAAATCTGGCAAAAACGTATTTGAAAGACGAAACTTCCTTAAATGCAACACAGGCATGACAATACTCACAGCGTCTTTGGTCCACTCCAAATATTCATTAAAGTAACTAGCTAGAGTTTTGATGTAATGATGGGTTTCCTGGGGAGAAAAATGCATTTTAGAAAATGCCAACGGTAATTTGAAGCAGATTAAGCACGTTGGTTGTTTGCATTGCATGGAACATATTTTATACACTAAAGATGGCATATTATGAATAAAGGGCAAGAGCATATTACCTGCTTTACAATGTGGGTGCCATTGTTGTTGATTAGGTGCTGAGCAGCTTCGACATCATTAATTGCACCTTCTACTTTTACCTGTGGAAAAGTAACAGGAATTCAGAGTCTTGCAGTGAACTATGAACCTCCATGCTGCAAGAACTCCTAAACTATTCATTACTATACTTATGAGAATTTTCACCAAGCAGGGAAGGTAAGAGCCAATTTTAGGGCGGCATAGTGATTCTGGTGCTCAGTGGCAAACAACAGGAGTGGCTTGAAGCTTGAGTCTCTTTCTGCTCACTTCTCGACCTGGGCCACGTCGAGTGGGAAACTGTAAAGCAGAGACTGTTAACAACTCCCAGGATGCTGAAAGAAAACCTGGTCGGGGGGGGGGGGGGGGGGGACGGTAGGAATCACACCTGGCCTGCCTCTGGCTTCATTTGGTTACAAGCAGCACTGGCAGCAGCCTGGTAGCAGGTTCTGCACCCACCTTCTTCACTCCAGGTGTCTGGCAAAGCAAAAGAGTAATAGGGAATTAAAATACAAAAAGTTGGGGGGGGGGGGGGGGGGGAGAAGAGGAGGGACTTACTTGAATACCCTATAATAATAAAGTAAAAAATACACCAATTTAAAACCATGATAACGGTGAGACAACCCACTCATTACACTGGGTAAAATAGTTACATTTCTTCAGCCATACTGCACAACACTTCAAGTGCATGAGCACCCTTGTTAGAAATCAAGCCAATTTAACTTCACAGTAATACAAAATATCAACAAGTTCCACTTTAGCAATGGAAGAAATACAGATTTTATTATCTGTGCCGCCAAGTTGCTGATCTCAGTCATGTCATTTTGGGGAGGCACTGAGTGAGGTCAGGCACCTGCTCGTAAGCACAAATAGAAAAAAAAACAACCAAATGCAAGGATGCCATTTCATATCCACAGGGAAAAGTTGATGCTAGCCTGCTGTTGCATGCCTCCGTGCGGCCAGCTCAATAGTAACATTGGTAGAGCTGAAAGCAGGCTCCCCCATCCAGCATCTCACTCACCAGAGTTGCACGATCCAGAACAGGGCACAAATTACAGTGAAAAGCCAATAAGAAAATGCAACTTCAAAATAAATAATCTATTGAATTTTCAATAGTGAAAGAATGCATTCAACAAAACATGTTAAATGATTTACCTTTAAGTTTGCTGCTGAGTTTTGTAGTATTCCAATACTTTGATTCAATATGTTCTATTAAAATAAACAGATTACTTAAATCAGAAAGTATAACAAAACTTATAAATGATTGACAACTACCATGAAAGGGAGGTTTTTACCCCCTGCTGGATGTCTGTAAATGTTCACTTTTTCTTGCTCCCAACTTTAACCCTTTGATGATTAATGCAGTGCCTGTTTTAAGCTGCAAGTAAAAAGTTTGTCATTGGGCAATGTGGTTGGTGATGGTCCAATGTGCTATTGCTACTGAGCGACAGAAGGGAAATGATCTGAGTGGGGGGAGGGGAAGGAGAACATCTACACTGGTCTGACCCGCACACCTACTCAGCATTTGGTTAGAGAAGCTCATTGGAAGACTTGTCTACAAGCTGACCCATCTTCTCATCTGGGAAATGATATGGATGGGAGATATGAGCCTCGTTATTTCACTTCTGGAGGACCTAATAAACAGCAGTCAACATGAATTCAGATCATGCCTGGCCACTCTCCTCGACTTTTGTGAGGAAGTGACATCCCAAGTGGACTGTAGAAAGCCCTGACAGTGTACCCAGACTTACAAATGGCGTCTGACAAAGTTCCACACAAAAGATTATTAGTTAAGCTCAAAGCTGCTGGGATTCAGGATAAACTCTTCAAATGGATGAGAAACTGGCTAAGGGATAGAAAAATAATGAGTATTCAGGGTAAGTACTGAGTGTGGTGCCCCAGGATTGAGGTGTTGGAGCCACTACTATTTTCCAATTTACATAAGTGACCTGGATTCAAAAACTTCAAATAAAATTAGTAAAATTTATGGATTTTAACTAAACTGGAATAGGAAGAGGCAGCTGAAGCAGTACAGAAAAAGTTGAACAAAGTACATATTTGGGCAGAACAATGGCAGATGAAATTTAATGCTGATAAGTGCAAAGCACTGCACAAAGGAATGAAGGGGGTTGAGTTAACTCAGGAAGAAGCTGAGAGAGACTAAGGAGTCTCAGCAAACATAATGCTCAAAATGTCCAACCGATGTAGAGCAGTAAAGCCAACAGAACGTTGACCTACACAGACAGAACAGTATAAATCTAAGGAAGTCACGATCAAACTGCATCGTGCTCTGGTTAGACCACACCTTGATTTAACCTATTTGAATATTTAACATTTTAGGGGTGGTGTGCACCACATTTTCATCAATGGCAGTTAGAAAGCAGCAGCCTATTTAATGATTATCCTATTTGGGGGCCCCACAAATCTCAAGACTGGTTCTGTCTGCATTTGATGCATGTTAATTGGCCCCAGTTAAAGAAGAAGTTTTTCCACTTGGACAAGTTGGATTCCATTTGCCCCAAATTTGAATCATCATACAGCCAAGGTGGAAAAATTTTTGCATCTTAAAATACGTACATAGATATACTATTTTATACATCACGAATACACTCAAGCAAATACACTCAAGTATGTGCAAACACATATACTCAATGATACAACCAGAAATAAACACATTTTACAAGTACTTGTTGATCAACATTCACCTGTAACCCACCCAGTTCTTAACCCAGGTAAAAAAAAACTCACCCAATTCGGGAAATGAGGCACTACCGCAATCAAAAATATTTCAATTTGTTCAATACTAGCAACAAAATACTGTACTGACCAAGTTATCACATAATTTAAATTAAGAAATTCTGAAATATACCTTCACTACTCTTCTTAAAAAAAACTGAAAAATAACAAAAAGCCAAAAAAATAATAGGGTTGTGGAACAAGTTACCCAAAAAGGACACGGAAGCAGACAGTACAACATGGTCGGCTCATCAAGTAAGGCACCGATAACTGTCACAGACTTCTGCGTTAGGGTCAGAAACCGTTACTTCCATTTGTATCTCTTTCCTTCAACTCTCCGTAAAGGGCGCCCCAAAACTGTCATCGCACCCTAATTGCTTTTCGTGCATTCAATGCAGGCTGGCCGCCAGCTAATCAGAAGCTTGTTTACACAATTTGAATTACGTGAGCCCAGGATTGTTAGTGGTGCCTCATTGTACAGACAAAGTTGTTGAAGCAAAGAAATCTTTTAAAACTTGGGCTCAACTGCCATCTTTTCAGAAGTGTAGCATGTCACATAGCTTCCAGGTAATTAAATTTTTTTTTGCTTCTTTTTTCCCCTACAGTAAGGTGATGTGTACTTGAAAATCTAGTAAGCGCACATTTTTGCTACATACATACATAAAAAGTCAAAATGTGTTATTTTAAATGTAACCTAATGTATTTCCAGCTTTGTTTATTATTAAAGCAATGTAATCAATAAACTTTTTTTTGAGTTGTGAAACCCCATTTTTGTCTGTGCAAAAATGGAACGCATATGTCCCAAAATATTAAAATATATTATTTCAAACTAAACGTGGGACAATCAGGGACTGGGGATCCAAATTTGTCATCTTAATTTATGTGGCTCTGTATAGCGTGTGCCTCACCTGTCACCAGCTGCCACTGCAGTACAAATAGGTTCAAGAGACAATTGCATGTACTTCTGGAGAGAGGAAGGGTTTCAGGGATATGGTAGAGCGGTAAAGTGGGGTTGATGAAATGTGTCAAGGCTTGTTGAGCCCAATGAATTATTCCTGTTCCTAAAAGTTCCAATGTTTTTAACATTCTGATAATGACTTTAAAACTGTTTTCCAGGAAATACATTTGAAAGGTACAGTGCATGATGGTTACGTAACAAGAAGAAGAACTTACCCGTGCTTTAACATATTTCTGGTAAGCATTTAAAAAAACAGGAATAGGAGTTAATTAAAAATACAAAGACTGAGACATCAGATTAACACGCAAAAATTAAAACATTTTATGAAACACTCAAGATAGTTTTCAAACAAAGAAAGAAGAGAAAATTGTAAAGAGTGAAGGGGTGGCATAAAGATTTGGCCTCATCAAATGTTACTGGAAAGACCCTGCCTCTTTCACTAAGACTGTACCATCAGGGTAAAAACTATTAAAGCTTCCAAAAATAAATCAAGAGCCAAAGCAGAAGATTAAATTACAAAGGTACATGAAGATCCATTTTGAACAGAAGGCCTCTAATTGTTACAGAATGGTCCTGTGGCATTGTATGATGGAGCACTAAATCTGATTTTATATTGCAGGAGATCTGGGCTAGTAGCTGGTCAGCTGGTTCACGGGTCAGACAGTCTGGGGGATGTGGGGGAGAGATGGCCGAAATATCAATCGGGTGGGTGGGTAGTCCAGAGTGCTAGGCTTAAGGCCTGCCTGCCACTTCCGAGGAAAGGAAACAGGGAACAGGTGTGCCATGGCTCAGGGCTTGGAATTGGTGACAGACAGGTCAGGCTGGTAGGGAGTTGTCCAAAATCAGGTGCAGGGCAACCGGACACCCAAAAATCTGGTTAAAAAGGGTAGCTGTAAACCCGAAAATTGGATGAAAAAAATGAAACATCAGATGCAATTTGCACGTGTCACCTAGTCCACTGGAGACCTGCAATTAGAATGACAGACAATTGTTGACAGAGGTTTTCCTCATTACAAACGTTGACATAACAAGATTGACTCAAAAATGGTGATAATGGAATTGAAGTTAATGTGCACAGGAAATGTGCACCATATGCAAGACTTATCAGAAATTTCTAGATCAGAAAGCATCTTGAACAATTTGTTGTGAAAAGATAATACACCACCACCCAGTGGTAAGATTGTGCAATTACAGGGTGACATGTTTATACAAGTGGCTTCCATTATAGATATGGGCATTAGCATTTATAATGGACAAAGTTGATTTAAAAATTTTCCAAAAATCTTAATAGAAAATAATATTTTGAAGACAGGACATGCATGCAGATGTAAGATTTTTAATAAGATACATATAGATGTTTAGGTTTTTAAAAAAATTGATACCCTCAAGATGAAATCCAAGTACTTCCTTGGGACAACATAATAGCCACCAAAGATTCTGTGTTTGGGTCAAAGCTCCAGTAGCTTTTGATCCCAAATTAATCAAACATAGATTCTTTAAAAGGTTAGGGTATTTCATACATAGATTCCATTTCAACCACACGGATGGAGTTGCGCCTTTCAACTGCTGTAAGATGTCACAAATGGAGTACTAAGCTGTCAGTAAGATTTAGTTTGTAAGTTGTCCACCCAAGGGCTAAAAAACGGTTAGCATTTTGATTGCCTGTGTATATTAAAACTCTGGTGTTAGTAATGGTGTCACTCCATTGAAATCAATGGGTAACACTGGAACTTGCTCCAGAGGACGCACTGGAACCTCTCCAGTCCTGTTACGACAAACGGCTAAAAGATGAACCATTTCCTCCAACTAACTGAGCAAGGAACAGGGGAGATTTGTTTAGGAGAGAACAAATCGTTTGTTCTCCAAAAGTAAAGATGTCTTATAATCAAGAAACACCCCTGGGGGTCTCCATTTCGCCTCATCGCTGATCACTTCCAGGGCCAATCAGGACCGATCTACCATCAGAAACTGTATTTTCCACGAGTTTGTTGGGAGCAGACTCTTCAGAACATCTTTCCAAAAAGAATATATTAAGCCCATGTGGGCTGATTCTAGTTCTGTTGTTTTTAAATGTTGTGCTTTTCCGGTATTTTTCCTGTGGCTTTTTGCTTTTACATATTATTCAGCTGCAAAAAAAACCTGTCCAAATTTAGCCAATTGCATTGGTCTGCTGATGTGTTATTTTCCACCTTCGAATGTGGTGGGAGAATGTGATGAGTATCCCACATATTTTCCAGTGGAAAATATGTGGGATACTCATCACATTCTCCCACTAGGAGCCCACTAATCTAAAAAAAACAGCAGTAACAACGGAACTGGTTTTGGTTCATAACGGACTCTGTTTGCTTATGGAGGCTGCCACCGAGCCGTGAACACAAAAGCACGCCCAAACGGCATTTTCATAGGGTATTAATGAAAGAGGATTTCAGCTGGCCTTTTCAGCATTCCATTAGGAAACTATACAGCAGAAAAGGTATTTTCAGAGCGAGTGAAAACAGGTATAATGTCTCAAACACAGCATAATACAACTGCACTAGCAGAAGCTTGAAGCTTTGATGCAAATAAAATGTTTCTTTGCACATTTCTTACCACAGCTTCTTTTAGTGGTATAACTTGCTGCTTGTAGATTGTCCGAATATTGTTTATGTGGCCTCTTAGTGCCATCGCTAGGGCTCCTGCAGGCTGAAAATGTTGCACGTTATATTTAGACAGTCACGTACTGGAAGGGCCTGTAAATTACAAACAAGTCATCTGCTTCATGTATGCTTTCCAATGTAATACTAAATGTCTTTACAAAGCATTCAAAATACATGCTGGTGCTGTCAAACATTTTTCTATAAATTTGAGATTTTAGATTTCCAATCTCTTTAAACAGGGTTGTCCTTCTCAGCCGCTTGCGCCAATTTACAAAGGTTAGAAGATACAAGGAGAATACCGACCAGATAGGCAAAAGCGGATGGCAGAGCAATAATCCAATGGCAGGATTCTAATAGCACAAATTCTGACCACAAAGTTCAAGCTCTGCTAATCATCGGAATTCCAAAACACAATTCCTTCCTTCTAATCTGGATCATTTGGCCCATCGTGCCTGTGCCGGCTCTTTGAAAGAGTTATTAATCCCACTCCTCTGCTTTTTCCCCACTTTCAAGTATTTATCCAATTCCTTTTTGAAAGTTACTACTGAAATTGCTTCCAACACCCTTTCAGGCAGTGCATTCCAGATCATAATTCGCAACAACCTTTTTACTGTTCTAAAAAAAATCGTACATGTGGATTTTATTTTTCCTTTGAAGCTATTGCCATTTGTTCACCACCAGTTGGGTAACAGCACATGACTGAATGACACCAGATGATCCCAAATGACACAGGATCTCAATGAACACCAAGCTTTTTCAGACAATGAATTCTCAGGCAACTCACCATCGTTCACGTAACAGTAAACAATACTATTGAGCAAATATATATAAGCACAAGGCAACTCTCAGACTGTAGCAATTTATCTATTAAAATGTTAACATTGTTATTTCACATATGAATGCTCTCGAGACTTTGAAAACTATCATGCGTAGAATTAACGGGAGAAGTTCATGTTGGACTCGGGGGGTTATGATTAGTTAAGGAAACTTTTGAGCTAAATGTAATGCAAGGAGTAACTACTACATATCTGTAGAGTTGAACTGTGGAACCAAATATATCCAGAGCACAGAGAACTCTTCCAGGTCAGTTTACTCACTGTCATCAGTATTCTGTGCATTTGTTCTCACCATTTACATTAAAAAATTCACAGAAAAGTAGAAATGAATGAAAAACAGGTTAGTGTTCATTGTAATTGTTGGATTTTTCTCAGAAAGGAACACTGATCAGCCCACGCTGTGCTATGTGGACATCAAATGTGCACACAGTATAGCATTAAACCACAGAGTAGGAAAAGATTCAATCTTCAGCGAGTTAACTGATCTCAGCTTGGTTACTAATAATGGTTCACAACTGGCACCAGTATGCAAGGAAAAGTGGAGAAATTGAAGTAAAGACAAAGCCAGGGTTCCAACACCTCGTTGCTACCCAGCAACCATGTGCACTTGGATGCCAGATCAGAATATCATTGAATTGTGCTGTGATAACTGCCAAGGTTAATTACCTTGTCTAGGCTAATACTTGCTCAAGGTATTGGGGAGCAGCAGCTACCTACGCAGCCTAAGTTGCAACTTTCAGGAGAGGAAAAGAGAGTGAGAGAAATTGACAATTAAAAGAGCAGCCGTGATGGAGAAATTCCCTTTTTTAAGAACGTTAGTGAGGAGGACGTAGATGCAAATCTCTCTTTTTCTTTTACAGCCACAAAAGACATTTTACCAAAAATGCAAGTCGGTAATCAAATATCACCACTATGGAAGGAACCTTCCAGGAAGCATGGATGTAGTTGTATTACTTAATCAGGGCTGCACTTTGCTTTTCAGCACAGGATTAACTTTTGGAATGTTTAGTTAAGAATCCAAAAGCCTCTGCTATAAAAAAGAAACTTAGCTTCCGATCGGCATAAAAGCAGTCACAAATCAGTGCTTTCGGGCAGACAGCCCCACGGTAACCTGAATGATGTCAGGATATAGATTTCCTACTTTATAAAATGTAGTTTCCTCACCAATTGAAGAGCAACTATTCACATGGAAAATTTACATGCACGGCTTCAGGCAAAATTAGGTGAACTAATACAGCTACAATAACAATTGCTAAACAGACTTAAGAAATTATGTTCACTGCTTCACATTAATTAATCTTAATTCGAAAATGTTGGAAGCAAATAAATAAACCACACCAGTTTCTGTGTGCACGCTTGTACCAGATTGTATCAGTGTCCACTTTCCAAGTTAAAAACTTACCACTGCATTTGCTTTTGCCTCTAGATCATTTGCAAACGTCCGAAGATCCACCTTAGTCACGGTTTTCTTGATCTGAAAATTTGAGAAATAAACATTGAAGTGAATTGCTTTACCCTGCTTACTGGATACAACTAAAATTCACACTTCGAAAGGCAAGAAAAGAGAGAAAGAAAAAAAAGAGACTTGCATTTATATAGCACCTTTCATGCCCTCAGGTCCTCCCACTGCACTTTACAGCCAATGAAATACTTTTGAAGTGTGGTCACTGTTGTAATGTAGGACTGACTTGGTAAAATGACTCAACTCACCACAGAGACTATACCAGAGATTTAAAATGAAAGTAGCAATATCCTTTTCTTTTTTTAAAAAAAATAGGAGTGACTGTACCTTCATCTCCTCAGGGATATTTTAAAGTTTTTCCTCAATTTTGCTAGAATTGCTGTGGTGTAATTTTGACCCAATTGTCCTTTTAACAATCAAGCATAAAACTCACTTTGAAATAAACTTCAATGTGACCAACTTGTATTTATATAGCACTTTTAATACAGAAAAATGTCCCAAGCCACTTCACAGAGACATAATCAGAAAAAAACAGACGCCCAGCCAAAGAAGTACATATTAGGAGCAGTAACTAAAACTTGGTCAAAGAGGTAGATTTTAAGGAGGTGTACATGCGGAAGCTGACCCCATGGCTGCGGATGATGTTGCCCAGATGCAGCCTGTAGACTAGGACGAGGAGGGAGCCAAGGATAAATCCTTGGGGGGGCTCCAGAGGTAATGGTGCAGGGGTGGGAAGAGAAGCCATTGCTGGAAATGCTCTGGCTACAATTGGATAGGTAAGAGTGGAACCGATTGAGGGCAGTTCCACTGAGCTGGGCATTGAAGGATGATGGTTTGGTTGACCATGTCAAAGGCTGCAAGAGGCTGAGCATCATGAGGAGGCATAATGCACCATGGTCACAGTGACAGAGAATGTTATTTGCAACTTTGGTTAGGGCCACCTCGCTGCTGTGATGGGGCGGGAACAAGTTATGTGAGATTCAAACAGGGAATAGCGGAAAAGATAGGCGTGGATTTGGGAGGCGACAAAATGTTGAAGGGCTTTGGCGAGGAAAGGAAGGTTGGAGATGGGGAAGTGGTTTGCAAGGACAGAGCAGCATCAGTAGCATGAATGTTTTTTAGAGAAATATTTTTTCCATTGCTACCAATTATACTCAAAACCCCAAACAAATGCTTTAGTTACAAACTAGCATAGGTCAGATTTTTATTTCCTATATATCTATATAATTTCCATACTTCTCGTTTCACTCAGATCTAAATCTTATCAAATTAAGATTCTTCAAAACTTACCTTTTAGTAACACAGCTTTATATAAAAAAAAATGATCCAAGGTGCTTCACAGAGTGTAATTGGATACCAAGCCAAAGGAAGAGATATTTGATGGGGTAGCCAAACGCTTGGTCAAAGAGATGGGTTCATGGAGGGTCTTGAAAGGAGGAGCAGAGGGGTTTAAGGAAGGAATTTTAGAGCTTCTGAAGGAGCAACATCAATGGTTTGGCAAAGGGAAGGGAGATGTACAAGCAGTCGGAATCAGAAAAATTGAGAATTTGGGAGGTTGTAGAGCAGGAGGAGGTTATAAAGATAGAGGGGCAAGACTATGTAGGATGTATACACAGGATGAGAACTTTATACTTGAGGTGTTGGGATACCTATTTTTGCATGTGGCAAAGAAATTATTTTACTTTTAATTGACAGCTTCCTTGGATATGGTACTGAAAGTCCATCTTTAATTGTTACACAGTTGTTCAAAAAAGGGTGTAAGGATAAGGCCAGTCAGTTTGACTTTGGTGGTGGGGAAGCTTTTAGAAACGACAATCTGGGACAAAATTAGTGGTCACTTCGACAAATGTGGATTAATAAAGGAAAGCCAGCACGGATTTGTTAAAGGCAAATTGTATTGATTGTGTTTTTTGATGAGGTAACAGAGAGGGTTGATGAGGGCAATGCGATTGATGTTGTGTATATGGGTTTGTCAAAGTGCCACATAGTAGGCTTGTCAGCAAAATTGAAGCCCATGGAATAAAAGGGGCAGTGGCAGCATGGAAACAAAATTGGCTGTGTAACAGGAAACAGAGTACAGTGAAGAGCTATATTTCGGACAGGAGAACGGTATACGGTGGTGTTCCCCAGAGGTCAGTACTAGGACCACTGCTTTTCTTGATATATATTAATGACTTGGACTTGGGTGTACAGGGCACAATTTCAAAATTTGCAGATGACATAAAACTTGGAAGGGTAGTGAACAGTGAGGAGGATAGTAATAGACTTCAAGAGGACATAGACAGGCTGGTAGAATGGCCAGATAAATGAAAGATGAAATTTAATGTAGAGAAGTGCGAAGTGATACATTTTGGCAGGAACAATGAGGAGAGGCAATATAAACTAAATGGTACAATTCTAAATGGGGTGCAGGAACAAAGACACCTGGGGGTATATGTGCACAAATCTTTGAAGGTGGTAGGACAGGTTAAGAAAGCGGTTAAAAAACTATATGGGATCCGGGGCTTTATAAATAGAGGCATAGAGTACAAAAGTATGGAAATTATATTGAACTTTCATAAAACACTGGTTTGGCCACAACTGGAGTATTGATATTGAACAACAGCAGCGCGACAATATTTAACTGGAGGACTCCAGTTGAGTATTGAACACAACTAGAAGACTTGAAATGTTATCTGTTTCTTTCTCCACAGATGCTGCCTCACTTGCTGAGTTTTTCCAACATTTTCTGCTTTTAATTCAGATTTCCAGCATCCGCAGTATTTTGCCCAATTCTGGACACCACAGTTTAGGAAGGACGTGAAGGCCTTAGAGGGTGCAGAATGGTTTCAGGGATGAGGGACCTCAGTTATGCGGAGAGACTGGAGAAGCTGGGGTTGTTCTCCTGACAGCAGAGAAGGTTGAGGAGATTTGCCAGAAGTGTTCAAAATCATAAAGGGTTTAAATGAAGTAAATAAAGAGAAACTGTTCCCATTGGTGGAAGGGTCAAAAACCAAAGGGGACAGATTTCAGGTAATTGGCAAAAGAACCAAAGGCGACACGAGGAAAAACTTTTTTACGCAGCAAGTTGTTATGATTGGAATGCGCTGCCTGAAAGGGTGGTGGAAGCAGATTCAATCGTGGCTTTCAAAAAGGAATTGGATAAATACTTGGTGGGAGAAAATTTGCAAAACTATGGAGAAAGAGCAGGGGTATGGGACTAACTGAATTGATCTTACAAAAAGCCGGCACGGGCTCGAGGGGCCAAATGGCCTCCTTCTGTGCTGTAACCAGGCTACAATTCTATGAATTAAAACCCTATTGGTAAGGTAAATGCTTATAATTAAATCATTGGATTTGATAATGATGCTTGAACATTACTTTAAGAAAAATGAATAGCACCATCAGCTCCATCTGTAATTAATTTGAATAGCAATGCCAATGACATAAGGTGAGCTGGAATTGTTTACAATTTGAATTAGGATGTTTGATTAAAAAAATGTGTGCAATTCAAAACAAGTGACATATTTTCAGGTTGGCAGGATGTCTTATCGCCTAGAAAAGTAGAATGAGTGAAGTATTACCTCATTGAAGTAGGCGATATAATCAATGTTGTCAATGCCGGTTTCAGTGAAATCCTGAAGACTCTTTTTTGCCTCCTCATCCAGTATTACTATATTACTTAAATTCACGTCAATGTTGCTGAATTTGTCAGTCAGGTTAGTTGTATACTGAAAAATAACCACATGCCATAAAAAAAAATGTAGATTTGAACAACTTTCACATATTCCATAAGTTCTGTTCCATTTACTACATACAAAATTTCACAATTAAAAAGCTGCGATCACATAGTCAATGTTTGTGCACGCAATGTTTGCTTTGTCTAGACAGGCATAACTGCATAACTCAAAACTGTCTCTCCCAAACTATTACAAAGCAAAACAAAACACCACAAATTCCAAAATTAATGTTTTGAGCTTCAGGTATTTGACCCAGCTGCACATTTGACAATCTCCTCCGCTATATCATGGTGCAAGTCGAACTTAGTATTTACTCATTCATTACAACTTTTGCCATACTGATCATACTACTAAATTAAGCGCTTTTGCAAACTATTGTCCAGTGTTTTTTTTATTGCAATGACTCCTAAATTTATAGAAATACCAGCTAGACCCTGCTAGGATTTACTGATCTGTAGATATTTCTAGGACTACAGCTGCTCCTATTTCCTGGTGGTAGGTTGAGCATCACCATGCTGGCCGAGGGACGATTTTAACCCATCCCACCCAATGGGAATTAAGTGGGTGAGCGATTAAAATCGTAAAAATCAACTTACTGTCCCATTCTCACCAGAAACCCACCGACTGCCATTTTAACTTGGGAGCTGACTCAGGTCACAAACACACCTGCTGGAAACAGGCTGGTGCCTCTTTAATAAATAAAAATTGGGGTCCTATGACGTTATTAGGACACAGAAGCGATTTTAACTGGGCGGGTCAGAAATCCCACCCAGCGACAAACCCGCTGAGTAAAGACCATGGTGGGTAGGGCGAGCGCAGGGCCAACAGTGGCCTGCTGTCTCCCGGAAGAGGACCAAAGTCCTGCTCCTCTTGGATCCACGTTCAGGTAAGTTTTTAAAAAACTTTTAACATAACTTTTGGATGGTAGCCTTCAGCCTTCCCTTTAAGGACCACTGGTTTGGCTGCTGTGCGCCTGAGATAATTGACCGCAGCATGTCAGTTCCCAACATATTTCACAAAGGGGCCTGAAATGGGAGTTAGACCCCTGATTTGCATGAGCAATGGGTCGAACAACAGTTTCAGGCAGGAGCTCTGGATGACGACAGAGCACCCTAACCATTGTGGCATGGGGTACACTTCTGGTGCAGACTGAGTGCACACACTGCATGCCATATTAGACCCTTCAATGCCTGTTTCTCACCCAAAAAACGGGCCCTGCGCAATCAAATTTCTAGGCCCTCTTCATTTTTTAAATTGCGAGAGGAACACACTCCAAAATGATTTCTTCCTTTTCCTAAGGTATACATCCGATAGAAATAAAACAGAGAAGGTGGACAACTCTCCCTCACATCACTGTAAAGCGAGTAAAACCTCGTGGGATTGGCATCTGCAAACTGACTGACATGACTGGAAGGTGGATTTTAAGAATCACTTAACTGCAGGCACTCAGGTATTTAGGATCTGTGTGCTATTGTGAGTAATGGATTTCCAAGGCAGTTCTGAATTTGCAGTTTGCCTCTGACTCTATTCTCCCCCCCGCCCCCCTACTCCTTACTCACCCTGATTGAGCACTCATTGCTCATCATAGGTGCTTTTTGTGCTTATTTTCTCCGGATGAAGGAACAGTTGGATGGAGAGAAGCAGCAGCCCCCCTCATCAACCATGACAAACAGCAAGTGGGCCTGATAGAAGACAACAGGTGAGGGAAGGCTGTTTGTAGAAAGCTGTACCCAGCTCACAGGTCAATAGGCTGAGTCAGTTTCTTGGGATATCTCTGACGGGCAGTGCATGAAAAGGCTGCGCTTCACCAGGCAGGTTGCTGCTGACCTCTGCAGCCTGTTGTACTAGAACCTGTCTGCTGGACTAGAGGACCCTGCTTTGCCTGTGTTTGTAACAGTCACCGCTGCCCTTAACTTTTTCGCCACGGGCTCCATCCAGGCTGCTACAGGGGACATCACCCACAGGGGACAGCTGCATCAAGCAGGTCACCAATACCTTCATTGCCAGAGCAAACCAGAATATTAACTTCCCAATGGATGCCAACAGCCAGAATGAGCCCACTCTGGGATCTGCATCCCTCACGTCCACAGCATATTACACAATACTCATGTAGCCATCGAGGCATCAGAAGACGAGGCAGCAGTCAACAGGAAGGGCTTCCACTCCATCAACGGACAACTGGTGTTTGATCACCACAGAAGGATAATGTAAGTGTGTGCCGGTTTCACTGGCAGCTGCCACCACACCTTCATTCAGAGACATTCATCCATCGCTCCACTTTTTCACCTACCCGAGAATGTCAGAAGATGGCAGCTGGGAGACAAGGAATACCCTCTACACACATGGCTCAACCACCCTGCCTGAACAGCACAGATACAATCAGAGCCATAGGATCACCAGGAACAACAAAGGGCATAGAATTGGCATGTTGAAGCAAAGATTCTTACGTCTTGATTGCTCTGGGGGCTCCCGACAATATAGCCCAGACAAAGTGAGTCGCTTCATTGTAGTTTGTTGCATTCTATGCAACCTGGTAATGCAAAGATGATTGGAGTTGAAGGAGCACAGTAACAAGAGGCGTTGTCAGATGAGGAAGAATTGGATGAAGGCGACAAAGAACCACAAGAAGGAGAGACAGCACAATGCATTGCAGCTAGAGGGGCCAGGGAGCAGCTGACGGAACAGACTACAGAAGATAAGTGACTCCTTGAAAGCCCCTATCTATTCGGTTCTCCATTCTGTCCAAGGTGCACGCTTGTTTCTCCATGGTGGAGCCCACAGTCTGCATGGCAGCTGTCTGAGCTTCCACCAAAGCTGCAAAGGATGTGAACATTGACTCCTGTTGTGAGGGCCCGACTGCAGCATCCTTGGAGGTGGATACACTTTCCAATGTAGACTGCAGAGTGCTGGTGCCATGCAAGATGACATCATACAGGCTGGAAGCAGACTCCTCCACTCTTTCAGCTATGGTGGTGAAACTCCTTGGCAGGCCTTCCTATATCTGATACGTGTGAAGCAAGCAGTTTTCTTCTCATTGCAGGGTGTGTGAAGTCCACTTCTCTGTACTCCTCAGCAGAGGTGGGAGATGACCTCATCCTCCAGAAAGCTGTTTCCTGGGCTGTCCCTGCCACTGTTCACTAGTACTGGGTGCTTCACCACATGTAGGTCCCTCTAACTCACTCTCTAACCCAGGCCGGGTGCAAGTCTCTGTCCGCACTTGGAAGTACATGACTGCCTTTTTCTGAAGGATTCTCCTCCTCTAAGGTGCCTTCTTCAATGGGCTGTGTCTTCTAAGAAGGATCTACAGGCAAGAGAAAAGGGCTAAGAGATAGAATGGCACTGAGAGGCTGGACAGTAGCAGAGAACCGGCATCACATGCAGATTAATGTAGTCAAGATGCCCGATTGAGCATTATTATGAGGTTCATGAAGGGGTGCAAGTAATAGAGACCCTATTCAGAGAATGCCCAGTCTTGAAATCTCCTATTCTGAGAGCTCTGCAGGGGCTGCTGATTGCAGCACTTGCTGCTCTCCATTGGAGAGGTTCGCGATGTTGGCTGGTCCTCCCCCTGGGTCTTACTCCTCTCCCTTCTGCTGCGTGCCGTTTCGTCCTGCAGAAAGAGAGGGCGAAAGTTAGTGAGTGTCCCCTACAAGGGAGAGGGGAACATGTGTGGGGCTTCTGCTTGTTGTGCGCATGCTGAGAGGGAGAAGAAACAAGCAACAAGAAGCTAGCTGGATGGGGGAGGTGCTGAACGCGAAAAAATGTGTCTGGAGTGTGAAGTGAAGAGGAGCCATGAGAGAAGTTGGTGATTCTGCAAAGTCTATCAAGTGAGAATAGAATTCTGCAAGAGGTTGCTGTGAGAAGAGCATGGAAGAGGTGAGTGTGTGTCTGTGATAAGAATGAGGGGTGGTATGGGGGGTGTGCCCCTGTGCTGGGTGCTGAAAGGTGTGATGAAGGGAGGAGAGGGAATTGTTCAGAGTCCTGGGGGAGGATGGAAAGGACTACTGCCATGTGTTCTTGAGAGAAGTGGAGAGCTGTACTCACCCTTACTACTTTTTGTGGCCACTGAAGCGCTTCCTGTACGGATCCAGGTCCTGGGGTGATGCTCCTGGAGCTGACAATCTCAGCAATGTCTCTTCATGGCTGGTGCAATTGATGTTTTGGGATCCTCCCCTCACTGTCTGGAAAGAAAACTCCCCTCCTCATCTTGACATCTTCCAGTAGGACCTCCAGGGAGGCTTCAGAGAAGCTAGGGGCTTGTCTGAGACTCAAGTCGATACGGTTTCTTCCTTCAACACTCTAAAGCGAAATCTTCCAATAGGGAATGCAACCTGGCTTTAATAGGTGCATTCCCGCTTTAAATAGGCCTCTGGCTGGCCTGCCTAAAATTGTGCTGCCAAAGTAGGTGGGTTTCCTATTTTGTCAGTAAATCAGGCCCATGAGATGATATTGAGGCCTGGAAGTTAAAATACCGCAGGCCTGTTTTCTGGTGCAGCGGGACAGTTTCTAACTCACCTCACCACTCACTGTCCAAAATCTGGAGTTAACATTGAGGTCCAAATACCTCTTACGAATCCTAATTTAAAAGTATGTAATCAAATGGTCAAAATGAGTTCCAACAATTCAATTGGGCATTTTGAAATTGAAAAGCGAGTTTCATTATGTTGACAGGAACACAGCTTATGTCACCAAGCGCCTAAACCTGAAGCTTATTCTTGTAGTCAATGTAACCCTTAAGTAAATGCAGAGTGAAGGGTAGACAAAACAATTAAGAAAAGGCCTGTTTCATAAAATACTCACTTTAAAAACAGTTCCTTAGGCAAACTATACAAAGTATTTATTCACCCTCACCCCCTTTTTCCAGATATAGACAGGAAAACAAACTTAAAAACTACACTGCTCGAGTCAACATTTCAGTTGTGAAAAAGTGTTTCTCGCCGCAAGTGCTGCAGTGGTAGATCAACACAAGTTAAATGCTTGCGATCCTCCACTTTTTTTTTTATTCGTTCATGGGATGTGGGCGTCGCTGGCAAGGCCGGCATTCATTGCCCATCCCTAATTGCCCTTGAGAAGGTGATGGTGAGCCGCCTTCTTGAACCGCTGCAGTCCGTGTGGTGAAGGTTCTCCCACAGTGCTGTTAGGTAGGGAGTGCCAGGATTTTGATCCAGCAACAATGAAGGAACGGCGATATATTTCCAAGTCGGGATGGTGTGTGACTTGGAGGGAAACATGCAGGTGGTGTTGTTCCCATGTGCCTGCTGCCCTTGTCCTTCTAGGTGGTAGAGGTCACGAGTTTGGGAGGTGCTGTCGAAGAACACTTGGCGAGTTGCTGCATTGCATCCTGTGAATGGTACACACTGCAGCCATGGTGCACCAGTGGTGAAGGGAGTGAATGTTTTGGGTGGTGGATGGGGTGCCAATCAAGCGGGCTGCTTTGTCCTGGATGGTGTTGAGCTTCTTTAGTGTTGTTGGAGCTGCACTCATCCAGGCAAGTGGAGAGTATTCCATCACACTCCTGACTCGTGCCTTGCAGGTGGTGAAAGGCTTTGGGGAGTCAGGCGAGTCACTCGCCGCAGAATACCCAGCCTCTGACCTGCTCTTGCAGCCACAGTATTTATATGGCTGGTCCGGTTAAGTTTCTGGTCATGTTGGCCCCCAGGATGTTGATGGTGGGGGATTCGGCGATGATAATCCCGTTGAATGTCAAGGGGAGGTGGTTAGACTCTCTCTTGTTGGAGATGGTCATAACCTGGCACTTGTCTGGCGCGAATGTTACTTGCCACTTATGAGCCCAAGCCTGGATGTTGTCCAGGTCTTGCTGCATGCAGGCACGGACTACTTTATTACCTGAGGGATTGCGAGTGGAACTGAACACTGCGCAATCATCAGTGAAGATCCTCATTTCTGACCTTATGATGGAGGGAAGGTCATTGATGAAGCAGCTGAAGATGGTTGGGCCTAGGACACTGCCCTGAGGAACTCCTGCAGCAATGTACTGGGGCTGAAATGACTTGCCTCCAACAACCACTACCATCTTCCTTTGTGCTAGGTATGACTCCAGCCACTGGAGAGTTTTCCCACTGATTCCCATTGACTTCACTTTATTAGGGCTCCTTGGTGCCACACTCAGTCAAATGCTGCCTTGATGTCAAGGGCAGTCACTCTCACCTCACCTCTGGAATTCAGCTCTTTTGTCCATGTTTGGACCATGGAGGGGAGGGGTGGAGGACTCAGGTGGGGTGGAGTTTAGATTGATAAAGAGAAAAGACAAGGAAATAGTACAGGAAAGTGATGGGGGTAATGATAAACAGAGTGGGTCAGGAAGGGACAGAGCGTACAAACATAAGCGTGCACGAGCAAATGGGGCCGGGGAGGAAAGAATGGTAAAAAGACAAAATTAAAGGCACTTTATCTGAATGCGCGCAGCATTTGTAATAAGATGGATGAATTGACGGCACAAATAGGTATGATCTTGTGGCCATTCCAGAGATGTGGTTGCAAGGTGACCAAGGTTGGGAGCTAAATATTCAGGGTTATTTAACATTTCAGAAGGATAGGAAAATAGGTAAAGGTGGTGGGGTAGCTCTATTAATGAAGGATGAAAATGGTATAATGGTGAGAAATGATCTCAGCTCAGAAGATCAAGACGTTGAATCAATATGGGTGGAGGTAAGAAATAGCAAGGGAAAGAAATCACTGGTGGGAGTAGTAGATAGGCCCACCAACAGTAGCTACATTGTAGGGCAAAATATAAATCAGGAAATAAGGGGGGCTTGTAAAAAAGATAAAGCAATCATCATGGGCGATTTTAACTTTCACATAGATTGGACAAATCAAATTGGCAAAAATAGCCCTGAGGAGGAGTTCATGGAGTGTATTCAGGACTGGTTCTTAGACCAATATGTCAGGGAACCAACCAGGGAACAGGCCATTTTGGATCTAGTAATGGGTAACAAAACAGGATTAATTAATGATCTCAAAGTAAAGGATCCATTGGGAAGCAGTGATCATAACATGATAGATCCTCGCTCTCAAACTGGATGTGAAATTCTAAGGTCTGAAACTACTGTATTAAACTTAAATAAGGGCAATTATAAAGAAATGAGGGCGGAATTGGCTAAAGTGGACTGGGTAAACAGATCTGATGATATGATGGTGGATAAGCAGCGGCAAACATTTAAAAAGATATTTTATGATTCGCAACAAAAATAAATCCCTGTGAGGAGGAAAGACTCCACAAAAGGGGTGAACCAACCATGGCTAACGAAGGAAGTCAAGAATGGTATCATGTTAAAAGAAAAAGCATACAACATGGCAAAGATTACTGGTAAGCCCAAAGATTGGGAAAACTTTAAAAACCAGCAAAGGATGACTAAAAGAATAATAAAGAGGCAGACAATAAATTATGAGAGTAAACTAGCAAGAAATATAAAAACTGACAGTAATGACAGTAAAAGCTTCTACAAGTATATAAAAAGTAAGAGGGTAGCTAAAGTAAATATTGGTCCCTGAGAGGATGAGACTGGGGAAGTAATAATGGAAAACAAGGAAGGGGCAGAGGAATTGAATAGATATTTTGTATCTGTCTTCACAGTAGAAGACACTAATAACATACCAATAATAGTAGAAAATCAAGGGACAAAGCGGAGGGAGGAACTAAAAACAATCACTATCACTCGAGAAAAGTACTAGGTAAACTAATGGGTCTAAAGGCTGACAAGTCCCCTGGACCTGATGGCTTGCATCCGAGGGTCTTAAAGGAAGTGGCTACAGAGATAGTGGATGCATTGGTCGTAATCTTCCAGAATTCACTAGATTCTGGAAAGGTTCCAACAGACTGGAAAACCGCAAACTTAACACCCCTATTCAAGAAGGGAGTGAGACAGAAAGCAGGTAACTATGGATCAGTTCGCCTAACATCTGTCATTGGGAAAATGCTAGAATCCATTATTAAGGAAGTAGTAGCAGGACATTTGGAGACTCATGATACAATCAAGGAGAGTCAACATGGTTTTATGAAGGGGAAATCATGTCTGACAAACTTATTAAGAGTTCTTTGAGGAAGTAACGGGCAGGGTGGATAAAGGGGAACCAATGGATGCAGCAGATTTGGATTTCCAAAAGGCATTCGATAAGGTGCCACATAAAAGATTACTGCACAAGAGCTCATGGTGTTGGTGGATAATATACTGGCATGGATAGAGGATTGGCTAACAGAAAACAAAGTTGGGATAAAAGGGTCATTTTCAAAATGGCAATCTGTAACTGGTGAGGTGCCGCAGGGATCAGTGCTGAGGCCTCAACTATTTACAATATAGATCAATGACTTGGATGAAGGAACAGAGTGTCTTGTGGCCAAATTTGCTGATGATACAAA
The DNA here is from genome assembly GCF_035084215.1 of Heptranchias perlo. Taxonomy (NCBI): domain Eukaryota; kingdom Metazoa; phylum Chordata; class Chondrichthyes; order Hexanchiformes; family Hexanchidae; genus Heptranchias; species Heptranchias perlo. Next base: position 108,688,672 of record NC_090325.1, on the reverse strand, counting down.
GATAGGTGGAAAAGCAAGTTGCGAGCAGGACACAAAGTGTCTGCAAAGGGATACTGACAGGTTAAGCAAATGGGCAAAAATTTGGCAGATGGAATATAATGTGGGAAAATGTGAAGTCATTCACTTTGGGAGGAAAAATAAAAAAGTTAAAAATATATTATTTGACTGGAGAAATACTACAAATGCTGCGGTACAGAGGGATCTGGGTGTCCTCGTACATGAAACACAAAAAGTCAACATACAGGTGCAGCAGGTAATCCGGAAGGCAAATGGAATACTGGCCTTTATTTCTAGGGGAATGGAGTATAAAAGCAGGGAAGTCATGCTACAACTGTACAGGGCGCTGGTGAGACCACACCTGGAGTACTGCATACAGTTCTGGTGTCCTTATTTAAGGAAGGACATACTTGCATTGGAGGCAGTTCAGAGAAGGTTCATTAGGTTGATTCCGAGTATGGAAGGGTTGTCTTATGAGGAAAGATTGAACATTGAAGTTTAGAAGTTTATTCAAACATACAAGATTCTGAGGGGACTAGATAGGGTAGATGCTGAGAGGATGTTAACCCTCATGGGGTAATATAAAACTAGGGGGCATAGTCTCAGAATAAGGGGTCGCCCGCTCAAGACAGAAATGAGGAGGAATTTCTTCTCCGAGGGTCGTGAATCTTTGGAATTCTTTACCCCAAAAAGCTGTGGAGGCTGAGTCATTGAATACATTCAAGGCTGAGTTAGACAAATTTTTGATCAGCAAGGGAGTCAAAGGATATGGGGAAAGGGCAGGAAAGTGGAGTTGAGATAAAAATCAGATCAGCCATGATCTCATTAAATGGCGGAGCAGGCTCGAGGGGCCGAATGGCCTACTCCTGCTCCTATCTCTTATGGTCTTACGGCTGTAATGAAGTCTGGAGCCGAGTGGTCCTGGCGGAACCCAAAATGAGCATCGGTCAGCAGGTTATTGGTGACTAAGTGCCGCTTGATAGCACTGTCGATGACATTTTCCATCACTTTGCTATGATTGAGAGTAGACTGATGGGGCAGTAACTGGCCGGATTGGATTTGTCCTGCTTTTTGTGGACAGGACATACCTGGGCAATTTTCCACATTGTGGGGTAGATGCCAGTGTTGTCGCTGTACTGGAACAGTTTGGCTAGAGGCGCTGCTAGTTCTGGAGCACAAGTCTTCAGCACTACAGCCGGAATGTTGTCTGGCCCATAGCCTTTGCTGTATCCAGTAAACTCCAGTGTTCTGCTGTAGCAGGTTGCTGAATTAATGTCTGTCACTTCCTTTCTGGAAGGCCGAAGAATATTTAAATAACGGGAAATCTGTCCGTAGCTGTTATTATGCACCAACTATCAGTTGGCATCACAGCAGTATTTAACCAAAGTGGAGTGTGAAAGAAGAAAACCCAAGAGGTAAAAATGCCTTCAACAATAAAGGTGTTTCACACTTTAGATAACATTTTCTCAACTAGGAACATAGGAACAGGAGTAGGCCATTCAGCCCCTCGAGCGTGCTCCGCCATTTGATAAGATCATGGCTGATCTGTGATCTAACTCCATATACCTGCCTTTGGCCCATATCCGTTAATACCTTTGGTTGCCAAAAAGCTATCTATCTCAGATTTAAATTTAGCAATTGAGCTAGTATCAATTGCCATTGGTGGAAGAGAGTTCCAAACTTCTACCACCCTTTGTCTGTAGAAATGTTTTCTAATCCCACTCCTGAAAGGTCTGGCTCTAATTTTTTGACTGTGCCCCCTACTCCTAGAATCCCCAACCAGCGGAAATAGTTTCTCTCTATCCACCCTATCCGTTCCCCTTAATATCTTATAAACTTCGATCAGATCACCCCTTAACCTTCGAAACTCTAGAGAACATAACCCCAATTTGTGTAATCTCTCCTCGGAACTTAATCCTTGACATCCGGGTATCATTCTAGTAAACCTACGCTGCACTCCCTCCAAGGCCAATATGTCGTTCCAAAGGTGCAGTGCCCAGAACTGCTCACAGTACTCCAGAGGCGGTCTAACCAGGGTTTTGTATAGCTGCAGCATAACTTCTGCCCCCTTGTACTCTAGTCCTCTAGATATAAAGGCCAGCATTCCATTAGCCTTACTGATTATTTTCTGCACCAGTTCATGACACTTCAATGATCAATGTACCTGAACCCCAAAGTCCCTTTGGACATCCACTGTTTTTAAACTTTTTACCATTTAGAAAGTACCCTGTTCTATCCTTTTTTGATCCAAAGTGGATGACCTCACATTTGTCTACATTGAATTCCATTTGCCACAGTTTTGCCCATTCACCTAATCTATCAATATCCCTTTGTACTTTTATGTTTTCATCTACACTGCTTACAATGCCACCAATCTTTGTGTCATTGGCAAACTTAGATATGAAACTTTCTTTGCCTTCACCTAAGTCGTTAATAAATATTGTGAATAATTGAGGCCCCAAGACAGATCCCTGCGGACTCCACTAGTCACATACCGCCAATGTGAGTACCTACCCTTTACCCCTACTCTCTGTCGCCTTTTGCTCAGCCAACTTCCTAACCAAGTCCGTACTTTTCCCTCGATTCCATGGGCTTCTATCTTAGCTCACAGTCTCTTATGTGGGACCTTATCAAATGCCTTCTGGAAGTCCATATAAATAACATCCATTGACATTCCCCTGTCCATTACTTTAGCAACCTCTTCAAAAAATTCTATCAGGTTTGTCAGGCACGACCTACCTTTCACAAATCCATGCTGGCTCTCTCTGATTAACTGAAAATTCTCGAGGTGTTCAGTCACCCTATCCTTAATTATAGACTCCAGCATTTTCCCCACAACAGATGTTAGGCTAACTGGTCTATAATTCCCTGGTTTCCCTCTCCTTTCTTAAAAAGCAGAGTGACATGTACAATTTTCCAATCCAGAGGGACAGTTCCTGAATCTAGAGAACTTTGAAAGATTATAGTTAGGGCATCTGCAATGTGCTCACCTACTTCCTTTAAAACCTTGGGATGGAAACCATCTGGTCCTGGGGATTTGTCACTCTTTAGTGCTATTATTTTCTTCATTTCTGTTGTTTTACTTATGTTAATTTTATTGAGTCCCTGTCTCTGATTCAATATTAGTTTTCTTGGGACTTCCGGCATGCTATCCTCTTTTTCTACTGTAAATACTGACGCAAAATAATTATTCAACATGTCCGTCAGTTCCCCATTGTCATTGACAACATCCCCACTTTCAGTTTTTAAGGGGCCAACACTGCTCCTGACCGCCCTCTTTTTTCCTAACGTAACTATAAAAGTTCTTCATATTGGTTTTGATATCCCTTGCAAGTTTCTTTTCATACTCTCTTTTTGTAGCTCTTACTATCTGTTTTGTGACCCTTTGTTGATCTTTGTATCTTTCCCATTCGCCAGGATCTGTGCCATTTTTTGCCTTTTTGTATGCCCTTTCCTTAAGTCTTATACTGTCCCGTACCTCTTCAGTTGTCCATGGCTGTTTTTTTTGGCAAGTAGAGTTCATGGCCCTCAGGGGAATAAACTGATTCTGTATCACGTTAAATGTTTCTTAAAAAATTTCCCACTGATCATCAGTCGTTTTACCTATTAACAGATTTGCCCTGTTTACTGCGGACAGTCTCTGTCTCATCCCATTGAAGTCGACCGTACCCAAGTCTAGAATCTTAGCAGCTGATTCACTTTTTTCCCTTTCAAACACTACCATGAACTCTATCATGTTGTGATCGCTATTGGATAGATATTCACGCACAGTCAAGCTGTTAACTAAATCTGGTTCATTACTCATTACTGAATCTAGTATGGCTTTCCCCCTTGTTGCCTCTAGGACATACTGCTGCAGAAAACTATCCCGGACACATTCAAGAAATTCACTACCTTTCTGACAGTTGCTAGTCTGCTTTTCCCAATCTATGTGAAGGTTAAAGTCCCCCATTAAGACCACTATGCCTTTCTTACACGCTTGTCTAATCTCTGCATTTATACAATCTAGCACTTCAGAGCTGCTGCCAGGGCTCCTATACACAACTCCCACTATAGTCTTCGATCCTTTCCTATTTCTCAATTCAACTCATAAGGTCTCTGTTGGCTGCTTACCCCTCGTTACATCCTCCTTTATCATTGAAGTGATTTCATCTCTTATCACTAAGGCTACTCCTCTCCCTCTTCCATTTTCTCTATCTCTCCTGTAGACCTTATAACCCGGTGTATTTAGTTCCCAATCCTAACCATCCTGCAGCCATGTCTCAGTAATAGCTATCATGTCATACCCTCCAATTTGAATTTGTGCCTGTAGTTCATTTAATTTATTCCTTATACTCCGTGCGTTTGTATATAGAACTCTTAGTTGGGCCACACACCCTAGCCTGACCTTCAACTTTGATGCTGGGTTAATTGCTTTACACCTTCTAGTTTTTACTTTATCTGTAGTGCCTAAAGTACACTTTCTTTCTGCTGCTCTACGCTTTTCCCTTTCACTTGTTCTTGAACAACTATTTGTACTATTTGTATTGTAATTTTCCCCTGGGTCCTCCCCTCTCTTGCTTCTCTCAACTTTACTCTCTTCTGACTCCCCGCTCAGGTTCCCATCCCCCTGCCACTCTAGTTTAAACTCTCCCCAACAACAGTAGCACTGAGCTAACACAGGCCACCTTGTGTTAGGCCACCTTGTGCTCTATACAAAGTCCATGCCCCATTTTACCAATGAAAAAAATTACGACACGATGTCGAAAAGCAACAAAAAATTAAAAACAAGGTTTTGATGCCTTCATCTCCGCAACCCCAAAGCTTATCTCTTTTCAACATCCTGAAATGTACTTTGAAGAACGTATTGCTAAAGGAAACATCTTTATATCATTTTGCCCAGAGATAACACCAATGTTTTTACTTACTGCACTGAGATTTAGATCGATAGCGTTGAATAAGTTTTGTAGCTGGAAAGCTGAATATATTCCTTCATTTTTGTGGCATTTGCTGCACGAAATAAAAAAAATACACTGAGTTAATGCTCACACCCCAAGTGCTTTTTTATATATAACCCACTAAAGTGGTTCTGGAGTGGTTTGGCTAATGGTTATCATTGTTAAGGTGCATGTTGCTGCTCTTGGTCATTGGGTCATCTCCAATATGCCATCCCATTTTAAAAGAGTGCTAAAGTACTTCAGTGTTGTCATACAAACTTGAATACGTTAAAAAAAAGCTATAAAATTAAAAACCATTTGGGATAGAGCCCCTCAATAAAGCCCCTTGTGAAAAAAAAAACAACTATAAATACACCAACATAGCCCTTGGATACAATTTTTTTTTATTCGTTCACGGGATGTGGGCGTTGCTGGCAAGGCAGGTATTTATTGCCCATCCCAAATTGCCCTTGTGAAGGTGGAGGTGAGCCGCCTTCTTGAACCGCTGCAGTCCGTGTGGTGAAGGTTCTCCCACAGTGCTGTTAGGAAGGGAGTGCCAGGATTTAGACCCAGCAACGATGAAGGAGCGGTGATATATTTCCAAGTCAGGATGGTGTCTGACCTGGAGAGGAACGTGCAGGTGGTGTTGTTCCAATGTGCCTGCTGCTCTTGTCCTTCTAGGTGGTAGAGGTCGTGGTTTGGGAGGTGCTGTCGAAGCAGCCTTGGCGAGTTGCTGCAGTGCATCCTGTGGATGGTACACACTGCTGCCACTGTGCACCGGTGGTGGAGGGAGTGAGTGTTTAGGGTGGTGGATGGGGTGCCAATCAAGCGGGCTGCTTTGTCCTGGATGGTGTTGAGCTTCTTGAGTGTTGTTGGAACTGCACTCATCCAGGCAAGTGGAGAGTATTCCATCACACTCCTGACTTGTGCCTTGTAGATGGTGGAAAGGCTTTGGGGAGTCAGGTGAGTCACTCGCCACAGAATACCCAGCCTCTGACCTGCTCTTGTAGCCACAGTATTTATGTTTAAGTTAAGTTTCTGGTTAATGGTGACCCCCAAGATGTTGATGGTGGGGGATTCGGCAATGGTAATGCTGTTCAATGTCAAGGGGAGGTGGTGAGATTCTCTCTTGTTGGAGATGGTCATTGCCTGGCGCGAATGTTACTTGCCACTTATCAGCCCAAGCCTGGATGTTGTCCAGGTCTTGCTGCATGCAGACATGGACTGCTTCATTATCTGAGGGGTAAATTAGTTCATACTGCTACAGATAAATATTTACATTTGGTAAAAAACTGTCCATTTTCCCTCATGGTACATTAGTTTTTTAAATTTCCAACAAGTCTCAAGTATGTCATCCAACAACAACAACTTTCATTTATTAATACCTTCAACATAGGAACCCCAAGGGGCTTCGTAGCATCAGATGCCGTGAAGCGGAGGAAAGCAGCTCCTGAAGAGCTGCAGTACCCTGAACATATCGGAGAAAACGTTAAGTTTTCTTCACATAGGAGACGTGGTGTCCCTCTGCGCCAAAGGCACTATTAATGACTATCACCACCTTCACGTGAAGTTTCCTGGTTCAGTCATCCTGGGGTGACAATGCGAGGCACAGTCAATTGCTTCAGCATCCCCCAGACTTGGTTTGAAGGGGTGGGAGAAGAAAACCGATCAAGTTCCACTCCTGGTCATTGCTGACTGATCCTTACATATGTATGATGTGGAGATGCCGGTGATGGACTGGGGTGGACAAATGTAAGGAATCTTACAACACCAGGTTATAGTCCAACAAATTTATTTTAAAATCACAAGCTTTCAGAGATTATCTCCTTCGTCAGATGAATGAATGAAAAGGTTCTCAAATCGCATATCTTATACTATGTTGGGACAGCATCACACCAATCAAAAGGTGTCGTTGTTATTCAAACAGGCCAGTCACGGAGAACAGCACGTCCCAGTACACTAGATATACATTGTGTCGATTACACAGGCAGGCAGAAAGAAACTCAAAATGGCAAAGAGAGAGAGAGAGAGAATTTTAAAAAACATAATTTTTTTCCCCCTTTTTGCTGGTGGGGTTACGTGTAGCGTGACATGAACCCAAGATCCCGGTTGAGGCCGTCCTCATGGGTGCGGAACTTGGCTATCAACTTCTGCTCGACGATTTTGCGTTGTCGTGTGTCTCGAAGGCCGCCTTGGAGAACGCTTACCCGAAGATCGGTGGCTGAATGTCCTTGACTGCTAAAGTGTTCCCCGACTGGGAGGGAACCCTCCTGTCTGGCGATTGTTGCGCGGTGTCCGTTCATCCGTTGTCGCAGCGTCTGCATGGTCTCGCCAATGTACCATGCTCCGGGGCATCCTTTCCTGCAACGTATGAGGTAAACAACGTTGGCCGAGTCACAGGAGTATGAACCATGTACCTGGTGGGTGGTGTCCTCTCGTGTGATGGTGGTATCTGTGTCGATGATCTGGCATGTCTTGCAGAGGTTGCCGTGGCAGGGTTGTGTGGTGTCGTGGACGCTGTTCTCCTGAAAACTGGGTAACTTGCTGTGAACGATGGTCTGTTTGAGGTTGGGTGGCTGTTTAAAGGCGAGCAGTGGAGGCGTGGGGATGGCCTTAGCGAGGTGTTCGTCGTCATCGATGACGTGTTGAAGGCTGCGGAGAACATGGTGTAGTTTGTCCGCTCCGGGGAAGTACTGGACGACGAAGGGTACTCTGTTGGTTGCGTCCCGTGTTTGTCTTCTGAGGAGGTCTATGCGATTCTTCGCTGTGGCCCGTCATATCCCGATCGACAGTTCCGACGGGCCACAGCGAAGAATCGCATAGACCTCCTCAGAAGACAAACACGGGACGCAACCAACAGAGTACCCTTCGTCGTCCAGTACTTCCCCGGAGCGGACAAACTACACCATGTTCTCCGCAGCCTTCAACACGTCATCGATGACGACGAACACCTCGCTAAGGCCATCCCCACGCCTCCACTGCTCGCCTTTAAACAGCCACCCAACCTCAAACAGACCATCGTTCACAGCAAGTTACCCAGTTTTCAGGAGAACAGCGTCCACGACACCACACAACCCTGCCACGGCAACCTCTGCAAGACATGCCAGATCATCGACACAGATACCACCATCACACGAGAGGACACCACCCACCAGGTACATGGTTCATACTCCTGTGACTCGGCCAACGTTGTTTACCTCATACGTTGCAGGAAAGGATGCCCCGGAGCATGGTACATTGGCGAGACCATGCAGACGCTGCGACAACGGATGAACGGACACCGCGCAACAATCGCCAGACAGGAGGGTTCCCTCCCAGTCGGGGAACACTTTAGCAGTCAAGGACATTCAGCCACCGATCTTCGGGTAAGCGTTCTCCAAGGCGGCCTTCGAGACACACGACAACGCAAAATCGTCGAGCAGAAGTTGATAGCCAAGTTCCGCACCCATGAGGACGGCCTCAACCGGGATCTTGGGTTCATGTCACGCTACACGTAACCCCACCAGCAAAAAGGGGGAAAAAAATTATATGTTTTTTAAAATTCTCTCTCTCTCTGCCATTTTGAGTTTCTTTCTGCCTGCCTGTGTAATCGACACAATGTATATCTAGTGTACTGGGACGTGCTGTTCTCCGTGACTGGCCTGTTTGAATAACAATGACACCTTTTGATTGGTGTGATGCTGTCCCAACATAGTATAAGATATGCGATTTGAGAACCTTTTCATTCATTCATCTGACGAAGGAGATAATCTCCGAAAGCTTGTGATTTTAAAATAAATTTGTTGGACTATAACCTGGTGTTGTAAGATTCCTTACTTACATATGTCGGCACTGCACAAAGACAGGATTGGGAATGACTGTAAATCGCTCCCGTTGAATAGCCTGCTAAAACACGCCGTCCAGGCTCACACGTGAATAGCAGCCACTTGGCAAACCTGGATCCCTACCCCAGCATGAGTTTACCTTTGAGAGAGAAGGCGGCAAGGAGTAACCCCCCAAAACAAGCATTAAAACTTAGCACTAGGCATTTGTATCTGACCTGTAAACACTCTGAAAAGTGAGGTTTGTATTGGATTTGGAAAGCAGAGCCCCAGAAAGGAAATCTTTCCACTGTGAGTTCAACAAATAGGGGGTATCCAGAACCTTAAAGGTACAAAAGTAACAGATTTAGACAAATATTATACTTCAGCTACAAAAATTTTGATTTTCCAGGCATCACATGTAATTCGAACCTTTTAGTTTGGGATTGTAGTCAATACCAGCTTGAAAATTCTCAAACTGCATTTTAGAAATATAAACATAAACATTGAATAAAAATGGAATTACTACTTCTGCTGAGACTACTACAGCCTTTTCACATAAAATTCCATGTTTCTTTGAGAGATTTCCAGCTTTCTGCATGATGAATTTTTCTTCAGTGAATTATTGTAAAATGTAAAAATTCAGAATGGCTCACTAAGAGAGTTTCAAGCTTACAGGAGGCAATATCAGTAATATTTTAATATTTTAAACAAACAATAGCTGCAAAGGCTCCAACCCGTGTCATGCTGAATCCTATTTGATACCAAATTTTGGTTCATATTAAGAACAATTTCCATTTATACAGCATCTTTAACGTAATAAAATGCCCAAGGCACTTCACAGGACCAATTATCGAACAAAATTTGACACGAGCCACATTAGGAGATATTAGGACAGGTGACCAAAAGCTTAGTCAAAGAGGTAGCTTTTAAGGAACGTCTTAAAGGAGGAGAGAGAGGTAGCGAGACGGAGAGGTTAAGGGAGGGAATTCCAGAGCTGAGGGCCTAAGCGCCCAAATACATATTTTTCTAACAAAAGGGCCCAAAATTTGGCCAAAAATAAACACCAAAAGTGGAGTATGCAATCAAACAAAAATCCATATTTCTGGTTGACAACAAAGCTCTTCTATTTTACCTTAAATAAACTGTTGTCTTTTAAAGACTGACAAGCGAGTTTTTCCACATTCCCTCCTGCAATGAAGGTGGCCAAAACTACCAGCATCAAAAGCCAGGAGAAGATGAAGCTGACCCCAACTCCACTAAAAGAAATCACAGATTTGAAAAGGTTTTTAAAACTTTGAAATGAATATTATAATGAACATGTTTTTTCTCCAAAAGGCAACAATTCCATATTACATACATTTGTCGATCTATGGGACTGAAGTATTTTAAATATTTTGCTGTAATATTAATGAATTCTTACGCTATAAGAAGGTTGCCTCCTGTGTTTGATACACAGCCTCTTGTGGTTGGAGAAGCATGCTTGTCAAAGCCACAGGATCCACAAAGTAAACCAAGATAGTTGAAAGCAAGGATAAGTACCACTGAACAGCAGAGTGCAACACCGCCAAGCCATCTATAAAAAGGACACACACGCTGAGATCGCTTCTATTTTTAATAGTTGGAGAAGCATGCTTCTCATGTCAGATGCTTAAAACTCAACAAAATGGAAATTAAGACCACGTATGATTTTAAAACTTGCATAGAATGGTACAAGTCATTCAATGGGACTGTAAACAAATTTAAGGCACACAGTTCCTTCGTTACTTTGTTTTATCTGAAACCTCGAGATGTGGTAACAATGAATATGACACTTGATTCCTCCCTCATGTGAGCAGCAAATACATCTGGAAACATACAAGCTAGGTTTAAGAGATATTGAATTATTAAAATAATGTGCTAAACATTTTGCAAATAATTATGTTTAAGCTTTTTTAAAAAATGTCAATGTTGGAATCTTATAATGGATGTGTTAATACTGTTGTGTTGGAACTGTTGTGTTGAAGGTAAGCTTGAGAAAAAAAACCTACCTGTAGAAATCGTACTTTTCCAAATGTGGAAGATACTCGTGAAAGTATCTCTGACCCTGATTGAGATATGCAGCAGAAATATTGACTATATCATCAATAACAGCCTTCTTACGAAAACTTGAAATGTTCTCTCCAACTTGATTGAGTATACTCTTTACATCTGAAACAAAGGGCAAATAATATAAATCTGCACAGATACATGTGCGCACTCCATTAACTGTACCATTCTATCATTACAACTGCTGACTGAAACAGATGGAACACGCTCATGGAAATGCACTATGCACCATGGCATGGAGGGCACATCCTTTTATTGCCATATACAAATATACACTTTCATTGAAACACCGCAACTGAAAAAGTGTACAGAAGACTCAAGAGAATACAGTATTTACCAACACCACGAGACAATGTAAATGGGTGTTTACGTAAGGCTTCTATCGAATTGGTCATGAGTTTAAAATTTCCACATAGTAAAAGTGGTTTATTCAATGCACCCACAGTTTAATCGTTCTGTTTTCCATCACAAATGAGCAGAGGCTAACATGTTAAAATTCATGTGAATTCATCAGTTTTCCAGAAACATAGTTCATGACACTGAACTTTTTTTTAAAAAAAGACATTTAGTGCAGCTTCTGCAAACAGATTGCTTTGGAATTAGAAAATGGCGCATCACAGGCAAACACACAAAAATGCGCAGTATGTCACAGATTTTACAAACTGTGCTTAGGTTTTGCTTAAACTCACGAGGAAGTGCTGCAAAAATGAAATGAAGCTGCCATAAACAAGAGAAATACACCAGAAAAAAGTTTAATACAAATTAATTGAAAAATCGTTCTAAGCCAATGCTCTTTTGCACTCGTATGTTCCACAAATTTCTCTTCCAGTAAACTATCAGTTAAGCTACTGAATGTTACCACTCATTGTTTATTTAAGCAAAAGACAAATTAATGCACAAAATCAAATTGCAGAGAATTAAATTTTGCTATAGCTGTACCTGATGAAATGGACTTGGTTTCCTTTTGAACCACTTCTGGAGTATTATTAAACGCTGAATATCCCTAGAATTACATAAATAACCAAATTTTAACGTGTGAACCAACAGTGCAAATAGCTATTTTTATTATGTTCTCAGAAGCACCAGCAAAAAATGATATAATTTAACATAATTGGTAAAAAAAAAATCCAGGGAGGAAATGAGAATTTTTTTTAAACCCAGTGAGCAAGCAAGAATTAATTTGACTTCAATCATTGTTGCACCCACAGTACTGATATATACAGACATAGCCTCGTTAACAATCAATTATCTTTCAGCTGGGGAGGGGGTATGGCAGTCCATGGCAAGAAAATTTAGCCATTCCATATAAAACCCCAAACATGCATGGTAAATCTCAATCCAATTTTCCACTGTGTATGTGTAGGGGAGGGGACAGAAGATTTGTTCGATATCCTTCAACTAATAATTCTTGCATACTGCAGGTATTGAGACATTAAGTGTACTGATACCCTACAAGAACTTTTGAAAAAAATACTTTAAAATTAATTCAAGTTCAAAATTAATGAGTTTTTAAACAAAGCCCAGTACATTTTCAAAACCTCATTCCAAGTATGCATAATTTATATACATTCAAATTATTAGTTGAACCCTATTTTAGCTGTAAATTTCCAGTGTATACTTTAAATAATCAAGCCATCTACTGAAATTATTCAAGTCACATTTCCACACATCAACTTTTACTAAATTTCCACCTAAATGTAGCAACCAAAATCCAAGACAAAATATATTATCTTCCAATTATTACCATTAAAACAAACCTGCATGTCTGCTTTAAAATTAACATAATACTTTCAAATTCACTAGAAGCATAAACAGATAATTACACATATGCAGACATGCATACTGATCACATATATGCATTCATATCTTAAATACACAAGTATTACACAAACACATAAAAGAACCAAGTATTGAACTAGAAATAACATTTGTTATTTCCAAATGTCAGATGTAATTTACTGTTATGGATTCTACACAACCAAGGGAGGTGACTGGTCACAAGGAAAACCAAGGATGATCAGGCTCTGCCATCCACTTGTGCAAAGTATTTGATTACTCCATCTGACCTCAGTTCCATTCTTAAATCATCCATATTTTTTTTGAAGGAGTTAACGAACATAGCACAGATCTATTCCGCACTTGTCTGAGCACACAAGATGCAGCTACACGTACATAATGTTACACAAGCACAAGGACATGCATCTCAGCTTCGAGCACCTGTCAATTTCAACGTCATCCAAACTCTCCCTCACTAACCCTGATTTGCTACCACTACTTTAAAATCTCCTCCACTATTTTTCCACAAACTTTTTCCTCTGTCAATCACAGAATCATAGAACGGTTATGGCACGGAAGGAGGCCATTCGGCCCATCAAGCCTGCATCAGCTCTCTGCAAGAGCAATCCAGCTAGTCCCACTCCCCAACTCTTTCCCTGCAAATTTTTCTCCTTCAGGTACTTATCTAATTCCTTTTTGAAAGCCACAATTGACCCTGCTTCCACCACCCTTTCAGGCAGTGCATTCCAGATCCTAACCACTCGCTGCATAAAGAAGTTTTTGCTCATGTTGCCTTTGGTTCTTTTGCCAATCACGTTAAACCTGTGCCCTCTGGTGCGCGACCGTTCCACCAGTGAGAACAATTTCTCTCTATCTACTCTGTCTAGACCCTTAATGATTTTGAATCTCTATCAAATCTCCTCTCAACCTTCTCTGCTCTAAGGAGAACAATCCCAGCTTTTCCAGTCTATCCATGTAACTGAGGTCCCTCATCCCTGGAACCATTCTAGTAAATCTCTTCTGCACCCACTCTAAGGCCTTCACATCCTTCCTAAAGTGTGGTGCCCAGAACTGGACACAATACTCCAGTTGTGGCCAAACCAATGTTTTATAAAGGTTCAACATAACTTCCTTGCTTTTGTCCTCTTTGCCTCTATTTATAAAGCCCAGGATCCCGTATGCTTTTTTACGGGTTTCTCAACCTGCCCTGCCACCTTCAACGACTTGTGTACATATCCCCCCAGATCTCTCTGTTCCTGCACCCCCTTTAGAATTGTACCCTTTAGTTTATATTGCCTCTTCTCATTCTTCCTATCAAAATGTATCACCTCCTACCAAAATGAATCATGGCTGTTTCTAAGTTCACCCATTGCAGATTCCCTTGAACAAATTGAAAGTCATCTGAAGAAATTGTCATTCGTCTTCACAACCAAAAAAAGCACACCCAGGTAATACATAATCTTTGGAATACAAGATTCATCTTTAATACATCAATTTTGGTTGCAAAATAGGCACCACATGAATCCTGGCAATTACAGGCCAGTCAGCCTAACGTCTGAAGGAAACTTTTAGAGACAATGGGCTAGAAATTTGGCTGTGTAGCACCCGTTTTTCAGGCGCCACACAGCCTCCTTAGGTCCCAAAACGGCATCTGGAATGCACGCGCATGCTTCTAGCGTGACGTGCACCGGACACCATCTTGGTAAGGCGCAGATAACGAATGCCGGCATTCGTTATCTGCGTGGATCAGTGTGCAACGCTGATTTAAATAGCGACACACCATTTTGGCACATAACGCTGCAGCCAACATACTGTCTTAACCACGACCAGCTGAACATGTCAGACGGCCCAGAGGTCCCCCCCCCACCCCGCCCACCAGCGCTATTTAAACGGACCATGCAGGATTTACAAGTTAGTTGCTGGATTATTGCTTCTGGCTGCCGAGACATTTGTACCTGTTTTTGGAGATCTCCTATACTTGAATACTAGGACTAAGGGAAACAGCCTAACATTTAGAGCCAGGACTTGCAGGAGTGAAGTTAGGAAGTGCTTCTACGTGCAAAGGGTGATAGAAGTTTGGAACGCTCTTCCGCAAACCTTGGTTCATGCTAGCTCAATTGTTAATTTTAAGCCTGAGATTGATAGATCTTTGTTAACCAAGGGTATTAAGGGTAATGGGGCTAAGGCGGCTATATGGAGTTAGGTCACAGATCTCAGTGAATGGCGGAACGTGCTCTATGGGCTAAATGCCACTGCCACTTGCTGCCTCCTGTTATGCACCGCGTTCTTCTGCAAGAAAGCAGGACATGTGTCGGTGAGTGTCCCGCAGGATGTTTGGGTGATGTGCCCGTCATGGTCAACTAGCTGCCAGTGTGTGCGACCTGTGAGTTGTGGGTGTGCGACTTGCAACAGTGGTCATGTGTGATGGTGAGAGGAAGCATCTGATTGGAAGAGTTGAGTACTGATTGAAAGCGTTTGTTGGTATGTGGGTAATGGGGGATGTAGTGTGTGGAGCAGTGAATGCGACGAGTGGTGCAGTTGGCAGTTGCACTTGACAGTTGACCTCACTCACCTTGACCACTCGTGTCAAAGCATTGAACTTCTTCCTGCACTGCATCCATGTTCGTGGTGCTATGGGCCTGGCATTGACCATCCACTACTGCCTCCCACTGAATCTTGAGCATACGTCTGGAGGGCCTCTTGTCCCCCCTGCGGATATAGGATGCCCCACTTTCTGTCCACCTTTTGCACCAAGGTCTCCAGTGTACCAGCAGAGAACCTTGGTGCACACTCTCTCGCAAGCCTGGTACAAACTCAGATCGGCAGATTGGTGAGGTCTGGCGTGCAGATTGGAGGATGTGGGATTTAGTAGTGCGCAACCTTTATTCAACGTTTTAACATAACTCATCAGTTTGTAAACATAGGGACAGGACCTGCACCCATGTTTTACACGTGCGATGTCACCTGTATCTTATATTTTGGACTTTTATATATGGTGCAGCCTGCCTTTGAGACGTGCAAGCAACTAACGCGAGATTTGGCCCCCCTGCTTGTGAGAACATCGCAGCTAAGCCTTCTTGCTGCGTTTCAATCAGGTAAATGAGGCAGCACGAGTCTCATGTGCTGCCTGCATCGGAACCACCGGGTGGGGGCCAATCGCGCACTGCGATGCCTGCGCCCGGATTCGGGGGTTAACCAATTTAGCCCCCATTAATCCAGGACAAAATTAATTGGCACTTGGAAAAGTATGGGCTAATAAATGAAAGTCAGCACAGATTTGTTAATGGAAATTCGCATTTGACTAACTTGATCCGAGCTCTTCGATGAAGTAAGGGAGAGGGTTGATGAGGGTAGTGCGGTTGATGTTGTGGACATGGACTTTCAAAAGGCATTTGATAAAGTACCACATAATAGATTTGAGCACAAAATTAAAGCCCATGGGATTAAAGGGACAATGGCAGCGTGGATGCAAAATTGGCGTAAGAACAGAAAGCAAAGGGTAGAGGTGAACGATTGTTTTTCGGACTGGGGGGAAGTCAACAGTGGTTTTCCCCAAGAGTCAGTATTAGGACCACTGCTGTTTTTGATATACATTAAATAGCCTGGACTTGAGTATTGTTTGGAGCTGACACAAAACTCAAGTGTAGTAAACAGTTAGGAGGATATTAACAGACTTCAGGAGGACATAGACAGACTGGTGAAATGGGCAGACACATGGCAGATGAAATTTAATGCAGAGAAGTTGTGAAGTGATACATTTTGGTAGAAATAAGGAGAGGCAATATAAACTAAATGACACAATTTTAAAGGAAGGGCAGGAACAGAGACACCTAGAGGTGGCAGGACAAGTTGAGAGTGTTAAAGAAGCATATGGGATCCTGGGCTTCATTAATAGAGGCATAGAGTACAAAAGTAAGGAAGTTATGCTAAACCTCTATAAAACATGAGTTAGGGCTCAACTGGAGTATTGTGTTCAATTCTGGGCACCACACTTTAGGAAGGATGTCAAGGCCTACGAGAGGGTGTGGAAGAGATTTACTAGAATGGTACCAGGGATGAGGGACTTCAGTTATGTGGAAAGAGTGGAGAAGCTGGGGTTGCTCTCCTTAGAGTAGAGAAGGTTAAGAGGAGATTTGATAGAGGTGTTCAAAATCATGAACGGTTTTGATAGAGCAAAAAATGAGAAACTGTTTTCAGTGGCAGAAGGGTCGATAACCAGAGGACACAGATTTAAGGTAATTGGCAAAAGAACCAGAGGCGATATGAGGAAACATTTTTTTACGCAGCGAGTTGTTATGATCTGGAATGCACTGCCTGAAAGGGTGGAGGAAGCAGATTCAATAGTAAATTACAAAGGGAATTGGATAAACACTTGAAGGGAAAACATTTACAGGACTATGGGGAAAGAGCAGGAGAGTGGGACTAATTGGATAACTCTTTCAGAGAGCCGGCATAGCCACGATGGTCTGAATGGCCTCCACCTGTGCTGTACCATACAATGGTACTACGATGAAATCCCAGAATCTGTCATGTAGAATACAATTTTCAATACTGTAGTAACAATCAACACTTTGGAATTTAGTTGAAATTAAAAAGTGCCAGCCTTAAGAGCACAACAGCCTGGAGAACTCCGAAGGGTCAGCATAACATATAATTAGAATTTAAAAAGTTCCAAGTTAATGGAGCATTGCTTACCTTGGAAATCAAGTTTGTAAAATCTGTTTTCAGTACATCATTCACTTTGGTGAGTTCAGAGTCCACATCTTTTAACTTAAGTATTCAAAAACAAAATTTCAGGTGGCTCAAAAAGGTGACAATATAATGATTGCTT
Organism: Heptranchias perlo; assembly: GCF_035084215.1. Lineage (NCBI taxonomy): Eukaryota > Metazoa > Chordata > Chondrichthyes > Hexanchiformes > Hexanchidae > Heptranchias > Heptranchias perlo. Next base: position 108,671,264 of record NC_090325.1, on the reverse strand, counting down.
AACGATTAGAAAACTTACCAAGTAAAATGCTAAGGAAAAAGGAATTGTGCAGATTTCAATGCTGTTAAGAGTAAATAGTTTGAAATATTTTTGTAATGCATACAACTAAAACCAAAAATACAATTAATTTCAAACAGTACTGAGCTTTGTGGATACTATAATTTAATTGCAATCTGCATTTAGATGGGAAAGACTATAAAGTCTACAGCAATATACACAATTTTGTTTACAGTAACATAGGCTGCAGGTGCTACATTTAGGTTTCTAATTTGATTAAATCAGGCTGCTAAATTTTTGTTTTACCCCCATGAACAATATTTGCAGATTGGGAATGGGACAAGGGGCAGATAAAATCAATTTTCAATAACATTTTTTTTAAAATTTCCCCAGGAGTCATATGCTGTCATTGGCTTACCCATTTTTGAATATCTGATTTGTTTATGCTCAGGTGGTAAATTCATGACCAGTGGGAAGTAAGTAGTAGGGAGAGGGGGCATGGGGAAAGTAAGTTATGAATTTAAATCTGAACATGTTATTTGGTGGGGGGAGGGGGCGCGGGAGGGGAGAGAAGAGTGAGGAAAGAAAGTGTATTTAAACAAAACAAATCTCACCGTACTAAAGTTTGCATTTATATTGAGAGAGTCCAGTGAACCCCTGATGTCATTACAATACGGAATAGTTCTAGGTACTCTGCAGGCTGCATCATTCAGTATGTTGTTCAGACTTGTTCGTACATCAGTCAAGTTTGCCTGAAGTTTGGTAGTTGTTTCGTCTAAAGTTTGACGTGAGGACTTCACATTCTCTAAAGCTTCCTTGGTTTCTGCGATGTCTGCGGATATAGAGAGGTAATCAAAAATTATTCCAGTTACTGCCCAAAATAAAATTTACCTTGGATGTCACCTGGCTGAACAAAATCCACCATATTTCAGCTTTGCATTTTGCAAATCCTTCTTAGGTAGAAAATAATGTTTTGTTTCTGCTTGCAGAGATATGATTTTCAAAAATTGAAAGTCTTTTTGTACTGGATATATGCAAGTGTAAGACTGGAAACTAATGTCTTGTGGCTTTAAACCAGGGTTGAGAGAGAGAGAGAGAGAGAGAGAGAGAGAGAGAGAGAGATATTATCTTCTACACAGGTCACACTCTCCCTTGGGTTTCTCTCCTAGCAGAGCATATTCTCCAAACAGAGAATCCAGCAGCACCATAATTTCAGTGCATTCCTATCAGCTTTGGCTCCGCTCCTCCTCGCACCACTACATGGATTTTTTGAGGTGTAATTTGTGGAGGGGTCATCTTACAAGTGGCTCACCTTATACACAGTATCTTAGTATCTTCAAGACCTCAAGAAAACTAAATTAACTTCATTGAAATATATATAATGATGCTGCAGTGATCACAGGTAATTCATGCTTCAGCAACTGCTTCACAGCTGTGTTTACTCATTATACAGCTGTAACTCATTTGACTAAAAACTGCACAAAATCCAGACGAAAGTGGCCTCTTAGAAAACCAGTAGTACATACACTCCAATAGGACTCGACTAAAAAATACTGGCCTTGCATTGATTCTATTTTTCAACAGATATTTTAATTGCTTAAACAGTAATTTTAGCAACAGGTTCAAAGACAGAGAGCCAGGATAGAAAGTTCACATATCCTGAATGATAGTTATGCTGTTCCATAGTTTTGCATAGGAACTGTATCTCTATATCTCAGTAGCAAGAGAATATATATTTATTCAAATAGAAAGGTGATCTGTATTCATTTAAAATTTTAATTTTACTTTTACAATAATGGCTAAATATACACACTCCAATTAGCCACAATGGCCCCGATATTAGCGGGCAGGCAGGCAGGGGCGATTGGGCGCGTGGGTAACCCGCCCGATAAAATCCGTCCGTTCCCCACACGATCATGGGTAAATTGGAGCCACTTAACGTGGCTTCTGGGTTTGGCGGGCAGACTGCGCACCTGTATCAAAGGCTGTCAGCTGGAGGAGCTCTATTTAAAGGGGCAGTCCTCCAATGGCTGCTCCTGGAGGAAACACCCAAATAGAACAATGCAGCAGCACAGGGGCAAGACTGCTCCTAGATTCAGTGATGCCTCACTCCAGATGCTACTGGATGGGGTGAGGAGGGATGTGTTCTACCCGGCGCACGGGAGGAAGTGGCTTGCCTCTGCCACCAAGGCCTGGCTCGAGGTGGCAGAGGAAATCACCAGCAGCAGCAACATCTCCCGCACCTGGATCCAGTGCAGGAAGCGATTCAATGACATAACTGGGTCAGCCAAAGTAAGTGCACTTACTCATTCTCCTACATACCGTCTTCCACATCACCACCCCCACCCCACAATTCATTCTGCACTGCCAACATTGCTCTATCACATCACTCCTCACACCCACTCAAAGCTCATCCTCAACTTACCTGCACTTCCTCACTTCCCCAGTACTCACCCCACCACGACCACTCAACCCAATCCTCAATGTCATGGCCCTGTCTCATACTCACCCTCTGATGCATCTCTTTCACAGTCAGCCGCACCCAAACCAATGCATTCAGCGGTTGGCCACGTCACCATCACTCACGCCTCTCTACTTTCTCCCCTTATAGGAGAAGAGAGCCCAGAATGCACAAGAGAGGGTGAGGACCGGAGGGGGGCCACAGCAGGCAGTCGTACTCACAGACACGGAGCAGGAGGCGCTGGAGCTGAGCTGCACCCTCGAGTACCTGTCTGTCGGGGACGCCGAGGCTGGCACCCAACAAACGTCTGGTGACAGAACTTTAACATTCAGCACTCACAATATCAATTCATGTTAACATGCCTTGCCATCTTCAGCATCTCAACATCTGTCTTCATGCTTAATATTGCCTTCTGTTCTCTCACAGAGCCTTTAGCGACCCCTGTGACGGCGGAGGCTGATTCCTCAGAGGACCTATTGGCCTCTGAGGGTGCACCGTCACATCTGAGCGAGACAGCCACCAGCGCAGATACACACACCTCGGTGGGTCCCCGTCCGCAGTTAGTTGGGGTCTCACATGGTGAGTTACCACACACGTGAGCATGAGCAGACACTGGTGATAGGGGCAGCTGTGGAGAGTCCGTGTCGGTGGAAGCACTCTTCTCCAGGCTCTGCTCAGCTGGACACAGATGCTGGACCCTGGGGGCCATCTAATAAAAGGAGAACATTCCAGGGGGTGCAGCACATTTGTGAGGTGCTGGAGCAGGTGCCACGCGCACTCTCCACAATCGCGCAGAGGATGGAGGAGTTGAACTCCCGCATGAGTGGAATGGCGGCACAGGTAAGGGAGGGAATCTCTGAGCTACTGTCACAGGGACGTGAGGGTATCTCAGATCGTGTCGCGGGTAAGTGCGGGAATGTCTGCGATGGAGGGAAGGCTAGCCTCCATGGAGCTTCAAACTCGGCTCACAAATGAGTCCACTCAGGCCCTGACAACGGCCATTCTGACTCAGGGTGAACAACATTCTGCCGCCTTAAACAGGCAGGCAGGTATTCTAGCACTGGCCTTACAAGGCTTCACACGTGTCCTCCAAACTGTCGTCCAGCAAAGTGGTAGGAGTGGTGTGGGCCTGGCCCGGGGAGGGATGACGGCGAAAGGGGACATGGAAATGGGGATGCCACTCAAAGCACTCCCACGTCTCACCCGTTGCCCCCCTCTCAACCAGTACCTGCAATGCTGCCTCCTCTCCAGGTGGCCAAGTCTGCCCCTGCACAGGTGCAGGTGGAACAGTCTTTGGAGGGGCCCTCATGGGCACCGAAACCCAGAGGGCATATGCTCAAAGCACTTAATCGGTCAGGGCATGAACAAGAGCAACCTGCCACTACCTCTGCTGCAGCCACAGATGATGCACCACATAGAAGTAGTCAGAAGTGAAAGGTGAAGGTTTTGTAAGCACAAAAGGGATGCACATGGGTGTTTGATGGTTGGTCATGTTTTTTTTATTTATATTTGCTTTTTGTTAAACGCACATTAAATATTATTATTGTCACCACTACTGCCACGCCTTGGCCATTCTTGACTGGCTTCTGTAATAAGGCCCTTTCATGAGGTTCACCATGAATGCCCACACTTGATGTCACCCATTGGGTCACTCCACAGTGGGTGTATGTGTAATTGCAGGACTATTTTGTGCCGGGGGGGGGGGGGGGGGGGGCGGGCGGGGGGCTGGTGTGGCCGCTGCTCGATCCAGGTGGCGAGGACTGGAGTCTTCACACTGTCTGATGTTAGGAGAAATGTTCACATATCAGTGATTCCCTGGCGTCATGAACAGCCAGGTGAGCCGCTGTTCTGCCCATGGATTGCTCCTCCTTCTCCTCCTCAATGTGGGTGGCAGATGTGGATGGGGCATTCTCAAGCGGCACCCCTCTCTGTTGTGCCATATTGTGCAGGGCACAACACACGACTATAATGCGTCCCACTCTATCTGGTGCATATTGAAGCACTCCCCAGAACGATCAAGGCACCTGAAGCGCATCTTGAGCAGCCCTATATCATGCTCAATTGTCGACCTGATGGCGATGTGCTGTCATTATATTGACGCTGTGGCTCGGTGGTGGGGTTCCTCAGAAGTGTCATGAGCCACGTGTGTAGGGGGTATCCCTTGTCCCTGAGGAGCCAACCCTTGCGGGTGTTCGGTGCATGGAAGAGGGACGCGATGTTGGACTCCCAGAGGATGAAGGAGTTGTGGCAGCTGCCAGGGTATCTGGCTCACACGTGAAGGAATCTCTTGTGGTGGTCACAAATGAGCTGAGTGTTGATGGAGTGATAGCCCTTCCTGTTCATGAACAGTCCTGGTTCGGTGAAGGTGCTCGTATTGCTAGATGGGTGCATTCGATTACACCCTGCACCCATGGGAAGCCAGCCACAGCATGGAATCCCACTGCCCTCTCCGTCTCGCTGAGGTCGTCCATGGGGAAGTTGACGTAGTGCGAGGCCCTGCGAAACAAACTGTCGGTGACCTGCCTTATGTGCAGACGACAGAGACCCCAGCGATGATCCCAGTGGTACCCTGGAATGATCCGGAGGTGAAGAAGTTGAGGGCAGTGGTGACTTTGACAGCGACAGGTAAGGAGATGCTGCTCGGCCCAGCTGGGAGCAGCTCGACATGAAGGAGGCTGCAGATGTCTGCGACTACCTGGCGACTGACTCTGACCCTCCATTTGCACTGCTCCTCAGATAGGTCCAGGAAGATGAGCTTCGGTCTGTAGACCCCGTTGCGAGGGTTATGACTCCTGCAACGTCGCTCTCTCTGTTGCCCTCCGTGCTCTTGTGCAGGTGTCTGTGGCGCAGCACTGTGTTGTGGAGCTCCAAGTGGCGGAGGTGGACGCCGTGCCTGGCAAGGCTGGTGATGTTGCTCGTCCTCGGATGAAGTGATGAATGCAGCCATGGCGCGCCCCCCATCCTGACTGTGAGAGTTTGAGGGGGTCCGCAAAGTAGGTAAATATGTTTGCACAGCAGAGTTTTGGGTGGAAAGTAAGAATTTTGAGTGGAAACAAAAATGTCTTGCAGCCAAAACTTTGTCTGAAGTGACGGAATGCTCTGCTGCAATAAATGAGGTTTACTCCCCACCTGTCAAATACTCATTTGCATCTCCCACTGCCTACGGGCTGAAACACGTCTGTTGCAACAGGGCGTGTTTCCCACAGCATGTGAAACACACTGAGGTTCCTTCAAAATGTCTACTCAATCAGGTATCTCAAGTACTTTAACTTTATGTACAAGTATGTAGATCATCATCCCGCCGGCTTTAATTGCCAGTGGGATTCCCGCATTCGGGAGGCGTACGCGCATCCGGTCGCATCACCGGGGAACCTGGAAGTCAGCGGGTTAGAGCCAGGCTCAGAGCCCGCTATGGATTTCTATGATTTTAGAAGCCCCCCGCTGCCCCCATGTAGCAAGCCCAACGAGAGAGGGGGCAGTTCTGGACTTCGTTTTCGGGAATGAAGCTGGGCAGGTGGAAGGAGCATCAGTGGGAGAGCATTTTGGTGGTAGTGAACATAATTCAATTAGATTTAGCATAGTTATGGAAAAGGCAAATATAGAACAGGAGTAAATAGATTAAAGGGTAAGATGGTACATGAGCAGTGGTGTTCATTTAAGGAGTTATTTTTCAACTTTCAAAAGAAATATATTCCACTGAGGAAAAAAGGGTGTAAAAGAAATGACAGCCATCTGTGGCTAAGTAAAGAAATTAAGGATAGTATCCGACTAAAAACAAGGACATAAGGTAGCCAAACTTAGTGGGAGGATAGACGATTGGGAAGTCTTCAAAAGTCTTCAAAAGACAGCAAAAAGTAACTAAAGGAGCGCTGAGAGGAGCCGAGCCGAGCGGAGGGAGCGTCCGATAAAAGGCGGGATTTCAGAGCGCTGAGAACAGCTGAGAGGAGCCGAGCCGAGCGGAGGGAGCGTCCGATAAAAGGCGGGATTTCAGAGCGCTGAGAACAGCTGAGAGGAGCCGAGCCGAGCGGAGGGAGCGTCCGATAAAAGGCGGGATTTCAGAGCGCTGAGAACAGCTGAGAGGAGCCGAGCCGAGCGGAGGGAGCGTCCGATAAAAGGCGGGATTTCAGAGCGCTGAGAACAGCTGAGAGGAGCCGAGCCGAGCGGAGCTGCGACCGAGTTCGAAGTGACGTCAGGAATCAGATCAGGGGAGGCACCTGATTGGTGAGTAGGTTCAGGTGAGTATTTCTACTTATCTACAGTAACTGAAGTAAAAGGAAAGGGAAGGTCTGCAGGTCTTATAGGAAGTAGCGTTTATTTTTTAGTGAATCAAAGTCCCTAGTGTAGTTAACATTCTCTAAATTGAGAACAATTTAAAGGAGTAAACTCCTTAAAGGGAGTGGTAAGTAGTTTTTCTTTCCTTTTTTTTTCTCTTGACATTGTAGTTGTTCTTAAGCTAATTTAAGGGTTAAGTCATGGCAGGAGATCCCAGCGCCGTGTCATGTTCCTCTTGTGGGATGTGGGAATTCAGGGCTCCTTCCTGTATCCCTGATTCCTTCACCTGCGGGAAGTGTGTCCAGCTGCAGCTATTGTTTGACCGCTTGACGGCTCTGGAGCTGCGGATGGATTCACTTTGGAGCATCCGCGATGCTGAGAAAGTCGTGGATAGCACGTTCAGTGAGTTGGTCACACCGCAGATAAAAATTACTGAGGGAGATAGTGAATGGGTGACCAACAGACAGAGGAAGAGTAGGAAGGCAGTGCAGGGGTCCCCTGCGGTCATCTCCCTCCAAAACAGGTATACCGTTTTGGATACTGTTGGGGGAGATGGCTCACCAGGGGAAGGTGGCAGTGGCCAGGTTCATGGCACCGTGGCTGGCTCTGCTGCACAGGAGGGCAGGAAAAAGAGTGGCAGAGCTATCGTGATAGGGGACTCGATTGTAAGGGGAATAGACAGGCGTTTCTGCGGACGCAACCGAGACTCCAGGATGGTATGTTGCCTCCCTGGTGCAAGGGTCAAGGATGTCTCGGAGCGGCTGCAGGACATTCTGGAGGGGGAGGGTGAACAGCCAGTTGTCGTGGTGCATATAGGCACCAACGATATAGGTAAAAAACAGGATGAGGTCCTACAAGCTGAATTTAGTGAGTTAGGAGTTAAACTAAAGAGTCGGACCTCAAAGGTAGTAATCTCAGGATTGCTACCAGTGCCACGGGTTAGTCAGAGTAGGAATGACAGGATAGCTAAGATGAATACGTGGCTTGAGAGATGGTGCAAGCTGGAGGGATTCAAATTCCTGGGCCATTGGAACCGGTTCTGGGGGAGGTGGGACCAGTACAAATTGGACGGTCTGCATCTGGGCAGGACTGGAACCAATGTCCTAGGGGGAGTGTTTGCCAGTGCTGTTGGGGAGGGTTTAAACTAATGTGGCAGGGGGATGGGAACCGATGCAGGAAGTCAGTGGGAAATAAAGTGGTGACAGAAACAAAACGCAGTAAGGGAGAGTGTACAGAACATGACCGGACAGATGGTCTGAGAAAGCAGGGCAAAGACCAAGGGAAGTCTAGATTAAACTGCATTTATTTCAATGCAAGAAGTCTGATGGGCAAGGCAGATGAACTCAGGGCATGGATGGGTACATGGGACTGGGATGTTATAGCTATTACTGAAACATGGCTAAGGGAGGGGCAGGACTGGCAGCTCAATGTTCCAGGGTACAGATGCTATAGGAAAGATAGAGCAGGAGGTAAGAGAGGAGGGGGAGTTGCGTTCTTGATTAGGGAGAACATCACGGCAGTAGTGAGAGGGGATATATCCGAGGGTTCGCCCACTGAGTCCATATGGGTAGAACTGAAAAATAAGAAGGGAGAGATCACTTTGATAGGATTGTACTACAGACCCCCAAATAGTCAACGGGAAATTGAGGAGCAAATATGTAAGGAGATTACAGACAGCTGCAAGAAAAATAGGGTGGTAATAGTAGGGGACTTTAACTTTCCCAACATTGACTGGGACAGCCATAGCATTAGGGGCTTGGATGGAGAGAAATTTGTTGAGTGTATTCAGGAGGAATTTCTCATTCAGTATGTGGATGGCCCGACTAGAGAGGGGGCAAAACTTGACCTCCTCTTGGGAAATAAGGAAGGGCAGGTGACAGAAGTGTTAGTGAGGGATCACTTTGGGACCAGTGATCATAATTCCATTAGTTTTAAGATAGCTATGGAGAAGGATAGGTCTGGCCCAAAAGTTAAAATTCTAAATTGGGGAAAGGCCAATTTTGATGGTATTAGACAGGAACTTTCAGAAGTTGATTGGGAGAGTCTGTTGGCAGGCAAAGGGACGTCTGGTAAGTGGGAGGCTTTCAAAAGTGTGTTAACCAGGGTTCAGGGTAAGCACATTCCTTATAAAGTGAAGGGCAAGGCTGGTAGAAGTAGGGAACCTTGGATGACTCGGGAGATTGAGGCACTCGTCAAAAAGAAGAAGGAGGCATATGACATGCATAGGCAGCTGGGATCAAGTGGATCCCTTGAAGAGTATAGAGATTGCCGGAGTAGAGTTAAGAGAGAAATCAGGAGGGCAAAAAGGGGATATGAGATTGCTTTGGCAGATCAGGCAAAGGTGAATCCAAAGAGCTTCTACAAATACATAAAGGGCAAAAGGGTAACTAGGGAGAGAGTAGGGCCTCTTAAGGATCAACAAGGTCATCTATGTGCGGAACCACAAGATATGGGTGAGATCCTGAATGAATATTTCACATCGGTATTTACGGTTGAGAAAGGCATGGATGTTAGGGAACTTGGGGAAATAAATAGTGATGTCTTGAGGAGTGTACATATTACAGAGAGGGAGGTGCTGGAAGTCTTAACGCGCATCAAGGTAGATAAATCTCCGGGACCTGATGAAATGTATCCCAGGACGTTAAGGGAGGTTAGGGAGGAAATTGCGGGTCCCCTCGCAGAGATATTTGAATCATCCACCGCTACAGGTGAGGTGCCTGAAGATTGGAGGGTAGCAAATGTTGTGCCTTTGTTTAAGAAGGGCGGCAGGGAAAAGCCTGGGAACTACAGACCAGTGAGCCTGACATCTGTAGTGGGTAAGTTGTTAGAGGGTATTCTGAGGGACAGGATCTACAAGCATTTGGAGAGGCAGGGACTAATTAGGAACAGTCAGCATGGTTTTGTGAGAGGAAAATCATGTCTCACGAATATGATTGAGTTTTTTGAAGGGGTAACCAAGAAGATAGATGAGGGCTGTGCAGTAGACGTGGTCTACATGGACTTCAGCAAAGCATTTGACAAGGTACCGCATGGTAGGTTGTTACATAAGGTTAAATCTCATGGGATCCAAGGTGAGGTAGCCAATTGGATACAAAATTGGCTTGACGACAGAAGACAGAGGGTGGTTGTCGAGGGTTGTTTTTCAAACTGTCCAGCGGTGTGCCTCAGGGATCGGTGCTGGGTCCGCTGTTATTTGTTATTTATATTAATGAATTGGATGAGAATTTAGGAGGCATGGTTAGTAAGTTTGCAGATGACACCAAGATTGGTGGCATTGTGGACAGTGAAGAAGGTTATCTAGGATTGCAACGGGATCTTGATAAATTGGGCCAGTGGGCCGATGAATGGCAGATGGAGTTTAATTTAGATAAATGTGAGGTGATGCATTTTGGTAGATCGAATCGGGCCAGGACCTACTCCGTTAATGGTCGGGCGTTGGGGAGAGTTATAGAACAAAGAGATCTAGGAGTACAGATTCATAGCTCCTTGAAAGTGGAGTCACAGGTGGATAGGGTGGTGAAGAAGGCATTCAGCATGCTTGGTTTCATTGGTCAGAACATTGAATGCAGGAGTTGGGATGTCTTGTTGAAGTTGTACAGGGCATTGGTGAGGCCACACTTGGAGTACTGTGTACAGTTCTGGTCACCCTATTATAGAAAGGATATTATTAAACTAGAAAGAGTGCAGAAAAGATTTACTAGGATGCTACCGGGACTTGATGGTTTGACTTACAGGGAGAGGTTAGACAGACTGGGACTTTTTTCCCTGGAGAGTAGGAGGTTAAGGGGTGATCTTATAGAAGTCTATAAAATAATGAGGGGCATAGATAAGGTCGATAGTCAAAATCTTTTCCCAAAGGTAGGGGAGTCTATAACGAGGGGGCACAGATTTAAGGTGAGAGGGGAGAGATACAAAAGGATCCAGAGGGGCAATTTTTTCACTCAAAGGGTGGTGAGTGTCTGGAACGAGCTGCCAGAGGCAGTAGTCGAGGCGGGTACAATTTTGTCTTTTAAAAAGCATTTGGACAGTTACATGGGGAAGATGGGTATCGAGGGATATGGGCCAAGTGCAGGCAATTGGGACTAGCTTAGTGGTATAAACTGGGCGACATGGACATGTTGGGCCGAAGGGCCTGTTTCCATGTTGTAACTTCTATGATTCTATGATTGATTAAGAAAGGGAAGATAGATTATGAAAATAAATTAGCAAAAAATATAAAAACAGATAGCAAGAGTTTCTACAGTTATATAAAAAGAAAAAGGGTGGCTAAGGCAAACGTAGGTCCCTTAGAGGATGAGACCGGGAAATTAATGGTGGGAAACATGGAGATGGCAAAAATGCTGAACAAATATTTTGTTTCAGTCTTTACGGTAGAGGACACTAAGAATATCCCAACACTGGACAAACAGGGGGCTCTGGGGGGGAGGAGCTAAATACGATTAAAATCACTAAGGAATTGGTACTCAGTAAATTAATGGGACTCAAGGCGGATAAATCCCCTGGACCTGATGGCTTACATCCTAGGGTCTTGAGGGAAGGGGAAGTGGCAGTAGGGATTGTGGATGCTTCTCTGGACTCGGCAAAGGTCCCAGCAGATTGGAAAACTGCTAATGTAACACCCTTATTTAAAAAGGGTAGTAGGCAGAAGGCTGGAAATTATAGACCAGTTAGCCTAACATCTGTGGTGGGTAAAATTTGGGAGTCTATTAAGGAGACAGTAGCAGAACATTTGGATAAACATAATTTAATAGGACAAAGTCAGCATGGCTTTACGAAGGGGAAGTCATGTCTGACAAATTTGCTTGAGTTCTTTGAGGTCATAACGTACAGGGTGGATAAAGGGGAACCAGTGGGCGTGGTGTATTTAAACTTCCAGAAGGCATTCGACAAGGTGCCACAAAAGATTATTGCTCAAGATAAAGAATCACTGGATTGGGGGTGATATTCTGGCATGGGTGGAGGATTGGTTATCTAACAGGAAGCAGAGAGTTGGGAATGGTTCATTCTCGGACTGGCAACCAGTAGCCAGTGGTGTTCCGCAGGGGTCGGTGCTGGGTCCCCAACTCTTTACAATCTATATTAACGATTTGGAGGAGGGAACCGAGTGTAACATATCAAAGTTTGCAGATGATACAAAGATGGGAGGGAAAGTAGAGAGTGAGGAGGACATAAAAAACCGACAAGGGGATATAGACAGGCTGGGTGAGTGGGCGGAGATTTGGCAGATGCAATACAATATTGGAAAATGTGAGGTTATGCACTTTGGCAGGAAAAATCAGAGAGCAAGTTATTATCTCAATGGCAAGAAACTGGAAAGTACTGCAGTACAAAGGGATCTGGGGGTCCTGGTGTAAGAAAATCAAAAAGTTAGTATGCAGGTGATCAAGAAGGCCAACGGAATGTTGGCTTTTATTGCTAGGGGGATAGAATATAAAAACAGGGAGATATTGCTGCAGTTATATAAGGTGAGACCGCACCTGGAATACTGCATACAGTTTTGGTCTCCATACTTAAGAAAAGACATACTTGCTCTCGAGGCAGTACAAAGAAGGTTCACTCGGCTAATCCCGGGGATGAGGGGGCGGACATATGAGGAGAGGTTGAGTAGATTGGGACTCTACTCATTGGAGTTCAGAAGAATGAGAAACAAATAAGATTGTGAAGGGGCTTGATCGGGTGGATGCGGTAAGGATGTTCCCAAGGATAGGTGAAACTAGAACGAGGGGGCATAATCTTAGAATATGGGGCTGCTTTTTCAAAACTGAGATGAGGAGAAACTTCTTCACTCAGAGGGTAGTAGGTCTGTGGAATTTGCTGCCCCGGGAAGCTACATCATTAAATAAATTTAAAACAGAAATAGACAGTTTCCTAGAAGTAAAGGGAATTAGGGGTTATGGGGAGCGGGCAGGAAATTGGACATGAATTTAGATTTGAGGTTAGGATCAGATCAGCCATGATCTTATTGAATGGCGGAGCAGGCTCGAGGGGCCGATTGGCCTACTCCTGCTCCTATTTCTTATGTTCTTATGTGTTCTTATAAAAGTTCTCAATTGGGGAAAGGCAAATTTTAGTGAGCTGAGAAGTGATTTAGCAAAAGTGGACTGGAAACAGCTACTTGAAGGTAAATCAGTGTCAGAACAGTGGGAGGCATTCAAGGGGGAAGATAGTGAGGGTTCAGAGCAAATATGTTCCCACAAAGAAAAAGGGTGGGACTGCCAAATCTAGAGCCCCTGATGTCAAGGGGCATACAGGGTAAGATAAGGCAAAAAAGGGAAGTTTATGTCAGACACCAAGAGCTCAATACTGCAGAAAGCGTAGAGGAGTATAAGAAGTGCAGAGGTGAAATTAAAAAAGATTAGGAAAGCAAAGAGAAGGCATGAAAAACTACTGACAAGTAAAATCAAGGAAAACCCAAAAATGTATTATAAATACATAAAGAGCAAGAGGATAACTAAAGAAAGAGTAGGGCCTATTAGAGACCAAAAAGGTAACCTTTGTGTGGAGGCAGAAGATGTGAGTATGGTTCTTAATGAAGATTTTGCATCTGTCTTCACAAAAGAGGGGGACGATGCAGACATTGTCGTTGAGGAGTAGGAGTGTGAAATATTGGATGGGATAAACATAGTGAAGGAGGAAATATTAAGGGGATTAGCATCTTTGAAAGTAGATAAATTGCCAGGCCCGGATGAAACGTATCCCAGGCTGTTAAGAGAAGCAGGGGAGGAAATAGCAGAAGCTCTGACCATCATTTTCCAATCTTCTTTGGCTACAGCCATGGCGCCGGAGGATTGGAGGACTGCTTATGTTGTACCGTTATTTAAAAAGGGAGAAAAGGATTGACCGAGAAATTACAGGCTCGTCAGTCTAACCTTGGTGGCGTGCAAATTAATGAAAACAATTCTGAGGGATGGTATAAATCATCATTTAGAAAGGCACGGATTAATCATAGACAGTCAGCGTGGATTTGTTAAGGGAAAGTCGTGTCTGACTAACTTGGTTGAATTTTTTGAGGAGGTAACGAGGGTCGATGAGGGTAGCGCAGTTGATGCAGTCTACATGGATTTTAGCAAGGCTTTTGACACATGGCAGACTGGTCAGAAAAGTAAAAGCCAATGGGATCCAAGGGAAAGTGGCTAGCTGGATCCAAAATGCGCTCAGTAGCAGGAAGCAAAGGGTAATGGTTGATGGGTGTTGTTGTGGCTGGAAGGCTGTTTCCAGTGGGGTTCCATAGGGTTTGGTACTAGAACCCTTGCTTTTTGTGGTATATATTAATGATTTAGACTTAAACGTGAAGGGCATGATTAAGTTTGCAGATGATACAAAAACTGGCCTTGTGGTTGAAAGTGAGGAGGAAAGCTGTAGACTGCAGGAAGATATCAATCGACTGCAGGAAGATATCAATGGACTGGTTAGGTGGGCAGAAAAGTGACAAATGGAATTCAATCCGGAGAAGTGTGAGGTAATGTACTTGGGGAGGACAAACAAGGCAAGGGATCACACAATAAATGGAAGGATACTGAGAGGTGTAGAGGGACAGAGGGATCTTGAAGTGCATTTCCACAGATCCCTGAAGGCAGGACAGGTAGATAAGGTGGTTAAAAAGGCATACAGGATACTTTCCTTTATTAGCCGAGGCATAGAATATAAGAGCAGTGAGGTTATGCTGGAACTGTATAGAATACTAGTTAAGCCACAGTTTGAGTACTGCGTACAGTTCTGGTCACCACATTACAGGAAAGATGTGATTGCACTAGAGAGGGTACAGAGGAGATTTACAAGGATGTCACCAGGACTGGAGAATTTTAGCCAAGAGGAAAGATTGGATAGGCTGGGGTCGTTTTCAATGGAACAGAGGAGACTGAGGGGTGATTTAATTGAAGTGTATAAAATTATACAGGGCCAAGAAAGAGTGGATAGGAAGGACCTATTTCCCTTAGTATAATGGTCAGTGACCAGGGGCCATAGATTTAAAGTAATTGGTAGAAGGATTAGAGGGGAGCTGAGGAGAATTTTTTTCAACCAGAGGGTGGTGGGGGTCTGAAACACATTGCCTGAAAGGGTGGTAGAGGCAGTCACCCTCAACTCATTTAAAAAGTACTTGGATGTGCACTTGAAGTGCCGTAACCTACAGGGCTACAGACCAAGTGCCGGCAAGTGGGATTAAAGCTGGATAGCTCTTTTTTGGCCGGAACGGACACGATGGACCGAATGGCCTCCTTCTATGCCATAACTCTCTGATTCGATGAGCCAGGAAGCCATTTTTCTAGATAGGTAATTTCTTCTAAATTTTGAGTAATCTTCAGTTAATAATTATAACTAAGTTTCCAATTAAAGATTTTAAAGAACCATTTCAAGGAGCAGTGATGTGTTGCCTGTGCACTGTTGTTGTTGTTGCTAGGTCAGAAGCTGCAGAAATCAGTCCCCGTCAAGGTCCCTGGAAAATAAACTGAAATGTGCAGTACTGATTCTCCACCTCTAGATGGCCCTCTATTTGCGAGTCTTTCAACATGCAAGGTGAGAATCTGGCACTGCAACACTAGACATTACAAAAAAAACCCACAAAACGTGAACATTCTGGGACTGAGAACCTCTGAACCATTTCCCTCAGATTTTTTTTTACATTCTGCATTTTTCTAAAACTGAATACAGAATTCTCTTGTATTTGATTTACTTTAATTTCATCTGCTTTTTAAACAGGTTTATCTAGAACTTTCTTGGTTATTTTTATACTTTTGGAGGACCGCTTTTGAAGAGCGACAACAATTCAATATTCAAAAGGTTGATAAAAGTTTTTGAAGAAAAATCTTTAAAAGAGCATTAGAAAAGCATTTTTAAAAAAATATTAAACTCGAACTCTTATTCGTTGGTGGATTTTATGCAGACAAATAATTTCCAAGCAGCTGATTTAAATGTATGTCTAGCCAAGGGGTAAAATCCACAGTAAAGCCAAGTACAACAATTAGGTATGGGTTGAACCAATAGACAGAAGAGATCAACAAAAGACCAAAAACAAACATGCATTCAAGACTTCACACATTTGATGTTGAAGTTACCTTTGATAGCCCTTTCCACTGTCACTTTAAGGTAAGGAAAAAAAATGAAGCAAAGAAAGATAACAATAGAAAACAATGTAGAACAGCAGCAGGAAATGGGTTTATTTCTGCCTGTTAAGAGTTGTCAGGTGCCCTAGCTTTTCTAAGCACTTGGTACACTCCAAATTACTATGATTTAGTTTGAGTAAATCAAGTAACATTGCAGTGCTTAAACAAAATTAAAAAAGCACCCTACCGAGTGTTATGCTGGCTTATATAGACCAGCAAGATCCCAGGTTTGATTCTTGGTCTGTACAGAATCAGCTGATCCCAGCCAGAACAACATTGAGGAAATCAAATCAGTTAACATTTCCTTCACCGTTTCACTCTTGCAATCTCTATTGGAATGTGTGCACATTGGGCAGGGACTGGCTTGGGATCAACCGCAACCCTCTCCTCCCCTGATCCACGCATTAATAGATTGACAGTACACACTGTCAATGAAACAATGGCAAGTTCGGCATGCTATCCAAGGTCAACGCCAGTTATGGAACAACACAGCAGCACAAGTCACTGTCTTTAGGAGTTGAAAAAATGTATTGGTGAATGAGGAAAATTCAGACTACAGGTGTTGGCAGCTCATTTTCACAGCTTCATTACAGAAATTTAAGTCATAAAAGTTTTCAGCAGAGGTAACTTTCCACACAAATTGGACATCTTTTCAATTGTAGTTCTCTGACTGCCAGAAGGGGTCACTGTTAGGATACCCAGATAAATTTCAAAGCTGTGCGTTTCATGTTTTTTAAGTAACGTTTACAGAGAGTTTCATTCATTTCAAAGAAAGAAGAAATAAATTTCATGTGTTTTTCTTAAATGCACTTTGACATCTCCAAACCACCTTTGCCTCTGGTGGTTTAATCACATGCCCTTTTCTTGAATACAGTTTCTTCTCTTCAACTAATATACTAGAATTGCTAGGCAATATTATGATCTTAAATTTCTTTCTTCCAGTCCTCCAAAAACCATATTAAACCCAATAATGTTTTAATTTGGAGTGGCCATGGTAGTTGATGGAAATAAGTGGAAAATTATAGAAGATATAATTATATTTTAATTTTATTTTACATTTACAACTTTAGATGCCTAAATCTTATAAAGTCAGAAGCTAACTTTACAAACCAATTAGCTCATCGTATATTCAACTGAAATGTAAACATGCATGTTCCCTTTAATAGAAAACTATCTAAGAAACCACAGTTGAATTTTATTTTGAACAAAATTGTTTTCCTTGTAGTGCAGCTCAATTTTCAAGTACCAATGAGTCTTCCCCCAGCCCCAAACAGTTGTGTACCCTGCAGAAGTGCTGCTAGTGCAAGTGAAAATTGTTTAATTTGTAACTATTTTTGGTCATCTTCCTCTACTTTAGTTAGCTTAATAACTAGCACTTCCATAACTAGCTCTCCCCTCGATGCATAATTCCAGTTTTCAATTTCCAATTCCACATGACGTTAACCATCTGAGTACTGAATGTTCTTTGCAGCTTTCCAAACATGCACATTTTTTCATACATTGGTAGCACAATTTTGTGTAAATCATTCACAGAAATGACACTTATCTGTAATGCTTAGACTAATTGTACACAACGTACCTCTGGCCATATTGAAGACATCATCCAGTGCAGGGGTAATATCCTTTCCCAAGCGTGCCTTAATTTTATTACCAAGTATATTCCCAATATCTGCATGAGAAAAAGTTATGTAATACTGTTCAGTGAAATGCAATTGCACCCAACCCAAATAAGTTTTGGTAGAACATTATCTGTGAATCAGAAAATTTCAAAGATTACAAATGTTTGCCATTCATTTTCATATATTTATCATAGAAATTCCTTTGGCAAGTCAGAAAAGTTCTTTCAGCATTCAGCTCCGGGTTATACATAGAATCATAGAAAATAGGAGCAAGAGTAGGCCCTTCAGGCCTGCTCCGCCATTCAAAATGATCATGGCTGATCGTCTAACTCAGTACCCTGTTCCCGCTTTTTCCCCATATCCCTTGATCCCTTTAGCATTCAGGGATCTGAGATTTATATTCTGCAATGGTACAAAATTGGAAATGGTCGTACACGAGAGAGAGAGAGAGATGGTGGGTCTACCCTTCCCCATATGGATGTGAGTGAAAACATCAGCTGGTATGGTACTGTGCCAAACAACAACTTGCATTTATACAGTGCCTGCACATAGAAGAACATCCAAAAGCGGTTCAAGAGGAAGAATGGAACAGGGACCGAACCATTGTGGGGAGTTGAAAGAGGTGACCAACGGCTTGGTTGGAGAGGTGCTTTTCAATGCAGCTTTTAATAGTGGGGACAGACGTAGGGATTTGAGGAGGGAGTTGACAGAGAGCAAGGCCGAGACACTTGAAGACTCAACCACCAGTGGTGGAGCAGAGGAAGTGGGGGAAGAACAGAAAGGACTAAAGAGGGTGTAAGACTAGTCAGGATTTTAAAGGTAAAATGGAGCAAGACCACAAAACAATTTGTAGATGAGGACGAGAACTTCAAATTTGTTGCATCAGGAGAAAGGGGGCCAGTGTCGGTCAAGGACAATGGGGGTGACGAATATGCAGAACTTAGTACAGATCAGGAAGCGGCTGGCGGAGGTATGCATAAGTTGGAGTTTACAGGTGGAGGTCAGGAGATTGGTGAGGAGGGCACTGCAGCAAAGAGTCTAGATAAAAGCATGAATAAAGGTTGGGCAGCAGCAGATGAGGGTGGAATTCAGTGGTCTGGGTGATGGTTGGTATACGAGGTTTGAAGCTCAACTCTGTCAAGCAGACTGTCAAACAGTCTGAGTGAGCAACCACGAGGGGACTGCAAAGGTACCGAGTTTTAGCAGGGGGCAAAAGAATGGCTTTGGTCTTCCCGGTGTACAATTGGGGGAAATTCCTGCTTACCTATGACTTTAAGGGTAAAGTGGTAGATAACAAGACAAGCTGTGCGCCAGGTGTATTCAAGTCTGTGACTCTCAGACTTTAGGGTACGAAGGTGAGAATTGTACTGGAAATAGCAGAGATGAGAAACAATAAGTAATCTAGTGAAGATGAGAGCAAAGGCAGAATCAAGGGAACTACTGAGCGGGTCAACAGCAGTATGATGTCAAGATTGGTGGAGCGCCAGACTAGAGGGAGGAGGGAGTTGAGAGTTTGAAAATAAGGCAGTCTGCAGGAGGGGTGGGGCGTGAGATTTTTTTTTTAATCCCCCAGAGGTGGTGAATGAGGGAGGAAAAGTTAGCTGATCTCAGCCAAGTAGCGATAGGGGCACTAAAGCTGACTTGTGTCTACACAGTTCGAGAGATTGGAGAAAACATCAGCTGGTGATCCCACTTCTGATTGCTCTCCATACAGGGAGGTGTTCATGTGTAAACTTCAAGTGAGGAAAGAATCAGGTTCAGCTGTGATGCCAACCCTGCATGACAGTCATGGTCTTAGCTCATTTGGCAAAACACCAGGGGAATGCCAGCATCCATGGAAATGTATCCCTGCATAAGTCACTGCCTTCAGGATAGGCAGAGAAGGAACAGACCCTGAGCAAAATAGCTAGAAATGCAGATGAAATGGGCTAATGACTAAGATGACAACTTACATGTCAGCCATGGCTCAGTGTTAGCACTCTTGCTTCTGAATTAGAAGGTCCTGGTTCAAATCCCACTCAAGAGACTTGATGACATAATCAAGACTGACATTTCGGTGCAGTACTGAGGGAGTGCTGCACTGTTAGAGGTGCCGTCTTTTGGATGAGGCATTAAATCGAGGTCTTGCCTGTCCCCTTGGATAGATGTAAAAGACCCCACATTACTATTCAAAGAGCGGGGGAGTTCTCCTGGTCGATACCTAACTCTCAATCAACATCTCTCTTTAAAAAAATTCATCTGATCAATTATCTCATTGCTGTTTACGGGATGTTGCTGTGTGCAAATTGGCTACCATGTTTCCCTACATTACAACAGTCAGTACACTTCAAAATTACTTCATGGGCTGTGAAGTGTTTTGAGATAGCCCGCAGTTGTGAAAGGCACTATATAATTGTAAATTGTTCTTCTTGTTAGGTTTTTTTTTTATTAATTTAGAATTTGTTCCTAAATTATTCAACTGCCATGTAGAAATTGTTTTAACACGTGACATTCTCCCCCCTCCTTTTTCAAATCATAGTTCATAATTCAAGGATTTGCATTTTTCATAAAAAAATCTCAAAAAGCACAAAAAAAATTAAAGAACAGTTGATGTTTTCGTATCGTCTCATTCTTCCTTTGAAGAATTGTGTGAAATAGTGGAAGGATTTACAGACTAATTAACAGTCAGACAGGCCTCGATGTGAACGCTCCTTCCACGGTCGTAATGATCTTTATAGGGAGGTTAGTCCTATATTGTGGGTGAAGGTTTTACGGGCTCCCACAATCCATACAACAAGAGGGGGCCACCCACACCCACCGGATGCAAGCATCCCACTGGATGTTAACGCAGAATTCAGAACCGGTCTCCACTTGGCGGGAATGCTACCACTAAGCCAAAATTTCGCTCCTAAAACACCGGTTTGTGAAATTATATTGTTGCATTTCCTCACAAAAACAAATGAAGATGCCTACAAGTTTTAGGAACGCAGGAATAGGTCATTTAACCCTTCAAGCCTGTTCCGCCATTCAATGAGATCATGGTTGATCTGTGACCTAACTCCATATACCAGCCGTAGCCCCATATCCCTTAATATCTATCAATCTCAGATTTAAAATTAACAATTTTGAAGAGAAACAGACATATACACAGGGAAAACATTTAAAGGCAGATATTGCACAGATTATTCCTCAGCAGCATTTTCTGAAGGAGTTCTGGTATATTTATTTTGAGAACTGGCTTTACCCAATAAAAAAAACTCTAAACACAACAATACAGCTTCTTTAAGCCAAGGAAGGCTGACACAAATTATATTTATAAATCTTCGCCCAGCATCTGTCAGTTCACCGAATAAGAACATGAATAGAAATAACCATTGTTTGATATGTTATTTGTTACAAATTTTGGGCCGCCATACGTTCCTTCTCGGGTTCAGTGTCACCAGTTATGGGGTTAACTCACACTGCCCTATATTTACTTGTGCAATAAAAGTAACCAGTGAGTGCAACAATACCCCCTTGTTACGTGAACCAGATTTTCACATGTTCTTCAAGCTCTCCAAAGACGGACCAAGCTAACATTTGAGATAAAACCAGATACGTCAAACTGCATTATTTCACACTACGGTGAACATAGATAACAGCAGTTATGATCAAACTCACTTAATTCAATCCATTCAATTTAGCTTTGTGTAATAACACAAAATGAAGCACACGTGACACTTTCCCACATCAGTGGGTCCACTTATTTGACTTAAACAAGCTGACTTCTAACTGTTCTTCCAGCATTTCTAAACTCTTCGTCTCGGCGAAAGCCCCCAGTTTCTCCTTTAAAAATCTGCCTGTGGTGCATCCCATTTCAAAAATTCTCTCTCGGTCAGGCTGTGTCCCAGTTTCTGTCTTTATATCTCTTGCTATTCACAGCCAGAAGATTGGATCAAAAACTTTCCAATACAATGCATGAGACATGTTTTCCAATTGCTAAAACAGTTCAATGAATTAAATATTTATAATCTACAGGGAAACATCAGTGTCAGCTTATTAGCATATTGACTACCTATCGCTCCAAATTCTTTATTTAACTTGTCTGAATGCACTATGCATTGAAAACCCAAAATTAAATGCAACTCTTTTTTCCAAATCCTGAGAATAAATGGTCAAAAGGTTCTGCAACATGACAGTTACTTTTAAACCCCAAAATATTATGTGGAAGATAGATTTTGTCTGATTACAAAATGGAGAGTGAAATTGTACCTGAGGATTTTAAATTCAGTTTGTTCTTATTCAGGCAGCAAGTGTGGACAGGTAGGATGTCATACTGTGAATATTTATCAAAGTTATGATTATGGGAATTAACACAGTAATCACTAGACCAACAGGGCAGCTGAAAAATTAATGTGCAAACATTGCTTCATTGCAGTTTTTTTTAAAAAAAATCATACATGAGCTTCCCTCTTGGAGCTATTTTTAAACGGCTGATTTCTTTGGGTGAAGGTACCTATTTCACCCCTAAGGAAAGCACTAAGGGCTCTTGCCCTCTTATGGTAATATCCCTAATTTCAATTGAGGTAAGGACATTTTCTTAAAAAGAAATAAAACTGAAGTTATCCTGAGCATCATGGATTAAGGAGTCCACTTCGAATTTGAAGACTTGAATCTGAAGCTCCATTTAGAATCATAGAATTGTCACAGCAAAGGTGGCAGCCATTCGGCCCATCGAACCTGGGCTGGCTCTTGTTAAGAGCAATCAAGTTAGTCCCATTCCCCTGCTCTTTCCCCGTAATTTTTTTCCCTTCAAGTATTTATCCAATTCTTTTTTGAAAGCCATGACTGAATCTGCTTCCACCACCCTTTCAGGCAGCGCATTCCAGATCATAACTACTTGCTGCGTAAAAAAGTTTTTCCTCATGTCGCCTTTGGCTCTTTTGCCAATCACCATAAATCTGTGTCCTCTGGTTCTCGACCCTTCCGCCAATGGGAACAGTTTCTCTTTATTTACTTTATTGAAACACTTCATGATTTTGAACACTTCTATCAAATCTCCTCTCAACCTTCTCTGCTCTAAGGAGAACAACCCCAGCTTCTCCAGTGTATCCATGTAACTGAAGTCTCTCAACCCTGGAACCATTCCAGTAAATCTTTTTTGCACCCTCTCTAAGGCCTTCACATCCTTCCTAAAGTGCGGTGCCCAGAATTGGACACAATACTCCAGTTGTGGCCGAACCAGTGTTTTGTGAAGCTTCAAAATAACCTCCTTGCTTTTGAACTCTATGCCTCTATTTATAAAGCCCAGGATCCCGTATGCTTTTTTAAACTGCTTTTTCAACTTGTTCTGCCACCTTCAAAGATTTGTGCACATATACCCCCAGGTCTCTCTGTTCCTGCACCCCCTTTAGAATTGTACCATATAGTTTATATTGCCTCTCCTCATTCTTCCTACCAAAATGTATCACTTTGCACTTCACTGCGTTAAATTTCATCTGTCATATGTCTGCCCATTCCACCAGCCTGTCTATGTCCTCTTGAAGTCTATTACTAGTCTCCTCACTGTTTACTACACTTCCAAGTTTTGTGTCATCTGCAAATTCTGAAATTGTGCCCTGTACACCCAAGTCCAAGTCATTAACATATCTAAAAAAGCAGTGGTCTTAGTACCGACTAGGGGAACACAACTGTATACCGTCCTCCAGTGCGAAAAACAACCGTTCACCACTACTCTGTTTCCTGTCACTTAGCCAATTTTGTATCCATGCTGCCACTGCCCCTTTTATTCCCTTCAATTTTGCTGACAAGCCTATTACGTGGCACTTTATCAGTCCATGTACACATCAACCGCATTGCCTACATCAATCTTCTCTGTTACCTCATCAAAAAACTCAATCAAGTTTGTTAAACACAATTTACCTTTAACAAATCCGTGCTGGCTTTCCTTTATTAATCCACACTTGTCCAAGTGACTATTAATTTTGTCCCGGATTATCGTTTCTAAAAGCTTCCCCACCACCGAGGTTAAACTGTCTGGCCCGTAGTTGCCGGGTTTATCCTTACATCCTTTTTTGAACAAGGGTGTAACATTTGCAATTCTCCAGTCCTCTGGCACCAGCCCCATTTCTTTGCTCTTTTTCTCATACATGCTCAAACTTAAGTGGAAAAGTGTCTTGTAAGTTTCAGGGACATTTCTGAGATAACTTCTGGACCATATGAATAAAAGTAGACCACCTCAAGGCCTGTAGGCAAGAGGCAGAGATACAAACATGAGGGGCATGGAAACAGAGAGCAGAGTGATCAGTGGTGGGAACCGTACGTGAAGAGGCTCAGAGCAAAGGGTTAAGGAGTCTGGAGTCAGTTTATGCAACAGGCACATTTAAATAAAGGCACAGTCCTGCTCTGAGATATGCTAATTAAATACTTCAAGAGTAGCCTCAAATGTTCTTCAGGGCACTTTCCTACCCTAAAGCAATTCACAAGAAAAATGTCTAACAGGTTTATTTTAAGAAAAATAGGTCATCTCCTTTAAATGAGGCATCTGTTGCAAGGAGATAAGATTTTAAATTGTAATATCAGATGATTTGAAATAGAATATGGATAGTAACCACACATGTAAAATTCAATGAATCCCAAGATAATGTTACCTCACTTCGGTAAGTTGCCCTTTGCAAGATAATACATTTGTTAAAAGAACAACGGTTTCCTCCCTCTCCCTCAGTTCAAAATTTGCATGCAGCTTAGGGTACTCTGCTTCAACTTGGGAAAGTAAGAATACAGCTATTAAAATAACACGCTATCACTCTACAAGTCTTAAAAAATAGGGCAAGTGAAGAGTGAGCATTTTTTGATGAAAGAAATCCATATCACAAGTGACACCATCCTGTCAGGCAGTATTTGTGAAGAAAAACGACAATGATGTTTTGGGTATCGTCCTATTAATTTACATTACCTGGCAATTACATTTTTTTTGCACTAAATTCTCACTTTGCTGCATTATGTTGTTTGATCTGAATATTGGATAATTCAATTTCTTTGGTGCAAAACATTACCAATTTATCAGTAGACTGCATAACCCTTCCTCATAATTTAATTCCAATGAATAGTTCTCCCCTCCTTTAATGAAGAGTTATACTCAAAACATTATTTTCTTTCCTCTTTAGAGATGCTGACTGACCTGCTGTGTAATTCCAGCATTTTATGTTTGGTTTCAAATTTTTTAATGCTTTTTGAAAACTGCTCATAAATTAACTTAACTGTCAGCTGCGTGTATGTTGTGATGTCATCACATACATATTATGATGAAATATCAATATTCCTCATGGGGAGAAAGATCGGGTCGCCAAGCCCAAAGCAAACTCGGGAATGATTCACTCAGTTTCCTTGGTGCCGTATAAATATACCCTTGAACTCGTTTACAATTTCTTTATCAAACCAAATCCAGCATCAAAAAGACAGACTTGAAACTTGCTGGAGACCTGAAATCCTTTTTTTGCTGTTTTTTTCATCCAAATAGAAAGAGCTATCTAATTTGCTGCTTTCCCATACTGGAGGGATAAGGAAGAAGCGATGCTTTCAGGCAATTTAAAACAATTCTTAATCCGTGAGGTACAGTAACAAACTATCTATTTGTGAGCGACACTGGCAGTTGCACATATCATAAATAAAACTACTGGAAAGAATAATGGTTTTCTTTCTCATAACTAGTATGCAAACTTCCTTTGAAGGGATCTTGTTTCGTTATTACTAACATTTAAGGCATGATGAGGAATAAAATGTGTAATATTTGATTAAACCAAAGTTTATCTAAAGCAGAACTTAAACAAACAAGGATTACTTACTGTTAAGATCAGAGAGGGCTTTGTTCTTGGCAGTGTCATACTGCTGTATGATGTAATTTAATTGCTGAAATAAAAATAATCAATTATTTTCTGTTCTGTGAATTAAAACTCATCACAAACTCTTTAAATCTTCTCTCTGTATTTAATTGAAATCTTCCTTACAGTTGGTGCGTAAGTGAGCAAAGTGTGTAGGTCTTGGAAGTTGTTGTTGACCAGCTTCTTGACACCTTTAACTTGGTTGGTGAGGTTTTCGTTAGCTGCAAACATACACAGTGTCCCAGCCCTATTTTTTATATTTAAAAAAAAGTTATTTTAAAAGGAGAAGCAACAAACTAAGTGCCCTTAAAGAGATTCTTGTGCCAAAATCAATAGTAAGTCATTATCTGACAATTACACCAGACAAAGTATTAATAGAACTAAATCTGCTAGTTTTACCAAACATTAGCCAGTAAAAGCTACAAAGATTTACAGATTGCTGTATATTGATTTGCTTTTTTTAAACAAACAGCTCACACTGTGCTGGGCAAAGGCTCGGGCTATTTTATCTCCTAGGCATCGTCACCATATCCCAAGACGGACTCTCGCCCAAATCTGGCAGGACCAACAAGGAGGCTATTGGGCGGGAGCAGGATTTCAAGCAGCAGGAGTCCACCGCCAGGGTCATGAAGGAATTGTCCCTGGTGCTGATGCGAATCATCCGAGGTGGGGGGCGCAGTAAGGGCAAGAGGCAATCACAGTCTGGCCCAGGATACATTTGGTGACAGCTTTCCCCAGCACGGTCGGGCACTGCGCGTGGCTCGCACGGTCTGGACTTAAAATTGCACCAGGGTCCGAATGATGTAATCGTGCCGTGACTTTTCAATATTTATAAGGCCCTTGCCTGCCTATGAAGAGTACCTCACATGGTTCCCGAAGCCTGGGAGTGGTCCCCCCCTCCCCCAAAACTCCCAGACACAGGAGTTGTCGTCATGGAGAATTATCCATTGCCATCTCAGCCCCAGCAGTAATGTCAAGAATAAAAGGACCTGAAATTGGCTCAGTGGGTAAATACACTATTTGGTGTGGCACGGACTCATGCAGACCAGAAAAGCCTCTGATTCATCTCTGTTCTAAGCTTAATTGATGTGTATCACAGCAACATTGGGTTAACTACAACTGACCTCGCTGTATCCAGCCTAGGGTTAAGGAGGGAGAAGGATAAACAGATTATGGTCTGATGCAGCCTTTTCACACTTAAGATAAAACCCCATCTGCATTATTCATCCAACCTCAAAACTTCCATTACAACACACACACACACACACACACACACACAGCATTTGTTCCGTGACCACTTGTTCAGGTCTCAAAATATTAACATTCTGATGCAACAACTTGTCAATGTCACTGCATAAACAATCCATTCACACTTTTGAACAATGGAGAAAGTGAAGCACTATAATTGCAGCAACCTCCTTAAACTATCTCAGCGCTACTTTCACCCTGCTGAGATGTAGGCTGCAACATAGTAATCACCTGTCCTGCTCCTGTAGTACAAAACAAGATACATGTCCTTATTGCAACATAGCTCAGTATGGCTTATATTTCTGTAATACATATTTTCAATTTACTTACAAATCGGATTGACAACTGTCACACTCTACTCTTTCAAAACATCTTCAAAGGAATTATCAGACTACCAACTTTATACAGTTATGACTACAAGCATCATATAGGTAATATAACTGTTCTATTGCAACAAAACTGGTAGGAAAGCCTAACCCTCAAACCATTCCAGCAGTTTCCATACTAGAAACACTCAAGTGTGAAACTATCAACTGTCCCAGCAGCCAAGGGGTTACCATGGTAATGGCAATGCTTACCACAAGAGCTTCTTTCTCTCTCTCTCTCTCTCTCTCCCCTTTCTAACAGTTAATCATACAGTCCCATCACTCAGAGCTGCTCTATTGTGTGTCGTCAATAACCAAGGCAAGAACTCCCAGCCCAGCACTACAGTGGGAAAAATTAGTCTTGGTCGTGGCAAATAATTTAAATTGGTTAATTCCTCAGGCAACACTATTTAACAGTATTTATGAACGTACCAGTAGTTTCAGGCAAACATTTAACTCAAATAAATGAGCCTCCATAATATGTTTACTGAACAACAATTGGCTGTTTACAAAATGCATGTTCTGTTCAACCATGCGTTTCCTAGGCCAACCAGTACAGTGTAGTTTACTATTTCAAACTATTAGATATTCTATGGAACTAATCTTAGCATAAAGGCTGAAACGAGTGTACATCAATTATTCCTGAAAAAACTGTTATTCATCTTTTCTATCACAGGACAGTTTATCCTAGTTACATTTATCTTAGCTTCTGAACATACTGTTCCTTCTCCATTTCCAGTTCAATGCTCACAGTATCAGCATCAAATTATATGCTTTTTGAATATGTTACTGAACCTGCACGTCAAAGGAAACTGATAGTTGGATATAAATGGATGAAAACAGTGCCCACCTTATTAATTCAATGAGTGTCCAGTGACGAGATTAAAATTAGGTAAATCATAATCACTTCTAAATTCTTAGAAAGACCTCTTTGTTCATGTTTTGTAAAGCAAGGAAAGACTGTATCCACATGCTCCCAAGGTCATCTGCACTATCACAACAGAACAAAGGGTCTTTGAAGACAAGAGAGATGTAAAGAAAACAAAGGTTCTTTCAGAGAAAAAAATTCCCATGTATTCCATTTTAAGCTATTATACTGGAGCAATAACTTTGCTTATTACAGAAAACACACTTACCTCTTGTACTCTGAATGTATTCTACTTTTGGGTTTGGTGCCAAGTTATTTTTTTATCCGCTGTCCAGGGAAGCATTAAATTTACTAAACGATCATGCGATCTCCATTTTTTTCCCACAACTTCCTTCTCCTCTGCCTCTACAGATATTGGATCAATGCGAAGACCTACCCAACATTAACTTATTTGTACAGCTGCATGAAACAACGTGCAATTTTTCATTACCAATTCCTCAAGACCAGCTGCTGCTGTGATGCACAGAACTCAATACGCTTTCATTTTCGACCCATGGAAAAAAAAACAACTGTCACCACACACACAAACTCCAACCTCCCGTGACAGGAGAAAAGATTAGGATTGACCAAAATCTTGGTCGAAGAAGTGAAGTGGAGGAGGTGGAGAAGTTTAGGGATGGAGTTCTAGGTGGCTAAAAGCATAGTCACCAACTGTGGGATGAAGGACAGAATACTAAGAGGCCAGAATCAGAGGAGTTTGAGGAGGGGGAGGGGAGAATTGTAGAGCTGGAGGAGGTTACAGAGGGAGGGATGAGATTATGGATAGATATATAGACAAGAATGAGAATGTTAAATTTGAGGCTTAAGGGAAAACAGGAAACAATACAAGGACAGGGTTATGGGCAAGCTGAACGTGGTCCA
Source organism: Heptranchias perlo (assembly GCF_035084215.1). Classification (NCBI taxonomy): domain Eukaryota; kingdom Metazoa; phylum Chordata; class Chondrichthyes; order Hexanchiformes; family Hexanchidae; genus Heptranchias; species Heptranchias perlo. The sequence goes on along the minus strand of NC_090325.1, from coordinate 108,642,574 downwards.
GAGGTAACAAAGGCAAGGTTGAGAGTTTCAATGGCAGTTGGGCTGAGAGAGGGGTGGAAGCAGGCAATTTTACAGAGGTAGAACATGGAGAGGATATGGGGTTGGAAGCTCAGCTCAGGATTGAATAGGACGCCGTGGGTGCCAACAATCTGGTTCTGCCTGAGTAGGGGGATGGAGTCAGTGGTGAGGCAGGGGCCAAAGACAATGGCCTCAATCTTTTCTACGTTTAGCCAGAGGAGGTTATGGCTCAGCCAGGATTGGACATCAGACAAGCAGTCTAACAGCACAGAGGCAGTAATAGGGTAGACAAAGGTATTGGAGAGACAGAGCTTGGTGCCATCAACGTAAAAATGGAAACTGACCCCATGTCTGCAGATGATGTCGCTATCGATGAGCAAAAGGAGGGGGTCAAGGATGGATCCTTGGAGAGCCTCCCGAGGTGATAGCAATGGCTTCTCATCCCACTGCCAAACTAAGAGATGCTCTAGCTAGGATCATTTAAGTAAGAGTGGAAGTAAGGAAGCTCAGTCCACTGAGCTGGTCAACGCAGGGGAGACTTTAGCAGAGGATGATATGATCGATTGTACCAAAAGTTGCAGAGAGGTCAACAGCACGATTAAAAGAGCACGACATTCTCCCAATGTTTGGGCCAATGTGCTCCCTCAACCAACACCACCAAAAACAATATTGCCTGGTCCTTCATTCATTTGCTATTTGTGCGATCTACCTGTGTGCACATTGGCTGTTGCATTTTCCTACATAACGGTGACTTCACTTCAAAAAGTAATTTCATTGGTTGTAAGCTGCTTTGAGATGTTGAGGACAAGATAAGGGTGCCATATAAATACAAGCTCATTCTTGCATAAACAGCCAACAGTAACTGATCTTAACCCTGAAAGTGCCATACCTAGCAAGAAAGGATCTAATATATAGCATTGCACAGACAAAGATAAATAATTTTTGTCAAATCCCAGAATACTGCACATTGATTGCAGTCCCATGCAATCAATGTGCAGCAGTGGGTGCCGGGTACCAAGGCTAGCCAAGGAAACGTTACTCTTCCCTGTATCACATTAAAGATGACAGCCTCAATTTGAACGACACAATTAATGCCGGGGAGTCAGGGACATAAGTAGGGATAATTTTTAAGTCCCTCTAGTTTTCCCAAAATAAATTTCATGCATCACTTCTCTGCCAAACTTTGATGGATGATCAACTTCCAGGCTTTTCCCCAGACCACTCAAACCAATTTCAGATTTATGCAGATCAAATAACACTCCTGATTTCTTTCTCACTCAGGAGAAGCAATAAAAAAAACATATCCAGCTATTTGATGTACAATTGTGCTGCAGGGATCTAACGAGAAAGAATATCTGGCCTCCTTGATGCAAAAGTGACAGTACAAATTAAGTATCAAGTCCAGATTGGACTTTGGAAAATCAGCAGTGAAAAATTCCCTGGACAAAGCCATCTTGAGCCTCTTGGACTAAACAGCACATAAATTGTGTGGTGTAAAGCAAGTTTTACAAAGGACACTTAATAAACTTCATCAGAGCAGTTAGGAAAATTGAGAAACCAGACACAGAACTCCCTCCTGGATGAGTCTGATTCAAGCTAGGTAGTATACATCAGCTGTTGCCAATTGCAAATTGATCCTGCAGCTACCTGTCTCAGACCAGTAACAGTAACTACAGCGTAAGTCTGCAGTAATGCAATTCTTTACATTTTTGGGTGACTGTCTCTTTTCCCTCCACCACCTGCAAATCATAAACTACACTGACATTGTAGGCCTGAGGTCACCCAAGATTTTCCAATGATAATAATAACTTTTAATTCAAGTTTTTTGGGCAAATAAGCTGCCTTCACAAATCACTTTGTAACTGTGCATGACAGCTTGAAAAATTTTAAAATTCAAGTTAAAGGTACCCAGGTCGAGATAAATCATCTTGGTTGGTTAAATAATTTGCCTAAAAAGAATAAAAGGCAGCACAGAGCTATTATCGCAATTTTCTTTTCAAAAGAAAGTATTATTCTGAGACATACAGCTATTATTACAGGTACACTGGCCTTGATGCTTTATTCTCTCCATCACTCATTTTGCTTGTCATGGTCACCATCTGTGTTTCTTTCACCTCTTGTTTATTAGTGTGCCAAAACTCTCAGCCCTTACCTGGTGCTCTCTACCCCGACCCCCACACTTATTTTTGGTCCGTCCTATAAAGATTCAACGACTTTCCTTTTTCAGTTCTGGCTAAAGATGCCCACCATAATGCAGACAGTTTTGCTGTGTATTTCCAGCAATTCTGTTTTTATTATAAAATACTGTTTACATTGTCTCAATTTATTATATATTTAAAAGCTTTATTTGTAGCACTTCGGTTCTTCTTAAACAATTACTTGTTTACCTTTTCTATTTTTTGCCAGCTTGAATATGGCAGGTTTTAACCTCCCAGTTTTTAACAAAAGTGCATCACAGATGTGATTATTCAGTGACTCTGTAACAAGTCATCATATATAGCAACGTTCAGGTCAGTGAAACCAAATCCAGCAACCAAAGGCCAAGTCAGGGGAGGCACACAATGACAGAGTCCGACACAGACAGACACTGGGGGTAGGAATAAAAGCAATCGAGCCTAGCAATAATGAAGAGAAGAAGGTGTGTGGAGAATATTTTTTGATCTGACCCAATGAAGATTGGGGGGGGGGGGGGGGGGGGGGGGCGTGTGCGTGTGTGAGGCATTGCTCACGTTATCAGGCAAGCAGCTTGGGTTCCGGCCTAAAGCCATCTTTTAGCACAAAATGTGCCCTTACTGTATTTGCCAATCATATGCATGCAAAGTCAACAAATATAGTATTACAGTACAGATAATGGGTTGATTATGGCACTACTAGTGGGAATCACTTTAATGGATGGAAAATCATGCGTACCCATCATTTCTGGAATGCACCCCCTGTGAATGTTATGACCTGATGGAATGCTGGATTGCAGAATCACACCAAAAGTTTCAATTCCAGGTCAGAAGCAGACTGCACTAAAACTAGGTTTTTAAAAAAAAATAGATTTTGCAATCTGCAGTACAACACCTGAAAATCAGGTGCAAGAAATGTGCTTATGGTTTTATATGTGGCAGCGCAGTGGGATAAATTTACCTTCAAGAGGTGTGTGATAAAGTGTGACGCGACACAGAAGGAATGTGTGACCAGTACAATTCATATGACAAAATGGAGGTGGGTGTCTGTGGGCCTTTTCTCATCCTCGATACATAAACATCTCCCTTGGTATATTCACCAAGTTGGATGATATGCTGTTTTATGAAGACAGGAATGATAGAGCACGTAATGCACAAAGTATTAATACTTCACTCTGGTAGAAATTTCATCTGTTTTCAGTATATTTATAAGAGCATAAGCAGATTGTCTGAAGCTTTTGTTTTTTTTTTATTCGTTCATGGGATGTGGGTGTCGCTGGCGAGGCCGGCATTTATTGCCCATCCCTAATTGCCCTTGAGAAGGTGGTGGTGAGCCGCCTTCTTGAACCGCTGCAGTCCGTGTGGTGACGGTTCTCCCACAGTGCTGTTAGGAAGGGAGTTCCAGGATTTTGACCCAGCGACGATGAAGGAACGGCGATATATTTCCAAGTCGGGATGGTGTGTGACTTGGAGGGGAACGTGCAGGTGGTGTTGTTCCCATGTGCCTGCTGCTCTTGTCCTTCTAGGTGGTAGAGGTCACGGGTTTGGGAGGTGCTATCGAAGAAGCCTTGGCGAGTTGCTGCAGTGCATCCTGTGGATGGTACACACTGCAGCCACAGTGCGACGGTGGTGAAGGGAGTGAATGTTTACGGTGGTGGATGGGGTGCCAATCAAGCGGACTGCTTTATCCTGGATGGTGTCGAGCTTCTTGAGCTGCACTCATCCAGGCAAGTGGACAGTATTCCATCGCACTCTTGACTTGTGCCTTGTAGATGGTGGAAAGGCTTCGGGGAGTCAGGTGGTGAGTCACTCGCTGCAGAATACCCAGCCTCTGACCTGCTCTTGTAGCCACAGTATTTATATGGCTGGTCCAGTTAAGTTTCTGGTCAATGGTGACCCCCAGGATGTTGATGGTGGGGGATTTGGCGATGGTAATGCCGTTAAATGTCATGGGGAGGTGGTTAGACTCTCTCTTGTTGGAGATGGTCATTGCCTGGCACTTGTCTGGCACGAATGTTACTTGCCACTTATCAGCCCAAGCCTGGATGTTTGTTTCCATTAAAGACAAAAATTTGGTTAATAAACAAAAGAAATTACTGATGTTAGTCTTGAATTTTACTGGATCTTTTCCAGCTTCAAAGGAGAGTTGGAATTTAGTTGTAAAATTTTGCATTTAAGAACAGTAATGTCAGGTCATTAATGGTCTAGCCGACTTAAAAATGCTGACCATAATCAAGATGAAACTTTACATTATATAATAAATACTTAAAACAGGCAGTATGTTCATGATAGCATTTGATAAACACTTTTCTTCACAAACACAATGCAATTACACAAATTAAATGCATCTTGATGTCATTTGTGGGCTTGGAGAAGGACTTTGGAAAAGTCTGTGGTCATGGCTCTCTCTTATTGCCCCTTTAGTTCATTAGAAGCTACAAGCGGTGGAGAACTGGGTGGCACAAAGGATTTGACACTGACCTTTCACCGATGGGACCAGGGTTCAAATTCAGGCCAAACTGATGGGAATTCTCTGCCTGCTGTTATGATCATGGGCATCCTCAAACCAGTTTCTAGTGGGCACTGGCCTACAGCACAACACCGTACTCAATTTGACACAAATTAGTTAATTCAGACAAGTCTTAGGGTGACTGAGGCGGGAATTAGAAAACTGTCACACTGCAGTAGAATGCTCTTCTGAGGCAGAACATGGAGCTTTACTCAGCATCTGATTTATCGGTTGGTGCTTGATGCTGACATTGGGTACCTGAAATGGAAAGTGTTTCAATTCCCAGCACTAACATCCCACACCTTGAGGAGCACAAAGCTAATAAAAATTATATATATATATATATATATATTTATATGTAAAAAAGGATGTGTGGAAAACAATAGCAACATTAGCACTAGGCAACAGTAGTTATTTCACTTTGGGTTTTCTTCCAAACTGTTACTAATGCAAAAGCCAACATCTGCATATAAATGTGCTTCTGTTGGAACTTACGTTATAAATACGGTAACGACAAGTAAGCTTGTTGCAAAGCAGCTTCTTCTACAATCTGCATTTTTCTTCTGTCGCTGATGCAGCTCCCCTCCACAGTTGTCACAGCAACGACACATGCAGAAACACAGGCCCACAAGAGGCATGAGTAGAATAAAAACAATTCCCAAAGTCGCACAGATGATGAAACCAATCTCATAGTATATTATCTGTTTCAAAAGGAAAATATTAAACAGATTCGGTCATAATATTGACAAATTTTCCCAAAAATCATAATATACGTTGAACAAAACTTGAAATTGTTTGATATTAGCTGGGAATCAGAAAATACATTAAATATTGTACATGTAATAACTGCAGAGAGCACTAGTTACATTCATTCAATATGTCAAATTCCTTGTGTCAATATTAAGTTGACAACCATCTCTTGTTAAAGAGAATGAGAAAAGCAGTTATTTGACATTATGTAATAGAAACATAGGAACAGGTTATTTAGCCCCTCAGCCCTGTTCTGCCCACCTATTAGATCATGCACCTCAACTCCATTTACCCACTGTTGTTCATTATCCCTTGATACCCTGCCTAACAAAAATCTATCAACAGTGTTTCTGGGGAGCGAGTTCCCGATTTCTACTACACTGAGAAAAAGTGCTTCCTGATTTCATTCCTATATGGCCTTGCTCTAATTTTAAGATTGGGCCCCCTTGTTCAGAATTTCCCCACCAGAGGAAATTGTTTCTCTGTGTCTACCCTATTGAACCGCTTTATCATTTTAAAAACCTCGATTAGATCACCCCTCAATCTTCTAAACTCAAGGGAATACAAGCCAAGTTTATGCAACCTATCATAAGAACATAAGAAATAGGAGCAGCAGAAGGCCATACGGACCCTTGAGCCTGCTCTGCCATTCAATATCATGGTTGATATTCTACCTCAACTCCACTTCCTGCCCGATCCCCATATCCCTTAATTCCCTTGGAGCCCAAATAACCATCGATCTGAGTCTTGAATATACTCAACAAGTGAGCATCCAGAGATTCAAAACCCTCTGAGTGAAGAAATTTCTCATCTCGGTACTAAATGGCCAACTGCTTATCTTGAGACTATGACCTCTAGTTCCAGACTCTCCAGCCAGGGGAAATAGCCTCTCAGCATCTACCCTGTCAAGCCTCCAAGAATTTTATCGGTTTCAATGAGATCACCTCTCATTCTTCTAAACTCCAGAGATTATAGGCCCTTTCTACTCAATCTCTCCTCATAGGACAACCCTCTCATCCCAGGAATCAATCTGGTGAACCTTCGTTGCACCCCCTCTAAGGCAAGTATATCCTTCCTTAGGTAAGGGGACCAAAACTGTACGCAGTGCTCCAGGTGTGGTCTCACCAGAGCCCTATATAATTGCAGCAAGTCCTCCTTACTCTTATACTCCAACCCCTTGCAATAAAGGCTAACATACCATTTGCCTTCCTAATTGCTTGCTGTACCTGCATGTTAACTTTTTGTGATTCGTGTACAAGACACCCAAATCCCTCTGAATACCAACATTTCTTAGTCTCTCACCTTTTAAAAAATATTCTGCTTTTCGATTCTTCCTACCAAAGTGGATAATTTCACATTTCCCCACATTATACTCCATCTGCCACCTTCTTGTCCACCCACTTAACCTGTCTTTATCCCTTCGCAGCCTCTTTACGTCGTCCTCACAGCTTACTTTCCCATCTAGCTTTGCATTGTCAGCAAACTTGGATACATTACACTCGGTCCCCTCATCTAAGTCACGAGTAATTTAACCCTTTAAGCCAAGGTATCATTCTGGTGAATCTGCACTGTACCCCTTCCAAATGCAGTGGATTTGGTGACTATGCCAGCAGCTGTACATAATTTCTGAATATCTCTCTCAAAAAAACACAACTTAACAAAAGCAAGGCAGTGCTGGTTTGGAGAACTCCATGTCCAGCTGTACTTTCATCAAAAAAAAGATGTGCACCCTTGCCCTCACACAACAAATTTCCAAACTTGAGCAAGGTCTTTTGAGAAGTGTTGAGCAGAAGTGAGATATTTTGCCAAGCAAGGGGAAAAAGGCCAAACAAGATTATCTTTAAAAAAAATCTTATTTTGGAGAATTCTGTTTGCACAGCTCACATATTTTCTACCCAATTCACAACATCATTGCCAGAGGCCTCAAAACAGGTTACCTGCCTGCTCTCTTGCACAGTACATGGTCCTTAACAGTGGCTGGCATAAATTAGGCTTATTTCTGCTAGTCTATACAACCTAAAATGATCAATACGTTGCATCAACTTAAAGTAGAACAACCAGGCTATTTAAATTTAAAAAACAACTTTCATCACAGCGTTTGATCTTAAACATCTTGTCAAAAAGGGAGGGGCCATCCTATAGAGAACTAACAATTCAGAAGGTATAAATGTACCTGGAGAGCCAGTACAACATTTTCTGGCTGTGGAGCCAAAGCCGATGCATGTAAACAGATGTAATGAAGCATGCAGAACCAAAACAACAAATGAGCAAATATTCAAACATCATGCTGTAAGTGCATGAAATGGTGCTATAACAAAATAATCACACCGATAAAAGAATTCAACTTAAAACAGCTGTCTATTATTTCATTAAACACAATCACTAAACTATGGAAAATGATCAGCAAACACCATCACATCGCTGTAAAATCACAAAAAAATAAATTTCCATCGCTGCTATCTTACTACAAATACTGAATCTTATCATGGAATGGATTTCTTTAAGGAAATTACACTAATTAGCATTATTTGAACATGGTCAGATATTGTAGTTCGTGGTAGTGTGTCTAACCAACTATTACCTCTTGATATTGGTGTAGTACTTGTCCATAGTTCTGCTTAATTACTTCAATGATCAACTCTGGAACAGAGAAGAAAGAAATGCAGGTTTACATACAGGATCTTGCTGTTTCTCTTGTTGAAAATTTTCTGTGGATCAATGCTAAATTACTTTCAAAGTAATACCACTGTTCTCTACAGGACAGTAAGTAGCAACAGTTATTGACTGCAAAACCATGCACCAAAGTAATCAGTTATATTGGCCATCAGAAATGTCTGCAGACAATAAGTACTTGGTAATAAAAAATGAGCAGCAGTTGTCCGTCTTGATCGAAATGACCTGTTGGATAGCACAAGGCAACATAACATTATATCACTGGTACACATATGAATGGATGTGAAAATCAGAGGTCAGTACAAGAATCCCCTCTCGGACATGCCGTACTTTAAGTCACTATTTTGGGGATAACCTGTTTGGACCAGTACGTGGAAAATCTCAGTGCAGCACCAACCCTAGAGTATAATAGAACAGTAAGTTACATTCACTGTCTAATATATCTGCCTGCAGCACTTCAGTAAACACTTGTATTTCAGTTGAGAAGCACATTACTCTGCAGAATGTGACATTACAAGAGTGGTCAGTGACCAACGATGGGAATAAAGAGCGCGAGCAGGAAAAGCTCAGAGTCGTCCAGAGTCGGTCACGAGTCAAGATGGTACCAAAAAGGGGAAAAAGGAGCAAAATGAAATTAACAGAAGTACAAAATAAACTGCAATAATTCAATAAACCTTTGACGAAACACTTCTTGACTGTGAAACTGACAGCCTTGTAAGTTTGCCAAATTTGGCTTCAGAGCAAATAGATCAACAAACAGCAGATTGTAATGAAGATGTTGCAACAGATTTCATTCACTATGGTTTTAATGAGCTTTGATAGAACAGGCAGTGGAGATGCTAATCTGTAGTCACTGGCATCGGGCTTCCTTACAGATATGCACAATGACTACTACTGCCCACAAAATGGGACCACACAAGTTGATAGGGACACTTGAAACGGATGAATCAGTAGAGCATTTAATTTTTTCAAATTTACTCAAATTCTCAAAGCCCTGTGCAATTGTAAAGCTTTAGCAGGAGATACTGGCATTAACAAAAGAATACTTGATAGAATAAAGCAAACTCAAATCTTTGAGAAAGAAAGAAAATTTACCCACACCCAGAGGATAGCTGGTAATTCATATGCTTCAAATTGGTCAAATAAAAACCCTCAACTTTTCTCAATGTTTCACAACCAGTCTTTTTTTTATTGGAAGGGGAGAAAAGAAACTAATTTTTCTCATTTAAGGAATTACAATTTTTTTCCCAAATCAAATGTACAAGTATAATTCATAAAACTGAATCCATGTTTTACAAGAACTTGGAAGAGTTTTATCTTTTAAGAGACCGCCAACACTTTGTAAATGTTCTAATATCAGCCTGAAATCCTACATATTTTATCTACAATAGATTTTAAAGTTACTTATCTCTTTCCAAGCACATAACCAATAGAAGTTCTCATGACTAGGCACAAGCATTCTAATCTATTGGATTAATATAGCCAGATGTGTGTCACATCATTCACAACCAATGTGGACAATTGGGAAAGTTTGTCCAGCAATTCATCTCTGATCTACACATGCAACTTCTCATTCTTATCCAATGGATATCTCATATTTAGGAATTGCTTAATCAAGGTCACCAAGTACAATTAACGCGTACCAATAAGATCTCATTTTTTTTTTAAATTAAAAACTCCTCTTAACCAGGGATGAGGGACTTTAGTTACATGGATAGACTGGAGAAGCTGGGGTTGTTCTCCATGGAACAGAGACAGTTGCGAGGAGATTTGATTGAGGTACTCAAAATCATGAAGGGTCTAGACAGGGTAGAGAGAAACTGTTCCCATTGGCAGAAGGGTCAAGAACCAGAGGACATAGATTTAAGGTGAATGCAGAAGAACTAAAGGTGACATGAGGAAAAACTTTTTTTTTAAAAAAACACAGTGTTAGGATCTGGAATGCACTGCCCGAGGGGGTGGTGGAAGCAGATTCAATCATGGCCTTCAAAAGGGAACGGGATAACGAAAAAATTTGCAGGGCTATGGGGATAGGGCGGGGGAATGGGACTAGCTGCATTGCTCTTGCATAGAGCCAGCGTGAGCTTAATGGGCCAAATGGCTTCCTTCCATGCTGTTAGCTACGATTCTACCTCACTCTTAATTTTAAAAATAGGTTAGCAACGTAGGTGAAATTTAAGTATTCACCCAATTTCCTTTACATATTTTGCGAAGCTGCAACAGCTTTACAAGAGACACAATAAGAACATAAGAAATAGGAGCAGGAATAGGGAAAACAGACCCTCGAGCCTGCTCCACTATTCAATAAGATCATGGCTGATCTTCGACCTCAACTCCACTTTCCCGCCTGATCCCCATATCCCTTGATTCCCTTAGAATCCACAAAAATCTATCAATCTCAGTCTTGAATATACTCAACGACTGAGCATCCACAACCCTTTGGGGTAGAGAATTCCAAAGATTCACAACCCTCTGAGAAGATATTTAGAACCATAGAATAGAATCATAGAAAAGATACAGCACAGAAGGGGGCCATTCGGCTCATTGCGTCTGCGCTGGCTCGAAGAACAACCAGGTGCCCATTCTAATCCCACCTTCCAGCACCTGGTCCATAAGCCCTGCAGCTTACAGCACTTTAGGAGCAGGTCCAGGTACTTTTTAAAAAGAGTTGAGGGTCCTTGCCTCTACCACCAATTCGGGCAGCGAATTCCATACACCCACCACCCTCTGGGGAAAAAAGCTTTTCCTCATGTCCCCTCTAATCCTTCCGCCAATCAGCTTAAATCTATGTCCTCTAGTTCTTGAACTCTCCGCTAGGGGAAACAGATACTTCCTGTCTACTCTATCTAGACCCCTCATAATTTTGTACACCTCAATCAAGTCTCCCCTCAGCCTCCTCTGCTCCAAGGAAAACAACCCCAGCCTATCCAATCTCTCCTCGTAGTTGTAATTTTCAAGTCCTGGCAACATTCTTGTAAATCTTCTCTGCACTCACTCCAGAGTAACTACATCCTTCCCGTAATCTATTCTCACAATTCCCAACATTAGACTCCAACTGCCACTTTCTTGCCCACTCACTTAACCTGTCGATATCCCTTTGCAGACTCTGTGTTCTCCCCACAGCATATTTTCCCATCTAGTTTTGTATTGTAAGCAAACTTGGATACATTACACTCAGTCCCTTCATCTAAGTCATTAATACAGATTGTGATTAGCTGAAGCCCAAGCAATGATCCTTGCAGCACTCCACTAGTTACAGCCTGTCAATCTGAGAATGACTTGTTATCCCTACTCTCTGTTTTCTGTCCGTTAACCAACCCTCTATCCATGCTAATATATTACCCCCAACCCCATGAGCCCTTATCTTGCATAACAACCTTTTGAGTGGGACCTTACCGAAAGACTTTTGAAAATCCAAATATAGTACATCCACTGGGTCCTCTTTATCTACCTTGTGAGTTACATCCTCAAAAAAACGCCAGTAGATTTATCAAACACTATTTCCCTTTCATAAAATTATGTTGACTCTGCTTAATCACATTATGATTTCCTAAATGTCCTGTTACCACATTCTTAATAATAGATTCCAGCATTTTCCTGACTACTGATGTCAGGCTAACTGGCCTGTAGTTCCCTGTTTTCTCTCTCCCTCCTTTCTTGAATAGCGAGGTTACATTTACTAACTTCCAATTTGCTGGGACTGTTCAAGAATCTAGGGAATTTTAGAAGATCACAACCAATGCATCCACTATCTCTGCAGCCACCTCTTTTAGAACCCTCGGATGTAGGCCATCAGGTCCAGGGGATTTGTCGGCTTTTAGTCCCATTAATTTCTCCAGTACTTTTTCTTTACTAATAGTAACTATTTTAAATGCCTCATTCTCATTAGACTCTTGGTTCTCCACTATTTCTGGTATTTTTTTTGTGTCTTCTACTGTGAAGACAGATACAAAATATTTGTTTAATGTCTCTGCCATTTCCTTATTCTCTATTATAATTTCTCCTGTCTCAGCCTCTAAGGGACCTACATTTGCTTTCACTACTCTCTTCCTTTTTACATACTTGTAGAAGCTCTTACAATCTTTTCATATTTCTTGCTAGTTTACTCATATTCTATTTTCTCCCTCTATCTATTTTTTGGTCATCCTTTGCTACTTTCTAAAACTCACATCCTCAGGCTTACGGCTCTCCTTGGCAACATTATAAGCCTCTTCTTTTAATCTAATACTATCCTTAACTTTTTTAGTTAGGCACAGATGGATCACGTTTCCCGTGGGGTTTTTATTCCTCAGTGGGCATATTCTTCCACAAGTTGCACCAAAAGGAATCGTAGCCTAGTTTTATTTATTTTTTTGGACGTGAGGGGGAGAGGGCCAAGGGAGGGGAGGAGAAGGAGGAGACTAATAGACTAAGCCAATGGCACAGTAAGAGTCCTAGTCACTAAATTTTAAAAAAATCTATTAGCAGGTTAACTGGGAATTCCCATGATGCTGCTACTTCACACAGAAGAAAACTATCACTCCTTTCAGAAAATGGATAATTGTGACCTCTGAATCAAGGTGACTTAAGTCATTCTTGATGATCATAAATCTCATTCAGAGCATGAATATCCCGTTATGTCTTGTTTTAAAATTCTTCTTGGTTGCAAGACTTCATACACAAGGGAGTCAAAGGTTATAGTAGGTAGACGGGAAAGTAGGGTTGAGGTCACAATCAGATCAGCCATGATCTTATCAAATGGCAGAGCAAGATTGAGGGCCCGAAAGGCCTAGTCCTGCTCTTAATTCGTATGATCATACACAAAGAGTAAGCAGATCACCTCAGCCACTAAACTAGAAAGAAGTGCCCAGATTTCACAGAAATTATATGGCACACAACTGTATTCAGAATTTTAAAATTGCCAATTCTTAGACAAGCACCATGGATATGCTAATCACTAACATTGTTCAGTGTTCCTAAACTCATGATACATCATCAACTTCTAGAGAAGCAACTTGCTTATCATTTTGGGTTTTTCCCCTACCGCCCCGCAGAACTCTTCAACTTATTTTTATTAACACTGAGATTTTCTTAGGCACGTTCACTGTGTTAGCCATATCTGCACCAAAGCCTGTGTTACATCAAAGAAATAGGTATTTGTCTATATTTATCATATCGAGGGACTTAATCCTCTGCACAAATTACATTGAGTCACCTTTGTATATAAATTATTCAAAGTGGCTTAATTGTTTGTTCAAATTATCATAAAATCCAGTGCGCAAATTGCACCATCACAAATCATTTTATGACCTGCAATCTTGGAGTGCAATTTATGCAGCTATGCATCCAATTCGGCAGTCGTATACAAGAGTCATAAACATTGCTACTAAACCGATGGATTGATGCACTGGTTTGTGCTGTCGTGCAAACTGAAACAGAAATAGATAGAAGTATAAACAGCTGCAACAACCAAAATAACTCTTCTTCCTCTGCTCTTGAGTAACATTACAAGATGTAATACTATATGATCCTAGATGGAGTCATCACTGAAATTTGGTCAACACTAACAAAAGTAGAAAAGACAAAGAAAGCTCTTAGCCAGGGCATATTAGTAACCATAGCTATGGAAGTGTTCCTTGTTTGAGAATACAACACAAACAAGGTCAAGCAAGAGTTGAGTAACCTTTACCTTTACACCAATTCCACTTACTGGAAATTGGGAGGAAATAAACTGATGCAATGTGCTACTTGAGAATTAGAGCCTGGGATGGTACAACAGATTAGCAATGGATCCTTGAGTTTGTGGTACATCTTCTGGTCCAGATTTAGGAATGATAGAGTGCTCTCTCAACAAATGACAGGCCATACATTCTTGATCCATATTTGATTAGTGGTCAAATCTGGGTACGTGAACCTTATCAGGGGGCACCAGTGAACCTCGTTGATCTGGGCAATTTACCACTTCCAAGGCCAAATTTTCCTTTGATACTGGAACTACATTCCAAATTAAGCCAGAAATATTTTGAATTAAATTTCAACAAAGAATCTTTTATCCTTGTACCCTATAATTTGATATGATTCTGTTAACAATGTGTTGGAATTGAATTCAATAGGTCACTGATTTTAATGCCATTGAGGTTAAATCGCAAAGACACACTGTTTGTTAAACTAAATGTCATAGCTGTTACTAGCAGTTTCATTTTACACAACTGCTGGATTGTAAGCATGTTCTACCCAAACAATTTTACCTTGTACCTTAAAAAGGGCCATTGTCGAAGTAAACTAATATCTATTTACAACGAGTGCACAATGATTTAAAGAAGCCATGTGTTAGAAATTTTGATGAAAGTCTCACCACAAAAAAATCAACAGTACTTTTTAATTCTCAGAATTTGCAATACTGCTCAATTCCCAGCCTGAATGAACCAAGAAGCAACACCCAGAATGCACCTGTATCATTTTGTGCATGGGGCAGAATTTTAAAAGGGGAAACGGGTGGGTTGGGGACATGGGGGTGCATTGAAAATTGCAACAATTTCAGACCCGCCTCCAACCCGCCCATTTCCGGTTTTCACCAGGGCGGGACGAGAGGCGGGCAACCAAGCCGCTGTCAGGAGGCGGGTTGGTCACAAACCTTTCAAGGAGGCTCCGGGGCCTCCATTTTGAAATATTTTGTGATTTCAACCCCTGAGGGCCGGGATTCCCAGGCCTTCTCCTTCACGCCACGTGAAAGGAGGTGAGAAGGCCCGAAACTGCAGGTAGGTGCCTTTATAGCACAGCTTGTGGGCCCAGAGGAGCAGGAGTGCTTCCCCCCAGACACAACAAACTTACCTGTAGCGACCACCCCAACGATCACTGACGCCGCCCCCCCCCCGCCAACGATCACGACCCCCCACCCCCACCCCCAATCCATACAATCTAAGACTTACCTGAAGATGTCCTCATCCTTGCTCTGCTCCCGTCTGACTGAGGCCAGCCTGTCAACAGGCCGGCCTGTTGGACGAGAAACCGACAAAAAAAGACATCCTTACGTCAAAATCTTAAGGACGTCCGGGAAACCCTACTTCTGGGTTTCCCGTCTGCGATTCGATCCCCCCGCCCCCGGGTTAAAATCCTGGCCCAGGTCTTGAGTTGTAAATATAATACAGCCATATCCATTCAGAGTAACAGGAATTCAATGTGTTTCAGTCTTTTATATGTTTTATCTCCTTTTTAAAAAACACTTAAATATGCATTTCAATTTGGAATATAATTCTAATTGGTTAGCTCTGGATTTCATTTGCTAGGGAGGAAAGAGAAATAAAGTTCACTTAACATAGGCTACTTTTTTTTAAAAACTAATGTTTAAAATAAATTGCAATTTTCTCATTTACCATGGCAACCCTCCATTCCTCCAAGTATTCATAAGGAAAGACACAAGCAACAAACCCTCGTGAATGATAACCTAAGGAAAATCAACGACTTTGATTTAAAGGAGATGGAAGTCCTAGACAGACAAACGGCTCAAAACAAATAAATTCCATGGGATACATGGTATTTATCCCAGAATGTGGATAGAAACTAGAGAGATTATGGAGAGTCACTGGAAACTGGGGAGGCACCAATAAATTGGAAACATCTAATATGGTGCCTGTATTCAAAGAGGGTGACAAAGCAGACAGGCAACCACAGAGCCATTAGCCTTATTTTTAATTTTGTGTAAAATGTTGAAATCATCAAGAGTAAACTAGAGGAATATCTGTACAATAACTAACTAGTAAATAACAGTTGGCAGTCAGTTGGATTCAGAAAGAGAAAATCCTGGTTAACCAACTTCCTTGCCCTCTTTGAGGAAGTGACAGCCCAAATGGACTGTGGAAATCCCAATGATGCGGCATACATACATTTGACCAAAAGGCATTTGACCAAATTACACAAAAAGAGCTATTAGTTAAACTCAAAGCTGGCAGGATCCTGAGTAAACCCTGGAGGTTAGCAAGAAACTGGCTGAAAGGTAGAAAACATGTACTCATTAGAGGTGTTATGTCAAGGTGGGGAACTATGAGTGGGGTGCCCAAGGCTCAGTGTTGGGACCACTACTGTTTTAATCTATAAAAATGACAGATTCAGAAACTCAATGCTAAGTGGCCAAATTTGTAGATGATACCAGTCTAGAAGGGACAGTAGAATCAGAAATGGCAGCTCAGAAATTACAGAACAAGTTAGACAAAATATATAAGTGGGCAGAACAATAGATGAAATTTAATGCAGGCAAGTGTAAATAGGAAAGAAAAATGGGTAACACACGTGTACTCCATAAATTGTGCTGAAAGAGCTAAGGATGAAGCTGAAAGAGACTTAGGACGCAGAGCAAGAATCAATAAAGCCATTGAAATGTTGAACAGTAGACCATAAGTCAAAGGAAGCTGTAATCGTCAAAATAAATGCATAGAAGTTGCAACATGGAAACAGGCTACTCGTCCCAACCAGTCCATGTCAGCCTTTACATTGCACACAAGCAAACAGTTCCAATTACATTTACTCACTACTCCCTCATCCCTACAACCCTTTTTCCTTCATCCATCTATCCAATTTAATCTTCAACGTTGACATCGATTCTGCCTCAATCACTAACCTTGGATGTGAATTCCACAGCCAGTACAGTGCTCTGCTCAGATCATACCTTAGAGTACTATGTCCAGTTCTAGTTACCAAGAGCCACAAGGCTCATGCCTTGTGCAGGTGGTCTGAATTATAAGGAAAGACTGGAGAAATTTTGGCTTTTCAGCCTGGAAAGGAGCCATCTAAGAAGTGATCTTAAAGAGGTAAAAAAGATAGTTAAGGAAGTAGGAAAGGTAAATCCAGAACATTACTTAAAATTAAATTAAATTGCAAGAGTGGGACAAAGGAACACAGGTCAGAATTAATAAAAGGTAAATTTAGCACTGATATCAGGAAATTCTTCTTCACAAAGAGTGATCTGCATGTGGAAGAGACTTCTGGTTAGAGTAGTAGAAGCAAAAATCTTGAAATCATTGAAGAAACAATTGGATGCTGCAATGGAGGATTTTAAGAACTTTCTGAATGGATGAATCAAGATGAGCCAACGGTCCTTCTTCATCCATAATTAACTTGTGATCTTGTGTCTCAACATGCAGTAGAAAGCTGCTCAGGCTGATTCCGATTATGGGCTCCATCGGGAGAAACACTGATCAGCAGTCTCTCCCATTTTGAATGAGGATTTTTGAGCTAGGAATCTTCATTACCTGTCACTTACAGACCAGGATTTCACTGGTATCAAAGTTTCATAGCATGACTACTTCTAATCTGCATCCAGGATCAGAAAATTTCTCCCTCTGGAAGCAGCTTCTCACGGATTTGGCTCACACTTGAAGTCAGAACCTTCCTGCCAAGTTTGTCGATTCAAAACAGCAGATCTCTAAGGGGCAAGAAATCAAGTATTCTGTAGAAGTTAGGAATTTAGTTTTTCTTTTTAAGTTTGGGGCATGGGTACATTACATTGAAAGTACTCTCCAGATGCATACCTTCTTTTCACTAAAAAATTGTGAAATGCGGTATAATGCCAAAACACTCATTAAATTTTCAATCTCCCCTCCTTCAAACACCACCAATAGTCGCTAATAAATCCAATAGGGAATTCAGGAGAAACTTCTTTACCCGAAGAGCGTTAAGAATGCTACCACAAGGAGTAGTTGAGGCAAATAGCATAGATGCATTTAAGGGGAAGCTAGAGAAGGACATGAGGAAAGGAATAGAAGAAGAGTATGCTGATAGAGTTGGATGAAGTAGGGAGGGAGGAGGATTGTGTGGACGCCGGCGTACACCAGTTGGGCCAAATGGCCTGTTTCTGTGCAGTAGTTTTGATGTAACTCGATGTAATAGTCAACATACCTGTGTATCAATTGGCGGATCCATTCACAGAGAGATTTCATGGGGAAAAAGTGCTGTATTTATTCATTTCATAGCAAGGGACAGTGTTTCAACCTGGAAAACATGTAATTAATTGGGGTCTTGTAACAAAGTGAAACTGTTTTGAACCAGCCAGGGATGATTAATGAGGGTTATTAAAATTGTTAAATAATCTGCTTTCACTGCATCAAGATACAGGAAGATCACTGATATCTCTGGTGCATTTACTGAAACACAATGTCACTTCTCTCACTTGTGCAATCAGCTTACCAATAAAAGACATTTCTTCCTTCAAACACCTTGCTACATTTGGGCCTATTGAACATGACAAGTGGGGGAATGGTATAACTTGTCACATAATCTACAGAAAGCTGGTTAGAGGATGAATTTCAGATATGTACTTGGTCTCTAGTTGGTTTTAGGCTTTTTTGGCTCGAAGTTTTAAACAAAACACAATCAGAATACACACACCTGCAATTCGTTATGCTGTGCACATTATATTAGAGTTCTAAAATTCTGTACTTCTGTCAAATCCTTAAACCAAACAGAAACTTGCTACAAGATTCAGTATACTAATGATTCCTGTTTCAAAGTTTAATGCACAGTACAATTAGCTTCTCATTTTATGCAATAGGTTAACAAAGATAACAATATTATCCCAAAGTGCTTCAATTGCCAACTACTATGTAATTTGTAATGTAGCACACATCCTGTATTGCACTATGATAATCTGAGAAAGTGTGCAGTTTGGTACAACTCAAATCTATATTAAAAATCTTGTGCATGCACATACTTCCTGTTCATAAACTTAATTTCCTGTTGTCACGATTTTGTCAGAGTTTTGTGAACATGAACACTTCCTACATAATCACATAATTGAATTTCAGTATGTAAACAGTTGTCTGACACTGCTGATGAATTATTCAAATAGTTAAAAATGCTTCTTCAAAAAAATTTGGGTCACTTTTTCTCCCTCAGTATTGAAGTTCACCATGTCCAAAATAAGGTTTTGAGCAAAATAACTTCAAGAAATAGTTCACATCATAGCTAAATTTACCCTATGAATTGTTTTTGTGCCTTTTAATAGAATTGCAGAATGGTTACAGCACAGAAGGAGGCCGTTCTGCCAGTCAAGTCCGTGCGGGCTCTCTAACAGCAATCCAGCTAATCCCACTCCCGTGCCCTATCCCCGTAGCCCTCCAAATTTTTCCCTTCAAGTACTTATCCAATTCCCTTTTGAAAACCATAAATGAATCTGCCTCCACCACCACCTCTGGCAGTGCATTCCAGATCACAACCACTCGCTGTGTAAGAAAGTTTTTTCTCACATCGCCTTTGGTTCTTTTGCCAATCACCTTAAATCTATGTCCTCTGGTTCTTGACCCCTCCGCCATGGGAACAGTTTCTCTCGATCTACTCTGTCCATTAAAGTTTTGACTGCAGGGCCTTAGACTCTCAAAAGCAACTCCTATTTTTTTAAAAATCTCTCAGTGGTTGGAGAGCTTTCAACCACATCTGTCCATACTGAGCATGTGCAGTTTGCAAGAATTTCCCAGCATGCCATAAGTGCAGCAAAAGGAGTAGAAGGGTGGATGGGTGCATCTTCTCATCCTATGTGGATGAGAGTTTCTTTGCTTTTTCCAAAAGGCTTTCAAAGAAACTGGAGACTGAAATATCAAAATTTTATTTCAGGCAAGTCTAGCATTTATTTAGATCTAGTAATAAACAACACCCATGAACAGTAGCATGGGGTACAGCCACACCTATGATCAGGATTTCTTCGTTGATGTTTAGAAAAGGAAACAAACGCTGTTGTCGACAATTGTTGAAAATTTAGTTTTAAAAAATTTATTTTCTCAACCATTTTTGAGACAAGGATTTATAGATTATATATATTTAAAAACTTGGAAACGGCATAAACAATAACCTTTGGAGTATTTTATGACAATTACTTATTGAAATTTATGGCAAATACCAGCAACCTCCAATATTATGAGTCTGTGCCCGCACCCGCCCCTCCTCCAACCACACACCACAACAATGCTTTAAAACGCTCATCAGTCCTGCTGGACTGAGGACCTCCCATGCTTTTATCTTCCGGAACCTTTTCTCAGTGACCACAAACCTCTAGAACTGCACTTCCAGTACACCCTGATCCCAGAGCCATCCCAATGCTCCCAAACCACAAGACCTCCCTTCCTAATACCCCAACCTACACCAACTTCAACTCGCCCAAACTTAATCACATGCAACCTGTTTTACACTAAGTCATACTTGCCTATCATTGCCATCTTCACTGACCCCCACTGGCTCCCTGTTTCCTAACAGATGAAAATCCCTCCATACCTCACCCCACCCTACCTCTGCAGCCTCCTCTGGTCGACATGATAACCCATGTCCTTCAGCCTGCAGACTCTAGCTTCTTGTTCATGCATCAGCCATACTTTCTGGAACTCCCTCCTTAAATTCATCTGCATTGCTACTTCTCTTCCTGCCTTTAAAACCTCCAAACCTCTTCTGTTTCCTATTTTCACAATGAACGCTTACACCGTTGCTCAAGTGTCCATTTTTCTTTCATGAAGTACCTTCCGGCGTTTTCTATGTTAAAGGTGATATTTAAATACAAGTTATCATTTTCAATCTCAGCTGGATTATTTGGGGGTAGGGAAGATGTGGAATGGGAGAAAGCATCTTGCAGATGGTGGATAAATAGATGTTTCAAACAAATAAATGTTTCAATAAAATTTTACCACACACTCTGGTTCTTTGCAATAGATTAGGTCTTCACTGGAAATCAATGTTTGGAGTGTTTATATATAGTTTCAAAAACATGCACCTCACATGCTGACACATCAAAATTAACAATTCAGGAACAGTCCAGGCAGATTCTTGTTGAACCATGCATACCAAAAATAAAGAATTAAATTATTGATTGTGACAAGGCTGAGGCACATCAACATTCGAGGCCAGCAGTCTACAACATATTGAAAGCAGTTTTCTGAATCTTTCCATCCCAAAAGATACTGCAATTTTTAATGAAACTAGTAAATTTCCCATGGCATTGCACACAGCGATTGAAAACCAACTGCAGGTCACACAGGGTTAGCAGGCAGGAGATATTTGAACCAAGGTGGGGGAGCGGAAGGGGGGAAAAATAGAGGCAGTATGGAGGGGGGCAAAGGATAGAGGAGGTATGGAGGGGGCAAAGATAGAGGAGGTATGAAGGGGAGCAAAGGATATGAGGAGGTATGGAAGGGGGGGAAGGATAAGAGATGGTGGGGGGGACATAGAGGAGGTAAGGGGGGAAAGGATAGAGGAGATAAAGGGAAGAATGAAGGAAATACCGGGGTGGGGGGGTGGGGGGGCGGTGGAAGAGACAATGGGATAGTCAAAAATAAAAACTGAGAAAATGAATTAAATGAATATGGGTGATTTATCAATTTAAAGCAGCCTTATACAGAATGGGGAAAACCAGCACAAAAGGAAGTTGACAAAGGTGGGGATAAATGAACTAAATAAAGTTGGGAGAAAGTTGGCAAACTAAATAAAGATATGGAGTTTATAAATTAAAAAGGCCCTTACACATCAACAACATTAAGATCTGGGCTTCAGTCAACAAAATTAAATAAAAAATCAGGGGGTCTCTGGGGAAAATTAAATACAAGCTCATCGTGAGGCTAAGCACGGGGGAAGCAGTACAAACAAATGGGTTTTCTGGCTGGTTATCACATGGCTATTGGGGGCGATGGCAGCGAGTGACAGGGCCACAGTACTGCACGATCTGCAAGGTGGGCAAGCAAGCAATTAAGCAAGAGCAGCTACGCAGTAGCAGGGAGAATGGCTCAGTGTCTGGGACAGCCATTGAACAAACATTGGGAGAAAAGAGAAGCAAAGTATCTGCAGCAATACTACCACTAAGCAGAAGAGTCTGGCAAGCAGAGGACTGGAACCATGCTATTCGTCAAAAACAGGAGCACGGAGGAACACAAAAACATGGATATCTGTGGGCCCAGTGAGTACAATAGACTTACCAAGATGTCCGCCATCATCTGAAAAATGGACTGCTACAGTGCCACTCTCTGGCCAGTATTAACTAATGTAGTCATAATTGGCGTAAAGGGCTCGAGTTCATCTGATTGACAGTTACATATTGTTAGGTGGCATAATATTGCCCTCACCGTGACATCTACAGGCACAATATCATAAGAATGTTGCAACCACTCACCATTTTTAACATATAATACATAGATGTGGGTGTATCTGCTCACGAGGTAGATACTGCATTAGAACTGGAAATACCAATCAGAATTTCACTGTAGGAAACATCAGGGTGAGGTAATAACTTAGATTTAGTTAGAGTAAATGACCCCAAATTTCTATGAGACATAAATAAAACAGATCAAAATAAGTGAAGGACAAATCCCTTCCCACTCCAGTCAGCAAGCTCACATGCAATATGATCTGAACTGAAGTTTTTTGCTGCAGAACGCAGTTAATTTAAACACAAGTCAACAGCCATCATTTGCAACTTATTACTTATGAATGGATGAGTGACTTGATTGAGTGTAAAAATACCATTTAATAGTTTTTTTAAAATTACAACACAATAATGGACATTGTGTCTGTAACTTTTTACCAATTGACAGTAACAGTGCAAGCATAACATCCTTAAAGAAGGCTTAGAACAAAATGAGTGTGCTCAAAGCCAATTACAGTTGACATAGATGGACAAAAGAAAAACAGCTAAAATTACTGCAATATGCCTTGGGGGAAACTGAAGATGGAAGAAATTAAATCAGCAATACAAGGTTGTTTTTTTTAATGACTAAACAGTCATTCTTTGTTTACCTATTCTAACTATACTGCAGTGTATTGGTGCTCCAAAATGCTATTATAGAGACAGAATGCCAGCTTTGATCATTACTTCCTTTGTGACAAGTTCCTGATCTCATGCCACTAGGGTGGGATAACGTACCAAGGCTAGAGGCATCCCAAAAGGGAAAATGGTACAGTGGGTTACCCCAGGGTAATTGTAACAGATCCCAGTGGTTGGCACAAGTGTGACACTGGAATGCTCAGAGCATATCATCTGCTCACCGTCTCAAAACAGTATGTGTTGGAAAATATTTTTTAAGTAGAGTGACAACAAAGCGAACTGTAACAAAATTTAAAAACCCCCAGAGAACAGAGATCCATATCAGAACAGATGGCAAATTGTTGACGTAAATTTACTTGTGCATACTAGGTGCACAAGCTTAATGGATATCTGGAAATGTTGTAATTCTCTGAAGATGCATAGGGATTGTACCGGATCTTCTTGGAGCGGAGCATCTCGTGGCGTACACAGTTAAAGTTTTTCCTGTGCTCTTCAGCTCGAAAAAATGTTGCGCCCTAACTTGCTGGAAATGCGAGCTTATAACGGCGTGTCAAGGGCAATGGGCATCTGGGACCTTAGTAAAGGGCAGGAACAACAGTCTACCTTCTTAACCAATGAGATTTAAGAATTGAGAAAGAAGCAGAGGAATGACAGAGAAGGAGGGTAAATTAGAGTCAAATCAAGTACAGAAAGATGTAAAGAGGGGGAAAGAAAGATTGGATTGAGAGAGAAAAAAGGAAGCAAAGAAAAAAAGTGTAAAAATTTAAAATTTGACATTTTAAAAATCTCTAACAATTTACCACATGCATGGATGTGATTGTGCATTTTAAATAATTCCCTTTCTGGGCCAGAGAGGTTGATTGGCATTGCATTAACAATTATCACGTTGTTAAAAAGTTACTTACGCCATTGAGTTCCAGCCCTAACTTTCTGCAGCGAGTTTAATGGACAATTAATGTGCAAATCCAGCAAGTTCTTAAAATAACGGGGAGGCGAAGGGCAAGACGCCCTTTGTGCGAAGCGGTAGAGCCTCGTAAATCAACCAGCAAGTTCTGGAGACTCGCTACTCATGGTGTAGCTCTTAATCTCCTGAATTTGCCAGCCAATTTGCACATTATTTTTCCAGTAAGATCCAGCCCATTGTGTTACCGACTGCACAAGAATTGAAAAGACAGCACTGGTGCTACTTCCAGAAATGAACACCCTCGAAGATCTAAGTCTAATTTTTCCAAAGTACATACCACTATCTGACCCCAGTAACAATTAAATACTACAAATGCTGGAAAGGGGTTTTCGTTGAAAGTGACATTTGATTTCTGAATACAGGAGCTTTCACCAAGCTATTTCAGGATTCTGCTATTTTACTAAAGAAAATTGTAAATATTTGAATTTATATTGTAGTAAAGAAAATATTTAGTGTTCAAGGCAACAGAGGCGAGAGAGAACCAATGTCTGTCTCTAGAGGGAAGAAATGATGAAGGAGGAAAGACAAATTTGGTGGAGGGTTACGACTGAAGTGAGAGATTGTGGAGCTAGGAGAGGGAGTGGATACAGGAGCTGAGCAGGTAACTCAAAAGGAAAGAGGCCTGATGGGAATGAGGGTGTGGTAGGAAAGGGGAAAGATAATGGGGAGATGAAGGGATATGGGTCATGATGGCAACGAGGGGGCAGAAGGAAAGCAAGGGTGATTGAGTGGAAGGAGAAAATAATCTTTTTCTCCTTCCCCCTTCCCAAGAAAATCTGTAAATTACAACACCTAAAAATTAAACCCATACAAAATTCGATCAATATGAAACATTATATGAAGGTAACCCTACATCAGTAATTGTATCTCTCTCAAAAGCCCTTCAGACTGATGAAAACGACTACTAGATAATTGGACAGAGGAGGCTGGAATACAGATAGTATTTTATTCTATAATTTGATGCAGCAGAAGCATCTTGTGCGTCATTCATCCCCAAATAAAAGTACTTAATGTTTTTATGAAGCAAGAGCATTCTCATTCCTTAATTTACCATGACAACTGCCGTAGGCAGCATGACCGAGTAACCAAAATCAGCTAGGAGTGCTAGTCCATTGTCCCACAAATTCAGCTGAATTTCTTTTATACTCGACATTTCAATCACTTCTTTCCACAAAGTCCTTGTAAAATAAAAAATGAGCAAAAAGAACACACCATTCTTGGAGATCTGATGCAATGAAATTTGTGTTGGTGGTTTTTTTTAAAAAAAGCTTGTACATTCAAAAATCAATGGCTTTTTAAAAAAAATTCTAGACCAAATTTGCCCTTTAAAATTGTAATGCTGAGCACATCTTCCCAAAGAGCAATCTTCTTCTCAAACAGCAATCCTTGATACTAAGCTCACATAACTAATGCACTGTTCTGCTTATGCAGCTAAATTAAACCAAATTCTTCTGGGATGAACAGGGTGGCTACAGTAAAAATGTAAATCAGTTCCAAAGAATCTTATTAAAAGCTGATCAGCTATGTGGCTCTTAAACTGAAAGATATCTGAAAAATCGCCAATGTATCAAAACAAAAGTACAAACTGGGCAGAAAAGGTAACAATGCAAGAAAGTTAAAAAATAATTTTAAAATGTTTCACTGAAGCTGTATAAATTGCCCCCAAAAGAGTAATAATTAGATCAAGACAAAGACAAAATGCATTGACAAACCAGTTCTACTGTATATTTGATCTAAATTGACCACTCAACTCCCGTTCTAACTCCTATGCTAGCTGACACGCTTAATGGTTCCATTTTCTTTGGGCATCGTCCCTTTCCCCCTCAAATCCCCCATTATCCCATTCTCAAACAAAACTGACCTAAATCCCCCCACAGCTCAGTACCATTCTCTCCCAATACTCCCTGTTCGAATCTCTCCAGTCCAGCTTCAACCAGTCACAGCACTGGAACAGCCAGGGTTAAAGTCATGAATGATATCCTTTGTGAACATGACCATTGTTGTACAGAACCTTGGTGAGACCATGCTTCGAGTACTGTGAACAGTTCTGGTCTCCATATTATAAAAAGGATATAGAGGCACTGGAGAAGGTGCAAAAAAGATTTACGAGGATGATACAAGAACTGAGAGGTTATACCGATCAGGAAAGATTGAGCTAGCTGGGCTCTTTTCTCTAGAAAAAACAACTGGGGATGACCTAATAGAGGTTTTTAAGGTTACGAAAGGGTTTGATAGGGTAGATGTAGAGAAGATGTTTCCACTTGCGGGGAGACCAGAACTAGATTGTTACGAATAAATCCAATAGGGAATTCATGAGAAAATTCTTTACCCTGAGAATGGTTAGAATGTGGAACTCGCTACCACAAGGAGCAGTTGAGACAACTAGCATAGATGCATTTAAGAGGAATCTAGATAAACACACGAGGGAAAAAGGAATAGAAGGACATGCTGATAGGGTTAGATGGAGGGAGGGAGGAGGCTCGTGTGGAGCATAAACACCGCATGGACCTATTGGGCCGAAAGAATGTACAGCACAGAAACAGGCCTATATAATTGGATGTAATTGTGCATTATCCCTCCTTGACCTTTCCACAGCATTCCATATGACTGACTACACCATTCTCCTCCTTCACCTTCAATCGTTCAAGCTCTATGGGACTGCCCTTGCATGATCCCACTCCTTACCTTCAATTGCAGCAAGTGCTTCTTCAGCAATGGTTTCTTTTCCCTCCGACACTGGCAACTGCAGGGTAGCCGTCCCTTGGCGACATCGTCCAAAGGCACAGGTGCAGCTTTCACCTGTACAATGGTGATACTTAGCTCTCTCCACACTTCCCTTGACGCCTGTCTTGGATGAGTCATAACTTCTTCCAGCCACCTAATTTCCACTTCCTTGCCGATGACTCCATATCCCTCCACACCCACTCAGACTGAAGCAGACTGTTAACAATCTTAACATTCAGGTTGGCCCTAAGCTGAGCTTTAAATCCCACATGCTATCTATCACCAAGGTGGCTTCATTTTCACAATATTGTTTACCTCAGCTCCTGAAACCCTTATGTATGCCGTTGGCACCTCCAGACTCGACTACTTAAAGGCTATCCTTGCAGTTCCATGCCCTCCACCCCCCCTAAACTCCAGCTTATCCAAAGCCCCGCTTCCGGTATCTCGTACTGAGTCAACCCACTCACGTCACCGCCACCCTTACTGACCTGCATTGACACCCCGTACCCCAATACATTAAATTTAAAATTATCATCGTCTATACATCTCTCTGTGACCTTGACCCACTCATTCTCCACAATCTCCTCTAATTATTACATAGCCACTTGATTGCTCTTTATCTCGGATTCTGGCGTTCTGTGCATCACTCCCTCCCTTTGGCCCAATGATGGCAGAGCTTTCATCCGCCATGGCCCGACTCTGGAACTCCCTCCTGAAAACTCTTGCTTCTCCACCATTTCTAAAAGATCTCCTTGAAACTCATCTCTGACCAAGCTTTCGGTCAACCCTCCTAATTTCTCCTTTCCTGGCTCAGCATCCATTTATTTCAGTCCAGTTGCAATATGCTGTGGGACATTCCATTACGTTAAAGTGAGATACTTAAACAAACTGAAATATTATATGAACCAACGACAAAGGTTAAAAAAGAGATGAGGTCCGGCAAGTTGAATTTAAGGAGTGAGGAGATAAATTAAAAAGCAGGACTTCAAAGGTAGTGATCTCAGGATTACTACCAGTGCCACGTGCTAGTGAGTATAGGAACAGGAGAATAGACCGGATGAATGTGTGGCTGCAGGGATGGTGTAGGAGGGAGGGATTTAGATTCCTGGGACATTGGGACCGGTTCTGGGGAAGGTGGGACCTGTACAAGCGGGACGGGTTACACCCGAGCAGGACCGGGACCGATGTCCTCGTGGAGGTGTTTGCTAGTGCTGTTGGGGAAGATTTAAACTAGAGTGGCAGGGGGATGGGAACCTGAGCAGGGAGTCAGAAGGGAGTAAAGTTGAGAGCAGCAAGAGAGGGGAAGACCCAGGGGAAATTTACAATACAAATAGTACAAACAGTTGTTCAAGAACAAGTGAAAGGGAAAAGCGTAGAGCAGCAGAAAGAAAGTGTACTTTAGGCACTACAGATAACGTGAAAACTAGAAGGCGCAAGGCGATTAACCCAGCATCAAAGTTGATGGTCAGGCTAGGGTGTGTGGCCCAACTAAGAGTTCTATATACAAAAGTACGGAGTATAAGGAATAAATTAAATGAACTACAGGTTCAAATTCAAATTGGAGGGTATGACATTATAGCTATTACTGAGACATGGCTGCAGGATGGTCAGGATTGGAAACTAAATATACCGGGTTATAAGGTCTACAGGAGAGATAGAGAAAATGGAAGAAGGGGAGGAGTAGCCTTAGTTATAAGAGATGAAATCACTTAGAATCATAGAATCATAGAAGTTACAACATGGAAACAGGTCCTTCGGCCCAACATGTCCATGTCGCCCAGTTTATACCACTAAGCTAGTCCCAATTGCTTGCACTTGGCCCATATCCCTCTATACCCATCTTACCCATGTAACTGTCCAAATGCTTTTTAAAAGACAAAATTGTACCCGCCTCTACTACTGCCTCTGGCAGCTCGTTCCAGACACTCACCACCCTTTGAGTGAAAAAATTGCCCCTCTGGACCCTTTTGTATCTCTCCCCTCTCACCTTAAATCTATGTCCCCTCGTTATAGACTCCCCTACCTTTGGGAAAAGATTTTGACTATCGACCTTATCTATGCCACTCATTATTTTATAGACTTCTATAAGATCACCCCTTAACCTCCTACTCTCCAGGGAAAAAAGTCCCAGTCTATCCAACCTCTCTCTATAAGTCAAACCATCAAGTCCCGGTAGCATCCTAGTAAATCTTTTCTGCACTCTTTCTAGTTTAATAATATCCTTTCTATAATAGGGTGACCAGAACTGTACACAGTATTCCAAGTGTGGCCTTACTAATGTCTTGTACAACTTCAACAAGACATCCCAACTCCTGTATTCAATGTTCTGACCAATGAAACCAAGCATGCCGAATGCCTTCTTCACCACCCTATCCACCTGTGACTCCACTTTCAAGGAGCTATGAACCTGTACTCCTAGATCTCTTTGTTCTATAACTCTCCCCAACGCCCTACCATTAACGGAGTAGGTCCTGGCCCGATTCGATCTACCAAAATGCATCACCTCACATTTATCTAAATTAAACTCCATCTGCCATTCATCGGCCCACTGGCCCAATTTATCAAGATCCCGTTGCAATCCTAGATAACCTTCTTCACTGTCCACAATGCCACCAATCTTGGTGTCATCTGCAAACTTACTAACCATGCCTCCGAAATTCTCATCCAAATCATTAATATAAATAACAAATAACAGCGGACCCAGCACCGATCCCTGAGGCACACCGTTGGACACAGGCCTCCAGTTTGAAAAACAACCCTCCACAACCACCCTCTGTCTTCTGTCGTCAAGCCAATTTTGTATCCAATTGGCTACCTCACCTTGGATCCCGTGAGATTTAACCTTATGTAACAACCTACCATGCGGTACCTTGTCAAAGGCTTTGCTGAAGTCCATGTAGACCACGTCTACTACACAGCCCTCATCTATCTTCTTGGTTACCCCTTCAAAAAACTCAATCAAATTCGTGAGACATGATTTTCCTCTCACAAAACCATGCTGACTGTTCCTAATCAGTCCCTGCCTCTCAGAATACCCTCGAACAACTTACCCACCACAGATGTCAGGCTCACCGGTCTGCAGTTCCCAGGCTTTTCCCTGCCGCCCTTCTTAAACAAAGGCAAAACATTTGCTACCCTCCAATCTTCAGGCACCTCATCTGTAGCTGTCGATGATTCAAATATCTCTGCGAGGGGACCCGCAATTTCCTCCCTAACCTCACATAACATCCTGGGATACATTTCATCAGGTCCCGGAGATTTATCTACCTTGATGCGTGTTAAGACTTCCAGCACCTCCCTCTCTGTAATATGTACACTCCTCAAGACATCACTATTTATTTCCCCAAGTTCCCTAACATCCATGCCTT
This sequence comes from Heptranchias perlo, assembly GCF_035084215.1. Taxonomy (NCBI): domain Eukaryota; kingdom Metazoa; phylum Chordata; class Chondrichthyes; order Hexanchiformes; family Hexanchidae; genus Heptranchias; species Heptranchias perlo. The sequence goes on along the minus strand of NC_090325.1, from coordinate 108,612,633 downwards.
TCTCAACCGTAAATACCGATGTGAAATATTCATTCAGGATCTCACCCATCTCTTGTGGTTCCGCACATAGATGACCTTGTTGATCCTTAAGAGGCCCTACTCTCTCCCTCGTTACTCTTTTGCCCTTTATGTATTTGTAGAAGCTCTTTGGATTCTCCTTTGCCTTATCTGCCAAAGCAATCTCATGTCCCCTTTTTGCCCTCCTGATTTCTCTCTTAACTCTACTCCGGCAATCTCTATACTCTTCAAGGGATCCACTTGATCCCAGCTGCCGATGCATGTCATATGCCTCCTTCTTCTTTTTGACTCGGGCCTCAATCTCCCGAGTCATCCAAGGTTCCCTACTTCTACCAGCCTTGCCCTTCACTTCAATGATAAAGGAGGATATAACGAGAGGTAAGCAGCCAACAGAGACCTTATGGGTTGAATTGAGAAATAGGAAAGGATCGAAGACTATATTGGGAGTTGTATCGGACCCCTGGCAGCAGCTCTGAAATGCTAGATTGTATAAATGCAGAGATTAGACAAGCGTGTATGAAAGGCATAGCGGTCTTAATGGGGAACTTTAACCTTCACATAGATTGGGAAAAGCCGACTAGCAACTGTCAGAAAGGTAGCGAATTTCTTGAGTGTGTCTGGGATAGTTTTCTACAGCAGTATGCCCTAGATGCAACAAGGGGGCAAGCCATACTAGATTTAGTAATGAACCAGATTTAGTAATGAACCAGATTTAGTAATGAACCAGATTTAGTTAACAGCTTAACTGTGCGTCAACATCTATCCAATAGTGATCATAACATGATCGAGTTCAATGTAGCGTTTGAAAGGGAAAAAAAGTGAATCAGCTGCTAAGATTCTAGACTTGGGTAAGGCAGACTTCAATGGGATAAGACAGAGACTGTCCACACGAAACTGGGCAAATCTGTTAATGGGAAAAATGACTGATGATCAGTGGGAAATGTTTAAAGAAACATTTAACGTGATACAGAATCGGTTTATACCCCTGAGGGGCAAGAACTCCACTTGCCAAAAAAAACAGCCATGGACAACTAAAGAGGTAAGGGACAGTATAAGACTTAAGGAAAGGGCATACAAAAAGGCAAAAAATAGTACAGATCCTGGCGAATGGGAAAGATACAAAGATCAACAAAGGGTCACAAAACAGATAGTAAGAGCTACAAAAAGAGAGTATGAAAAGAAACTTGCAAGGGATATCAAAACCAACACGAAGAACTTTTATAGTTATATTAGGAAGAAGAGGGCGGTCAGGAGCAGTGTTGGCCCCTTAAAAACTGAAAATGAGGACACTGGTCATTGACAACGGGGAAATGGCGGACATGTTGAACAATTACTTTGCGTCAGTATTTACAGCAGAGAAAGAGGATAGCATGCCGGAAATCCCAAGAAAACTAATATTGAATCGGGAACAGGGACTCGATAAAATTAACATAAGTAAAACAACAGTAATGAAGAAAATAATAGCATTAAAGAGTGACAAATCCCCAGGACCAGATGGTTTCCATCCCAGGGTTTTAAAGGAAGTAGGTGAGCACATTGCGGATGCCCTAACTATAATCTTTCAAAGTTCTCTAGATTCAGGAACTGTCCCTCTAGATTGGAAAATTGCACGTCACTCCGCTTTTTAAGAAAGGAGAGGGAAACCGGGGAACTATAGACCAGTTGGCCTAACATCTGTTGTGGGGAAAATGCTGGAATCTATAATTAAGGATAGGGAGACTGAACACCTCGAGAATTTTCAGTTAATCAGAGAGAGCCAGCATGGATTTGTGAAAGATAGGTTGTGCCTGACAAACCTGATTGAATGTTTTGAAGAGGTGACTAAAGTAGTGGACAGGGGAATGTCAATGGATGTTATTTATATGGACTTCCAGAAGGCATTTGATAAGGTCCCACATAAGAGACTGTTAGCTAAGATAGAAGCCCATGGAATCGAGGGAAAAGTACGGACTTGGTTAGGAAGTTGGCTCAGCGAAAGAGAGCAGGGAGAATGGGTAGGTACTCACATTGGCAGGATGTGACTGGTGGAGTCCCGCAGGGATCTGACTTGGGGCCTCAATTCTTCACAATATTTATTAACGACTTAGATGAAGGCAGAGAAAGTTTCATATCTAAGTTTGCCGATGACACAAATATTGGTGGCATTGTAAGCAGTGTAGATGAAAACACAAAATTACAAAGGGATATTGATAGATTAGGTGAATGGGCAAAACTGTGGCAAATGGAATTCAATGCAGACAAATGTGAGGTCATCCACTTTGGATCAAAAAAGGATAGAACAGGGTACTTTCTAAATGGTAAAAAGTTAAAAACAGTGAATGTCCAAAGGGACTTAGGGGTTCAGGTACATAGATCATTGAAGTCTCATGAACTGGTGCAGAAAATAATCAATAAGGCTAATGGAATGCTGGCCTTTATATCTAGAGGACTGGAGTACAAGGGGGCAGAAGTTATGCTGCAGCTATACAAAACCCTGGTTACACCGCACCTGGAGTACTGTGAGCAGTTCTGGGCACTGCACCTTCGGAAGGACTTATTGGCCTTGGAGGGAGTGCAGCGTAGGTTTACTAGAATGATAGCCGGACTTCAAGGGTTAAGTTACAAGCAGAGATTACACAAATTGGGGTTGTATTCTCTAGAGTTTCAAAGGTTAAGGGGTGATCTGATCGAAGTTTATAAGATATTAAGGGGAACGGATAGGGTGGATAGAGAGAAACTATTTCCGCTGGTTGGGGATTTTAGGAGTAGGGGCACAGTCTAAAAATTAGAGCCAGACCTTTCAGGAGCGAGATTAGAAAACATTTCTACACACAAAGGGTGGTAGAAGTTTGGAACTCTCTTCCGCAAACAGCAATTGATACTAGCTCAATTGCTAAATTTAAATCCGAGATTGATAGCTTTTTGGCAACCAAAGGTATTCGGGTTTTGGGGCCAAAAGCAGGTATATGGAGTTGGATCACAGATCAGCCATGATCTTATCAAATGGCGGAGCAGGGCTGAATGGCCTACTCCTGTTCCTATGTATCCACACACACACACACACACACACACACACACACTAACCACTACTATCGCTGCTTTATAAGCTCCACCATGCACCACCACATGCACGCGATTGACCTTTCTCCTTTATAGCACTGACTCACTTTAATTCAGAGCTGTCTTGGTCCTTCGCCTCCACCAGTGCTTGAACAAAAAAAAATCTTCCTTTCAAATGGCAAGGACCGTAAGCTTCATCAACTCTTAAATGCCTTAAAGGCCTCTCCCGATCCCTCTTTCCCTTCACTTTCTTCTGACCCCAGAGTTCTGACAAAGGGCCGTAGACCTGAAAGTTAAAGCTACTTTCCACTCACCACAGATGCTGCCAGACCTACTAAATGTTTCTAGCATTTTCTGTTTTTATTTCAGATTTCAATCATCTGCAGTATTTTGAGTTGAGAAAAAAAGATTACCTTAAACTTAAATGGAGCTAGAAGGCATGAACATAAAATTAGGAAGCCTCAAGCAAGTACAGCTAAGAAATGGCCACCACCAGAGCAACAGATATGCAGAAAAGACCATCACCAAAAATAATTAATGCTATGTCAACTCGCTTCTTTTAAGCTAGTGACCTTGTACCTGAAAAAATGATCTGCACTACAATTCTAACAGGTTATCCAATTTTTGACTTGTTACAAAAATGTTAATTCCACTATCAGCCGTATTCTGAATAATTGGAAAATAATAAACACAGCTGGCCCAGCAATGACCATAATGACCTCCAAAATTACGTAACTGAGAAGCCACTTCAATAGATTGAATGATTCAATTAGTTCACTGATACAAGTGTCGCCATCCAATCATGCAAAGCATTAACATTCAACTTAGACACAGAACTAATAACGTACTGTATATTTTTCCAGCCCAGCACAAGGTATTTGATATACAGAACAAATAAATGGCTCTTAATACTCAACACTGTCAAAACTGTAATGGATCAATTTTTACATCTTCACTCTTTTGTTTGTAAATTTTAAAAAGGTTTTAAAAAGCTAACAAGACTCCAGACAAGGTACGGAGGAAAATGTAATACACGCCAATAATTTAGGATTGTGAAATGCAACTATTACAGTTTGGGCTTTCAGCCAACACTTTTAACTTGTAACCCACTTCAGAAAGGTGGTTTCCAGAAGCAGGTAAGAGTCTCCTACAGTTCAAAATTGGCGTCATTTTATGTATTAAGAGTGGAATAACATCACGGGACTAACGATTAGTCGTGGTATCAGCTTTGCTCAGTTGGTAGGACTCTCACCTCAAAGGTGTGGGTTCATGACCCAGTCCAGGGCTTGATCATAATCCAGACCAGCATTTCAATGCACCATTGACGGAGTGCTGCATTGTTGAGGTGCTATCTTTCAGGCTAAACCTGAAACAGAGGGCCTGTCTGCCTGCTCTGGTAGTTTGGGTGATGTTAAAGATCCCACAGCACAATTTGAAGAGCAATGAGTTCTCCCAATTGCCTAGCCAACACTCTTCCTTCGAAAAATCAAAGGACAATTCATCTGATTTGCAGTTTGTGGGACCTCGATGTGCACAAATTGCCTGCCACATTTGCCCACAAAACAGTGATTTCACTTCAAAAGCAATTTCTTGTTAAATGTTTTGGGACATTCTTGGGACAAGATAAACTTGTCCCTTCCACTCGTGCCCCATCAACCACATCACTCACCGTCATTCAGACTTTCTTACTCATTAGAGAAATCTAATGCAATAAAGCCTCCAACATGGCCTTCAGGTGTTGGGGGACCATATGGAAACTGGCTGAGAGCACTGGGAGGCAATCTCTCAGTGCCTACGGGATCCATGTCTCTTTATCCACAGTCTGTAGCCTGTTTCAGCAGTAGCTTTCAGATCAATTTCATTCAGACCACCTGGTTCCCACACTTGTGCTTTAGTCTTTCTTCCTCTCTGTCTTGGGTCAAAGGCTTGAATGACCAATTATCATTATGCCCACCATCCATTCCAGGCAGTTCAAAGAAAAATATGTATTAATGGTTTAATGCTTCATCTGTCAGAGACCAATCCCCAGGTTGAATGATCCACAGGGATGTGGTGTTCATATTATCCAAACAAGAATATATTGGATGGCATGGTAAAGGATGGATTTGAAGTAATTGTTCCAGTGAAAATATGGCAGTGCTCTTTTTCACAGAAAACGTTAGATTGCTGGCAACTCAGCTAGGATTCTAGTGCACTTTACCCGTGAACAAAGGGCTAATCAGTGGATGCTCCAAGTGCAGTGTTATGGATTTCTATGGCTCAATAGGGGTCTCAAAGGGATTGAGGATTCATGTGTATCTGTTCCAACTGTTTATTCATGGCAGTCATGATGAATAGCACATTGATCTGTCTCTTCTTTCTTCAATGAGACAAAGTTTCAATAAGCTTGTGATGTAAAGGACGTGTGTCCAACGGTCCTCTTTCGTAGCTCGTAACTCCTAAACACACAATAAGAGGGCTTTCACCAGCCTATGTTCCAACTCCAAGATCAAGCTGTGAGGTAGATTTATGGCAAAAAGTGCAGGGAGGGTCGGCTCCAGCCTATATCTATTATCTCAGTACCTTGCAAGAGTCAGTCACACAGTAGGCAACACCTCTTTACCAATTTCCCATACATGAGGACTGGATTGAGCAGTTGGTGATGGGCAAGACTCATACGAAACATTGCATTTGCACATCCAGATCAAAGTAATTGCCAAAACACAAGGTTCCCTGTGTAGGTACTTCCACCATGTTGAATATATATTGTACAGCTGATGAGGAAATTCTGATTTGGGACAGTTGCTGGAAAGGTCACCTGGAGGCTGGATAGGAGAACATGGATGTATCCAGAGCATAGTGCCTTCCATAATTGGATTGCAGAGAGCCAAGCAGCTGTTGCTGTAACTTTGCACCTTCAACCGTGGAACCCATTTGATGGGGTATGGTGTGCGTCCATGTTGTGACAGGAAGATGGTGGCAATGCATGCACAAATTTTATGGTCAATTGTTCTGCTCATCAAACTGCTTGTGAGGGACTCCTGATGCCTGCTATCTATTTAGCGAGGGGTAAAATCTGCAATTGTCCAATGACCAAATAAAGACTATCCTCCTTGGGTGCTTTGCTGGGAGGGGGGAGGGTTGTGACAAGGGAGAGGAAGCCAAGCAGGATATCTTTGGCATCAAACTGGCTCCAAGATGACATGTGTGGCGATGGAAGTTCAGAAACAAGTCAGCACTCTGACAAGAATCAGCAATCTGATGCCGTGGCTCATTAATGGTGGGGTCGGCCCATCAGTGGCCACTGAAATTCTGCCACTCCACTGATAGCTGCATGGTTTTAGCCGGTTAACTCAAGTAGCAGACATAATATATTTGGATTTTCAAAAGGCCTTCGATAGGGTACCGCATTGTAGATTCATGGCTAAGGTCAGAGCATGTGGAGTCAGGGGAAAGGTAGCAGAATGGACAGCAAGCTGATTACAAAACAGAAAACAGAGTAGGGGTTAAGGATAGCTGTTCAGACTGGCAAAAGGTGTGAAGTGAAGAGGACAGGGATCGGTGCTGGGACTACTGTTCATAATTTAATGATTTGGACTCAGGAATCATAAGTACAATTTCAAAATCTGCAGGCAGCATGAAATGAGGGGGGGGGGGCGCGTGTGGTTAATACAAAAGGAAGAATGTGTTAAAATGAGTGTAATTGGCAAATGAATTTCAATATAGATAAGTATGAGGTGGTGCATTTTGGTAGGAAGAATAAGGGGGCCACATATTGCTTGGCTAATAAGAGTCTAAATGGGATAGAGGATCAAAGGGATCAAGGGGTACAGATACACAAATCACTAAAAGTAGCGATGCAGGTTAACAAGGCTATAAAAAAAAGGCAACCCATGCACTGTGGTTCATTTCCACAGGAATAGAATTGAAAAGCAGAGAAATTATGTTAATCATGTACAGAACCTTGGTTAGACCACACTTGGAGTACTGTGCACAGTTCTCGTCTCCATATCGCATCAGGATGTAGCGATGTAAAGGAGAAACAAGGGGCACAAAGGATTGGGGGAGAAAGATAGCACTACAGCAAGTAATAGTACAGTATTAGGTGAGGTCAGACTAAGAGAGAGTACAAGAAAGTATAAGACTGGATTACAGTGCATGTGCGTAAATGCACGAAGCATGTTAAACAAGGTTGGTGAGCTGCAGGCGCGAATAGCCACATGGGAATATGGTGTTGCGGCAATAACGGAGACCTGGCTCAAAAAAGGACAGGATTGGGTACTAAATATTCCTGGATACAACGTGTTCAGGAAGGATAGGGAAGGAAAGAAAGGAGGGGGGATGGCAGTATTGATTAAGGAGAATATTGCAGTACTGGAGAGAGAGGATGTTCTGGAGGGGTCAAGGGCAGAATCTATTTGGTTAGGCTTAAGAAATAAAAGAGGTGCCATTACACAACTGGGTGTATTCTATAGGCCACCAACTAGTGGGAAGGATATAGAGGAGCAAATTCGCAGGGAAATTACAGAGAGGTGCAAATGCTATCGAGCAGTGAATATGGGAGACTTCAACTATCCTAATATAGACGGGGATAACAATAATAATAAGGAGCAAAGAGGGGGAGGAATTTTTGAAATGTGTTCAGGATAACTTTCTTAACCAGTACGTTTCCGGCCCAACGAGGAAGGAGACATTGCTGGACTTGGTTCAGGGAAATGAGGCGGGCCAAGTGGAGCAAGTGTCTTTGGGGAGCATTTAGAGAGCAGCGATCATAGTATCATAAAGGTTTAGAATAGCTATGGAAAAGGACACAAACAACTCAAGTAAAAATACTCAATTGGGGAGGGCCAATTTCAGTGGGATGAGAACAGATCTGGCCCGGGTAAATTGGAATCAAAGATTGGTAGGCAAAACTGTAACCAAACAGTGGGCGGCCTTTAAGGAGATGGTTTGGGTACAGTCTAGGCACATTCCCACGAGGGAGAAAGGTAGGGCAACTGAAGCCAGAGCTCCCTGGATGACAAATGAGATAGTGAGTAAGATGAAATGGAAAAAAAGGGACATATGACAGATGTCAGGTTGATAACACAAGTGAGAACCAGGCTGAATATAGAAAGTTCAGAGGGGAAGTGAAAAAGGAAATAAGACGGGCAAAGAGTATGAGAATAGACTGGTGGCCAAGATAAAAGGGAATCCAAAAGTCTTCTACAGGCATGTAAACAGTAAACGGGTAGTAAGAGGTGGGGTGGGGCTGATTAGGGACCATAAAGGAGATCTATTCATGGAGGCGGAAGGGATGGCCGAGGTACTAAATGAATACATGGCATCGGTCTTTACCAAGGAAGATGATGCTGCCACAGTCTCAGTAAAGGAAGATACAGTTGAGATACTGGATGGGCTAAAAATTGATAAAGAGGTACGTGAAAGGCTGCTAGATGTACTTAAAGTAGATAAGTCACTGGGTCCAGAAGAGCTGTATCCTAAGTTGCTGAGGGAAGGAAGGGTGGAAATTGCGGAGGTACTGGCCACAATCTTCCAAACATCCATTGAAACGGGGCTGTTGCCATAGGACGAGAGAATTGCAAATGTTACACCCTTATTCAAAAAAAGGGTGTAAGGATAAACCCAGCAACTAAAGGCCAGTTAGTTTAACCTCAGTGGTGGGGAAACTTTTAGAAACGATAATCAGGGACAGAATTAACAGTCACTTGGACGAGTGTGGATTGATTAGGGAAAGCCAACTCGGATTTGTTAAAGGCAAATCGTGTTTAACTAACTTAATAGAGTTTTTTGATGAGGTAACAGAGAGGATGAGATGAAGGCAATGCAGTTGATGTGGTGGATATGGACATTCAAAAGGCATTTGATAAAGTGCCGCCTGGTAGGCTTATCATCAAGACTGCAGCCCATGGAATAACGGAAGCAGTAGCAAAATGGATAGAGAATTGGCTAAGGGACAGGAAACAGAGCAGTGGCAAACGGTTGTTTTTCAGACTAGAGGGAGGTATGCAGTGGTGTTCCCCAGGGGTCAGTGCGGGGACCATTGCTTTTCATGATATATATTAATGACTTGGACATCGGTGCACATGGCACAATTTCCAAATTTGCAGATGACACAAAACTTGGAAGGGTAGTAAACAGTGAGCAGGATAGTAATAGACGTCAAGAGGATATAAACAGGCTGGTGGCATGGGCGGACATGTGGCAGATGGAATTTAACGTGAAGTGATACATTTCAGTAGGAAGAACGAGGAGAGGCAATATAAGCTAAAGGGCGCAACTCTCAAAGAGGTACAGGAACAAAGAGATCTGGGGTTATATGTGCACACATCGTTGAAGGTGGCAGGGCAGGTTGAGAAAGTGGTTAAAAAGCATACGGGATCCTGAGCTTTATAAATAGAGGCATAAAGTACAAAAGCAAGGAGGTTATGACGAACCTTTATAAAACATTGGCTCGGCCACAACTGGAGTATTGTGCCCAATTCTGGGCACTGCACTTTAGGAAGGATGTGAAGCCCTTAGAGAGGGTGCAGGAAAAATTTACTAGAATGGTCCCAGGGATAAGGGACTTCAGTTATGTGAATAGACTGGAGAAGCTGGGGTTGTTCTCCTTTGAGCAGAGAAGGTTGATAGGAGATTTGATCATGAGGGGTCTGGACTGAGTAGCCAATTTAAGTGGGTTGAGAACGGATCTGACTCTCGTAAATTGGAATCAAAGGGTGGGGGGTAAAACTGGAATCAAATAATGGGAGGCCTTTAAAGAGATGATGCGGGTACAGTCCAGGTACATTCCCACGCGGAGGAAAGGTAGGGCAACCAAAGCCAGAGCTCCCTGGGTGACGTAAGAGATAGAGAATCAGATGAATCACAGAATCGTAGAAAGTTATGGCACAGGAGGTCGTCACTCGGCCCATTGTGTCCGTGCCAGCCAAAAAAGAGCGATTCAGCTTCACTTCCTCTACACCTTTCAGTATCCTCCCATTTATTGAGTACCCCCTTGCCTTGTTTGCCCTCCCCAAATGCACTACCTCACACTTCTCCGGACTGAATTCCATTTGCCACTTTTCTGCCCACCTGACCAGTCCATTGATATCTTCCTGCAGTCTACAGCATTCCTCCTCACTATCAACCACACAGCCAATTTTTATATCATCTGCAAACTTCTTGATTAAGCACCCCACATTCAAGTCCAAATCATTTATACCACAAAAAGCAAGGGACTGAGTACTGAGCCTTATGGGACCCCAATGGAAACAGCCTTCCAGTCACAAAAACACCCGTCAACCATTACCCTTTGCTTCCTGCCACTGAGTCAATTTTGTATCCAACTTGCCACTTTCCTTTGAATCCTATGGGCTTTTACTTTTTTGACCAGTCTGCCACGTTGGACCTCGTCAAAAGCCTTGCTAAATCCGTGTACACTACATCAAACGTGTTACCCTCATCGACCTCCTTGTTATCTCCTCAAAAAATTCAAATCAAGTTAGTCAGACATGACCTTCCCTTAACAAATCCATGCTGATTTCTTTATTAACCCGTACCTTTCCAAACGATGATTTACGCTGTCACCCAGAATTGATTCCAATAGTTTGCCCACGACCGAGGTTAGACTTTTTTTTTAGTCGTTCATGGGATGTGGGCGTCACTGGCAAGGCCGGCATTTATTGCCCATCCTTAATTGCCTTTGAGAAGGTGGTGGTGAGCCACCTTCTTGAACCGCTGCAGTCCGTGTGGTGAAGGTTCTCGCACAGTGCTGATAGGAAGGGAGTTCCAGGATTTTGACCCAGCGACGATGAAGGAACTGCGATATATTTCCAAGTCGGGATGGTGTGTGACTTGGAGGGGAACGTGCAGGTGGTGTTGTTCCCATGTACCTGCTGCTCTTGTCCTTCTAGGTGGTAGAGGTCGCGGGTTTGGGAGGTGCTGTCGAAGAAGCCTTGGCGAGTTGCTGCAGTGCATCCTGTGGATGGTACACACTGCAGCCACTGTGCGCAGGTGGTGAAGGGAGTGAATGTTTAGGATGGTGGATGGGGTGCCAATCAAGCGGGCTGCTTTGTCTTGGATGGTGTCAAGCTTCTTGAGTGTTGTTGGAGCTGCATTCATCCAGGCAAGTGGAGAGTATTCCATCACACTCCTGACTTGTGCCTTGTAGATGGTGGAAAGGCTTTGGGGAGTCAGGAGGTGAGTCACTCGCTGCAGAATACCCAGCCTCTGACCCGGTCTTGTAGCCACAGTATTTATATGGCTGGTCCAGTTTAGTTTCTGGTCAATGGTGACCCCCAGGATGTTGAAGGTGGGGGATTCGGCGATGGTAATGCCGTTGAATGTCATGGGGAGATGGTTAGACTCTCTCTTGTTGGAGATGGTCATTGCCTGGCACTTGTCTGACGTGAATGTTACTTGCCACTTATGAGCCCAAGCCTGGATGTTGTCCAGGTCTTGCTGTGTGCGGGCTCGGACTGCTTCATTATTTGAGGGGTTGCAAACGGAACTGAACACTGTGCAATCATCAGCGAACATCCCCATTTCTGACCTTATGATGGAGGGAAGGTCATTGATGAAGCAGCTGAAGATGGTTGGGCCGAGGACACCGCCCTGAGGAACTCCTGCAGCAATGTCCCGGGGCTGAGATGATTGGCCTCCAACAACCACTACCATCTTCCTTTGTGCTAGGTATGACTCCAGCAACTGGAGAGTTTTCTACCTGATTCCCATTGACTTCAATTTTACTGGGGCTCCTTGGTGCCACACTTGGTCAAATGCTGCCTTGATGTCAAGGGCAGTCACTCTCACCTCACCTCTGGAATTCAGCTCTTTTGTCCAGGTTTGGACCAAGGCTGTAATGAGGTCTGGAGCCGAGTGGTCCTGGCAGGACCCAAACTGAGCATTGGTGAGCAGGTTATTGGTGAGTAAGTGCCGATTGATAGCACCGTCGACGACTCCTTCCATCATTTTGCTGATGATTGAGAGTAGACTGATGGGGCGGTAATTGGCCGGATTGGATTTGTCCTGCTTTTTGTGGACAGGACATACCTGGGCAATTTTCCACATTGTCGGGTGGATGCCAGTGTTGTAGCTGTACTGGAACAGCTTGGTTAGAGGCGCAGCTAGTTCTGGAGCACAAGTCTTCAGCATTACAGCTGGGATGTTGTCGGGGCCCATTGCCTTTGCTGTATCCAGTGCACTCAGCCGTTTCTTGATATCACGTGGAGTGAATCGAATTGGCTCAAGACTGGCTTCTGTGAAGGTGGGGATATCGGGAGGAGGCCGAGATGGATCATCCACTCGGCACTTCTGGCTGAAGATGGTTACAAACGCTTCAGCCTTGTCTTTTGCACTCACGTGCTGGACTCCGCCATCATTGAGGATGGGGATGTTTGCAGAGCCTCCTCCTCCTGTTAGTTGTTTAATTGTCCACCACCATTCACGACTGGATGTGGCAGGACTGCAGAGCTTTGATCTGATCCGTTGGTTGTGGAATGGCTTAGCTCTGTCTATAGCATGTTGCTTCTGCGGTTTAGCATGCATGTAGTCCTGAGTTGGCGCTGCACCAGGTTGGCATCTCATTTTTAGGTACGCCTGGTGCTGCTCCTGGCACATGCTCTTCTGCACTCCTCATTGAACCAGTGTTGATCCCCTGGCTTGTTGGTAATGGTAGAGTGAGGAATATGCCAGACCATGAGGTTACAGATTGTGCTGGAATACAATTCTGCTGCTGCTGATGGCCCACAGTGCCTCATGGATGCCCAGTTTTGAGCTGCTAGATCTGTTCTGAATCTATCCCATTTAGCACGGTGGTAGTGCCACACAACACGTTGGATGGTGTCCTCAGTGCGAAGACGGGACTTCATCTCCACGAGGACTGTGTGGTGGTCACTCCTACCGATACGGTCACGGACAGACGCATTTGCGACAGGTAGATTGGTGAGGACAAGGTCAATTAAGTTTTTCCCTCTTGCTGGTTCGCTCACCACCTGCCGCAGGCCCAGTCTGGCAGCTATGTCCTTCAGGACTCGGCCAGCTCAGTCAGTAGTGGTGCTACTGAGCCACTCTTGGTGATGGACATTGAAGTCCCCCACCCAGAGTACATCCTGTGCCCTTGCTACCCTCAGTGCTTCCTCCAAGTGGTGTTCAACATGGAGGAGGACTGATTCATCAGCTGAGGGTGGGCAGCAGATGGTAATCAGCAGGAGGTTTGCTTGCCCATGTTTGATCTGATGCCATGAGATTTCATGGGGTCCAGAGTCAATGTTGAGGACTCCCAGGGCCACTGACTGTAATTATTTGGTTCATCTCTTTCTCCCTTTTTAAACAACGGTACAACGTTAGCAGTCCTCCAATCCTCTGGCACCACACGTGTAGCCAGGGAGAATGGGAAAATCATGGTCAGAGCCTCCGCTATTTCCTCCCTTGCTTCTCTTAACAGCCTGGGATACATTTCATTCAGGCCTGGCGATTTATCTGCTTTCAATGATGCTAATCCCCTTAATACTTCCTCTCTCACTATGTTTATCCCATCCAATATTTCACACTCCTCCTCAACTACAATCTCTGCATCGTCCCCCTAGTGAAGACAGACGCAAAGTAATCATTAAGAACCATACCCATATCTTACGCCTCCACACATGGGTTACTTTTTTGGTCTCTAATGGGCCCTTGGTTATCCTCCTGCTCTTTATGTATTTATAAAACATTTTTGGATTTTCCTTAAGTTTACTTGCCAGTATTTTTTCATGCCCTTGAAGCAGAAAAAGAAGGCGTATGACAGACATCAGGTTGATTATTCAGCCTGGTTCTCACTTGTATTAAGAAACTACAGAGGGGAAGTGAAAAAAGAAATGAGGAGCAGAGAGTATGAGAACAGACTGGCAGCTAACATAAAAGGGAATCCAAAAGTCTTCTTTTAGCATATAAATAGTAAACGGGTAGTAGGGAGGAGTGGGGCCAATTAGGGACCAAAAAGACCTACTCATGGAGGCAGAGGACATCGCCGAGGTAATAATTGAGTACTTTGCATCTGTCTTTACCAAGGAAGACGATGCTGCCAAAGACACAGTAAAAGAGCTGGTAGTTGAGATACTGGATGGGTTAAAAATTGATGAAGAGGTAGTACTAGACAGGCTAGCTGTACTTAAAAGTAGATAAGTCACCAGGTCCGGATGGGATGCATCCTAGGTTGCTGAGGGAAGTAAGGGTGGAAATTGTGGAGGTACTGGCAATAATCTTCCAAACATCCTTAAATACAGGGGTGATGCCAGAGGACTGAAGAATTGCAAATGTCACACCCTTGTTCAAAAAAGGGTGCAAGGATAAACCCAGCAACTACAAGCCTGTCAGTTTAACCTCAGTGGTGGGGCTGCTATTAGAAATGATAATCCAGGGCAAAATTAACAGTCACTTGGACAAATATGGATTAATTAAGGAAAACCAGCACGGATTTGTTGAAGGCAAATTGTGTTTAAATAACTTGATTAAGTTTTTTGATGAGGTACCGAGAGGGTTGATGAGGACAATGCGGTTGATGTGTGTATGGACTTCCAAAAGGCGTTTGATAAAGTGCCACATAATAGGCTTGTCAGAAAAATTGAAGCCCATGAAATAAAAGGGGCAGTGGCATCACGGATACGGAATTGGCTAAGAATCAGGAAACAGAGAGTAGTGGTGAACGGTTGTTTTTCGGACTGGAGGGAGGTGTTCATAGGTGTTCCCCAGGGGTCGGTACTAGGACCACTGTTTTTTTGATATGTGTTAATGGGTGTACAGAGCACAATTTCAAAATTTGCACATGACAAGAGATTTGGAAGTGTAGTGAACAGTGAGGGGGTTAGTGATAGACTTCAAGAGGACACAGACAGGCTGGTTTAATGGCTGGACACATGGCAGGTGAAATTTAATGCAGAGAAGTGCGAAGTGATACATTTTGGTAGGAAGAACGAGGAGAGGCAATACCGAAAAGGGTAAATTGTACAAAAACTGAAGGGTACAATTCTGAAGGGGGTGCAGGAACAGAGAAACCTGGGGGTATATGTGCACAGGTCATTGAAGGCGGCAGGGCAGGTTGAGAAAGCAGTTAAAAAAGAATACGGGATCTGGGCTTTATAAATAGAGGCATAGAGTCCAAAACAAGGAGGTTATGATGAACCTTTATAAAACATTGGTTCGGCCACAACTGGAGTATTGTGTCCGATTCTGGGCACCGCACTTTAGGAAGAATGTGAAGCCTTTAGAGAGGGTGCAGGAAAGATTTACTAGAATGGTCCCAGGGATGAGGGACTTCAGTTATGTGAATAGACTGGAGAAGCTGGGGTTGTTCTCCTTAGAGCAGAGAAGGTTGAGAGGCGATTTGATATTGGTGTTCAAAATCATGAGGGGTCTGGACTGAGTAGATAGAGAGAAACTCTTCCCATTGGCAGAAGGGTCGAGAACCAGAAGACACAGATTTAAGGTGATTGACAAGAGCACCAAAGGCGACATGAGAAAAAAGTTTTTTATGCAGCGAGTGGTTATGATCTGGATTGCACTGCCTGAAGGGGTGGTGGGGGCAGATTCAATCGTGGCTTTCAAAAGGGAATTGGATAAGTACTCGAAGGGAAAAAAATCTGCAGGGCTACAGGGAAAGGGCAGGTGAGTGGGCCTAACTGGATTGCTCTTGCAGAGAGTTGACATGGGCTCGACGGGCCGAATGGCCTCCTTCTGTGCTGTAACCATACTATGATTCTAGTTGGGCTGAGTGGTCTGTTTCCATGCTGTAGATTCAATGTAACTCGATGTAAGTGCTCTGCACACACTTGGGGTCCCCAATGCTTGGCACTGCTAACCTGTGCCCAGTTTCTAGATGTCGATAAGTATGCCTCTATGGGGGACAGAGAGCACTCTACATCAGGCAACCAAAATTCTATATGTACATTTCTCAGTAGCTTGGTTTAGAAACGTAAATGGTGATGGGTTTTCGTGTGCATCAGACACTTGATTTAAAAAATGGTAAAAAAAAACAGAAATGAGGCCAAATTTCATACTTCGGTTTGAAATCTGAGTTTTATAGGGTGGGAGGAGATAGATAGCAAGGAACTTCAATTGGTATTACGCCTTTCACAACCGCTGAGCATCCCAAAGCTGAACTTTTTTTGCCCCTGTGGTCATCTCCAGAAGCCCCTAAGCATCTGTTGTTGGGCCCCTCCTTGTCATCTACATTCTGTTGCTTGTGAGCAAAGGATCTTTTAAGTAAAAATTTTAAACGCTATAAATAACTTAGTTCTTCTGTTCCAATTGAGAAGTCAGCTCCCAATTATAAAACACCTACTGTAAGATTCAACTTTCTTAACCTTTTACCTAAATTTTTTTAAACATCATGGGTTAAACTGTGGCTTTCAGCAAGTCTAACATATCTAGTCAAAACAAAGCTTCAAACCCTAGGAAACTCAATACTGGAACACCAGTCCTAGAACTGCCATTTATCCCAAGAGGAGCAGTGACTGTGTTAAAACAGTCCCTTTGGCAAGTAGGGATTATCCTAGCCATCAATTTTAAAACCTCTATTTAAATAAATTGGAAGTCAAGTTGAATCTTACAGTAGGTGTTTTATAATCGGGAGCTGACTTCTCAATTGGAACAGAAGAACTAAATTATTTATAGCATTTAAAATTTTTACTGAAGGAGGCTCAATACAGACTCTGGATGAATCCTGAGTCAATCACAAGTAGAGTTCAAGGCTTTAGAAAAGATCAACTGATTGGAGCTTACCCAGAACTTGTCATGTGCATTTCCCATGTTATAAATATGAAGTTGACATGCAGCATTTTCAGTAAGCATCCAAAACATCTTAAATGATCAGAAAATCAAAACAAAAATTATCTACAGTAGCAATGAAGCACACCTTCCACTGAATTGATTAATGCAAAAATTCTGTTGCTTTAGGAACACTATTAATGTACACAGCATTATAAAATCAATCTGTCTGAATTGGGACAAATGATAAAAAAAGATACATTGTTCCATTTGAGAAGCTTGTCTATTCATGCAAATCTGAGGTTTTCTTAAACAGAGAGAAAAACCAAACAGTACACACTTGAAGTGCTAAATTTCTGCATCAAAAAACAAAATAATTAGACAAAAAAAATTGAGAACAATAACACATCCAATACTTTAGTCTATGATTCTAAAATATGGCCCAGTTAGTAAATGTTTTTCAGCATCCATCAGGCTTCAAGATGGATATAATTCAACTCAAACGCACTACCCAAGATGTCACTATCAGCAACAATACTTAAAGTTTCATTCTGAAATAACTGATGGGGTGCTGATGACTTGCTGTAACTCAGTACTGAAAATTGTTTGTACTTTACGAATTAAAGTAAGGCTGGAAATTGCTTTTAAAATAACGACTCACTGTTATTAAAGGCGAAATCGAAGAGCAAGTTCTAGCAACTGCACGTGCGCGAGTAACGCAGAAATCTGGAACTTGCTCTTCCTGGTTCACCGGTGATCTGTCAGGCTCGTGTTAAAGGGACCTTGCGGCTGCAATCAATGGACCAGCGCCAACTTGCTGCACTTCAAAGCTGGAAACGAACTAATCTCGCAAAAAAAACTCAGCGTAGCTGATTTGTGAAGTCTAAACTAAGTTTTTAAGAGCGTGGTAAGTATTAATGACTGCCAAACAAGCTCTCTGGTGCTAAAAATTAACTTTTAAAAACGTGGAGTCTCATTACTCCTGATTTTAATTCTTATTGGATGTTTAAGAAAGTTTTTTTAATTGAAAAATTGATTTTCTTTTTAAATATCTTCTTTGTCTCTTATTTCAGACTTTTGATCTTACCCTCTTTATTTTGCTGTCTCTAACTGTTTTTACAATGATTTTACTGTTGTAGCTTTAACCTCATGCTTTTGACTCGCAGCTTGTCAAGGATGCTGCAGTCTGATTGGCTGAAGGGAGAGGTCAATCCTTTCGCCTCTCCCACAAATCCTCGGTTCCCGGGAGTTAACGCTGGACTGTTTTCAGCTCACCATTCAAGGAAGTTGCGGAACAAAAGCCCGCGCTAAGTTTGTACGTGAATATAAATCTATGGAGCGGCAAGCGCCATTTGTTTGCCGCTCGGAGCAATGTATGGGCCAATGAGTTAAAAAATTGAGTGTTTTCATGTTCCATCTGAACGGTGTATTTTGCCACAAGAGGTCATTCATCCATTAGTCACTTACAAATACTAAACACCTCTTTACTTTGCTTGTACAAGCGTACCATCTTAACACAACTTGAACACCTCATTTAAAAAAATACACAGCTTCGCTGACAGATCAGCTAGTTTATCCAGCGAATAGCTAACCCCTATAGACCAGGAAAGTCCCAGATTCAATCATCTATGTGCTGAATAAGTTGATCTCAACTCAGGTGACAGTAAGTCCACAATAATTGGTTTCTGTGTCCCTTAGATTGGGAGAAGAGGAAGAAAATAAGTCAGCTAAGGTTCTTGCTTGATCACCATCTCGTGATCCCTGTTGGGATGAAATGCAAATATGAAGTACGGACGCAATCTGGTGTAGGTGCGATACCTTGACCATTGAATAGCCTCCCGACACTCAGAACAATGTTCATGTGGGCACGGTACAAAAATGTCATCAGCACCCATGGAGCCACACCCCAGCAAGGAGTCAATGTATTCAGGAAGTAAGGAAACCGATGAGAAAAAGGCAGTGTCAATGCATCAAAATTGAATTGGACTTTTAATGCTTGTAATATACAATACGGCCCCTTTTATAGCAGAAATTTGCAGGTACCGTGTTTAAACACAAAACTGAAAAATAAAATACTACTGCAGGACCACCACAGATTGATCAGCACAGGATTAATAAATATAGCAAACACACAGGCCAATGTTCTTCCTTTGCTTTATGCCAATCATCGCTCAACACACATCCTTTATTGTATGTAGTTCCATGACAACTTGGAGCTTTGGGTATACATTTACACAAATCCATTTGAAGCCATACATACCCTCAAAAAGTGTAGCAAAACAATTTAATGGGACTCCTACCATGGAAACCGATGAGAATAGAAATGATACATCCAGGATGACTATTTCACCCATAATTTCTTAGCAGCTTATTTGGACCTTTTCACTCCTCCATTAAAAATAATACTCATTAGGCAGTGTGGAACTAAAATATAAACCAAGAGGGTCCCACGTTTGATCCCTAGTTTGTGCTGAGTTAGCCAATCTCAGCCAAGGCAGGATTCAGGGCACTACAATTGGTTTCAGCACTCCTGGACTATTGGTGGAGAAAAAATAATTCCAGAGATCCTGCTCACATTTGCTATCCAATGATCTATTCTGGACACAGCATCTGCACAGATATCAGGTGGGAACAAGCTCAACCAGAAACCCTCCATGGTTAAATAGTTTGTCTCAGCTTACACATGAATAGCCACTTGAGCAAGGTGCCCGAGGACAGCTGGTACCAGTGGAACTGTACCCAGCGTGAGTCAACAGCTTGAGGAGACACAGGTGAAAGCACAGTGCCTCTTCCTGTTGCTGGGATCATGAAGTCATGCAGTTAAAAGCCTGGAGAAAAGGCAGTGTGCAAATAATGCAGCACAGTACCAGTGTTACTACCATCTGACTCAAGCAAAGGCAAAATATTAAGATGTAATTTTACATAAATCAAGTATAGATTTAGTTTCAATGTAAATACTTTACAAACACCTGAATGCAATATCAATAGAATGGAACAGACTCAAGAGGACCATGAACTCAGTTAAAGGCAAATAGTTCAAAATCTTCCAAGTCATTTCCATTTATAAGCACATAACTTCAAATAAACTTTTACAAATATGCAGAAGAAACACAGATGGTGATTCACAGCCTTCATCTGTCAGATACAGAATAAATTGAAAAACTGTGTTGCTGGCAAAGAAAGTGGAAGAATATTGCCCATCAAAATTCAAAATATTGAATGCACTCCTCTAAGTCACGTAGTTGCACTCCTCTAAGTCACGTAGTGTTAATGCAACTGCTTGATGGGGCAGACTGCTGTGATTTCTAACGGGAGAATTTCTGTTAGAGCTTGCATACTAAGATTAAGTTTACAAATTATTTAACTGAGTAGCAGCCACATAGCAAAGCTCATTAGATTCCCTTTCAAGATACTACCACACAAATTGCGGGCTGTATGTTTGCACAGTTATTGTCCATTATTAAGGTACATAGTAGATGCAGTATCACAGCACGTAAAAGCAAATTCCCAATGTTACTCTACTTTCTGTACAACATTTAAACATGAAGTCATATGCTAAGCTCTGTCGGCCAGTTACAAACATTTGATGTAAAGTGGAGGAAAATGGTTCTTGTATAATTTTTCATGAAACATCCTAAAACTTGATGCCTGTTTTAAATGTCCACTCCAATAACTTCCATCCGCAAGCATTACAAATTAAGGTGAACACATGATTAAAATCTTTAAAGATTTATACGGCAGATTCCAAGGTGTAGTCATGCAATTCTCCAGATTGTAGCTCTGAAGAACATACTTTGGGCAATCCTATCCTCATTAATCACCTGATTTAACATTCAAACCAAATTTCTAAGAACCAAGCTCATCCTTTAGTAGTATAAACTTCAATTCCAACAGTTCTCACATAAGTATTCTTTCTCATCCTGAATAAATCTCTGCTCAACTGGATTGTCTCCTTAGTCATCAACTTTTACACATGAAACAAATGTTTTAAGGCAGCATCTCTACAAATTTGCTATGGTTGTCTCCAGTTTCAACTAATAATTGAATTGGGCTTCACTTAAGAGGCTGCAAGAAATGAGAAGTTTAAATGAAAAAAATAATCCCTAATACTTCCAGTATGGACTAACCCAAGTAGAGAATTCAGTCCATCGTTTCTCAGTTACATCATCTTTGCCTTCAAAGAGTGAAGAAAGATGTTTTGGGTAACAGGGAAGAATATAAAGGCAAATAGACCCTTCTTTGGTTTGAAACTTTACATGATGCTTCATGCTTTTCTCCCAGTTCTCCTGGCCCTTGATTCAAAATCTTCCCTTGTTTCTTCCATTTGATGCCCCATCAATTGTGCAATAAAAACTATATTTATTGGTTGCTACATTACTAAGAAATCAGTATAGTGAAAATTGCTTGTACCTGCTTCTCAAAATTGACATTGGATGGCATGTGGGCCACTAGAAAAGCACCTCATTTAGTTTTAGTTTTTTTTCAAATCGAGCACAAGTGAGTATATCATGCCATTCTGTTCATACTTCAAAATGATCCAAAATGCTTTACCACAAGATTTCTAAAGCTCCCTAGCCAAGAATGAGTCACATTGGAACTATATTAAGTCAACTTAAGTTGCAACAGCATTTGAACAAGGAGAAAGGTGAGAAAAGTATTGGGACAATCAATGCGCACACTGTCCTTGTGCAGCACACTCCCAAACACGAACAATGCTAACTCTTAGGGGAGGAAAGTATATCTATTATCAACTTCCATTTTCAGAGTCAGGGAGGCATTTTTTTTTTTTTTTTTAATTGCTCAGGATTGGGGGAGCCAGTCTTGAAGTTGGAAGCTTGGTTTGTTCTGTTGGAGTTCAAAGCTGTAAGTTCAGCTTTGCAGTTGCTGTACCAAACCATGACCATTTTTTAATCCCCTCATCCTCATTTTGATCTCCCCCCCCCCCCCCCCATACCCCAAATCACATTTTAATCTCTCTTCCTCTTCCTTCCTCCTCCCTTCCCAAGTCTGCTGCCAGTTCAACATGCAATCTGGTGACGCAGCTCAAAGCTCCAACTTTGTTACAATCCTATCCAGGACAGCAGCAACTTTAGGAGTAACTTTCATCTCCCCACTTCTCCACAACCATACCTCCCTTGATCCTTCTTCCCATCCATTACAACTCTGCAGCTTACCTTCTCTCTATTGTCATCGTCCAAGCCTTGAAACCACGAACGCACATCTTCCTTTGCATCCTTCATCAGGCACACGACAGGACCCATTAGCAGCTATCCCAGAGCCACAACCCAAAATGCCACATCCACTGCTCCTGGCAACTACCCCCTCTTATGAGCTTCTCAGGGGCTAATCGCTCTCCATCCTGCTCACCGCTTTCACTGCTGCCTCCCTGCAACAGATCTGTTTGCTCACTTGTGAGCAAGTCACTTACTATTCACAAACATATCGTGGATGACTCCATTGACAACGCATTGACAGAAACAACTTCTTCTTACCGCTTATAGATGCTTGCTCATCTAGCAAACCATTACCAGTCCCATCTAACCTGTTGTGGAGGCAGAGTGGCACCCATCAACAAGTCTAATCTTGGCCTCCCCACCCCCTCCCACCCCAGCATCTTTTCTTCCATCCCTCACGCCATTCTCTTAAAATTCTCGTTTGCCGCTTCGCCAAACCTACGTCTACGACTACGATGCCCTTGTTCCTAGAAAAGCACCAACTCCCATCTACGTTGCCTCCCAACTCTGGTAAAGCCCCCTCCTTTATTCCCTCAGGTCCCTATGAAGATGTGGGTTGGGAGTTTATATGAAGTGTGAAATTGAGGCAAGATAAAAATGAGGCGAAATAAGTGAAGTAGATATGGGAGTTGATGTGTAAGTTGGAATCATCAATGTGGTACAGAGGGATCTGGGTGTCCTCGTACATGAAACACAAAAGGTCAACATACAGCAGCAGGTAATCCGGAAGGCGGACAGAATAATGGCCTTTATTTCTAGGGGGGATGGAGTATAAAAGGAGGGAAGTCATGCTACAATTGTACAGGGTGCTGGTGAGACCACACCTGGAGTACTGTGTATAGTTCTGGTACCCTTATTTAAGGAAGGACATACTTGCATTGGAGGCAGTTCAGAGAAGGTTCACTGGGTTGATTCCAGGTATGGAAGGGTTATCTTATGAGGAAAGATTGAACAGGTTGTGTCTATACTCAATGGAGTTTAGAAGAATGAGAGGAGATCTTATTGAAACATACAAGATTCTGAGGGGACTTGATAGGGTAGATGCTGAGAGGATGTTACCCCTCATGGGGGAATCTAAAACTAGAGGGCATAGTCTCAGAATAAGGGGTGGCCTGTTTAAGGAGGAAATGAGAAGGAATTTATTCACCCAGAGGGTCGTGAATCTTTGGAATTCTTTACCCCAAAAAGCTGTGGAGCCGAGTCATTGAATACATTCAAGGCTGAGTTAGACAAATTTTTGATCAGCAAGGGAGTCCAAGGACATGGGGAAAAGGCGGGAAGTGGAGTGGAGGTAAAAATCAGATCAGCCATGATCTCATTGGATGGCAGAGCAGGCTCGAGGGGCCGAATGGCCTACTCCTATCTCTTATGGTCTTATGTCAAACACCATCGTGCTTCACTCCGCAGCAAAAGCCAGCTATCACTCGGATCATCGTGGAGGTCAGGGACAACTCGAGGTTCCTTTCCTCCACAACTAAGCTGGAGAGTATATATTGTGATACACAAAGTATCACGATTGTGTGGGAAAGGCTGGATGGACCAGAGGGTCTTTTCTTTTCCGTCAATGTTAGTATGTTCCACCTCCACCCCTTCCGCCCCCGCCAATTTGCAAATCTCCCACTAATTCTAACCCAGAACCCCACATTTTTGCATTTTCTCACCTATCTCCTCCACACTCTCTCAAAGCTCATCTCGCCCAAGAGACTCACTTCCTGCTTTCTCAATCTCCTCCTTACTTAAATCCTGAATACTCAACTCACTTTCCTGGCCCCCATGCTAGCTGATGTCACGGGTTCCCCTTCAAAACCACCGGCATCTCTTCCCCTCCCTGAAACAAAACCCACTTCAACCCCTATTTCCTCTCCAGCTACCACCCCATCTCCAACCTCCTTTTCTTCTTAAACTATATTAATGGGTTATCACATCCCAGGTCTGCACTCATTTCTTCCAAAACTCCCTGTTCACGTCCATCCAGTCCAGCTTCTGATTTCTCTCAGCACTGAACCAGCTCTAGATATAGTTATAAATGACATGCTCTCTGACTGCAACTGTGGTGTGTTATCTCTCCTTGACCTTTCCGCAGCATTCTACGTGGTTAACCAAACCATCCGCCTCCAATGCCTCTCCTCCATTGTCCAACTCCATGGGACTGTCTGCATGGTTCCATTGTTGCCAGTCTCAATGCAGCCAGTGCATCTCTTCAGTGTTAGCTTCCCTTCCATTCTCCACAGTTGACAGTCCCCCAAAGATCTATCCCTTTACCCACTCCTCTTCCTTGCCGACATGCTGCCCCTTGATGACATCAAGTGGCACATGTATGCTGAGAATACCCAGCTCCACCTCATTATCATTTCTCCCAACCACCTCCATGCTAACAGACTGCTTGTTCAATATCAATTCTTGAATGAAAACTTCCTCCAGCTCAACATCCAGAAGACTGGAGCCAATGTTTGGCCCTGAGTTTGAGTTGCAAACCCCACATCCTAATCATAGCCAAGACCAAGACCACTTAATTTCACCCCTACAACACTGCCCATCTCTGCACCACCTCAGCCCCTCTGCCACTGAAACATATGTCTGTCACTTCCAGACTCTACTACTTAGAATGCTCCTCTTGCTGGCCTCTCATCCTTCCAACTCAGTTGTACTATTTCCTCTTTGGAATTCCCTACCTAAACCTCTCAGCCTCTTCACCTCCCCCTATCTTCAAAATCCATCTCTTCAACCAAGCTTTCAGTCTCCTTCCTAAACTCTGGCACAGCGTCAGTTTCTTGCATCTACTTGTGAAGCACCTTGGTGGTATTTCTTTATTTAAGTGCTGCTTGTTGTCATTGCTGTTGAGTGGTTCAACATTTAAGGGTTTACAAAGGTATTAAAACAGAGCATTCCACTCCACATCTGCTCAATTTCAGCCCTGGGAGACTTGCAGATAACTGTCATGGTCTTGTTCCAATTTTTATTTTTGCACATCCACAGCTCTGTTTAATCTATCGGAACTTGGACTCAGCTGCGAGAGGCATGCAATAAAGCTTAAAGATTTGCTGTGCACATTGCGCTAACAAATGAATCCTAGATTATGAGCTTACTGAAGCTAACACCTGGTCTCCACAGCAACAAAGATAGAAAATGCTATAAATAAGCTACTGCCAGCAACCAGCAGAGAAAGAAACTAATTCTTCATCCTCTGGTATCAACTGAGCTCACAATGGAACAAGTGTCAATGTGCTCTTGATAATGAAACAGCCACATATGGTGTAAACTCAGTATTCCTAATCACACTTCCTGGGAAGAGTTTGTACATTATAATCAGGATTTTAAAGAAATAATGGATGAGTTATTTGATTGCATATGCTTTTAAATTGATTTTACAAGTCCCACATTAACAGTTTCATAAATAGAATCTCTGTAGAGATGTTTTAGCAAGTTAAAGAAATTTATACTACAGCAGAAAATGGAAAAAGTATCAGCAGCTCCATCTAAATTATCTTTTAAAAAAATGATTTCAACAGATCAAATACTCATTGTTGGCAACATTTTGTCAGTGGTGTATTGGGTCACCATTCTGAATCCTGTTTCTCGTCATGCCCTTATTCACGGTGTCTCGTATCCATTTGTCTCACGGTCATTTGTTTCTCTCATACAACTTTTGTCACTATGTTCCTATTCAGTCACTTCATGCCCCAAAATGGCCACACTTAAATTTTACTCAAGCTGATACTTTAAACAAAGACGACTTGCAATCACAACTGGAACAATGAGAAGCAAATGACACAATTTGGCTGATGTTCCCCAGAACACCTGTGCCATCAACAAACTGGAGGAAATACAAGGCTCCATGGGGCTAGCCTAAAAACAAGGTGATGTGAAAACTAATTGTGAACTGGTTTGTGTCCAGGATTCCTCACACAATCACTTATCATATTGTGAATGGTAGTTACTCAGAGGAAAGAACTCTTCCCAGGCCACTTTCCAAACAGTTCATCATATATCAGTAGAGGACAGTTAGCAGGTTGCATGTCTGTCATCTTATGAGGGGATGATACTCCACCGAGGGAACCCAAAAACTGGAGGAGAAAATGTGCTTTGAAACGGTGTTGTCCAATACGTTCAACATTAGACATGTGGGTATTTGGAAATCCAGATCTGGCTAACTTGATTATTTGATAAAAAAAATAAGTAATAGACACAGTCATAGGGCATATGAACTTAATACTCATTTGCACGGCGTGTGAGTGTATATTTTATCCTTTTTGTGTGTTTGTTGGTAAAATTGTAAGACAAAAAGCTGGGTGTGCGAGTGTTTTAATTCTTTGGTTAGTGCTTATTGGTCAACTGCTAAAATGGTGTGTAACATGGGTGAAAACGCTAGACTTCAGCATCTGAAGTATTTCCTCAATTTATATAGAGAATGAAAGTTTATATTCATCAAATCAAGAGATATCAGTCCTGGGAATTACAAAAAAAAAACAGAATCCCAACAAAGTACTGCCAGGTTAGATAAAACATGGCCCCTAAGCTGTGCCAACACGAAGCCTGAACCCCCAAAACAGCACCCAATATTACACTCACATATTAATTTCCCATGTGACAAGTTAGTGGCAAATATAAATCCCAAAAAATCTATTGCAATAATGATTAATGACACCTCAGACATTAGTAATTGATAAATTAGATACCAGAAGCAATGCTCAATTTCACGTTTTTAAAAACAATGAACTTCTTTCCTTACAGTTCCCAGTCCCATTCTCCAGGAGGGCAGAAAATTAAATCCAAAGCTTTGGATATTGGTGCTCAAGCAACAATCAGTTGTGCAAAGACTGACCAAGTTAACTCACTCTCCAATTTCTTTCTCTATAGGTAAGCAACTTGTTTCCACTCAGCACCTGCCCAATCAAGCCTATGAAGTCCCATGTAAAGAATTGAGATTGTGGAACTTCCCACTTCACAGTGTAACAGATTAGTACACCAAAAGTTACATGACTGGACCATCCAATAAGGCCACGAGTTACAAGCGTTTCTCTTAATTTCTCCTTTATGTATTGGCTATGTGCAAGTTTGAATCAGCAGACAAAAAAATAGCCACACTATTAAATAGTAATTTAGGGCACCTTAAGTTTCACATTTTCTCCAGAAAATTGGTGATCTGTTGCTTTGTTACCCACACAGAATCAGAAGGAACCAGTCAGTGATATTTAATTGTGTGGGGAGTTTATCAAAAGAATATTTAAAAATCACAATTACAAAATTCATCCTTTTCAAGTAGAAATAGTAAAAATGCTGTTAATTAGAATGCATTAGAGCCATCGCTGTAACCATATCATACTCAATGCATGTTGGAATTGTGGAGAAGCCAGTAGTGTCTTCCCTGTATTTCAGAACTACACTCAAGTTCAGCTGAACTGGTCCATGATTTGGACAGAAATTAAACCAATCACTGAGGTTACTGGTGAAAAAAAGTCTTCTACATTGTATATTCAAACTTTTCATGAAGATCTCAGTTGGACCCTTTACACAAACCTTATAAATGAATGTCAGCAGAGCCCAATCATACAGGGCCCTGATGCTCTAGAAACGAATCGAGGGGCTAGCTCTCCATTTCTCTCAGTGTAAGCCTTCCTGAACCACATGTTGTACAGAATATTTTCAGTTTAGACTCTGGATGGGCAGGATTCTGAGTGGCAGAGAGAGGCTAGAAAATTAAAAGGATCTTGTATTTTCAATTGTCTTTTAAGGAAGGATTTTCTGGACACTGATTTCTTGTCCCTATTTGTCTAATCCTGCGTTGGCAACTCCATGTACTTTCTAAGGAAATCTCATGCAGTGACAGCAGCCCCTCGACACTGATGGGTTGTGGATAATCAGGATTTTAAAAATTGTTTCTTTTCGGATACATTATTCAAGCTATGGACTAGCTTCATTTCATTGAGAACAAACTTCTTGTAACCAGCATCCTACAAAGGTGTAGTTGTCCCCAAAATTCACTTGACATAATATCACTTGTACATTACAACAAATTAAGAAGTGTCATTCAAAATGTTACCAAACTAGGTATATTTATTGCAATGCACACATAGCATTAGGATTATTCCACTTGTTAACATAAGAAGTGGCTTTACAACACTTGCACTAACAAGATCTCATTATAGAAAGCAGACATCAGTAGTTACTTTTTTACCAGTACTTATCTGTAGGTGTCAAGGTACGAGATTTGACTTGCAGAATGACTGCATTTGGGCTTGTTGCTGTGCAATTGCATAATGTTGCAATTTTTAGGATAACTGTCATGATTTCAAAGTGGCGCAAGTGTATATCACAGCCACAATATATATATATATATATATATATATATACACAGAAATATCGCTACTGTGCCACATTCACCACCCCATCAGGGAAAAAAAACAGTAAAGTCAGGATTCTGCAAAATAAAAAAAAATTAAAATATTTTTACAAGAGGTTTGTAACCTGGGGCCAACCACAGACAAAACTATACAACGAGGAATAAAAATAGAAAATGCTGGAAATACTCAGCAAAGTTAGGCAGCTTCTGTGGAGAAAGAAACAAGAGTTAATGTTTCAGGAGTGTGATGGAATACTCTCCACTTGCTTGGATGAGTGCAGCTCCAACAACACTCAAGAAGCTCGACACCATCCAAGATAAAGCAGCCCGCTTGATTGGCACCCCATCCACCACACTAAACACTCACTCCCTTCACCACCGGCGCACTGTGGCTGCAGTGTGTACCATCCACAGGATGCACTGCAGCAACTCGCCAAGGCTTCTTCGACAGCACCTCCCAAACCCGTGACGTCTACCACCTAGAAGGACAAGAGCAGCAGGCACATGGGAACACCACCACCTGTACGTTCCCCTCCAAGCCACACACCATCACGACTTGGAAATATATCGCCGTTCCTTCATCGTCGCTGGGTCAAAATCCTGGAACTCCCTTCCTAACAGCACTGTGGGAGAACCGTCACCACACGGACTGCAGCGGTTCAAGAAGACGGCTCACCACCACCTTCTCGAGGGCAATTAGGGATGGGCAATAAATGCCGGCCTCGCCAGCGATGCCCACATCCCGTGAACGAATAAAAAAAAAGTTGAAGATTAAACAGTTTTTAAGCAAGTACAGAGTCACGGAAAGAGGGGAAGGGGGAGGAAAGAAAGAACAAAAGAGAAGGTCTGAGATAGGGTGGAGGGCAGAAGTGATTAAATGACAAAAAAGATGATGGTGCAAGGCAAGGAGGGTGGTAATGGGACAAATAAAGAAACAAAAGATGGGACTAGAGGAGCTGTAAATGACAACAGCAAAACCATTACCAGCACCTGCTGTCCAAAAAAATGGGAGCAGTGGTTATGATCTGAAGTTACTGGAATTAGTGTCGACTCCAGAAGGTTGTAAAGTGCCTAATCGAAAAATAAGGTGCTGTTCCTCGAGCTACCGTTGAGCTTCATTGGACAGAGAGTTCAGAGTGGGAGTGGGACGGGCAATTAAAATGGCAAGCATCCAGCAGGTCAGGGTCACCCAATCTGTGTTTGGTCTCCCCAGCACGGAGGAGACCGCATTGTGAGCAGCAAATACAGCATACTAAATTGAAAGAAGTACAAGTGAATCACTTTCAGCTGGAAGAAGTGTTTGGGGCCCTGGACAGTGGGAAGGGAGAAGGTGAAAGGAAAGGTGTTGCATCTCCTGTGCCATGGGGTGGAGAGTGGGTGTTGGGGGTGATGGAAGAGTGGACCAGGGTGTCGCGGAGGGAACGGTCCCTTCGGAATGCTGGGAGGGGAGGAGATGTGTTTGGTGGTGGCTGAGGATGATCCGTTGAATGTGGAGGTTGGTGGGGTGGAAGGTGAGGACAAGGGGACCCTATCGTGGTTCTAAGAGGGAGAGGAAGGGGTGAGGGCAGAACTGCGGGAAATGGAACCGACACGGTTGAGGGCCCTGTCAACTACAGTGGAGGAGAATCCTCGGTTGAGGAAAAAGGAAGACATATCGGAAGCACTGGTGAGGAAGGTGGCACTGTCAGAACAGATGAGATGGAGCTGGAGAAACTGGGAGAAGGGATTAGAGTCCTTATAGGAAGCGGGGTGGGAGGAAGTGTAATACAGGTAGCTGTGGGAGTTGGTGGGCTTATATTAGATATTGGTTGACAGCCTATCGTCAGAAATGGAGATAGAGAAGTCGAGGAAGGGAAGAGTCGGAGATGGACCATGTGAAGGCGAGGGAAGGGTGGAAATTGGAAGCAAAGTTGATGAAATTTTCCAGTTTGGGGTGAGAGCAGGAAATGGCACCGATACAGTCATCAAAGTACCGGGAAAAAAAGGTGAGAATTAGAGAAAGTTACGGCACAGGCCGCCGCCATTTGGCCCATCGTGTCTGTGCCGGCTGAGAAAGAGCTATCCAGCTGAATCCCACTTTCCAGCACTTGGTCCGTAGCCCTGTAGGTTTTTTTTAAAAATTCGTTCATGGGATCTGGGCATCGCTGGCAAGGCCAGCATTTATTGCCCATCTCTAATAGGTTACAGCACAAGTGGGGGGGGACCTGAGTGGGACTGGAACAAAGAATGATCCACGTATCCCACAAAAAGGCAAGCATAGCTAGGACCCATACTGATTCCCAGAGCGACACTTTTTATTTGGAGGATTTGAGTGGAGTCAAAGGAGAAGTTGTTCAACATAAGAACAAGTTCAGCCAGACGGAGGAGGGTGGTGGTGGATGGGGACTGGTTGGGCCTCCGTTCAAGGAAGAAGCAGAGGGCACGCAGGCCGTCCTGGTAGGGATGGAGGTGTAAAGGGACTGGACGTCCATGGTGAAAAGGAGACAGTTAGGGCCGGGAAACTGGAAACTGTTAAAGTGGCGGAGGGTGTCGGAAGAGTCGCGATGTAGGTCAGAAGAGACTGGACAAGGGGAGAAAGAAACTCAAGATAGGAAGAAATAAGTTCCATGGGGCAAGAACAGGTAGAAAAGATGGGTCTACCGGGGCAGTCCTGTTTGTGGATCTTGGGATGGAGGTAAAAGCAGGCTGTGGGACTATGAGGCAGGAGGCTGGGGTGATGGGGGGAGATCTCCAGAAGAGATGAGGTCAGTGACGGTCTGGGAAACTATGGCTTGATGTTCGACAGTGGGGTCACGGTCCAGCGGGAGGTAGGAGGAGGTGTTGGAGAGGTGGCGTTCAGCCCCCGCAAGGTAGGGGTCTGTTCGCCACACAACAGTGCTGCCCTTGTCAGCAGGTTTAATGACAATGTCAGGGTTGGACTTGAAAGAACAGAGTGCTGCAAGTTCAGAGGGAGGTAGGTTAGAGTGAGTGAGGGGAGTAGAGAATTGAAACAGCCAATGTCACGCTGGCAGTTTCCAACGAAAAGATCAAGAGAGGGTAAGAAGCCAGAGGGAGGGGCCGAGGTGGAACTAGAATTCTGAAGGCAGGATAAAGGGTCTGCAGTGCTAGGGGAAAACTCCTGCCCAAAGAAGTGGGCGCGGAGGCGAGGGTGACGGAAGGAGAGCTCAGCATTGTGCTGAGCTCGAGATTCATTGAGGTGGGGGCGTAAGGGGATGAAGCTCAGGCCATTGCTGAGGACTGATTGTTCGGGGTCAGAGGGGGGATGGTCAGAGGGAATAATGAAAACACGACAGAGGATGAGATTGGAGGGAGGAACAGGGTCAGAGGAAAGTGAAATGGAAGGAGGATCTGGAGGGACACTGGTATCTAAGAGTTGTTGAAGCTTGTGGTCCTTGACACCTGTAAAGAAAACAAGTTTTTTGTTAAAGCGTCGGATGAGGCAAAGAATGAAATGGAACTGGGGACCAGGACAACTCTTAAGTAGTGAGTCGGTGCTACTGAAGAGATCAAGAGCATGCTGTGGCAGCGCATGGCATTGAGCGTGGATCTCAGGAAGCGGCAACAGCAGTGGTTCAAGGAACACTGAATACCGTGGAGATATCTGTATGGATCCGAAACATGAAGCGTGGAATTTAAGTCAGAGCCGGAGACAGTTGCTGACGAAAGAGATGTGGCTATGAAAGCAAGTTTTAGTAGAAACCTAATCAAACACGAGAAGGGAAACAGAAAGTAATGAAGGTGAACAACGTAAAAGAGACAAGCGGAAATGCCGTCGGAGAGAAGAGCAGTGCTTCAAGTTGGGCATTGCTGGAAGAGAAGTGGCCGTGAATTAAACACTAAATCACCGGACGATTCCCGGAAAACAACTGGGAATTATTTTGACAATGTTCACTGTTTATCACCTGTAAGCAATACTCAACACCTTATTTATATTCTCATCTGGAAAGTAAGAGACAAAATTAAGGAAGAGCTTAAGCAAACCAGAAAAATATATATTTTCTGGTCCCAGCACAAAAGCAGTGGAGAGTGCAACACTTGACAACATCCCATCTCGGCAAAATCTTTAGATTTTCCATGGTTGTCCCTATTTATTTATGGTGAGCTCTTGGCCTTCTTCAGCCTGGCACTGGGAGCTCACAAGGAGGGGGGAAGAGGGGATATTGAATGCCTCCGCTATAAGGGATTGCAGCTAAAATATAAAGGGATATGGCTGCTTAAAAGATAAGTGGCCATCTAGAAAAAAAATTGTTGCAGCCTCTATAAATATTTTGAAAGTAGATTTGTCGTATCTTGGTTCTTCACCTTATCCTTCTCTTCAAAATCTCTACGGCCGTAAGCGGTCCTTGATCACTCTCTCACACTTGAGAGTACCACACCAACCCACAATCCTTTTTCCCACCGCTATTTTGGCCGTTCCAACAGCAGATTTTGTTAAACACAACTGAATCTTACACCGATCCCTATTCTTGAGTTATTTTCTTTGTATCTGTTAAAATACTTGTTACTTAGATCAGTTTGCCTACAAGCATCTCTATTAAGCCATTTAGATTTTGATTGACCATGGACCGTCCTTTTAACCCGAGGCACATATTTGGCTTCCTTGTGCACGAGCAAGGGCAATCAAACTGCTGGGAGTATGCTATAAGTCAGAAGTGTGATGGAATACTCTCCACTTGCCTGGATGAATGCAGCTCCAACAACACAAGAAACTTGACACCATCCAGGACAAAGCAGCCCACTTGATTGGCACCCCTTCCACCACCTTAAACATTCACTCCCTTCACCACCGACGCACTGTGTACCATCCACAGGATGCACTGTAGCAAGTCGCCAAGGCTTCTTTGACAGCACCTCCCAAACCCGCGACCTCTACCACCTAGAAGGACAACAGCAGCAGGCACATGGGAACAACACCACCTGCACGTTCCCCTCTAAGTCACACACCATCCCGACTTGGAAATATATCGCCGTTCCTTCATCGTCGCTGGGTCAAAATCCTGGCACTTCCTTCCTAACAGCACTGTGGGAGAACCTTCACCACGCGGACTGCAGCGGCTCAAGAAGGCGGCTCACCATCACCTTCTCAAGGGCAATTAGGGATGGGCAATAAATGCTGGCCTCGCCAGCGATGCCCACATCCCATGAACGAATAAAAAAAAATAAGAACCCCAGTCAGAGGGAGAGAGTAGAGCAAATGTGTAGGCAAATTTCTGAAGTACAATGACGATAGTGAAGTAATAGATGGGGATTTCAACTACCCTAATATTAACTGGGATACAAACAGTGTGAAGGGTAGAGAGAGGGCACAAAATTCTTAAATTGCATTCAGAACTTTTTTAGCCAGTACGTAGCTAGCCCAACAAGAGAGGGGGCAGTTCTGGATTTAGTTTTAGGAAATGAAGCTGAGCAAGTGGAAGGAGTATTAGCAGGAGAGCATTTTAGTGGTAGTGATCATAATTCAGTTAGATTTAACATAGTTATGGAAAAGGACAAAGATAGAACAGGAGTTCAAGTTCTCAACTGGGAAAAGGCCAATTTTACTAAGCTGAGAAGTGATTTAGCAAAAATGGACTGCAAACAGCTACTTGAAGGTAAATCAGTGACAGAGCAGCGGGAGTTATTCAGGGGGCTCAGAGTAAACATATTCCCACAAAGAAAAAGGGTGGGACTGCCAAATCTAGAGCCCTCTGGACGTCAAGGAGCGTACAGGGTAAGATGAGGCAAAAAAGGAAAGCTTATGTCAGACACCGAGAGCTCAATACTACAGAAAGCAGAGGAGTATAGAAAGTGCAGGGGTGAAATTAAAAAGGAAATTAGGAAAGCATAAGAGAGAGCATGAAAAAATATTGGCAAGTAAAATCAAGGAAAACCCAAACATTTTATAAATACATTAAGAGCAAGAGGTTAACCAACGAAAAGGTAGGGCCTATTAGAGACCAAAAAGGTAACCTATGATGTTGGTACGGTTCATAATGAATACTTTGCATCTGTCTTCACAAAAGAGGGGGATAATGCAGATATTGTAGTTAAGGAGGAGGAGTGTGAAATATTGAATGGGATAACCAGTGAGAGAGGAAGTATAAAGGGGATTAGCATCTTTGAAAGTGCATAAATCACCAGGCCCGGATGAAATGTATCCCAGGCTGTTAAAAGAAGCAAGGGAGGAAACAGCGGAGGCTCCAACCATCATTTTCCAATCCTCCCTCGATACAGACGTGGTGCCGGAGGATTGGAGGACTGCTAACATTGTACCGTTGTTTAAAAAGGGAGAAAGGGATAGACCAAATAATTACAGGCCAGTCAGTCTAAGCTCGGTGGTGGGCAAATTACTGGAATCAATTTTGAGGGACAAGATAAACAAACAGTCACTTAGAAAGGAATGGATTAATCAAGGACAGTCAGCATTGGATTTGTTACGGGAAGGTAGTGTCTGACTAACTTGATTAAGAACATAAGAAATAGGAGCAGGAATAGGCCATACAGCCCCTCGAGCCTGCTCCGCCATTCAATCAGACCATGGCTGATCTTCGACCTCAACTCAACTTTCCCGCTCGATCCCCATATCCTTTGATTCCCCTAGAGTCCAAAAATCTATATATCTCAGCCTTGAATATATTCAATGACTCAGCACCCACAGCCCTCTGGGGTAGAGAATTCCAAAGATTCACAACCCTCTGCGTGAAGAAATTCCTCCTCATCTCAGTCTTAAATGGCCAACCCCTTATCCTGTGACTATGCCGCCTAGTTCTAGACTCTCCAGCCAGGGGAAACAATCTCAGCATCTACCCTGTCAAGCCCCCCTCATAATCTTATATATTTCAATGAGATCACCTCTCATTCTTCTAAACTCCAGAGAATATAGGCCCATTCTACTCAACATCTCTTCACAGGACAACCCTTTCGTCCCAGAAATTAATCTAGTGAACCTTCATTGCACAGTCTCCAAGGCAAGTATATCCGTCCTTTGATAAGGAGACCAAAACTGTACGCAGTACTCCAGGTGAGGTTTCACTAAAGCCCTGTACAACTGTAGTAAGACTTCCTTACTCTTGTACTCCAAATCCCTTGCAATAAAGGCCATCATGTCATTTGCTTTCCTAATTGCCAGCTGTACCTGCATACTAACTTTTTGTGTTTCTTGTATGAGGACACCCAAGACTCTCAACACCAACATTTAATAGGTTCTCACCATTTAAACAATATTCTGCTTTTCTATTCTTCCTACCAGAGTGAATAACTTCACATTTCCCCACATTATACTCCATCTGCCACCATCTTATCCACTCACTTAATCTGTCTATATCCCTTTGCAGACTCTTTGCGTCCTCCTCACAGCTTGCTTTCCCACCTAGCTTTGCATCATCAGCAAACTTGGATACATTACACTCGGTCCCTTCATCTAAGTCATTAATATAGATTGTAAATAGCTGAGGCCCAAGCACTGATCCTTGCAGCATCCCACTAGTTACAGACTGCCAACCTGAGAATGACCCGTTTATCCCTACTCTGTTTTCTGTCCTTGAGCCAATCCTCTATCCATGCTAATATGTTATCCCCAACCCCATGAGCCCTTACCTTGTGTAACAACCTTTTATGTGGCACCTTATCGAATGCCTTTTGAAAATCCAAATGTGCTACATCCACTAGTTCCCCTTTATCTACCCAACTAGTTACATCCTCAAAAAACTCTAATAAATTTGTCAAACACGATTTCCCTTTCATAAAACCATGTTGACTCTGCCTAATCATATTATGATGTTCTAAGTGCCCTGTTACCACTTCCTTAATACCATTTTCCCGACAACCGAAATCAGGCTAACTGGCCTGTAGTTCCCTGTTTTCTCTCTCCCTCCCTTCTTGAATAGTAGAGTAACATTTGCTACCTTCCAGTCAACTGGGACTGTTCCAAAGTCAAGAGAATTTTGGAAGATCATAACCAATGCATCCACTATCTCTGCAGCTACCTCTTTTAGAACCCTTGGATGTAGGCCATCAGGTCCAAGAGATTTGTTTTGAGGAGGTAACAAGGAGGGTCAACGAGGGTAGCGTGTTTGATGTCGTCTACATGGATTTTAGCAAGGCTTTTGACAAGGTCCAACATGGCGGACTGGTCAAATAAGTACAAGCCCATGGGATACAAGGGAAAGTGGCAAGTTGGATCCAAAATTGGCTCAATGGCAGGAAGCAAAGGGTAATGATCGACGGGTGTTTTTGTGACTGAAAGGCTGTTTCCTAGGGGTTCCACAGAGCTCAGTACTAGGTCCCTTGCTTTTTGTGGCATACATCAATGATTTGGACTTAAATGATTAAGAAGTTTTCAGATGATACAAAAAGTGGTTGATAGTGAGGAGGAAAGCTGTAGACTGCAGGAAGATATCAATGGACTGGTCAGGTGGGCAAAAAAGTGGTAAATGGAATTCAATCCAGAGAAGTGTGAGGTAATGCATTTGGGGAGGGCAAACAAGGCAAGGGAATACACAATAAATGGGAGGATACTGAGAGGTGTAGAAGAAGTGAGGGACCTTGGAGTGCATGTCCACAGTTCCCTGAAGGTAGCAGGACAGGTAGATAAGGTGGGTAAGAAGGCATATGGGATACTTTCCTTTATTAGCCAAGACACAGAATATAAGCAGCAGGGAGGTTATGCTTGAACTGTATAAAACACTAGTTAGGCCACAGCTTGAGTACTGCGTACAGTTCTGGTCACATTACAGGAAGGATGTAACTGCACGAGAGAGGGTACAGAGGAGATTTATGAGGATGTTTCAACGACTGGAGAATTTTAGCTATGAGGAAAGATTGGATAGACTGGGGTTCTTTTCTTTGGAACCGAGGAGGCTGAAGGGTGATTTAATAGAGTTGTACAAAATTATGAAGGGCCTAGATAGAGTAGATAGGAAGGACCTAGTTCCCTTAACAGAGAGGTCAATAACCAGGGGGCAGAAGGATTAGGGGGTAGCTGAGGAAATATGTTTTCACCCCGACGGTGGTGGTGGTCTGGAACTCACTGTCTGAAAGGGTGGTAGAAGCAGAAACCCTCAACTCATTTAAAAAGCACCTGGAAATGCACCTGAAGTGCTGTAACCTAGAGGGTTACGGACCAAATGCTGGTAAGTGGGATTAGGTTGGGTGGCTCATTTTTGGCCGGCGTGGACACGATGGCCGAATGGCCTCCTTCTGTGCCGTAAATTTTCTACATTTAAAAATTCTATCTAGCAGCTTCTGTAAATGTAGCCCTCCTGAAATCTGGCACTAACATTAGGCAAATTACTGCTGCAGATAATTGAATTGACTGAAATCATATGTAATGATCACACTCATGAAAGTTGGTATTGTAAGAGCTCCTTTTTCTGAGTCTTTCCTTTTCCTATCCTTCCTATTCTGTTGAATCATAGAATGATACACGACAGAAGGAAGCCATTCAGCCCATCGTGCCTGTGCTAGCTCTTTGAAAGAGCTATCCCAATTAGTCCCATTTCCCTGCTCTGTCCCCATAGCCTTGCATATCTTTCCCCTGCAAGTATTTATCCAATTCCCTTTTGAAAGTTACTACTGAATCTGCTTCCACCATCCTTTCAAGGCAGTGCAATCCGGATCATAATTCGCTGCATAAAAAAAAAATTTTCCTCATGTCACCTTTGATTCTTTTGCCACTGGAAACAGTTTCTCCTTATTTACTCTATCAAAACCATTCATGATTTTGAACACCTCTAACAAATCTCCCCTCAACGTTCTCTGCTCTAAGGAGAACAACCACAGCTTCTCCAGTCCCTCCACGTAACTAAAATTCCTCATCCCTGGTACCATTCCAGTAAATATCTTCTGCACCCTCTCTAAGGCCTTGGCATCCTTCCTAAAGTGTGGTGCCCAGAATGGGACACAATACTCCAACTGAGGCCTAGCAAGTGTTTTATAAAGGTTTAGCAGAATGTCCTTGCTTTTGCAATCTATGCCTCTATTTATAAAGCCAAGAATCCCGTATGCTTTTTTAACAGCCTTCTCAACTTGTCCTGCCACCTTCAAAGATGTGTGTACATACACCCCCAGGTGTCCCTGTTCGCCCTTTAAAATTGTACCATTCAGTTTATATTGCCTCTCCTCATTCTTCCTACAAAAATGTACCACTGCACACTTCTCTGCATTAAATTTCATCTGCCATGTCCTTCTGAAATCTGTTCGCATCTTCTTCACTGTTTACCACATTTCCAAGTTTCATGTCATCTGCAAACTTCAAAATTATGCCCTGTATACCCACAACTAGGTCATTAATATATATCAAGAAGAACAGTGGTCCTAATATCGACACCTGGGGAACACCACTGTATACACCTCCCTCCAGTCTGAAAAACAACAATTCACCAATACTCTGCTTTCTGTCCCTTAGCCAATTTCGTATCCACACTGTCACTGTCCCTTTAATCCCATGGGCTTCAATTTTGCTAACAAATCTATTATGTAATACTTTACCCAATGCCTTTTGAAAGTCCATATGCACAACATCAGCCCCCTACCCTCATCAACCTCTCCGTTACCTCAACAAAGAACTCAATCAAGTTAGTCAAACACAATATGCCTTTAACAAAACCGTGCTGGCTTTCATTTATTAGCCCATACTTTTCCAAGTGCCAATTAATTTTTTCCCAGATTATTGTCTCTAAAAATTTCCCCACCACCAACGTTAGGCTGACTGACCTGTGATTGTTGAGTTTTATCCTAGCCAATATCTTTACTACTTCCTCCTTTACTGTGACATTGGCAGCATCCTCTTCTTTTGTAAAGCCAGATGCAAAGTACCCATTTAGTAACTCAGCCACGCCCTCTGCCTCCACAAGATGATATCCTTTTTGGTCTCTAATCGGTCCCTCGCTTCCTCTAACTACCCTTTTACTATTTGTGTTCATAAAAGACTTCCGCGTTCCCTTTGTTAGCCACTAATCTATTCTCATACTCTCTCTTGGCCCCTCTTATTTCCTTTTACAGTTCTCCTCTGTACTTTCTGTATTTGGCTTGTTTCTCTACTGTATTATGAATTTGACATGTCAGAAGCCTTCTTTTTCCTTTTAATTTCCATATCTTTATTCATCCAGGGAACTCTAGCATTGGATGCCCTTCCTTCCCCCTCATGGCAATGTGTCTAGTTCGTACCTGAATTATCTCTTATTTGAAGGCCTCCCATTGCTCAATTACTGTTTTACCTGCCAACTTTGATTCCAATCTATCTGGGCCAGGTCCCTTTTCAACTCACTGAAATTAGCCCTCTTCCAGCTAAATTTTTTCACACCTGAATGTTCTTTGTCCTTTTCCATAACTACTCTAAACCTGATGATATTATGATCACTGTTGCCCAAATGCTCCCTCACTGAAACATGCACCACTTGCCCAATTCATTCCCTGGAACTTGATCCAGCACTGCTTCCTTCCTTGTTGGGCTGGAAACATACTGATCAAGAAAGTTCTCGTACACATTTCAGGAATTCCTCTCCCTCTTTGCCCATTACACTGTTACTATCCCAGTCTATATTAGGATAATTGAAGTCCCCCATCATCACTACTCGATAGTTCTTGCATTAGACAGGGCTTGATGGCCGGCGCGGACACGATGGGCCGAAGGGCCTCTATCCGTGCTGTATAACTCTATGACTCTATCTTTCTGCAATTTGCTCCTCTATCTCCTTTCCACTATTTGGTGGCCTATAGTATACACCCTGTAGCAAATTAGCTCCTCTATTGTTCCGTAATACTAACTAAATCCTGTAGTGAACGTTTAAATCAATAGGATTTAATAGAGAATTCCAACATTTTTCCTAATTGTTTAAGCTCTCAAGCTCCATGTCCTGAGCTATCTTACCTTTTTGGATCATAAGTTGAGACCAATTAGTGGCAGGAATGACATGCGCCCGTGGCACTTGCAACGTTATCAGTCAATTCTGAAAGTAAAACTCAGGAATATGGGAAATGTTCATATGTGCTTTCAATCACAGAATTATACAGCAAAGGAGGCCATTCAGCCCATCGTGCCTGTGCCAACTTTTTGAAAGCTATCCAATTAAACCCATTCCCTTGCTCTTTCCCCACAGCCCTGCAAATTTTTCCTTATCAAGTATTTATCCAATTCACTTTTGAAAGTTACTAATGAATTTGCTTCCACCACCCCCCCCTTTCAGGCAGTGCAATCCAGAACATAACTCGCTGCGTAAAAAAAATTCTCATCTCCCTGGTGGTTCTTTTGCCAATTATCTTAAATCTGTGTCATCTGGTTGCCAACCCTCCTGTCAGTGGAATCTTCTCTTTATTTACTCTATCAAAACCTTTCAAACTTTTGAACACCTTTATTAAATCTTCTAACCTTCTCTGCTCTTAAGGAGAACAATCCCAGCTTCGTTTGTCTCACCATGTAACTAAAGTCCCTCATCCATGACATCATTCTAGTAAATCTCTGCACCCTCTCTCCAGGCCTTGACATCGTTCCCAAAGTGTGGTGCCCAGAATTGGACATAATACTCCAGGTGAGGGCTAACCAGTGGTGCATTCTAATAGGAAGAACAAGTAGGCCACCTATCGCTTGGATAATAAGAGTCCAAATGGGGTGGAGGAGCAAAGGGATCGAGGGGTACATTTACACAAATCACCAAAAGTAGCAATGCAGGTTAATAAGGCCATATGAAAAGGCAAACTAAGCACTGGGGTTCATTTCCAGAGGATAGAATTGAAAAGCAGAGAAGATGTGTTAAACTTGTATGGAACCTTGGTTAGACTACACTTCGAGTACTGTGAACAGTTCTGGTCTCCATATTATAAAAAGGATATAGGGGCACCGGAGAAGGTGCAACAATGATGATACCAGAACTAAGGGGTTACACCTATCAGGAAAGACTAAACAGGCTGGAGCTCTTACCTCTAGAAAAGAGAAGGCTAAGGGGTGAACTAATAGAGGTCTTTAAGATAATGAAAGGGCAGACGGAGAAAATATTTCCACTTGTGGGGAGTCCAAAACTAGAGGTTACCAATATAAGACAGACAGACACTAATAAATCCTATAGGGAATTCAGGAGAAACTTTTTTAACCCAAAGAGTGGCAAGAATGTGAAACGTGCTACCACAAGGAGTAGTTGAGGCAAATAGCATAGATACATTTAAAGGGAAGCGAGATAAGCACACGAGGGAGAAAGGAATAGAAGGTATGCTGATAGGGTTAGGCGAAG
Source organism: Heptranchias perlo (assembly GCF_035084215.1). NCBI lineage: Eukaryota > Metazoa > Chordata > Chondrichthyes > Hexanchiformes > Hexanchidae > Heptranchias > Heptranchias perlo. Next base: position 108,571,096 of record NC_090325.1, on the reverse strand, counting down.
TAGGGAGGAAGGAGGCTCGTGTGGAGCATAAATGCAGACACAGACCAGTTGGGCCGAATGGCCTGTTTCTGTGCTGTAGACTCAATGTACAAAGGTCTAGCATAACTTCTTTGCTTTTGTACTCTATGCCTCTATTTATAAAGCCAAGGATCCCATATGCCTTTTTAACAGCCTTCTCAACTTGACCTGCCACCTTCAATACCTGCATTAAAGTGAAAACTATGTCAAAACAAAGGAAAAAATATCACCCATGTATTCGTAACCCTATTTTATTGATGTGTATTCAGTTTATCTTGTCATGTTTACAATGTTGTTCACAGTTTAACATTACACCAAATGTTGTAAGTATACAGCTGTTAAAGCTGGAACAGTGTTCCCTCCTGTTGCTTTGAAACAACAGTGCATGCTTCACCGCAGAATAACTAATCCACCTTCCTCAGGAATGATGCATTCTGTAAACACCATGTATTGTTCTATATGTATAAATGCGTAGGCTTCGAGGAGCTCCTGAACATTTACCTGAGGAAGGAGGAAGCCTCCGAAAGCTTGTGAATTTAAAATAAAATTGCTGGACTATAACTTGGTGTTGTAAAATTGTTTACAATTCCTCAGGAATGGAAGAGTTGCTATTAAACTGTTCCCGGATTAACCAACTCTGGGGTTCTAAACAGTGGAACTGTTCCATTTGCTCAGACTGGCAGTGGGAAAAGGATATATGTTGATCCCCCTTTTGCAATTGGAGACCTCTTGAAAGGGTAGAAAAACCCCTTCAGCACATTTGTAGGCAGGAAATCTGTTGGTCTTGCATACAAAGCAAGTCTGCGAGACAGCTGTTAACTGGATCTGCTGAAAGAAGTCTTTCCATTTCCCCTCAAGCGTTCACTAAGTCTGTATAATTCTTGCTTGTAACAGGTCTGAAGTACGGTAGGGAATGAAATACTTTTGCCATATAAATAAACCTTGTTCAGTTTCTTCAAGAAAATCCATATCTGACACGTTTTAATTGTTTTGCATCATCTGAAATTCAGAACTTTGGGTGAAGTTGGCCTAACACTATCTGTAAGTAGAGCTCTTCCCCTTCTTGCGTTAGCACACTGCACCACAGAGTGGGAGGTCACAGCGCCATCATCCAATTCCCCATTACAACCTTCGAAGAAGAAGCCAAGCTGAAGTAAATGGAGAGAAGCAATACATTTACCAACCAGCAGTTGTAGCAAATCATTGTCAGTGGTCAGAGAATACGTCTCCTGCTTGTCGTGTTTAGGTGTCAGGTGCAACTGGTTTGATTGGGAGGGGAAGAGAAGAGGGAGGGACAAGAGGCCTACAAAATAATGGGATGAAAAATAATAAAAGTGGAACAATACCTTCTTTTAAATAAAAAATCTCAAAGTCAGCATAACTGTCCATCCTGCAACAACTTAGATATTGAAAGCTAACTCACGAATGTTGTTACTGGATCAATGTAGTCTTCACAAGTCAAGCATTTACTGTGGAATTTGTAAATACTACTTTCACAGGCTTCAGAAAGTGTTGCGGGGCAAAAAAATTACAATACTAGTTAAGATGACTGGTTACGGCAGCAGACATGCATCCCTAAAACGGCCACTATCATATTAAGCTCCAGCAGCCATTAGTGTGTCATGTCTTCGCTTCAGATACTTAGTTATTATATAGCTGGGAAAAAAGGCATTGCATGCTTCACGGAGGATGATGTAAAATGCATACTAATTCTACACAACCTTCCTCTCCCCACTTTCCAAAAGGAGCCAGAAAGTTGTGTATACACGTTACATTTATTTCATAATTTCTGAAGGTAAATACCTGCTCTAGTTGGAAAACATAGTTCATTTAGAAATGGAAACTTTGCCAAATGTGTTTTGTATCTGTTCATTTGGTCTAAAGGGCCACAAACAATACCATCCTTGCCTGCTTCCCAAAGTTCCCCACCCCAAAGAAGCAACTATTCTACCCTATGCAGTCATGCTTCTTCCATGCTTTTGGCAGCCATAACCATTCATAAATAAAAAAAATCAGTTAGTATTTTATTTGATTTGATTTAGAGACTACTTTTTTATGGTTTCAGGTCAAAGCAGGGATTTATTATTTCTCTTTAGAACAGACAATATGTTCAGTAAAGATGTACTCACAGCTAACTGATACAAATAGCCTTCAGCTGCCTAGGCCCTAAGCTCTGGAATCCCTTCCCTAAACCTCTCCGCCTCTCTCCTCCTTTAAGATGCTCCTTAATACCTACCTCTTTGACCAAGCTTTTGGTCACCTATCCTAATACCTCATGTGGCTCGGTGTCAAATTTTGTTTGATAACACTCCTGTGAAGCGCCTTGGGACATTTTACTATGTTAAAGGCGCTATATAAATGCAAGTAGTTGTTGTTTGTCCACTAAGCACATACGAATGGGACATCCGAGAATAAGCACTGTGCAGGAATTATTATTTTTTAAACCTTTGATTAAGTGGATGACACAATTCCCGAAACACGTTTATTGACCAGCTTTTTCAGTTGTTTCAAAGAATATAATTTATGTGGCAAACATTACTCATTTTGTAAACATTTGACTCAGCCTATTAATGTCTTTCCCTTCCTGGCGCTTTACCTCTCTTCAAGCGACTTGAGCATAATTAACATTTTAAAGAAATACAGAGGAAATGGTTAGCGGAACTGCTGTAAAAATAAAATAATATATTACAAGGCTCAGGAAAGTGAAAATTCAGATTTTCCCTAGATAAATCACCAGCTCCCACAAGTAAATGCTTGTCATGTATACAACATCTTGAAAAATTATAGCCATGCATCATAAAGGGATATCTTTAACAGAACTGAGTAACATTAAGATTCTTCTTGTGCTTCACTATCTTCCTTTGGAACTTTGTAGCTTTTTTGGGCTTCTGTTTTTTTAAATTAAAGCACTTGGTACAAGATTGTGTAATGTCAGTAATGTGATTGTGCATAACTTGTACAACATGCTGAAATATTTACAGTAAAGGGGACCTAGAGCTTATTAAAACACTCAGATGAGTACTGTGCTTTAAAGCATTTGTCAGTCTCCTATTCGAGCTAAGACGTGCATTATAACCATAGCAACATATGGTGTAAGAGCTTATAGGATTTACTAATTACATCAGGTGACTCAGCCAGCCACACCTGATTCCTGGATTTACCAATCAGTTGCAGAAACAGCACTTCTATCTGGTCTCCTACTAAAAATACATGTGCAGATATAGGTGAACATACAGCACAAGAAAACTGATTTTCATTTACAACATAATCAATGTATCACTGAAAGCAAAAGAGTTTTAGGTTAATGTTTTCAAGTTAATTGCTCTAGCTATTTTTTGCAAAACAGTTCTTTCCTTAAAATCTATTCTGTAATGAGGACAACAAATAAAATACTTGACAATGGATGAACATATTTCTTCACTGACAGCACTGAAACAACCTTGCAACTGTCTACTGAATAGTGAAAATACCACAACTGTATTCAAGTAGTTATTTCATTGAACATAACAGGATTAATGAGTATACAACATGATCACAAATAAATCAGAGACAGAGATAGATATATTAATATTAAGATAATTGAGAACTTTTCACAATGCCCATTCTAATGTAAAGCATAAACGAATAGAGGCAATACTATGGAATTGATGAAACCAGTAATTAGTGGAGATCTCAAACAATTCAGGCAATATAATGTTCCGTGCAGTCACTTGCTAATCATACTTACCGTGAGGTAAAGGATTCGGTTGTACTACATGTAGGAAAGTGCGTGCCATCTGAAATAGGATTCCTATGGGTCCAGGATCATAATATACATTAGTCTCATAGCTCCCAGCAGGTATAGCCCCAAAATCCAACGTTTCAGTTTCTGTTAGGTAGCTCCACGGCTGGCTTTCACTTCCAGTCCTACTACAAAGCATCAGTAAAAGCACTGTTACTGAGATAGCCATGACTGCAAACACACAATCAAGACAAGAAAACCTCAAATAAATGTCTTATTTTTCTGAATTGGGAGGGGGAAAGAAAAGAAACTGTCTTCAAGCAAAGCAATGCCAGAGAACAGGAGATTTGGGAGCCACTTCAGCCTCTTTGTTTCTGTGACAGCATCATTTCCACATCTTCCACATAGATATTCTGGAGTTTAAAAAAAAGCATGGAGGTCTCTCAGTTCTTCATCCAGTCTTCAGATTGCACTCAGATTCCAAATCGCAAGCGAATTACCATTCATGCTCTCTGCAGAAATTGTTTTAGTGCACCATCTCTGGCATAACAGAAAATGACAGCTGTAAAGGTGGTTGAAGATGCTGTTGTCTTAGCTCCCTGAACTAATGCTCAGCAGAAAGTCTCATCTGTAGACAGAGGGGTAGGGTCAACCCACCCACTGGCAAGTATCAGCTGGTAGAGGCACGGACAGAGTGCCTTAAAGACGTCTATCTGTAACAGAAAATACAGCAACTTGGAATGAAAATTAGAACAGTTAATCCAGCTAGTAACGCTGAGTTTTCAATAAAGAAAATAAATACTTAGGCAAAACTTATGTTTACATTTTTAATGAATTGGCCATTAAACACATTCTGGTACATTATTACCTACAGAACCCAATCAAATGATTTTCAACAAAATAGACTAAATATTTGAACTACAACTAATTTGTTCACAAATTCTGCAAGTATGCTGAAGAGCACATTTATTGCTTGCAATATTAGTCATCAAAACCTTAATTTAAAAAAAAGAAACATTCTGGTTTAATATAGCTTATATATGCACAAAATTGAGTTTTTTTGTTCCTTGACAATGGACATGTACAAAATATAATTTTTGAGCACAAAACACAGTGAACATTTTTAACTCACTTTTGTCATAAAAATGCCCTCCTGGAAAGCAAGTTTGAGAAAAATCTATGTGAAGCAGTTTGCCGATATCAACGAGTTAACTACAGTGATAGACACCAGAAAAGGAACATTCTCGTATTTAGCAATTAGTGGGGGACAGGGTGTGCTCCTGTTCCTCTAAATCCCTATAAAGCCATCAAAAGATAAATGTTTGAATAATAAGGCAGTGCAGCAGATGTCAGTTCACAAAGGTGCAACATCACAATTCTGAATCCTAATCATTCCAGCATCAGAATGCAGCAAGCAGTGGCTAAGCAATTCTCTTAAGGACAGAAGGTAAAAAAAAAACACTCTCAGGCTAATCTCACACACTTTGTTGGTGCATGACCCAAGAAGAGGGGTAAAAATACACAAATTCTATACATCCACATCAATGTAATAGGCAAATATTCGCCACTGATCAAAGTGTGAGATCTGATCAAATCCAACAATGATTTTCAATTGCCTGGATAAATGATGCCCAAAGGACCCAAAAAAAAGTGAAAATAAATTAGAAATAAATGTGCAAGAGATTGGGGTGACACTGCAATAAATGGAGCAAAAAAAGTTTCAAATATACTAAAAAAATAAAGTGACTCAGTCAAGAATGTTAATGGTTATGATGCATTAGAGATCTCAGAGATATGGTTAAACCACCAGTAATGGAAGTGAGCACAACTTAAGAGTTGAGTGCTCAGGAAGGACAGACTAGGCATGAAAGGAGATGGATTAGTTCAATGTGTCAGGGACACCTAGAATGTAAAGGAAATAGACCCAAATGGTACAGGAAGAGCTTTCCAAAAAGATAATTTTGCTGGAAGTATGCAGTGCAAAAGGAGCAAGGATAATTCTAGGGGTTTGCAATAAACCACGAGGTCAAAACAAAAAAGGACAGGTACTCTGAACAGATCAGGAAGATAGGTATATGCAAACACAAAAGTCATATTAATACAGAATATTTACTAACCCAATATAAACTGAGAATGCGAAGTCTAAAATCTAAGGTAGTGAATGTAATGCACAACTGACTTCTGATCCAGTATGCCAAGAATGTCACAAGGGGTAACTAACATCTCGACCTGGTAATGACAAGTGGCCCAGAAAGCAAACTGGGAATGAAAGCAGTGAACCCTCAGGCAATAACAATCATGACACCGTTAAATTTGACACAAACTGGGATGAATCAATACTAATACCTGAGTATACAACTTCAAAAGGGCCAACTTCAAGGCAATGAGGAAAAAGGTTAAACAGATTAACTTGGAGGTAGCACTCAAAAAAAACTTACAGTTGAAGACAAATTAAAAACCTTTTAAGGACACACTAGTGAGATTGCATGTTAAGTATACAACCAGGACCTAGTTAAGCATGTTTTTTTTTAAAAAGAGCCTATATGAATTAATAAGACTACACAAATTGAAATAAGGAAAACAAGGGTCCAGAAGCAACTAGAAATGAGAATAGCTATGGAAGCTAAATGTGACAATAAGAAATTAGAACCATTGAAGTTTATAATACAGGAGACCCTTCGGCCTACTGCATCTGTGCCAGCCCTTCGCTAGAGCAATCCAAAACTAATCCCACTGCACTGCTCTCTTCTCATTGCCCTCGACTTCAAAAGTTTCTTCTTCCACTCACTGTGGCAAGCATTCCATGCTCTAACAACTATCTGCAGAAATACATTTCTCCTAACCTCTCACTCATCACTCTCGGGTCATTTTAAATACTTAACTCCTTGTCACTAGCTCTCCAATCAGAGGGAACAGTCCTTCCCTGTCACGGTCACAATTCTTCATAATTTTTAAAAATTCCATTAAATCTCCTCAGTCTTCTCTGCTCCAATCTCAAATCTCTCTTCTTGCTCAATCCTGGTATCACCTTGGCAAATTAATGCAGTACATTTTATATGGCTTTAATGTCCTTTCTACACTAGAATGCCCAAAACTGCTACTGTACTGTGACCTAATCATTGCCTTGGACAAATGTATTATTTCTTTATGCTTGTACTCTATGCCTCTATTTATAAACCTCAAAATGCTACTAACCTTTTTAATGGCTTTATCTACCTGCTCATATTTTCAAGGAATTACATATTAACACTCCTAAGTCTCTGTTCATTCATATCCTTCAGCATCTTTCCACTGAGCATATATTCTCATGCCTTGCTCGTCATCCTAAAACATATTACTTTACACTTCCCTACATTAAATTGCCTGACAACGTTCAGCCCCTAACAATATTCTCCTTAAGTATTTTATAGTTCTGGTCACGATTTAACAAACTCTTATTTTGGTGTCAACATTTCGATGCCCAAGACTAATTCATGCAGAAAGAGATCCAGCAATAACAAATGGGCTTTACCACTTCCAACCCTAATCCTTTCAACCAACTTTATAAGCTACATTTCCTCGTATACAATGCACTTCAATATTTGTAGCATATCTCCTTTAAGGCACCTTGTTGAATATCTTCTAAACTCTAATGCATTTCCTTTATTGATACAATCACTCACTTCAAAAAAGCACTCAAATTTCTCAAAACATGACTTGTCTTTAACAGATCAATCCTAGCTTTACTTGATTGCCTCATGCAAATCTAAATGCTCACTAATTCTTTCACTATAATATCAAGGAATTTATCAAAGAAGAATGGAGATCCTTTAAGGATGCAAATGGAGTGAAGGCAGAGGATGGATATGGTTAACATACTAAATGATTACTTTCTTGGAAGTATTCACTGTAGAAGACACTAGCAGCACACCACTGATCATTAATTTAATTTGCATTAGATTAAAAGAGGCTTACAATGTTGCCAAAAAGAGTAGTAAGCCAGAGGATTGGGAGGGTTTTAGAAATCTGCAAAGGATGACCAAGAAATTGATAAAGAGGGAGAAAAATGAATGAGAGTAAACTAGCAAGAACTTTATAAACAGATTGTAAGAGTTTCTACAAGTATGCAAAAAGGAAGAGATTAGCAAAAGTAAACATGGATCCCACAGAGGCTGAGACAGGAGTAATTATAATGGGGAATAAGGAAATGGCAGAGACGTTAAACAAATATTTTGTACCAGTCTTCACAATAGAAGACACAAAAAACATACTGGAAATAGTGGGGAACCAAGGGTCTGATGAGAGGGAGGAACTTAAAGCAATTAAGATTAGTAAAGGAAAAAGTACTGGAGAAATTAATGGGAAAAAAAGCCGACAAATCCCCTGGACCTGATGGCCTACATCCGAGGGTTCCAAAAGAGGTGGCTGCAGAGATAGTGGATGCATTGGTTTTGATCTTCCGGAATTCCCTAGATTCTAGAATGGTCCCTGTGGATGGGAAGGTAGCAAATGTAACCCCGCTATTCAAGAGAGGAGGGAGAGAAAAAACAGGGAACTATAGGCCAGTTAGCCTGACATCAGTAGCAGGGAAATTGCTAGAATATATTATTAAGGACTTAGTAACAGGGCACTTAGAAAATCACAATATGATGAGACAGTTACAAGATAAGGGCTCATGGGGTTGGGGGTAATATATTAGCAGGGATAGAGGATTGGTTAACAGACAGAAAACAGTAGGAATAAATGGGTCATTCTCAAGTTGGCAGGCTGTAACTAGTGGAGTGCTGCATGGATCAGTGCTGGGGCCTCAGCTATTTACAATCTGTATTAATAACTTAGATGAAGGGACCGAGTGTAGTGTATCCAAGTTTGCTGACGATACAAAGCTAGGTGGGAAAGTAAGCTGTGGTGAGAATAGAGTCTGCAAAGGGATATCGACAGGTTAAGTGAATGGGCAAGAAGGCGGCAGATGGAGTATAATGTGGGGAAATGTGAGGTTATTCACTTTGGAAGAAAGAACAGACAAATGGATTAATTTTTAAATGGTGAAAGACTAAGAAATGTTGGTAGTCAGATGGATTTGGGTATCCTTGTACATGAATCACAGGAAGTTAACATGCAGGTACAGCAAGAAATTAGGAAGGCAAATGGAATGTTGGCTTTTATTGCAAGGGGGTTGGAGTAAGGTGGTCTTGCTGCAATTATATAGGTCTCTGGTGAAACCGCACTTGCAGTACTGTGTACAGTTTTGGTCTCCTTACCCAAGAGGGCTATCAAGAGGGGGTGCAACAAAGGTTCATTAGATTGAGATGAGAGGATTATCCTCTGAGGTGAGATTGAATAGAATGGGCCTACATTCTCTGGAGTTTAGAAGAATATGAGAGGATCTCATTGAAACGTATAAAATTCTGAGGGGGCTTGACAGGGTAAATGCTGAGAGGCTGTTTTCCCTGGCTGGAGAGTCTAGAACTAGGGGTCATAATCTCAAGGTAAGAGGTCAGCCATTTAGGACTGAGATGAGGAAAAATTTCTTCACTCAGAGGGTTGTGAATCTTTGGAATTCTCTACCCCAGAGGGCTGTGGATGCTCAGTCGTTGAGTATATTCAAGACTGAGCTTGATGGATATTTGGACACCAAGGGAATCAGGGGATAAAGGGATGGGCCGGTAAGTGGAGTTGAGGCTGAAGATCAGCCATAATCTTATTGAATGGCGGAGCAGGCTCGAGGGGCCATATGGCCTGCTCCTGCTTCTATTTCTTATATTATGTGCTTATGGGAAGCCTACAACTAAACAGACTTTGAAATCAGTTGCAAGAACAGCCCAGACAGGCTGTAAGGGCTTAAAACCAATAAATCCCCAGGGATGGATACTATATACCCAATGATGATAAGGAACACTAGGTACAATCATCAAGAGGGAGTCCATGAATACAAGGGAGGTCTATTGGAATACAAATAAGCCAACATGGTATGTATTTTTAAGAACAGCAATAAAATATACCCGGGTAATTATAGTCTCATATTAGTAACTAGCAAAATAATGGAACTAATCAACAGGAATAAAGTTGAGTACCACCTATATGAAAATAACCAAGTAAATGTCAGCCAACATGCTTTCAAAGGGGCACATCCTGCCGTACCAACTTCCTTGACTTTTTTTTTTGAAGTGACATCTCAAGTGGACTTTGGAAAGCCCGGTGATAGTGTACCTAGACTTCTAGAAAGCCTCGGAAAAAGTTCTACATGAAAGGCTGCTACACAAGCTTATGTGTATTCCAAGTATTCCATGTATTCCAAGTATTCCAAGTAACACTTGAGAGATGGTTAAGAAATTAACTGAGAGGAAGAAGCAGGTACTATTTAGGAGAGTGATGTCAGGCTGAGGCGATGTACTAGGTGAAGTGCCCCATGGACTGGTAGTGAGGTCTCTACTGTTCCTGATCTATAGAAGTGACCCAAATTCAGAAACTCAGTGCAAGATGGCTAAATTTGCAGATCATGCTGAACTGGGGATGGGGTGCTGGTGGGGATGGGGGGGGGGGCAAACAAGCAGTTGCATATGATGAAATAGCCAAAGAAGTAGAGAAGAACCTAGGCAATACTCGCAAGTGAACAGAACTATGACTGATGAAATTCAATGTAGATAAGTTTGATTCAATGAAGACAAGAGTTGGAGGGAAAAAAATGGGAAATATTTAATGAACGTTAATGAAATAGTTAAGAGGTGATAAGAGATCTTAAAAGTAATAAACTCTAAACTAAACATTCCAAGTTATAGCAGAGCTGCATTAACGAAGTAAACAGAATGCTGCACAGATTTTAAGTCTGTGTCCGGATTTCTAGGCTGCTGAGTTTTATTCACTTAAATTCTTTCAACTGGGATATCATTTATTTTGAAAAAAATGAACTTTAACAATACCCTGTGTATTTCCCATGGTGTTGCTCGCAATAAACAGCATAATGGGCTGTTTTATAACAACAACTTGTATTTATGTAGCGTCTTTACCATAGCCAATATCCCAAGGCGCTTCATGGGGTGTGGGGTGAGGAAACAGGAGATAAAAGTAAAAAGATAAAAAGGTATAAAGAAACAGAAGTCAAGTCAAGGTTGGAGAGTTAGGAAAGGTGACTGAAAACTTGGTTGAAAAGACGGGTTTTGAGAAGATTTTTTAAAGGTGGAGAGAGAGAAGATGGAAAGGAAGCCTGCTTGGGAGAGTAAGGCCAAGGTAGTTGAAGGCCTAGCAAGCAATGATAGGAGGATGCACAGAAGGCCAGAGTTGGAGGGCTGGAAGGGTGGGGAGAAGACACAAGGCTGGACAAGGTAGCAGAGGACAAGACTGTGGAGGGATTTGAAAATGAAGATTTTAAATTCAATGTGTTGGGGGATAGGGAGTCAGTATACATCAGTGAATACAGGACTGATGGATAAGTGGGACTTGCTGTGGGACAGGGTATGGGTTGGTGAATTTTGAACAAATTGGAGCTTATGATGGTGGGAGGCTGGTAAGATGGATATTGAAGAAAGAATCCAAAAATTAGAAAATCATGTATAAGGGTTTTGGCAGCAGTGTAGATGAGGTACCGTGATTTTGCAGAGGTGAAAACAAGAGGTCTTGATGATGGACAGGATGTTGGGTTTGAAGCTCAATTCTGGGCAGAACAGAATTCCAATGTTTCACACAGCCTAGTTCAGCCTGAGCATTTAGCTGGCAAAGGGGGATATAGTGAGCAACAAAGGAGGAGAAGAGTTCCTGACAAGTCGAAAATTATGTCTTCAGTTAAGTATCAGCTTGGATCAGTTGGTAGCAGATCACCCCAGAGCCAGAAGCTCATGGATTCCAAGCCCTACTCCAGAGCTTCAGCACATTATTCAACTTGCACTTCAGTACTGTGGTGATTAAGCCAGTTAGGAAGTCCAACAAGACAGATGGTTCATAGGGTCAAGGAAAATAATGGAGAATTAGAGCTGGGTGTCATCAGCATGCATATGGAAGCTGAGTCATAGAGTCATAGAGTTATAGAGTTATACAGCACGGATAGAGGCCCTTCGGCCCATCGTGTCCGCGCCAGCCATCAGCCCCGTCTACTCTAATCCCATACATGCGCATGATGTCACTTACTATATCACTTGCCACTTTCACCAGGGGGTCACATAGGAGGTTTTGCAAGAGTTGGACATGGTGTTGGAAGGAAACAACACTGAGGACCTAAGGAGAAAGGGAGGCTAGAGGTGAGGTAGCAATTAGAGAAGATGAATGGGTCAAAGTTGGGCTTTTTGAAGAGGTGGTGACAACGGCAGTGCTGAAAGCAAGGATGGCGTCCGAGCAAAGAAAACCATTAACGATGTCAGCAGGTATGGTGGCCAGGACTGGAATTCTCTGGAATGGAATGGGGAGCAGATCAAGGGGTCAGGAGATGGAACTTGTGGAATAAATGAGCTTGTAGAGGGCAGGGAGTGAGATGGAAGAGAAACTGCAGAGCAATGGGGGTATACAAAGTACAGTGGGTGAGATGCTAGGGGAATATCAGGAGCGGGAAGAAAATGAGGGGGTAGCGGCAATGGCAGCTGCATAGATAGTTTCAATCTTAGAGGTAAAGAAATCCATGCATTCTTCACATTTAGTCTTGGAGGTGAGGGTAGAGGAACAGGATTTGGGCAAGATAGTTTGTCATGCAGAAAAGGAACTTTAGGTTGTCCCTGCCCTCCAGGAAGTTCCTGCAGTTGTAATAATAGTAGTTGTTGGCTGAAGTGAGCAAGACATGCTAGTGCTCAACATGCAAGAGAGCTGGTGGCGAACTACTAGACTAATTGTGCACCTAGTGTGCTCCTGTTGCTGGCCCTCAGACTTAAAACACACACTGCATCACAAAATATTATCCTGCTGCTAAATTGGAGTTCAAGTTAATCTGCCTTGCCCTTTAAGACCACAAAATCTAAAGATCTAAACTGCTGAAGATCCTGAGATCAATTAGAGGTTAACTTTTCTTCTTGTGGCAAGTTTGCAGATTGGTAAGTGCTTGTAAATATCTAGTCCCAAGTCAGAAGAAACCAGCATGAAATGACTACCATTGTTTCTTTTTTTATAGTGAAGAGTGACAGCAGAGCAGTTAATGCAACATACAGACACAGCATCTAATCCAGTTGCTCACTGAGTCAGAGGATACACTCTTGTGACAAAATGGATTTCTGTATTGCATTTTATATGACTGTAGATAGACTGGGTAAATGCAATTTAAAAATTAGGTTGATCTAGCTGAACCACTGAGCGTAGCCCATTGTTTCTGTGAGTAATGGTGGCCAATACATACAGCTGGCTATAAATTAAACCATAGCCATGGTCCTGGAGGTTTCTTTGCAAGTATCAACAACCGTGTTCAAAATTTAATCAAATGTTGCTTTTAGCTAAAGCTGAAGGTTTGGAATCTTGACTATATGCCTTTCACAGACATAGCGGTGCTCTTGAGGCTTCAGCACCACCAAAACTGAACTAACTAGTCAAAGATTTTTGAAAGAAATATGCTACCAAACTATCCAATTAATCATCTAAATGAAAAAAAAACCTGGGATTTCTAGTCAGTATCCCTCTCGGGATATAGTATTTATTGGGGTATAGTTTTGCAGCTCTCTTCAAAAGGTTATTGTCCCTATGGATCGATTCAGAACTCAGAGGGATCTCAGAGGTCGGTCTGCATCATTCCAATATACCTTCATCTACTCATATTAGGTTAACAGCTGCAGCCACCTTTGCACCAGTTACCACGATTCCTTCAGCTCGACCTTCACAAAGTGGTCTTCCCCAATCACCATCTGTCGTCTTTTCAAGAAAGCAGTAATCCAGTATCAGCTTGTGACATGATACAAGATGACAATGTACTAAAAGGAACCCCCTTCAGTTATTTTCTCTTAGCTTTTTATAGTTATGGATGCTTTCTTAGTGGAGTGGGGAGATAACCTTCAACTAAAATGAGTGCAAGGCAGATCGTTTCAAAGCTAATCCACAAAGCATATTAGCCCCTTCGAACACAGGAAGGTAGAATTGGCTCTGGGTCATTGCCAATTCAGAGAAGGCCGATTTGTGTATGATCAGACACCACCACTACAGTCCTCTAATTAAACAAACAAAGAGAGCCTAGCTTTTGGATTCTTTGCCTTGATGCAGTCAATCTAGCTGGTTGGTGTCTCAACCAGAAAATAACTTTCTGGCTAACACCTGGCAAGATAGACAACATTAATGCAGAAGCCCTCAGCCGTTTTGCTGTTTACCTTCAGGTGAAAAATTAATCCAAAAAGCCCATCAACAAATATTCAATGTGCCCATAAAGATAAAGATAGATTGGTTTCTCTCACCGGGCAACAATCAGCTTCCACACTTTTGCTCCAGGACAAAAGCTGTAATGTGGACGGTCTCTCATTTTCATGGATAAACATGTTTCTGTATGCCTCCCCCAACCCACCCTCATCCCATAGATTATTTAGAAAACTTGAACTGCGTAATTCAGATCACTACATACTGGCCATACAAAATGGTGTTCAGACATCTTATCTTTTGACAAGAAACCTCCCCCACCATCCAACAGAGAAGAACTACTCTCTTAACAGGATAAACCCTTCACCTAAATTCATAAACATGCTATTTCATGGCTTGGTTATTGAAAGGTACTAATTAATTTAGTAGGGCCTCTCCTCCATGGTAGTCGAGACAAGCAGAAAGCTTTTGTGCCTTGGTATTCCAAACCATCTGTTGACCATATTCCATATGACCACTCTACTTGGTTACTTGCAACATTTTTTTTTAAGATATGGGCCTGAAACCCAATTTTATTAGATTTCATGCTGCCTCCATTTCAGTTTCACACTAAACATTATCTTCCAGCTCATTAAGGAACAACTCTCCAGTACCCCAATCCATGAAGAGCAGCTAGAAAGCCAGCTGGCTGGAAATTTTGCCCAGCTAGGTCTCCCTTAGTTCGGAATTGGGACCTGAATTTAGATTCATAGAGTCCACCATTTGAACCTACAAGTTCCTGTGGTTCAAATTCCTTTCCGGGAAACCGTTGCTGGTGGCATTAGTTTAAACATGCAGAGTCTGTAATTTACAGAACCTCATGATAGATTCTTATTTTGTCTGGTTTCCTGGCCAGGTAATTCTTAAGATTCACCTGAAAACCTTACCCAAGATGTATTCTAACTTTCATTTAGGACAGATTATTCTTCCTTCATTTTATCCTCCATCTCAAGTTAAGAATTGAATCATCCATTACCCAAATGCTCACAATTTTGTCTAATGGACTAAACATTTCCCCAACTCATAATAATTGTTTCCTATCAAACAAAAGGTGTTGGTAGGCCATTTGGTAAGCAAAGAATAAGTAAGTGAATGGCAGTAAGCAATTTTCCATTGCTACCAGCTCCCAAATCGTGACCCCAGGGGATGGATTAAAAGTCAGTGCACCAATTCCACAGCTGCAACCCCGCCTTCTCAATCTGGTGCCCATTTAAATATTTTTAAAGCTGCTACATGGAGTAATTCTTTCACACTTTCAAAGATTTACTTGTTGGATTAAACAGCTTCTTCGGGTTTAACTTTTAGCACATCTATCCTCTCAGCTGATGCTGAAACTTTTCTGCAGAGGCCCCCTGCACCCAACTACTACTACAGTGTTATGCTCCTGCAGTGTGTGGAAAATGCCGAAGAGATGGATTAGTTACCTTGGTTAAGTCTTCACTCATGTTTCCCACACAATGTGCTCCCATCCATCTATTCCCACAGGCTCAATGGATTTCTACCAGTATCAAGATGCATCATATGGCCAAATATCATAGCAAAGATCAAAATGAACTGATATCTCAGGTACCTTTTATAGAAGGTAGCAACAGCCAATCACATGTTGACCGTAAGGTCTATGACATCACATTCTGCATATCGAGCATGTGATTTCCCTGAAGCAATAGGATAAGGGACAGATTGTCACAGTTTTCTCCATATTGACAAGATTATTTAACACTCAATTTCTTTCCCTTCCCCCACACCCCCTCCTCCCAGAATGTAGCAACTCATTCTGGAATAGTGTTTCAGGGTGCAAGCTACCCTTCAAAACCTCACATACAAGTCTAGTTGAAGAGAGTTGGCAGGCTATTCATCCATCATAGCTTAACCACTCAGGTTCCTACCAGACATATATATACACATACCTTACAGCTGGGGTCAATGGACAAAGATCAGTAGCAGGACCCCTGACGCATTTTGTCACGTTCTCGCTTTGAACACGACTCAATTTTAGCATTCCCAATGTGACAACTGGATTATAGAATACGCTACCAATAAGCAGATGCAGTATGAAAGAACATACTACATTGACTGCACCATAGCACAACACATTGGAGCACCAATGAGTTGCAATAAAGAGTGGACACAGGCTCATGGTATTCCCAATATCAGTCTTGCTGCAGAGGAGAAGGACTACCAAAATAAAATCTAACACCTAATCAAAAGGAGCAGAAAGACGTCATCTGAGTTCTGGAAGTGAATTGAGAATCATACAGCACAAAAGGAAGCCATTCAGCCCACCATGCCTGTACAAGGCATCATGCACAAAAACCTGGGAGCAGGTCTCACCTGCCCACCCTGTGTTGCAGGTAGTGCATGGCCTGAACTGACCAAGAAACTAGGTTGAAAAACAAAGGATTTTCATAAAAAGAAAAAAAAAGAAGGCAATTTCATGACAAAAGTACAGCAACAGACAGATTTCCATTTAGAGCAGCTTCTATATCAATTTGTTTGGAGCTGCATGAAAAGACAGAAAAATGGAATTCATCAGCAAAGCAGAAGCATAATGTAAACCAGACAATGAAATCAACAATGATTCATGAAAAACGAAAAGACAGAAATCACTATTTAAATAAGATCCGCAACACGACATCAACATTTGTGTAGAACTGGCTGGACGCTGATGATGCCATTGAAATATCTCAAGTCACCCATAAAAGAACAAAATTGTTCAAGGTGTCTACCAGAAAAAAAGTCTTACACTACCACTGACAATGAGCCCTGAGCAAGTTTAATCAGCAAAAGCAACAATAGACTCGGTTGCAAGAAACAGCTAGCTTCAGACAGCGTCACCATACCCACGGTAAATATAGACATGGGTGATCATAAAAAGATACTATAATGTGAAAAAATCTCAAAGGATAGCTTCTTTGAAAGGTGAAATAATTGATATTCAAAGAGTTGAAATGTTCAAATTATAAATGCTGAATAGAAATGGATATGAAAGTAACAATTTGGTGTTTTCTGCATCAACTACAAAAGCATTAATCTTTGTACAAAAAATTGTTGTGAGTTATGAGGTTTAACACTATAGTGCTAATTTTCTAAATAAATCACACCGTGCATTGAAAGCATCTGAAGAATTATGGAACAGATGAGTTAAGAGTTTCGGTTTATAACAGAATTTCTAACTGATCTGTTCCATAATAATTAAAGCGCTTTCAATGCACAGGAAGTGACTTCTTTAGAAAATTAATACTATAGTGTTAAACCTCATAACTCACTCCAAACCCCAGCTTTAAGTCCCAGCAGAAACTCAACTGAAGTTAAGAACACAAAACAAGTACTAAATCATTCCCCAAATTTGTTACGGTTGGTATACCAATGTAGCACCTTTAATGTAGAAAATTTCCCAAGGTGCTTCACAGAGGTGCAAGGAAAAAATGGTTACCAAGCCAAAGGAGGAGATAGTAGGAGGGATGACCAAAAGCTTGGTCAAAGGGGCAGTTTTTAAAGAGAGACAGAAAATGCTGGAAATACCCAGGTCAGGCAGCATCTGTGGAGAGAGAAACAGTGTTAACATTTCAGGTTGATGACCTTTTGTCAGAAACGGAAGAAGTAAGGATTTAACAGTTTTTAAGCAAATGCACAGCCAGGGAAAGTGGGGGAAAGAAAGAACAAAAGGGAAAGTCTCTGATAGGGTGGAGAGCACGTGTGATTAAATGACAAAAGTGATGGTGGTACAAGGCAAGTGGGGTGGTAATGGGACCAATAAAGAAATAAAACATGGGTCGAGAGGAGCTGTAAATGGCAACAGCAGAACCTGCTGTCTGAAAAAAATGGGAGCAGTAGTTATGATCTGAAGTTGTTGAAATCAATGTTGAGTCCGGAAGGTTGTAAAGTGCTTCATCGAAAGATGAGGTGCTGTTCCTCGAGCTTCCATTGAGCTTCAATGGAACAGTGTAAGAGGCAGAAAATAGAGAGGACAGAGTGAGAGTTGGATGGAGAATTAAAATGGCAAGCAACTGGAAGCTCAGGGACATGCTTGCGGACTGAATGGAGGTGTTCAGCAAAGCAATCACCCAATCTGCGTTTGGTCTCCCCAGTGTAGCAGTGTCGAGGACCACCCTATCACAGACCTTCACTTTTGTTCTTTCCTCTCCTCTCCTCCCCTCCCCTTTCCCTGGCTCTGTACTTGCTTAAAAACTGTTAAATCATTACTTCTTCCAGTTCTGATGAAAGGTCGTCGACCTGAAACGTTAACTCTGTTTCTCTCTCCACAGATGCTGCTTGATCTGTTGAGTATTTCCAGCATTTTTTGCTTTTATTTCAGATTTCCAGTATCCTCAGAATTTTGCTTTTATTTTGGTTTTTTAAGAACAGCTTTGAGGATGGGGTGATAGCAGCTGTTTTTAAAGGGAGGGGTCAGTACCTAAGAGGGAACCATTTACAATGTCAGCTAGCATGGGGACCAGGAAGGGAAGTTGGGTGGTCAGCAGTTTACTGGGAATGGGGTCAAAGGAGCAGGAGATGAGTTAAGGAAAACAAGAGAGAAACTAGAGAAAGATGCAGGATCAGGGCAGGGGTGAGTCTGTGGAGGTTTGACTTGGTGGGGAAGGAGGGAAAGCATTAAGTGAGCTGAACGGATAGTATCATAGTGACAAAAGTTGTTATCACAAAGTGTTTTACAAATGTTCCAGTGAGTTTCAATTATACCCGACATCCCCCTTTCTGGGCAATTCCACAGATGGAAGTTTTTCTGAAACAATGCAACTACTCTACATTTTCATCCCTTTCCAAATCTGATATCCTGCATTATAAAATCCCAACATCTAGATTTAGATTCTCAAGGATCGCATTCACCAAGTGGAAACACCTTGAGCACCACGTCAAGACAATGAGTACCTTTGCCAATAGAACCAATTGATCATTCTGCATATTTCAAACATATTTTAGCATCATCAATATTAGAGAAATTAATACAGAAGTGGCTGATATACGTCTGAAAAACCCTTCATATGAAGTAAACAAAGGCAAAAACATACTGGTCCACTTAAAAGATGATAATAGGAAGCCAGAATCCAGGAACAAAGTAGGGTTATTGACTAATTAGTTTACTTCTGTCTTTACCCAGGAAGAGGAAGGAAAGTTGCTTAAGTCAGATATCAAACTTTCAGGAGCAGCAAAGGAGAAACTAAACAGCATGTAAAACGAAGGACATACGGTCATAAAAAGTTTAGATGATCTTAAAATAGACAAGATACCTGTGACAAAAAGAAATTTTTGTCTATGATGTATCAGTTATTAACTTTTTCCTTTGTTGGTGCATGCGGGTTTAAAAACTAGGCTCATTCACAGCAATTGGCCCAGCTTGTTTAGATACATAATGGCCCCAAAACAGATGTTATGCCTGCAACAGGTACCCAAGGGAGAGGCCAAACCATTCAATTCAATTACAAGTATCCTATCAGTTATTGGCAGTTCTTCAACAAAATGCCAGCCAAGTATAAAGTTTAGCCTCAGAAGGAAGTGAGCCTTGGGACAGCCTCAAGTTGCAGTCGGTCTAAAATTATATTTGATAGGTTAAGTCACTAAGTTCTTGTGTTCGATTCTAAAGAGAAAACTGTTCAGTTCAATATGGGACGACAGCTGAAACCTGTAATATGCAGTTTCATGAGGTGGAATGCTTGGCGTCCCTGGGATAACCACTTGCAAGCAAAGCTCCAGCAATTAGGAGATTGGTTAAAGGTCTTGCTCTTTAACCAATCTCAGTATCTAATCTCAGTATTACTCCCCATACAAGCTGGTCAATATAGGAATAGTAAATGCATGGCGGAAGAGATGCTGTGGGAAAGGTTTAAATTCCATGGACACTGCAACTAGTTGTGGGACAGGAGTGGCCTGTATAGGATGTGTGGCTTCACCTGAACAAGGTTGGTACCAATATCCTCGCTGGGAGAGTAACTAGTGTTGTGGAGGAGGGTTTAAACTAATATAGCAAGAGGGGAAAAATAACATGAGGATGCAGAAAGAAAACCCAAAGAGGCAAGTGCAGTAAGAAAGGGAAGAGGGAAAACAGGAAAGTAATAAAGAACAGATCAGGAAAAAAAGAGCAATTAAAAAGGTGTAAAGTTAGAAAAGAGTCAGGATTGAGTATTAGGTATGTGAATTCACAAACCGTTCAAAACAAATTTGGAGAGTTACAGACATTAATTACTATGGAGTGGTATGATATAACAGCTAAAACAGAGACCTGGCTCAGGTTTGAATCCTGTTTATAAACAATTTCAGAAGCGATTAGGAGGGAAAAAGGGATTCGTGTAGCGATATTAATAATGGAATATATCACAGCGCCACAACAGGAGGATGAACTAAGGGACTGCGTTAAGACAGAATCCATAATGATAGAGTTAAGCAAGAGGAAGGGAAACAGTGCAATTCTTGGTCCACATTGCAGGCCACCAAATAGCAGAGATGAGATAAAGGAGATCTGCCAATTGTTCAGATAGCTAATATTGGGTGATTTCAACTATCCCAAGATAATCTGAGATAAGGGCATTGTATGGAGTCAAAGTGGAAAACACTTTTTAGAATGCATCCAAGACTGCTTCTTAGACCAGTGTGTTTCTAGTCCAACAAGGAAAGAAGTATTGCTCAATTCAGTTCTAGAAAATTAAGTGGGGAAAATAACTGATGTGAGTAGGAGAACAATAAGGAAAGTGACCACCACATAGTTAGGTTCAATGTAAAAACTGAAAAAAAATTAAGAGTCAAACACTAGGGTGCTGGACTAGAAAAACGGCAAAGTTCAGAAAGATAAGGGATCTGGTCCAAATTAGCTAAGCAGAAAATTTAACTATGTAATTCTAATTCTATATAAAAACAGATCAGCAATGGAAAATCTTCAAATGAAAGAATAATTTAAGAGAAAATAGGACCACCCTGAAATAAAGGGTAAATCTAGTTATGGAAGATGAAGGTACGGCAGAGATATTAAATGAATATTTTTGAATCAGTCTTCGTTAATGTTGATGGAAGCGAGAAGGCAGGTGTACTAGAGGATTATTTGGAATAATTAGTAAAGATGACAGTAGAAAAGGTAGTGGTTCTCAAAAAAATTAGAACTCAAAGTGGATAAGTTATAGGGTCTGATGGCATGTACGCTAGGCTGTTGAAGAGTCAGATAGAAAATAGTAGAGGCTCTAACTATAATTTTTTAATCCTCCTTAGACATGAAATTTGTGCAGGGGACTGGAGAGAAGCAAAAGCAACACATCTCATCAAGGAAGGAAAGAAACTGAGCAACTACAGAAGAGTTACAATCTAACATCAGTAGTAAGCAATCTTGAAATCCATAATTGAAGATCAAATTCAGAAGCATTTAGAGATGCATAGGATAATTAAGGACAGCCAGCATGGATTTGTTAAAGTCAAAACATGTTAGAAGAATTTGAGGTTTTTTTTTGAAGTGACTGATTGTGTAGATAAAGAGAATGCAATATATGTATATGGACTTCCAGAAGGCATTCAATTAAGTGCCCCATAGAATGTGCACAAGAAGAAATGTAGCAACATGGATAGCAAGTTGGCTGATGGGCAGGAAACAAAGGGTTAGGATGAATGATTGTTGCTCAGATTGGAGAAGGCTGGAACTGGGGTACTCCAAGAGCTTTGGATTTGGGCACAGAAAGTGTGATACAGAGACTAGCTAATGGCTGGCAAAGAAGTGCAAGGTAATCCATTTTGGGAGGAAAAACAAGGGTGTAGAGGTCCAAATACATACTTCCTTGAAGTTGTGAGTGCAGCTTGATGAAGCCATTAAAAAGGCGAACAGGCATTTTAGGTTTTATAAATGGGAGTATAGGGTACAAAAGTAAAGAGGTTATGATAAGTTTGTACAAGGCAATGATTAGGCCAAAGATACAATACTGTGTGCAGTTTCAGAACTCATTATAGGAATGACATTAAAGCCATATAGAGAGTATACAATGTAGATTTATCAAGATGATTGTAAGGAATCTTACAACACCAGGTTATAGTCCAACAGTTTTATTTGAAAATCACAAGCTTTCGGACATTATCTCCTTCGTCAGGTGAGTGAGTGAATGAGAGGTTCTCAAATCGCATCTCTTATATTGGGCTGGGACACCATCACACCAATCAAAGGTGTCATTGGTGTTCAGACAGGTTAGCCACGGAAAACAGTAGGTCCCAGTATACTGAATACACAATGGGTCAAATTACACAGACAGAGAGAAAGAGACCCAAAAGGCAGAGAGAGAGAGAGAGAGAGAGAGAGAGAGAGAGAATGTCCAGTTGTATTAAAAACAGCTAACTTTTTTTTCCTGCTGGTGGGGTTACGTGTAGCGTGACATGAACCCAAGATCCCAGTTGAGGCCGTCCTCATGGGTGCGGAACTTGGCTATCAATTTCTGCTCGACGATTTTGCGTTGTCGTGTGTCTCGAAGGCCGCCTTGGAGAATGCTTACCCAAAGATCGGTGGCTGAATGTCCTTGACTGCTAAAGTGTTCCCCGAATGGGAGGGAACCCTCCTGTCTGGCGATTGTTGCGCGGTGTCCGTTCATCCGTTGTCGCAGTGTCTGCATGGTCTCGCCAATGTACCATGCTCCGGGGCATCCTTTTCTGCAACGGATGATGTAGACAACGTTGGCCGAGTCACAGGAGTATGAACCACGTACCTGGTGGGTGGTGTCCTCTCGTGTGATGGTGGTATCTGTGTCGATGATCTGGCATGTCTTGCAGAGGTTGCCGTGGCCTCTTTGACGTGGTCAGGGTGGAAGCTGGAAAAGTGGAGCATCCCCTATGGACAGGCCCTGCGAATACACAGGGTCTGCTCAGACGAGGAGGAACGCGATGGACACCTACAGATGCTGAAAGACGCCCTCGTAAGAACGGGATATGCCGCTCGACTTGTCGATCGGCAGTTCCGACAGGCCACAGGGAAGAATCGCATAGACCTCCTCAGAAGACAAACACGGGATGCAACCAACAAAGTACCCTTCGTCGTCCAGTACTTCCCTGGAGTGGAGAAACTACGCCATGTTCTCCGCAGCCTTCAACATGTCATTGATGACGACGAGCACCTCGCTAAGGCCATCCCCACGCCTCCACTACTCGCCTTCAAACAGCCACCCAACCTCAAACAAACCATCGTTTGCAGCAAATTACCAAGCTTTCAGGAGAACAGCGTCCACGACACCACACAACCCTGTCACAGCAACCTCTGCAAGACATGCCAGATCATCTACACAGATACCACCATCACACGAGAGGACACCACCCACCAGGCACGTGGTTCATACTCCTGTGACTCGGCCAACGTTGTCTACCTCATACGTTGCAGGAAAGGATGCCCCGGAGCATGGTACATTGGCGAGACCTTGCAGACACTGCGACAACGGATGAACGGACACCGCGCAACAATCGCCAGACAGGAGGGTTCCCTCCCAGTCGGGGAACACTTCAGCAGTCAAGGACATTCAGCCACCGATCTTCGGGTAAGCATTCTCCAAGGCGGCCTTCGAGACACACGACAACGCAAAATCGTCGAGCAGAAATTGAGAACCAAGTTCCGCACCCATGAGGACGGCCTCAACTGGGATCTTGGGTTCATGTCACGCTACACGTAACCCCACCAGCAGGAAAAAAAAGTTATCTGTTTTTAATACAACTGGACATTCTCTCTCTCTCTCTCTGCCTTTTGGGTCTCTTTCTCTCTGTCTGTGTAATTTGACCCATTGTGTATTCAGCATATTGGGACCTACTGTTTTCCGTGGCTAACCTGTCTGAACACCAACGACACCTTTGATTGGTGTGATGGTGTCCCAGCCCAATATAAGAGATGCGATTTGAGAACCTCTCATTCACTCACTCACCTGACGAAGGAGATAATGTCCGAAACCTTGTGATTTTCAAATAAAACTGTTGGACTATAACCTGGTGTTGTAAGATTCCTTACATTTGTCCACCCCAGTCCATCACCGGCATCTCCACATCATATCAAGATGATGCCAGTGATGACAAACTACAGTTATGAGCAGAGATTTGAGATACTAGCACTATTTACACTATAAGAGCAGATTTAATAGTTGTTTTTTGAAATTTTCAAGTATTTTGATAGAATGAATAGGGGAAGAAAATGTCCTCTGGTTGCAGAGTCTGTGATGATGGGTCATCAATTTAAAATGAGTGAGCATGAGAGGGGCTTGGGGATTTTTGTTTAAATGCAGAGTTGTTAGAGCCTGGAATGTTTAGCCACAGGGAAATTTTGAGGCAGAGCCCATTACATCTTTTAAGGATAAAGCAGAAAAACATCTGAAGCGGAAGAGGATACCGAGCCATGGGAAGAGAGCAAAGAAATGGAATTTTTTGGACTGCTTTAGCAAAGAGCCACCACAGACACAATAGGTTGAATGGTCTCTTCCTATGCTGTAAAACTTAAATAGAACCATCAAAATTAAGAGATACATATTTATATTTCTTAACTCCCAGTCAAATCTTAAAATTATGCGTCAGCTTGTCTTATTCCATGAATGTAAACAATCTTACAACACCAAGTTATAGTCCAACAATTTTATTTGAAAATCACAAGCTTTCGGAGGCTTCCTCCTTCGTCACCTGACGAAAGAGGAAGCCTCCGAAAGCTTGTGATTTTCAAATAAAATTGTTGGACTATAACTTGGTGTTGTAAGATTGTTTACATTTGTCAACCCCAGTCCATCACCGGCATCTCCACATCATGTCTTGTTCCAATTCAGGGTTGCATCTACAGCCCTGTACCATCCTCTACTTCAAATATTTATCCATTTTCTCCCATAAAAGTTTAAAGTTTAAGAAGCAATATTATACAATTTAAACTTATCAAATGTAAATTTGATAAACTTGAAAAAAATTCCCGAAGATTGGAAAGTGACCCCCATAACACTTATTTTAAAAAGGGTTAAGAGAAATAATTGGAAATTACTGACAAATTTAACAGCCATTGTACAGAAAGTTCATTAAATTGATAGATACTGGGACTTAAACTTCTTGCTTCATTAATCTAAGCAAAAAATAAGTAGACATGAGCAAAATGTGGTGAATTAGCAAACCCAGCAATTTCAGCCCCTCATTGGTAAACACTTGGAAAGCATTTCTTTTAAACCTGCTGAGCTGACACACTGCTTGTGCAACAAAAACAAAACTGGACAACTGCCCACTTTTGAACTGGGTTTAAGGGATTAAAAGGGCTCCAGGAGAATAACGGTTATGAACTGGGAGTGTTTTTAAGACTTGCACAAGCTACTCCCGCTTATTTAGTGCTGAGTGGCTAGAGACAAACCTTTACAAAAATTAAGAAATGTTTTCACTAAGATCACTGAAGAGCCTTTTTAAAAACAATATGTGTGTCAAATATACACAGGAAACAAGCATTTATTGAAATCATTTCTGATGTCAGGAGATACTCTCGACAATGAACTTTAATCAATTAAAATTTGGGATTAAGCAGGTGGTCGATTGGAGCCATCAGGCGTACAACACTGCCATGGCTATCTGAGCACTTCAATACTAAAAATAATAGCATACTATATAGTTAACATAGTGCCTTTAACATAGTAAAAAAGGTCCCAAGGCACTACACAGAGACGTAACAGACAAAAATGGACGCCAAGACAAAGAGGGATATTAGGACAGGTGTCCAAAAGCTTGGTCAGAAGTGAGTTTTGAAGGAGGGTTTTAGAAGGAAGACAAAGAAGTGGAGTGATAAAGGGGTTTAGGGAGGGAATTCTAGAACATGGAATTCAGATGCAGGATGGTGCATTACAGCCCAAAGCACTAAAATGGAAAGAGATAGGATGCAGGTTTGTCGTTTCGATCTTTCATATACTCCAGTCTCAGCTGCGCTCCCAAGCAGAGCACTCACTGGAGTCTGATTTTTCTCTTCCTGACCCTGGGGACACTGAGGCTAACTAGAATGCCACCCTGGCTAAAATCACTAACTCACTGCAGACCAGAGACTATACCTGGTTCTTCCCTGTTCTGTATAGCTCAGTACTATACCATGTAGTGGGGAGTTTACCCACTGAACTATGATTTCAGTAGGATGGGGGAACTTCATTTTGGAGAGAGGAAAAGGAAAAAAAATACTCAGCCATTTAAGCACAGAATCATACTATGAGAAAGAAATTTATACAAGTTTCAATTAAATGCTAATAGTCAGTGCAAACATCAGGTGGAAAACCAGCTCGCATTAACCAGCTCTTGTTCAACTACGAAGAGAACTTGTTCACAGAAAGCACAGCTAAGTTGCTTGTCCCTATTTCTGATGCTAGCAGTAGGGAAATAAAGCATTGTTTTTATTGTTTGCATGGTTAAAAATAAAAGCTTTCAGCCGAATAATGCCTTCCCTGCAAAAAAAAATTAAATACAGTACATTAATGTGCACACTTTCATAAATAGATAGCTTCTTTTTTTGGTCTAGTATCTATTTCCTACAGATTAAATATAAAGGAAAATGCACAAGGCATTTGGCTTCAGGCCCTTAAAACACAACTACTTTGCTGCACTGTCCATCCAACCACTTGGAATGCCACAAAACTGACAAAACATTTCAAAATGTGCTATACAAAGATCTTTAAGCAGAAGTGTTTCACCCTGCATAAATGTAGAAAACATGTATGAAAGCAAAATCTTAACATGCAGCCACAAAGAAATTACAGCACAGAAACAAGAGTGGGAGTTTAAAATTAAACCAGTCATTTAAGATCATACTATTAACTGATTTTGTTTTGCCAATATACCTTTAATCATCAAAAAGCTACAAATATGGGAAAATATTAGTCTTGCATTTATAGGCAGTTGAAATGTCATCTTCCATTCATAGCTGCTATAACTAAACACGTTTTGACCAAATATTTCCCAATCATAATGATGGTTATACTATATACTGTGCTGTACTGCAGTCGGATTGTAATTTGCCCAAGGCACAACACTGTGCAGCGTACATGCTATTTTTACACGGATAAAGCTAATGTAGTCCGTGTGAAAACCAAATCATTGACTTGTGTGCACAGAAGATAGATCAGTATTCAGAGGGCAACTAAAACACCCAGAAGCATCAGCGCTAAAATATTGATAAGAGCTATTGAATCATTATACAGGCTCACTATTGTACCTTAACACATTACAAAAAAGACTCCAGAAGAGCACCTAATGACTTTTGCACTTTATACAAATAGCAGTAACGCATGAAAAAGTAAGTTTAACACAATCAATGGGTATCAAGTAGTACGAGTTAAAATGCTTTTCATCCCAGACTGATGAGACAAAAGACACTTCTCTATGCCACCTGTAAAAACAAAGTAAAATGAGCACAATAAGTCAACCATCCAACTGCATCTTGAACCCCCATAACATTGGATTCCACTACATTACCCAGGTCATTTCAAATTCTTAGCACCTTTAGAATTTTTTGTAAGATCTCTTTTAAAATTTACCTTTTACAAATTTAAACTAAAGCCTACTAGATCTACTGGCCTGAATGACCATGTGTAATTTGCAGGGTTCACCTCAGTTACGTCATTGAATACTTTATTTAGTTTAATGAGATCATCCCTTAAACAGCACCTCTCCAGAATGTAAAGCTTAAGGATACTGTAGTCTTTCCTGAGAGCTCATCCCCTTTACACTTGGGATCATTCTTGCTCTTTTCTGCACCTTCTCAAATGCATCTATGCCCCACAAAGTGTGGGAATCAAAGTTGGACACAACATTCTAAGTCTGACCAGTCCACTGCAAAGGGTCAACATAACCTCTGGAGACTTATACTCCTCCATTCTGGCAATGGATCCTAGCATTCAATTTACTTTAATTACTTCTCCATATAGTCTCAACATTGAAAACGATGAGTCTACCATCACTCCCAGGTCTCTTTCAAAGTCTCCCTATGCCAATACGATTCCTTTCACTGCATAACAATGTCGCTCGTTATTTCTTTCCGATATGCAGTACTTTACATTGGTCAGTATTAAGTTTTCATTTATCATATATCTGCTCAATTGACTAACAGATCCAAATCCTTCTGCCAAGCTTCAACTGCATCCTTCATCCGGACTACACTCCCTATTTTAGTGCTGCCTGCAAATTTAACAAGGTTATGACTGGCATCTGTACATCAGAACATCAGAAACAACAAAGGCCCAAATATTGCTCCCATCAATACTCCACTCAACACCTCCTCCCCAATCTAATAAGAATGAATTTGGATAGTCTTGACAGGAATGCTGCTACTTGGGTTCTTGACCTTGTATGGGCACCCTCCTTTCTTCCACCTGTGCCTGGATTGGGCCAAATCCCAGTTTCCTGAACTCCACTCCACTCCACTCCACTCCACTCCACTCCACTCCACTCTTTCACTGGTCGCACTCCACTCCACTCTTTCACTGGTCGCCTGATTCATTCTCTATTCCTCTGGACCTTTGGATCAACCTCTGTTGGCATCTGGTTGACTCTCTGATCCTCCTCTGGCTCCACAGGACTTTTACCAGGCTCTACTAGAGTCTTGAACAATACTCTGCTTCTCCGACGGTTCCCAGACCAACTCAGTCTTCCCTAAAAGCCTAGAACCAGGCATCTCTTCTCAGCCAGCCCACTCCCCATTCCAACCTTACTCCTTGAACCCTCAGAATGGCAACTGATTATCTTCTCCACCACATCCTCATTTTAAGACCCCAGGAAGAGGAGGGGGAGGAAGGAGAGAGAGAGAGAGAGAGAGAGAGAAAGAGCTTGCATTTATATAGTGCCTTTCACAATTTTAGGTCAGCCCAAAGTGCTTCATAGCCAATGAAGTACTTTTGAAGTGTAGTCACTGTTGTAACGTAGGGAAACGCAGCAGATAATTTACACGCAGCAAGGTAATGAGACAATGACCGTATAATCTGTTTATCTGGTGGTGGTGGTAGTGGAGGGATAAATGTTGGCCAGGGCATAGAGAACTCCCCTGCCCGTCTCTGAATAGTACCAAGGGATCTTTCACATCCTGAAAAGTCAGACGGGCCCTCGGTTTAACATCTCATCCAAAATACACCAACTCTGACAATGCAGCACTCCCTCAGTGCTGCACTGAAGTGTTAGCCTAGATTATGTGCTCACGTCTCTGGAATAGGGCTTAAACACATAACCTTCCGATTCAATGGTGAGAGTGCTGCCAATGAGCCAAGGCTCACAGTCTATTTGCATGTGCATCTTTGCCTTGATAAATTTCAGATCAATACATTTGAGTTTTAGCACCCATTATTCCACACCGTAATATAAAGGAACGTAGCATTTCCCAGGTGCATTTTCCGCATCCTTTGCAACAGGCATATGTAATATCTTTTTGATGCCAGAATCTTTCACTTAATGTCTCGGCCATTCTGCTGGGTTTAATTCCAGAGCCTGAACTGACAAGTCCAGTAAACTGACTTCTGCTTCTTTAAATTATCCTGTTTAAGCTGGAACATGCATCTCTGGGTGATGTTATGCAGAACTATACCAGATGGCACCTTGTACAAATATCAGAATAGCAATTAATTTAAGTGGCTGATGTCCACCTTCTTCCTCATCCAAAAAAAATCTTCAGTTGTCATACAACCTCAAACACACATCAATGTCACATACCCAGAAAACACCATGCTCTTTTTGAAGAGCAAAAATGGAAGTTAGAAGATACAAGGGGTTATTAGAACATTAAGTGCTTTACCAAGAGTGATTACTGAAGATTTTTAAAAATAATGGACGATATACAGAAAGGATGGAGATATTGGATTAGACTAGACAGCTCCACTTGAAGAACTAACACCTGCACAGGCACAATAGGCTGAATGACCTCCTTCTGTGTGGTGATTTATACGATTCCCTGAAGGGAAGTATACAATGGTGACCCCCAGAGGCCAGTATTAGGACCACTGCTCTTTTTGATATATATTAATGACCTGGACTTGGGTGCATAGGGTATAATTTTGAAGTTTGCAGATGACATGAAACTCAGACATGTAGTGAACAGTGAGGAGGATAGTAACTTCAGGAGGACAGAGAGACTGGTGAAATGGGCAGACATATGGCAGATGAAATTTAATGCAGAGAAGTGTGAAGTGATTCATTTTGGTTGGAAGAATGAGGAGACTCAATATAAACGAAATGGTAGAATTTTAAAGGGAGTGCAAGAAGAGACCTGGAGGCGTTACACAAATCTTTGAAGGTGGCAGGACATGTTGAGAAGGCTGTTAAAAAGGCATATGGGATCGTGGGCTTTATTACTAGAAGCAGAGAGTATAAAAACAAGGAAGTTAGGCTAAACCTTTATAACACACTGGTTAGGCCCCAGCTGGAGTACTGTGTTCAATTCTGGGCACCACACTTTAGGAAAGAGATCATGACTTTAGAGAGGGTGCAGAGAAGATTAACTAGAATGGTACCAGGGATGAGGGACTTCAGTTATATTGTGAGACCAGAGAAGCTGGGATTGTTCTTAGAGCAGAGAAAGTTAAGGAAAGATTTGATAGAGGTGTTCAAAATCATGAAGGGTTTTGATAGAGTAAATAAGGAGAAACTGTTTCCAGTGGCAGAAGGGTCAGTTTACTGAGGACACAGTTTTAATATAATTGACAAAAGAACCAGAGGACACAGATTTAAGGTAATTGGCAAAAGAACCAGAGGCGACATGAGGAAAAATTGTTTTACGCAGCAAGTTATGATGATCTGGAATGCACTGCCTGAAAGAGTGGTGGAAGCAGATTCAATAGTAATTTTCAGAAGGGAATTACTTAATGGGGAAAAATTTGCAGGGCTATGGGGAAAGAGCAGGTGAGTGGGACTAATTGGATAGCTCTTTCAAAGAGCTGGCACAGGCACAATGGGCCAAATGTCCTCCTTCTATGAAAGAGCTATCCAATTAGTCCCAGTCTGCTGTTCTTTCCCCATAGCCCTGCACATGTTTAATTTGGAAAAAATGCAGTGTTATGCATGTGGGCAGGACAAATGCTCAACATACATACACCCTCCAGGAAAAAGCATTAAAGCAAGTGGAGAGAGAGATCAGGGCATTCTAGTGCGTCGATCTCTAAAGGTTCACGAGCAATGCCGTGAAGCGATTGATAGAGCAAATAGGGTGTTGGGGTGCATTTATAGGATAACTGACTACAAGACAAAGCATTTAGTCCTTGTACAAGAACGTGGTCAGGCCTCATCTGGAATACTGTGTCCAGTTTTGGTCTCTTCACATGGTGGGAGATAATGAGGCTTTGGAAAGGGTGCAGAGGAGGGCCACTAATTCCAAGCTTAAAGCATCTTAGTTATCAAGTTGGGCTAAAAGAGCTGGGATTCTACACTTTACAGAAGCGCAAACTTAGGGGTGATCTGATTGAGGTTTATAAAATGATGAAAGGAACAGATTGTGTTCCAGTTGATAGTTTTTTCCAATTAAATACATTAGGGAGGACCAGGGGTCACAATTTTAAGTTGTACAAGATCAGATCTAGATTAGATGTCTGGAGGTGGTTCATTTCCCAGAGAATAGTGGACCTCTGGAACAGACTGCCGGCTCGTGTGGTGGACACTGATTCGCTGAATTCCTTCAAGCGAGAGCTGGACCTGTTTTTGGCTGGAGCAGAGGTCGCCTTTTACAAAAGGTAGGTAATGTAATGCGTAGAATTATCAAGGCCAGAGTGATCTCCTGGACTAGTTTTGATCGCCAAAGGGGTCAGAGAGGAATTTCCTAGATTTTTTACCCCCAATTTGGCCTGGGTTTTTAATCTGTTTTTTCGCCTCTAGGAGGTCACATGATGTGGCGTGGGGCGTGTATATATTGTGATACACAAGGTACTCAAGGCTGGCTCCATCAGGCTGGATGGACCAGAGGGTCTTTTCCTGTCGGTCATTGTTCGTATGTATCATTCTATGATTGTATGATTTTGTAGATTCATCGAATCACGCAATATTTTGTCAGAAATCTGTGGACTTCTATACATACTTTCTCACAAATGACAAGTCTGAGTCCCAGTGAACCAAGGCTTTCTGCAAGTGTTCAGACCTACGTGGCCCTTGTCACTAATCTCAGTACTGTTGGTTTATGCCATCTTCCTACAATATAGGTTTACCAAAAGATGTCCCGTCTTGTTGATCATCCAACAGTTAGAAAACATGTTGCAGAGAATACCTTGCCTACTCCATTGCTGGTCGGATTTTGCAAGTCACAAAAGACTCCTTCAAATCACATCTGAAAACCATTGCCTGTTGGGGCACTGCACCAAACCAAATTGGATTTATTTTCAATTTTCTGTTGAAATATGAATTAATTGCACCTGATCAGGTCACTTCACAATGATCAATACATTCATCAATAATGTTACAGCACTTCTTATGCAGAATTGATCCACTGCATGAAAACACAATTACTGTACTAAATGCCACAGAAGAAATCTTACAAGAGACTCACATATTGTAGCAGATCAGCTTTAATGTTTTTCAAAAGACAGTCTGCATGACTAACTGCATATTAATATCTTAGTGGCCATTAAGGGAAGGCAGAAAATTGGCTCCCTGAGCTTGCTGATACTCATCTTGCAACAGAATATGGTGCAGTACAGAAAAAATGGTTAGTACTGCAAGAATTTTATTTCTCTATTTCTGTCATCTTCCTCCATATATCAATTGTCATTAAGATAGAAAATGATGGAAATACACTAATCCATCAAAATCTGAAAAAGAAAAGATAGGTTAACATTTCAGAGCCCCTTCTACCAGCGACTTGCCTGCCTTCCATTCAGTTTTGAAAAACAGTCTATACTCAAAACGTTCACCTATTTTTTCCAGTGTTGATGGGCCTCGTGTATTTCCAGCATATTCTGTTTTATATCAGATTTCAAACATTTATATTTTCTTTATATACAGTAAGACAATGGGTAATTAAAATACTCCATAGCATCCACCAGTACCACTTTCTCACCAGCCAATCACCCTCAAACTTCTTCCTTTACCTTATGGGAATGTACTTTATTCAGAGACTTCACCCCAGAATGAGATGGAAAATACAGTACACTGCTAATACTTCAAAGTTGATTTTTCAAGTAAAAAATGGAATTATCCAATAATTTGAATTAATCAATGTAAATAACAAAGCAGGAATTTAGTGCTAATATTTGAATTAAGCAACGTTGAATTAGGAGTAGACTCCACCATATAGACTCCAACACACAAGCACTGCATTTTAATCTCCTGACAGACAGATAACCACAATAAAAGTAAAATTAACTTATTATACAATCAATACAGCAGTGGGCGAGTAGCTTAAGTGGCATAGTGTTGCAGAGCATTGGCTCTTGAATTTGCAGTGCCATAGAGCAGCAAGACTTGAGTTTCTTTCTGCAGCTTCATGCAGGATGAGTTCCTAACCTTAGCTGTGCCATTGTGGATGGCGCAAGATGGATGCTATGAGGAAAGAAAACAAGTGTATGTCTACAGTTACAGAAGGGTACTGTAATACATCTGGGAGCAGGTTACCTCCTTCCTCTTTCAAGTGGGCTGAGACATTTAGCTCATAGAGGAACTATTAATGCTTTTAAGAATGAAGTTGCTTAATAATTTGCTTAAAAGCAGAAATCCAAAAGGTAAGTGACAATGTCAAACTTATTTTGGGGCTTTGCAAACATTTACTGTGACCACCTTGCAATTTCAAAAGAAAAACATATATAAAGTAATGGGCAAAAAAATGTTTCTCATTTTCTGGTTGTCTGTAGGTCCTCAAACCATTCCATGGCCAAGGTGACTGGGAAGTAACCTGCTGCAAAGGCCACTGCCAATCTTGGTTTGTAACTGGTCACTGGAAGGTAACCTACATCAAAATCTGGAATTCATTATGTGCTAAGTAGTGAATGCAAGCAATCACTCCACAAAGTAGCAAGTAGGTACACGTTGCCAATTCTGAAAGTTATTATTTTTTCATGCAATTGTCTAAGGTTGTCAGAAAATGTTAACAGTAGACTAAAAGAGAGCCACCATGAGAGGTAGGCAGCAGGAAAAACACGGGTAGATTCCTCGAGTAAGGAAAGCATCAGAGAATGCTCAGGGCATCATAGGGCCATTTGGCAGAATGCCTCATCGCCAGAGCTTTCAAACAAGCACCAAGACATAGCATGGATGGTGGTGAGAAGGGCCCTTCCTGTCAGATCCTTCGTGCACTCCCGGACTCTCAGCGCCACCGTGCGCTGTCCCCGCGGAGACTGCGGTGGAGACAAGACCGTCACCCATCTCCTCCTGGAATGTGCCTTTGCAAAGAAGGTCTGGAGAGAGATGCAGTGGTATCTGTCCAGGTTCATCCCGAGCAGTTCCGCAACACAGGACTCTGTGCTCTACGGGCTATTCCCGGGGACGCACTTCGAGACGGACATCAACTGCTGCTGGAAGACCATTAACTCGGTGAAAGACGCCCTTTGGTCTGCCCGAAACTTGCTGGTCTTCCAGTGCAAGCAGCTGTCCTCGACCGTGTGTTGCAGATTTCCAAGGTCCAGGACTACGTGCTCAGGGACGCACTGAGGCCGGGTGCGGCCGCCGCAAAGGCTCTGTGGGGAAAGGCAACCATTTAGAGCCTTCCCGCCATTGTATACAGAGGGGCTGCAATCAGGGAAAAACCGCCCCGGGCAAAATGTGAAATTCAAATTGATGTAATGTACCTGTAATGAATCTGTAATGTACCCGTAACGAATCTGTAATCAATAATCTGTATTGAGTGTAATGCAATGAAGCACCCTAGAGTGTCATGAACTGTAATTATGTACAATGTGTTCATTGAACTGTACTTGATGTAACCTGCAAATTGTATAATCTGTTTTGTGTACGTTTGGAATGTGATCTGACAACTGTATTGTATGCATTGCTGCAAATTGTATGAATAAGGTATATTTTGATGAAACAAAAATCATGAGGCCTAAATATTGAAACAAAAATCCTGGTGATAAAAATAAGCTTGCTGGTGAGAAATTAGACTACCCAAAATGAACTTGAGAACACTGCACATTCACAATGTAGAAAACAAACTACATAACAATTGACATTTATATAGCAACATTAATTTAGAAAAATGTCTCATGGCGCTTCACAGAGGCGTAATCAGCCAAAAATGAACACAACGCCAAAGTAGCAAATATTAGGAGAGGTGACTAAAAATTTAGTCAGAGGTGGATTTTAAGAACTTAAAAGAGGAAAGGGAATTGGAGGAGCACGGGGGATTTGGGAGCCAATTCCAGAATGTGGGGCTGGACAGCGGAATGCTTGGCCAACAATGGTGCAGCAAAGGGAGGGGGTTGCACAAGAAGCCAGAGTTAGAGGAACAAATAGTTCGGGGAGGTGTGGGTTACAGGGATAGGGAGCAGCAAGACCATTAAGGGATTTAAACATGAGGATGAGAATTTTAATTTGGAGATGTTGGGTGATCAGGAGCCAATGTGGGTCGGCAAGGACAGGAGGGATGGGTGAGCGGGACAAGGCGCGGGATAAGATAGGGCCGTGTTTACGATGAGCTCAGTGTACAGGGCCTGCAGAGCATTGGAAGAGTCAGGTCTGGAGGTGACAAAGGCATAGATGAAAATTTCAACCGCAGATGGACTGAGAGAAGGGCAAAAGCGAGCAACGTTAGAAGCTGGAGAGTCTACGGAATCGGAAAATTAGCTCAGGGCTGAACAGGACGTCAAGGTGGCAAACAGTAGCTGGGGAGAGGGATGGAATCGGTGGCAAGAGTAGAGTTTGTGGCGGGCGCCAAAGACAATGGCTTCGGTTTTAATGTTTAACTGGAGAAAATGGCAGCTCATCCAAAATTGGATGTTGAACATGCAGTCTGACAGCAGAGTCAGTGCAGGGGTCAAGAGAGGTGGAGGAGAGGTGGGGCTGGGTGCTGTCAGTGTACATGTGGAAACTGATCCCATGTCTGCGGATGATGTCGCCAAAACAACATGTAAATACGAAGATGAGGTGGCCAAAGACATATGTACACAGTCCACAATATTTACAATAAGAGCCAAAATTTATGGTATAGCTTACCAGAGTTCTTCATCAAAAGCCATGTACTCTGCCACTCAAGAATACAATTGGAGACCTCAAAAAATAACTCCCTTCAAAATGGCCTCCATCACTTAGTAAATCCGTTAGCTGGTACTTTAACAAAATCTCGCAAATTTTCTCATCTTTTCTGAAATCTGTAATTTTTTTTCAGTGAAGCTACAGGTCACAAGTACTCCAGTACAGGATTGCACAAGCTCTAAACAGCCAAATTAAGTTTTCAGCATTGCCTAATAGATTGGTAAAACATCTCAATGCACTGTATTACACTGAACTAGTGGATCGATGATTTTTAAATTATGCTTCTATCATAACCATAACAAAGTCTTGCTTAAAGACAATTTAAATATTAGCACTGAAAATATAAATATATATGCTAATTCAGTGGCCCTAAGATTTCATTAAACACTGCTTAGTGTCTACTCACTAGTAATAGAACAAACATTACAGCTGGAGCAACTTGTGAATCTTTTCAATGGGAATGTGACAGATCAGGAATCTGTTGCCTTTTTATATATTTATTTATATAAACCAGCTTGGGGAAAGTGTAGTGTGTTTTAGGCGACTGTGATGTACTCACAGCAAGTTGAATCCTCATTTAACCCTGTAGATTCAGGTGTATAGTGCAAAGAGAAAGGTAGGAGCAGCATGAATGGGAAGTTGATTGATGGACAACAAAAGGTCAGTGTAACAGTTGATGGATGTTGCTCAGTTTGGAGAAGGGTTGGAAGTGATACACCCCTGAAGTCAATGCAGGGTTCATTTTTGTTCTCAAAATAAAAGATTCGGTCTTGAGCATATGGAGCACAACATCAAAATTTACTGATGACACAAAAGTAGGGGATTTGGCAAGGAAAGAGGACCACAAAAATTTTCAGGAGAATATAGACAGGTTAGTATAATGGCCAGACATGTGAAAGATACAATTTAAAGAAGAGAAATGTGCAAAAAGAAAAACAAACGGAGGATACATTCAATGAAAAGACACGGTGTGGATGAATGAAAATACCCAGGGGATCAAATGAATTATTCCTTGAAAATGCAGGTAAACAACATAATGAATAAGGCCAATGGCATTTTGAGTTTTATAAATAGAGGCAGAGTACAACCA
This sequence comes from Heptranchias perlo, assembly GCF_035084215.1. Taxonomy (NCBI): domain Eukaryota; kingdom Metazoa; phylum Chordata; class Chondrichthyes; order Hexanchiformes; family Hexanchidae; genus Heptranchias; species Heptranchias perlo. Next base: position 108,533,912 of record NC_090325.1, on the reverse strand, counting down.
TAAAGAGGTTATGATAACATTTGCACAAAACATTGGCCACAGAAGATTAATGTGTCCAGATTTGGACAACCCCATTATAGAAAAGACTTTAAAGCCATAGTGTAGAGAACAGATTCACCGCATATCATCAGGGATGAGAAACTGTATAGTCAAATGAAAAGAGGCAAGACACAAGAATTATCTCTAGCGAAGCAGAGAAGGCCAAGGGGACATATGAAAGATATTTAAATTATGAAGGATTTTGATATACTGAAGAGGGAAACAATTTCCTCTGGTTGGGAAATTAGTGATAAGGGATCATCCAGTTAAAAGAGTCAAGGAAAGAGTGAGGAGGTTAAGAAAAGTTTCTTTATGCAGAGATTTGGTGGAGCATGAAATGCTTTGCTATTTGGAAAAGTGAATAAATATTTGAAGATGATGATGCAGGGTTAGGGAGTGAGAGGGCAGTTGGATTGTTGTAGCAAAGAACTAGAAGAGACACAATGGGCCAAATGATCTTCCTTTTGTGCTGTAAACTTCTATGATTCTATGAAAACAGGCTGCTCATGTTGTTCTGAAGCCCAGCAAAATAACTGTTCAGCAAATGAGGACTCACAATCCATCCACGCATTAGAAATAGTTAAACCCACTAATGGGAAGGAGATCAATTAATCTATTTTGAGTCTGTTGGCAAACCACAGGGTACAATTCCATGGCAGAAGACCATCTCTGGGTTTTAAATTCTACAGATGCTTGACAGCTTTATTTAATAATGAAAATTGCATATCTAATGTCCTTTGTCCCAGTTTGAACAGAGGTGAGATCTGAGCTAACCTACAACAGATTTTTAGCTGTTCTGGTTCAATCAGTGCAAAAGCAAACGCACAAAGACTCCATACAAGGAGACAAAACTTCACCTGTAAGTTTTGTTACAGTCATTGTTCTGGATTCAGTATTATGAGAGTTAGCAATGCACTGTATTTTATTTTTATATCTGAGGTGAAAGTTAAAAATTCAATAATCAAGTGAAGTCTACTGTGTTAAGTTTGCTATTGTTTAGTCTTTAGTTTCAATGCACTGAGGCCTGGTTTTAAGTCACACTGACTGAGTGTTTTATTCTTCTGGTATCAGAAAGTTAGGAGAACACCACGGCTTATGGCAATTTGAATGAGCAATTTACAACAACTTCCATTTATATAGTGGCTTTAACATAGTAAAACGTCCCTATGAGCTTCACAGGAGTTTCATCAAATAAAATATGACACCAAGCCACATAAGGAGATATTAGGACAGGTGACCAAAAGCTTGGTCAAAGAGGAAGGTTTTAAGGAGTGTCTTAAAAGAGGAGAGGCAGAGAGGACTAGGGAGGGAATTCCAGAGCTTAGGGCCTAGGCAGCTGAAGGCATGGCCGCCAATGGTGGAGCGATTAAAATCGGGGCTGCGCAAGAGTCCAGAATTGGAGGAGCGCAGAGATCTCGCAGCGACATAAGGCTGGAGGAGGTTACAGAACTAGGGAGAGGCAAGGCCATAGAGGGATTTGAAAACAAGGATGAGAAGCGAAGCATTGCAGGATCGGGAGCCAATGTAGGTCAGTGAGCACAGAGGTGATGGGTGAACGGGACTTGGTGTGAATTAGGTCACGGGCAGCAGAGTTTTGGATGAGCTCAAGTTTATGGAAGGTGCAAGGTGGGAGGCCGGCCAGGAGGGCATTGGAATAGTGGAGTCTAGAGGTAACAAAGACATGGATGAGGGTTTCAGCAGATGAGCTGAGGCTGGGCAAAGACTGGCGATATTATGGAGGTGGAAGTAGGCGGTCTTGGTGATGGAACGGATATGGGGTTGGAAGCTCATCTCAGGATCAAATAGAACGCCAAGGTTGTGAACAGTCTGGTTCAGCCTCAGGTAGTGGCCAGGGAGAGGGATAGAGTCGGTGGCTTGGGAACGGAGTTTGTTGTGATGACCAAAGATAATGGTCTTTATTCTTCCCAATATTTGGGGAGGTAGTTGAGATACTGGATGGGGTGAAAGTGATAGAGGAAGTGCTAGAAAGGCTGACCATGCTTAAAATAGAAAAGTCACCCGGTCCGTTAGGGATGCACCCCAGGTTGCTGAGGGAAGTAAGGATAGAAATTGCAGAGGTGCTGGCCATAATCTTCCAATCCTCCTTAGATACAGGGGGGTGGTGCCAAAGGACTGGAGAACTGCAAATGTTACACCCTTGTTCAAATCTGGCAACTACAGGCCAGTCAGTTCAACCTCAGTGGTGGGGAAGCTTTTAGAAATGATAATCTGGGACAAAATTAATAGTCACTTGGACGAGTATGGATTAATAAAAGGAAACCCAGCACGGATTTGTTAAAAGCAATCATGTTTAACTAACTTGATTGAATTTTTTGATGAGGTAACAGAGAGGATGAGGACAATGCAGCTGATGTGTATACAAACTTTCAAAAGGCGTTTGATAAAGTCCCACATAATAAGCTTGTCAGCAAAATTGAAGCCCATGAAATAAAAGAGGCAGTGGCAGCATGGATACGAAATTGGCTACATGACAGGAAACAGAGTAGTGGTGAACAGTTGTTTTCCGGACTGGAGGAAGGTATACAGTGGTGTTCCCCAGGGGTCGGTACTATGACCACTGCTTTTCTTGATATATATTAATGACTTGGGTGTACAGGGCACAATTTCAAAATTTGCAGATGACACAAAACTTGGAAGTGTAGTGAACAGTGAGGAGGATAGCAATAGACTTCAAGAGGACATAGACAGGCTGGTGGAATGGGCGGATACATGGCAGATGAAATTTAATGCAGAGAACTGCAAAGTGCTACATTTTGGCAGGAAGAACCAGGAGAGGCAATATAAACTAAACGGTACAATTCTAAAGGGGGTGCAGGAACAGAGAGACCTGGGGGTATACATGCACAAATCTTTGAAAGTGGCAAGACAGGTTGAAAAAGCAGTTAAAAAAGCATACGGGATCCTGGACTTTATAAATGGCGGCAAAGAGTACAAAAGCAAGGAAGTTACGTTGAACCTTTATAAAACACTGGGTTGGCCACAACTGGAGTATTGTGTCCAATTCTGGGCACCGCACTTTAGGAAAGATGTGAAGGCCTTAGGGAGGGTGCAGAAAAGATTTACTAGAATGATTCCAGGGATGAGGGACTTCAGTTACGTGGAAAGACTGGAGAAGCTGGGGTTCTCCTCAGAGCAGAAAAGGTTGAGAGGAGATTTGATGGAAGTGTTCAAAATCATGAAGGGTTTAGATAAAGTAAATAAAGAGAAACGGTTCTCATTGGCGGAAGGGTCAAGAACCAGAGGACACAGATTTAAGGGATTGGCAAAAGAACCAAAGGCGACATGACGAGAAACTTTTTTTTTACACATCTGGAATGTGCTGCCTGAAAGGGTGGTGGAAGCAGATTCAATCGTGACTTTCAAAAAGGAACTGGATAAATATTTGAAGGGAAAAAATTTGCAGTGCTATGGGGAAAGAGCAGGGGAATGGGACTGACTGGACTGCTCTTATAGAGCCGGCACGGTGGGCCGAATGGCCTCCTGCTGTGCTGTAACGATTTTATGATTTAATTGGAGGAAATTTCTGCTTATCTAGTACTGGATGCCGGACAAGCAGCGTGACAAATCAGAGGCAGTGGAGGGTCGAGAGAGGTGGTGGTGGTGAGCTAGGTGTTGTCAGCATACATGTGGAACCTGGCGTTGTGAATTCAGAGGATGTCACCAAGGGGCAGCATGTGGAGGAGAAATAGGAGGGGGCCAAGGATAGATCCTTAGGGGATTTCAGAGGTAACACAGTGCAGGAACAGGAAGGGAAGCCATTGCAGGTGATTCTCCGGCTACGACTGGATAGATAAGAACCGGACCAGGCAAGGGCAATCCCACCCAGCTGGATAACGAAGAGGCGTTGGAGGAGGATGGTGTGGTCAATTGTGTCAAAGGTTGCAGTAAGAAAGGTTTTCTGTTGAACTCCTGGGAATGCTACATTACCAGATCTTGGGCGTATAAGGTCACACTTCTATTCATGGAGAGCAAGGTTTCACTTAAGGGAGTGGTCCTTGACAATGAAGATGAGAGTTATCTGATGGAACACTAAAATCGTAACAGGGACTACTAAATAACTTGGTACCTCTACCATTCAAATCTTCCAGTTATCATACCACTTGACATTTATGTTACCCAGATCAGATGCTGCAACAGGTCTGATTTCAACTCTTTTCTTAATGGTCATCAGAGGTACTTCTTATTTTCCACTTTTAATTACCAGTTATGAGAAAATCTATAAAGAATGTACAACTGGGGAAGAAGCCATCTCTCACATTCACATAAAACTCAGCTAGGGGTGCTAGCTGTACAAATTAAAACATCCATCGTTTTTACAATGACATCAAGAAAACAAACCTACAATAATCTTCCATTCCTATTCACTAGGATGTGCATCATATTTGCTCTTATTCTTTGGGGAGCTCAAGATAATTACAGATGAGGAAGGCCATTTAACCCATCTTAGTTCAACCATCCAAAGATCCTAATGCCCCTCCCCGCAAACCACCACTGCAGCATCCAATTTTTTCTGAATGATTCCAGGGCTTTTGCCACCTCTTCTTTATCAGGAAGATTATTTCACAAGTTCATTGATTCTGTGAAGAACTTTTTGATAGCAGTTCTGAAGTTAACTTTAACTAGTTTGAACACACGGCCCCTTGTTCTGCTCCTGCAGTTACATTTAAAGTAAAATACACTTAACTTTTTCTATACCCTTAATCTTATATATCTCCATATAAAAACTCCTACATTACTGCTCCAGATAGAAAAGCCAATGTTACATAACTGAGGCCCAACACTGGGGGGAGGGAGGTGGAGGAATCAGTCTCATCACACTTTTCTACATTGAATCCAGTGTGTGAATGTCTCTTATTTCTTGGTGACCAAAACTGGTGCAATCTGATCAGAGCGCTATAAGAACATAAGAAATAGGAGTAGGAGTAGGCCATACAGCCCCTCGAGCCTGTTCTGCCATTTAATAAGATCATAGCTGATCTTCGACTTCAACACCACTTTCCCGCCCGATCCCCATATCCCTTGATTCCACTAGAGTCCAAAAATCTCTCTCAGCCTTGAATATAACCAACGACTGAGCATCCACGACCCTCGGGGGTTGAGGATTCCAAAGGTTCACAACCTCTGAGTGAAGAAATTCCTCCTTATCTCAGTCCTAAATGGTCGACCCCTTATCCTGCGACTATGTACCCTAGTTCCAGATTCTCCAGCTAGGGGAAACCACCTCTCAGCATCTACACTGTTAAGCCCCCTCAGAATCTTGTTTGTTTCAATGAAATCACCTCTCATTCTTCTAAAATCCAGGGAGTATAGGCCCATTCTACTCAATTTCTCCTCATAGGACAACCCTCTCAGCCCAGGAATCAATCTAGTGAACCTTCGTTGCACCGCCTCCAAGGTAAGTATGTCCTTCCTTAGATAAGGAGGCCAAAATTGTACACAGTACTCCAGGTGAGGTCTCACCAAAGCCCTAGTACAATAGTAAGACTTCCTTACCCTTGTACGCCAACACCCTTGCAATAAAGGCAGACATGCCATTTGCCTTCCTAACTGTTTGCTGCACCTGCATGCTAACTTTCTGTCTTTCTTGCACAAGGACACCCAAATCTCTCTGAACACCAACATTTAATAGTTTCTCACCATTTAAAAAATATTGTTTTCCTATTTTTCCTACCAAAGTGAATTTTTTTTTTATTCGTTCATGGAATGTGGGTATCGCTGGCAAGGCCAGCATTTATTGCCCATCCCTAATTTCCCTTGAGAAGGTGGTGGTGAGCCACCTTCTTGTATCGCTGCAGTCCGTGTGGTGACGGTTCTCCCACAGTGCTGTTAGGTAGGGAGTTCCAGGATTTTGACCCAGCAACGATGAAGGAACCGCAATATATTTCCAAGCCGGGATGATGTGTGACTTGGAGGGGAACGTGCAGGTGGTGGTGTTGCTCCCATGGGCTGGCTGCCCTCGTCCTTCTAGGTGGTAGAGGTCGTGGGCTTGGGAGGTGCTGTCGAAGAAGCCTTGGTGAGTTGCTGCAGTGCATCCTGTAGATGGTACACACTGCAGCCATGGTGCGTCGGTGGTGAAGTGAGTGAATGTTTAGGGTGGTGGATGGGGTGTCAATCAAGCGGACTGCTTTGTCCTGGATGGTGTCGACCTTCTTGAGTGTTGTTGGAGCTGCACTTATCCAGGCAAGTGGAGAGTATTCCATCACACTCCTGACCTTGTGCCTTGTATATGGTGGAAAGGCTTTGGGGAGTCAGGAGGCAAGTCACTTGCTGCAGAATACCCAGCCTCTGACCTGCTCTTGTAGCCACAGTATTTATGTGGCTGGTCCAATTAAGTTTCTGGTCAACGGTGACCCCCAGGATGTTGATGGTGGGGGATTCAGCAATTATAATGCCGTTGAATGTCAAGGGGAGGTGGTTAGACTCTCTCTTGTTGGAGATGGTCATTACCTGGCATGAATGTTACTTGCCACTTATCAGCCCAAGCTTGGATGTAGTCCAGGTCTTGCTGCTTGCGGGCACGGACTGCTTCAATATCTGAGGGGATGCAAAGGGAACTGAATACTGTGCAATCAGCGAACATCCCCATTTCTGACCTTATGATGGAGGGAAGGTCACTGCTGAAGCAGCTGGAGATGGTTGGGCCTAGGACACTGCCCTGAGGAACTCCTGCAGCAATGTCCCGGGGCTGAGATGATTGGCCTCCAACAACCACTACCATCTTCCTTTGTGCTAGGTATGTCTCCAGCCACTGGAGTTTTCTCCCCCCGATTTCTCACATTTCCCCACATTATACTCCATCTGCCACCTTCTTGCCCACTTACTTAACTTGTCTGTATCCCTTTGCAGACTCTGTGTCCTCCTCACAGCTTACTTTTCCACCTAGCTTTGTATCGTCAGCAAACTTGGGTACATTCATATTCTATAAAGTTAATTACCTCCTCTGACTTATTCTACTGTTTTGACTATGTCATTCAACATCCCATTTAGTTTTGTTGATCGTCTAACCAATGCAGAGCAGCATCGAGACTGCAGAGACGTCTAGATCTTTTTCAGTTTCATCCATAGCTATTTCTGCATCGTTCATGGAGTAAGTGTGTCATTTATTTTTCCTTGCTATGAGTAGCCCTTCACACTTCTCTGCATTAAATTTCAACTGGCATTGTTCTGCATTTACATATCTTGTCCAACTCATTCTGTAATTTCTGGGCTGCCTCCTCCGATTCCACTGCCCCACATAGTTTGGTATTATGCACAAGTCTATAACTAGTTTGCATCGAGTTTCTAAATCCAGGTCATTTATGTAAATTAGTAATAGCAGTGGTCCCAGCACCAAGTCCTAAGGCACCTCACTCAGTTACTCCCCTCACCCTAACATACCTTCCCTCGCAAGAACACCTTGCTTCAGTTCCTTATCCATCCCCACAGCTTTGAGTTTAAATAGCCTTTTGTGTGGAACTTTATCAAAAGATTCATTTTATCCCTGCAAGTAGGTCATTTCCATAATAAAAGACAGCAACTTATCATCTCTACTACTCATGTCTGTCACATTACAAACATTGTTTTTAAATCATATTTAATCATTAAGCAGAAACATCCCTTAAAAAAACAGATATAGAGAATTATGCATGTGGCGATGGAACAGGGAAGAAATCAACTATTTTCCTCAGAACTGCTGAGGCTGAGCTGGTGAAGCGTAACTCTTTTTAAAAGGAGACCATATGTTTGTTAACTTTGAAGCAATTATTGTATGAAGACAGTTTGCTCTTTTTTTAAATTAACAAATCGCATCAAAATAAATATTTCTTACACGTATCACGAAATTGACATCTCCATTCGAAGCTAAAAAAAATCAAGGCTGTCCCTTTAAAAGGGGCTAACAAACATTTCAGAAGCTGCGTTTGCAGAAAATACATAACTTTACGTCGGTTACATTAAGTTTCCTCTCTTAAAGATTAAGGCAATAGTACACAACACTAGAAATTATGCGGCGTCTTTATGGTACATCGCTTTCAGCAGATGCCAACCTAACAAGTGGTTAACAAGTATAGGAAATCGTCTAATCTCTCTTCCCCGACTTAACCACTGGGGGGGTTTGTCAACATTTGAACAATTTCAAAGTTTAAAGATTTTACCAGTGATGCGAGAATCATTATTTCCCCTGCACTTCAGCGTTTCCATCGTAAACACTTACACTTTGATATTTAAACATTTTAAATGAATTGCACAAATTTCCAATATAAAAAGCGCAAAATTCAACTCTGGTTCACAAGCAAATAATCCGGAGGCTGAGAACCTGGCACAAGTCGCCGAGATTTGAGCTTCTTTACCTCGGGCGCTCGTCTGATTTCACCATCTCACTTTTCTCACTCTCATTCAAACGACTTTCTCTTTCTGCAAACAAAAAATAACAGCGGCGCACAATAGGTGCTCTTACCGTATCTGGGGGAGGGGAGAGGGGGGGAACCACCACCACCACCACCCGCCGAGACCCCGCAAGGGTTTCTTTTCGCCCCTCCACCCCCCCCCCCCCCAAAAAAAAAAATGTTTTGAATCCACACAAAACACTTCTTGGGAAAACCTAACGGCCCCCGAGATTCTTCCATTCAGACCAACCCATTGCCGGGGGGCCGGGCCGGGCCGGGCCGGGCCGACACTCACCTCTCCCTCTCCCTCCACCTGTCCGCCGCTCCGCCCGCTCGAGCTCCGAGTGCGAGTTCCGACCCGCGCCTCCCCGGACCCCGCGACCAGCGGCTGACGTCACGCGCACAGCGGGTGGCAGCAACACGCGAGGGTCGCAGCATTGCAAAGGGAGATTTCCTCCCCCCAAAAAAAGTTTCAGCCAGAAACAATGAGACGCGCACACATCACCCTCCGACCCGCCCAGCTTAGGGTCTGTGAGATCGAGTGAAAGTTGGTTGCAATAAATTCATGAACTTCTCTGTTAACCCTGAAAGAAATCCAATCCTGTGTAAGGTGCTAAAGGAGTTTTTTTTTTAAGAAGTACTATGAACTCGTAAATATCATCCCCGTATCTTTTGTGGTTTTTTGTTTTGTGTTGCTGCTGTGAACCTGCAGTTTATTTTTTTCAAAATATAAATGCAATTTCTTTTTTAATATATAGGTGTTTGTCAGTAAGAATCCAACTGAAATAAACCTTCATTCTATAGTTTTGTAGTGATGTGAAATATTTTGCAGTCTTGGCCTTTTTTGTACATCTATGGGGGGTGACACTGAGTTGCCCCAGTATCAACGAACGGAAACAAAAAACATTAAGGCAAGTGCCCTATGGCACCACAAATACAATAAATAAACATTAGAGCATAAGAAATAGGGGCAGGAGTAGGCCATACGGCCCCTCGAGCCTGCTCCGCCATTCAATAAGATCATGGCTGATCTTCTATCTCAACTCCACTTTCCCGCCCAATCCCCATATCCCTTGATTCCCCTAGAGTCCAAAAAACTATCGATCTCAGCCTCGAATATATTCAATGACTCAGCATACACCGCCCTCTGGGGTTGAGAAATCCAAAGATTCACAACCCTCTGAGTGAAGAAATCCCTCCTCATCTCAGTTTTAAATGGCCGACCTCTTATCCTGAGACTACGACCTCTAGTTCTAGACTCTCCAGCCAGGGAAAACAACCTCTCAGCCTCTACCCTGTCATGCCCTCTCAGAATCTTATATGTTTCAATGAGATCACCCCTCATTCTTCCAAACTCCAGACAGTATAGGCCCATTCTATTCATTCTCTCCTCACTGGTCAACCCTCTCATCCCAGGAATTGATCTAGTGAACCTTCATTGCACCACCTCTAAGGCAAGTATATCCTTCTTTGGATAAAGATACCAAAACTGTACACAGTACTCCAGGTGTGGTCTCACCAAAGCCCAGTATAATTGTAACAAGACTTCCTTGCTCTTGTACTCCAACCCCCTTGCAATAAAGGCCAGCATGCCATTTGCCTTCCTAGTTTCTTGCTGTACCTGCATGCTAAGTTTCTGTGTTTCTTTTCGAGGACACCCAAATCTCTCTGAACACCAACATTTAAAAGTTTCTCACCGTTTAAAAAATATTCTGTTTTTCTTTTCTTCCTACCAAAGTGAATAACCTCACATTTCCCCACATTATGCTCCATCTGCCACCTTCTTGCCCATTCACTTAACCTGTCTATATCCCTTTGCAGACTCTTTGGGCAAAATTTTAAAAGGGAAAAACGGGTGGGTTGGTTGCGGGGGGCGGGGGGGCAATCAAAATGTTTTTTGGGAGTGGGCAGACATCCCAGCTGGAACCCGCATATTTTTGAATGAGACTCAGGCAAATCTGTGTGCATGCATACAGCAGTCACCTGGACGTCCCGCCCCCACTTAAATCCGGCAGGCTGATAATTAAAAGAGCAAATGTACCCCATTGAGGTACTTAAGGTAGTTTATTTTTTGTGTATTTGATAGTTAAGAAGATTTTAACGTTACCTGGGCGCTTTCCTACGGCTTCCCATTGACGCCTAGTAAAACCAGACGGGAAGGGCCGGATCAGTGAAAAATAAACTAAATAAATTAAATTACATTTCCCATTGTAAACAAATTAAATAAACATACCTTAAAAACAATATTGCCTGGACTCTGATCCCGATGTCCAATGTCTGCCCTCTAATCTCTATCCTAACACGCCAACGAGGTCTCTCTCTCTTTCTCCACCACCCCCGCCACCGGATGTGCAGCTCCTGTAGGCAGCCAGCCTGTCGGGCCCGAAACCCGGGAGAGGATTTGATTGGCCTCATTAGGGTTGCGATCGCAGATCAATCTGCCTACTTCCCTTTCAGAGATGGTGCCCGCAAATCAACCCCCGGACACTTCCCGCCAGCATATTAAAATTGTGCCCTTTGTGCCTTCCTCACAGCTTACTTTCCCACCTACTTTTGTGTCGTCAGCAAACTTGGATACATTACATTTGGTCCCTTCGTCTAAGTCATTAATATAGATTGTAAAAAGCTGAGGCCCAAGCACTGATCCCTGCAGCACCCCGCTAGTTACAGCCTGCCAATCTGAAAATGACCCGTTTATCCCTACTCTCTGTTTTCTGTCCATTAACTAATCCTCTATTCATGCTAATATAGTACCCCCAACCCCATGAGCCCTCATCTTGTGTCACAACCTTTTATGTGGCACCTTATCAAATGCCTTTTGGAAATCCAAATATACTACATCCACTAGTTCCCCTTTACATCCTCAAAGAACTCTAATAAATTTGTTAAATATTCCCTTTCATAAAACCACATTGGCTCTGCCTAATCATATTATGATTTTCTAAGTGCCCTGTTACTACTTCCGTAATAATGGATTCCAGCATTTTCTTGACGACTGATGTCAGGCTAACTGGCCTATACTTCCCTGTTTTCTCTCTCCCTCCTTTCTGGAATAGCGATGTTACATTTGCTACCTTCCAATCTGCTGGGACTATTCTAGAATCAAGGGAATTTTGGAAGATCATAACCAATGCCTCCACTATCTCTGCAGCCACCTCTTTTAGAACCCTAGGCTGAAGGCCATCAGGTCCAGGGGATTTATCAGCTTTTAGTCCTATTAGTTTCTGCAGTACTTTTCCTCCACTGATATTAATTATTTTAAGTTCCTCACATTAGCTCCTTGGTTCCTCATTATTTCTGATATGCTTTTGGTGTCTTCTACGGTGAAGACAGATACAAAATATTTGTTTAACGTCTCTGCCATTTCCATATTCCCCATTATAATTTCTCCTGTCTCAGCCTCTAAGGGACCAACGTTTACTTTTGCTACTCTCTTCCTTTTTACACACTCGTAGAAGCTCTTACAATTCATTTTTATATTTCTTGCTAGTGTACTTTCATATTCTATTTTCTCCCTTTTTATCAATTTTTTGGTCATCCTTTGCTGGTTTCTAAAACTCTCCCAATCTTCAGGCTTACTACTCTTTTTGGCAACATTATAGGCCACTTCTTTTAATCTAATACTATCCTTAACTTTTTTAGTTAGCCATGGATGAATCACTTTTCCCATGGAGTTTTTATTTCTCAATGGAATGTATATTCATTGAGAATATTGAAATATTTCTTTAAATGTTTGCCAATTTGATATGTCCAGTCTTTATGTTGATTAAAGTCCCCCACGATTATTACATTTCCTTTGTTACAAGCTCCTATTATTCCTTGATTAATACTCTGTCCAACAGTATAGCTACTATTAGGGGGTCTATAAAATACTCCCTCCAGTGTTTTCTACCACTTGTTATTTCTTATTTCCACCAATACTGATTCTACTTCTTGATCATCCGAGCCAAGATCCTTTCTCACCACTGTCCTTATGTCATCCTTTATTATCAGGGCTACACCCCCTCCTTTTTCACTCTGCCTGTCTTTTCAGAACGTCAAGTACCCTGGAATATTTAGTTCCCAACCTTGCAACCATGTCTCTGTAATGGTTATTAGATCAAACCGATTTATCTCTATTTGTGCAACTAATTCGTCTATTTTGTTATGAATGCTCCACGCATTCAGATAAAGAGCCTTTAATTTTAATCTTTTTACCATTTTTCTCTGCTTTGACCTTATTTGCTGATGCACTATTACCATTAAACTCTCTGTCCTTTCCTGCCGCACTCTGCTTATCTTTACCCAAATTGCTGCACTGCTCTACTGCCTTGACTTTTCTCATTAGATTTCAAATTTCCCCTCACCTGAGCCCCACCCCTGCCTTTTTAGTTTAAAGCCCTATCTACAGCCCTAGTTATTCAATTCACCAGGATACTGGTCCCAGCCCGGTTTAAGTGGAGCCCGTCCCAACTGGTGCCATAAATCAAAACCCCTGTATCCCACACCACTCTTTGAGCTACGCAGTTAACTCTCTGATCTGTTTGTCCCTATGCTAATTTGCGCATGGCACAGGTATTAATCCAGAGATTAATACCTTTAAGGTTCTGCTTATTAATTTAGACCCTAGCTCCTCAAACTGTCTCAACAGAACCTCCTTCTTAATACTACTTATGTCATTGGTTCCAACGTGGACCACTACAACTGGGTCCTCCCCCTTATGCTCCAAGTTCTTTTCCAGCCCAGAGGAGATATCCTTAACCCTGACACCAGGCAGGCAACACAGCCTTTGGGGTTCTCGGTCGCGGCTGCAGAGAACTGTGTCTATCCCCCTGACTATACTATCCCCTACCACTACCACATTCCTTTTTACTCCCCCCACTTGAATGGCCTCCTGTACCACAGTGCCGTGGCCAGTTTGCCTATCCTCCCTGCAGTCTTTGCTCTCATCCACACAGGTAGCAAGTACGTCGTACCGGGCAAGGGCTGAGGCTCCTCGATCACTACATCCTAGGTCCCCATACCTGCCTGATTTGCAGTCACACCCTCCTGTCCCTGAGCACTGAACAAATCTAAACTACTACTTAATCTAAGGGGTGTGACTGCCTCGTGGATCAAAGTGTCCAGATAACTCTCCCCCTCCCAGATGCATCACAGTGTCTGCAGCTTGGACTCCAGCTCAATAACTCTGAGCAACAAAGTTTCAACAACTCTGAAACAAAAATGATAAAACTCAAACAATAATTAAATTATAATGTTATTATGAGCATCCAGGATGCAATCTACACCTTGCGGTGCTGTTCCAAGGGGAACAGTCTTGGATGCTACCAAATAATGCTTGTTGTATAAATGTCCACAATCATCGGTGGTGTTGCAACCCCATCTGGATACAAACAGATTGCACGTGTTCAGTACAGTTACAAACAAACTGTTCAGTAAAATCTAAGTAATGAAATGTATAAAATGTCTTTTCTTTGCAGTTTTTTTGTCACACTAATAATGGTTTGTCCCTATTTTCAAACACATATCTCAACAGTTCAGGGCGTTGCAGGAAAGGATGCCCCAGAGCATGGTACATTGGCGAGACCATGCAGACGCTGCGACAACGGATGAACGGACACCGCGCAACAATCGCCAAACAGGAGGGTTCCCTCCCAGTCGGGGAACACTTCAGCAGTCATGGACATTCATCCACCGACCTTCGGGTAAGCGTACTCCAAGGCGGCCTTCGAGACACACGACAACGCAAAATCGTCGAGCAGAAATTGATAGCCAAGTTCCGCACCCATGAGGACGGCCTCAACCGGGATCTTGGGTTCATGTCACGCTACACGTTACCCCACCAGCGAACAAATGTTATCTGTTTTTAATATAACGGGTCAGTTGCTGTCTTTTCTATGTTTCTACCTCTCTATCTCTTTTTTTTTGTTTGTTGTTTTTTTTTGGTGATTTGTATATTCTGAGACCTTGCAGGTAACACCTGTCTGTCTGCACACTGATTGCCTTGGCAACGGGCAGTTGAAAAAACTGTCTGTAATCACCAAGCATTGTTCTGTGAATTATAAATGCGATTTCATTTTGAGGATTTCATTTCGACATCGTTCACCTGAGGAAGGAGGAAGCCTCCGAAAGCTTGTGAATTTAAAATAAAATTGCTGGACTATAACTTGGTGTTGTAAAATTGTTTACAATTGTCAACCCCAGTCCATCACCGGCATCTCCACATCATAATTTTATGTAATTAGAGATGAGCCAACTAATTACAGAACAAACCATTCCATCAATTCCAACTGGTTGATTTATCTTCAATTTCCCATTATACTAAAATTATCCATTAATTGCTGTTTAAACTTCAAAGAATACACATTTAGAAGTCCCAGAGAATCTTTCCATGTTTTTCTTTACTAATTCTAATCCATTCATTGTATACCATTATTGTTCAATAGAAATTACTGACTAGCCACAGGCATAGCTACAGTGGCACATTTTAGCCACATGCACTAATTTTAGTAGAAAACATCTTACACACAATGCAGGTAAATGGACTTCACATGTATATTCACTTAACAAACATCTACCACCAGTGTGAAACTTTGCAATCTTTCTTTTAAACTGAAGTTTGCAATTCTGGCATGAATTTATCAGACACAGCACATCTTATTGCAGCTTCCAGGTTTTTGTCCAGCAATTGTAAGCAGTACTTTGACTTCATCAGAATGAATGCTGAGAATGTTGACTCTCACATCGAGATGAGCCAGACCCGCCCCTGCTCCCCGTCCAGTACGTGATTGGATGTTGTTTGCCCTTTGCCATGATGTGTCCTATTAGAGCGACTCATTAATAGTTGGTCTTGCTGTCTTCTGCTGGCCTGAAGCAGTTATTGGTCAAGCTGACCACAATGACAGCTCTGCTCTCCATACTGTGTTGCTGTGGTGCTCAAGTCCATGGTACACATCATTTTAGCAGATAACCAATAAGCATTAACCAAGGAAATAAAGCACAGAAAATTATCAAAAAAACTCGCACGCTCTGCTTTTAGTCTTACCATTTTACCAAGAAACACTCAAAAATGTTAAAGTACACATGTATACATTGTGTGAATGAGTATTGAGATCATATGCCCAACGGCAATGTTACTTACTCGTTTTTATTTACTAATCAAAAATACATTTATCCACATCTGGATTCCTAATTAGCCATATGTGGCAAGTAGCTAATGTATTGTATAAAAATTGGATACTTATTCTTCACATTTTTCACCCAATGTCCAATGGACTGTGGTAATAAAATACGCCATGATCCATGATGGTTCCTATGTTGCTGGGGCAGAGAGAATATCATTTCTGGAGTCAGGTTGGTTTAATAGTGGAGATGTAGTAATGGATATGTATTCTGGAGTTTCTCTTGATTACCTTTGGGATCGGGGAGATTAAATGGGTGGGGTAGAGTCCATAATAGGGTAGGTTTCATGGCCCAAATAGCCTTTTCTCATTTTGTGTGTTCTTACATTATTACATATAGAACATAGGCTGTATCATGGTAGGACAGGCTTCACTCCAGCAATTCACGTCAGTTTCTTAGGAGGATTATTACTGATGGCAAGGAAGAGAGGCGATGGAAAATCAGCCTTAGCAAATATTCCCTGTGAGATGTATGTATAAATTAATTTGATTTTGTCCCTAAGCACTTGCTGATGGTGCTGCTGTTATGTATTTGTGGCTCATTCCTATATTAAAACAAATTAAAAAGCAAAATTCAGATGAATCATCTCTGTCCAAAACATTAACCTACTTTTTATCTTTTTTTTAATATCAGAAGCAAATGGACCTACTCTGTATTTCCAACATTTTCTGTTTGGTTTCTGATTTATAGCATCTACATTTTTTCTTTTTATCTAAAATGTATAAGTTGTGACATTAAGTACATCGTTGGTTACAAAAGCTTACAATTATTTATTTAATTTCTTCTCCATATATAAGCTATTTTTGCCTCCTTTAGGAAAATGCTCTCCCTCTGCCCCCACCACCATCGACCCCACCCCCACTGTCTCCAGGCAGGAAGGGAGGCAGCCAAACTGATAGCAGATTTCTGCTTCTGCCACCACTGGACCAGTTACTCGGCTGTGTGTCAGAGTGTTGCACATTGATTCATTAAGAATTTTGGATCTCAATGTTAGCTAATCAATTATTTAACATCTGCATGCTAATAGGCAAGAGCAGTCAGTTTTGTCGCTGCTGAGAAACAGAAAATGTTCATTTTCCACAACTGTATATGTATCTGTGTTAGTCAACAAGCCATAAAAATGACTTGGTTTTAACACCATTGAACAATCACTTGTAGCTGGAGGCTGAAAGTGTTTCATCATAATTACAATCTTAAAATGACTGCCATTGTACAGCAGTGAGAAACAGGTTAATGGATATTATCCTCAATAAATTAAGTTGCCAATCCCAGTCTTATAGTTGTGGGGAGATGCTGAGCAGAAACATGCAGATCCCCACAGATAGGGAGGGACACCAGAGGGAGAGTAACTCCAGCCATTCTCATACAACTCTTACTAGCTAGTCTCACTGTCTTTGGAGACCTAGGAAGAGGTCACCTGCCCATTCTTTCAATTGGAGGTGAGGTGTAACTTCAAAATGGAATAAAAGTATTGTAAAGAGAAAAAAATGGTAAACGTCCAAATTTATATTCCCAACAGAGCCACACATTCGTAGCTCATATTGGAAATTCAGACGCATGCTGCAAATCTTAAAAGGTCAAAAAATCAGATGCAGCAAGCACACAAATTTCTGATCTGCGAATCACGCAAAAGAACCAAAGGTAACATGAGGAAAAACTTTTTACATAACGAGTGGTTAGGATCTGGAATGCACTGCCCAAGGGGATGGTGGAGGCAGATTCAATCATGGCCTTCAAATGGGAATTGGATAAGTACTTGAAAGGAAAAAAATTGCAGGACTACGGGGAAAGGGCAGGGGAGTGGGACTAGCTGGATTGTTTTTGCATAGAGCCAGCGCAGACTCGATGGGCCGAATGGCCTCCTTCCGTGCTGTAACCTTTCTATGATTCTATGGTGGATCAGGGTCTCTGCTGTGAATGTGAAATCAGAAAATTACCTGTTAATTGTCACCCAAAAAAAAATTGCAGAATGACTATAGGAAATGTTAACGATTTCTTGGGGTCTATTTCCTAATTTCCTCCAGTTATTTACAGGTGCTTTTCAAACTGCTGTAAAAAGACCCCTCTGGCCACTATCATGATGGATATTCCTAAATTGTCTATGTGCAGTTTCATTCAGCAAGATAATTGTCCTTCCAAATAAGGATTTTACTTTATTAACTCATGTAGGTTTTATCTCCTTTTTATGGAGTAAGTTGCTGTTTGTGGTGTTATCCATTGAGCTGCCTGATTAACAAATGAAGAAAATTACCCTGGGAAGAAAGATCAATTTGAGTGAGTTAGTTAAAACATGCTTTACAAAAGAGTCACGTACGTAAAACAAAACACCATTTAGTCTGTCTAGTTTGCCCAGTTATTTATATGTTTTATGCTGATTTTGATGGACCATTTTCATCTCCTTTTCCACTACAACAACTTGCATTTATATTGTGCTTTTAACATAGAAAAACATCTCAAGGCTTTTCACAAAGGCATAAGGAAAATGGACACTGAACTAAAGATCAGGATAGATGACCAAAAGTTTGGTCAAAGAGATGGGTTTGAAGGAGTCTTAAAGGAGAGGGAAGTGGAGAGGTGGAGGGATTTAGGGAGAGAATTCTAGAGCATGGGTTTAGGCAGCTGAAAGCACAACTGCCAATGGTGGAACAACAGGGGGGAGGAGCACAAGGGACTGGAGTCAGAGAAACAGAGTTTTGGGAGGGGGTTATACAGTTGTAGGAGGTTACAGACAAAGGGACGGGTGAGGCTATGGAGGGATTTAAAGAAAAGGATGTGAATAATTGAGTGTGGAGGTATCAAAGCTATGAATGAGGGCTTCAGCGGCAGATGGAGGCTGAGGTAAGGGTGAAGCCAGGTGATGTTATGGAAGTGAAAAGAGGCAGTCTTTGTGATGGAGAAGATATGGGGTCAGGAACTCAGGGTCAAACAGGACGTCTAGGTTGCGAACGGTCTGGTTCAGCCTGAGACAGTGGCCAGAGAGGGGGATAGAGTCGGTGACGAGGTATGGGGTTTGTGGCAGGGACTAAACAAAAAATGACTTCAGTCTGCCCACTGTTTAACTGGAGGAAATTACAGATCATCCAAGACTGGATGTTATACTATCCATCTGATAGCACAGAGGCAGTTGTGGTTTCGAGAGAGATGATGGAGAGGTAGAGCTGGGTGTCATTAGTGTGCCTGTTGAAGCTGACCTATTATCCATCTGTGAATGATCACACCAGGGATAACATGTAGATGAGGAAGAGGAGGGGGTCAAGGAGAGATCCTTAGGGGAGTCCCAAGGTGATTGTGCTGGAGTTGGAAAAAAGCCATTTGCAGAGATCCTGTGGCTACAATTGGATAGGTAAGCATGGAACCAATCAAGGGCAGTCTCACCAAACTGGACAAGGGAGAAGAAGCATTTGAGGAGGAAAGTGAGATCGAAGGCTGCAGAGAGGTTAAGTAGGATGAAGAGGTATAATGGACCATGGTCACAATCACAGAGGATTTTTCAGCGCTTCAGTCAGCATCAAAGTTCCACCTTTTGACTGGGTATGCAATACATGTGTTCAAGCTGCTATACCATCCTGAGAGGTGAACATTTTGATCTTTATACAGAGAACATCTAAACCTTATGATGTTCAAATCAATATTAATGTAAGGTAACAAAATATAGTGTTGCATGGCTCATTTCTAAGCAGCTTTATATTTATGAAAAGAACAGCAAACACTTGAATAAGGTGAAGGCCAGATATATCTGAGTTATGCAATCTATTGTGTGCATAATTCTTCTCACCACTTGTAAATAGTATTTTAATTTTGATGTTACCAGTTTTAGATCATGCATATATCTATAATGCAGTGTAGGCATTTCCAAATCCATATTTAAGAAAAGTTATATAAATTCCATCTATTTTAAATCATTTGATGATTGAAAGTAAGCCATTTGGATTAATTTTTTGAAACTGGTGAGAAATATGCCAGCAGTTGTTAATATTTTTTTTAAACAAGCCAAGCTGGGAGTCTCAGGTTTCATGGAAAAGTTTGCTTTTCAAAATGAATATAAACATCCTACAACAGACCAATAAGAACTTTGCATTGTTAAAAATAATTAATTTCCTGGGTTTCCTGCTATTAAAATTATGGATATTCTGTTCCAATTTAAACTCTTTCACTTCCTTAAGATTACAGTGGAAAAAATTGGAGCTGATTTTCATCTTGCTACTGCCTCATTTATGCCTGTAAGCAGGACGGTAACGGGACGTGATCAGCAGCAGTATATCTTGCAGATATGTGTCTGCTTTCCCGACAGCTGCCATGACACTTTTATATTGTGCCAAACCTCCATTCCACTCCCTCCCGCCCTACTCTTTGCCCCTGCACAGCAAGTGAGAGACTGGCTACTTGGATATCTCCTGTACACGTGGCTCATGTCTCCTCTCGGTGACCAAACTGCACGACAATCAAATCCACGGGTAAAATAGAGCCCTCATCAAGCAGACCATTGGAGTCCTCAAGCAGTAACTCCACTGCCTGGACAGGTCTGGTGGCTTCCTCCAATATGGCCCAGAAAGAGTGTCCCATATGATAGTGGTTTGCTGTATGGAGCATAATTTTACTTTGCAATGGGGACAACAAGTGAAGCCACTATCGGATGAGGACCTTTAGCAAGATGAGGGAGAGGGCACTGATGACCTTGAGGATGGCGAAAAAGCGGGAGGGTCCAACACCAGCCGACAGCCAGCACTCCAGGGCACCCATCGGCTATCTGAAAGAAGGAGGGCCTTCTTCCTGGTCTTCTGTCCTCCAGCACTATCTGAAAATCAGGATGCCCTGGCTGTTATCATTCTGCATGCTGCCTCAGTAATGGGCTGTCCACTCACCACCACGGAAAACTCCACCTCCCCATTAAGAGCTGCTGGCTGGTTTTAAGAAATGGCAGGCCTGCCAGATTTCCCGCCCTCCCAGTGAGTTGCCTATAATCAGCTTGACTAGCATTGGAGCTCCCCTAATGTACCTAAATGAAGCCTGGTCACAAAAATCGATTCGATCTCCCGCCAAGGTCATCGCCTGGGTGGAGAGGATGCCCCCACCACCTCCACCTGCCTAATCTGCACTACAAACAAAGATCAGCCCCAATATATTTAATGGTCCCAAAATTTTACATTGTTTTCATAGCTAAAATCAGGGCAAATATTTTTATGCCCAGCAAATTGGGGAAGAAACTATTTCCACTAGTTTTACACACAATTCCTGACTGTGTTTTAGGCCCACCAGGTGCCCACAGAGCTGATTTAAATAAGGGCTAGTGATACTGGAGCCCCAAATTTCCAGAAGCTACGCTCACAATGCACTCGAGGTGAATTAGAATGGGAAATAGAAGGCACACTTGTTGCCAGGATCAGTTGACTGGTGGAAGTGAGGAATGTTTGAGTCTTAACACTACCTAAACTTTTTTTTGCTTTGCCCCTAAAAGGCACCAGATTTGCCTCTGACTGCTTGTGGGACTGTGAGATTGCACCCCACTGGATATTTTGCCCCCTCCCACAAAGCTTCTCAGGATTCCCAACTGATATACCTTTGTTTGCCATTATAATAGGGGAGAGTGAGGCAGTATGCACCCTTCAAGATATTCCACCCCTCCTCCTCTCCCAAAAAGAAAATACAGCCAACGCAGTTTCTATGAAGAACCTAGTGAGAAGCTCAATGTAAGAAGGGTACGCTTCACCAAAGAGGCAATAGGGGAGCTATGCCAAGCATTACATGATGACCTGCGGCCATGGTCAGCCCAGACAGCTCTGTTTGTAGCTAAGAAAGTCTTAACTGCACTCAGCTTTTATGGCACCGGGGAACTGTGGCAGCTTGTGTCCGAAAAAAGGCTACTGCTGGTTACATCTCTGGAACTTCTGATTAGGCAAGCTGGTGTTGTCTTCTATGTGGCACTGGTGTGGTGCTCTAAAAGGGAAAGCTGGAGGCCTTGTATGTGCTGCTGTCCTGCGAAACATCAGTCTCAGGCAGGTCTGGTCCAGGTGTCGCCATTCCCCTGGGCCCTGGATCAGTGTCCCTGTTCACCAATGGGCTGGCTGCTCTAATGCTTACTATCAGATTTTGAAAGTCTCGAGAAACAGAGGCCTGCATTCTGGTCCCTGGGTTTCAGAAGTGGGTACGCAGGGTACTGTCTAATCTGTCCCCCAGTAGGGCTGCAGTCTCTGCTTCCACGGAGGTGGAGGCATCAACTAATCTTGGGCTGCTTCTTAGGTGGGGAGCTGCTGCAGATTCCAGTCCAGCTGCCAAATGTTCTGCTGATGCCAGCAATGAAGAAAAATCTTCCCTCCTTTTGCTGCAAATGTAGATTTATAGACTCACATTCTTTTGGACTCAAAGCCTGCATGTAAGTGTAATATTCCTCAAACATCCTTCTTTTCAAACGAGTGCCCATGAGATCTGGGTAACATGACTCCAAAATCATAGATTCACCTCAGTCTCCACCGGGACAGTGGCACATCCTCGGCCACTTCTCATTCTTCCAGATCCATCATGCTTTGTGAATCACCTGGCGTCACATCCTCCAGGTAAAAGTATCTGAGGTAGTGCATGGGAGTAAAAAAATCAAGTGGCGCAGGGGATAATATCAAGGAGCTTGTGACAGTTTATGTAGTTGATTTTCCTCTATGATGATGGCACTGAGAAGGATGAGAGGATGTGGAAGTCAAACCTACCCATGAGTCAAATGGTGAGTTTGACCTCCACATCCTTTCATTCATCGCCATTGTCCTCCTCATCATAGTCTATGAGGATAAGAACATAAGAACATAAGAAATTGGAGCAGGAGTAGGCCAATCGGCCCCTCGAGCCTGCTCCGCCATTCAATAAGATCATGGCTGATCTGATCCCAACCACAAATCTAAAGAACACAAGAAGTCGGAGCAGGACCTGGCCACATAGCCCCTGGGCCCTCTCCGCCACCCACAGGGCATTGACCGATCCGAACTCAGCTTCATGTCCAATTTCCTGCCCGCTCCCCATAACCCCTAATTCCCTTTACTTCTAGGAAACTGTCTATTTCTGTTTTAAATTTATTTAATGATGTAGCTTCCACAGCTTCCTGGGGCAGCAAATTCCACAGACCTACCACCCTCTGAGTGAAGAAGTTTCTCCTCATCTCAGTTTTGAAAGAGCAGCCCCTTATTCTAAGATTATGCCCCCTCGTTCTGGTTTCACCCATCCTTGGGAACATCCTTACCGCATCCACCCGATCAAGACCCTTCACAATCTTATATGTTTCAATAAGATCGCCTCTCATTCTTCTGAACTCCAATGAGTAGAGTCCCAATCTACTCAACCTCTCCTCATATGTCCGCCCCCTCATCCCCGGGATTAACCGAGTGAACCTTCTTTGTACTGCCTCGAGAGCAAGTATGTCTTTTCTTAAGTATGGAGACCAAAACTGTATGCAGTATTCCAGGTGCAGTCTCACCAATACCTGAGATAACTGCAGCAATATCTCCTTGTTTTTATATTCTATCCCCCTAGCAATAAAAGCCAACATTCCGTTGGCTTTCTTGATCACCTGCTGCACCTGCATACCAACTTTTTGATTTTCTTGCACTAGGACCCCCAGATCCCTTTGTACTGCAGTACTTTCCAGTCTCTCGCCATTAAGAAAATAACTTGCTCTCTGATTTTTCCTGCCAAAGTGCATAACCTCACATTTTCCAATATTATATTGCATCTGCCAAATCTCCACCCACTCACCCAGCCTGTCTATATCCCCTTGCAGGTTTTTTATGTCCTCCTCACTCTCTACTTTCCCTCCCATCTTTGTATCATCTGCAAATTTTGATATGTTGCACTCGGTCCCCTCCTCCAAATCGTTAATATAGATTGTAAAGAGTTGGGGACCCAGCACCGACCCCTGTGGAACACCACTGGTTACTGGTTGCCAGTCCGAAAATGAACCATTTATCCCAACTCTCTGCTTCCTGTTTGATAACCAATCCTCCACCCATGCCAGAATATTACCCCCAATCCCGTGATTTTTTATCTTAAGTAATAATCTTTTATGTGGCACCTTGTCGAATGCCTTCTGGAAGTCTAAATACACTATGTCCACTGGTTCCCCTTTATCCACCCTATACGTTATATCCTCGAAGAACTCAAGCAAATTTGTCAGACATGACTTCCCCTTCATAAAGCCATGCTGACTTTGTCCTATTAAATTATGCTTATCTAAATGTTCCGTTACTGTCTCCTTAATAATAGACTCCAAAATTTTACCCACCACAGATGTTAAGCTAACTGGCCTATAATTTCCAGCCTTCTGCCTACTACCCTTTTTAAATAACGGTGTTACATTAGCAGTTTTCCAATCTGCCGGGACCTCTCCTGAGTCCAGGGAATTTTGGAAAACTATCACCAAAGCATCCACAATCCCTACTGCCACTTCCCTCAAGACCCTAGGATGGAAGCCATCAGGTCCAGGGGATTTATCCGCCTTGAGTCCCATTATTTTACTGAGTACCATCTCTTGAGTGATTTTAATCGTATTTAGCTCCTCCCCCCCGAGAGTCCCCTGTTTGTCCAGTATTGGGATATTCTTAGTGTCCTCTACTGTAAAGACTGAAACAAAATATTTGTTCAGCATTTTTGCCATCTGATTTTCCTTCACTCCTGCTGCTCTTTTTCATCATCATCATCATCAAGTTGAGGGGTTTAGGGAGGGAATTCCAAAGTGTGGGGTCTACGCAGCCAAAGT
Organism: Heptranchias perlo; assembly: GCF_035084215.1. NCBI lineage: Eukaryota > Metazoa > Chordata > Chondrichthyes > Hexanchiformes > Hexanchidae > Heptranchias > Heptranchias perlo. The sequence goes on along the minus strand of NC_090325.1, from coordinate 108,509,594 downwards.
CACAGCTGGTAATGGTGGGGGGGATTGGGGGATGAACAAGTAGTTGGAGTCAGGAACAGCGAATTTGGTTGGGGGGGGGGGGGGGGCGGGTGGAGAGCTGAAGGAGGTTAATAGACACAGGGAGGGCAAGGCCATCAAAGCTTCTAAACAGGAGGATGAGAATTTTAAATTTGAAGTGTTTTGGGACTGGGAGCTAATGTAGGTCTGAGGACAAGGGTGATGGATGAGCAGGATTTGTTGCAGGATAGGATTATGGGCAGCAGCGTTTTGGATGAAAAGAAGACAGACTTGCATTTATATAGCACATTTCATGACCTCAGGATGTCTCAATGCACTTTACAGCTAATGAAGTATTTTTGAAGTGTAGTCACTGTTGTAATGTGGGAAGAGCTGAAGTTCAATATGTTTACGGCGCTTTCTGTTTATGAAGTTAATGCAAATGATCGGGAGAACCTTGACAGAAATTCCAGGCAGAGGTATGTATAGTCCCTAGATTTGAATGTGTAGACAATTTGTCACAAAAGCTACTTAAGTTAAAATTTTTCAAACAAATTGAAGCCTTATGCATAGTGACAAAGGTAGGATTCATGCCGGAACCGAGAAATGATCTCTATTCACATTCTAAATCAACTAATTGCAGGCCTTGTGAAACCTTTCTTTTTTCTGATTAACAGACCTATCTCAGGGGTATATTTTGTATTGGTTCTAACTTGAATTCCTGCCAGAATAAAGTGGCATAAGGCTTCACAACTCAAATCCTTTTATACGAACCAACGTATTCCTCCCCTTTATGAATACTTCTTCTCCACCAGCTGTTCTTCTGTTTGTTTGATTAATAAAGGAAAAATGCTACCAATGCACAGGCATATGAAAAAATTCAATGAAAAAAATGTGGCATCGAGCTTTGAAACAGATCAACATCACTCAGTAAACCCCAGATCAGATTGCTAGATCTGGATTAATATAAGTAGACATCAGCAAAAATAAGCAATTAAAACTATAAGTGCAGCAATTTGAGAAAGACTTCAAATTTGCAGGTAGTTATGAGCTGTGATTGATCACAGCTGGCAATCAGCTGACTGAAGTAAAAGGAAATTCTGTGGAACCTCATTAATTATTAATTAGTGATCCTTGTGAAACTTTTTCTGACAAAGTTTCTTTTGAATCTTATTTTGAAATTGTGTGCATGTTTTTAACTCAAAAAAACCAAAACTACTTCTGTTAAGTCAAGAGTACCAATTTTAAATATGTCCTAAATCTTAAAATAATAATTAGAGTTTGTAATGCTCAGCAGGTCTGCTCTAGCAATAATAATTAATAGAAAACCATCAAAAACACCATTCTGTGGACCTTATTTCAAGATTAGTGTAGAATGTGCCTGTCTTAACATGAGGTTTTTTTAAAAAAGTAGTGTGGGGCCACAATTGGAGTATCAATTGGTTCAGGCTGGGAATTTGTAGGAATGGGCTGAGAAGTTTCAGTTGTGGAGCTGCATGCAGAGTGGAGGATAACCACATTCATTCACATACCTTTACTGGATCTCTTAAGTTTCTGTTTAAATCAGTCAGTGTTGCAGATTTAATATGTTTTAAAATTAAAAATAATGGCGCCTACAAAATTTATATGCAATATGTCATCCGATCAAGTAATTTTAACTACATAGACATTTTTCAAGCATGTGTTACGAAGAAACTTGAGGAAATAAATTTATGCAGGGTACTGGGACCAGATGGCTCTCGCATTTTCATGCAAAGGAAAGAAATAGATGAGAAATTGCATCATTTTTCTAATGAGTGGTCAATGGCCCTGCTCATGGTTACTCTGAGCAAATGGTTACATGGTATTTTCACCTGTGTTCTTCCATTCTCCCACTGTAATGCCGTTTAACTAGGGTTTCCACTGATCTGCCAGCAAAGTTATGGACGATGATTCGGGAATGCTTACAGAATTGTTTTTTTTGGGAGGTTATAGCACCATCTTTAAAGGAAATAAAATTAGCAGGTGTTACTATTACAGAATTTCCCATTCATTTTCATGTAGTGCGCCATGACAGCATTATCAACTCAAGGATTTTAATACATCAAAAACCTTACGCATGGCACATACCTCCTACACTCAAAGCTTATTTCCTGTCATCACAATTAAGTCATGCTTTTTACATCAATATTTAACATTGAACATCCCTATGTGAACATTTATAAACATTTAAAAGAAAAACATATGTAAGATGTAAACATGTTTCCTACCTATCACGATTGCAGGCTGCAGCATTTGTTGGGGCTGTAGAACGTAGTTTTGAATGCTTTCTCCTGACCACCGCATTTTGCCTTCTTTGCCGGGTAACTTTTCAGTTTCCGGTTCTTCTAATCTATTTTTAATTTTACTTCACTTTGTTCATTTTCTTCATTCGGTTTTCCCACCTGTTAATTCCCTAACCTCAAATCTCAGCCGTTTAGGTCTGCTGCCCGCTCAGCATTATTTTTAATATTTCAAAATATACTTTATTTCATAAAATTTAAAGATACCACCATTCCAAGACGATATAATTCAGAATACAACACGGATCGTACACAACACAATTCCATTATTACAATTTAAACACAGTACACATCTTATAACACATGCTGTACAATACAAGGTGGGATGGCCTTACACGGTGGCCTTTCCCCATTAAGTCTTTGCATAGGTGGCACCTCGCTTCAGTGCGTCCCACAGCACGTACTCCTGGACCTTGGAGTGTGCCAGTCGGCAACATTCGATCACGGACAGCTCCTCCAGCTAGAAGACCAGCAGGTTTCAGGCGGACCAAAGGGCCTCCTTCACCGAGTTAATATCTGTCTCGGTGTGTGTCCTGGGGAACAGCCCGTAGAGCAAAGCGTCCTGTGTTACCGAACCGTTGGGGATGAACCAGGACAGATAACAACGCATCTCTCTCCACACCCTCTGCGCGAAGGGGCTGTCCATCAGGGGGTGGACGACGGTCTCCTCCCCGCCACAGACTCGAGGGAAACTCGCAGTGGTGCAGAGGTTCCGTGCGTGTTGGAAGGACCGCACTGGGAGGGCCTTTCTCAGGCTATATACTGGTCCTGTTGGTCAGTTCTGGGGACGAGACGCTCTGCCAAATGGAATCAACCGTCTGGTCGAAGAACTACCTGATCGGATCCACCCTCTTCTTTCCCTGCAGGGCTTTCAGAAGGTTCTGTGTCGACCACTGTCTGACGGCCTTGTGGTCAAAGGGGTTCTTCCTCAGGACCTTCTCCACCCGAGACAGGTGGTGGGGTACGGTCCAGCTGGATCGGACGTCCTGCATCTGCTCAGCCAGCGTGGCCAGACCCAGCCTTCTCAGTGTGTTGGACAGGTAGAAACTCAGCACGTAATGACACTAGGCGTTTATGTAATGGGGCTCCACACAAACCCTGAGGCAGCCACACACAAATATGGCCATCAGGATCTTTTTTTTAAAAATTTGTTCATGGGATGTGGGCGACGCTGGCGAGGCCAGCATTTATTGCCATTCCCTAATTGGCCTCGAGAAGGTGGTGGTGGTGAGCCGCCTTCTTGAACCGCTGCAGTCCGTGTGGTGAAGGTTCTCCCACAGTGCTGTTAGGATGGGAGTTCCAGGATTTTGACCCAGCAATGATGAAGGAACGGCAATATATTTCCAAGTCGGGATGGTGTGTGACTTGGAGGGGAACATGCAGGTGGCGTTGTTCCCATGTGCCTACTGCCCTTGTCCTTCTAGGTGGTAGATGGTAGAGGTCGCGGGTTTAGGAGGTACTGTCGAAGAAGCCTTGGCGAGTTGCTGCAGTGCATACTGTGGATGGTACACACTGCAGCCACAGTGCGCCGGTGGTGAAGGGAGTGAATGTTTAGGGTGGTGGATGGGGTGCCAATCAAGCGGGCTGCTTTGTCCTGGATGGTGTCGAGCTTCTTGAGTGTTGTTGGAGCTGCACTCATCCAGACAAGTGGAGAGTATTCCATCACATTGCTGACTAGTGCCTTGTAGATGGTGGAAAGGCTTTGGGGAGTCAGGAGGTGAGTCACTCGCTGCAGAATACCCAGCCTCTGACCTGCTCTTGTAGCCACAGTATTTATATGGCTGGTCCAGTTAAGTTTATGGTCAATGGTGACCCCCAGGATGTTGATGATGGGGGATTCGGCGATGGTTATGCTGTTGAATGTCAAGGGGAGGTGGTTAGACTCTCTCTTGTTGGAGATGGTCATTGCCTGGCACGAATGTTACTTGCCACTTATCAGCCCAAGCCTGGATGTTGTCCAGGTCTTCCTGCATGCGGGCACGGACTGCTTCGTTATTTGACAGGTTGCGAATGGAACTGAACACTGTGCAGTCATCAGCGAACATCCCCATTTCTGACCTTATGATGGAGGGAAGGTCATTGATGAAGCAGCTGAAGATGGTTGGGCCTAGGACACTTCCCTGAGGAACTCCTGCAGCAATGTCCTGTGGCTGAGATGATTGGCTTCCAACAACCACTACCATCTTCCTTTGTGCTAGGTATGACTCCAGCCACTGGAGAGTTTTCCCCGATTCCCATTGACTTCAATTTTACTAGGGTGCCTTGGTGCACTGTCGACGACACCTTCCATCACTTTGCTGATGATTGAGAGTAGACTGATGGGGCAGTAATTGGCCGGATTGGATTTGTCCTGCTTTTTGTGGACAGGACATACCTGGGCAATTTTCCACATTGTCGGGTAGATGCCAATGTTGTAGTTGTACTGGAACAACTTGGCTAGAGGCGTAGCTAGTTCTGGAGCACAAGTCTTCAAGCACTACAACCGGGATGTTGTCGGGGCCCATAGCCTTTGCTGTATCCAGCCGTTTCTTGATATCACGTGGAGTGAATCAAATTGGCTGAAGACTGGCTTCTGTGATGGTGGGGATATCGGGAGGAGGCAGAGATGGATCATCCACTCAGCACTTCTGGCTGAAGATGGTTGCAAACGCTTCAGCCTTGTCTTTTGCACTCACGTGCTGGACTCCGCCATCATTGAGGATGGGGATGTTTACAGAGCCTCCTCCTCCCGTTAGTTGTTTAATTGTCCACCACCATTCACGACTGGATGTGGCAGGACTGCAGAGCTTTGATCTGATCCGTTGGTTGTGGAATCGCTTAGCTCTGTCTATAGCATGTTGCTTCCGCTGTTTAGCATGCACGTAGTCCTGAGTTGTAGCTTCACCAGGTTGGCACCTCATTTTTAGGTACGCCTGTGCTGCTCCTGGCATGCTCTTCTACACTCCTCATTGAACCAGGGTTGATCCCCTGGCTTGTTGGTAATGGTAGAGTGAGGAATATGCCGGGCCATGAGGTTACAGATTGTGCTGGAATACAATTCTGCTGCTGCTGATGGCCCCCAGCACCTCATGGATGCTCAGTTTTGAGCTGCCAGATCTGTTCTGAATCTGTCCCATTTAGCACGGTGGTAGTGCCACACAACACGTTGGATGATGTCCTCAATGCGAAGACGGGACTTCGTCTCCACAAGGACTGTGCAGTGGTCACTCCTACCAATACTGTCATGGACAGGTACATTTACGACAGGTAGATTGGTGAGGACGAGGTCAAGTAAGTTTTTCCCTCGTGTTGGTTCGCTCACCACCTGCCGCAGGCCCAGTCTAGCAGCTATGTCCTTCAGGACTCGGCCAGCTCGGTCAGTAGTGGTGCTGCCGAGCCACTCTTGGTGATGGACATTGAAGTCCCCCACCCAGAGTACATTCTGTGCCCTTACTACCCTCAGTGGTTCCTCCAAGTGGTGTGATCAGAGCAGCATTGGGGACGCTCTTCCCCCCACTAGTCTGGGGGCTTGTACATGGTGAACCTGCGGAAGTGTTCTATCTTGGTCCTCCAAAGTGGAAGATAGCTTGGGTGACCCTGATGGCGGAGCCGTGGGGGATGGGCCAGACCTTGGCCACGTTGAGCAACACCGGGGCCACCTCACACCTTATCATCAGGCCTTCTCCTGGTCCAGGCTAATGAGGCAGGTGTCCACCCCGCCTGTCTTGCAAATAGGCGATCATATCCCTGAGCAGCGCAAGGCTATCAGAGATCTTCCTGCTGAATATAGTACAGGTCTGATCCAGGTGGATCACCCACTCCACAGCAGACTTGAGCCTGTTGACCATTGGTTTGGACAGAATCATGAAGTCGACATTTAGCAAGGAAATAGGTCGCCAATTTCTGATTTCTTCCCTCTCCCCATTTGGCTTGTCGATGAGCTTGATGATGCCTTTCTTCATGGACTCTGACATGCTGCCTGCCAGAAGCATACACTTCCAGTAGGTCGGGGCCTATCCAGACCCACAGAGCCGAGTACAATTCAACTGATAAGCCATCGCTTCTGGGAGTCCTACTTTTCTCAAAAGGACCGGAAGGCCTTTGTCAGCTTGTCCATTGTGAGTGGCCGATCTATGTTCTCGCACTCACTGTCCTCTAAGACCTCCGTGATAGAGGACAGGAAGGACTGGGAGGCCGTGCTGACTGTGGGCTTCGTGTCATACAGCCCGGCATAAAAGGATTTGCTGATCCTCAGTAGGTCGGCCTGTGAAGACATCACCAGGCCGTCTTCCTCCATTTATGTCTGCCTGGCTCTCCTGTGCAACCTTCTCACTTCCTCACCCGTTCTTCATGCTGATCTGACCCAAATCACACTCCCCGATCATGTATTCCCACTTTTGTGTTGTAAAGAGTGAGGAGGATAGTATCAGACTTCAGGAGACGAGGGTGATCCAGTGAATATAATATACTTGGATTTTGATGAAGTCCTGTATGCAAGGCTTATTATAAATTATGAAATTAGTGGCAAGTTAGGCAGTTGGATTAAAACCTGGCAAAAGGTGAGGAGAAATTGACAAAACCTCTGATTGGTGGAGGATTCCAAAGGCCATTCTGAAACTGGGGCTATACATTATTCATAAATAGCTTCACCAAGCAGCTCTTCAAAATGCTGAGATGTGATCAATGAAGATGTAAACTTAGACTGCCAGTATAGAAATTCGAGGCAAGTATAAAATTAAGAAGCAACCAGTAAGATTAGAGATGAGCAGAATTTTTAAAAAACTCATTAGAAGAATTTATTTTGCAGGATTAATGCCACATTGATTGACTCCTTTAAAAAAAAACTGCTGTACAAATATCTTGGTGAGAACAGAACTGAAATTGATTAAGTTTAGACTAAGGTGATCAAACACAGTGAAACACAACAGTTTTCATGCTCTTGGAAATATGCAATTATCTGGGAATGCAACTGGGCAGAATTGAAGCATGCAGAGAAGATTAGATATTCTAGCATTTTGCTCAATTAATAACAGTGGTTAGAGAAATTTAACATAAGTTTTCCCCAGAAGATTAAATAAGTTAGGTTGAGTCCATAACAGGTCCAGTTGTATGTGGTTTGCAGATGGAATGGATTTGATCAGCTGAATGACCTTTTCTTATTCTATGCTTTCTTATATTCTGATATGAATCCCTGCTGTATTTAATTGTTAGAGAGTATGCCTATAAATAATAGTTTGGTATTTTATGCCTTCTGTTTGTTGTTTTCATCAGGACACAATAGACCAGACCTTTTAGAACCGTTATTGCTCCAAATAAGCTGATCCTTTTTGCCTCCCTAAGAATATTTACTGGTTTTGTTCAATATAGAAATATAGGGATTAGCACAGTATTGCAGCATATTAAAACACCAATGCATAGCATCACAGAATGGTGACTTATAGATTTGCACTAATCACCCCCAACTGAGTTTCCTATTTCAGTTATATCACAGTGGTGATACGTTGAGTGGAGGCCTGACGCTTATCAGGACATTATGAAGTGTAATCAATCAGCCCTTGTGCACCTTCCCAGCAACCAGTTCCAGAAGTGTATTAGAGGACAATTAGGAGCAGATTGCCTGTCTATATTTTGGCCATGGATAGTACATGACATGACATCAGCCAACTGATGAAACTGTGTAAAAATACTAAAGAGGAAGGATTATCCTCTCAAAAAATGCAGTAGTAGCAATTGATAATATTGGTGTGGTAGTATGCAAGGGCTGTGAAATATATATACAGAAGGAAACACAACAGGTAAAGTATACTTGTGTGTATGAAATAGAGGTGTGTTAAAAAGTAGTTATCAAAAAAGTGAAGTTAGAAACACAGAGCAGTTACAATACAGAAACAGACCATTTAGCACAACCCGTTCTTGTTAGTGTTAACTCTCCAAACGAGCAAATAATTTTAATCACGTTTACCCACCCTGTTACAATATCCCTTTATCCACCTATTCAATTTAATTTTGAATGTTAACATAGTTTCTGCCTCAACACTCTCCCTGGAAGTGAATTCCACAACCTCACAACTCTGTGTAAAGAAGTTTCTCATGTCCTCTGTCCTAAATCTCTTACAATTAATCTTGTATCTATGGATCCTTGTTCTTGATCCCTCAACTACTGAAAATATTCTGCTTCTATCTACTCTATCCCATCCTTTCATAATTTTAAACACTTCCATCATATCGCCTTGTGAGCTGCATAGTTCCCAGTTATTCAAGTCCTTCTTTGTACTTGTATTTCCTCATTCCAGGCAGCATCCTAGTGAACCCTCTCTAAAACCTCAATTTCCTTTCTATTGTGTAAAGCGCAATACTGCATACAATAGTCTAACTGAGGTCTTAAGGTTTTATATAGACTTACCATTGGTCTTTTATATTCTTTACCTCTTATGAATTCCATTAGCTTTTTTTAAATGACCGTATCAGCCTGGGGTGCTGCCTTTAATGCCGTGAACCTGTACCTCCAAATTCTTCTGCTCTTCCACAGCACCGAGCCTACTTCCAGAGTATAATTACTGGTGTTATTTTTTTACCAAAATGCATCACCTCACACTTACTGACATTGCATTCCATCTGCCACTTTTTAGCCCATTCCCCCATTTTATCAATATCCTTTTGCAGCTTCCTTTCGTCTTCTAAAGAATTAACTATACCTCATATTTTGGCATCATCTGCTAATTTCAACACCAGTCCTTCTAGGACTATATCCAAATCATTGTTATGGAGTAAAAAGAAGTTTCAAAAATTATGAAAAGTGAATTGTTAATTCAACTAAATGTTGGAATAGAGGCATCAGAATTTACATTTGTTTAGAGATTTACATCAGATATCAGATTTAGCTCGCTTTGAAACCTCCAATGTGAGCCCAAGTCAGATTAAAATTAAAAGATGAAACTCTGCTCAGTGGCTAAGAATACAGCAAGTCACCGGTTGGAGATACCATTTATAATTTGCCTGTTGGTGCTTATGTTGTTCTTGGTAACTTTGATATAGACAATTTACTTTCATCTGACTACAAGTGAGACATTACCACCAATGTAACTATGACAAGACTATAATAGTTTAGTTCAAGATTGCACATCATAGCATTACTTTGGTGCACGGCAACACAATATTTCTTAAAAAAAATTAAATTCCACAATACGTACTGTAGTACTTTAATTTACATAGGCAATAATAAGTTGTTCACCTGTTCAAATAAAAGCTCATCATCATAATCCAGTGTCAGTTTAGTGTCAAAGCCTTCAGTCTTCTTCCACATTGCTGGTTAAACGTCTGGTCTCTGTTCTCTCCTGGCTTGTCAGCAGATTTCTACTCGTTACTTCATTTCTCATACTTTGAGAACTGATCTACTGCTGAATTACTTTTTTTTTTAAAGCACTTCTGATCTTGAAATACGTATTACACAATTCAAGGCTCTTTTCCCATTCACATGACCGTTAGCTCTTGTTTTCTCCAATCTCCCCAATTCCATTATTTAATTAAAACTTCAACACTATCTTCAGCAACACAAATAAAAACTCCTTCTAAACAAACCAACACCAGCCAAATAAATTGATTGACAATCACTATTAATGCGTTCTAAAGCAAACATTTCAAAATTAAGACCAGTCTGTCAAAACGCTTGATCAATAAACTTCAGCTCTGACTTTTGGACTTCTGCAGATTCAACACATTATACCTGGTTGTTAATTATGTCATCTCCAAATTCCACTAAAGGACAACTATCTAATAGTTTCTGACCAGACATTGACTCGGTATTTCAGAATTGCTTAATGAGGCTCTCCAAAGATCTGGTACTTTTCAGTTTCTTGTTTTGTTCATCAAAGTCAGCATTTCTTTCAAATGCTAACTTGCAGTGTAACACCATCTTGTTGGAGTCATTGAGCTTTTTTTCCCTAAATTAATATTTCATGCCAGTGAGCTACAGAATAGGAAAAGTGAGGGATCTTAAATTGATGTTGGGGAGATGAGTCACTAAATGAGTAGGAGAATGGGAGAAGAATGCATCATCATAATAAAGGAGTCACTTATGAGATTTTAAATACTTAAAACTTTGGAGGATGTTGAGAGGGAAGGAACAAGTAACAGCAGCAGGACACAAAGAACAAAACTTAAATTTTAGTCGGGAAATCCATTATTAGACATGGACAATCTCATCAAAAATATAAATAAATGTAATTTTCCTGAAATTCTGCCACCCCCCCCCCCCCACCCCAATTTGTTTATATATTTACTAAACATGTGGAGCCTCAAAAGCTTTTAAAGATGATATTCACCACTCTAATTGCCAATCTTTGTCAAAAGAACATGCTCAAGTTAAATTTATTTTCTAATAACCATCTTCCTCTCTTGTACATGTTCTACAGAGCACCATCATCAAGTTAGAAAACAACCGAATAAGGTAATAAAGAACAAAATGACTGAAAAACAATGTTTTAATAATAAAAAAAAGAACAGCACATTTAGGTTACAGTCCCGGGCAAAAGGGTTATTTTCCAAAAAGAGATGCCTTCATAATTATTTTATATTATCCCATGACTGCATAACCATTGTATAGTTACCAAAAAAAACTTGAGAACTTAAGGACTTTGACCACTTTACACAGTAATTTCCATCTACATGAAGTTAGAACCTCTCAGACTGAACTTCAAATTGATTATGTACAATGGAAATCCTGATAATATATTCTCTGGGGAGCTCAACAATATATTCTTTAATGATAAGCAAATTGGTTTTCCAACATGACCTCTGAGGAGAACGCTGTACCCATCTCTTTTTTAAATTGAAAGTGGCATTAAATTTTCAGGTGAATATTCTTTTCTTAAGAGTTCAAAAGTTATTTAACTATTGTTTTCATTTCCCCATCTTTCACTTCTATTAGATTTTAAATTTTGTGATACAAATTGCCTGATTACGAGAGGAGTTCATTTATACCCATCCAAGAGTAGTATAGTGATGCGAGATATTGGAACTTTAATACATGTACCATCTACAAGATGAACTGCAGCATCTAGCCAAGGCTTCTTCGACAGCACCTCCCAAACCTGTGACCTCTACCACCTAGAAGGACAAAGGCAGCAGGCATATGGGAACACCACCTGCACATTGCCCTCCAAGTGACACACCATCCTGACTTGGAAATATATCGCTGTTCCTTCATTGCCGCTGGGTCAAAACCCTGGAACTTCCTACCGAACAGCATTGTGGGTGTACCTTCATCACACAGACTGCAGCAGTTCAAGAAAGCGGCTCACCACCACCTTCTCAAGGGCAATTAGGGATGGGCAATAAATTCTGGCCGTGCCAGTGACACCCACATCCCATGAATCAATAAAAAAAATGCACTGTTACCAACTTACATTTCTATAGCACTCATTATGTACAGAAACAGTGTTGTATACAGGGCAGTTGATAGCAAGTGGTCAATAAGCTGTGGGGTGGGGTGTGGGGTGGGGGGTGGGGGGGAGGAGAAGTGAGCAGGAGCTGAGAGACTGACAAAGAGGAGAGGAGAGGAGTCCAACTGTGAGATGATAAAAGCATTGGTAAGGGTTTGGCAGCGAGGGGAGGAAGAGGTAGGAGTGGATATGGGAAATGTTACGGAGGTGAAAAAAAGTCATTGGTTACAGATTGAATGTGGGGGAAGAAGCTGTGCTCAATGTCAAAGAATATACCAAAACATCACACCTCCAGGCTAAGATCAAGTGGGAATCAGAGAGGAAGAGAGTCAAGGCCGCAGGCATGTAGGTATTTGTAGGCGTTCAAGAGAGTAGCTTCTGTTTGGTTGACATTAAGCTGTAGATCATCTAGGAATTAATGCCAGATAGGATGTGTTGATCATCAAGTAACATTATGAAAGATTAGAGTTTGAACCAGAGCCTTAACAATGGTGGGCTTATTGTATTTGCTGTTACAAAATTAGTTACTACATAAAGATCAACAGCCCAGTTCAGTTGCAATTTATGCAACAATGTAATATGGTTCAAGTCACATCAATGCACAAAGCATAATACAACTTTGGTCTGAAAGTGCCTATTTGAGGGGAGCGCCAATTTTGGCAAGGAGCAAATCGCACACAATTTTGGCTTGCTGTTAACAGGAAACTTAAGTTCTCAAGTCGTCCACTGAGTTGGTAAAAAGATGGCAGGATTGGCAGCTAGCATTGCAGTACTGGCAGTATAACTTAGTGCAGCCAGCTCATACTGTCCTAAAGCAGGTGTGTGTCAATAATTTGCAGCAAGAATTACATTTTCATTCATTTCATATAATTTTAAATATCTTCTGATTGCATCAATTAAAGCAATAAATGGAACATAGGAACAGGAGTAGGCCATTCAGCCCCAAGAGCCTGTTCAGCCATTCAATTAGATCATGGCTGATCTGTACCTCAACTCAATCTACCTGCCAATGTCTCATATCCTTTGATACTTTTAACCAACAAAAATGTAACGATCTCAGTCTTGAAAATTTGAATTAACCCAGCATCCACAGTCTTTTGGAGCAGCGAGCTTCAGATTTCCACGACTCTGTGAAAAAGTGCTTCCTAATTTCACTTCAAAATGGCCTTGCTCTAATTTTAACATAATGCCCTCTTGGTCCGAGTACCCCCACCAAAGGAAATAGCTTCTCTGTATCTACCCTATCGAATCCCTTTTTCATTTTAAACACCTCAATTGGAACACTCCTCAACCTTCTATACTCAAGGCAATACAAGCCAAGTTTATGCAGCCTGTTCTCATAATATGACCCTTCATGCCCTGGTAACAGTCTGGTGAATCTGCACTGCAGTCCTTCCAAGCCCAAAATATTCTTAAGGTACGGTGCCCAAAACTGAATGCAATACTCCAGATGGGGTTCGATCAAGGCTCTGTACAACTGAAGCATAACTTCCTAATTTTTGAATTCCATCCCACTTAAGATAAAGGCCAACATTCCATTAGCCTTTTTGATTACTTTTTGTACCAGCTTTTAGTGATTTGTGTACACCCAAATCCTTTTACTCCTCCCACAGCTCCTAGTGCTTCATCATTAAGAAAATATTCTGATTTGTCTTTCTTGGATTCAAAGTGGATGACCCTGCACTTCCCCTCATTGAACTCCATCTGCCATAGTTTTGCCCACTCACTTAGTCTGTCTATATCCCTTTGTAACCACCTGCTCCCATCTACACAACTTACTGTGCCTCCTAACAGTGTCATTTACAAACTTGCATATACAACTCGCTATTCCTTCATCCAAGTCATAGTGAAATGCTGAGGCCCCAGTACAGATCCCTGGGGAACACCACTCGTCACATCTCACCAATCAGAAAACAAACCCTTTATCCCTACTCTGTTTCATACCTTCCAAACAATTATCAACCCATGTCACAAGGTTACTTCTGATTCAGTGCACTCTCATTTTTGCTAATAATCTCTTCTGTGGAACATTATCAAATGTCTTCTGGAAGTCAATATCGACAACATCCATAAAAACTCCCCTATGCACCAGGCAAGAAGCCGCCTCAAAAAATTCAACTACATTAGTCGGACATGACCTAGCCATCACCAATCCATGCTAATTCTCTTTGATCGGCTCATACTTGTTCAAGTGCTCAGTTACTGTCTCTGATGATAGATTCCAGTAACTTCCCCACAATTGATGTTAGGCTGACTGGTCTGTAGTTAACTGCTTTTTCCTTTCCTTCTTAAATAATGACGTGACATTTGCAATTTTCCAATCCAAAGACACAATTCCTGAATCTAGAGCACTTTGGAAAATTATGACTAATGCATCTGCTATTTTCTCTGATATTTCTTTTAATACCATGGGGTGGGACCAACAGATTCTGGAGATTTGTGTATCTTAAGTTCCAATGTTTTCTCCATTACCATTTTTTTAAAAACTCATTAAATCCACTAAATTTCACCCATTGATTTAATTTTAGGTTCCCATGCATCACTGATATTTTGTCCTCTTCCTCTACTGTGAAAAAGGAAAAAAAGTACGCATTTAACAAGTCTGCCATTTTCTGATTATCCATTATCGTCTTGCCTGCATTGTCTTTAATGGGCCCACATTCCTCTTTCTCTTAATATATTTATAAAAACTTTTGCTGTTATTTTTGATATCCCTTGCAATTTTTTTCATATTCCCTTTTTACACATTACTTTTTTTGCATCCTTTTTTGCTTCTTATATCTCTCTCTCAGTCTGCTGGATTTCCACTTTTACTTGCATTTGTGTAAGCCTTTTCTTTTAGCTGGATACTGTCTCTTACTTTATTTGTTGACCATGGTTGCTTAACTACACAAGTGGAGCCTTTGCCTTTTAGGGGTAATGTATTGGTTTTGTACCATATAAAATACTTTGAATACTTCCTACTGTTTGTCTGTAGGTTTACCCATTAACAGTTCAGGCCAGTTTACTGTGATCAATTTACTTCTCATCCCTTCAAAGTTTGTCTTACTTAAATTCATAACCTTGGTTTTTGACTCTCTCTTTCAAACATAATATCAAATTCAGTCATATTATGGTCACTATGTGCAAGATGCTCCTTTCCGTCAGATTGTTAACTAATTGTGGTTTGTTACTCATCACTAAATTCCGTATGGTCTGTTCTCCTCAGTTCTAAAACATATTGTTCTAGAAAACTGTCCCAAATAAATTCTAGGAATTCATTACGTATTGTACTTAAGTTGTTCTTGCAGTCTGTGTGAAAATTAAAATCTCCCATTATAATGTTGTTTTTGCTATATGTTTCCCTGATCTCCGTATTTATGCATTCTCCACTAAATCACTACGGTGAGGTCTGTAGACAACTCCTACCAGAATCTTGCATCCTTTACTGTTTCTTAACTCTATCCAGTGTTTCCACTGTCCAATCACGCTTAACGAATTCACTTCTTTCTACTCCGGTAATTGTATCCTATCAATATTGCTACTCCCCCTCCTTTTCCAATTTCCCTGTCCTTTCTGAAGATCCTATAGCCCGGAATATTTAGCTCCCTATCATGCTCAGGTTGTAGCCTGGTCCCTAATGATTACTACATCATACTCTTTAAACAGAATTTATGCTTCCAATTCGCATGTTTTATTTCCTGTGCTGCGTGCATTAGTGTACAAAACTCTTATCTGGGCAACCGTCTTCACCCTGCCCACGTCCTTTTCTCCCTTGTTTTGAACTACTGTGCGAATTTTTCCCTCCCACTGCTCTAATTAGTTTAAATTGTTACCCATTGCCCTATTTACCCTTATGCAAGGACACAATTATTTTATACAATTATTGAACATAATATATTCACACCCACATACATACACCAACACCACCCAGTTCTACTTCTATGCCACCACCTTTGACTTCAAGGCTATTGCCATACTAACTGACTACCTGTCCAACAAAGTCGTCAAAGAGTTGACATTTCCTTCAGTCAACATCAAGAAAACCAAAGCTGTTCTTTGTTATGAGCAATGTGCCTCTGGCTTTAGCTCCATCAGCCTTCCTGGAAGCCCACTTATATTGATTCAGATGGCCAACCTCAGGATTCTGCTTTCATTGGATTGACCTTCCCACCCACCTTGGGTCTGTGGCTAATGTTACAAATTTCACATCTGTCCTAGATATTCTCTGTGACTCAGTGGTGCTGGTCACTCCCAAAAGTGATCCTGGTCACTCCCAAAAGTGGTCCACATGTCTTATGTTCAGGAGTGTGTCCATGCTGCTCAATATGGGTATGGTGGTGTAGTGATTGTGTTACTAGGCTGGTAATCCAGAGACCTGGAATAATAATCAAGAGAACACGAGCTCAAATCCCAGTTTGAAAATTTGAATTCAGTTTTTTTTTAAATCTGGGGAAAAAAAAGCTGGTATCAGTAAAAGTGACCAAGAAGCTGTCAAGAGTGTTGTAAAAATCCAACAGGTTCACTAATGTCCTTTAGAAAAGAAAACTTGCCATCCTTACCTGGTCTGGCCTGTAAGTGACTCCAGTCCTACATCAATGCGGTTGTCTCTTAACTGCCCTCTGAAGTAGCCTAGCAAGCTACTCAGTTGTATCAAACCACTACAAAGAACCCCCATAGACTAGCAGTTCAAGAAGATGGCCCACTAGCACCTTTACAGGGCAACTAAGGATGCCCACATCCTGAAAATAAATAAAACAAAATGCAATCATATGATAACATAACCCGGGTTTGACACCCTTTTGTGATCTGAACTGGATATTATATCTTTCACACTTGTCCTCATATGGTTTACCCAATTATTCAAATCGGCGAACTCATGTTTGGCATTTCATAAGGCATAGAAGATTCCAGGGTGTGATTGTTTCAATGAAAGAAATATTTTTACACTCTGGCTTGATACACAACATAAACCATGAGTATCTGTATTACATAGGATTGAGGCTTCTGAGGACATTATAAAAGAAATCTAACCAGCCATGCATCCCTAAAAGAAAGAAATTCAGGATATAATATTACAAATATTTTCTCAAAATTTACAATCTCAATGTCACATTTGGGGGCCTTTTAGTTATTGCTTTGTGGCAATTGGAGCTACCATTATGAGCTTACCAGAAGAGTCTTTATGAGCCACAGACACAAAGCAGCATTTTATGGCAGGGTGACTAAAGTATTCAGTAACAGGAACATGGGATTTTATTGGGAAAACACCCACTTATATAGAGAAGCGCAAAGATGCAAGGCCATTTAGGATACAAGAGCAGGAGAGAGAAATCGCCTAAGGAAAACAATGCAAGCTTAAGATTTTCTTCATCTGTTAGTTAAATTCAATACTCAGAAGCTAAAATTAAAATCAAAAATACTGACAAATGGAGTACAAGAATAAATGTTTCCTCATGACTTAAATTCCAAGTCATATACTGTCATAGCAGAAATTTGAAAGAGAATTGCATTGTTCTTTTGATAGCCACAATCAGCCTACTTGTACATGCCATATTGAAATAGCAGACTGCCAGAACAAAAGCTAGTTAAATGCAAAATAAAAAACATTATAGTCTTCAGAATAATTGCCTGCAATAACTCTCATTATAATTTCAATGTTAAAATTTGAGTTTTCAAAAGTAGGAATTTGAAACAGAGGATGGGGCATACACCTGGGTGAGGGATGTTCATTTCAATGGATTAGTGTTACAAGGTCTGAACAGCAACATATTTCCTGTATTGAAGATATAAACAGTTTCAAAATGTTGATGATATTTTAACAATGTCACATTCGCTCACCCCATTACTAGAAAATACTTCTAACTACTTGGCTCACTAGCAAATAGAATATAGTCACTAAAATTCATTTTGAAATTGCAAAAGAACTATTACAGCTTTAACAGTTATTAAGTATTCCTGAACAGGAATTTAAAAAAAAACTCCAGAGCTTTGGTCCTGACAAGGAACTGATGAGCTGGACAAGCAATAGGCAGTAAGCTGGTAGTGAAATAACCACGAAGGATAGAATACGAAGCATAAACACATCAATATTACTGCATTTGTAAGTTGCAAATTTAGCTAATTTAAGCTAGAAACTATCTCGGTCCTTTCTATTTGATAAAAATAGATGTATTTGATTTTAAAAAGCTGACTAATTTTTTCAAGTCTGTTATAAAAAGTTAGACATTCTGTTGCAGAAAGATATGGATTTCAGCCAATTAATATCTAACATATCTGCCCAAATGCAAATATATATTACAGAGACTACAGCATGAAAGCCAGGTTCATTGTGTTTTTGGGACAGGGTAAAAAACTGAGCAGCATCCTTCCTATATCCCATCAGAAATATTTGATTTTAAAAAGATAACTGGAAATATATTTGTCATTTTAAGAACATCCCATTTCAGTTTTATAAATACCGGGCACAATTTTACATTAATATATATTTATAAAGATGGAACAATAGGTTAACTCTACTTACCCCACAAGTTTGACCCTAGCAATTGCTGGAAGCACAGAAAGAGTTGCAGAAATTGCACTCAAATACTAACAGGTCAGCAACTAGATGAGAAAACCTGAATATTGGAAATCTTGAAAGCATAACGTTGGAAGTACACAATAGGTCCATCAGCACCCAGTAAGAGACAGATTAATGTTTTGGTGGAGACCCTGAAACAAAATTTATTAAAGGATCTCCTTCCAAAACATTAATTCACATTTTCTCTTTCAGATGCTAATAGTCACCATTTTCTGTTTTAAGCTTGGCAACTGATTAGCTCTTCATTTAAACTGTGCATACAACAATCAATGCTCTTAGGGACATGTGGCGAGTAATGCAAAATAAAGTCAGTTAAAAGAGTGGACAGGAAAACTCCCTTTATAAAAGTACTCCAGCAAATAGTTTATTCAGTTAGGACTACAAAACAACACGCTGTGCAAAACAGACCCTCGTACGAAAATAATCAAGTATCCCTCAACTGTCAGCTGCATTTAAAAGGCTTGAATCTGAGATTGTACCAACGTAATTCTTTGACAAAGATTTTAATTGTTCGTTATGATGGGCTTTGATTTGTTACATATATTAATAAACAAACCATTTGTGTTACAAAAAGACATTTATTCAGCATTGTTCTTTTACAAGATGTGCTAATTATAAAAAGATACAGGATATTTAATATTTGGTGTCATTATAAAGTTCAGCCATAAATCCCTTTGCAGTTACCTTGGAAGTGAGTAAAGGGTCAAATTCATTGTTTCTTTTTCGAAATTTGAATATTTGCACCTTGATAACACCCCCAAATTAACTAAACAGTAAGCTAATGTATTCAGATTCACCTGGTGCTACTTCAGTTAGACCACTCAACATTTCAGTTAACATGAAATATTTCTTGCAAAACAAACAAGAAATGTTAAAATGAAGAAAATTGTGTACTGATGTTTTTCATGAAACTTTGAACTAAGACATTATGGTCTTTAGTGCAAAAAAAAAACTATTAATAAGCATTGCACAGACATGAACTATAATAGGTTAATGCAGTTCACTTAAAAAGCTGTTCTGGTACATGTAGGACTAGATATTTGTGGATTTTGCACATTTTCTTTCCTATGTGCAGACATGTAGCTATAGGAAAATTACCCTCTTCTGCCTCTTATCAATTTATAACTTTTGTCCTAAACTCCTTCAGAACTATATCTTGCATTTCATTGCTTTCCAGTATGTAGCTTGCTCAATTTGCTCATTTGAAGAACTTTGATTTCCAATTTTTCTATTTCACTGTAAACACAATTCTTAGGATACAGCAAGAAAAATCATGAATGCCGGAAATCTGAAGTAAAAGTGGAAAATACTGAAAGTACACAACAGCTTTACCAGCATCTGAAAGACCCATTAACGTTCTAGGTGGAACCTTTTGAGAGGATCATGAGAATTTTTTTCTTTTTCAGGTGATAAGTAATCCCTGTGTATTTGAGCAGTTTTCTGTTCTTAGAAAAAAATATAATGCACTATATGCAGATAATTCCTTTTATAGGATCCACTTGTATCGACATTTTCTTTATCAAGAACCCCCACACCTCCATTTTATAATTGAAGCTCCTTCAGAAATAATTGTAAACTTTAACTGAAATGTTCTCAGGTCAGCATCACCTAAGCTTCTTTCCTAAGAACAGCTATATAGGATTAGAATTTTTTAAAAAATCACTGCAGCAGGCACATCTCTGTACAATGAAAGCCTGTAAATAGAAGTGAATGTTATTGAAAACATTTTAAAAAGCCAAAAAAGTTATCTGGCTGTATGCTCGCATCACTCTGAAGGTGTAATTGCATCACAAGTGGCAAGAAATATTGCACAAAGAATCCACACAGTTGTAGAGAAAGTAGTCTTGAAAGCATTTATCTGCCAGGTCTCCACAGAAACCAACCAAAAGGTTTTCTTCCTTTGTCACAGGAAATTGATACAGAAACCAAAACGGCCTATTCCAAACCAAACAGTCCCAGAGACGGGAAAAACAGGTAAAATATATTTTGGTTTGAGTCATTAATAAATTATTAAGATTTCAATAAATATTCCTGATCAGTGCCTCCTTTGGCAGCTTTCGAACCTTTATATATTGTCAAGCTAGACAGCGTTCAGTTTGCCATGCAAAGGCTTACATCCGAAGCAGCTCTTCTAAAGGTTAAAGTGTGCAATAATCAATCTATCCGATTTCCACAAATTGTGAACCTGTCTATTTCTAGTAGATCTTCCTTTGAAGAACGGTGCTTGCCATCAGATTTTTCCTGTGGTACTCCTTTGTCCTCTACATCGGGGGTTGTAAGAAACTGGTCAGAACTGCTGCTCGAGACGAGAGTTGATACACTTTCTGATAGGGATACAGGCTGGCTAATGACGGGCTCTGATTGCATTTCTTCTGCTGAAATACCTGTCAGAGTGAAATTATCCCATTATAGGTTTTGTAAATGAACACCAATACATTAAGACATTATGCCAAATCTTTTTTTTTTAACATGAACATACTTCCACAGTAAAATGCTTGCAAACATTCTGATTGTATCTCAACAGGATTTCCTCCATAAGATGCTAAATTAACATACAAAACCAGGTCAAAAAGTATTGCTATTTTCTGTAGTTTATACATGTGATTTTGTTACACTAAAATGTAGATCTTAAATTACGTTGCTATTTGTAAGGCTTTAGATTCCTTGTCTCTGTGTTCCAATAGTAAAACTTACTAGCAATATTAGTTTGCATTTCCTCCCAAGAATGACACAAAATTAATAGGAAACAATTTTAAGAAATGAATGTGAAGAATCTATAATTTAGTGGTGTGTTTGTGTGTCTGTATATGTATCATGGATTCTATTAATTGCTCACTTCCTGGGTCAAAATCAGATTTGAAGAAAAACTGATGGAATAGCAGTTGTTCAAGGATAAATGTATATAGCACCAAGTCAAAAATTCCCCACACAAAACTCTAGCCTTCCTCATAATTTAACAGCAGCGCCTGGAGAAAAGTTTTAGCTCTACACTATCAATAACTTACTAGCGATGTGAAAATATTTCAACTTTTTCCAGTCTACTCCAGGACAGTTATCCTGAAATTAGTTTCGTAACCATCTTTCAAGTACAAAAACTGCAAGTTGCCTGAAATCAATATAATTAGGTTTTTCAGGCTGTCGGGGTGCTGGTGTAACACATGCAGGTGAGAAACCAGGCAAATCGGCAGATAGGATTGAGGGGTGGCTAGGGTTGACACAAAAGAGAATAAGAGGAGGGGACAGGTGGATGTGAGGGTACGGCTAGCCTAAGACTGGAATTTGGGATTACAGACGGTGGTATAGGGCCTGGTAGTACTCGAGGTAAGAATGGGTGGGTGCATAGGAACTCCATAGGGTAAAAGTCTAGGGAGCGGGAGCACTCTTGGGACTGGCGCCAACTGAACAGTCAAGGGGTAAAGAATATTCATTTACAGAGGACCAGTTCAGGTCCTCATGAGGTCTCCAAGTACTTCACAGCAATAGATTATTATTTTTGTTGAAATGCAGTCACTTGTTATGTAGGCAAACATTGTAGCTATTTTGCATATAGCAAAGTCCCAAGAACAGCAAATGAATGAACGTGACCACGGTGAGATTTTACCTAAAATAAAATTTTGCCGGTTGTAAAAGTGACAGTTTTCTAATTGTCAAAAAGTGAAGTATACTCAAAGGCCAGGAATTATTGATAGGAAGGCCCAAACAAGCAATGCAAACTGTGGAAAGGCAATAGAACTCAAGCCCCAGATGAAGTTACTGCAGGTGCTTCGAGATAAAATAGTTATTATTTCTTTAAAAATTTCTTTTGTGTGTGTATGTTCTAATTTTTAGGTGTCAATAGGGTTGAAAGCAACATAGCAACTGAAAGGACAACAGAAAAGTATTTTTAAGCAATTTAAATGGTTTGTTTCGTGGCAATTGCTGGTTCCAGATTAGTAACAGGGGAAGGGAGGGAGGAGTTGGAATTGAGCATTTGACATGATTAGTTTTTTTTTAAAACCAGTTCATATTTGAACATGTCAACATGGTTAACTTAATAGATAGTGTCAACTCGATCAGTCAAACAAATATGACGCATCATTTTTCATGCCACAGAAACATTTAAAGTGTGATGTTTACATTTAAGGTATGACATGTGCTATATGCAAGACTTCTGTTTATACAGTACTAAAAAATATTTTAATCTGGATACAAACAAGACTCAAAGTTGTTGGAAGAAAATTACACTGAGTAATCTGAGCCAAAATATGTGATCAGAATGTTTTTTTCCATTATAACAGTTATTCTGAAAAGGAAACAATGCGACTAATACAAACCTTAAATTCTATCATGTTTCCAACAAGTTGACAGGAATTGCAGTAGAACACAAAGCTATCCTATCTGATTATCATCAGCTTCAGCTGATCTTTTTTCTCACTGATGTTGAAAAGATATGTAAATGAAGGCTGTGATTGGAACACACTGTGAAGGCCTTAATAACTGTATGAAACTCCATAGCTCTGTCATCAACTCAACATGCAGAATTCTATACAACACATTGATACTTGCGCTAAAACAAGATTTTATAATCGAATCATGTAAATATCACTGCAATTTGATTAATTTAACTGATCAACTAATTAAATGCATCTGATATTTTAAAAGTACAGAATTTTAGGGATGAAGTTTTGAGGTGGATTATTGGTTCATGGTTCAGTGTTCCACTTCCAGAGGGTTGGGGCATTAAATTGCAGTATGAAACATGATTTTTCATCTCTGCACTACTAGCCATTGACTAGTACAACCGTATAAAAAAATGTATCAAATATGACTTATTAATTCTATTAACGTGCAGCTTACCATGGAAAACCTTCACGGCACTCATTATCATCAAGTGCTTTGTCTCAGTGGGTAGCTTCCAAATATAACCAAAATGCTGCTGTATCAGAAATCACTGAACTGACATTCAAATTGTTAATTTGCATTCAAAAGATATTTTATGTTATAATTTGGGGAACACACTGATCTTGCGAACAGCAACATTATTAGGACATTTATCATTAGCTCATCCAAATGAAGCATTAGAAATACATTTTTAAGTGTCCTTTCTCTGGATAAAATGCTAAAAGTAGGTACCATATGAAAATTAATTACCTTGAGGTGATTTAACTTTGCTGACAGATTTCTTGGCAAGTTTCCCAGGGGTGCTGGCTGGTGGGGTTTGAAACAGTTTCTCCTCCATCTTGGCATCTTTCACATATTGGCAAGATTTCCCCAGCAACACAATGCTGTTAAGAACTTTAAGTGCAATCAACCTTGAAAGGGACAAAGCAAAAACTATGTTTACAATAGTAAAGGAAACTTGTAGCCAGAAGCAATCTATTGCTGCCAAACAGTCCATGCTTATCTAGAAATATGTCTATCAAGTGATACATAATCCTCTTTAAGAAACAATCTGTTACCAGGTACTAATGATCTGCATAATTTCTGTGGGAATTGGGAGGCAATGTAGATCAGTGAGGACAGGGAAGATGGGTGAGCAGGACTTGGTGCAGGACAGGATACAGGTAGCAGAATTTTGCATGAGCTGAAGTTTACTGAGTAATTGAATTCATTTAGAATCAAGTTGGAAAAATGGTTAACCACCTACATATTTTCATGCAACCTAAAATAAAACTAAGGATTAAGACAAATATTGCAATTGTGTATAATTCAACAATGCACAATTTAAACATATAAGTGATATAACTATAAATTCACACAAGTTCCCTGGCTCTGTACAAGGAAATGTCTGCTGATTGAGACTGCCCCCACCTCCAACCAGGAATAAAGGTGCACTGGAGCATCATTATGGTTCAAAGGCCAAACCTGGTTGTCCCCTGATTAACAGAGAAAAATGCTAAAAGGCAGTACATAAGATAGGCAAATTGTCTGGAACCTGTGCCACAACATCCATCAGCTTGGAGTATACATGCTCCAAATAAGTAACCCTTAAGGGTCATTTGGAAGTTATGCTTAACTCTACAATCTTCCAGTCAGGCCACACTTTGAGTGCACCATCCAGTTCTTGTCACTATGACAAAAGAGACATTTGGGTACTGAAATTTGTGCAGAGAAGAATCACAATACGAATATTCCTAACATCTGGACTGAGTTTTGAGGAAAGAATGCAGGAAGTACATAGTAGCAACAATAGCAAGTTGCATTTATTTAGCGCCTTTAAAATAAGAAAATGTCCCAAGGTGCTTCACAAGTAGGTGTTAAAAAAACGCCAAGCAGGAAGAGAGAAGTTAGATGGTATGACCAAAAATCTGAGGAGATTTTTTAAAAAGTGGAGAGAAAGGTAAAGAGGTTTAAGGAAGGAGTTCCAAAGATTAGGATCAAGGGAGCTGAACATTCTACCCACAGCGGTGGGGTGAAGGGAAAGCAGATGCACAGAAGGCCAGAGTCAGAGGAACGGAGAGTTTGGGAGCAAATACAGCACTGGAAGAGATTGCAGGGACAGGATGGAGCGAAGATTTTAAATGTGGTATATTGCAAGACCAAGAGAAAATGTAAATCAGCAAGAACATGGATGATGGATAGGTGGGATTTCGCATGGGACAGGATGGAGTTTATGGAGAGTGGAGGATTGGAAGCCAACAAGGAGAGTGTTAGGAGCAGTCGAGTTTAGAGGCAACAAAGGTGTGAATAATGGTCTCCATGGCACAGAGGCGGAGGTAATGGCAGAGGCAGACTATGTTCTGAAGGTGGAAGTAAGTGGTCTTGGTGATGAATAGGGTATGGGATTTAAAGTTCAGCTCACAGTTGAATAGGGTACTGACATTATGGATGGTCTGGTTCAGCCTAAGACAGCGGCCAGGAGGAGGACAAAGTTAGAGGCAATAGTGCGGAACCTGTATTGGGGGTCAAAAGATGATGGCTACAGCCTTCCTAATGACGAGGTGCAAGTTTTCACTCATCTGAATGTCAGAACATGGAGCTAGTCAAGAGGTCAAAAGATACAAAAATACACAATACAGGTCAAAAAAATGATGGACGTCTCGGCGCTCTACACTAGTATCCCCCACGATGACGGCATCGCTGCGACAGCCTCAGTACTCAACACCAACAGCCAATCTCCAGACGCCATCCCACAACTCATCCGCTTCATCCTGGATCACAATATCTTCACCTTCGACACCCAAACACAGGGAATAGCCATGGGGACCAAATTTGCACCCCAATACGCCAACATTTTCATGCACAAGTTCGAGCACGACTTCTTCACTGCACAGGACCTCCAACTAACGCTATACACCAGATACATAGACGACATTTTCTTCCTATGGACCCATGGTGAAGAATCACTGAAGAGACTACACGATAACATCAACAAGTTCCATCCCACCATCAAACTCACCATGGACTACTCTTCAGAATCGGTTTCATTCTTGGACACACGAATCTCCATCAAAGACAGACACCTCAGCACCTCACTCTACCGCAAGCCCACGGACAACCTCACGATGCTCCACTTTTCCAGCTTCCACCCTAACCACATCAAAGAGGCCATCCCCCATGGACAGACCCTGCGAATACACAGGATCTGCTCAGATGAGGAGGAACCTACAGACGCTGAAAGACGCCCTCGTAAGAACGGGATATGACGCTCGACTCGTCGATCGACAGTTCCGACGGGCCACAGCGAAAAATCGCATAGACCTCCTCAGAAGACAAACACGGGACGCAACCAACAGAGTACCCTTCGTCGTCCAGTACTTTCCCGGAGCGGAGAAACTACGCCATGTTCTCCGCAGCGTTCAACATGTCATCGATGACAACCAAGACCTCGCTAAGGCCATCCCCATGCCTCCACGTCTCGCCTTCAAACAGCCATCCAACCTCAAACAGACCATCGATCGCAGCAAATTACCCAGCTTTCAGGAGAACAGCGTCCACGACACCACACAACCCTGCCACGGCAAACTCTGCAAGACATGCCAGATCTTCGACACAGATACCACCATCACACGAGAGGACACTACCCACCAGTACATGGTTCATACTCCTGTGGCTCGGCCAACGTTGTCTACCTCATATGTTGCAGGAAAGGATGCCCCGGAGCATGGTACATCGGCGAGACTATGCAGATACTGCAACAACGGATGAACGGACACCGCACAACAATCGCCAGACAGGAGGGTTCCCTCCCAGTCGGGGAACACTTCAGCAGTCAAGGACATTCAGCCTCCGATCTTTGGGTAAGCGTTCTCCAAGGCGGCCTTCGAGACACACGACAACGCAAAATCGTCGAGCAGAAATTGATAGCCAAGTTCCGCATCCATGATGACGGCCTCAACCAGCATATTGGGTTCATGTCACGCTACATGTAATCCCACCAGCGAAAAAAAAGTTCTGTTTTTAATACAACTGGACATTCTCTCTCTCTCTCTGCCTTTCGGGTCTCTTTCTCTCTCTGTCTTTGTGACCTGACCCATTGTGTATTCATTATACTGGGATGTAATGTTTTCCGTGGCTAACCTGTCTGAACACCAACGACACCTTTGATTGCTGTGATCGTCTCCCAGCCAAGGTGTTATAGGGGGCAGTTGGAAATATTATCTGTAATCACCAGGCATTGTTCTCTGACTATATATGCTATGCGTTTTTAGAATCCCTTCACTCACCTGACGAAGGAGGAAAGCTCCGAAAGCTTGTGATTTAAAATAAAACTGTTGGACTATAACCTGGTGTTGTGCAAGTCCTTACAAAAAAAAGACTGACTGATCTTTCCAGCCTGTCCCAACCAGATATGGTGCAGTCTATGTGTACCCCCAGCCATGCAATTTCCTGGGAGAGGCAGAGCCCGTGCCTGTGAATGACGTTGTCGAGGGGCAGCATGTAAGAACATAAGAAATAGGAGCAGGAGTAGGCCAATCGGCCCCTCGAGCCTGCTCCGCCATTCAATAAGATCATGGCTGATCTGATCCGATCCTAACCTGAAATCGAAATTCATGTCCAATTTTCTGCCCGCTCTCCGTAACCCCTAATTCCCTTTACTTCTAGGAAACTGTCGATTTCTGTTTTAAATTTATTCAATGATGCAGCTTCCACAGCTTCCTGGGGCAGCAAATTCCACAGACCTACTACCCTCTGAGTGAAGAAGTTTCTCCTCATCTCAGTTTTGAAAGAGCAGCCCCTTATTCTAAGATTATGCCCTCTAGTTCCAGTTTCACCCATCCTTGGGAACATCCTTACCGCATCTACCCGATCAAGCCCCTTCACAATCTTATATGTTTCAATAAGATCGCCTCTCATTCTTCTGAACTCCAATGAGTAGAGTCTCAATCTACTCAACCTCTCCTCATATGTCCGCCCCCTCATCCCCGGGATTAACCGAGTGAACCTTCTTTGTACTGCCTCGAGAGCAAGTATGTCTTTTCTTAAGTATGGAGACCAAAACTGTATGCAGTATTCCAGGTGCGGTCTCACCAATACCTTATATAACTGCAGAAATATCTCCATGTTTTTATATTCTATCCTCCTAGCAATAAACGCCAACATTCCGTTGGCCTTCTTGATCACCTGCTGCACCTGCATACTAACTTTTCGATTTTCTTGCACCAGGACCCCCAGATCCCTTTGTACTGCAGTACTTTCCAGTTTCTCGCCATTAAGATAATAACTTGCTCTCTGATTTTTCCTGCCAAAGTGCATAACCTCACATTTTCCAATATTGTATTGCATCTGCCAAATCTCCGCCCACTCACCCAGCCTGTCGATATCCCCTTGTAGGTTTTTTATGTCCTCCTAACTCTCTACTTTCCCTCCCATCTTTGTATCATCTGCAAACTTTGATATGTTACTCTCGGTTCCCTCCTCCAAATCGTTAATATAGATTGTAAAGAGTTGGGGACCCAGCACCGACCCCTGCGGAACACCACTGGCTAATGGTTGCCAGTCCGAGAATGAACCATTTATCCCAACTCTCTGCTTCCTGTTAGATAACCAATCCTCCACCCATGCCAGAATATTACCCCCAATCCAGTGATTCTTTATCTTGAGCAATAATCTTTTATGTGGCACCTTGTCGAATGCCTTCTGGAAGTCTAAATACACTACGTCCACTGGTTCCCCTTTATCCACCCTGTACGTTATGTCCTCAAAGAACGCAAGCAAATTTGTCAGACATGACTTCCCCTTCGTAAAGCCATGCTGACTTTGTCCTATTAAATTATGTTTACCCAAATGTTCCGCTACTGTCTCCTTAATAATAGACTCCAAAATTTTACCCACCACAGATGTTAGGCTAACTGGTCTATAATTTCCAGCCTTCTGCCTACTACCCTTTTTAAATAAGGGTGTTACATTAGCAGTTTTCCAATCTGCCGGGACCTTTGCCGAGTCCAGAGAATTTTAGAAAATTATTACCAAAGCATCCACAATCCCCACTGCCACTTCCCTCAAGACCCGAGGATGGAAGCCATCAGGTCCAGGGGATTTATCCGCCTTGAGTCCCATTAATTTACTGAGTACCAATTCCTTAGTGATTTTAATCGTATTTAGCTCCTCCCCCCCCAGAGCCCCCTGTTTGTCCAGTGTTGGGATATTCTTAGTGTCCTCTACCGTAAAGACAAACAAAATATTTGTTCAGCATTTTTGCCATCTCCATGTTTCCCACCATTAATTTCCCGGTCTCATCCTCTAAGGGTTTGCCTTAGCCACCCTTTTTCTTTTTATATAACTGTAGAAACTCTTGCTATCTGTTTTTATATTTTTTGCTAATTTCTTTTCATAATCTATCTTCCCTTTCTTAATCAATCCTTTAGTTACTTTTTGCTGTCTTTTGAAGACTTCCCAATCTTCTATCCTCCCACTAAGTTTGGCTACCTTATGTCCTTGTTTTTAGTCGGATACTATCCTTAATTTCTTTACTTAGCCACGGATGGCTGTCATTTCTTTTACACCCTTTTTTCCTCAGTGAAATATATTTGTTTTGAAAGTTGTAAAATAATTCCTTAAATGAACACCACTGCTCATGTACCGTCTTACCCTTTAATCTATTTTCCCAGTCCACTTTAATCAATTCCGCTCTCATACCATCATAGTCTCCTTTATTCAAGCTCAGTACGCTTGTTTGAGAACCAACCTTCTCACCCTCTAATTGGATATGGAATGTAACCATGTTATGGTCACTCATTCCAAGGGGATCCTTAACTAGGACATTATTAATTAATCCTGGCTCATTACACAGGACCAGGTCCAAGGTTGCTTGCCCCCTTGTAGGATCAGTGACATACTGCTCAAGAAATCCATCCCTAATACACTCAATAAACTCTTCCTCAAGGCTGCCATGCCCAATTTGATTTGTCCAGTTAATATGATAGTTAAAATCCCCCATAATTATAGCTGTTCCCTTATTACATGCCCCAACTATTTCCTGATTAATACTTCTTCCAGCAGAGTTGCAACTATTAGGAGGCCTATATACTATGCCCACTAGTGTTTTTTTCCCCTTATTATTCCTTATCTCTACCCAAACTGTTTCATTATCCTGATCCTTTGTCCCAATATCATTTCTCTGTATTACAGTGATTCCTTCCTTTATTAACATAGCCACCCCACCTCCCCTTCCTTCTTGCCTGTCCTTCCTGATTGTTAAATACCCTGGCATATTTAATTCCCAGTCGTTGTCACCCTGCAGCCATGTTTCTGTAATGGCCACAAGATCATACCCATACGTAGTTATTTGTGCCGTTAACTCGTCCATTTTGTTACGAATGCTATGTGCATTCAGATGAAGAACTTTCAAATATGTTTTGAGACACTTAATTCCTGCTTTTTCCTTTTTTAACACTTTACCTTTTACTCCATACCTTCTATCCCTTCCTGACACACTTTCCTCTGTCTCCCTGCTCAGGTTCCCAACCCCCTGCCACAGCTTCGATGCTGGGTTAATCACCCTACGCCTTCTAGTTTTTATTTTATCTGTCGTGCCTAAAGTACACTTTCTTTCCGCTGCTCTACGCTTTTCCCTTTCACTTGTTCTTGAACAACTGTTTGTACTATTTGTATTGTAGATTTCCCCTGGGTCTTCCCCTCTCTTGCTGCTCTCAACTTTATTCCCTTCTGACTCCCCGCTCAGGTTCCCATCCCCCTGCCACTCTAGTTTAAACCTTCCCCAACAGCACTAGCAAACACCCCCGCGAGGACATTGGTCCCGGTCCTGCTCGGGTGTAACCCGTCACGCTTGTACAGGTCCCACCTTCCCCAGAACTGGTCCCAATGTCCCATGAATCTAAATCCCTCCCTCCTACACCATCCCTGCAGCCACGCATTCATCCTGTCTATTCTCCTGTTCCTATACTCACTAGCACGTGGCACCGGTAGTAATCCTGAGATCACTACCTTTGAAGTCCTGCTTTTTAATTTATCTCCTAACTCCTTAAATTCACCTTGCAGGACCCCATCCCTTTTTTTAAACCTATGTCGTTGGTACCAATATGGACCACGACTACTGGCTGTTCACCCTCTCCCTCCAGAATGCCTTGCAGCCGCTCTGTGACATCCTTGACCCTAGCACCAGGGAGGCAACATATCATCCTGGAGTCACGTTTGCGGCCGTAGAAATGCCTATCTGTTCCCCTTACAATTGAATCCCCTATCACTATAGCCCTGCCACTCTTCTTCCTCCCCTCCTGTGCAGCAGAGCCACCCGTGGTGCCCCGAACCTGGCTCTTGCTGCTCGGGAGCCAAGTCCAGATCCTTAAGTGACCCTGGAGGTGACAGTGCAGGGGAGCGAAGTGAAGCCATTGTTGAAGATGCACTCATTGCATTCGGATAAAAAGGAAAAGAACTATGCAAGGGCAGTCCTATTGAGGTGGTGAGAAAGCAAAAGAGGAGGAGAGGCAATGGTGATGAATGGTATTGTCAATTATTTGGAACGTTGTGGAAAGGTTGAGAGGGAATAAAGCACCATGGTCACAGTCACAGAGGATGGTAATCTTGTGACATGGGTCAGTAATTGGTTAGGAGTTAAGAGATAGAGAGTAGTGATTTACCAAGAAGCTCCTGGATGAAAGGATTCAATCATAAAACTGCCCAAAATACTATTCAGAGTACAGAAAGTTGCTGTACCCTTCAGGACACTTCTAGGTATCAGACTCATTCCTTTCTCCTCCAGTGGGCCACTGATTTATCAATGCTTGCCATTACAAATATGGAGACAAGCCATTGTTGTCTTCTAGCTTATACTCAAAAAAAGACAGCAAGCTATATAGACCATCTCAGTGTACTTCAAATCTGGTTGAATTTTCAAATATCCTGATACTATATTAATCACTATTTTTGCTCTAACTTATACAGGTTTGATTATATGGCTTCACGTGTCTTGATCCAGACAACATTGAATGGTTTTGCGCTACACCACATGGATGAAGGGAACAGTGTCTCCCTTGATGTCAGTATTGTTAGCTCATCACCGTTCACACCCGACAATCAGGAAAATACCATATTCCAACAGCTTCCCTGCAGACTTCTAGAAAAAAATGGTCCCAAGATCTGCTCCTCTTATTGCATTCTATTATAACAGTTATTCAGGCTCCACACCAGATAAGACAGCTATATCTCAATTTGAATAAAAGGGGGAAAAATGCCATGAAGATGCCTTCTATGTGCACATTTCCATTCTTAATTGTGTTGCTTTGGCCAACCTGAACAATTTAATTACTAGATCACGTCAGTCAGCCCAAATGGGTTTTATCTATGGGAGGCAATCTTATGATAATGTCCACAGGCTTTTAAATTTCATTTATAGCACTAGTTCATTTACTGATTCTAATTTGATACTCTCCCTTGATGCTGAGAAGCCATCATTTGTTTCAAATGCTGTAAGTCTGTATCTTATGTGTGGAAGTATTTTGCATTTTCTATGGTATGGGGGGGATATTGTATTCGATTCAAAATCTTGAACCAACGTTGCTGCTTGTTCCTTAGGGCATTCCTGTTCTGTCTGACTGTGGAGACTTAAATATATGTTGTACCGCATATAGTTTTATAACCTTATTTGTTCCTGAAGTTCATGGTTTTAATATTAAAATTTTGTGCTCGACACCCTGCTGCTGTGCTCCACTCCATGCTGCAGAAATTACATACTCTTGCCAAAGAATTTGGTTT
This sequence comes from Heptranchias perlo, assembly GCF_035084215.1. NCBI lineage: Eukaryota > Metazoa > Chordata > Chondrichthyes > Hexanchiformes > Hexanchidae > Heptranchias > Heptranchias perlo. Next base: position 108,477,165 of record NC_090325.1, on the reverse strand, counting down.
AGTTGCTGCAAATATCATCCTTGAGGTGCCATAGAATTTTAGGACCCTGGCTATATGAAAGAATTAAGTTTTTATTTTATACAGTTGGTGAAGGTAAAGGCCAAATCAAAAGGCAACAATGCACAGAGGAGAACCAACTCAGGAAAAAAGCATAAGTAATAAAGTGAATCACTTCTAGGAGCAGACTGGGGCACTTACAACAAAACTGCATCTGCAAACATTACCCTTTTGCTATTAACTGCAATCTGGTGCAGTAAACTGACATATGGGGTAGAATATTTCCTAAATAGTTCTGAAACTTAAATGTAGTTTAATATGGTATAATTTTCATAAATATTTCAAGTTTTATGATTCATGGCATAGAATCACATTTTTATTATTCTTAGAATATCTAGCTATCTGTTCAATTTGTCTGCCACTCCATAAACTCTAATGTTGCACACAAAGATTTAAGTGCTGTATAGAAATGTTTGCATGGAAAGTAAACGGCATTTTAAATTGTGTGTTCAGTAGTTACATGGAAATCTAATTTTATAGCCAAACAAGCTTTTTGTATCCCATCACACAAATCACGAACTGTGAATGTGCCAACCTATAAAACTAGCAAAAGTGAACAAGAGCCCAAAAAGCTGACAACGCAGTAACAATTGCAGTGAGACACAGGCTTGTAACTTAAGCTGTAGGTATACCCAACATTTCTTCATTTGAAACTGGAGAAAACAAACCAAAAACACATGAAAGCCTGAAGGCAGACACATATGTTGAAGGCACAAGATTTATTTTCTAATTGGGGGGGGGGGGGGGGGGGGGGGGGGGGGGGAGGAGGTCTGGGCATGTTGCTCCCCACACTCTGCAGAAAATGTAGATTTTTGACCCTTTAGTCCAGTTTCCAGAAATTTAAATGAATTTACATGAACATTATAGTATTTAATCTAAAAGAATAAGATTTGATACTGTCCCTTGATGCTGAGAACCCTTCATTTGTTTCAAATGCTGCAAGTCTGTATCCTATATCTGGGAGTTCTTTGCATTTCATATGGTATAGTGGGGGGGTGGGGGGTACTGTATTCGGATCACAGTTGCTTGCTCACTTCACTGAAAACTATGGAATTAATTATTTTCCTTCTGTCTGAAATTTCTTTCTCCCATTAGCAGCAAGTCACCTGGCACTGGGAGAAAAAAGTTTTAATTCATTTTCTCTTCTTAAAAAAAATTGCAAAATAGCAAACTGGGGATTCAAATTCTGTCTGACTGACCATAGAGCCATTGGGAGGAATTTTAACCCCCAAGAACGGGTGGGTTGGAAATTAAAATTAATGATTTTTCCAGCGTGACTGGCTCCAACGCGGCCACATCCAGGTTGAACGGAGGCTTGTTTGGATGCATGCGAGTAACCTACTCGCCAGAGGCGGTTCCATAATTAGTGCAGGCGGGAGGGTAGTTATCGGAGCAATTAATGTCATTATGAGACATTAATTAGGTCTTTTTAAATTGATTTTAAGAGACCTTCAAATTTAACGCCCCTAGCAGGGTTTCCCGGGGCTCATGAATCTCACCATGAAATAAGTGCCTTTATTGCACTGCTTGTGGGCCAGGAGGTGCAGAAGGGCTTCCCTGCAGCTCACCAAGCTTACATGTAAAAAGACCCTGCATTCGGCCGACCCCCTCCACACCATGATGTCCGATTCCCCCCCTACAGTGTCCGACTCATTCCGACTTCCCCCACGACGTCCGACTCATTCCGACTACCCCCACGACGTCCGACTCATTCCGACTTCCCCCACGACGTCCGACTCATTCCGACTTCCCCCACGACGTCCGACTCATTCCGACTTCCCCCACGATGTCATGATGTCCGACACCGCCCCCATGTTGTCCGACTTTTCTCCCCCCCCCCCCCGCCCCGAAGTCTGAATCTTCCCCCCCAACCCGATTTCCGACTCTTCCCCACCCCCCCCCACCCCCCACCAACCGATCTCCGACTCTCCCCCACCGCTGCCTGACTTTCTTTTCCCCCCCCAACCGATGCCCAACTTCCTCTCCCCACTCCCAGAAAACGATGCCCGACCTCCCCCCAACCCCAATACAAACCCTGAAGACTCCGATCTCTCCCCGGCAGCTTTCCTGCCCGACGGGCAGCCAGGCTTTCAATCTGGCTGGCAGCCGGGCACAAAGCCTGGAAGTAAAAATGTAATCCTTCAATTAAGTTGCAATCGCAGAATCTGACCCCATAACTTTACTTCTGGGTTTCGCATCTGAAAAAATTCCACCCTGCACTCTTCCCGGCTCAGAGTAAATATCAGGGCCGTTATAGTTCGGGGTGTCGGCAGCAAATTTAGAACTGTACACACTATTTCAAAATGCTGACCCCTTCACTCATGCTAAATGGTGGTGCGTTTGTAAAGTATGAACATTTTTAAAATTAACCAGAATGCACCATTGTTAATAAACGTTTACATAAAGATACCACATTCTGGTTAATTTCAAAAATGTTCATTCTTTACAATTGATATGATTTAAAAACTTAAAAAAAGACACTTGGGTTTTCAACAGACCAACAAGACCATAATTTCCCCAAAAGCTATCTCAACAATCACTCTCCCCGTCCACCTTCGGTTCACAGACTTTACTCCCTCAAATAGAGCTCAGAGACACCATACTCCCTCCAACCCTCCCAGTTCATACTGATACTCTTCTCCCAACCCTACCTCAATTCAACTCAACTCAATTCTTGTCTCCTCTTCTCTCCACCCATCCCAATTCATGCTGGTATTTTTTCCCCCTCTTCCCCTTCCCTCAGCTTAACCTGCAACATCAATATTTAGCTGCTTCATCAATGACCTTCCCTCCATCATAAGGTCAGAAATGGGGATGTTCACTGATGATTGCACAGTCTTCAGTTCCATTCACAATCCCTCAGATAATGAAGCAGTCCGTGCCCGCATGCAGCAAGACCTGGGCAACATCCAGGCTTGGGCTGATAAGTGGCAAGTAACATTCGTGCCAGACAAGTGCCAGGCAATGACCATTGACCAGAAACTTAACTGGACCAGCCACATAAATACTGTGGCTACAAGAGCAGGTCAGAGGCAGGGTATTCTGCTGCGAGTGACCACCTCCTGACTTCCCAGAGCCTTTCCACCATCTACAAGGCACAAGTCAGGAGTGTGATGGAATACTCGCCACTTGCCTGGATGAATGCAGCTCCAACAACACTCGAAGCTCGACACCATCCAGGACAAAGCAGCCCGCTTGATTGGCACCCCATCCACCACCCTAAACATTCACTCCCTTCACCAAAGGCGCACTGTGGCTGCAGTGTGTACCATCCACAGGATGCACTGCAGCAACTCGCCATGGCTTCTTCGATAGCACCTCCAAAACCCGCGACCTCTACCACCTAGAAGGACAAGGGCAGCAGGCACATGGGAACAACACCACCTGCACGTTCCCCTCCAAGACACACACCATCCCGACTTGGAAATATATCGCCGTTTCTTCATCGTCGCTGGGTCAAAATCCTGGAACTCCCTACCTAACAGCACTGTGGGAGAACCTTCACCTCATGGACTGCAGCGGTTCAAGGCGGCGGCTCACCACCACCTTCTCCAGGGCAATTAGGGATGGGCAATAAATGCTAGCCTTGCCAGTGACGCCCACATACATGAACGAATAAAAAAACAACTTACCCTTCACCCTCCCCCTGTTCAAGCTGGTGCTCTTCTTCCCCTCTTCCTGGATCACGCTGGGACTCTTCTTCCCTCTCTGAAACCTCCGCCTCCCAGTTCATGCTGCCATTTTTTCCCCTCCATTCATGCTGGCACTCTATCCCGCTTCCCCCTCAATTCATGCTGGCATTCTTCTCACCCCTCTCTCAACATCACACTCAGACCATGCTGTATGCAATTCAATGTCACTGAATGCGGTGGGTGGGAATTCCTGATCTCAAAAATTCCCACCCACAGTGTTCAGTCTCTTATAACAGCAATAGCCAAAAGGTAGGAATCTGGGAGCAGTGTTGGTGACGGGAAAAAGGAGCCGGGAAAAAGAAGCCAACTGCACTTGAATTTAGGAACCAGCACTTTACCACAAATGTCCCTTAATGGCAGTCTTGGTACCTTTAAGAACTCCAAAAAACAGCAGAAACAAATAGATTGTAGGCATGACTATCACATTAGGCAGGAAAGCTCCAAATTTAATTCCCCATAAAGGTATTACCATCACAGAACCCCGGGTTCCACTCCAGATTTAAATATAAATTTTTAACAAATATTTATATCTGGTTTTACCAAACAAGCATGGAGACAAAGAAGGGGACATTAACGTAAAAAGTGTTCATTTCCTACATTTTTCTGCCTTCAACAGATTATCAATTTTTACTGACTTTAGAAATTAGCAAAACATTGATCATTTGTGGTAAGATATTCTACATTCCAAAAACTCAAGTTTCTTCGAATCTCCTTTAAGTATAAAGTGCTTATATTAAAATCATGACCTTGTCTATGATTTCTCTACTAATGGAAATAATCTATGTTTACCCTGTCTATTTCCTTTGTATTTTGAACATTACTGCAGAAGTCTATTTAAATTTACATAATCACAGTTCTAATAATTCAGTTCCAACTGGTAATTGATTTTGATCTGGAATGAAAGTAAAACAAACAAAATTGGGAATTTAGAAACAAATACCGAGATCTTTAACATCAACTGAGGTCGCTCGTATCATATCCCTTTCTCATTTCTTCTATGTATCCACTGCCTGACCCGATCACCTTCCAACTTCCTCGCATATGCCCCTTCACTCTCTAACTTTTCCAGCCTTTCACTCATTATGGCTGATATCTGACAATGTTCTCAATGGTTGGCTCCGCCTTCAATACGTTCATTCCCATTAGATCCCAACTGATCTCCAAACTGCTCTGCTCCTCCGTGGCAGCAAATCCACAGCTCAAATTTGAGCGTACATGGCGAGTAACTGACCTGGCTGTCCAACAACAGCTCTCCATGGTGATCTTCGAGTCGTATAAACTGCCCTTCTTCACAACAATTTTCCCTAAGTTCCACTTACAGCACCCTCCATCCTTACCTCGGATAACAAGCGTCAGGAGCACATGGATCATTTAGTTGCCAAAATCAAGGCCCTCCATTCTTTGTCCTTTGAAGCCCCACTTGCTCGTTATCGGATTCCCTAATTCTCTCTCCTTTCCTTTTTCAGAAATGCTGCCTGGCCTTTCTTCATCTCCCTGACCCCCAGCCCATCTCTCACTTACAAATTTATCTTGTCCATAAACCCTACCACCTGGTCCCTCTTACCCCTCCAGTCCCAGCTCCTGATTAGTCAATTTCTGCTCCTCCGTTTCATGTTTGTTGACATCAATCTGTTCCTATCCTTTGGCAAAGAATTAAAGCCTGGGTTTTCCAATTTTCAGTTGCATTCATGAGCTGGTGATGACTTGGCGACATCATTTGCCCCATTTTGCATCATTACAGCCTCCGTTGCACCAAATCACATTCTCTCTCGCATAAAACAGATGCCTTTCCTCTTGACGCAAGAGGAAATGCAGAAGTTTATTTAAGGAGCCCAGCAGGAAAATTGGAAGGAGTTAAACAAAGCTTATTCCTCAGTTGATTTTAATGAATTATTTTCCTGTTTTTTTTTTAAAACTGTTGACAATCGCTTTATCATGTACGTTTGTGCCTTAAGTTGCAGGGCTGCCACCCTTCACCCAAAAAAAAACTGCAAAGCGTACAACACGTTTCTTTTGACTTTTGAATAGTTCCTAAAACAGGGCCTTTATCCTGCAGTAGTTTATGAAATCCAGGGCATCATACAAACTACTGAGTCAATTTTACTAAATGTTACCATTGGTGTAGAGCGTTAGCCGCCAGCAGTGCATATTGGGAATTCGGGTGCATGCTCCTCGGATGCTCCACTCATTAAAATCAAAGGACAGAAAATTATTGGGAGCATGCATCCAAATTCCCAGTAGGTACTTTAAGGGGGGTTACACTCAACGCTGAGTGTGCAATTGCATATAATTGGCTCCAAAGAGCATCCAATCTGAAATGGCAAAATTTTATAAAATGGTGCTCTCCTGCAGAACTCCTCAAAACCGTTGAGCCTGTTACAGGTGCATATAACAGCAACATCAGTTTTATGTGACCCACTAATTTCTCGCTTTATGTGAGGCACAGAGCGATTATGTCTGCAACATCTCAATTAATTCTTAATTGGAACCAATCTGATTTTTACCCACTTTTGAACATGTACAATTTAAAATTTCTCACATGGAAAACTACAAAGATTACAAAAAATTACAAAGAATGTACAGCACAGAAACAGGCCATTCAGCCCAACAGGTCCATGCCGGTGTTTATGCTCCACAAAAGTATCCTCCCACCCTGCTTCATCTAACCCGATCAAAATATTCTTTTATTCCCATCTCCCTCGTGCATTTATTTAGCTTCCTTTTAAATGCATCTATGCTTGTCGCCTCAGCTACTCCTGTGGTAGTGAGTTCCACATTCTTACCACTCTCTGGGTGAAGAAGTTTCTCTTGAATTCCCTATTGGACTTGTTAGTGGCTATCTTATATTTATGGCCTCTAGTTCTGGTCTCCCCTGCAAGTGGAAACATGATCTCTACGTCTGCCCTATCAAACCCTTTCATAATCTTAAAGACCTCTATCAGGTCACCCATCAGTCTTTTTTTATCTAGAGAAAAAAGCCCCAGCCTTTTAAATCTTTCTTGATAGGTATAACCTCTCATTTCTGGTATCATCCTAGTAAATCTTTTTTGCACCTTCTCCAGTGCCTCTGCATCCTTTTTATAGTGTGGAGACCAGAACTGTTTGTAGTACTCCAAGTGTGTTCGAACCAAGGTGCTCTATACAAGTTTAGCATAACTTCTGTTTTTCAATTCTATTCCTCTAGAAATTAACCCCAGTGCTTGGTTTGCTTTTTTAAAAAAATGGTCGTATTAACCTGCGTCACTACTTCTAGTGATTTGTGTATCTGTACCCTATAATCCCTCTGCTCCTCTACCCCATTTAGACTCTTATTATCCAAGGAGTATGTGGCCTCATTATTCCTACCAGAATGTACCAGCCCACACTTACCAATACTGAAATTAATTTGCCAATTACCCGCCCATTCTGCAAATTTATTGATGTCGCAGTCCTATTCAGCGTTAACTATGCCCCCCAATTTGGTGTCATCCACAAATTTTGAAATTGTACTTCCGATTCCCAAGTCCAAATTGTTTATATATGGTGGACAACAATGGTCCCAACACCAATCCTTGTGGAACACTAATTCCCACCTTTTGCCAGTTTGAGCAACTACCTTTAACACCTACTCTCTGTTTTGTGTTTTGTAGCCAGTTTGCTATCCATTCTGCTATTTGGCCCCCGACTCCACATGCGCTGACCTTAGTCGTAAGTCTACCATGCGGTACCTTATCAAAGGCCTTTTGAAAATCCAAATATATTAAATCTTCTGCATTGCCCTTGTGTACACTTTGTTACTTCTTCAAAGGATTCAATAAGGTTAGTCAAGCAGGATCTTCCCTTTTGAAATCAGTGTTGACTATATTATATTTTTGGTTTCAAGATGTTTCTCTATTACATCTTTGAGTAAAGATTGCATTATCTTTCCTACCATCGACATTAAGCTAATTGGTCGATAATTCGCTGGACTTGTTCTATCTCCCTTTTTAAATATAGGAATCAAATTAGCTGTCCGCCAGTCCTCTGGCACTATTCCCTTTTCTAGTGAATTTTTATATATATGTAATAGTGCCTCTGCTATCTCTTCCCTAACTTCTTTTAGTATGTGCGGATGCAATCCATCTGGACCTGCGGTTTTATCCTCTCTAAGTTTGATTATTCTATCAATTATCTCCTCCCTTTCTATCTTAAACGGCTTTACATCTTTTTTGATCTCTTCTTCTAATGTCGTGCCCACCATACTAGTCTCCCTGGTAAATACTACTCTCCTAAAAAAGTTTTAATTTTGACTAGAAGGGCGAGTGAGAGTCAGGCTTGGGCAACAAACCAACCCTACTTTATCTGGCATCAGAATTATGTGATCCTTCAGGCCCATCTGGAATTCCTATCCCAGATCAGAACACCATTCCATATAAGTCAGGGAATAATCCTCCACAACTTTTACCATCTTCCTCATAACATTCACGCACTATAGAAGGTGCTCATCAAAGATAGAACTATGCCTCTCAGAAAACAAATTCAGTTTCTTTGTGTCCCACAGCTTTAAAACAACTCCGATAACAACTTGCTTTATACAGCACCATTAACTTAGAAAACATCCAACGGCACTTTACCTGGGAAAGTGGTAAGCAGGAAGAAGAAAAACAAAGAGAAAAAAAATTATCTCTTTCAATTGCTGCAGCTGATTTCCCTTGTAATTGGCATTAATATTGTTATAATAACCTGCAGACATACTTGGTTTGTAAGGAGTGACCAACAACATGTAAATGCTCCAATTAGTGTTCTACGTTTGTTCCAAATACTTTAAGGATTATTAGTGAAGTTTTATCGTTGAACGAGAGAGACTTGAGTCATTCGCTGGCAATGTCTGAGTGCACTGAATACCCTATCATCAGGATACAAAAGGCGAAGAACAATACTGACCAGGCCCTTACCATTGTTACTTTTATCTGGATCAAACTGATCCTTAAAGTACTTGGGGTAGAGTTTCCGCTTTGGATGCAATTGGGAAATTGTATCCAAAATGTGCCCGAAATTGCGCTGGTTAGGTTGCAGTTCAAGTTTCCGCTAAAATGCATTCGCATAATCACAAACATAAAATCTTCCTTGAACCAGTGCACTCAGGCAGTGTTAAAGAACCTAATTGTTTTTTTTTCTTTGCATTAAAAATATTAATTGATTTATTTAAAGCAGTAACCTGGTGCAGTTTTATTAATACAGCTGAAAATGCATTTATCACAAAAAATAAGCATTTTGAATAAGAGTGTCGAGTCCTCCACTTGAGTAACCTGATTTTAAATCACTGAAAATGACTTTAAAACACTATACGGAATCATTTACTAGTTTCATTGGTGGGCACTAGTCAGTTTCTTAGTAAATTAAACATTTTTTGACATGTAAAAACTTTTATAACATACCAGCTGGTGCCTGTGCGTCCAAGGAAATGAGCGCAATTTGAAGAGCCTTCCCGAACTAGCGCAATTGGTGGAAACTGGCAATGTTGAACTGGGGATGTGGCCAGTTTTGTGGGTGGGGCCTGATCTGGGCGAATTGAATCTTAAACCAGCTTAAAAGATCGTGGAAAACCCTAAAGTAAGTGGTTTTGGGCGTAACTCACTTTTAAAATTACCCGATCTTTTGCGCTGCTTCGGCCAATTGCGCTGGAATCTAGCTGAAAAACTAGTGGAAACAAACAGAAACTCTATCCCCTGGTGTCTACCGGGTAAATTTTAACCCCACAAACGGGTGGATTGGGGGCAGGTGAGAAGGTAAAAATTGTAAAAAATTAAAACCCGACCCCAGCTTGCCTCCAACCCACCCACTTCTGGTTTTAACAGAGGCGGGTCGAAGGGAGGGCGACCAACCCACTCTCAGGAGGTGGGTCGGTCAGTGAAAGCTTTTAAAGAGGCTGCGGGCTTCCGTTTTGACAGCTTTCATAATTTTAACTCCTGGGGGCTGGGTTTCCCAGGCCTTCTGCTTCATGCCACGCAAGAGGAGGTGAAAAGAACCGGCTCAGCAGGTAAGTGCCTTTGTTGCACTGCTTGTGGGCCAGTAGGAGCAGGAGTGCATCCCCAGGCCCAACAAGCCAACCTGCCACAATCCCACACGTGATTGACATCCACTACCACCCCCCACCAAAATCTCCAACCCTCCCACGATCTCAGACCCCCAACAACCCCCCGATGACCGACTCTCTGCCCCCGTCAAATCTAAGACTGCTGGGATTTACTCCCTAGCTCTTCTCCTGTTCGACTGACAGCCAGCCAGTCAGTCTGACTGACTGGCCTGTTGGGCGGGAAACCTATAAAATTAAAAGACGTCCTTACCTCAAAATTGCAAGGACATCCAGGAAATCCGTACTTCCGGGTTTCCCGTCAGGAATCCCCCCCCCCACCGACCACCTCTTCCCGGCTCCTGGTTAAAATTTACCGCCAAGTGTCAAGAATGTATTTATTTTTCTTGGTGCCTTCAGCATACTGTTTACCATCACTTCGGGTTGTACAAATACACTGTGACAACTAAAACAATCCTTCAGTAGTGTTTCACAATATGTGGTCACAGTTGAAGTAATTTTGTAATGGTAACTCCTTCAATAAAGTACTATTATAAATCACAATTTCGTAGCTACAGTAGCTCTGGTTTTTGTGCACTGCAGCTACAGGTACCTTCTATTCACCACAAAGAAAATAGAAAGGATACAAAATAGGTACCAAATATCATTTTTAATAATTCTCAGGAGAACTGCACAAAAGTCTTCCTCGTAAGAGGGATAAAATTCAACAGTCCATTTTAATACTTCTCAGTCACATGTTTGATCACTGTTATAAAAATTTCAAGGGATTTTATTTCAAATAACTTTTCTAATTCAGTGGCCAACAATTAAACTAGCTGCACTAGGCCAACGTTTTGCTACAGACTGAATAGTGTTGCCGAAGTATAAATTATGCTGCATTTATACTATGTGTGTAGCATTGGTGCAAAGCAAAATCACTTAATGCAAGTACAAAGCAGTTGTCGGCTATATCCAAGTCAGGGCCCAATCAGACAATGAAGTGAAGTGGTGAAGTAAAGCAGAGCAAGGCCAGGCCGAACTCTGAACTTACGTGACAACTTCAGCATTGAGGTGAAGCAAACTAGTTTCACACTGACGCTACAGCTAGTGTAATGACGGTTAAGACTGAAATCTAAACAAGGTGGCTGCTAGACCCAAGAATCTGCTTATTTTGTTGAACTTCAAACAGCACTCATGCCTCTTTTTATTACTGGATAACCAAACTTCAAAGAGAAAAGCAGCTCATCTATGATTCTCGCAAATCGTATAACTAGGGCGGTAGAGAAGGCTTTAAACGAAATAATGGGGGTGAGGGACCAAGTAAGGGAAGATGTGATAAATTAAAGAAAGAAAACAAGGCAAGACAGCAAGGTAGCAATAAGGGATATGATAATCAGAGAGTGGCAGGAAGGGACAGAGCATGCAAACTTAAGAGTGCGCCAGCAGATAAGGCTTGAGGTTGCAAAAATAGCAAAAAGTCAGCACTAAAGGCTTTGTATCTGAATGCACGTAGCATTCGTAACAAAATGGACAAATTGACAGCTCAAATAGAAATAAACATGTACGATCTGATAGCCATTACAGAGACATGGCTGCAAGATGACAAAGGCTGGAACCTGAATATTCGAGGGTACTTGACATTTCGGATGGACAGGAAGCTAGGAAAAGGTGGAGGGGTAAGCTCTTAATTAAGGATGACATAAGTAGAATAGAGAGAAATTACCTTAGTTCTAAAGACCAAGATGTAGAATCAGTTTGGGTAGAGATAAGAAATAGCAAAGGCAAGAAGTCACTCGTGGGAGTAGTTTCTCGGCCCCCTAACTGTAACCACAATGTACGTCAGGGCATACAGGAAAAAATAATGCGGGCTTGTGAGAAAGGAACAGCGATAATCATGGGTGATTTTAATTTACGTATAGATTGGAAGAATCTGATTGGCAAAGGTGCCTGGAAGATGAGTTCATAGAGTGCTTTCGGGACAGTTTCTTAGAGCAGCACATTCTAGAGCCAACCAGAGAGCAGGCTATTCTAGATCTGGTAATGTGTAATGAGACAGGATTAATTAATGACCTCATTGTAAAGGAGCCTTGAGGTAGCAGTGATCACAATATGATTGAATTTCACATTCAGTTTGAGGGAGAGAAGAGTAAGTCTAAAACTAGTGTTTTAAAATTAAATAAGGACAATTATGAGGGCACGCAGACAGAGCTGGCGAAAGTGAACTGGGAAATTAGGTTAAGGGATATGTCAGTAGAGATGCAGCGGCAGACATTTAATGAGATATTACATAACACTCAGCAAAGATACATTCCAGTGAGAAAGACTCTAGGGGAAAGACGTACCATCCCTGGCTAACCAAGGAAGTTAAAGATAGTGTCAAATTGAAAATGCATACAATTCCACAAAGATTAGTGGCAGGTCAGAAGATTGGACAGAATATAAAAAACAGCAAAGAATGACTAAAAGAATAATAAGGAGGGAGAAATTAGAGTACGAGAGAAAGCTAGCTAGAAATATAAAAACAGATAGTAAGAGTTTCGACAGGTATTTAAAAAGGAAGAGAGTAAGTAAAGTGAGCACTGGTCCTTCAGAGTGTGAGTCTGGCAAATTAATAATGGAGAATAAGGAAATGGCGGATGAATTGAACAGATATTTTGCATCCGTCTTCACTGTAGAGGATACAAATAACATGCCAGAAATAATTATGAACTAAGAGGTGAAAGGGAGGGAGGAAATTAAAGCATTTACAATCACCAGGGAAAGGGTTCTGAAAAAATTATTAGAACTAAAAGCCGACAAGCTCCAGGTCCTGACTGACTTCATCCTAGAGTCTTAAAAGAAGTGGCTGCAGAGATAGTAGATGCATTGGTATTAATTTTCCAAAATTCCCTAGATTCTGGAAGGGTCCCATCAGATTGGAAAGTAGCAAATGTAACTCCTCTATTCAAGAAAGGAGGGAGACAGAAAGCAGGAAACTACAGGCCAGTTAGCTTAACATCTGTCATAGGGAAAATACTACAATCTATTATTAAGGAGGTTATAGCAGGGCACTTAGAAAATCTCAATGCAATCAGGCAGAGTCACCCTCTGATGCATTTCTTTCATGGTCAGCTTCACCCAAACCGACACATTCAGTGGTTGGCCACGTCACCATCCTTCACTCACGCCTCTCTTTCTCCCCTTATAGGAGAAGAGAGCCCAGAATGCACGGGAGAGGGCGAGGACTGGAGGTGGGCCGCAACATCAGGTCGTCCTCACGGACGCGGAGCAGGAGGCTCTTGAAGTGAGCCGCACCCTCGAGTGCCTGTCAGTCGGGCATGCCGAGACTGCCACCCGACAAATGGCTGGTGACAGAACTTTAACATTCAGCACTCACAATAGCAAATGATGTTAACATGCCTTGCCATCTTCAGCACCTCAACATCTGTCATCATGCTTAATATTGCCTTCTGTTCTCTTACAGGGCCTTCAGCAACTGCTATGACGGCGGAGGGCGATTCCTCAGAGGACCTGCTGGCCTCTGAGGGGGCACCGTCACATCTGAGCGAGTCATCCACCAGCGCAGATACACACACCTCGGTAGGTCCCCGTCCACACTAAGTTGGGGTCGCACATGGTGAGTCACCACACACGTGAGCACGAGCAGACACTGGTGGCAGGGGCAGCTGTGGAGAGTCTGCGTCGGTGGGAGCATTCTTCTCCAGGCTCTGCTCAGCTGGACACAGATGCTGTATCCTGGGGGGGCCATTCTTTAAAAGGAGAATGATCGAGGGGCAGCAGCACATTTGCGAGGTGCTGGAACAGGTGCCACGTGCACTCTCCACAATCGCGCAGAGGATGGAGGAGTCCAACTCCTGCATGAGTGGAATGGTGGCACAGGTAAGGGAGGGCATCTCTGAGATAGCGTCGCGGGTAAGTGCGGGAATGTGTGCGACGGAGGGAAGGCTAGCCTCCATTGAGCTTCAAGCACGGCTCACCAATGAGTCCATTGAGGCCCTGACAATGGCCCTTCCGACTCAGGGTGAGCAACTTTCTGCCACCTTAAACACGCAGGCAGATACATGAACACAGGCCTTACAAGTCTTCACACACGTCCTCCAAACTGTCGTCCAGCAGGGTGGTCGGAGTGATGTGGGCCTGGCCCAGGAGAGGATAATGGTGAAAGGGGACATGGATGTGGGGACACCACTCAAAGCGCTCCCACGTCTCACCCGTTGCCCCCCTCTCAACCAGTACCCACAATGTTGCCTCCTCTCCAGGTGGTCGAGTCTGCCCCTGCGCAGGTGGAGTAGTCTTTGGAGGGGCCCTTACGGGCACCAAACCCCAGAGGGCGTAGGCCCAAAGCATCTAATCGGTCAGGGCATGAACAAGAGCAACCTGCCACTACCTCTGCTGCAGCCACAGGGAAAGCACCACGTAGTAGTCAGAAGCGTAAGGCAAAGGTATTGTGAGCACAAAGGGGATGCACAAAGGTGTTTGATGGTTGGTCATGTTTTTTATTTATATTTGATTTTTTGTTAAACGCACATTAAATATTATTATTGTCACCACTACTGCCACATCTTGGCCACTCTTGACTATATCAACTTCCCAATGGATGACCTCAGCCAGACGGAGGGGGCAGTGGGATTCCACGCTGTGGCTGGCTTCCCACGGGTATTCTTGAGTAATAAGTACCTTTCATGAGGTTCACCATGAACACCCATACTTGATGCCACCCATTGGGTCACTCTGCAGTGGGCGTATGTGTAGTTGCACAACTATTTTGTGCAGGGGGTGGGGGAGGAGGTTGGTGTGGCCGCTCCTCTGTCCAGGTGGTGAGGACTGCATTCTTCACACTGTCTGATGTTAGGAGAACCATTCACATAGCAGTGACTCGCTGGCCTCATGAGCAGCCAGGTGAGCCGCTGTTCTGCCCATCGGTTGCTCCTCCTCCTCTGCCTCCTCCTCCTCCTCCTCCTCCTCCTCAACATGGTTGGCAGATGTGGATGGGGCCTCCTCCAGCAGCACCCCTCTCTGTTATGCCATGTTGTGCACGGCACAACACACGACTATAATGCGTCCCACTCTGTCTGGTGCATATTGAAGCGCTCCCCCAAAATGATCAAGGCACCTGAAGCGCATCTTGAGCAGCCCTATAGCATGCTCAATTGTAGACCTGGTAGCGATGTGGCTGTCGTTATATCGACGCTGTTGCTCCATGGTGGGGTTCCTCAGAGGTGTCATGAGCCACGTGTGCAAGGGGTATCCCATGTCTCTGAGGAGCCAGCCCTTGCAGGTGTTCGGTGCGTGGAAGAGAGGCGCGATGTTGGACTCCCGGAGGATGAAGATGAAGGACTCGTAGCAGCTGTCAGGGTACCTGGCGCACACGCGATGGAATCTCTTGCGGTGGTCACAGATGAGCTGAGTGTTGATGGATTGATAGCCCTTCCTGTTGATGGACAGTCCTGGCCCGTGTGGAGGTGCTCGTATTGCTATACGGATGCAATCGATTACACCCTGCACCCGTAGGAAGCCAGCCACAGCGTGGAATCCCACTGCCCCCTCCGTCTGGCTGAGGTCATCCATTGGGAAGTTGATATAGTGAGAGGCCCTGCGAAACAAGCAGTCGGTGACCTGACTTATGCACTTGTGTGCAGACCCGACAGAGACCCCGGCGATATCCCCGGTGGCACCCTGGAACGATCCGGAGGTGAAGAAGTTGAGGGCTGTGGTGCCTATGACAGCGACAGGCAAGATGCTGTTGCTCGGGCCAGCCGGAAGCAGCTCAGAATGAAGGAGGCTGCAGATATCCACGACTACCTGGCGACTGACTGAGCCTCTGTACACACTGCTCCTCAGAAAAGGTCCAGGAAGCTGAGCCTTGATCTGTAGACCCTGTGGCCTCCTGCGACGCCGCTCTCTCTATTGTTGCCCTCCCTGCTGGTTGTGCAGGTGCCTGTGGCGCAGCACTGTGTTGTGGAGCTCCACATGTCGGAGGTGGGCGGTGTGCCTGGCGAGGCTGATGATGTTGCTCGTCCTCAGATGAAGTGATGAATGCAGCCAAAACTTTGTCTGAAGTGACAGAGTGCCCTGCTGCAATAAATGAGGTATTCCCTCCAACTGTCAAATAATTCTTGGCATCTCCCACTGGCTGCTGGCTGAAACACGTCTGCTCCAACAGGGAGTGTTTCCCACAGCACGGGAAACACGCTGAGGATCCTTCAAAATTGCACCCCTGCCAAAATCTCCACTCAATGAGGTCTGTCAAGAACTTCAACCAGCTAAATAACTATCTAAATTATCATCCCGCTGGCTTTAATTTCCGCTGGGGGCCCCGCAAGCAGGAGCTGCGCGCGCACCCGAACACGTTATTGGGGAACCCAGAAGTGAGCGGGTTGGAGCCAGGCTCCCAACCTGCTGCAGGATTCCACCATTTTCGGAGCCCCCCACGCACCAGCTCGGCTATCCAAAAATCGGCCCCAAGGAGCCTGCAAAGGGATATAGATGAGTGGGCAAAAATTTGGCAGATGGAGTATAATGTGGGAAAATGTGAACTTGTCCACTTTGGCAGGAGGAATAGAAAAGCAGCATATTATTTAAATGGAGAGAGACAGCAGAACTCTGAGGTACAGAGGGATCTGGGTGTCCTAGTACATGAATCACAAAAAGTTAGTATGCAGGTGTAGCAAGTGATCAGGAAAGCAAATAAAATTTTGTCATTTATTGCAAGGGGAATGGAATATAAAAGTAGAGATACTTTGCTACAGTTGTACAGGGCATTGGTGAGACCACATCTAGAATACTGTGTGCAGTTTTGGTCTCCTTATTTAAGAAAGGACATAATTGCTTTGGAGGCAGTTCAGAGTAGGTTCACTCGACTGATTCCTGGGATGAGGGGGTTATCTTATGAGGAAAGGTTGGACAAGTTGGGCCTGTATACACTGGAGTTTAGAAGAATGAGAGGTGATCTTATTGAAACATAAGATCCTGAGGGGACTAGAAGGGGTAGATGCTGAGAGGATGTTTCCCCTTGTGGGAGAGACTAGAACTAGGGGCCACAGTTTAAAAATAAGGGGTCTCCCATTTAAAACGGAGATAAGGAGAAATTTTTTTTCTCAGAAGGTCGTGAGTCTGTGGAACTCCCTTCCCCAGAGAGCGGTGGAGGCAGGGTCATTGAATATTTTTAAGGCCGAGTCGGATAGATTCCTGATTAACAAGGGAGTCAAAGGTTATAGTAGGTAGATGGGAAAGTAGGGTTGAGGTCACAATCAGCTCAGCCATGACCTTATCAAATGGCAAAGCAGGCTCGAGGGGCCACATAGTCGTCTACTGCTCTTAATTCGTACCTTCGTATCTATAAAACTTAGTGAAACAAAAAAAAAATTCAAGTTAAATTATTTTATCATTCTAATAGAACCAAGGTGACAAGGATGGGCTGCCATTTCACTTCCCCACTTTCTTTCAGGACAAGAGGTAGAGAGGTAAAAAGCAGAGTGCTACAAGGAGGATACCTCAAGTAGATTTTCTTCTCTTCCCCTCTCCCCCCACCGCCCCCCAACCGCAAAAGAAAAAGTAACAGAAGTCACAAACCGCCTGAAACTGTTAGTCAGGGAACCAGTTGTTTACGAAGTGCAAGATTAAGAACGTAAGAAATAGGGACAGAAGTGTATATTTAATAAATGGTTGAAAAAGATCACTCCCTTACCTTCAATGAGCGAAATCTTTCATATTACAGGAGAATTTCTGAGCCATAACGACATGAATTACCTTTGAACTATGACTTTCATTTAGGACTGTAATGGGCAATACATTAGCCATTAGCCACATGTAGTGAACTGGGAATCCAAATGTGGCGAATTGCATTTCTGATCAGCAAATAAAAAATGAGAAAATTACACCATCGTTGGGCATGTGATCTCAAAACCCATTTGCATGGTGTATGCATGTGTACTTTAACCTCTGGTAAAATGGTAGAATGAAAAGCAGAGCGAGCGAGTGTTTCAACTCCTTGGTTACTGAATGGTGGTAGATGTTTGTTAAGTAAATAGACACTAAGTACATTTATCTGTATTGTGCAAGTGTATGCAAGGCGTTTTCTACTAAAATTAGGGCATGTGGCTAGAACAGGAGCGTGTGGTCATACCTGTGCATAGTCAGCAATTTCTACTGGAGAAGAAGAGTGGCTATTAAGAAGTCACATGCTGTCCATACACAAAGGAGTTACTTCAAATGATACTAGCAAAGAAACCAGCATCAAAACATAATGACTAGGCTATATCTGCCTGGCTCATGACTATGAAATTATGCTTCAGGCAGGGATTCTATGTATCAGGAGTGAAAAACAATGCACTGTTATCTTCACTCCAGAATTATGTTTTTACAGGTATATACCCAGTTGGAATGAGAAGGTCTGCTGCTTTACATAAAATGCATTGAGTTTCTATTTAAAATTACTCAGACCCTTCAAAAAATGCACATCACAATTCTCTAAAGGTCACATTAACGCTCAGAATACCTCCTCTCCCCACTAAAAACAGTGAATGTTTTCATTTCGACAGAAGTTTCTTACCCGAAGTAAAACACCAATAGGCTGACAATAGCCAAGGCTCCCTGAATTTTTGTAGAGCTTGTAATAACTCGGGATAGCTACACATGAAAGAGAAAGGAGTTGTAAACAATAGTTCAATAGCAATCCTCAAATAATGGAAAATTTCAAATTTACACAAGCGACCACAATTAATCATGTATCTACTAAACGAGTCACAAAAAAGACTATTTTTAACAAATGCCTTATGTCTGTTATGGGAAAGCTGTTACGGTAAGTTTTAAGATCACACCTAGGGTTCCAATTAAGGATAATGAATGATTGAGTGTGTGGTAAGAAATATTTTCTTGTGTAAGCTGGCTGAATATGCTAGGAATAACAGTCAAGAGCAAAGTGTTGATCTAGTGTATTTTGTTTGAACACACGACAGTAAAGAGAGTTAAAAATACACCTTTTTTTAAAAAGAGAAAATAACAGTGACAAATGAGTAAGAAATGACTGAATAAATTTTAAAATGTTACACTTAAAATAAAGCTAATGAGCAATCCCTTACTCTTTGTTACTTTTTTGGGTTTTTACACAAGATATTCTGTACTGGTTCAAATTCACCAACCACTCCTGTAAGCACACACTGTGTCCCACACAAATCGGAGTGTGTCTTTACCTGTACAGTATTTAAACAAATAATAGCAAGAACCAGGAACTGAACAGAGAACCTTTGCCATTCCAAGCTGGCTTACTGGACTCTCACATGTGCCACCATGTAATTCCCCTCTCTTCGGTAAACAGCTCAAATATACGCTATCAGACTGAATCTCAGGTTATAAACCAATGGACAGTTTATTTAATAAACCGATAAATGAATAGCGCCCAGGGCAAAATATAGCTACAGTAATTTACAAACTTTCCTATCAATCAAATCCAATACCCCAGGAGTCTTGATTCTGTGCATCAGAGGATTTGACTGCCCTGTTTCAATATCCTTTAAAGACATGTCAGAACAAACATTAATAATAAACTGTAGCACTTCTAATTGTAAAGACTGACTGTCAAGTACACTAACAGATGGCTGGACAAGGTGTTAACTGCCACATATCAGATTTATTCAAAGACAAAACATCTTGGAGTCTGATTCAGTCGATATGAACATATTAAATTCCTCTGTTTAGCAGAAACCAAACCTTAAACACATATTAATTGACTGTGGACCTGCCTAAATGAAATTTGTATTCCTGTACCTTACAGAGGCAACTAACACAACCAGTATTAGCCCTATAAATTAAAGTAAAAAAATAATCAAATAGTTCAATAAATTGCAGTGTGTGAAAGGTCTGAGCAAAAGGGGAAAAACATCTTTATATAAAATGAAGATGATCACAAGACAGGTTAACAGTATCTAGTTATTTATTCATTTCATTTTTGCACTCAAGGTGAAGAATTAGTGCTAGGGAACGGAATACTTCCCCTTTCAAGCAGCCAGTATCAACATCAAGCACACCCTGTGACAGATACAGAACAGCCATGTGCAATGTAAAACTCCCTCTCTACACCACAAAAGTATTCCTCAGCCCCAACCCCAGAAGAGCACCCCCTCCTGCACCAGTGTGACCTTTTCCCCCCATTTCTCTCAACAGCTATCCTGTAGCATCTAACTGAGATTGCCAATTAGTGCCAAATTAAAGTTTGGCACCGTATCCTGTGCCCACCAGAAACTGGATTGAGATTACACAAATTAATTTGTCAGTAGACCGAGGATAAATTCCTACCATCAGTCTGAGTTGGATTTAAAGCTGGGCCCAAAGGTGAAAGGTCAGAACGTAACCCAGTTCCCCTTCAAGTGGTTTCATAAACCAGCCAGCATCCTGGCTTCAGCAAGCTGTCCCAGCAACCTATTTCAATAATATAACTTAACTATCTGAATATGTGTTCGACAACATTATACTTTTCAGGGCACTAAATGACACCCAATATCTGAAGACAAACATCAGCCCATGCTGTAGGCCCATCCTTCACACACTTGAGAAACTTAATCCAAAGGGAACCACCACACAGCACAAGCTAATCACGGATGAGGAAGGCCCATCTTAATTCATCCATTCAGGCCACAGTTAGAGTACTGTGCGCACTTTGAGGTGACCCATAATGGACATTAAAGTCATAGAAAGTGTTCAGTGTTCATTTACTACGATGATGCCAGGGATGGGAAACTATAGTTATAAGAAGGAACTTGAGATACTGGGTCTATATCCACTGCAACAGAGACTGCTAAGAGGAGATTTATTAAGAGGTTTTTAAAATTATGAAGCGTTTTGTTAAAGTGAATAGGGAATGACTATTTCCTCTGGTTGTAGAGTCAGTGATGAAGGGTCATCAATTTGAAATTATCACTAAGGATAAGGGGAGGAGTTAGGAGAAATTTATTTACACAGAGCATGGAATTCTTTGCCACAGGAATGGCTGAGACAAAATCAATTGCATTTTCTAAGGAAAAATTGGATAAATATTTGAAGCAGAGGAAGATACAAAGCTATGGTGAGACAGCAAGCTGGTAGGGATTCATTTTGGATTGCTGACTTAGAGAGCTGGCACAGACACAATGGGCCAAATGGCCCCTTCTGTGCTGTAAACTTCTATGGTCCAATGAAAAAAAAACTCTACAAACCACACCACACACACACACACACACACACACACACACAAATTTCAACATTTAATTGTTTCTTAATTGATGCCAAGGTTTTCAGTTCCACTTCCTTGGTGTGAAGAAAAACAACCCAATATCAATCTTAAACTTGTCTTTTACTGGTTTGAACTTGCCTACTCTCACGATTTAATCTAATGTAATATTTCCATTTACTTTTTCCATTCCCTTAACTACCTTACATATCTCCACAAGATCACCTCTGAAATGCCTCCTTTCTAGACAAAACACCCAGGTTTCCAGTCATTTGTCATAACTCCTTATCAGGGATCAGCCTTGAGGGTTTTCTCTGCCCTGCCTCCAGTGCTTGAACAGCTCTCGTTTCTCAGCAACCAGAAATTGACAGTACTCCAGGTGTAGTCCAACCAGAGCAGTATTAGGTGCCAGCCTTGCTCAATGGCAGCATTCTCGCCTCTGAATCAAATGGTCATGGGTTAAAGCCCCCCTTCAGAGACTTGAGTACATAAACTAGGCTGGCACTTCAGTGCTGCACTGCTATATAAAGGCAAATTCTTTCAAGTTCTTCCTTGTACAGTTTGTTCACAATTTCCTTGGACTTGTATTCTGTTGTTTTGAAACATGTGTGTCATCCACTTTTCCTTCCCATCTGCAATTCTGAGCTGCCTCTTTCAATCCCACTGCCTTTCTTAGTTTGGTATAATCTGCAAATTTGACATTTGTATTGTGCTTCTAAGTCATTGATGTAAACTAGAAACTATGCACTCTACTCTGAACTTTTCCCCCTACCCTACCATCACCCATCTAACAAGCACCCGTTGTCTATCCTTCAGCCAATTTCTTATCCATTCCCAAGATTTACCTTTAATCTCACAATTAACTCTGAGCTCAACTAGTAGCCTTTCATGTAGAGCTTTGTCAAATGTCTTCTGTTAGATTTAAGTATGGCACATGGTAGGGTTTCTCACAGTCCACTTGGGTTGTCATTTCTCAAAGTCTAAGAGATTTGTCAAGTTGGATCTTAACCTTTTAAAGCTAAGTTAATTGTTGTTTAGTAGGTTAGCATTGGAGAAATAATCTTCAGATTTCCTGCTGATAATCAATTCTATTATTTTACGCAGACCTGAAATAAGACTAATGGGTCTGTAGTTGTGTTACAAGCTTGGGTTCACTTGCTGTTAAAATAAGTTATCATTCTAGGATTTAACTTTAAATTATTTTCCCTGATGGTATCAAATCCAACAGCCACAGCTTTGTCCTCCAGCAGTTCAACTATAGCACAAAAAGAGGTCATTTAGCTGATCAGGTCTATGCCAGCTCTTCCTCAGAGCAATCCAAAACTATTGCAACTGCCCTGCTGTCTCTAAATATCCCTGCATCTTCCTCTGCTTCAAATATTTATCCAACTGTCCCTTAAAAGATCCAATGGTCCTGATCTCAACCACTCCATGTGGCAAAGCATTCTATTCTTCAGCAATCTTCTGAATAAAGAAATTTCTCTAATTTCTCTCCTCACTCTCTGATAATTTTAAATTGATGACACCTCATTACTACCTTGCCAACCAGATGTGGAGATGCCGATGATGGACTGGGGTTGGCAAATGTAAAGAATCTTACAACACCAGGTTATAGTCCAACAATAGGGAAAGACTATTTCCTATCACAATGCTCCATAATTTCAAAAATCTCTACTGAATCTTCGCTTCACCCCACTACTCCAGTGGAAACAGTCCTAGTATCTTGAGTCCCTCTGCATTACAATAGTTTCACATCCCTGGCAAAATCCTGGTGAATCTACGTTGTATGCTCTCCATGGCTTTCATGTCCTTTCGAGAATTGGGCACCCAAAACTGCACACAGTATTCTTAACTGTGCCCTAACATTGTCTTGTACAAATTTATCGTTACACCTTTTCTTTTATTCTCTGAACTCTCATTTATAAAATACAAAATGCTATTATTGGCCTTTTTTATGGCTTCATCCATCTTTATTTGTACTTTCAAGGAATTACTTATTTGAACCTCTAAGGTTATCTGTTCATCTACCCTCTACGGTGTCCAAGACCTGCCTGATTTAACACCCACTATGGCACGTGCCCATGCCTAGTTATGGCTGGCAGTGATCTAGAAGAAAGTCGCTGATCATCTGAGATGCTCGATCATGAAAGATTTCAGTGAGACTTACAAATCCACACACAAATGTTGGAAAAAGACTGGGGTGATGGGCTTTTGATAAGATTGATGCTAACCTTTGTGAAAAAGAGTAGAGTCTTGATGCCCTGTTTCAAATGATGCCAGGCCTTGATCCGGGGGGTGAAGAGAGAGAGAGAGAGAGAGAGAGAGAGCGAAGAGAGAGCGAAGAGCGCGGAGAGCGAGGAGCGCGAGGAGCGCGGAGAGCGCGGAGAGCGAGGAGAGCGAGGAGAGCGCGGAGAGCGCGGAGAGCGCGGAGAGCGCGGAGAGCGAGGAGAGCGCGGAGAGCGAGAAGAGCGCGGAGAGCGAGAAGAGCGCGGAGAGCGAGAAGAGCGGAGAGCGAGAAGAGCGGAGAGCGAGTAGAGCGGAGAGCGAGTAGAGCGGAGAGCGAGTAGAGCGGAGAGCGGAGAGCGCGAAGAGCGGAGAGCGCGAAGAGCGGAGAGCGCGAAGAGCGGAGAGCGCGAAGAGCGGAGAGCGCGAAGAGCGGAGAGCGAGAGCGAGAAGAGCGGAGAGCGAGAAGAGCGGAGAGCGGAGAGCGAGAAGAGCGGAGAGCGGAGAGCGAGAAGAGCGGAGAGCGGAGAGCGAGAAGAGCGGAGAGCGGAGAGCGAGAAGAGCGGAGAGCGAGAAGAGCGGAGAGCGGAGAGCGAGAGCGAGAGCGGGAAGAGCGGGGAGAGCGGAGAGCGGAGAGCGGGGAGCGAGAAGAGCGGAGAGCGAGAAGAGCGGAGAGCGAGAGCGAGAAGAGCGGAGAGCGAGAGCGAGAAGAGCGGAGAGCGAGAAGAGCGGAGAGCGAGAGCGAAGAGCAGAGAGCGAGAGAAAAAGGAGAGAGAGAAAAAGAGAGAAAAAGAGAGAGAGAGAGAGAGAAAAAGAGAGAGAGAGAGAAAAAGAGAGAGAGTGAGACAAAAAGAGAGAGAGACAAAGAGAGAGAGACAAAAAGAGAGAGACAAAAAGAGAGAGACAAAAAGAGGAGAGAGAGAAGAGAAAAGAGGAGAGAGAGAGAAAAAGAGAGAGAGAGAAAGAGAAAGAGAGAGAAAGAGAGAGAGAGAGAAAAAGAGAGAGAGAAAAAGAGAGAGAGAGAAAAAGAGAGAGAAAGAGAGTGAGAGAGAGAGTGAGAGAAAGAGAGTGAGAGAAAGAGACAAAAGAGAGAGAGACAAAAAGAGAGAGAGAGAGACAAAAAGAGAGAGAGAGAGACAAAAAGAGAGAGAGAGACAAAAAGAGAGAGAGAGAGACAAAAAGAGAGAGAGAGACAAAAAGAGAGAGAGAGACAAAAAGAGGAGAGAGAGAAGAGAAAAGAGGAGAGAGAGAAGAGAAAAAAAGAGAGAGAGAAAAAGAGAGAGAGAGAGAAAAGAGAGAGAGAGAGAGAGAAAAAGAGAGAGAGAGAAAAAGAAAGAGAGAGACAAAAAGAGAGAGAGAGACAAAGAGAGAGAGAGACAAAAAGAGAGAGAGACAAAAAGAGAGAGAGACAAAAAGAGAGAGAGACAAAAAGAGAGAGAGAGACAAAGAGAGAGAGAGAGACAAAGAGAGAGAGAGAGAGAGACAAAGACAAAAAGAGAGAGAGAGACACAAAGACAAAAAGAGAGAGAGAGAGAGACAAAAAGAGAGAGAGAGAGAAAAAGAGAGAGAAAAAGAGAGAGAAAAAGAGAGAGAGAGAGAAAAAGAGAGAGAGAGAGACAAAGAGAGAGAGAGACAAAGAGAGAGAGAGACAAAGAGAGAGAGACAAAACGAGAGAGAGACAAAACGAGAGAGAGACAAAACGAGAGAGAGACAAAACGAGAGAGAGACAAAACGAGAGAGAGACAAAAAGAGAGAGAGACAAAAAGAGAGAGAGAGACAAAGAGAGAGAGAGAGACAAAGAGAGAGAGAGAGACAAAGAGAGAGAGAGAGACAAAGACAAAAAGAGAGAGAGAGAGACAAAGAGAGAGAGAGAAGAGAAAAGAGAAAAGAGAGAGAGAGAGAGATGGTAGGACAGCAGACAGTCGGAATTCATGCCAAATTCCTAAAAGCTGTTCCAAACAAGATGGGTCGGTGAGAGGGAAATAACATCAATGCCCTTTGTGAATAGTGCCAGTAATCACCAACCTGTCTTGCAAGGGTTGTTCTGTAGCTAATGCAGAGAATTCTGTTTAAAGAACATATAATCGTGGTATTCCAAAGTGTAATTGTGGTTTCTATCCACATGAAGGGGAAATCAACATGAGCCTGAAAACTAACCAGGAATCCTGCTTCTATCAGTGGCTGTTATGATGGCTCTTTGGGTTTCACAGCTTATATATTGAAAGTTCTGAATCCCACAGAGGAATGAGTGTAACAGGTTAAATTTCACTCATGAGCTATGTGTAGAACAGGTTGTTGCAGATTGTCGCCAAGCTCAGGGAAATCCACTTAAATTGCTTTCATCCATGTTCGTAAAATTTTCATTCTAGTGCAACATTATACCCTCATGAAGAAGCAGGAAGCTATTGGAATATATGGCCAAACTTTTGACTTTATCCAGACGTGTACTCCAACTCCAAAATCTGTGTATGGGTGGATGACACTCACTGAACTTGCTTTTCTCAAAACAGCGAGCATAGTTTGCCCACAGTCACCCATCCTATTCAACATCTTCATCAATGGTGTGTTGGATGGGATTGTAAGAGATGGATTCAGGAGTGTTGTTACAGAAGTCTTTGAAAATACAGCAGCGTTCCTTTTTCCAGATGATAATGTATTGTTTGCAAACTCAGCTGAGGATTTATTGGTTCGAACTACCATGTTGAATAATGGGCTAACCAGTGGAATATGTTGATCGTTGCCAAATGTAGCAGTATGATTTTGTACAGCCTCAGAGGGGCTCTTGAAGGTACTGAACACAAGTTACAACGACTTGCATTTATACAGTGCCTTTAATGTAGTAAAACATCCCAAGGCACTTCACAGGGGCGTAATCAGACAAAAATTGACACCGAGCCAAAGAAGGAGACATTAGGACAGGTGACCAAATGCTTGGTTGAAGAGGTAGGTTTTAAGGAGCGTCTTTAATGAGAGGAGAGGTTTGGGGAGGGACTTCCTTGACCTTAAGGTTTAGATGACTGAAAGCACAGCCACCAATGGTGGGGCAAAGGAAGTGGGGAATGCACAGGAGTTGGAGGAACACAGAGTTCACAGAGGGTTGTAGGGCTTGAGGGAGGGGTAAGGCAAAGAGGTGTATGAATTTCAGAACTTAGGGCCTGGATCACTGAAGGCATGGTCGGCAATGGTGCGGCGAAGGAAGTGGGGGATGCACAAGAGGCTACTGTTGGAGGTGCGCAAAGTTCTGGGAGGGTTGTAGGGCTGGAGGAGATTAGAGAGATAGGAAGGAACAAGGTCATGAAGGGATTTGAACACGAGGATGAGAATTACAAAAATCGAGGTGTTGGTGGAGTAGGAGCCAAAGTATGTCAGCGAGCACAGGGGTGATTGTTGAACAGGACGGTGTGAGCTAGGAAACGGGCAGCAGAGTTTTAGATGAGCTCAAGTTTATGCAGGCCAGCCAGGAGAGCATTGAAATAGTTGATTCTGGAGGTAACAAAAGCACGGATGAGGGTTTTAGCAGCAGATGGGCTGAGGTAGGGGCGGAAACTGGTGATATTACAGAGGTAAAAGTAGGTGGTCTTTGTGATAGAGGGGATATGGGGTCGGAAGCTCAGCTTATGGTCAAATAGGACACGGAGGTTGCAAACAGTCTGGTTCAGCCCAAGACGGTGGCCAGGGAACTGAATTTGTGGCGGGAGCCGAAGACAATTATCTGTGGTCTTCCAAATGTTTAACTGGAGGAAATGTCTGCTTATTCAGGACTGGAAGTCGGACAAGTCTGATAACACAGAGGTGGTGGTAGTGAGGTATAGCTGGGTATCACAGCATACATGTGGAACCTGATGTCGTGTCTTTGGATGATGTCACAGAAGGGCAGCATGTAGATGAGAAATAGGAGGGGGGCAAGGATTGATCATTGGGGGAATCCAGAGATAATAGTGCAGGGCCGGGAAGAGAAGCCATTGCAGGAGATTCTCTGGCTACAACTGGATAGATACGGGTGGAACCAGGCGAGGGCAGTCCCACTCAGCTGGACAACGAAGGAGAGGCGTGATCAACCATGTCAAAGGCTATAGACATGTCAAGAACGATGAGATGGGATAGTTCACCACGGTCAATATCATAGAGGGTGTCATTTGTGACTTAGATGAAGGTGATTTCAGTGCTGTGGCAGAGGCAGAAGCCAGATTGGAGGGGTTCAAACATGGAGCTGTGGGAAAGATGGGCACGGATTTGGGAGGCGACAACACGTTCAAGTACTTTGGAGAGGACAGGGAGGTTGGAGTTGGGGCAGCACTTTGCAAAGACAGAGGGGTCAAGGATGGGATTTTTGAGGAGGGGGTTGTTAATTGTATCAAGTGATTTATATCAATCAATGTTAATTGTATTCAGGTGGTGTGTGTCAATTGGGGACTCTTGCATGCTTTTTATGAGAGCTTATCTTGTGTGTGTGTGAGAGAGAGAGAGAAAAAAAAAGATGATCTCTGTGAATAAAGGCTTGGAAGTAACTGAAGACCAGGCTCTGTGGCAGAGGAATGGATCAATGAATGGTCTCAATCTTACTGACAAAGTAGTCCATGAGCTCCTCGCACTTCTTGGAGGGGACAGGGGTTTAAGGAGATGGTTGGGAGTGGAGAAAAGAAGCCTGGGGTTATCTTTGCATTCCAGGATGATCCTGGAGCAATTAGCAGTTTTGGCAGAGGAGAGCAGGGCCTGGTAGTGCTTGATGTGGTCCAACCAGATCTAGCGATGAATGGCTAAACCAGTTGTGTGCCATAAATGTTAAGTACAAGGGACGCAGACTTTAAGGGTGAGAAGATGGGGGCCGTACCAAGAGGAATGATGAAGGTGGGAGAGTAAGAGTTTTACTGGGGTCAGGGCATCAAAGGTGGAGGTGAGGGTGTGATTGAGCAGATCGGTAGATGGAGCACCTGTTCTAAATTTTGATTTGATTCCTATATCAGTACCTGGGGTTCCTGGTGGATACTAAATTTGGACTGGAAATAGTCCTCCGGGACCTCGCTGAGCAGGGACATATGGCACTTGGGTCTCTCTCCTGTGTTCAATGACAGCAAGTCCATGTGCACAGAATACAGAAAGTGCTTCTTCATAGTTCAGATATCCTAGGCATATAACAGAAGGGCTTTCTCCAGCCCATGTACAAGATCCAGAACCAAGCTGGGAGGTGGATTTTTCACGTAAAATGGAAGCAACTGCAAGAAGAAAGTACTGACCAACAGTGACCTATCAGTGACCTGGAGGGTGAATCAGTCTCACAGCAGGCACAACTCTTCACCAAAACCCTGATGTGTTGGTGATGTGCACTGGACTTGAACATCTAGAACATTAAGGTTGTTGGCTTGACGCAAGCTGGCCCATGTATGTCTGAAGGCAGATGTCAATCGGATAATCAATGAGAAAATGCAGACTTGAAACAGCTGCTGGAAGGCATTACCTGGAGGTCAGGTATGAGAACATGCACGGGGGTAAGCAGATACTGTTCAAGCGCCGCAGCTCTAACTGGTGGAAACACCATTCTATTAGGTATCATGTGTGTTCATGCTGTGGTTAGGAGGATGGCAATGCACTCAGATTATGATGGGTTTTTCTGTTCACCATGCTGATGCCACTTGAGGAGTTCCTAGTATTTGCTGTTCACCTAGCAAAGGCTCAAACCTGCACTTACAGTTGTTCAACAGCCAAAGTCATTGTCGTCCTTAGTGGAGGGATCCAAGGTTATGCACTTGGGGATGGAAGTTTAAAACCAAATTAACCCTCTGTGGTTGGTTCAATCATCTGATCCCTGAACCAAGCAAGTTCACAGCACTCCAGGGTACTGTTGATTGACACCAAAAAAACACATGCATTTAACTTGGTAATTATATACTTTTAATATCCATACTGCTTTCTGACCAGGGGGGAGAAAAAGAGGATGCATACACAGAGCTCCACTCACCTGCATCCGAATGGCAGCTGAATTTGAAAAAGGTTCAAAATTTAATTTTATGACTTCAGGTGGTCCAATGGCTGCAGTTAAATTACAACTGGCAAGTCTCTGAAGCAGAGAGAGATTACCTAATGGAGATGGTCTCACACGATGGTAAAATTCGATTTAGCGGACTCCACTATATAATTCCCACTGATTCAAAACCAAAGCTGGTTTGCATATAACTAGCCTAATATGTAACTCAATTCAGCAGCATCATAATCTGGTACGAATCTTCAATCTCTGTAACTTGAGCTCAAATTTAAGTCTCTGAAATTGCTTGCTGTATCAAACAAGCATTCAAATAATGTTTCAACTCAAAAATCAACCCAACCCAGTTTTCAGGAGTCCAAGTATATCAAATTTAAGTTTTGATTACTTACAGGAATAAGTGCGATCAAGGTTAAATTTCAACAATGTGCTTTTGTACAGCGCCATTAACATAATAAAATGTCTCACGGCGTTTCACAGGAGCATATTCAGACAAAAATTGACATTAAGTCAAAGAAGGAGATATCTGGACAGGTGACTAAAAGCTTGGTCAAAGAGGTAGATTTTAAGGAGCATCTTAAGAGGAGGAGAGAGAAGTGCAGAGGCAGAGAGGTGTGGGGAAGGAATTTCAGAGCTTAGGGCGTAGGTCACGGAAGGCACGGCCACCAATCGTGAGGCGAAAGAAGTGGGGGATGCACAAGAGGCTAGAGTTGGGGGAACACAGAGTTCTCAGAGGGTTGTTGGGCTGGAGCAGGGAGGAATGAGGCCATGGAGGGATTTGAACACGAGGATGAGAATTGTAAAATCGAGACATTGGTGGACCAGCAGCCAATGTAGGTCAGCGAGCACTGGGGTGATAGGTGAATGGGATTTGGTGCGAATTAGGTACGGGCAGCAGAGTTTTGGATGAGCTCAAGTTTATGAAAGGTGGAAGATGGGAGGCCATCCAGGAGAGCATTGGAATTCAAGTTTAGAGGTAACAAAAGCACAGATGATGGTTTCAGCAGCAGATGGGCTGAGGTATGGGCGTAGATGGGTGCTATTACGAAGGTTGAAGTCGATGGTCTTTGTGATGGAGAGGATAATTTCAACTAATTGTTACAGTGTTCCCTCTTCTCTGGCCATCCACCCACCAAGACACCTCTGTTGCTGTGGATCTGCATCTGCATAACTGTTCCCTCACCTTTGCCTTTGACATCCTTGTTGCCTCCAAATAACTAACCGTCTCCCACCCTGCTATAATACCCATCCATGTTTCTTCGCGTCACAGGACAGAAAACTTGAGCGTACATGGCACACATCTGGTCTAGGCATCAATCAAATTTGGCGTGACCACATGAAATATTACCGTGGTTTGCTCTTTTTAGCCAAAACCACCTAATACTCTGGAATCATCCTAGAGGTCAAAGCACTTCATCACCAAGACTAACCAACTCTTAAATCCCTTTCCACTTGCCCCCATAGCCTAATCTCCAATACTGTGTAAAAAGTTCAAGGGTTTCTTCATGTCTAACACTGATACCATGCATGCAGCTGCCTCTGTCTACCCATCCTTCCTTTCCCTATCACTTCCAAAACCATCCCAGTACCCCACCCACTCTAGCTCTGATGCATATCACTCAGCAGTTTCTCTCCTCCTCTCCCCATGCCCTCTCCTTGCTTATCTCCTCTTTGAGACCCACCTCTTGCACCCTTGATTCCTTTCCCACTTAACTGCCTCTCGTGGCTGAAATTGTTGATGGATCCCTTTCTTCAGACTCTGTCCTCTCCCTTTCAAAACCAATGTAATTCCCTCCCTCCTCAATAAAACAACCCTTGATCCATCCAACTACCACACTATCTCCAATCCCTATTTCTTCTCTAAAAAAAGGTCCAAGAACACAGCCTCCCAGCTTCACGTCCATCTCTCTCAAAACTCCCTCCAGTCCGGCTTCCACTCTTCTCACCAAGATGGCACTGGTCAAAGTCAGCAATGGTATCCACTACCGCTATGGCAGAGGTGTGTTATCGCACCTCGTCCATTTCAAACTTTCTGACACATTTGATTCGGTGGACCAAGCCATCCTCCTCCATCGTCCATTGCCCTGTGTGGTTCCACACCTACCCAGCTAAATACAGCCAGCACATCTCCAGCAATAGTTTCTCTTCCCACTCCCAAAATTGTCACCTCCAGAGTGCTCCAATGATCTATCTTCAGGCCTCTTCTCTTCCTCATCTACATGCTGCCGCTTGGCAAAATTATCCACAGCCAAGGGGTCAGTTTCCATGTCTATGCTGATGATACCCAACTTTACCTCTCCATCAACTCTCTCAAACCAGCGATCACTTCCATGCTGTCAGATAGCATGTACGGTAACAAGTTACGGATGAGTCACAACTTTCTTCAACCGATTAGGAAGACTAAAGCCATCATCTTTGCCCCTTATCATAAACTCTGCTTCCTTGCCAATGACCACAATCCCCATCCCAGCACTTGCTCAGGTTGAACCAGACTGTGCTAAATCTTGGCGTCCATTCAACGCAGAGATGAACTTAAAACCCCATATCCTATCCATCACCAAGACCGCTTATTTCCATCACTGCAACATTGCCTGCTTTTGTCACGACCTCAGCTCCTTTGCTGCTGAAACGGGTACTCAGGATTTTGTCACCTCTAGATTCAATTACTCCAATGCTGTCTTCGATGGCCTTCCATAGTCCATTCACCATAAACTCCAACTTGTCTAAAACCCAGCCACCCATATCCTGTTCTGTACATTATTTTATCCAAAACTCAGTCATGGCTGAAACACTCCAGTAGGTACCGGGATTTCTGACTTGAGTTACGGTGAGCAGAAATCCAAGGAGGGAGCTATTCCACTTCCAACTGCAATTATGACCTTATAAAATGTGAAAACATGAAAAATATTTCAACTTTAGATAACAAATGTGTTATAACTATTTTAACTTACCAGAACTGCTAGTGGAAGCGGTATAAATCCCATTCTTCTGGAAACCGTATCACTATAATCTGTATATGCCTGTAAGGAAAAATGCTCACTATTATACCTTAAGGATAAACATTTTTTTAAAAATTAAGTCAGTTGACTGGTGAGTGGGCACGAATTCCCTAATATTTAGGTGGACCAACCATTCTTAAAAAAATATATTATCTAGGTAGACTAGATAAGCGAAGCAATGTAACTACAAAAATAATTGAGTTATGTCATTTTATGATATTTTGATGTACATGAGCAGGTGACTGTTTAAGAAGATGCGTAGCTTACCAACAGAACCAATCAGCTAAATAAGGAAGTTGAAGCTAAACGATCCAGAGACAGGAAGTGAGAAATATGCATGCCTAATAAATCTTAACTTGTAAAATGCTTCATTTAAACATGGAGTAATCAATCTACCACATTTTTCATTCTACGAGAAGTATGGATTACCTGTTCCACAGGAATGCTTCCAGAAGCTGGACCAACTTGCCAGGAATGAGCACGTAGGAAAGTAGAATACTACTAAATTCCATCCGTTTCTTAACAGCGAGTTCAAATAATAATTACACAGATATCCGCAAATGAAGAGAACACAGATAATGGCCGATGCCCTAATAGAGTGCCCCTTGATCTTACAAGGCCATTGCTTGTAGAAAGCAGCAGCAACCAGTAATTCAGTGCACTAAGCAACTGATGTAAACCAAGCTTCAAGTGCTGCTTTTTGCTAGCCATTAGGCACACAAGAATGGCAATTGTGAACTTTGCTTTCATTTTTGCTCAACCCACTGGTGGGGGAAGTACTTGATCCTTTCTCGTAGAGGTGGCTGAGATTGGGAACTTGAATCTGTGGGGGACTGTGAATACAAGCCACTATTTTGTGGCACATACATTTGTACTCCAGTTTTCATGCCATTGCACTGCCCTTGTTCCTTTCTTCTTACACAGCATTTCATGAACCCGTGTCTTATATACATGTTATGCTATTTAGGTGGAAAGGATCTTTTCTTCAGCAGGAGCAGGAGTGCTTCTCTGGGCTCATAAGGAAAGTCTCAGCCTCAGCTGCCCCAGATTCTCTCCCACCCACCACCACCCCCCCAACCAACCACCCAACCCCGCACACACACACTTTCCCATCCACGAGACCCTACTGAAACCCCTTCCTAGCCACTTACCTTCTAACAAGCAGGCGCCCTCCAGGCTGAGTGATTTTAATCAGCCAGTCGCCCGCTAGCTGTCTCTTTCCACCTATTTCGGGGGCAGGCAGTTGGAAGGCTGGGTGTAAATAGCGGATTTAAAATAGCCCAGGCCTCAAAACTGAAAGAGTCAGGAAGGAGGGAGAGTTTGACGCTTGCCCTGTCCCCCGCACACCCAAAACAAATAGGTTAGATAGGTGGTTGAAGCAAAGCGGGATAAAGGGATATGGGAGCAGTTCAGACACCTGGGATTAGGACTGGTGTTCATGTGGAGAATAAACACCAACATGGTGTTGAATGGCCTGATTCTGTGTTGTAATTTCTATGCAATTCTGAGACAGGTGCACTTAATGCCAGCATTCTCCATCCTCCCAAAATTGCACATGACATGAAGTGGATAGAAATCTGATCGAAACTGTATCAACCCACGTTTTTGGTGCTGGGCGGGTGTGCTCGTTCATTAAAACAAAGCTTAGAGAGTCTGCCCATGGCAAGGATTTTTCACCTTCATTACCAAATGCTAAATAGAAAAATGTGTCAATTTAAAAGGTTTAAAGCACAAAAAGAGGCCATTTGGCGCATTGTGTTTGTGCCAGCTCTTTGCTAGAGCAATTCAAAACTATTCCCACTGCCCTCCTCTCTCCTGGAGGTATTTTCCTCCAATCCATATATTTATCTTTTTTTCTCTTAAAGGTGCAATGGTCTCTGCCTCAACCATTCCCTGCTCTAAAAACCTTCTGCGTAAAGAATTTCTTGTAACCTCTCTCCTCACTCTTCAATGACATTTTAACAATGACCCCCTGTCATTGACTTCCCAACCAGAGGAGATAGTCTTTCTTTATTCATCCGACTAAAATGCTTCATAATTTTAAAAACCTGGATTAAATCTCCTCTTTGCCTTCTCTACTCCGGTGGAAATAGTCCTCGTTTCTCAAGTCTCCCCTCATAACTATAGTTTGCCATCCCAGACATTAGAGCTTTAATGTCCTTTCTATAATTGGGCACACAAAACTGCACACAGTGCTCCAACTGTGATCTAACTAATGTTTTGTACAAATTTATTATACCTTTATCCTTGCATTTTATGTCTCTACTTATAAAATCTAAAATGCCATTGGCCTCTTATGGATTTATCTACCTGCATTTGATTTTCAGCAAATATGTATTTGAATACCTAGGTCTCTATGTTCATCCATACCCTACAGCATCTTTCCACTTCGTTTTCCAGAACTAAAATCAAGAAATGCTTCTTTCCTTGTTGGATGAGAAATGTACTGATCTAGGAAGCAGTCCTGGATGCATTCCTCACTTTGACCACATGCATTACATTTATCGCGGATAATTAAATTACCCAAAATTATTGCCCTGTTGTTCTCACATCTCTCTGAACTGTCTGCAGATCTCCTCAACCTCATCTCTCCTGTTCAATGGTTTGTAATGCATGTTGAGAATTATACCATTGCTATTCCTATTTCTTAACTCTTGTTATGTTCCACATATTTGTGTACATTCCTGAGAACTGCTGGAGTCTGTCATCTTCCAAAATATTTCCTCTGTAGGAGGAGGCTGGCAAAGACACATGAATGGTTGCAGCTGACCCATCTAGGGATAGATTAAGTTTTCTCAATAAATTGGCATGCGCAAATGAAGGATTTACATGCACCTTTTGAGGTAGATTTTTGGATTTTTCATTTGGGAGCACTGCTGTGTACAAGCTTTCCACATGATTTTGGATGGGATCTGAATCATAATGTATGAAACTACGGGCCAGTAATCATTTGACAATATTAATCTACTTGGTCAACATAGAATGTGTATGTTTGCATTTTTCTACCAAGATACAAACCAGCTAAGGGATAGAGAGAACAGAGAGCTTTGTACCAGTCTCCAACCTGGCTTTTTTCCCAGTTGGCTCTCTGCAGCCCACCAACTAGCCACCATAGGTATGGATTATATTTTCTTTTAATAGAAGTGCCACCATATTATGACTCTTCAAATAAGTAAATAATATTCAAAATAATTCTATAAAATCTGGTCCGTAAGTTGTACCTTCATAACTTCTAATAATTTTCAAACCTAGGAGTAAAAAAATTCTTATCACTTTTTGTCAGCATAAAACCTTAAATGTGACCAATACCCAGGATTTTATAATACACGCAATGGGGGAAAAATGTATTTGAAAAAAAAAGTTTTTTGGTAACAGTCAGTCAGTCATAATTCTAATTACAAAACCCCAGATTTCCAACATAAATTGTTTCTTTGAATTTGTGTTTTGAAGACAAATAGAAATCAGGTAAGCACAATTTTGGTTTAAACTGTTATTATATGTAAAAATTAACAGACAAGAAAATGCATTTATATACTTACATTTTTTTGACGGCTACTGACCAAGTCAAATGCAAGGCTGGCTCTATACTCACTATATACCTGTGTACAGGAAAAAAACACAACCAATTTAGCAGAGTGCCAACAACCCACCCACAAAAGTTATTAACACCATCTTGCAATCACTTGATCTTTTGCAGACATTAAGGATTATGGCCTAAGGGTGGGAAGGGGCAACAGAGAAGATAGTGTCTTTTAATCGTCACAAAAAACACAAACATCCAAAAAAAGTGTGGCTACAAATAAAACTGTAATTTCAGCATCACATAGTGGACTTCCATTCAACACATCTGACTTGCCAAATGTCAGGTACACGTTTAAATTCTGAAGAGCTCCCAAATTATAAATACAAGGTTACAAGTAAATTTGATGACTTGGGCAAACCAAGTGAACTATGCTGCTTCATTGGTTGTCCCGCATCTCTCTTATAACCATTACATTACCATACCTGTTTCGTTACTGGATTAGTAATCCAGATTCTTGCACTAATAATCCAGATGTGAGTTCAAATCCCACCCATGGCAGTTTGAGAATTTGAATTCAATTTTTTACAAAAAAAAAAATCTTGAAATAAAAATCTGGTATCGGATTGTTGCAAAAACCCAACTGGTTTACTAATGTCCTTTAGGGAAGGAAACCTGCTGTCCTTACCCAGTCTGGCCTATAGGAGTTAGGAAAGAGATGAAAAAACAGGACCTCAAAAGGTAGTAATCTCCGGATTACTCCCAGTGCCATGCACTGGTGAGTGTAGAAATAGGAGGATAGAGCAGACGAACGCGTGGCTGGAGAGATGGTGCAGGAGGGAGGGCTTTAGATTCCTGTGGCATTGGGACCAGTTCTGGGGAAGGTGGGACCTGCACAGGCACCTCATTGGAGCTGGGACCAATGTCCTTGCAGGGAGGTTCGCTAGTGCTGTTGGGGGGGTTTAAAACTAATTTGGCAGGGGGATGGGCACCAGGATATAGCAATGGAAAGGAGAAACAAGGGGCACAAAGGATCGGGGGAGACAGATAGCACTAGAGCATGTAATAGTACAGTATTAGGTGGGATCAGACGAAGAGAGAGTACAAGAAAGTCTAAGACTGGTTTGTAGTGCATGTGTGTGACCGTACAAAGCGTGGTAAACAAGGTTGGTGAGCTGCAGGTGCAAATAGCTACATGGGAATAAAATGTCATGCCGATAACGAAGGCCTGGCTCAAAAAAGGGCAGGATTGGGTACTAAATATTCCTGGATACAAGGTGTTCAGGAAAGATAGGGAAGGAAAGAAAGGAGGGGGGATGGCAGTATTGATTAAGGAGAATATTGCAGTACTGGAGAGAGAGAATGTCCTGGAGGGGTCAAGGACAGAATCTATTTGGTTAGAGTTAAGAAATAAAAGAGGTGCCATTACATTACTGGGTGTATTCTATAGGCCACTAACTAGTGGGAAGGATATAGAGGAGCAAATTTGCAGGGAAATTACAGAGGTGCAAAAGCTATAGAGTAGGGATAACTGGGGACTTCAAATATCCTAATATAGACTGGGATAACAATAATAATAAGGGGCAAAGAGGGGGAGGAATTTTTAAAATGTGTTCAGGATAACTACCTTAACCAGTGCGTTTCTGGCCCAACGAGGAAGGAGGCATTGCTGGACTTGGTTCTAGGGAATAGGGCAGTCCAAGTGGAGCAAGTGTCAGTGGGGGAGCATTTGGGGAGCAACTGTCATAGAATCATAAGGTTTAGAATAGCTATGGAAAAGGACACAGACCACTCTAAAGTAAAAATACTCAATTGGAGGAGGGCCAATTTCAATGGGATGAGAACAGATCTGGCCCGGGTAAATTAGAATCAAAGATTGGCAGGCAAAACTGTAATTGAACAGTGGGCGGCCTTTAAAGAGGAAATGGCTTGGGTACAGTCTAGGCTCATTCCCACGAGGCAGAAAGGTATGGCAACTAAAGCCAGAGCTCCCTGGATGATAAAAGAGATAGTGAGTAAGATGAAATGGAAAAAAAGGGACATATGACAGATGTCAGGTTGATAACACAAGTGAGAACCAGGCAGGAGATAGAAAGTTCAGAGGGGAAGTGAAAAAGGAAATAAGAGGGGCAAAGAGACAGTATGAGAATAGACTGGAGGCCAACATAAAAGGAAATCCAAAAGTCTTCTACAGGCATGTAAACAGTAAATGGGTAGTAAGAGGAGGGGTGGGGCCGACTATGGACCATAAAGGAGATCTACTCATGGAGGCAGAGGGGATGGCCGAGGTACTAAATGAGAACTTTGCATCTGTCTTAACCAAGGAAGAAGATGCTGCCAGAGTCTCAGTAAAGGAAGATATAGTGGAGATACTGGATGGGCTAAAAATTGATAAAGAAGAGGTACTTGAAAGACCAGCTGTACTTAAAGTAGATAAGTCACCCGGTCCGAATGGGATGCATCCTCGGTTGACGAGAGAAGCAAGGGTGGAAATTGCGGAGGTACTGGCCATAATCTTCCAAACATCCGTAGATACAGGAGTGGTGCCAGAGGACTGGAGAAATGCAAATGTTACAACCTTATTCAAAAAAGGGTGTCAGGATAAACCCAGCAACTATAGGCCAGTCAGTTTAACCTCAGTGATGGGGAAACTTTTAGAAACGATAATCCAGCTAGTCCCACTCCCCCATAGCCCTGCAAATTTTTTCCTTTCAAGTACTTATCCAGTTCCCTCTTGAAGGCCATGATTGAATCTGCCTCCACTACCCCCTTGGGCAATGCATTCCAGATCCTAACCACTTGCTGTGTAAAAAAAGTTTTTCCTCATGTCACCTTGGGTTCTTTTGCCAATCACCTAAATCCACATTCTCTGGTCCTTGACCCTTCCGCCAATGGGAACAGTTTCTCTCTATCTACTCTGTCCAGACCCTTCATCATTTTGAATACCTCTATCAAATCTCGTCGCAGCTGTCTCTGTTCCAAGGAGAACAACCTCAGCTTCTCCTGTCTATCCACGTAATTGAAGTCAGTCATCCCTGGAATCTTTCTAGTAAATCTCTTATGCACCCTCTCTAAGGCCTTCACATCTTTCCTAAAATGCAGTGCCCAGAACTGGATACAATACTCCAATTGTGGCCGAAGCAGTGTTTTATAAAGGTTCATCGTGATTTCCATACTTTTGTACTCGACACCTCTTTTATAAAGCCCTGTATGCTTTTTTAACCACTTTCTCAGCCTGTTCTGCCACCTTCAATGATTTGTGCACATATACCCCCAGATCGCTCTGTTCCTGTACACCTTTTAGAGTTGTGGCCTCTAGTTTATATTGCCTCTTCTTGTTCTTTCTACCGAAATGTATCACTTTGCATTTTTCTGCATTAAATTTCATCTGCCACGTTTATGCCCATGCCACCAGCCTGTCTATATCCTCTTGAAGTCTATCACTATCCTCCTCACTGTTCACTACCCTTCCAAGTTTTGTGTCATCTGCAAATTTTGAAATTGTGCCCTGTACACCCAAGTCATTAATATATATCAAGAAAAGCAGTGGTTCCAGCACCAACCCCTGGGGAACACCACTGTACACCTCCCTCCAGTCCGAAAAACAACCGTACACCACTACTCTTTGTTTCCTGTCCCTTAGCCAATTCTGCATCCATGTTGCTACTGCCCCCATGATTCCATGGGCCGCAATCTTTATGACAAGCCTAGTTGTCAAACGCCTTTTGAAAGTCCATATACACATCGACTGCATTGCCCTCATCTGCCCTCTCTGTTACCTCATCAAAAAACTATCAGGTTTGTTCAACACGATTCGCCTTTAACAAATCCAAGCTGGCTTTCCCTAATCAACCCACACTCGTCCAAGTGACTGTTAATTCTATCCTGGATTATCGTTAAAGGCACTAGAGAAATGCAAGTTGTTGTTGTTTATTTGTACCCTATAATAGATTTATATATACAGATTTAGGTTTCCCTATACAGATTTACGTGTCAACCTTGGCTCAGTGGTAGCACTCTTGCCTCTGGGTCAGAAGCTTGCGGGTTCAAGTTCCACTTCAGAGACCTAAGCACATAATCTAAGCTGACACTTCAGTGCAGTACTGAGGGAGTTCTGCACTGTTGGAGGTGCTGTCTTTCGGATGAGACATTAAATTGAGGCTCCATCTGCCCTCTCAGGTAGATGTAAATGATCCCATAGCATTATTTGAAGGGGAGCAGGGGAATTCTCTCCAGTGTCCTGGTTAATATTTATCCCTCAACCAACATCACTAAAAACAGATTAACTGGTCATTATCTCATTGCTTTTTTTGGGACCTTGCTCTGCACAAAATGGCTGCTGCATTTCCCGACATTACAACAGTCACCACAGTTCAAAAGTACTTAACTTGCTGTGAAGGGCTTTGGAACTCCTGACGTTGTGAAAGACACTGTATAAATGCAAGTTCTCTCTTTCTACCTCTCTTCCTTAGAAATTGAATAGCTGCTAGGTGTTACCACACAGTCTAAAGAATATAGCTTTTATTTTTATTTCTTAGGTATGATTGCCCTGAAGAGGACAGCCCAATATATTTTCTGGTGCTTGGAAAACCTGAAAAGAAAGGCAAAAACTTAGACAGGCTGGATAACTTAACAGAATGCTTGATGCTCCATTTGACCTATCTTACCTACTCATGGACAGAGGCTGAAGTCTTTGCTCCTCATAGCAGATCTCTCTACTAAAAGTTTGGGACAAGGGACCTTTAGTTAGGGGAAAAAACAAACTCTCACATGCGCTGGAGCTTTAAACAACATACGTAAAATTGCATACATGCACAAGGTTTCCCCAGTGCCCAAGTTTGGTTGTATTCCTAGTGTGTAAAAGGTGCAGAATGAAAACTACATTTAGCTCTGTCCAAAGGCATTCAAGATTACAATTCCATGGTTCCACTCATACTAAAACCACCATGCTGTGTTCTGTAGAGCACTTGATCACTTTACTATGCGCTCATCCTCAATACTTTAATCCTGTTCTTAACCACAACTTCATGGTTGTCTATTCTATGCAGCTTCTGTTCTGTATCTAATCTCACTGGAGGCTTATTTCATCATAGTTCAGTCTCCCTAGGAGTACAGAACAAATTGAAAAATGTTGGCTGCAATCTATAGGCTAGTCATCTCACCATCTTTATGTGCACAGTTACGGTCAATTATGGCTTTAACATTTTACTCCGCTCTTACAAAAAGGTAAATTTGCCTGGAATCAGCAATAATTTCCAAATGTTATTTTAGTGTAACACTGAATTATCTAAATCCCGGGGCAAGAGGGCAGAGGGTGAGTTAAGATAAAACAATTACATTGAAAATTGAAATATATTAAGTCAATCTGCACTCCTTTCCTAATATATTAATTCAAGATAAAGGTCTTAAATTAAATGAAATGAATGTCATCAATCAGTTCAATCCACTTTGAAGTTGGTGCAAGGAATAAACTGTCCATAATTCAGCATGATCAGGCAGTATCACTCAGAAGAGCCACAAGAACTGTGTATTTAACAAATATCATAATAGCCTGTTGTGATGCTTGTTCTTAAGAGTTGGGTTAGGCACAATAAAGGAAGCTTTATTCTTTTTTTTATTCGTTCATGGGATGTGGGCGTCGCTGGTGAGGCCAGCATTTATTGCCATTCCCGAATTGCCCTCGAGAAGCTGGTGGTGAGCCGCCTTCTTGAACCGCTGCAGTCCGTGTGGTGAAGGTTCTCCCACAGTGCTGTTAGGAAGGGAGTTCCAGGATTTTCACCCAGCGACAATGAAGGAACGGCAATCTGTTTCCAAGTCGGGATGGTGTGTGACTTGGAGGGGAACGTGCAGGTGGTGGTGTTCCCATGCGCCTGCTGCTCTTGTCCTTCTAGGTGGTAGAGGTCGCGGGTTTGGGAGGTGCTGTCGAAGAAGCCTCGGCGAGTTGCTGCAGTGCATCCTGTGGATGGTACACACTGCAGCCACAGTGCGCCGGTGGTGAAGGGAGTGAATGTTTAGGGTGGTGGATGGGGTGCCAATCAAGCGGGTTGCTTTGTCCTGGATGGTGTCGAGCTTTTTGAGTGTTGTTGGAGCTGCACTCATCCAGACAAGTGGAGAGTATTCCATCACATTGCTGACTAGTGCCTTGTAGATGGTGGAAAGGCTTTGGGGAGTCAGGAGGTGAGTCACTCGCTGCAGAATACCCAGCCTCTGACCTGCTCTTGTAGCCACAGTATTTATATGGCTGGTCCAGTTAAGTTTCTGGTCAATGGTGACCCCCAGGATGTTGATGGTGGGGGATTCGGCGATGGTAATGCTGTTGAATGTTAAGGGGAGGTGGTTAGACTCTCTCTTATTGGAGATGGTCATTGCCTGGCACTTGTCTGATGCGAATGTTACTTGCCACTTATCAGCCCAAGCCTGGATGTTGTCCAGGTCTTGCTGCATGCGGGCTCAGACTGCTTCATTATTTGAGGGGTTGCAAATGGAACTGAACACTGTGCAATCATCAGCGAACATCCCCATTTCTGACCTTATGATGGAGGGAAGGTCATTGATGAAGCAGCTGAAGATGGTTGGGCCTTGGACACTGCCCTGAGGAACTCCTGCAGCAATGTCCTGGGGCTGAGATGATCGGCCTCCAACAACCACTACCATCTTCCTTTGTGCTAGCTATGACTCCAGCCACTGGAGAGTTTTCCCCTTGATTCCCATTGACTTCAATTTTACTAGGGCTCCTTGGTGCCACACTCGGTCAAATGCTGCCTTGATGTCAAGGGCAGTCACTCTCACCTCACCTCTGGAATTCAGCTCTTTTGTCCAGGTTTGGACCAAGGCTGTAATGAGGTCTGGAGCCGAGTGGTCCAGGCGAAACCCAAACTGAGCATCGGTGAGCAGGTTATTGGTGAGTAAGTGCCGCTTGATAGCACTGTCGACGACACCTTCCATCACTTTGCTGATGATTGAGAGTAGACTGATGGGGTGGTAATTGGCCGGATTGGATTTGTCCTGCTTTTTGTGGACAGGATATACCTGGGCAATTTTCCACATTGTCGGGTAGATGCCAGTGTTGTAGCTGTACTGGAACAGTTTGGCTAGAGGCGCAGCTAGTTCTGGAGCACAAGTCTTCAGCGCTAGAGCAGGGATGTTGTCGGGGCCCATAGCCTTTGCTGTATCCAGTGCACTCAGCCGTTTCTTGATATCACGTGGAGTGAATCAAATTGGCTGAAGACTGGCTTCTGTGATGGTGGGGATATCGGGAGGAGGCAGAGATGGATCATTCACTCGGCACTTCTGGCTGAAGATGGTTGCAAACGCTTCAGCCTTGTCTTTTACACTCACGTGCTGGACTCCGCCATCATTGAGGATGGGGATGTTCACAGAGCCTCCTCCTCCCGTTAGTTGTTTAATTGTCCACCACCATTCACAACTGGATGTGGCAGGACTGCAGAGCTTTGATCTGATCCGTTGGTTGTGGAATCGCTTAGCTCTGTCTATAGCATGTTGCTTCCGCTGTTTAGCATGCATGTAGTCCTGAGTTGTCGTTTCACCAGGTTGGCACCTCATTTTTAGGTACGCCTGGTGCTGCTCCTAGCATGCTCTTCTACACTCCTCATTGAACCAAGGTTGATTCCCTGGCTTGTTGGTAATGGTAGAGTGAGGAATATGCCGGGCAACGAGGTTATGTATTGTGCTGGAATACGTAATTCAACATCAAATATACTTCAACTGGCTTGTGTTTGATTCTGGGACTGGGCATCAAAAGTGAAAAGGTGTTCCATTCCCACCATCTCTCGCTATGAGGAGCGCAATAATTCACCTCACAGTTTGAAAAAAAATTAAGTTTAACATTCTACAAAGCAAGTCATCCAAACTGGGCAAGCTCCTTTGCTTCAACAGTAATGCCCAGGAGTTCTCGCAGTGGCCTGGTTAACACCAAAACAGATTGACTGATCGTTTAGCTCATGTGTTGTTTGTGGAAATTGGCTGTACGCAAATTGGCTGCCGCCTTTACCTACAAACAACAGTAACTACACTTCAAAAGTAATTTGTTAGCAGTGAAGTGCTTTGGGGCATCCTTTGGATGTAAAAGGCACTATACTGTAAGAAAAGCTTTAATCCAGCTTTCTTTATTATAAACTTGGTTTTAAGTCAAATAATTGGGCTTATTAAGTGAAAGGCATTTTACTTAAACATTGGCGCCTCAACATGGGGAGTGAGGTTTGGCTTTGAACAAAGCATAAGTATTTGATTTGGGGTGTTGATTAAGTATTCGGGTTATTATACAAGGGTTGGAT
This sequence comes from Heptranchias perlo, assembly GCF_035084215.1. NCBI lineage: Eukaryota > Metazoa > Chordata > Chondrichthyes > Hexanchiformes > Hexanchidae > Heptranchias > Heptranchias perlo. The sequence goes on along the minus strand of NC_090325.1, from coordinate 108,433,169 downwards.
TGTACTTGATAAATGAGCACAGTTGGGATCACTGTTTGGGTCAAGGGAGACCAGTGTAATCCAGTGGCGGGACTGGGGTGGGTTGTTAACCCACAGTGGTGAGCTTTTAATGCGTTGATCAGATGTGCTCACGGTGGGCTGTGTTGCTCACGAGATTTATCTTTTCCTCCTCTCTTACTTATTTTTGGGGTGGGCTGTTGCTCACAGGTTGCGTTTTTTTTCAAAAAAAGGGGAATTTAGAATTTAGCCATGGCAGAAAAAATCAATAATTGCGCAAAAAGCGAAGGGCCACCAGTAAAACCAACTCTGGTAGACAGATCAAAGAAATATATTCAGGAGAAACTAAGAACTTGTGCTTTAATAGTTAAAAACTGTCAGACTTGGAGTTGAGTGTAAAGTTAAGGAGTTAACTAAAGAGAAAAGGATCAAAGGTGATAATTAGAAGGCAGAATTCATGCTGTTTCAGCTTCAAGAGGTAGAAAGACTAAGACAAACTGCAGGCAGTTGAGAATGAAAATAAAATACTAAAAAGATCAGGCACAGGAGACGAAGGAGGAGTATAGCAAGAATGACTGACAATAGAAAATTGACTGCAAGGAAATGCTGCAAGGATCTGTGGCATATTTACAAACACAGGTAGCTAGCAAGACACATGAGGCTACTCAAAGACAGGCAGAGATGGAGGAACTTAGAGACATGTTCGAAAAATCTAAGGCTAAAACATACTAATTGACTGCAGCCACGAAAACCATGGCTGACATGAGGAAAGAAAAAGAGGCAGCCCAAAATGGACCTGGCCATGATGAATATAATAAAGCAATAGAAAGGCTTAAACAACAGCTGAAATCTCACAGAGGGATGGTACATGTCGTCAGTCAGTGTGGTGTGACACAGGGAGATGATAATAAGAACAAAGATATAGACTGGGGTGACCTCGCAGAAAAGGCAGAGCATTATTGGGAATGGGAGGACAAACAAGATCATTATCAGAATCGACATTCGAGGCACTCAATACCTTGAATGGCCCACATGTATACGATCAAATGGAAGACAGGGAGAGTTAGAGTTCCGGTGGTAGGATCGCCAGGAGATGAAAATGCCGGTGCAAATGCAAATGTAAATGCTGAAGGGAATATGACACAGACCATAGAGGTCCCCTATACGGGTAAGCAATTACGGGAACTAGTAGAAGCTATTCCTAAAATAAAAGGTCAGGGAAGATTCTGGAACTTCAATAGCAGCATTAGATCAAACTGCGCAACTGAATGACTGACGACAGTGAGAAGGTGCGAATGATACTATATGCCTGTAGCCCCACGGTATTCAAGTGCCTGCCAATAGTCATACAAGAAGGCAAGCAGAATTGGGCAAATACTCCAGCTGCAGTGTGGAAAACAATGGGGATAGGAGTCAAGAGGTCAGGCTGCTATGCAAGCCCTGATGGGTTGTAAGCAAGAGAAAGAGGAGCCGCCCCACGCGTTTACCACACAGCTGTGGAATCGTTATAAGCATGTTCACAATTGGACCCAATATACCAGTACGGAGCACCTGGGATGGGCCTGAACTGCAAAGGTGGCTAGGCGCGCTCATAGGCGGTAGTAACGAGTTGTACCGGACAATTAGGGACATGTATGACCCTACTAGTGACTCGCACACAGAGGGATGGGTTCTAGCCTGGATGGATAGGAAATATGAACAAAGTAAGGAAAGGAAAGGGAAAGTCAATGCAGTACAGGGAACAGCTGACCACAGACCACCGTGGAAAAATGAGGGCAGCAATCGAGGGCAAGGAAGGGAAATAGAATGCTGGAATTGTGGCAGAAAAGGACATTTGTCCCACTTCTGTCCCAGTAAGGCAGCTGGAGGACAAAGAGGGATAATGGCTAAGGAAATACCTGGCAAGTACCATAATGAGTGCATTACAATCAGAATGTTCCAACAGGAATTGCAAAAGCTGCAGTTTAAAGACAGTGCAGCAGGGGTTAAACCAGTTCCGACAGCTCCACTAGCCCCACAGCAGGTGGCAAGTCTTCTCTCCTGTTGACGGGGACCAGCCTTGAGGAAAATAGAGGGATCCCTTGAACAATTGCAGTATGACATGTACGGAAGACCTAATGTGAAAGTTCTGGTTAGAGGCCACCAGAAAAGATTTTTGGTTGACACAGGAGCGTCCCGTACCTGCCTACGGGATCACCTCCCAAACGGAGTAAAATCATGGGAACTACTGATTTAGGTGGGCTTTCTGGTGGGGTAAATACTGGTATTTTGACAGAAACACCCCTGAAGATAGGCAATGTTGGAAATCAGAATTCGAGGCAGGACTGGCTGTCTAACTACCAAGGTCATCGGGGTGCACACCGAGGCTTTGGCAAGTGACCAAATTGTATATGGTTGTATTTGTCTATCTAGTGTTGTATTCTTGTATGTTAACCTCTTAATAACTTCTTGTAACTTCTTAATAAAGCCATTATACTTTGGAACAAAACCACTTTGCAGCCTTAATTGGGGTAATTAAGTAAAAGGCATTTAACTTACATAATTGGCCCTTTATGGATAGTGGCCTACCACACTGCTAAGTAAAAGTGGGCAAAGGTATGAGCCTAAAGGGATTTTTCTCCCCTAGGCTCAAAGGAGGGAATGTAAGAAAAGCTTTAATCCAGCTTATTATTATAAACTTGGTTTGAAGTCAAATGTATGTAGTCTAGCGCTTTGGTGTGAACAAAGGATTGTCTGCTTTCTATCACAACAGGCTTTCTGTAGCTATGATCTTATCTTCACTGACTTTACGTACACCATATGCTATAATCACTCCTAGGGACCGAACTGTTAGCTGTACTATCTGAGCCTTCTTTGGGCATATTTTTATCCCGCTGTCCCCTAGCAGTGTCAGGTTCTCTGAGCAGGGTGTAATGCTCTTCCATATAGTTTCTGTATGGTATAATATATCTATCATCTACATACTGGACAAGAGCTTCCAGTCGGCTGAACCCTTGTAACACTTTATTCAGCAACTGGTGGAATACAGAGGGCGAGTTGTGGAAATCCTGGGGTAAACTTTTCCAAGTATATTGCTGTTCACGGAAGGTGAATGCAAATTTGTACCGGCATTCAGGGGTTAAAGGCACTGGCCAAAAACCATTCGATATATCAAGCACTGAAAATATCCTGGAGCTGACTGAGGGGCTACCGAGGGCGTGTACTTATTCACCTCTCGATAATCAATAGTCGGTCACCACCAGGACCCATCTGATTTTTTAGCTGGCCATAATGGGGAGTTGTTAGAACTGACTGACTCGCATAAAACCCCTTGTACGCGGGACTGTATCATCTCAGCTACCAGTCCCTCTGTCTCTTTTGGGAATCGATATTGTCGGGTAGGACGCAAAGGGTCAGGTCCCTGTACCGTCACTTCCTGTCCTATCTTTCCACAATCATTCTTGTGAGCAGCCCAACATTTTGTCTGTCGGAGGATCTCTTGTACTATCGGATCCTCATGGGTTAATAAGGTCTCTAAATTATATCCCTTGTGAATTCTGACTAAATGAACACATCTTTCCCTCTCTATTTTCACACATCCCGAACCAAGTACGCCTATTCTCCACAAGCACTGGTTAGCCAAGTCTACTGCTATACCGTATTGTTCCAGCCAGTCTACTCCCAATATTCCATCCATACCTTCCAGCTTACCCTTTATCCATGCCAACAAAAAACGATTCCCAGAGATGTTTCCTCCCTCCGAACATTCTTAGGAATGATAGGATACCACCGAGACTTTATAGAGAATTTTGCTGAACGTACAGCACCATTGTATGCTCTCCTGAAGGGGGCGACATGGGAATGGGGCACTACACAGGATCAGGCAGTGGAAGATTTAAAGCAGGCTCTGGTGCAGGCACCCGCGTTAAAGACTCCAGAAAATGATTGACCCTTTTCTATGGAGGTTGGGGCATCAGACATGTCCTTGTGCCCAGTATGACCCAGGGCCCAGAATTAAAACGCACCCGAGCCATGTGCCAGCATCCAATGGCCCACGGAGAAATTTGCAAATTGATTACATTGGTCTGTTTCAGAGGACTCCAAAGGGTAACCAGTAATACTTCGTTATAATCGACTGTTTTTCTAAAAGGGGTTGAGGCTATTCCTGCCACTGCCACCCAAACTGCAAAGGTACTTATTGAGCATGTTTTCACTTGCTGGGGATTGCCAAATACAATAGAGTCCAATCAAGGAACTCACTTCACTGGTCAGGTCATGAATGAATCAAGCAGAAATTCCACATTCCCTATAACCTTCAGGCAGCTGGGATGGTTATGCGTATGAATCGTGCCCTTAAGCACCAAGTTGTCAAGGCAGTGGGAGGGGCTGGTAAGACTTGGGATGTGGTATTGCCGCTTATATTGATGGCAATTTGGGGTAGCACCTCCCGAGCGACGGGACATACTCCGTTTGAGGTCATGATAGGACGCCAGATGCAGTTGCCAGAGCTTTGGCTAGGTGGTGGCCTTTCCGGACCTCAACACGAGAGTGTGACCATGGACACGTATATGGAGCAGTTACACGCCCATTTACAACAGGTGTACCTAAGTTCTGCCGTATCAATTGGCCATAACTAAGTGCCAGCACAAGTTTGATCCTTATGTAAAGGGTCTTGAAGTGGGGGATATGGTGATGGTGAAACTGAACAATGTCACAGGAAAGTGGGCAAAGAAATTTGAAGGACCCTTCTTGATAATAGACAAATTGAGTAACAATGTGTACAAAATTCAGACTGATAAAAGGGATAGCTGAGTACGTATTAACCAGATAAAGAAGTGGCGGGGGCACGAGACCGGAAAGGTACATACCATCGTTCCCAGAGTCCTTTTATGGTTTCTGGACGATGACAGTGTGCAAGGTGAGGGAAACGACACCTCCAGCGTGCAAGCTGAGAGGGGGAAAGACGACACCGCTTCCACCGACTCCAGAAGAATATTCTTAGGTTATGAGACTGATGAGCTTTCAATAGCACAGCCCGAGGATGAGAAAATCTAAAATTTTGAAATCTAAGCATTGCAAATTGTCCCAACTCGCTAGGCGTCTAGGCATTTAACAAGGTGGTGATGAGCGGCGACAAGGTGCTGTCTCTGTGAGCAAAACAGCTTGTATGTACACTTCTGAAGTTTGACACAGAGTCAGCAGGGGGGTTGGGATAATTTACGACTGGAAGACAAGAGCAAAGAGGCACACATACAGTCACAGAAAGAGCGAGAGATCTGCGCGTGGGACGGACAGGGTTAACTTCAGACAGACTGCAGAGAGAACAAACAGAGCAGTCTCTCTCTCACATGTTTTGTTTATTTCTGAAACGATTTCTGGATTCGTTACATCCAAAGGAATTATTCCTTGAAAATCAGTAATATGGTGGTAGCATTTTAGACAAGCATATATATATTTGACACTTGCAGTATAATCAAATAAATAATTATGTCAGATGTTAACCAAGAGCATATGTTACATTTGTCGGAATATTACATATGATCAAGGTTGAACAATGAACCTATTGCTGACGATTGTGTTGGGATACATCTTGTCCTTTTGAGAAGCCAGACACATTCGGGACAGCTGGGACTGTGTCGTCATGAATTATACTACCCAAGAGGACAGGCCACAGTCAAAACTGGACTATTCGGCATACGTGCTGGCAGGGGAAGGGCTTTGATTAACGTGTACCTGTATCGGCAAGGGAAAAGAACCAACTACCATCAAATGGCATTGGATGAGCGCAACCACCAGTAAAGACAATGACATTGGACTTTTTGGTATACCTTATGTGGGTGATACGAAGGACACATTTGCATTCCCTAATAGGACATGGGCAATGACTAACACTCTCAATTTCCCTCAGGACTAGGAGTGACATGCTCACTGCTATGGATGCTTACCTAGAAGGGCTGGTGTGGCATCATCCTGGTCCTTCTGCTTTAAAGCGATTAAGAATGCGGAGTCATCAGAGGCAACCGCCCATTCAGCCTCTGCCGGATGCCCAGTTGTGGACAAAGGCCCCAGCAATGGTTTATTGGTTGTTAAAACATATCAGACCTTGTATAACGATGTAAGATTTGAAATCTTCCTGGTTATGTTTAATTTTTCAAAGGTTGCTTTGCTATCAGGTTTGTGTAATGAAACTTATGAGAGACGACCAATAGTTGCAGTCCTAAAGCATAAAACCACAAGAGAGAAGGGGAAACGGGAAGTAGCAGAATGGCTACTGCAGGAATGGCCACTCAAAACAGGATATAGAAAGCATGTGGGAGCATGATGAAGCCATGCGAAAGCAATTGAAGAGTATGCTGAAAGGAGAGAATAGGGTAGTGACAGGTTTGTTGGATGAACAGCAACAAGTTTTGGTGTCTGTGAAGGAGATGGTTGACAGCTTTCGGCAGACTCAGGAGAAAATTACTGAAATGATAAGCGACACAGTGACATCCAAGTTTCTTTAAGGGGATCACATGCAGTATGTACAGTGTGTTTATGCTATCTCAGGTGCAAAAGGGATTGGAGGATGTGGAGAACAATCGTATTCCTTCTCTTATAATGGATGAACAGATAGATAAATGGTCTGATAAAAGAGGAAAACACTAACATTAGGCGACTTGGTTCTGTATATCTAGTGAAACACGCCTGCGACGAGTGAAGGAAAGGACGGGTTTTGCTGTGACTATTGCCATCCCACACCTGTCGCCTGATCAGAAGTCCTAAGAGGTTTTTAAAGTGGAGTCTATAGGTGTCCTCAAAAGGTGAAATACACAAGGAATTGGTTAATTATCCAAAGGTATTGGTGAAGAGTGGGGAAACCTGGGTAGCACCCAATTTATCTTGCTGTACTCAGATCAAAGGCACGTGGATGTGTCGGTGCAATGTTGCTCAGAGCAGTGCCCCAGCTTGTGGTTTCACCCTAGATAAGCACTTCCCCAATTATACTGTTAGTATTCAAAAATGGAGATCAGGACATGCAAGGCAGGGATACATGGGAAGAGGTCGTTACTGCGTGACGACATCGGACTTGGTTTACCGACATGGGAAGCAAGAGTGCCCTGTGTTAACTCCATCGTTTTGCTTCACTCCTGAGTTACCTACCAGAATTGTAAGTTCAGTTCTGATCCCAGTGAATGTTCATAACGTTACAGAAATTCAGGTGGCAATCGGCTTAAAAGAGGAAGCCTAGAAGGCGATTGTACGGTTTGGACATCCGATTCCACCACTGTCACTGAGTCTTAAAACCATACTTGACCAGATGGTCACATCAGAACGTCACCTGATTGATCCACAACAACGAAATGCGGCCATAGAAAGTGATAAAGGACAGCTAGGGGAACCTCAGTGATGGGAAATAATATACAACGTAGGACAACATTCTTGGGCTAGAATTCTCACACAGGTTTAATCCTTGTTCAGCTTGTTTTAATTGTAATTGTTATTATAATGCTTCGTGTAGTGGTCCTAATGTATAAAAAGCTGGAAAAGCAAGTGGCAGTAGTGGCCTACCAAGCTGTGAACTAAAAGTGGGCAAAGGTACGAGCCTAAAGGGATTTTTCTCCCCTAGGCTCAAAAGGAGGGAATGTAAGAAGAGCTTTAATCCAACTTCCTTTATTATTATAAACTTGGTTTTAAATCAAAGGTATGTCGTTTCTTTGGTTATCAGTGTGAAAGGGAAGCATCCTTCCTGAATGGGGAGTTTTGCACTGTCCCAAGGCATGCGCATATCATCATGAGATGCGGAGGGTGGGTAAGGAGGTGGCAGCACCACACCACAGGTAGGATGATTGATGGGAAACTCATACAGAGCTCTTTGTGTTTAAAACATATATAAGAAAGGTGCTTTTCGATAACTGGTCAGAATTCTCGAGGCAGGACTGGCTGTCCAACTATCAAGGTCATCGGGTTGCACACCAAGGCTTTGGCAAGTGACCGAATTGTATCGGGTTGTATTTGTCTACCTAGTGTTGTATTCTTGTATATTAACCTCTTAATAACTTCTTGTAACTTCTTAATGAAGCCATTATACTTTGGAACAAAACAACTTCACGGCCTTAATTGGGATTATTAAGTACATATACAAATGCAAACTCTCTTGAAAGTAATAATTATCTGCATACTCACATCAGCTGTAATGTCATTAAACTTTGTAATAAATGCATGTTTAACCACATCCACAGCTATTTCCGATGCAACTACCATGCAAACATCTGGAAATAACTCCCAGAGGTGATCTAGAAATGAAAAACAAAATGCAACAGTTATTGAAATACTTCACTTACTTCAAATGTTTTAGAATTGTGTTTTTATATTATCTGCAGTAAATGAAAACTACAAACTCATACCAAATTTTATCTGCTCAAAAACAGACAAAAATGCATACAGTTAATTTTGACTATATTTTAGGGTATAGGAATTCTTTAGTTGCTCTCTTATCTGCCCATCTCACATAGTATTTCACCCTCACTCACCCTGCCAAGAAGGCATATGACTGTGTCAAAACTTTAAATGCTAACATTTTCCACAGGTAGTGACCAAAATATCTTCAAGAATAAAAGGGTTATTTTTTTGTCCAACTTATTTGTAGATCAAAAACTCAGATGCATTGTAATGATCAACAAGGTCAATTACCTTCAAAACTCAACACATGACTACAGTCACAGGAAGACTGTGAGCCATGACTCCAAGTTGCTAGTATGTAGTTCCTTTTGCCATTGTATAAAAATATTTTAGCACATTTGCTTGGAGCTGGAAGTCATGGTATCCCAACATCCTCACAATTCAAGTAAAACTAGATATCATATTTGGTGTGATCTTCCTTACTTGTTGAATTTAGCAACTGTTCACAAATGAGGAAAACCAAAATAAGGGAGGAAAAACACCTGTCCCTTTAAAAGTTATGTTCACTATAGCCTTACAAGTAGTGTTGCCACCTTTTGCCCGGTCCAATAAAAGACATTCCTACTTTACAACAGTAACTACACTTCAAAAGTACTTCATTGGTTGTAAAGCGCTTTAGGATGTCCTGAGGTCGTGAAAGGCGCTTTAGAAATGCAAGTCTTTCTTTTAGTTTAGGACACTGAAAAAATGGTGCCCATGTGTCAAGTCCATTCACGCATGGAGTTGTAAAAAAAATCAAACACAGCAATTGAAACTAGACTTATGTTGTCTCGTTTTTAGCTGTTACAATTACTGAGTGGCCACATGAATCATGTGGTCTGCTGCAATCCCATGGTGTCAACAGTTAAGATTCCAGACTAGACTCAAGAGGTTGCTCATAATAATTTTCAAAACTTATATAGCCAATCACTCCAAGTGCAGTAGGAGGATGGGATCTAGAGTCTACTTCTTTCTCTCTGTTGCTAGTTGACATCCCTATCTCTTCTTTGAATCTGTTTCTGTGTTTCATTCCATTTCTTTCAATCTTTGTATTTCTCCCCCCTCTCCTTTTTCGATTTTTCTCCTTGCCTTCTATTCTGATACAACAACTTGTACATATTTTTATATATTGTATATATTTTTCATAGAATGTACAGCACAGAAACAGGCCATTCAGCCCAACGGGGTAAAGAAGTTTCTGCTGAATTCCCTGTTGAATTTATTAGCAACTATTTTGTATTTTTATTAATACAAAAACAACAACTGCTACAACAAGCCCCCATTAGGGCTTTGGGGAAAGAGCAGAGAGGGAAATGGGACTAATTGGATAGCTCTTTCAAAAAGCTGGCACAAGCACGATGGGCCCAATAGCCTCCTCCTGTGCTGTACCTACTATGATACATGGGTGATAAAGTACGCTCGAAGAATGAAGACAACTCAAGACAATTACTCTATTCGAGCAAGCTAGACGTTATTAAAAACTGATCCATTTTGGAAGTTTATGCACCTAAAAATACTGAAATTTAATTAAACAATTCAAATTTGCAGCTAAACAGGAGTTAAAAATGATTATATTGAAACATGTAATATTCTGCAAAGCATATGGACAAGAAACATTCTGATTGGTCTGAGAAAATTGAAGCTAATTGTGAGAGTCTGTATGTAGTCCTTTTACCTGGGTTCCATGAAAATTGTTCCATATTCCTCAAACAAACAATCAGCAGAAGTACGTAGTTGTTGAATCTCTCTCTTATATCTGCAAACAGATTTTTTTTCCTCCATTATATGACCATGACATTAAAAACAAAAGTCTAAACATGTAGCAATTCTACATCTTCATATTCATATTTTGCACAGATGCTAATAATTTTATCATTTTTACCAACAAGCTCCAAATGCTCTTTCAAAAGAATTTACCACAAAACTGAAGTGATTTATACAGTAATTAAAGATTTAAAGTACCTCCAAAATAAAATCACACAGGTAAAGGCAATTAAAAGAAATACACACGGATGAGAAACATGTTTTGGACAAATTGTCCCATATTCCAGCATCATTTTACATTCCACTGCATCAATAAGTTTAAAGTTCCAAATGGTTAATAAGAATCTGCTTTCAAGCACCATAACACCAAACTGCAAAATTTTACAAATGTAAGTCTTTAAAGACATGTAGAAATCTCTTCCAAATCTGGAAACATACAATAAATACCATGGGGAAGCTGAATTTCAGGTACATGTCAATTCCACTGTATAAAAACTAGGAAGTTATATGCCTACCATAGCATTGCTGATTGAGCTCAAAATGCAAATGAATTGGTAATTAAGAGAAATTATGCATGTTTTAATACTTCTGATACTTACAACAGCTAAATGATATAAAATAGGTCTCCACATAATGTTGCAAAGCTCCCATGTGAGCAGTATGCAATGTCCCCATTTCAATTTGCATGTTGCTTTCCCTTCACAGCACCTCCTTACCAGAACCACCTGTCCTTCCTCTTGTAGGTATTTTATTGATAGCCCCTTTCTATCTGCACTACTCGCCCACACCCTGTATCACCCTAATCCATGATTACACTGTTACACTGTTGTTCTGCAGATCATCTTTCCATTGCCTCCCCTCTGATCAGTCATTACCTAGCCTAGTCCCCTCACCCACTATCGCCTCCGGTCACCTTCCCCCACCTGTCTTCCAATCCAGTGCTCTTACGCCCCAACATCCCACCCCCTCCCTCTACCGTCACCACCCAATCCCTTTCATCCTCCTTTCTTGTCACCTGACCTCAGCTGCTGCAGTTATTCCCTCACTCGATCAGACCCCATCCCTGAAGACCCCAAGTTTCAATTGACTCTTCCTTCCATCTGACCCTCAACTCCATATCACCTTCACTCCCTATTTCACTTCTCTCCACCAGCCTCATCTGAAAGACTTGTTCCTCATCCCCTCATAAGATCCTTGCAGATAAGGAAGGTCACTTTAATTCATCCATCCAGAAAGACCCTACAGTTGTTGTGGCATCTAACTGGTTCTTCAATTTCTCCAGGACTGTCATCTTCACTACTCAATCTGGAAGTCCATTCCAAGTATTGGTCATCCTGTTTGAAGGACTTCTTGATATCAATCTTAAATTTACCTTTTACTAGTTTTAATCTTTCCTCCACTCACAATTTAACGAAATGTGCCAAATTTACCTTTGCCATTCCCATAACTATCTTGTAGACTTCTTTAAGTTCACTTTCCAGACGTCATCTTCCCAGGCTGGAAAGCCCAAGCTTCTCTGGTTTTTCCTCATAACTCAGACCAGAGACTAGTGAGCTGCCTCATGACTCTTCTGTCTCCCTCCTGTGCTCAAATAGCTCTCTTTTCCTGAAGTTCAGAACTGGACTCAAAGTGAGGTACAGTTTGATCACCGCTTCCTTTGACAGGAGGCAGCATGTCTATATTTTAAAAATAAAATGCAGCTAATAACATGGGAACAGGAGTAGGCCATTTAGCCTATTGAACCTGTTCTGCCATTCAATGAGATTATGGCTGATCTGTGACCTAACTCCATATACCCACCTTAGCCCCATATGCCTTAGTACCTTTGGTTAACAAAAATCTATCAATCTCAGATTTAAAATTAACAACTGAGCTAGCATCAACTGACATTTGTGGAAGAGTGTTCCAAACTTCTACCACCCTTTCCATGTAGAAGTGTTTCCTAACTTCCCTCCTGAAAGTCCTAGCTCTAACTTTTAGGCAATGTCCCCAAGAACTAAACTCCACAACCAGCAGAAATAGTTTCTCTCTATCTACCTATCAGTTCCCCTTAATATCTTGAAAACTTAGATCAAATCACCCCTAATCTTCTAAATTCCAGGGCAGACAACCCTAGCATGTGTAATCTCTCCTTGTAATTTAACCCTTGGAGTCCAGGTATCATTCCAATAAATCGACACTGCACTGCCTCCAAGACTAATATATCCTTCCGAAGGTGCGGTACCCAGAACTGAACACAGTACTCCAGGTGTGGTCTATCTTTGGATAGCTGCAGTGTAACTTCTACCCTCTTATATTCTAGTCCTCTAGATATTCCATTAGCCTTTTTGATTATTTTCTGTACCTGTCCATGACATTTTAATGATCTATGTACATGGACCCCTAAGTTTCTTTGGACCTCCACTGTTTCGAGCTTTTCACCATTTAGAAAGTACTCTGATCTATCCTTTTTAGGTCCAAAGTGGATGACGTCACACTTGCTTACATTGAAATCCATTTGCCACAGTTGCCCATTCGCAATCTATTAATATCTCTCTCTAATTTTATGCTTCCATCTACACTGCTTACAATGCTGCCTATCTTTGTGCCATCCGCGAACTTGGACATGTGGCTCTCTATCCAGTCATCTAAGTCGTTAATAAATACAGTGAATAGTTCAGGCCCCAACACGGGTCCCTGTGGGACACCACTAGTCACATCCTGCCAATTTGAGTAGCTGTCCATTATCCCTACTCACCGTCTCCTGCCCCTCAGCCAATTTCCTAACCGGGTCAATAATTGGCCCTCAATTCCATGGGAGCTTCAACTTTAGCTAACAGTCTCTTATGTGAGACCTCATCGAATGCCTTCTGGACGTTCATATGAACAACATCCATAGACATTCCCCTGTCCACTACTTTAGTCACCTCTTCAAAAAAATTCATTCAGGTTCATCAGGCATGACCTACCCTTTACAGATCCATGCTGGCTCTCTCTGATCTGCTGAAAATTTTCAAGGTCTTCAGTCACTCCATCCTAATTATAGACTCTAGTAATTTCCGAACAACAGATGTTAGGCTAACTGGTCCATAAATTCCCTGATGTGGAGATGCCGGTGATGGACTGGGGTGGACAAATGTAAGGAGTCGCACAACACCAGGTTATAGTCCAACAGCTTTATTTGAAATCACAAGCTTTCGGAGCTTTGCTCCTTCGTCAGGTGAAGTGAAGAGATGCATATAGGCACAGCATATATAGTCAGAGAACAATGCCTGGTGATTACAGATAATCTTTCTAACTGCCCTTTATCACACCTCGGCAGAGAGATAATCACAGCAATCAAAGGAGTGAATGGTGTTCAAACAGGTTAGTCAGGGAAACATTACATCCAAGAATACTGAGGTGGGGTCACAAGGGGGTCAAATGTAGCAGATGCTGGGGTTTGTATTAAAAACAGATAACTTTTTTTTACTGGAAATCGCAGCAGGTCCGGCCGCATCTGTGTATGGAGAATATGCCAACTACGACTTGAGTCTGGATGACTCTACGTCAGGTGGGGTTACATGTAGCGTGACATGAGCCCAAGATCCTGGTTGAGGCAGTCCTCATGGGTGCGGAACTTGGCTATCAATTTCTGCTCGACTATTTTGCGTTATCGTTGTCTCAAAGGCCACCTTGGAGAACGCTTACCCGAAGATCGGAGGCTGAATGTCCTTGACTGCTGAAGTGTTCCCCGACTGGGAGGGAACCCTCCTGCCTGGGGATTGTTGCACGGTGTCCGTTCATCCGTTGTCGCAGTGTGTGCATGGTCTCGCCGATGTACCATGCTCCGGGGCATCCTTTCCTGCAACGTATGAGGTAGACAACGTTGACCGAGTCACAGGAGTATGAACCATGTACCTGGTGGGTGGTGTCCTCTCGTGTGATGGTGGTATCTGTGTCGATGATCTGGCATGTCTTGCAGAGGTTGCCGTGGCAGGGTTGGGTGGTGTCGTGGACGCTGTTCTCCTGAGAGCTGGGTAATTTGCTGCGAACGATGGTCTGTTTGAGGTTGGGTGGCTGTTTGAAGGAGAGTAGTGGAGGCGTGAGGATGGCCATAGCGAAGTGTTCGTCGTCGTCGATGACATGTTGAAGGCTGCGAAGAACATGGCGTAGTTTCTCCGCTCCGGGGAAGTACTGGACGACGAAGGGTACTCTGTTGGTTGCGTCCCGTGTTATTCTTCTGAGGAGGTCTATGTGATTTTTCGCTGTGGCTCGTCTGAACTGCCGATCGACGAGTCGAGCGTCATATCCCGTTCATACGAGGGCGTCTTTCAGCGTCTGTAGGTGTCCATCGCGTTCCTCCTCGTCTGAGCAAATCCTGTGTATTCGCAGGGCCTGTCCATAGGGGATGGCCTCTTTGATGTGGTTAGGGTGGAAGCTGGAACAGTGGAACATCGTGAGGTTGTCCGTGGGCTTACGGTAGAGTGAAGTGCTGAGGTGCCCGTCTTTGATGGAGATTCGCGTGTCCAAGAAATAAACCGATTCTGAGGAGTAGTCCATGGTGAGTTTGATGGTGGGATGGAACTTGTTGATGTTATCGTGTAGTCTCTTCAGTGATTCTTCACCACGGGTCCATAGGAAGAAAATGTTGTCCATGTATCTGGTGTATCTCACTGTGATTGCCTTGGCAACGGGCAGTAATCACCAGGCATTGTTCTATGTTTTTCAAATGCGAAGGATTCGAAAATATCATTTCCACCATCCGCCCGACGAAGGAGGAAGCCTCCGAAAGCTTGTGGAATTTAATTTAAAATAAATTTGTTGGACTATAACTTGGTGTTGTAAAATTGTTTACAATTATCTGGTGTATAGCATTGGTTGGACGTCCTGTGCAGTGAAGAAGTCGTGCTCGAATTTGCGCATGAAAATGTTGGCGTATTGGGGTGCGAATTTGGTCCCCATGGCTGTTCCGTGTGTTTGGGTGAAGAAGTTGTTGTCGAAGGTGAAGACATTGTGATCCAGGATGAAGCGGATGAGTTGTAGGATGGCGTCTGGAGGTTGGCTGTTGTTGGTGTTGAGTATTGATGCTGTTGCAGCGATGCCGTCATCGTGGGGGATACTGGTGTAGAGTGCCGAGACGTCCATCGTGGTGAGAAGTGTTCCTGGTTCAACTGGTCCGTGGGTACTGAGTTTTTGTAGGAAGTCTGTAGTGTCGCGACAGAAGCTGGGGGTTCCCTGTACGATGGGTTTCAGGATGCCCTCGACGTATCCAGAGAGGTTCTCACACAGGGTTCCGTTGCCTGATACGATAGGACGTCCGGGTGTGTTGGCTTTATGTATCTTTGGGAGGCAGTAGAAGTCTCCCACACGGGGCGTACGTGGGATGAGAGTGTGTAGGATGCTTTGAAGGTCTGGATCAGTTTGTTGAGCTGGTGGGTGTGTTCTTTGGTCGGATCTGCGGGTAACCGTCTGTAGTGTTCCTGGTTGTCCAGTTGTCGGTATGCTTCTTTGCAATAGTCCTGTTCTGTATGACGATGGCTCCTCCTTTGTCCGCTGGTTTGATGACGATGTTGCGGTTGGTCTTGAGAGCGTCGATGGCATTGCGTTGTGCTCGGGTGACATTCTGGACTGTCTTGTGAGTCTACATCAGCGAGACCATGCAGACACTGCGACAACGGATGAACGGACACCGCACAACAATTGCCAGGCAGGAGGGTTCCCTCCCAGTCGGGGAACACTTCAGCAGTCAAGGACATTCAGCCTCCGATCTTCGGGTAAGCGTTCTCCAAGGTGGCCTTCGAGACACACAACAACACAAAATAGTCGAGCAGAAATTGATAGCCAAGTTCCGCACCCATGAGAACTGCCTCAACCGGGATCTTGGGCTCATGTCACGCTACATGTAACCCCACCTGACGTAGAGTCGTCCAGACTCAAGTCGTAGTTGGCTTGTTCTCCATACACAGATGCGGCCGGACCTGCTGCGATTTCCAGTAAAAAAAAGTTATCTGTTTTTAATACAAACCCCAGCATCTGCTACATTTGACCCCTTGTGACCCCACCTCAGTATTCTTGGATGTAATGTTTCCCTGACTAACCTGTTTGAACACCATTCACTCCTTTGATTGCTGTGATTATCTCTCTGCCGAGGTGTTTTATTTTTATTCGTTCACGGGATGTGGGCGTCGCTGGCGAGGCCAGCATTTATTGCCCATCCCTAATTGCCCTCGAGAAGGTGGTGGTGAGCCGCCTTCTTGAACCGCTGCAGTCCGTGTGGTGACGGTTCTCCCAAAGTGCTGTTAGGAAGGGAGTTCCAGGATTTTGACCCAGCGACAATGAAGGAACGGCGATATATTTCCAAGTCGGGATGGTGTGTGACTTGGAAGGGAACGTGCAGGTGGTGTTGTTCCCATATGCCTGCTGCTCTTGTCCTTCTAGGTGGTAGAGGTCAATGGTTTGGGAGGTGCTGTCGAAGAAGCCTTGGCGAGTTGCTGCAGTGCATCCTGTGGATGGTACACACTGCAGCCACAGTGCGCCGGTGGTGAAGGGAGTGAATGTTTAGGGTGGTGGATGGGGTGCCAATCAAGGGCAGTTAGAAAGATTATCTGTAATCACCAGGCGTTGTTCTCTGACTATATATGCTGTGCCTATATGCATCTCTTCACTTCACCTGACGAAGGAGCAAAGCTCCGAAAGCTTGTGATTTCAAATAAAGCTGTTGGACTATAACCTGGTGTTGTGCGACTCCTAACATTTATAAATTCCCTGGTTTCCCTCTCTCACCTTTCTTAAATAGTGGAGTGACATGTGCAATTTTCCAATCTGAAGGAACAGTTCCTGAATCGAGAGAACTTTGGAAGATTACAGTTAGGGCTTCTGCAATGTTCTGACCTACTTTCTTTAAAACCCTGGGATGGAAATCATCTGGTCCTGGGGATCTGTCACTATTTAGTGCCATTATTTTCTTTGTTACTGTTAATTTGCTTACATTAATTGTGGTGAGCTGCCATCCCTGATTCAAAATTAGTTTTCTTGGGGTGCTAATCATGCTATCCTCTTCCTCTACTGTAAATAGTGACTCGAAGTAATTATTTAACATGTTTGCCATTTCCTTATTTCCATTTACAATATCACCATTATCTGTTTTTAAGGGGCCCTCATTGCTCTTGACCACCCTCTTTTTCCTAATATAATTGTAAACATTTTTTGTGTTGATTTTGATATCCCTTGCAAGTTTCTTTTCATACGACCTTTTGTAGGTCTTACTACTGTTTTGTCTTTTGTTCACCCTTTGTATCTCTCTAATGCTAACATTATGAACTGGGGTCAGGCCAGCCACAGCAATGAACGTGTGGTGCGGGTTGAGGCGGGATGCAGCCAGGGGTAAGATGTGCTAGGAAGGAGAGAGAAACAAAAAGGGTCATCTCCCCCCTTGAAGCATTCAAGGGGAGAGATGGCGAGGCAAAGAGAAAAAGGGCAAGGAGCAGGATACTTGGGGTGGGAACTGGAAGCAACAATGTTTAATTCCTCTCCCAACCTCAGATTTTGCGATGGTCTTTACAATTTAAATGACACAGTATTCCACAAACTCATGGGAAAACTCTTACGGAGTCCCCCTGCCGCACTTCAAAAGTCAGTTACCCAATTAAAACCAGGAACCCATTTTTTTTCCCCGAAGTGCATTAAAAAAGGGTCTGAGGACTATGTCGGAACCAAGTTGCTCAGTTACACCTGAGATATGGCGGGGTGGCAAGAGGCAAATTGCTGGGGGAGCAGCTGGCTTATTGACACCGGGGACATGATGTGGTGGGGGGGGGAGGGGTGTCCTGGAAAAAAGACAGCAGTGACATTTTACCTACTCATTGAGCAAATAATAAGAATCTACCATTTCCAATTTGGTTTGTTGATGGAATTGGAAGAGCTGCCAAACAACCTATTTGACCATGAAATGACAATTCCCTGAGCCACATGTCACGGGCCAGAAACTAGGAAGCATATCAAAGAACCAGCCAGAGGATGAGGAGGCCATAGAGTTCGGGAGCTGGGAGATAGGGATGGGGAGATGCCTCTGTGCCATAAGTGGAGGGAGGCCTATAACTACACCATAACAGGAATTTCCAATGTGTAAACTTCTATTATTAATGTTTACATAGAGTTGTCATAAATTTGACATAAAGCTATGCTCAAAAATCATGAGAACAGGAAGTAGGATTTGTGGTGAGGAAGTTCACAACAGTAATAAATATGTAACAGATAATTACGAATTTCCCGTGGAATTGCTCATCACGAGTTGAAGGTGATGCCATTTTGTCTTCGGTATCAGGGACAGAGATGAATATTTTTATTATACAGTATTGTGTTAGTGGTAATTTAGGGTCAATTTTCATGATTATGTAGGTATTCTGTGTGAAAAGTGTAAATTAGTGATTTTGAGTATTATTGGGTGTGGGAGCACTAAGTATTGAGGTATGGAAGTAGTGGTAGGGGGTTATGAGAGTGGAGTGTAATAGGTTGTTTTAGGTGTTGACCAGATGGTTTCCATCCCAGGGTTTTAAAGGAAGTAGGTGAGCACATTGCGGATGCCCTAACTATAATCTTTCAAAGTTCTCTAGATTCAGGAACTGTCCCTCTAGATTGGAAGATTGCACGTCACTCCGCTTTTTAAGAAAGGAGAGAGAGGGAAACCGGGGAATTATAGACCAGTTAGCCTAACATCTGTTGTGGGGAAAATGCTGGAGTCTATAATTAAGGATAGGGTGACTGAACACCGAGAATTTTCAGTTAATCAGAGAGAGCCAGCATGGATTTGTGAAAGGTAGGTCGTGCCTGACAAACCTGATTGAATTTTTTGAAGAGGTGACTAAAGTAGTGGACAGGGGAATGTCAATGGATGTTATTTATATGGACTTCCAGAAGGCATTTGATAAGGTCCCACATAAGAGACTGTTAGCTAAGATAGAAGCCCATGGAATCGAGGGAAAAGTACAGATTTGGTTAGGAAGTTGGCTGAGCAAAAGGCGACAGAGAGTAGGGATAATTGGAAGGTACTCACATTGGCAGGATGTGACTAGTGGAGTCCCGCAGGGATCTGTCTTGGGGCCTCAATTATTCACAATATTTATTAACGACTTAGATGAAGGCAGAGAAAGTTTCATATCTAAGTTTGCCGATGACACAAAGATTGGTGGCATTGTGAGCAGTGTCGATGAAAACATAAAATTACAAAGCGATATTGATAGATTAGGTGAATGGGCAAAACTGTGGCAAATGGAATTCAATGTGGACAAATGTGAGGTCATCCACTTTGGATCAAAAAAGGTTAGAACAGGGTACTTTCTAAATGGTAAAAAGTTAAAAACAGTGGATGTCCAAAGGGACTTAGGGGTTCAGGTACATACATCATTGAAGTGTCATGAACAGGTGCAGAAAATAATCAAGGAGGCAAATGGAATGTTGGCCTTTATATCTAGAGGACTAGAGTACAAGGGGGCAGAAGTTATACTGCAGCTGTACAAAATCTTGGTTAGACCACACCTGGAGTACTGTGAGCAGTTCTGGGCACCGCACCTTCGGAAGGACATATTGGGCTTGGAGGGAGTGCAGCGTAGGTTTACTAGTCATGATCTTATCAAATGGCGGAGCAGGCATGAGGGGCTGAATGGCCTACTCCTGTTCCTATGTAATTCAAGGGTTAAGTTACGAGGAGAGATTACACAAATTGGGGTTGTATTCTCTAGAGTTTCGACGGTTAAGGGGTGATCTGATCGAAGTTTATAAGATATTAAGGGGAACAGATAGGGTGGATAGAAAGAAACTATTTCCGCTGGTTGGGAATTATAAGAGTCGGGGGCACAGTCTAAAAATTAGAGCCAGACCTTTCAGGAGTGAGATTCGAAAACATTTCTGCACACAAAGGGTTGTAGAAGTTTGGAACTCTCTTCCGCAAATGGCAATTGATACTAGCTCAATTGCTAAATTTAAATCTGAAATAGATAGCTTTTTGGCAACCAAAGGTATTAAGGGATATGGGCCAAAGGCAGGTATATGGAGTTAGATCACAGATCAGCCATGATCTTATCAAATGGCGGAGCAGGCATGAGGGGCTGAATGGCCGACTCCTGTTCCTATGTTGAAGGAAGTTCCAGGTTTGGTAACATGAGGCAGGGAGAAAAGTTTTAAAAGGTAAAGGCTTCTTCAGCAGTAAACTGGAAAAGCCTGTATTATTTAAAACAGGCGCTGTTTGGAGTTTAAATATATGGTTTCCCAACGAGCCTATGGAATTTTATTAGTAAATCCTGCCCTGGCATAAAGAAAAGTTGCTTTCCAGTGGTGCCTGGGAACTGGTCTTTAGTTGGTTTGGTACGGTACTTTAAAAGTTTTAAGAGCACTGACCCAATTTAAAGCCAAATCCTGGGCTTTGCCAGGATTACAGCATTTCTTCCTGTGGAGACAGGATTCCCCAAATAGATTCCCTCATCATTTCTTACCAGGGGCTGAGGCTCAGGTTAGTTCAGTTTGAAAATGATATGGTGGGGCTCAGAGTCTCAGCAGGGGCTGGTGGTACAGGAAATCTGGAGAGGTTGAGTTGGCTTTGGGTGGAGAACACAGTGTCACCTACCTAGCGGACGAGTTGGGGGACTCAAATGTAAGTAAAAAAAATTATGGATTAGACACAACAGGCAAGCATGCTGAAAACAGTATGATAGAAGGAAGTAATTAATGGTGACTAAATAAGAAATGTGCACATATGCTAGGCTATTTTAGAGTCATATTAGTTTGTCAGTTCTAAAGGCCTAGTACAAATCTCATCAGAATGGTAATGCATAATTGTATTCAATTTTCATAGGTCATATTTGCATTTTTATTCAAATCTCCAGGTGCATAATAAGATGAGTGCAGGGAGCACTCTAGTGGTGAGAGCAGAAAACTGCATGTAGATGATATTCAATGACTGCAGACAATTAATGAGAAGTGGAAGAATATGGAGCCAAAAACTCAAAGATGTTGGAAAGGCTTAAAAAGTATTTTAACCTACTGACAAAGTCCCTAAGACTCAAGGATGCAGGGCTGAGTAGTGACTGATAAAACGAAGGATATGGAAACCCAAGGATAGATACAAAACAAGAGGAGCATCACAGCACACAGTGCTGTTTGATGGCTGCTAAAATGGAGATGGTGCTGCATGAGTTTGGTGCAAGGAGGGCAGCCCTGTGTGTCACTCCGGGACACCATATCCATAAGTCAGCATTACAGCATGCCTGGGAGGAGACAGAAGCATGCTGCCGCTGACCAATACCAACACTTGTCCTGCCAGCCTGTGGTGACTGTTAGCAGCAGGTGTCCTTAAAGAAAATAGCACAGCTCTGCATCGAGCTCTCTGCTGATCTGTACACTGGGAAGACAGCCTCCCACATTCATTACCAGATTGGTGCAACAATGCCTGCAAATATGGTTGGTGGCATCTTGGCAGGTACGGCCAATTAAGCTTTGCTGGCTGATGGTCACCATGGCAATGCTTCTTTCATGCAGTAACACTGAAAGCGCGTCTGCAGTGTTTCTGCAGTTAATCAGGCCTTCACACACATCTGTGACAGTAGGCAAAGGACACAATGTACCTGGAGAGTTGAGGCTTCTGATGCAAGTCATTCTCTGCCAAAGTGACCTATGTGCATCACTGTTCATAGATGAAGGGGAGGCTATTGGTGGGCAAACTGAGAGCCTTTTGTGCAGCCTGACCTACCTGGCAACCCTCCGCTGGTCGTCTTCTTCCAACTCCAAAAAGCTCACATATAGGGGCATTCCGAATGGGAAACCCATTGGTGGCACTAATGGAGCTGGAAGAAGAAGAAATAAGCAACAAAGCAATTACCATAAAGGCTTATGAAAGCCTTAGTGGCATCATAACCACACCCCATCCAAAAAATTAAGAAAATTTGTACGGAAATGGCTTTAAAACTATTTAATTTTCTTACTTTGCCCTTTAAGTGGACTATTTAAAGGGCAAAGTAACTTTAGTAACCCCAGGACTATGGGCTCAGTTAGTTCAGGAAAAGTCCTGCAGTCGAAAACCTGCGGCATGCACAATTTCCCAGGGTGCATTTAGTTAGTCCAACTGATCTAATGTTTCTTTTCAGATTCCAACAACATTTTTGCTTTTTTTCAGAATTAAATTTCAAGTCTTAATCAGTCAATACAGGCTGATTTAAAATTTTTTTTTAAAAGTCTCAAAAAATTTTATTTCAATAATACAAAACAGATGAATTGAATTGTAAAAGCTTTTCAGGCATACAAAAAGGCTCTTGTCACAGAAAATGCTGGAAACACTTAGCAAGTCAGGCACAGCAACTATGGAGAAAAGTAACAAGTCAACATTTCAGGTTTGCCATTCATCAGAACCCCTGCTTTGTTGATAATCGAAAACATTCTAATTACTGACTGCTGTGAGCAGAGACACAAACTCTCTCACACACATGCAGAAACATAGAAAAGGGGAGGAAAAAAGAGATGCAGAGAATCTGTTAATAAAAACTTTAACCCAACTCAATACTGATTTCATAATCGCTAATGGTATTTATAAAAACAGCCCCTCACACTCAACTGGTTTCAACCAGTGTCTTCCACATAATCCTATCCACTTTCTCTTCATTAATCAGCAATTTTCAAAATCAATATAGAGTGACCATCTTTTATAACAAACTTCATTTGAATATAGAAAACAAGGGGTTGAGTTTCCACTTGTTTCCGCAATTTAAAATCAGCGCGATTCGGGTGGAATTGGCCGAACCAGCACAAAAGATCGGGTAATTTGAAACTTGAGTTACGCCCAAACCACCTACGCTTGCGTTTTCTGCAATCTTTTACGCTGGTTAAAGATTCAATTCGCCCTGATCAGGCCCCGCCCGCAGAACTGGCCACGCCCCAGGTCAAAACTGCGAGTTTCCACCGATTGCACTGGTTCGAGAAGGTTCTTCATATTGCGCTCATTTTCTTAGGTGCACAGGGACTAGTAAGCACTTTTTAAAAAGTATTTTCATATCAAAAAAAAATAATTTACTAAGAAACTGACTAGTGCACACCAATGAAACTATTAAATGGTTCAGCATAGTTTTTTTTTACAAAGTCATTTTCAGCGATTTTAAAATCAGGTTACTCAAGGTGGAGGACTGGATACCCTTATTAAAAATGCTTATTTTTGGTGATAAACCCATTTTTAGCTGTATTAATAAAGCTGCACCAGGTTACCACTCTAAATACTTCAAGGAATACTTTTTAATGAAAAAGGAAAAAAAAACGATTACATTCTATTACACTGCCCAATTGCTCTGGTTTATGGAAGATTTTACGTTTGTGATTATACAAATTAATTTTAGCAGAAACTTGAAGTGTAAACTAACCAGCGCAATTTCCCGATTGCGTCCAAAAGGGAAACTCTATCCTCTAATTTGAAACAAACCTGATAAATAGTTTCCAAATTCATAAAATTAATGGTACTTTTTTTTTTCCAAACACTGAACTAAATATTATTTACAACAAACCGAATCAATGGAGCTGTACGTACCACTATTAGACATCTGAAACAGATTGTTCTTCTCAAACTTCTTGAAAACACTTCCTTTTATTTCTACAAACTGTTTAAGAAAACAGTTTAAAAGTCAGTTTGGACATATTAGAGCATAACTTATACTTTTCAACAACATCCACATTCTCATTCAAAACCAGTGAGACAATACTGCATTTTAAAATTAGTATCACAAGAAGAGGGAGAAAATCAAAATAAAATTCTGTAGATCAGCAACACAAATGTAAAGTAGCTGCCACATGCCATGCAGTCATAGGTTAGATCTGGTCAGAGGTTATATTTAATGCAGGGACCAAGGTAATTATATTACCAGAGTTCTCATTTGCTGGAATGTCCCAATGGCACTAAACAATTTAATTTCAAAAATTCAAGAAGGGTAGGGGGAAAAGGGGACAGGGGAAAAAAGGAAAGAAAGAAGAGAGGAAGGTGGAGGGTGAATGAAAGAGGGGACAAAGAGGAGGCGGATATATTGCCCTGACTTTTTTTATTATTCGTTATGGGGATGTGGGCATCGCTGGCAAGGCCAGCATTTATTGCCCATCCCTAATTGCCCTTGAGAAGGTGGTAGTGAGCCGCCTTCTTGAACCGCTGCAGTCCATGTGGTGAAGGTTCTCCCACAATACTGTTAAGGTAGGGAGTTCCAGGATTTTGAACCAGCGACAATGAAGGAACAGCGATATATTTCCAAGTCAGGATAGTGTGAGACTTGGAGGGGAACGTGTAAGTGGTGTTGTTCCCATATGCCTGCTGCCCTTGTCCTTCTAGGTGGTAGAGGTCGCAGGTTTGGGAGGTGCTGTTGAAGAAGCCTTAGCAAGTTGCTGCAGTGTATCTTGTGGATGGTACACATTGCAGCCAAGGTGCGCCGGTGGTGAAGGGAGTGAATGTTTAGGGTGGTGGATGGGATGCCAATCAAGCAGGCTGCTTTGTCCTGAATGGTGTCGAGCGTCTTGAGTGTTGTTAGAGCTGCACTCATCCAAGCAAGTGGAGAGTATTCCATCACACTCCTGACTTGTGCCTTGTAGATGGTGGAAAGTCTTTGGGGAATCAGGAGGCGAGTCACTCGCCGTAGAATACCCAGCCTCTGACCTGCTCTTGTAGCCACAGTATTTATGTGGCTGGTCCAGTTAAGTTTCTGGTCAATGGTGACCCCCAGGATGTTGATGGTGGGGGATTCAGTGATGGTAATGCTGCTGAATCTCAAGGGGAGGTGGTTGGACTCTCTCTTGTTGGAGATGGTCATTGCCTGGCACTTGTCTGATGCGAATGTTACTTGCCACTTATCAGCCCAAGCCTGGATGTTGTCCAGGTCTTGCTGCTTGTGGGCACAGTCTGCTTCATTATCTGAGGGGTTGCGAATGGAACTGAACACTGCAATCATCAGCGAAAATCCCCATTTCTGACCTTATGATGGAGGGAAGGTCAGTGATGAAGCAGCTGAAGATGGTTGGGCCAAGGACACTGCCCTGAAGAACTCCTGCAGCAATGTCCTGGGGCTGAGATGATTGGCCTCCAACAACCACTACCATCTTCCTTTGTGCTAAGTATGACTCCAGCCACTGGAGAGTTTTCCTCGATTTCCATTGACTTCAATTTTACTCGGGCTCCTTGGTGCCACACTCGGTCAAATGCTACCTTGATGACAAGGGCAGTCACTCTCACCTCACCTCTGGAATTCAGCTCTTTTGTCCATGTTTGGACCAAGGCTGTATTGAGGTCTGGAGCAGAGTGTCCTGGCAGAACCAAAACTGAGCAACGGTGAGCTGGTTATTGGTCAGTAAGTGCTGCTTGATAGCACTGTTGACAACACCTTCCATCACTTTGCTGATGTTTGAGAGTAGACTGATGGGGCAGTAATTGGCAGGATTGGAATTTTCCTGCTTTTTGAGGACAAGACATACCTGGGAAATTTTCCACATTGTCAGGTAGATGCTAGTGTTGTAGCTGTTTGGCTAGAGGCGGGCTACTTCTGATTAAACTGAAAAGTATTATATAGGCTTACATTTTGATAATGCCGAACTACAGAGATTGTAAATTTGAAATCTAAATATTTCACCTACATTCTTAAAATATACATGTTTATATCATTTGGAACCTTTTAAAAAAAATTTGGTTTGAATATCAGATTGATGTTAAGGTACACAGGAATCCATGTTTGAAAATTTTTAGGTACAAAAATACTCACATTGTTCGACATCATGATGGTAAGTAATGACTTGTTGTGGGAGTTGAAAGCAACATTCAAAGTTGTTGCTTGCACCATGACCAGAATTGTATGCAGGACTTCAATAAATTTGTTATGGATAGAACAAAAACAAAGGATAAACACACAACTACAAAAATATTTTACTGTTCCTGCAAATATCTATAATTGTTGAAATTGCAACATACTTCAATAAACTTGTTACAATGTTAAAATGAAAAAGGATACTTAAAGAAGCCTATTTATATATTTTATGTTTTAATACTCTCGCAAAGATTGCATTTAGCAGGATGCGAAATTCCAACCTATGTATAATAGGCTTATATAGTTTTTTTTCATGCATCAATATAATTTTGCATTTGCACTGCATCCTGTTAGTCCCCTTCCCATACGTTGATACACATGTGCACTGCAATAGGTCACACTTACATTGTACTTCAAAACTATTCAACAACCCACTATGTTCCTTTCAGTAACAGAAAGCAATAAATTACTTAACAGTATAATTAATACTCAAGAGATG
Organism: Heptranchias perlo; assembly: GCF_035084215.1. Classification (NCBI taxonomy): domain Eukaryota; kingdom Metazoa; phylum Chordata; class Chondrichthyes; order Hexanchiformes; family Hexanchidae; genus Heptranchias; species Heptranchias perlo. The sequence continues at coordinate 108,406,748 of NC_090325.1, read as the reverse complement.
CTTAAAAAGATACATATAACAGTTTAGCTCTTAATAAGTTTACAAATAAATATAAATAAAATTATTATATCCAGCATTCTTAAACTTCAATTCTTCATTAATAGCCATTGATTAAAAAGGTCAATAAATATAGAAGCTTCAATAAGTCTATGCCAAAGGATACAGACATAAAGCACAGCCATGAAAAAGTGAGGTATCACCCCAATATGAGCTCGTTTTTTCTTTTTAGGTTCTGTAGCTGTCCAATACAGTGCATCCAAAATATCTTGCCCAAAGGAAGAAAAGAGGCGATCTGCTACCTATGGAAAAAATCAGATTACTGTATCATTAATGGATATTCCTTAAAGTCATGCAAACCCAGTACAAAAGTCAATATTGTGTATTAACCATTTGTCACGCAACTGGTAAGTTTTGCAGATGGATTCAATTTTTGTAAATAACAATAAAAAAATGTTGAATTGGATATTTAACTCATTTCAATGGGATGAAAGGGGAATTGGTTGAAAAACAAGCCGCAAACCAGCAGCGGGAGATACTTAAATAATAAATGGAAAAGGTATAGGTTAAATACCTACTGGTTAAAAGGGGATGCTTTGGAGCAAAGATGAGGTTCCTTCCTTTAAAAGAGGGCACAGAATAAATAAGTGGCAGACGGAGAGGAGAGAGAGAGAGACACAGACAGAAAGAGCGCACGGGGGTGGTTGGCTGGGGGGTGAAGAGAGAGAGACTGCACCACTATCTGAGGCTGAACCTCAGTGTCCTATTTGACTCTGAGCTGAGCTTCCGGCCCCATATCCTCTCCATCACAAAGACCGCCTATTTCCACCCAAGTAATATCGCCCGACTCCGTCCCTGCCTCAGCCCATCTGATGCTGAAACCCTCATAACATTATTCTGCTTCCACCAGACTTCATTCTTCCAAAGCTAACTGGGCTGGCCTCCCACCTTACCACTCACCGTAAACTTGAGTTCATCCAAAACTCTGCTGCCTGTATGCTAACTCGCACCAAGTCCCATTTATCTGCTGTGCTTGCGGATCTACACTGGCTCCCAGACCAGCAACTTCTCAAATTTTAAATTCTCAACCTTGTGTTCAGATCCCTCCATGGCCTCGACCCCCCCATCTCTGTGACCTCCTCCAGCCCTACAACCCTCCGTGATCTCTGCACTTCTCCAATTCCGATCTCTTGCGCATTCCAGATTTCCATCATCAACACCCTCAAATGCATAGGCCCTAAGCTCTGGAATTCCCTCCCTCAATCTCTCCGCCTCTCTACCTCTCTCTCCTTTAAGATGCTCCTAAAAACCTACCTCTTTGACCAAGCTTTTGGTCACCTGTCCTAACGTCTCCTTATGTGGGTTCGGTGTCAAATTTTGTCTTAAAATGCTCCTTGGAAGCGCCTTTGTGATGTTTTGCTACATTAAAAGGCGCTATATAAACGCAAGTTGTTATTGTTGTTAGATATCGGCTCCTACTCACCTTTTGCATCATTTCATTGGGATTCCATTAGTTGCCCAGCAGGGGAAGGGCAATAAGAGCTTGTTGAGCAACAAGCTCTTATTCCGGCTGGGGCCGGAAATTTATTTCAGCTGAGGGGAGTTAAGGGGCTAATTCTTGCTCACATGGGGGTGTGAGTCCCTGATATGTCTGCTCAGTGACAGATTACCCAGAGAGGTGACTGCAGAGTTAGTGGATGTATTGGTTTTGATATTTCAGAATTCCCTAGATTCTAGAAAGGTCCCCGTGGATTGGAAGGTAGCAAATGTAACCCCGCTATTCAAGAAAGGAGGGAGAGAGAAATAGGCCAATTAGCCAAACATCAGTAGTAGGGAAAATGTGAGGTTATTCACTTTGGTAGGAAGAATAGAAAAACACTATTTATTTTTTAAATGGTGAGAAACTATTAAATGTTGGTGTTGAGAGAGATTTGGGTGTCCTTGTCCACAAAACACAGAAAGTTAACATGCCGGTACAGCAAGCAATTAGGAAGGCAAATGGTACGTTGGCCTTTATTGCAAGAGGGTTGGAGTAAGGAAGTCTTGCTACAATTGTACAGGGCTTTGGTGGGACCACACCTGGAGTACTGTGTGCAGTTTTGGTCTCCTTACCCAAGGAAGAATATACTTGCCTTAGAGGCGGTGCAATGAAGGTTCACTGAATTGATTCCTGGGATGACAGGGTTGTCCTATGAGGAAAGATTGAGTAGAATGGGCCTATACTCTCTGGAGTTTAGAAGAATGTGAGGCGATCTCATTGAAACATATAAGATTCTGAGGGGGCTTGACAGGGCAAATGTGGAGAGGCTGTTTCCCCTGGCTGGAGAGTCCAGAACTGGAAGGCACAGTCTTAGGATAAGGGGTCGGCCATTTAGGACTGAGATGAGGAGAAATTTCTTCACTCAGAGGGTTGTGAATCTTTGGAATTCTCTACTCCAGAGGGATGTGGATGCTTAGTCGTCGAGTATATTCAAGATAGATTTTTGGACTCTAAGGGAATCAAGGGATATGGAAATCGGGCGGGAAAGTGGGGTTGAGGTCGAAGATCAGCCGTAATTTTACTGAATGGCAAAGCAGGCTAGAGGGGCCGTATAGCCTACTCCTGCTCCTTTTTCTTATGTTCTTCACACTTTCTCTTCTGCTATACTCCAGGGCTGTATCCTTGGCCTCCTCCCCTTCATACAATTTATTCTCATCTCAGAGAATTAAACGGATCCCTGCTAAAGAAAGGTTCAACGTCGTAACACTACCCCAAGTAATTCAGGCAGTGTGCTCAGTCGTTGAGTGCATTTAAGACTGAGATCAATAGATTTTTGGAGTCTAAGGGAATGAAGGGATATGGGGATCAGGCAGGAAAGTGGAGTTGAGGTAGAAGATCAGCCATGATCTTATTAAATGGCGGAGCAGGTTCAAGGGGCTGGGCAGATGGGTAAGTTTATGAACGTTTGATGATTTTATTGATTGTAGTGTGGCGTGGCCTTTTAATTCTGACCTGGCAAACTGCCGGTGAACTAATGGTTGCAGGTTCACAATTTCTGTGTTTGTGCGCATTCACGAACTTGCTCCCAGTCTTCGCCGGCGGAGAGAGAAGACGCCATTGCAATACAGCATCCAGAGGTGAGTAATTTCTGGGCCAATATGATTAGGCAGTCAACACGGTTTTATGAAAGGGAAATCGTGTTGGACAAATCTATTAGAGTTTTTTGAGGGTGTAACGAGCGGGGTAGATAAAGGGGGAACCAGTGGATGTCGTATATTTGGATTTTCAAAAGGCATTTGATAAGGTGCCACATAAAAAGGATGTTACACAAGATTAGGGCTCATGGGTTTGGGGGTAACATATTAGCATGAATTGAGGATTGGTTAACAGAGAGAAAACAGAGAGTAGGAATAAACGGATCATTTTCAGGTTGGCAGGTTATAACTCGTGGAGTGTCGCAAGGATCAGTGCTTGGGCCTCAACTATTTACAATAGATATTAATGACTTAGATGAGGGGACAAAGTGTAATGTATACAAGTTTGTCGACGACACAAAGCTAGGTAGGAAGTAAGCTGTGAGGAGGACGCAGAGACTGCAAAGCGATATAGACAGGTTAAGTGAGTGGGCGAGAAGGTGGAAGATGGAATATAATGTAGGGAAATGTGAAATTATCCGCTTTGATAGAAGGAATAGAAAAGCAGAATATTTCTTAAAAAGGTGAAAGACTAAAAGGTGTTCAGAGGGATTTGGGTGTCCTTGTACAGTAATCATGAAAAGTTAATACGCAGGTACAGCAAGCAATTAGGAAGGCAAATGGTATGTTAGCCTTTATTGCAAGGGGGTTGGAGTGTAAGAGTAAGGAGGTCTTGCTTCAATTGTACAGGGCTCTGTTGAGACCACGCCTAGAATACTGTGTACAGTTGTGGACTCCTTACCTCAGGAAGGATTCTCTGGATCTTACAAGAATGAGAGGTGATCTCATTGAAATGTATAAAATTCTGAGAGGGCTTGACAGGATAGATGCCGAGAGGCTGTTTCCCCTGGCTTAAGAGTCTGGAGCTAGGGGCATAGTCTCAAGATAAGGAGTCGGCCATTTAAGACTGACATGAGGAAAATTTTCTTCACTCAGAAGGATATGAATCTTTGGAATTCACTACCCCAGAGGACTGTGGATGCTTAGTCTTTGAGTATATTCAAGACTGAGATTGATAGATTTTTGGGCACTAAGGAAATCAAGGGATATGGGGATTGGGTGGGAAATTGGAGTGGAGGTGGAAGATCAGCCATGATATTAACGAATGGTGCAACAGGCTTGAGGGGCCATATGGCCTACTTCTGTTCCTATTTCTTATGTTCTTATGACATCTACTCACTTGGGAGAATACATGGATTCTCTGTACTATGCTTTTTACCTGAAAGGCTGATTGAAATCTCACACAGTGTGTTCAGTGAAGAGGTTAGTTCACATAATAAGTTTCAGTCCCACTTTACTGAAGTGGTCATGTAATGTTACATTTTCAGTGCTACTTCTAACATATAATACACGTGTAGCATCTCAGTAGCTATATGATGCAGCCGAGCACAGCACAATACTTTTTGCAAAACCACAGAAATAAAACTGATGTGAAATCCAAATAATTGATTAGATTCTTAAATCGGTCAACTATGTGCTGTCAAAACAGGGTAGCATTAATGTTTAGATTCTTATCAAAAAAACTACATCGATCCTTGCAACATCAAAAGGATGTTTAATGGATGTTCAGTTAATTTCTGGATAACAACGTGCATGCCAGCTGAAAAAAAAACTGATCTCGATGGCAGAAATATAGAGATGCAAACTAATTACCTTAAATTGTTAGCGTATAAGTTAATTTCAATTTCATTTATTGAGGGGTTTAACCCAAGGACTCCTCCCTGGCACTGTCAAGAGCCACATTTCCTTAATCAATTAGGTGAGGGGTGCGGCCGGCACGTGCACTCTCGAGGGGGAGGGGCGCGCGGCCGGCGCAGATTTGGAAGGGGTAGAGATGGGCAAGTGAAGCAAAGAAGAGAAGAGACATTGAAAATATGTATGTATTCAGGCTATTTAATTTGAGCTTATTTAGTTTAAACTGTGATAAGAGAACTAGAGGACACAGGTATTAGAAATGAGCAACTCTATAGCGAGTTGAGATTTGAAATGCGTCTGTGTATGTCTAGGGGGCAATGGGGTCTCCACTACTCGCCTTCAAACAGCCACCCAACCTCAAACAGACCATCATTCGCAGCAAATTACCCAGCTTTCAGGAGAACAGCGTCCATGACACCACACAACCCTGCCACGGCAACCTCTGCAAGACATGCCAGATCATCGACACAGATACCACCATCACACGAGAGGACACCACCCACCAGGTACATGGTTCATACTCCTGCGACTCAGCCAACGTTGTCTACCTCATACATTGCAGGAAAGGATGCCCCGGAGCATGGTACATTGGCGCGACCATGCAGACGCTGTGACAACGGATGAACGGACACCGCGCAACAATCGCCAGACAGGAGGGTTCCCTCCCAGTCGGGGAACACTTTAGCAGTCAAGGACATTCAGCCACCGATCTTCGGGTAAGCGTTCTCCAAGGTGGCCTTCGAGACACACGACAACGCAAAATCGTCGAGCAGAAATTGATAGCCAAGTTCCGCACCCATGAGGACGACCTCAACCGGGATCTTGGGTTCATGTCACGCTACACGTAACCCCACCAGCAGGAAAAAAAAGTTATCTGTTTTTAATACAACTGGACATTCTCTCTCTCTCTCTCTCTCTCTGCCTTTCGGGTTTCTTTCTCTCTCTGGCTTTGTAATCTGACCCATTGTGTATTCAGTATATGGGATGTAATGTTTTCCGTGGCTAATCTGTCTGAACACCAACAACACCTTTGATTGCTGTGATCGTCTCCCAGGCTAATATATGCTAGGAGATCTTAGAACCCTTCACTCACTCACCCGACGAAGGAGGTAAGCTCCGAAAGCTTGTGATTTTCAAATAAAACCGTTGATTCTTACAACACCAGGTTATAGTCCCTTACATTTGTCCACCCCAGTCCATCACCAGCATCTCCACATCGTAATAAATTAGAATATGAATATATATATATATATCTCACATTGATCCAAACTGATTAATCCTACATCAATTAACTGTCCATCCCCACTATCTTCTGGACTGATCTAGGTTTTAACATAGTTTCTGCTGCCCTGGCGCTCCTACTGCTTCTCTACTGTTGTTGCTGTGCTGCAACTAGATGCTCTCCAAACACCATGTGCATTTCTGGACTAATAACAGAATGGAATGTTCACAGAGGGCAAGAGATGAAGTTCAGTTTTATTTACTGTGATTATTCATCTCTCAAGATCAAATTAATTGAGGTAAGTCCATGCAGCACATAATTGGAAGGAGTTTTGTCAGTGGAACAAATGGCCCCTTCTCTTTCAATACTTTGTGTTCCTCCATGGAGCTGTGTATATATCTAATTGTTCTGAAACCAACTAGACACACATAGAGTGATGTAAGAATATAGAAACCTAAAAATTTGAGAAGGATATTAGTAATGGGGGACAGATTTAAAAGGATGCCTCCATCTCACTTATATCAGGAACACCAATTTGAAGTTTGTAATTAAAACTAATGGATATCCGATTGGTTTTAGTAGAAGCAACATACCTTGTTCTGCTCAGTTTTAATTCCCCTAAAAGGCCACATATGCAAAATTTCCTAAGTATAAAAACTAGATTTTTAAAAAACAAAATGAGTTTTCAATTTACATCGATCTAGCTGGGAAATTCTTACTCTATAGATCTTACATACCTCTAACATATTGTAGATGATGTAGAGTTTGATGACAGATTGTCCTCTAATGAGATGGTACATCATGGAATAATCCACGTAGTGCATCATAACAAAGCAGATGACCATTATAACTGCCTTGAGTATGTCACATACCTGAGCAGGTTGTAGCAGTCGTCCATCACTGAGAATAAAATTAAACAACATTTATTTCCAAGAGCTATAACCGAAGATCAGAAGTGAATTATAAGATCGGAATTTTAGTACATTACATTCCCCATATTGCCATTATACATTAATTTGTTACACACAGAACTTGTAAGTCTATTTATCTATTCTATTTTAATGGCTGTGAAAGGCATAGAATCAAACATATTACAAATTGAGAACAAACGAATGAACGAACCAACCAACGAGCATTTATATAGCACCTTTCACAACCTCAGGAGCCCTAAAGTGCTTTACAGCCAATGAAGTACTTTTTGAAACGTAATCACTGTTATAAAGTTGGGAAACACGGCAGCAATTTACGCACAGCAAAATCCCAGAAATAGCAATGAACTAATGACCAGATAATCTGTTTTCAGTCATGTTGGTTGAGAGAGAAATATTGGCCAGGACACTGGGAACTCTCCTGTCCTTTGAATGGTGCCATGGAATCTATTACTTCCACCTGAGAGCAGACAGAGCCTCAGTTTAACATCTCATCTGAAAGACAGCACCTTTGAAAGTGCAGCACTCCTTCAATACTGCACAGGTGTCAGCCTAGATTATGTGCTCAAGTCTCTGGAATGGGGCTTAAACACATGATTTTCTGACTCAGAGTTGAGAATACTACCACTGAGCCAATGATAATGATCAGAGGGAGCAATGTGACATCAGCTTTCCAGAGTTAATGGGGAAAGAAAGGCATGCAAAAGTGGCCCAGCACACTAAAACACCAATAGGTCGAGAATGGGTGGCTACAAGTTCAAGGTGGCTAAAAGGAACTGGGAGGAAAATAGATTCAACTCACACACAAACAAAAACATATGAAAATAGTTCACTTAAAAAAATTTTTTAAATTGCAAAATACACAAACAAGAATACCTGACCACCCATTCAATTTCATTATCAAAAGTACACCAAGGTGCTTGTATAGCACAAATTATGAAAACAATACAAGAACTATTACCTAGGGTAGTATGGTCAACTCACCATACTACAATGCCATTACATTGTATGTTAGTAAGTCTACTCAAGTTGGTCCAGCACATACAAATAGCATTAATACCATATCTACCTGGAATGTGAAGGGCTTGAATTCAAAAGTTCATGTATAATTTTTGTTGTTAGGGTTTATAGATGTTGTATTTAATGTTCTTTACCAACAGCAAAGCAAAACTGAAAATCCACCACTGATAAATAAAACATTGGAATTTGAGGAATAGGCACAGTGACATCACAATATACTCCCTATACACATCAAGACCACCAAAATGTACACATATTTTGGTCACAACTCTGGTGTGCAAAATTGCTAGTAATTGAAAATTAGATGAGCAAAGTTCCAATCTTCACTAGCATTTTGTAGCCGGGGGAGGGTTGAAGATACAAATTGGGACATAAATTTGTAACGTTCGTTCAATCTTATCCGAGAAAAGTAAATCCAGTTGATGAATCAGCAAAATGCCGTTAAAGTATGGACATGAACGAATGCAAGAAACTGATTTTATGCTAAAATCTTCTGGAACACACAAGTGTAATCCAAAGTTTTATCAAAAGTCTGAGTCAATAAGAATCTAATTGCTTGAAAAAAATGAAAATTCTTAATATTCTACAAAAGCAAAACATACATTCTAGTTCTGAATCTTCAACTAACACAGGTAGGGGAGTGAACCCAAGATCTTCCTGGTGCACCTGGCTCAAACAGGACATATCTATACATGGATATTTTCTCTCTCCTCCTCCTCCCCCTCCACCCCAATAGTTCAACCTGCAGATTGATATCCTCTCTTTTCTTCGAAATGGCTTGAGAGGAGTTACATTCGGGTACTGTGAATTCAGCCAAAATTTAAAATCTTCCTGTACACGGTTATGTTTAGATAAGTCAACTGAATAGCCATTTTAAACAGATGTATTTTAAAAGCCTGAACATGGCCGAGTTTTGTTTTCAATTTCATATGTTATGTTTTTTATTATTATTTTACAGTTTTAATTAAACAGCACAAGAGACTTTTCTGCACAATTTAAATTACCAGCTAATTTGAATTACACTATTTCAAATTGAGGAGACTGTACACCTTACAATATAAATATAAATATAAATTGAAATATACATTTTCTGGCCTCAGATGTGCCATTTCAGGTCCCCCTCTCTCAGTCATTCCAGTGACATCAGTGATGGGGAGGGGCCACGTAAATGCCAGAACAGCTCTATTCACTTGGGTGCCATCACTTTGGTTTGGCCTGGAAGATGATCAGTATCTGCCTGACCCCAGAAAAACACTGCCAACAAATCCCAGTGGTGCCCGCCATTTGCAGAGACCTTATACGGGTGACTGGCATTCCTGAAATACTTTTTATGGGGAGAGCGTAGGGCAGTGGGATTAGTTTAAGTAAATGAGAAACTGTTTCCACTAGTAGGTGCGTCAGTAACCAGAGGACACAGATTTAAGATAATTGGTAAAAGAACCAGAGGGAGATTGAAGATAGTATTAAAGGAAGAAGCATATAAAGTTGCCAGAAAAAGCAGTAAGCCTAAGGATTGGAAGCACTTTAGAATTCAGCAAAGGGGAACCAAGAAATTGATGAAAAGGAAAATAGAATATATGAGAGTAAACTAGCAAGAAACATAAAAATAGACTGTAAAAGCTTCTATAGGTATGTAAAAAGGAACAGACTGGCAAAGGCAAATGTGGGTCCCCTACAGACAGACGGGAGAATTTATAATGGGGAATAAGGAAATGGCAGAGAAATTAAACAAATACAAATACATTGTGTCTGTCTTCACGGAAGACAACACAAAAAACCTCCCAGAAATACTAGAGAACCAAGGGTCTGGCGAGAATGAGGAACTGAAAGAAATTAGTAAAAAAATAGTACTAGAGAAATTAATGGGACTGAAAGTAGATAAATCCCAAGGACCTGATGATCTCCATCCCAGGGTTTTGAAAGAGGTGGCTATATAGTGGATGCATTGGTCGTCATCTTCCAAAATTCTGTAGATTCTGGAATGGTTCCTGCAGATTGGAGGGTAGCAAATGTAACCCCACTATTTAAGAAAGGAGGGAAGAGAGAAAACAGGGAACTGCAGACCTGTTAGCCTGACATCAGTGGTAGGGAAAATGCTAAAATCTATTATAAAGGATGTGATAACACAACACTTAGAAAATAATAATAGGATTTGGCAGAGTCAACATGGATTTATGAAAGGGAAATCATGTTTGACAAACCTATTGGACTTCTTTGAGGATGTAACTAGTAGAATAGATAAGGGGGAACCAGTGGATGTGGTGTATTTGGATTTTCAGAAAGCTTTCGATAAGGTCCCACACAGGAGGTTGGTGAACAAAGTTAGAGCCCATGGAATTGGGGGTAATATACTGGCATGGATCGAGAATTGGTTAACAGGCAGAAAACAGAGAGTAGGAATAAACGGGTCTTTTTCAGGTTGGCAGACTGTGACTAGTGGGGTACCGCAGGGATCGGTGCTTGGGCCCCAGATAATCACAATCTATATCAATGATTTGGATGAGGGGACCAAATGTAACATTTCCAAGTTTGCTGATGACACAAAACTTGGTGGGAATGTGAGTTGTGAGGAGGATGTAAAGAGGCTTCAAGGAGATATAGACAGGCTAAGTGAGTGGGCAAGAACTGGCAGATGGAATATAATGTGAAAAAATGTGAAGTTATCCATTTTGGTAGGAAAAACAGAAATGCAGAATATTTTTTAAAATGGTGAGAGATTAGGAAATGTTGATGTTCAAAGGGATCTGGGTGTCCTTGTACATGAGTCACTGAAAGCTAACATGCAGGTGCAGCAAGCAATTAGGAAGGCAAATGGTATGTTGGCTTTATCACAAGAGGATTTGAGTACAGGAGTAAAGATGTCTTATTGCAATAGGGCCTTGGTGAGACTGCACCTGGAGTATTGTGTACAATTTTGGTCTCCTTACCCAAGAAAGGATATACTTGCCATAGAGGGAGTGCAACGAAGGTTCACCAGACTGATTCCTGGGATGGCGGGATTGTCGTATGAGGAGAGATTGAGTAGACTAGGCCTGTATTCTCGAGAGTTTAGAAGAATGAGGTGATCTCATTGAAACATACAAAATTCTTACAGGGCTCGACAGGGTAGATGCAGGGAGGATGTTTCCCCTGGCTGGGGAGTCTAGAACCCTGGGGTCACAGTCTCAGAATATGGGGTAGGCCATTTAGGATTGAGATGAGGAGAAATTTCTTCACTCAGAGGGTGGTGAATCTTTGGAATTCTCTATCCCAGGGAGCTGTGGAGGCTCAGTCATTGAGTACATTCAAAACAGAGATCGATAAATTTCTAGATATTAAAGGCATCAAGGGATATGGAGATAGTGCAGGAAAATAGTGTTGAGGTAGAAGATCAGCCATAATCATATTGAATGGTGCAGCAGGCTCAAGGGGCCAGATGGCCTAATCCTGCTCCTATTTCTTATGTTCTGATGTTCTTAGCAGATGGAGAAACCGTTTTATACTGCGACTTGTTATGATCTGGAATGCACTGCCCGAGAGGGTGGTGAAAGCAGATCCAGTAGTAACTTTCAAAAGGGAATTGGATATATACTTGAAAAGGAAACATTTGCAGGGCTATGGGGAAAGAAGGTTTGGGGGTATTACTAATTGGATAGTTTTTTTTTCAAAGAGCCAGCACATGCAAGATATGCCGAGTGGCCTCCTTCTGTATTGTATGATTCTATGTACTGAGCATGCAGCAGTACTCCAGCCTGTTGAGGTTTCTGAAGTCAGACTGCTTCAGAGGCTGAAGAAATTGTGGGTCTTACCTACCTATTGCACAGATGTAAACTTATACAGACTGTCCCAGGTGACTTCAGCTGTTGAAATTATCTAGTCATTTGTACAAGAATGAGTTACATTCATAAGAAAACTATCCACCTTCAGTATGTTCTGCTTAGCATTTCCCACGTCAAGTAATGATCATTCTTGTGACTTACCTGAAAAACATTGCCCAGGTAGTGGGCACTTTTGTGCTGTGAATTAGAGTCAACTAGGAACTGAATTGGGATTTTACCAAAATAAATACTGATGATAGAGGCACACATCCTACATTAGCTCATCCACCCAAAATTTAACACATACTTTCCCCTCCTCCATCCAACTGTTTCTTCAATAAATATATAAGATTTATGCTAGATGAAGTTGTATTTGAATTCCATTTTTAATTAAAGACTCCACTGTGTGGGTAAAAGACAGCTTCTTCAGAGATTTGCTGAAATTGGCAATATTTTTAGAAAATCAACAAAGCTGATAGGCTGTAACTATCGACATATAAAATAGCCTTCAATAGTTCTAATCTTCTCATGGATACATCAATATTTTTATTCTTTTCTGTACATGTAAATAAATTACAATTTATGTTATGCCCTGAAATCATGCTGTGGAGCTTTTTTTTTGAGTCTTGGTATGTTGAGCTAATAATACCCAATGTAAAACCAAGAGTGAAGGTCATGGAGGAGGTGATGTATTGACTTTTTAGCTAAGTTTAAAAGCAAGACCATTGTATTGCGAGGTGGGAGATAAAGAAGGAAGACAACTGCAGGTTGAGCTGTTACGTGTGTATCTTCAGCAGCATGCATTCTTAGTAACCTCAGGTGTTGGTCTGGAGTATGTATAACATTTCACTTTCATCGGTCAGCCAAAATAAATCACACCGCACTTGTCCACATTGAAAGACACCTGCCACACGCGCCTATTCTCCCAATTCATCTGTAGATCATTTATTTTGTCTAAATTCCTAACTCCTGCACATATCTTCATATCAGCACCAAACTGGTCTTCTCCGAGGTCATTAATAAAGATGAAGAGCAATGGACCTAACACCGATCCAAGCAGGACTGCACTAGTGACTGATCACATGCAGAGCTGATACTGTTAATAAATATTCACTGTCGACATAAATTCTCTATCCAACCTAAGATCTGCCCGCCGAACCCACAGCACGTAATCTCACTTAGCATTCTTTTGTGTGGCAATTATCAAGTTTTATAGAATATCTGCCACTGTCCACTAACTTTGTAATCTCTTCAAAAAAAATTTGATCAAGTTGGTGACCTTTTCCTGAAGGCATGCTGGGATTCTCAAAAAAAAAAATCTGCTTTTTCTAGATAAAAGTACAACACTTTTCTAATCATACGTTCCAGCAACTGAAGCTAAACTAATGGGCCTATAGTTTTCTGGTTTGACTTACTGCTTTTTAAATATAGGCACCACATGGTACTCGTTCTAGTTCATGGGAACAATCCCAGGCATCACTGAACTGTTAAATACATGAGTCAAAAGTTTGCACAATACAGCCCCCATTTCTTTTATCAATGGACACAGTAGCCTAGTGCTTATGGTACTGGACTAGCAACCCATAGAACCATAGAAAAGATACAGCACAGAAGGGGGCCATTCGGCCCATCGTGTCCGCGCTGGCTCGAACAGCCAGGTGCCCATTCTAATCCCACCTTCCAGCACCCGGTCCGTAGCCCTGCAGCTTACAACACTTGAGGTGCAGGTCCAGGTACTTTTTTTTAAAAAAAGAGTTGAGGGTCCTTGCCTCTACCACCAATTCGGGCAGCGAATTCCATACACCCACCACCCTCTGGGGAAAAGTTTTTCCTCATGTCCCCTCTAATCCTTCCGTCAATCAGCTTAAATCTATGTCCTCTAGTTCTTGAACTCTCCACCAGGGGAAACAGATACTTCTTGTCTACTCTATCTGGGCCCCTCATAATTTTGTACACTTCAACTAAGACTCCCCTCAGCCTCCACTGCCCCAAGGAAAACAACCCTAGCCTATCCAATCCTTGTAGCTTCAATTTTCAAACCCTGGCAGCATTCTTGTAAATCTTCTCTGCACTCTCTCCAGAGCAATTACATCCTTCCTGTAATGTGGCGACCAGAACTGCGCACAATACTCCAGCTGTGGCCTTACTAGCGTTTTATACAGTTCCATCATTACATCCCTGCTTTTGTATTCTATACCTTGGCTAATAACGGAGACCATTCCGTATGCCTTCTTCACAATCTTATCTACCTGTACTGCCACCTTCAGGGACCTGTGCACATCCACTCCAAGGTTTCTCACTTCCTCTACCCCTCTCAATATATCCCCGTTTACTGCGTATTCCCTTTTACTGTTTGCCCTCCCTAAGTGCATTACCTCACACTTCTCCGGGTTGAACGCCATGTGCCACTTTTCCGCCCACTCCACCAACCCATTGATATCTTCTTAGAGTCTTCGGCTATCCTCTTCACTATCTGCAAATTTTCCAATCATGCCCCCTACAGTCAAGTCCAAATCATCAATATATACCACAAACAGCAAGGGATCCAACACTGTGTCCTGTGGCACACCACCGGAAATGGATTTCCAGAGGTTGAGAGTTTAAATCCCACCATTGCAAGTTTTGAAATTCAATTCAGTAAATTCAATTCAGTAAATTTGTTGGCTAGCACCAGAAAAATGATCATGAAAGTTGCCAGTTTGTTGTAAATACCCAACAGGCTCACTAATGTCCTTCAAGGAATTGAGCCTGCTACCCTTTTTTTTAATCTGGCCTACATATGACTCCAGTCCCACAGTATGTTGTTGATTCTTAATGCCCTCAGGGCAACTAAAGATGAGCAATAAATACTGGTTTGCTAGTGTCACCCACATCTCAAACAAATTTTTAATAAACATGAAAGTGAATATCATCAGGGCCAGCAGCCCGATCAGCTTTAAGAGCTGTAATTCTCGCAAGGACTATTTCTGCATCCACTTTACATATTCAATGTTAGCATCACCTCCATGTAACAGCACAGATCGTCTTTAGGAGCAAAGACTGATGCAAAGTAATCATTTAAACTTCTGTCTTGTCTTGGAGCCCTGCAGAATCCCTCAATGGCCTGAAATAGACTTCATTGGCTCTCTAACATTGCTTAAAAAAAGGTCTTGCTATCGCTAATACAGCTATCCACTATCCTCTTTTCCAGTGCTTTTTTGGCAAATCTGAAAGCAGATTTTGCTGCCCTCTACTGAATCCAATACCTATCCTGATTGTCTAGAGATATTTACCTTCTGTCTGATAAAATAGTTCCCCTTTCATTTAATTCGTCTTCGGATATTACCATTTAGCCACTTTGATTTTGTTATCAAATAGATAAGGTTGACATGGAACATAATTTCAAGTTAAACTACAACTGGCAGCTAGGCTCATTTGATGGTATGCTCAATGCTGTATCATTAAGTCATGCATTCAAGCCCCATCATAGAAATTGAACACATAATAGCACATAATCTAGGCTGACATTTCAATACAGTACTGAGGGAGTGCTGCATAGGGAAGGTGGCATTTTTTTTTTGGAACAATGGGCCAGAACTTGCTGTTGGTTTCCATGAAAGGATGTGCAAGGTGGACTGAATGGGCCATTTTGATCTGTACTTGTCTTAGTAAAGCACAGGATAGGAGCTAGTTGGGAATGGGGCTAAAAACCTACTGTAATTATAACTACAAAAGCATATTGCTTAACTAAAATACTTCATTTATTTCCCTTGTTAAATATAAAACACTTTCCCATACACCTTGCTCAAAAAGAAAGAAGCACTTTGCCTTTCCTAGGCTTTTTTAAGCATAGACAACAAAACTATGGATGTATGTCAGCTGAACAACATCTAAATAGTTTAGATATTTGACTCATACCAGAGAAATCGCATATCTGTTTAAAACTGGTACCACTCAAGAACTAGTAGAGGTCTGCTTTAAAATTCTCATCATGTCACTGTGGAATCTTGCCCTGACTCACTAAAAGGTATGCACACTACCCAACAATATTACCAACTATCCTGACACATTATTGCAGAGACATTCATATATTTAATGCAACAAGACAGTATTTCTAGACACCTGAAAAGGTTTATCTATCAAAATAAAGGTTTTCCAAACAACAACTATAACAGCTATATATCTTACCTTAAGCCACAACAGGGGAGAGTAATAAATCTCATTAGGGCCAGAAGGACTCGCAATGGTAGTAGAGTAAAGAGATATAGAAAGGCATCCAGGCAGAGAAAGAATCCAAAAAACATCAACTGAAAAAAATAGAAAAAATTATAAAAGCACATCCAATATTTCGCACAAAAAGTAACAGCACAAAAATTTGCATGCACTGGTGGAGACAATATAAAGACTCAAAAAAACCACATGGATGCACGTAATATGTTCCATTTATACTACAAATCAAAAAAAAAGGTTTAACTGTGCACAAAGTTCCTTTCTGGATTGATTTCAGTGTACTGAAGGCAATGGAAGAATGTGTATCAGACTGGAATGTTGATGCTTTCATCATTCTTTACAGAGGAAAAAAAAGATAGTCCCAGTAAACCGGACATATTTGAGGGAGTGGAGGAAAGGATGAGTCAGGCTCATATACTGATTGACTTTGAAATGAAATTATTCATTAAGACAAATATGGAAACAATTTTGCACAAAGATCCCTTAAACAGCTTTCTTTGACTGGAGCTTATTCTCCACATATATTAGGATAGATCGATCTCTAAAATGGGGTTGGTCACAGGTATAACTGGATTTGCAGGAGACTTCCAAAGATTATAATTTTCTTTCTCCAGGGTTTTTGTCTTGCACATGAATCAAAATAGTGAGAAACCTTCCACTTCTTGACAGGCAGTTTGCTTGGTGACCACCGATATTGGGACACAATTGTTAAAATAATGTTCTAATCACTGCTGAAATGAGAAAAAGGGGAGATCAGGAGCTAAGTGCTTAAGTATGGTACCCTCCAAAATTACAGCAGTGGGGAGGGAGAAACCCCAGGAAAATTATCCCCTTGCAACCAATTACAGAACTTGTCTTCCACCATCAGAAATACTTAACAATGTTAGAATATGGAAGAAGCTATAATCAAGGGATTCTGATGGACAAAAGTACTCTAATTCCCTAGTTTCAATATTATACCCAAGTACATGGAAGATTTCTGAATAACCTTTAATATGATACAAGTGTTTTTCAAAGTTATAGCCTGTTGAATATGGATTTTTCCATAACATCCAATTGAGGGATTTTCACAACACAAACAAACATTGCTTATTTTAACGTAGGGAAAAATTCTGTGATGAAACTTGCTACTAACAACTATGTACCAATCACAAAACCAGGCTGACCAGTTATTTGCAAGCATTTATTAACAGTTTTAAAAATAAATGGGATTAGTGTGCTGGGGAAAGAGAAAACTATTGATACATTACAAACCCATTTCTCAATTACTGTTCACAACACTGATATTAAAAAAACAGTAGAGCAATGAACTTGGCATTTTAGATATACTCCATAATATCTACACCACCATTTTCACTGTATATCAGTGGAGCATGTCTGAAAGCTGCATTAATCATGGCCTAGTTTGACCTCGAGTAGGTTTTCCTTTGAAGCAGTACATGATGTTTTGGAATCTTTTCTGCTGACAAGCTGGGCAGCAAATCAATGACAGCTAATATGATCCATAGGCTTTCCAGATGCCAAACAAAGCACATCTGGAAATGTTGGTCAACAGATCTGTACAGAGAAGCCTTTTGACTAATATTACTTTGGCATCAATAACAGGAATATGTTGCAAGTTAAATGCTGCCAAGTGAGGTATGACAAGATACAGATTCCAATTATGTTCTCCTTACAAGTTCTCAAACTCTGCTGTGCCCCTGGGCAGGTACCACCACAAAAGGGAGGGGGGGGGGGAAAGAGGAGGGAAAGTTTCATAATTTTACAATTTATGGATAATCATTACTATAACAAACTTGAATTACTGTAGCCATGGAATATCCAGCATTGCTGGGTCTGGCAGTTTTACTAGTTAACCATTTCTTTGGGTGCTTAATGATTCCTGCTAGACATTGTTACTTTAGGTTAGTACTCTTGGCTTTTTGTATGAAATATGGTTGTACATCAGATTTATTCTAAGAGTCAAATGCTACAATTAAGTACAAACTGAAATTTGATTATTTTTAAAAACTTCAAAAAGTTTGAGCTACATGTTCAATGCAAGTAGAAGACACCAATCTTCTCCTAACCACCTAACAAACAGTGCTAGAGGTTCATTAGCATGTTGCATGCTCAATTTGTAGTGCAGAGAACTAAAAGGGGAAATGCTGAGGGGGGGGGGAAAATCCAATTTTAAAAATTCATGGTCAAAAATTACTGCACTATAGAAGAGCCAGGTTTATTTTATAAGCCAGGGAGTTGTCACTTTTTATTAAGCACACTCAAGTACATTCTGGATTAAATCAATTAACACTAAAATGCAACATACTTTCACCCTCTGTTTTGAAAACAATGAAATTCCACACAAATGAATAAAGTTCCCATTCTTTAGGTCACTGAATTTTAAAAAAAAGATAAGTACATTGAACAGCATATGAAATTTACAAATCTGGATGCAGTGCATAATTAACTAACAATTTTACTTACTGGAAATGTATTTGCACTGATCAATCCAGGATTTACTAAGAGGTAAATTTCCACAGGGCTTCTCCTGCTTGTCTGCCGTAGCCGTGGGAGAGCCACAGATATCCTGGAAAAATAGCATAAACGCCGTTTATCCAGGTTTTCTGTGGCTCTTCCAAAGTTACAGCAGACGAGGAGAACCCTCCCAAAAAAAATTCACCACCAAAAGTTCTTTTACTGTCTAGCAACGGTATTTTAAACAGTTCAGGTGAAAGTCACAGGAATATTAGTTACACTTTCCAGGTAGAAACCAGAAAAGTGGGGATGGAGAGAAGCGAAACTTTCAATTACTCATTAAGACTTTTTACTGATGGTTTAGGTTACTTAAAATAAAATTAGAATTACAAAACACTTGTGTATACATATCCTCAAAATATTTTTTTCATTTAGGGTGAATTGTACTTAGAAAGCTTTCTCTAATGGTTGATGGAGGATTTGTACCCATATGGTCTCAGGCGAAGTAGCTTTGAAGTAGAGTGGGCCCGTGCTCAAGACCACCTGTGCACTGTAGAGAGGGGTATGCAGCCAATATGCTAAGATTTCAGAAATATTTGGACGAGGAAACCACCATGGGAAAGGGAGAGATGCATGGGAAGAAGTAGCACCATGAACAAATGTAGAATTCCAACAAAGCAGGGAACAGGTTAGTCATTATGTAGGCAGAGGTAAATAATTGCATTTTGTTAATTGCAGAATTTAACTTTTGACAGTGTGCCAGAAAAAATGCTATGGACCACACCAGTCAGTCTTGGTCTGGCTGAAATAGCGTCACAGAACCGAACTTGGCACAACTCATTAAAAATTTCCAAGATCCAGAAATCAGGAGTGTTAATAAGCCTGCCAATTTTGGGTAAAAGACAAAAAAAAACTATTAGAAATTTTCAAATCTGAATTAGTAGAAACAGAAAACAGTGATTTTAATTTTGTTTCAAACTAAGTACTGGACGTGCTGGGATTGTTTCCTTGCTCCCTCTAGTGGACGATATATTTCATGGACATCTTCAAATGTATAATGAAAACAAATTAGATTGACTTAGTCATATCAAAGAAATCCACAGCGAAAAGCAATTTCACAAATAAATGACCAAAATTGATCTCTGCCCCTACATACATCTGGGGTTCACTGTGTGCCTGAATTTCTTTCTCCCATGTGTCTCTGAACTGTCTAGCCTTTGGCCCTCCATTCACCATGACATTTCTGCAGCTACCAATCTGCTCAATCATACCCTCGCCTCCACCATTGATGCCCTTGTCCGCATTAAAACCATTACCCTCTCTCAACCTGGTTGTTCACCTGGTACGGCCCTCATCTCCGCTCCCTTAAGACCAAGGGACGCAGACTTGAAGGTTTATGGCGGACAACTGGTTTAGCCAGCCATTCAGCGCCAGATCTGGCTGGACCTCATAAAGCCTGCTCTCCTCTGCCAAAACTGCTCACTATTCCAGGACCAGCCTGGAAGGCAAAGATAACCCCCGGCTTCTCTTCACTACAAACCATCTTCTTAAATCTCTCCCCCCTGCCATCCACACCCTCACCTACATGTGCGAGGAGCTCGTGGGACTGCTTTGTCACTAAGACTTAAACCATTCGTTCAACTGCCTCTGCCGCTTCCCTCCCTTTCCCTCGCCCACCAAAACCAAATTTCCCCTACCGTTCCCCCCTGCCCTAGCATCTTTCTCTAGTTTCTCTCCCATCTCCCCATAAGCTTTCTCTGAGCTCTTGACCATAAGACCAATCTCCTGCTCCCTCGACCCTATTCCCGCCAAATTGCTGACCAGCCAACTTCCCTTCCTGGACTCCATGCTGGCTGATATTGTTAACGGATCCCTCTCCTCAGATACTGTTCCCCGCTCCTGCAAATCTGCCCTCATCATCACCCTCCTCGAAAAAACTACCCCTGACCTCTCTGTCCTTGAAAACTACTGTCCCATCTCCAGCCTCCCTTTTCTCTTGAACATGTTGCCCCCTCCCAAATCCATGCTCATCTTTCCTGTAACTCCACATCTGAATCCCTCCAATCAGGTTTTCATCCTGTTTAAATACTGAAACGGCCCTTATCAAAGTCACAAATGACATCCTATGTGACTGTTACCATGGTAAACTATCCCTCCTCAGTCTTCTAGACCTGTTGTAAACAATTTTACAACACCAAGTTATAGTCCAGCAATTTTATTTTAAATTCACAAGCTTTCGGAGGCTACCTCCTTCCTCAGGTGAACGATGTGGAAATGAAATCCTCGAAATGAAGTCGCATTTATAATTCACAGAACAATGCTTGGTGAGTACAGACAGTTTTTTCAACTGCCCGTTGCCAAGGCAATCAGTGTGCAGACAGACAGGTGTTACCTGCCAGGTCTCACAGAATATACAAATCACCAAAAAAAAACAACAAACAAAAAAAAACAGAGATAGAGAGGTAGAAACATAGAAAAGACAGCAACTGACCCGTTATATTAAAAACAGATAACATTTGTTCGCTGGTGGGGTAACGTGTAGCGTGACATGAACCCAAGATCCCGGTTGAGGCCGTCCTCATGGGTGCGGAACTTGGCTATCAATTTCTGCTCGACGATTTTGCGTTGTCGTGTGTCTCGAAGGCCGCCTTGGAGTATGCTTACCCGAAGGTCGGTGGCTGAATGTCCTTGACTGCTGAAGTGTTCCCCGACTGGGAGGGAACCCTCCTGCCTGGCGATTGTTGCGCGGTGTCCGTTCATCCGTTGTCGCAGTGTCTGCATGGTCTCGCCAATGTACCATGCTCTGGGGCATCCTTTCCTGCAACGTATGAGGTAGACAACGTTGGCCGAGTCACAGGAGTATGAACCATGCACCTGGTGGGTGGTGTCCTCTCGTGTGATGGTGGTATCTGTGTCGATGATCTGGCATGTCTTGCAGAGGTTACCGCAGCAGGGTTGTGTGGTGTCGTGGACGCTGTTCTCTTGAAAGCTAGGTAATTTGCTGCGAACGATGGTCTGTTTGAGGTTGGGTGGCTGTTTAAAGGCAAGTAGTGGAGGTGTGGGGATGGCCATAGTGAGGTGTTCGTCGTCATTGATGACATGTTGAAGGCTGCGGAGAACATGGCGTAGTTTCTCCGCTCCGGGGAAGTACTGGACGACAAAGGGTACTCTGTTGGTTGCGTCCCGTGTTAGTCTCCTGAGGAGGTCTATGCGATTTTTTGCTGTGGCCCGTCGGAACTGTCGATCGATGAGTCGAGCGTCATATCCCGTTCTTACTAGGGCGTCTTTCAGCGTCTGTAGGTGTCCATCGCGTTCCTCCTCGTCTGAGCAGACCCTGTGTATTCGCAGGGCCTGTCCATAGGGGATGGCCTCTTTGACGTGGTTAGGGTGGAAGCTGGAAAAGTGGAGCATCGTGAGGTTGTCCGTGGGCTTGCGGTAGAGTGAGGTGCTGAGGTGCCCGTCTTTGATGGAGATTCGTGTGTCCAAGAAAGAAACTGATTCTGAGGAGTAGTCCATGGTGAGCTTGATGGTGGGATGGAACTTGTTGATGTTATCGTGTAGTCTCTTCAGTGATTCTTCGCCGTGGGTCCATAGAAAGAAAATGTCGTCGATGTATCTGGTGTAAAGCGTTGGTTGGAGGTCTTGTGCAGTGAAGAAGTCCTGCTCGAACTTGTGCATGAAAATGTTGGCGTATTGGGGTGCGAATTTGGTCCCCATGGCTGTTCCGTGTGTTTGGGTAAAGAACTGGTTATTGAAGGTGAAGACATTGTGATCCAGGATGAAGCGGATGAGTTGTAGGATGGCGTCCGGAGATTGGCTGTTGTTGGTGTTGAGTATTGATGCTGTCGCAGCGATGCAGTCATCGTGGGGGATACTGGTGTAGAGTGCCAAGACGTCCATCGTGGTGAGAAGTGTTCCTGGTTCAACTGGTCCGTGGGTACTGAGTTTTTGTAGGAAGTCTGTAGTGTCGCGACAGAAGCTGGGGGTTCCCTGTACGATGGGTTTCAGGATGCCCTCGATGTATCCAGAGAGGTTCTCACACAGGGTTCCGTTGCCTGATACGATAGGACGTCCGGGTGTGTTGGCTTTGTGTATCTTTGGGAGGCAGTAGAAGTCTCCCACGTGGGGAGTACGTGGGATGAGAGTGTGTAGGATGCTTTGAAGGTCTGGATCGAAGGTCTTGATCAGTTTGTTGAGCTGGTGGGTGTGTTCTTTGGTCGGGTCTGTGGGTAACCGTCTGTAGTGTTCCTGGTTGTCCAGTTGTCGGTATGCTTCTTTGCAATAGTCCGTTCTGTTCTGTATGACTATGGCTCCTCCTTTGTCCGCTGGTTTGATGACGATGTTGCGGTTGGTCTTGAGAGCGTTGATGGCGTTGCGTTGTGCTCGGGTGACATTCTGGACTGTCTTCTGAGTGCGGCTGATGAATCTGGCATTGACGCATTTCCTGACAGCTTGAGCATACATGTCCAGCTGAGGGCAGCGACCCTCTGGAGGAGTCCAGTTTGACTCTTTCCTCTTGACTCATTCTGGACCTGTCTGTAGCCTTTGAAACGGTTGACCACACCATCCTTCTCCGATGCCTCTCCTCTGTCATCCAGCTGGGTGGGATTGCGCTTGCCTGGTTCCATTCTTATCTATCCAATCGTAGCCCAAGAATAACCTGCAAAGGCTTCTCTTCCCACTCCCACACCGTTACCCCTGGGGTCCTCCAAGGATCTATCCTTGGCCCCCTCCTATTTCTCATCAACATGCTGTCCCTCGATGACATCATCCGAAAACACAACGTCAGGTTCCACACATACGCTGATGGCACCCAGCTTTACTTCACCACCACCTCCCTCGACCCCTCCTCTCTGTCTCTGATTTGTCATATTGCTTGTCTGACATCCAGTATGGGATGAGCAAAAATTTCCTCCAACTAAATAATGGGCAGACCGAAGCCATTGTCATCGGTCCCCGCCACAAACTCCATTCCCTAGCCACCAACTCCATCCCTCTCCCTGGCTGCTGTCTGAGGCTGAACCAGACCCTTTGCAACCTTCACATCCTATATGATCAAAAGATGAGAGATGAGTTTCTGACCACATCTGCGCTCCATTGTCAAGACTGCCTACTTCCACCTCCGTAACATCTTCTCCGCCCCTGCCTCAGCTCATCTGCTGCTGAAACCCTCATCCATGTCTTTGTTGCCTCTAGACTCAACGATTCCAATATTCTTCTGGCCGGCCTCCCATCTTCCACCCTCCATAAATTTGAGCTCATCCAAAACTCTGCTGTCCGCATTCTAACTTGCACCAAAGCTCCGTTCTCCCATCATCCCTGTACTCAATGACCTACGTTGGCTCTCAGTCCGGGAATGCTGCGATTTTAAGATTCTCATCCTCCATGGCCTTGCCCCTCCCTCTCTCTGTAACCTCCTCCAGCCCAACAACCCTCCGAGATCTCAGCGCTCCTCCTCTTGCGCCTCCCCGATTTTCATCGCTCCATCATTGGTGGCTATGCCTTCAGCTGCCTAGGCCCTAAGCTCTGGAATTCCCTCCCTAAACCTCTCTGCCTCTCTCTCTCCCCTCCTTTAAGACGCTTCTTAAAACCTACCTCTTTGACCAACCTATCCTAATATCTCCTTAAGTGGCTCGGTTTCAAATTTTGCTTGATAACGCTCCTGTGAAGCTCATTTGGACGTTTTACTATGTTAAAGGCGTTATATAAATACAAGTTTTTGTTGTCTAGACTTCTGTCTTCCACACAACCTCTCCCTCCCACTCCACACTTCTTCCTCTTGTCCCTCCCTCTACTTATTCAATCCCAAGCTGAGCTTCCAACCTCCATCCTCTCCATCACGTAGACCGCCTACTTTCACCTCCGTAACATCTCCTGCGCCTGACCCTACTTCAGTCCAATTGCTGAAACCCTCATCTGTGGCTTTGTCACCTCCAGGCTTGATTATTCCAATGCTATGCTGGCCTGCCTTCCATTCACCATCAACTTCAACACATCTAAACCTCTGCTGACCATCCATATTCTGTCCCACACCAAATCGTGTGCACCCTGTGCTTGCTGACCTGCAGTGGCTCTCAGTCCCCCAATCTCGCCAATTTAAAATACTCATCCTCATGTTTAAATGCCTTCATGGCCTTGCCCCTCTCTAGCTCTGTAACCACCAGCCCTATAAATCCCCCAAACCATCCATTCCTCTAACGGTGGCCTCATGTACCCCCTTTCCTTTCATCCCACCATTGGCATCCATGCCTTCAGACATCTAGGCCCCATGCCCTGAAATTCCCTCTCTAAAGCCCTCCACCTCGCTATCATCCTATAAGACCTTCCTCAAAACCCACCTCTTTGACCAAGCTTTTAGTCACTGTTCTTAATATATTCTTCTTGGGCTTAGCCTCCATTTATTTAATCACATCTCTGTGAAATGATTTGGGACATTTCTCTACGTTAAAGTCATTATATAAAGCAAATTATTGTTGTTTAATAAAAAGTCATGGTATATACCATGAAAACAAGCCCAAAACAGAAGTGCCTTTTACTTTCCCCAATTTATATTCCATTTCTGAAGAGGCCAAACTTGGCAGCTAGTTGTAACAAAGAGGAAATTGGTGACAACAATGCACTGTTCGTATTATATTCTGTTCTGCTGACTTAACTTTCAGTTTCTCCTGCTTGGCACTGACAATTTACTCCTTCTCTGGCCACATCTCTTGCTTTTCTCTGGGCACATCAACATAATGTATTCACCAACAGCAGCACAGAAAACAACCCCCAAGCCACAAAAAACACCAAAATTCCAACAGGTAAAACCTTTGCAGCAAGAACCGAGGAGCAGCCAGCATTGTGGGACAGGAGAACAAATTTGCATTTTTAAGTTTGTAAATTCGCAAAAATACAAATTTGCTTCGGGATGCCCAACCCTGATAATTCTCCAATGCAGTGCAGTGAGTTGATTATTAGTAATGAAGCAGATCTGCAAAATAGCCAGAGCTCTCAATTCTGTGGAAGTTGCCCCAGTTTACACCGTGAGGCAGTGCCCATAGCAACAGAACAGAAAAACATTTCTGCACGCACAGCTTTATGGACGCGCAATGGTTTTCAAGTTTATTCATTTTTGGAATGTGGACGTTGCTGGCAAGGCTACCATTTATTGCCCATCCCTAGTTGCACCAAGGTAATGGTGAACCTCATTCTTGAACCACTGCAGTCTTAAGATGAAGTGCTCTCACAATGCTGTTAGGTAGGCAGTTCCAAGGTTTTTGACAAAGCATCAAATGAATGAATGGCAATATATGTCCAAGTCAGGATGGTGTGTGACTTGGAGTTGACGGTGTTCCCATGCACCTGCTGCCCTTGTCCTTCTAGGTGGTGGAGGTCACGGGTTTGAGAGCTGAAGTCAAAGAAACCATGGCGAGTTGTTGAAGCATATCCTGTCGATAGTACACGCTGCAGCTACCAATGATGGAGGAAGTGGACATTTAGGCTAACAGAAGAGATGCCAATCAAGTGGACAGTTTTGTCCTGGGCGGTGTCGAACTTCTTGAGTGTTGATGAGCTGCACCCATACAGGCAAGTATTTCATCATACACCTGATGTGCCTTGAGGTGGTGGACAGGTTTTGGGTAGTCAGGAGGTGAGCCACTAGTCATAGAATACCCAACCTCTGACCTGCTCTCTTGGCCACGACATTTATGTGGTTGGTTCAGTTGAGTTTCTGGTCAATGGTAACCACCAGGATGTTGATGGTGGGGATCTCGGCAATTGTAATGCTATTGAATGTCAAGGTGAGGTGGTTAGGCTCTCTAGTGTTAGAGATGGTCATTGCCTGGCACTTGTGTTACTTGCTACTTGTGAGCCCGAGCCTTGATGTTATCCAGGTCTTGCTGCAGCTACAGGTCCTGAAATTCCTGATGTTTGCGGGCAGAATTCTCACCCGCCCTAGCCCTAAGCTGGAAACCCCATCTCAAATCCCAGGAACGGGGTCATTAAATGGCCAGGGTGGGCCACCAGTGGCACCCAGCCTTGTAAAGGGGCCACCACCACTCAACCTGGAGGTTCCAAAGGCCCAAAAAAAATGTAACTCTCTCTAATCCAGCAAGTCTTTTAAAAAGGCCTGACAATTCTCATCTGGCATTATTTCCACTGAGACCTTTAAAGGATACAATTTCCTGAGGTAGCCTAGGCTTCATCCCCCACCCACAGCCACCCCCCATCTACCATTAGGGCCCCTTGGTGAGGGCATGGGGGAGAAAAGAGGCTGAAGATCCAGCTTTCGCCCCCCCCTCACTGGAATTTAAAACGCCTGAACAAACAAGGCAGAATCCGAGTATAACCAGCTTTCGTCCCAAATTCCATCATCCATGACTGCATTGCAGATTAATCTATGACATTTCGGCATTGACAGATCTTAGGGGCAGGGACTCCTTCCCCATCACCAAAGCCACCTGGGTATACATCCTCTTCATGCTTCTCCCCTAAAATCTTCATGGTCTACCATCCTCCCAAGCCTCATGCTGACTTCATCATGATCGCATCCCTTCACATCTCCACCAAGCAACTTGTCTTCATTAAAAATATTTATTCTACAGAAGTTCCTTAGAGAAGTGTCCAAGGCGCAAACATCTTCACCTGCTTCAATTACCTTCCATGTGTCATAAGGTCAGAATAGGGCTGTTCACTGACAACTCCTCTCATAATGAAGAAGCCCATATCAGTTTGCAGCAGGGAACATCCAAGCTTGGGCTGACAAGTGGCAGGTAATATTCACACCACACAAATACTAGGTAATGACCATCTTGATAAAGAGAAACCACTGCTATGCCCTTCATTAACAACATTTTACGGATATCCACTAATCAGAATCTTAACTGGACCAACCATATCAATACCATGGTTACTACAGCAGGGCAGAGCTTGGGTGTTCTGCGATAAGCAGCCTACCTCCTGACCCATCAATGCCTTGCCACCATCTACAAGGCTCAGATTAGGAGTGTGATGGAATACTCAGTCAACTGGATGGACGCAGCTATAAACGTAATCAAGAAGCTCAACGCCATCCGGGACAGAGCAGTTTGTTTGATCAGTGCACCTGCCACTGCACTCAATATCACTCCCTCCACCACTGGCACACTGTGGCTACAGTGTATATGATCTACAGAATGCATTGCAGCAACTCACTAACGTTATTTCAACAGCACCTTGCAATCTCTACCAAGAATGATAAAAGCAGCAAATGTGGGAATTTAACCTTTAAGTTCCCCTCAAGTCACACATCATCCTGACTTGGACCATATCACCGTTCCTTCATCGTCACTGCAATAAATGTGGTTTTGCCAGTGTTGCTCACATCCAGAGAACAAGGGTGAGGCAGCGGGGGGATAATTGGACTGGGGGGCGGTTGGAGAGATTGGGAAGAGGAGGTGGTGGTAGTGGTAAGAACAGAGGCCCCATGGAGGAAGAAAGCGAGAGTAGGTTGGGAAGAAAAAGATTTTTAAAAAATGTTCCGATTATACTGATTTGGCAGGGCCCCAGATTTCTAAGAAAAAAATATAATTAAGCCCTGTTTTTAAAAAAAAATAGGCTGTCTCTACCTTTCTCTTCACTACTTATCTTCTGCCAACTTATTTTCTTCTCTCTGCTCGCACGTGTTTCTGTCTTTTTCTTCTCCTTCATTAACTGGGAGATAGGGGTGGCATGGTGGGGAAAGAGGGGAAATCAGGCTGCATTTTGGGCGAGGGGTGCAGGAAAAATGGGGTCTTGAGCTACTTCTCTCCCATCCCCTTACCTGCTCAGACTTTCCTCCCATTACACCCGTCACTTTCTCACTACCTCCTCCCCTTTCTATCACCCCCTCAAAATCACTATCTCCTCCCCTTTCTATCACACCCTCTCTTCCCCTTTGAATTACCCGCTCAACCCCTGTATCCTTCCCTGCCCCTTACTCCACTGTCACTCATTTCATCCTTAACCCTCCATCCATGCTGCCCCTACTCCCACTCATTCCGAAATTAGATTGAGGAAAGACATGATCACTGCTCAGTCTTCATTAAAAGGCATGACGCTGGATAGGCAATGGTTAACATTTAAGGAACGAATGCATGAATTGCAACAATTATACATTCCTTTCTGGCGCAAAAACACAAGGAAAAGCAGCCCAACCATGGCTAACAAAAGAAATTAAGGATAGTATTAGATCCAAAGAGCAGTCATATAAAGTTGCCAGAAAAAGTAGCAAGCTTGAGGATTGGGAGCAGTTTAGAATTCAGCAAAAAAGGACCAAGAAATTGATTAAGAGGGGAAAAATAGAGTATGAGAGTAAACTGGCAAGGAACATAAAAGCTTCTACAAATATGTAAAAAGAAAAAGATTAGTGAAGACAATTGTAGGTCCCTTACAGTCAGAAACAAGAGAATTTATAATGGGGAACAAGGAAATGGCAGAGCAATTAAACAAACACTTTGGTTCTGTCTTCATGAAAGAGGACACAAATTACTTCCCAGAAATGCTAGGGAACCAAGGGACTAGTGAGAAGGAGGGATTGAAGGAAATTAGTATTAGTAAAAAAAGTACTGCAGAAATTAATGTGACTGAAAGCCGATAAATCCCCAGGGTCTGATAATCTGCATCCCAGAGTACTAAGAGAGATTGCCATGGAAATAGTGGATGCATTAGTTGTCATCTTCCAAAATTCTATAGATTATGGAACAGTTTCTGCAGATTGGAGGGTGGCAAATGTAACCCCACTATTTAAAAGAGGGAGAGAGAAAACAGGGAACTACAGACCAGTTGGCCTAACATCAGTAGTAGGGAAAATGCTAGAGTCTATTATAAAGGATGTGATAACAGGACACTTAGAAAATATCAACGGGATTAGACAAAGTCAACATGGATTTATGAAAGGGAAATAGTGTTTGACAAACCTACTGGAGTTTTTTAAGGCTATAACTAGTAGAATACATAAGGGAGAGGTTAGTGTGCAAAATTAAAGCACATGGGATTGGGGGTAATATACTGGCATGGATTGAAAATTAGTTAATAGGCAGGAAACAGAGAGTAGGAATAAATGGGTCTTTCTTGGGGTGGCAGGCAGTGACTAGTGGGGTACCGCAAAGATCAGTGCTTGGGCCCCAGCTATTCACAACATATATCAATGATTTGGATGAGGGAACCAAATGTAATATTTCCAAGTTTGTTGCCGACACAAAACTAGGTGGGATCGTGAGTTGTGAGGAAGATGCAAAGAGGCTTCAAGGCGATTTAGACAAGTTGAGAGAGTGGGCAAATACATGGCAGATGCAATATAATGTGGATAAATGTGAAGTTATCCACTTCGAAAGGAAAAACAGAAAGGCAGAGTATTATTTAAATGGTGATATATTGGGAAATGTTGATGTACAAAGGGACCTGGGTGTCCTCGTACACCAGTCACTGAAAGCAAACATGCAGGTGCAGCAAGCAGTTAGGAAGGCAAATGGTATGTTGGCCTTCATTGCAAGAGGATTTGAGTACAGGAGCAAGGATACCTTACTGCAGTTATACAGGGCCTTAGTGAGACCACACCTGGAGTATTGCGTGCAGTTTTGGTATCCTTACCTAAGAAAGGATATACATGCCATAGAGGGAGCGCAGTGAAGCTTCACCAGACTGATTCCTGGGATGGCAGGACTGTCGTATAAGGAGAGATTAGGTCGATTCGGCCTGTATTCACTCGAGTTTAGAAGAATGAGAGGGGATCTCATTGAAACATATAAAATTCTGACAGGGCTAAATAGACTGGATGCAGGAAGGATATTTCCCCAGGCTGGGGGGGTCCACAACGAGGGGTCACAGTCTCAGGATACGGGGTAGGACATTTAGGACTGAGATGAGGAGAAAATTCTTCACTCAGAGGGTGGTGAACCTGTGGAATTCTCTACCACAGAAGGCTGTGGAGGCCAAGTCACTGAATGTAATTAAGAAGGAGCTAGACAGATTTCTAGTCACAAAAGGCATCAAGGAGTATGGGGAGAAAGCAGGAATATGGTATTGAGATAGAGGATCAGCAATGATCATATTGAATGGTGGAGGAGGCCCGAAGGATCGAATGGCCGACTCCTGCTCCTATTTTCTATGTTTCTGTCTGATAGCTGTTAGCAATTAGGACATTGACCTTTTCTAACTGTCAACACAACACAGGTGAGATAATTACATGTGTTTTTGTTTATAAATTAAATGTCTCTCTTCTCTCCCCCCTCTCTTTCAGCTGAATACACTGAGCTTTACAGAACACAAAACCAAAACTACAGTAAGAGCATAAACAGTATGCCCCTTCAGCTTCTTGGTTTAAAAACACACAATATAACTAACTTCAACTCAGCAAATCTTTTGAAATTTGTCCTCATGTTTTTCAGAAAGTATTAAGAAAAGCTGCTGGGAAAAAACTACTGGAAGCTAAAGAAAAATCAATACAGCTGAATGAACTGAGCATCTGAGGAAATTAAGTACACTGCACATGCTCAGACAGCACAAACCAAATTCAGCTCACAGCACCACAACTATGGACAAAAAAAAAACAAATCCAATCCCAGGTTTTTGGAAGTGGCCAAGGTCTTCAATTAAAAACTTTAACAAAGGTTAAAGACACAAAAGACAATTCAATGGATAAATGCAATCCTAGTTATTCTCAAATATGTAATATTTAGAATGTTATTTTGTTTAAACCCTTATTTTGGGCATTAGAAATTTTGGTTGCTGAGAAAAAGATTAAAAACCAGAAAGAAATTTCAGAAAGCATTTTGAGTGCTTCACGGGGAAAAGTCACCCAGTCGCCAGATTGCACAATTACACGAAGGTGAGTTTACTTATGCAAACCCATTATAAATGTGTACAGAGTTTACAAAAATGTGTCAACAGGAAGATTTAGAAGACAGGAAGTGTATGCAGATATTAAAAATCTTACAAGATCTTACTCAATCTCCCTTGGCATTGTACATTGGGGCAGAGTTAGGGGGCAGGATAACTGGACCCAGGTGGGAGGAAAGAGGGGACTCTTCTAATAGGCAGGGGTGGTGAAGGTTTTGATGCGCAATAGGGGGTGGAAATTAAAGGCCAATTTTGTTTCTATACTTTGACAGGGTTAGCTTCTGGGATACAATAGAACGTGACCGCAACCAGGGCAAACCAGAAGATTTGCTTGGTCAGCGGGACACTTAATAATGGCAACAGCATCACTTACATACCAACACTGGGGAGAACACCTCTTTAAATTCAATTATGTATGGGGCAAAACGTGCAATAACTGAAGAAATGAACATAGAAGAGATGTGAAACACCATCAAAAATAGATTAAGAACTGCAGAACAAATATTGGGTCTCAAAAACAACACTAAGAAACAGAAATGGATAACAGAAAAAGCCCTCGAGTTGTGTGAAAAACTATGAAAGCTTAAGGTAAGCATAAAAGCAGATCCCAACATGAGGACCAAGTACAACAGGTTAACCACAGAAGTAAAGCTAAAAAGCCGAGAGGGATAAAAACAACTGGATAAACAAACAATCAGTACAAAGAAGCAGAAGATTACGCCAAAAGAAACAAAACATGGGGGCTGTATCGGAAGATAAAAGAACTAAGCGAATCTTACAAACTGGCTAAAATGTTTCCAGAGAGAGACCAAATTGGTCAGATAATTGAGGACAAACAGGCGAGGAGCAAATGTTGGAAAGAATATTTTGAAGATCTATACAATGTACAGAGCATAGTGGATGAATCAGTTCTGGAGAAACTGCCCTGTACAAAAAGAGGGGAGTTGATGCTGGATTTATTGGAAGATGAAGTCAAGATTTCTATTGATAGTTTGAAAAAGAACAAGGTTCCTGGTATCGATAATATAACTGTAGAGTTGTTGCAGGCGGGTGAGGAACATACTGCGAAAGTGATGCAAAGGCTGTTAAACAAAATTCGTGAAGAAGAGTAAGTACCTGAAGACTGGAGAATGGTGACAATACCAATCTTCAACAAAGGAGACTAGATTGAATAAAGCAATTACAGAGGAATCAGCTTACTGAGTATACCCGGAAAAGTATTTACTAAGACACTGCAAGGAGAATGAAAAGATACGTAGAGGTGGTACTGCATGAAGAACAAACTGGTTTTAGACCAGGACGAAGGACAATAGAATCATAGAGTGGTTACAGCATAAAATGTGGCCATTCGGCCCGTTGAGCCCGTGCCGGCTCTTTGTAAGAGCAATCCAGTCCCATTCTTCCGCTCTTTCCCTGTCGCCCTGCAAATTTTTTCCCTTCAAGTATTTATCCAATTCTTTTTTGAAAGCCACAATTAAATCTGCTTCCACCACCCTTTCAGGCAGCGCATTCTAGATCATAACTACTCGCTGCATAAAAAAGTTTTTCCTCATGTCGCCTTAGGTTCTTTCGCCATTCACCTTAAATCTGCATCCTCTGGTTCTTGACCTATCCACCAATGGGAACAGTTTCTCATTATTTTCTTCATCTAAACCCTTCGATCAAATCTCCTCGCAACCTTCTCTGCTCTAAGGAGAACAATCCCAGCTTCTCCAGTCTATCTGCGTAACTGAAGTCACTCATCCTTGGAACCATTCTAGTAAACCTTTTCTGCATCCTCTCTAAGGCCTTCACATCCTTCCTAAAGCGTGGTGCCCAGAATTGGACACAATACTCCAGTTGTGGCCTGAATTAAATTTAATCTGCCATGTGTTCACCCATTCCACCAGCCTGTCTCTGTCCTCTTGAAGTCAGTTACTATCCTCCTCACCATTTACTACACTCCCAAGTTTTGTGTCATCTGCAAATTTTGAAATTACGCCCTGTCCAAGTCATTAATATATCAAAAAAAGCAATGGTCCTAGTACAACCCCTGGGAAACACCACCGCATACCTTCCAGTCAGAAAAACAACTGTTCACCACTACTCTCTGTTTCCTGTCACTTAGCCAATTTCGTATCAATGCTGCCACTGTCCCTTTTGTTCCATGGGCTTCAATTTTGCTGACAAACCTATTATGTGGCACTTTATCAAACGCCTTTTGAAAGGATGATAAGACAGGTTTCGAAGAAATTTATAGAACACAACATCCACTGTTACAACAACTTAAGAGATTTTAATCAGGCCTTTGACAGTGTATGGCGAGATGGCATGTGGCAAGTCTTGAGGATGTATGGTCTGCCCGAGAAATTTGTCAGACTGATAGAAAACATCTGTAACAAGTCCCTGAGCGCTGTTAGAGCGGATAAGAAACTAACGGAATGGCTTATATCAACAGCTGAGGTGAAACAAGGATACAAACTGTCACCTGTTTTATTTAATCTAGTACTGGATGGAGTATGTGCCAAGATTTTAAACAATCTCAGGTTTGCTGATGATATTGACCTTATAGCAACTTCTAAAACAGATTTTCAGAAACTATCTGATCAGGTGTACGTGGAGAGTAGAAAATTTGGATTACACATTAGCAAAAAGGTCAT
This sequence comes from Heptranchias perlo, assembly GCF_035084215.1. Lineage (NCBI taxonomy): Eukaryota > Metazoa > Chordata > Chondrichthyes > Hexanchiformes > Hexanchidae > Heptranchias > Heptranchias perlo. The sequence continues at coordinate 108,372,772 of NC_090325.1, read as the reverse complement.
GTCATTTGGGAAGCATCACAAAGATATACATATTACAGTTGGAGGGGATGCAGTTGAACAGATGGAAAAGTTTGTATACCTTGGTGGGTTCGTAAATGTAAGGAATCTTACAACACCAGGTTATAGTCCAACTGTTTTATTTGAAAATCACAAGCTTTCGGAGGCTTTCTCCATCGTCAGGTGAGCGAGTGTGACGAAGGAGAAAGCTTGTGATTTTCAAATAAAACAGCTGGACTATAACCTGGTGTTGTAAGATTCCTTACATTTGTCAACCCCAGTCCATCACCGGCATCTCCACATCTTGGTGGGTTAGTGTCAGAGAACAGGAATTGTGAAGAAGACATCAAAAGAAGGATTGGACTTGCTTCTGCTGCTTTCGTAATATTAAGTAGCATATGAAAGGCTAAAGATACTTTGGTAAAAACAAGGACAAGAGTTTGATGTTGGAACAAGAATTGGGTGTTGGAACATGAGAAAAGTTAACGAGCAAAAGATACTAAAAGCAGAGATGAGTTGGTTGAGAAAAATAGTGGGAGTATCCAGAATGCAAAGAATCAAGAATATAATAGGAAATTGGCGTGGACAAAAGACAACGCTTATATAGAGGATCCAAAAGTGATATCTGAGATGGTTTGGGCACGTTGCAAGAATGGAAATCAGCTAGAATACCTTTCATGGCCCTGTACGCAGAGGTACATGGAACAAGATGACAGAGAAAGCACTGGATAGACAATGTCAAGAGTGACTTATCACAGAAAGGGATACAGATGACTGAAGCGACCAGGGTGGTTCAGAATGGACAACAATGGAGTGAATACACTCGACCCCATTGTCGCTGCTGAGTTAACACACGGGAATTTGGTCGTAGTAGTATTATGGGGCAAAAACACTTGACAAAAGAAATAAGTGCTCTTCGCTTTAAAAACACAATGCGAATATGGCAAGCAATGAACAACCATTAAGTGGTTCAATGTATTAGGTTGTTCAACTGAAAAGCTATCAAATGCTATGATGGTGAGTTCAGATGGATTAAAATGGGCCCCATTATCCCCAATAAGTCACAAAGCGACCTTCACAGCATTACCTACAGTTGTAATATGAACACCCAGAGAACAGATAGGACAAATTCAGACCAGGAAACGGGAAGTAGAAAAACAGTTAGTGACGTAGTTAGCGACTCAGAAAGGCAAAAGAAGCAAAAGGTTAAATAGTGCTCAGCACAAGAATTTGATGGAGTTAAAGGGTATATACTTCAATGCAAGGAGTATTACAAACAAAACAGATGAGCTAAGGGCACAGACACATGGCAGCATGATATCATTACTATAACAGAAACCTGGCTTAAAGAGGGGGATAACTGGCAGCTCAATATCCCTGGATATAGAGTTTTCAGGCAGGATAGAGTGGGTGATAAAAAGGAAGGGGGGTAGCATTATTGGTTAAAGAATCAATTACAGTTGTGAGAAGGGATGATATGCTAAATAGATCATCAATTGAGGCCATATGGGTTGAGCTAAGAAATAAAAAAGGGGCAGTCACACTTCTAGGAGTGTACTATAGACCCCCAAATAGCAGAAGGGAAACAGAAGAACAAATATGTAGGCAAATTACTGAGTGCAAAAATAAGAGGGCAATAATAGTAGGGGACTTCAACTACCCTAACATCAACGGGGATTCAAACAGTGTGAGGAGCATAGAGGGCGCAAAATTCTTGATCGGTGTCCAGGAGAACTTTTTTTTAAGCCAGTACATGACAAGCCCAACAAGAGGGGATGCAATTCTAGATTTAGTCCTGGGAAACGAAGATGGGCAAGTGGGTGATGTGACAGTGGGTGACCATACTGGGGATAGTGACCACAATTCAGTTAGTTTTAGCATTATTATGGAGTTAAATCAGCAGTAAACGTTTTAAATTGGGGAAAGGCAAACTTAACAGAACTAAGAGGTGATTTGGCAGAAGTGCACTGGACAACTATTTGAGGAGAAATCAGTGTCAAGCCAGTGGGGAGGCACTAAAAAGTGAAATTCTGCAGGTACAATGCAGACACGTCCCCTCAAAGCAAAAGGGTGGCACTGCCAAATTTAGAGCCTCCTGGTTGTCCAGAAAAATACGGGGCAAGAAAAAGCAGAAAAAGAAAGCTTACAACTGTCACAGAAAACTAAATACTGCAGAAAGCCTAGAGGAGTATAGAAAGTACAGGGATGACGTAAAAAAGGAAATAAGGAAAGCAAACAGAGGGCATGAAAAAATGTTAGTAAGATTAAAGAAAACCCAAAGATGTTTTATCAGTACATTAAGAACAAGAGGATAGCTAAGGAAAAGGTGGGACCTATCAGGGATGATGAGGGTAACTTGTGTGTAGAAGCAGAGGATGTGGGTAGGGTTTTAAATGAATATTTTGTCTCAGTATTGATTCTAATAGTTTGTCCACCACCGAGGTAAGACTGACCGGCCTATAATTGTCCAGCCTTTCCCTCATACCCTTCTTAAACAATGGTACTATGTTTGCAGTCTTCCAATCCTCCGGTACCGCCCCTGTATCTAGTGAGGATTGGAAAATGACACAAAGGAAAGGGATGATCCGGGCATGGTAGTTAAAGAGGAGAGGTATGAAATATTGGATAAGGTAAACATAACGAGAGAGGAAGTACTAGAGGGACTGGAATCCTTGAAAGTTGATAAGTCACCAGGGCCGGATGGATTGTTTACAAGGCTATTGAAGGAAGCCAGGGAGGAAATAGCAGATGCTCTGAGGATCATTTTCCAATCCTCACTAGATACAGGGGAGGTACCGGAGGATTGGAAGACTGCAAACGTAGTACCATTGTTTAAAAAGGGTACGAGGGAAAGGCTGAACAATTATAGGCCGGTCAGTCTTACCTCGGTGGTGGACAAACTATTAGAATCAATACTGAGAGATAGGATAAACGGTCACTTGGAAAGGCATGGTTTAATCAGGGATAGTCAGCATGGATTTGTTCAGGGAAGGTCATGCCTTACAAATCTGATTGAATTCTTTGAGGAAGTGACAAGAAGGATTGATGAGGGTAGTGCAGTGGATGTTGTCTACATGGATTTTAGTAAGGCATTTGACAAGGTCCCACATGGCAGACTGGTCAGAAAGGTAAAAGCCATTGGGATACTAGGAGATGGGGCAAATTGGATCCAAAATTGGCTCAGTAACAGGAAAGAAAGGGTAAAAGTCGATGGATGTCTTTGCGAATGGAAATCCGTTTCCAGTGGTGTGCCACAGGGCTCAGTGTTGGGTCCCTTGCTGTTTGTGGTACATATTAATGATTTGGACTTGAATGTAGGGGGCAAAATTGTCCATGTAGTTCAAAGCGAAGAGGATAGCTGTAGACTCCAAGAAGATATCAATGGCTTGGTGGAGCGGGCGGAAAAGTGGCAAATGGAGTTCAACCCGGAGAAGTGTGAGGTAATGCACTTAGGAGGGCAAACACTAAAAGGGAATACGCAGTAAACGGGAATATATTGAGGGGTAGAGGAAGTGAGAGACCTTGGAGTGCATGTGCACAGGTCACTGAAGGTGGCAGTACAGGTAGATAAGGTTGTGAAGAAGACATATGGAATGCTCTCCGTTATTAGCCAAGCTATAGAATACAAAAGCAGGGATGTAATGATGGAACTGTATAAAACTCTGGTCAGGCCACAGCTGGAGTATTGTGTGCAGTTCTGGTCACCACATTACAGGAAGGACGGAACTGCTCTGGAGAGAGTGCAGAGAAGATTTACAAGAATGTTGCCAGGGCTTGAAAATTGCAGCTGCAAGGAGAGATTGGATAGGCTGGGGTTGTTTTCCTTGGAGCAGAGGAGGCTGAGGGAAGACTTGATTGAGGTGTACAAAATTATGAGGGGCCCAGATAGAGTAGACAGGAAGTACCTGTTTCCCCTAGCGGAGAGTTCAAGAACTAGAGGACATAGATTTAAGCTGATTTGCGGAAGGATTAGAGGGGACGTGAGGAAAAAAACTTTTTTCCCCAGAGGGTGGTGGGTGTATGGAATTCACTGCCCGAATTGGTGGTAGAGGCAAGGCTCCTCAACTCTTTTTAAAAAAAAGTACCTAGACCTGCACCTAAAGTGCTGTAAGCTGCAGGGCTACGGACCGGGTGCTGGAAGGTGGGATTAGAATGGGCACCTGGTTGTTCTTCGAGCCAGCGCGGACACAATGGGCCGAATGGCCCCCTTCTGTGCTGCATCTTTTCAATGGTTCTAATATGGTCCTTCCGTGTTGTCTTCATGATGCTGTTTCTCCCTCTCTCTTCTGCTTCTTATTACATATTTTTATTCATTCATTTTGGAATACCAGGAAAGGGATACCAAAGGCTGGTGGCAGCATTTTCCAGTGGGGATTGCAGAGAAAATGTGGATCTGAGCAGCTTCCTTCCCATCCTCTTCCCCATCCCCCAAACCCTCACCTTCCCACTATCCCCCCTGCCCAAACCAATACCCCTTCTCATTTAGCGAAAGCTACCTCCTTGCCTTTGAACTACCTGCGCAAATTTTGTATCCTCCCCCTCCCCTGTCATGCACCACACCCTTAACTTTCAATCCACTTCCCACTCCTCTCTTCATGGGTAGGTGGCTAGAAGCTAGAGCACTCTCAACCTTCTTCCCTAATCCCCTCTTATCCATTTCCTTAAAAGACTTTGATTAAAAAAAAAACTTATCTATTTAAAAAAAAATCAAATTAGCATGAGGACAGATACTCTGCTTGTCTCTCAGTCTCAGCAATTAGAAGGTTTACTGTTAAAACAGGCAAGATAATTAAAGGTTCTCTGTTTGGTTCAGGGTTCAAAATTCAACTCTTCATTTTTTTTAAAAATGAAAATTACGATAAGGGAAGACGCTCTCTAATATTTATAGAAAACCAAAGCTACTATAGGGGTTTATTTCAGTACACTTTAACACAACATCAAAACTTATATGAAAAAAGCTTTTGAAGTTTGTTCTTTAGCTTTCCTTCAAATAATTTTGAAAACAACTGAGCAAAAATTGCTCAATACTCAAGAAAAATATTCCATCAGAGAGAACAGTAGTGATGCATCCCAGGAAAATAAGTATACTCCAAATGCTGACTGCACAATCTGTCAAACAAAATCACAGCTTTGGGCAAAAATATGAAGTCCAAGTCCATGCTTTTGGGAGAGGCCGAGACCTTCAAGCGAAAACTTTAATAAAGGCATTAAAAGACACAAAAGACAAGGCAATGAATAAAGTTAATTGTGTTACTGTGAAATGTAATTTTTTTGAGTTTATTTGGTTCAATTAAAACCTCATAGAAATTTTAATTACTGAGGAAAAAAAATTGGAAGATGAACATTTTTTTGAAGGAATCATTTTGAGTGATTTGTAGGGAAAAGATAATATAGATCATACAATGAGGTGTTTGAAGATAAGTGATCAGAAGTCAGAGCACTGCCTACCAGGCTTGAAGGGGGTTGGGTTGGTTATAGGAAAATATAACAGGCAATTTTAACAGGTAAACGTGGACATTTTAACTTAACATTGGAATTTCTTTCAGAAACATTTAGAGTAATTTTCAAAGGAGCGTGACTCAAGTACTGATTTCAATATATTATTGATATATAGTAATAATCCAATTATTTTCTCCTCAGAAGGAAAAATTAATTTTGCCATTTAATGCTAAGTTTTTTTGCAGAATACTACATATTGCACAAAGTCTGGCTTAACCTAGTCTCTTGAAAATGCCAAACCAACTCCAAGATTTGGAAAACTACAGCTTAGCTATTCCTGAAAACGGTCACCTGGAATTCTTGGATTTGATTAACTGTCAACTACATTTGTCAATAACAGGATGTCATACATAGAGCTGAACAATCATACAATCTACATTTGTTCAAAAGTAACTTGGCTGTTTCATCATGATTTGCAGATAGCCAAATGAAACTTGAAACATTTGTATCAAGTTAAGCTTAGTACAAGATTCTGCATCTGGGTTTTAAAATTCCTTATGCATTGCAACTGATTTAGAGGACAGCTACAAAGCCAAAACTAGATAAAAGGCACTTCATTTGTGTCACAAAATTATTTCCGTTTAAATATACATGCAACTTCAGTCACCAAGAAGTGACTTAGCTTCGAATCAATGATTGAAAGAGAACTAGCAAAATGTTAGAAGTATTGCTGAATTTTTAACAGCGCCAATTCATTCAGGAGTTGACAGTTACTTGTACAGCCACAAGATTATAGAACTATCACTCGTATACGCCATGTAATTTTTTGCAATACAGCAACCTTTAATGAAAAAGGGAGTACTGCATGTACTTTATTACTTCAGATCATGGCATTTTTAATGCTGTGTAAGGAAAAAGTAGTGAGATCATTGTGGTTACATTTGGATGAATTACAAATTGCAGTGGAGTCGACTCATTATAGCAATAATCTATAACAGATAGTCAGGTTATGAAGAAATGGGGTTGATACCACCCTTTCTCCTCCCAACTTAAAAACGATAGACAGCTAAATAAGATAATTCCTACTTAGACTAGTATATATTATTGTACTTTCTTACTGTGTACTTGAAAGTATTCTAGACTTCTAGTGGGAAAAAATAACAAGTGAAATCTAACAAAAATGTTAAGGCAGGGCCAATTTTAGTCTACAAACCCACAAAAGGAAAGAACCATACCTTTTCCAGTTCCCGAGGAATTCGCAAACATGTGTAAACTCTCTCCCTCCTTTCTTTGTACTTGGCTTCATTGTGTTCCAAAAGATAGCCCCGTGTGAGCTCAGCACTAATAAATCTCAGCAGGGACAGATCTACACAGAAAAAATTTAAAATATAGGCATTACAAAAGTTAGCATTTCTTCCTCAAGAAACACCAAAAGTGATTAACTTGTCATTCATCATTTGCTGGACATACTGACCTTGTTGGTGCAAAATTGGCTGTGTTTTTGTCTAACAGCGATTGCAATTTGAAAATAATTTATTGCTCGTGAAGCAGTTGGAGTTCAGAGGATACAAGGTGTTATATAAATGAAAGTTCTATCTTTCTTAAAGAAAACAAATCATTTCAACCAATATTTCATCTTAAAAGAAAAATCTGATACTACAGAATATTCTTAGCACTGCTCCAAGAAATGGAGCATGTGCCATTTGATTTTGTCCACACACACACACTGGGCTGGAAATTGCTTTAAAAAGAATGGTGAGCTCAACAGCGCTCACCATTGTTAGTAGCCAAATGAAAGAGCAAATTCCGGCATTTGCAAACTTGCTCTTCCTGGTTTGCCGCCGATCTGCAGCTTCGTCTTAAAGTGATATCGCCGACTGCAATCAACAGACCAGCGTCAACTTGCTCTTCTGCCCAGCTGGAAAGTAAATAGTATCGCCACAAAACAGATACGCTTAAAAATACCAGGTCGAAACTAAGTTTTAACAGCGTGGTAAATCTTAATGACTACCAAACAACTAAAAATCACATTTTTAAAAATGTGGAGTCTCATTACTTATTTTAATAGCTTTTGGTCATTAAAAAATGTTTCCTTCTGTCTCCTATTTAGTTTGATTATTTCTTACCCTCTCTTTTTTTTGCTGTTTATAATTGTTTTTACAAATGATTTTAGTGTTGTACCTTTCACTTCCAGGAGTTTATGTTCTAGCCTACAGTAACTGTTCGCAGCGTGTCAAAAATGCTGCAATCTGATTGGTCGAGGGGAGAGAGTGATCCTCTCGTTTCTCCCACGGGTCCGAGCTTTGCTGGAACTAACGCTGTTGGAGGAAGTGCCCGCAGCAAGTTAGTATAAATCTATGGAGTGGCAAGCATTTGGTTTGCCCTCAGAGCAACTTACAGGCCAATAACCATGTTCTTCAATGGGGGAGATGTTGGGGGGGGGGGGGAAAAGAGAGGAGGAGGGGTTAAGAAAAGGAGCATAGGCACTGTCTAAACTGTTACTCAGACAACACTTCTGACAAATGCTACAGCGGTTGCTTTTACAAAAGAATGTACTGTAGATGATTATCTAAAGCGCCTGCAATTGACAATGAATTTGTAAATCAAGCGCTTGAGACACTCAAAATTATTGCTGTGGAAAAAAAAACTATTAATCACGAGGTAACAGGTTATCATAGTAAGCATCTCAAACAAGCTGCTCAATACACTAAAAGCCAGAGATCATGCACAAAAGATTTAATCATCCCTATCCCATAGGCAAAAACTACTGAACTACATAGGTTCACTTAAACAACTGACAATCTACAACACCAGTAATTAGCTCAACACTGATACAGATGCAATGAACCTCAACCCAAGCAAGCAGTCATTAATGTGGAAAGTTAATGAGACTACAACTGCTTGGAGTTTATTACAACAATATTATCAATATGTTCATTCCATTAAGATTAACCAAAAATTGCCAATCAATATAAAAAAACAAAAAAAAACTACAGATGCTGGAAATCTGAAACAAAAAAATGTAGCAGGTCAGTCAGCACTTGTGGAGAGAAGAAAACAGATGAGGTGACATTTCAGATGTGGACTCTTCATTAGAACATTAGTACGTAGGTTTTATCTCTAAAAAGGAAAAAAATTGCCATTAAGCTTGTTAGCCCCCAGTCACCACAGGTCTATAAGGTTGGTCAATACGTAGTCCATGTAAGGTGCATTTACACTTCACATTTGGAGACAAAAAGCACTTTCTTTTTCACATCAACACTAAACTAGCAGTGAAAATGTGGAGTCATGGTCCAAACTGACTCCAGATTATAGCAGTGCAATACTCCCTGACACTGCTTGAGTTGGGCATCATATGGACTGCAATTCCACTGTGGTGTTAAACTTTGTTTGCAAACACATCTGACATTTATTTGAATATTTAGAGTGGGGACTCTCCCTCATTGCATTCCCAATAGTTCAAAATCTAACTGTTTGAAGAGAGCTCTACACATGTGTGTATTCAGTCAGGCAAGAGCAGCAGTCACTCCTGGACAGGATCATTAAAGTTCCAGCCAGGCTGGAGCCGAAACAGTGTATAAGTTCTGCCTGGCTGAAAGTCAAACTGCAGCTACCGATCTCACAGTGTGCATTCACTCTCTAAATGTAGCACAGGTGCAAAGTGATTTGGCTTTGCACGGAAGCTTCAGTTAATAAATACAGACATGAACAGAGCTGCGCAAGACTCCTTGGTGGAGGCAGTTGCAATCCACTTTACTTGGGAATGTGTATGGGTCTTTCCACCCAATTTAAACTCAAAAGTTTTCCGTCAATGCAAGGCTATTCTGGCTTCTCACCGACACTAAACTTTAAAGTGTGAATGCACTTTTAGATAAACATGTAAAGCATTTTTATTACAATAGAATCTCAAATATTTATCTTTAGGCACAAGCTTCTACCAATTCATTACTTATCACCACTAATGGTCTAGCAATTTTTACAAAATATGTCCAGTCAGCATCTGTGCCCAGGTAAAATAAGAAAAAAATATTGCTTCAGCAGGAATTGAGTTTACTAGTTTCCCAGAACAGCATTTGATTCTGAGGAGAGAGATGAAGCAAGAAAGAATCTGATCCAAAATTATATCACATTCAACAGGATTTAGAGAATTGGCAATATTGATTTGCTGCCATCACCACAAAATACAAAATGACATCCACTAACAATTTTCCCACCCCAACTACAAAGAAGAAATAATTTCCCCAACAAGTATTAAGTTTATCTAGGATCCACATTTATTAGAATTTACAGATGTTGTGGCACAAATTCATTTGCACACATTAGCAATACAAATTATTTATTTTTTTAATTGATCGGTTGTGCACCTATCTACAGGGCTTCATAGTCTCTTTGCCACTACAAACCTTCTTCTTAAACTCCTCTCCCCTGCCTTCTCCACCCTCACCTCCAACAAGTGCATGGAGCTCATGTAATTCTTTGTCATTAAGATCGAGATCATCCGTTCAGCTGCCTCTACTGCTTCCCTCTCTTCCCCTAGTCCACTAAGCCAAACTGCTCCTAAAGTTTTCTCCTGCCCTAGCATCTTTCTCTAGTTTCTCTCCTATCTCCCCTCATGCCCTCTCCGAGCTCATCTTGACCACGAGACCCACCTCCTGCTCCCTTGACCCTATTCCCACCAAACTGCTGACCACCCAACTTCCCTTCCTGGCACCCATGTTAGCTGACATTGTTAACGATTCCCTCCGCTCAGGTACTGTCCCCTGCCCTTCAAATCTTCCATCATCACCACCCTCCTCAAAAAAAAACACCCTTGACCACCCCCCCCCACCCCGTCCTTGCAAACTACTGCCCTATTTCCAACCTCCCTTTCATTTCCAAAGTCCTTGAACATGTTGTCGCCTCCCAAATCCACACCCATCTTTCTCGCAACTCCATGTTTGAATCCCACCAATCAGGTTTCTACCCCTGCCACAGTACTGAAACAGCCCTTATCAAAGTCACAAATGACATCCTATGTGACTGTGATGATGGTAAACTATCCCTCCTCATCCTTCTTGACCTGTCTGCAGCCTTTGACACAGTTGACCACACCCCATCCTCCTCTAACGCCTCTCCTCCGTCGTCCAGCTGGGTGGGACTCCGCTCACCTGGTTCCATTCTTATCTATCCAATCGTAGCCAGAGTATCAGTGGCAATGGCTTTTCTTCCCATTCCCGCACCGTTACCTCTATAGTCCCCCAAGGATCTACCCTTGGCCCCCTATTTCTCATTGACATGCTGCCCCCAGGTGACATCATCCAAGAATACAATGTTAATTTCCACATGTTCGCTGATGACATGCAGCTCGACCTCATAACCACCTCCCTCGGCCCCTCCACTGCCTCTGATTTGTCACACTGTTTGTCCAACATCCAGTACTCGATGAGCAAAAATTTCCTCCAACTAAATATTGGGAAGACTGAAGCCACTGTCTTCGGTCCCCACCACAAACTTTCTTCCTTAGCCACCGGCTCCATCCCTCTCCCTGGACACAGTCTGAGCCTGAACCAGGCCATTCGCAACCTTGGCATCCTATATGACCCTGAGATGAGCTTCCAATAATATATCCATTCTATCACCAAGACCGCCTACATCCACCTCTAACATCGCTCGTCTCTGCTCTTGCGACCCTCATTCATGCCTTTATTACCTCTAGACTAGACTATTCCAATGTTCTCCTGGCCAGCCTCCCATCTTCCACCCTCCATAAACTTGAGCTCATCCAAAACTCTGCTGCCCATATCCTAAATCGCATCAAGTCCCGTTCACCCATCAGCTCACAAATGACATCCTATGTGACTGTGATGATGGTAAACTATCCCTCCTCATCCTTCTTGACCTGTCTGCAGCCTTTGACACAGTTGACCACACCCCATCCTCCTCTAATGCCTCTCCTCCATCGTCCAGCTGGGTGGGACTCCGCTCACCTGGTTCCATTCTTATCTATCCAATCGTAGCCAGAGTATCATTGGCTCCTGGTCTGGGAATGCCTCGATTTTAAAATTCTCAACCTTGTTTTCAAATCCCTCCATGGCCTCGCCCCTCTCTATCTCTGTAACCTCCTCCAGCCCTACAACCCTCAGAGTTCTCTGCACTCCTCCAATTCTTGCTTCTTGCGCACCCCGATTTTAATCGCTCCACCATTGGTGGCTGTGCCTTCAGCTGCATAGGCCCTAAGCTCTGGAATTCCCTCCCTAAATCTCTCTGCCTCTCTACCTCTCCTCCTTTAAGATGTTCCTTAAAACCTATCTCTTTGACCAAGTTTTTGGTCACTTGTCCTAATATCTCATGAGGCTCGGTGTCAAATTTTGTTTGTAAACGCTCCTGTGAAGCACCTTGGGACATTTTACGACGTTAAAGGTGCTATGAATGCAAGTTGTTGTTGCTCAGACCCATTACCACCACAACAAAATTGGACAAGTAAACTTTTCTGAGAACGGAAAATGTTTCCATCGAAAGCTACAGATAATCCAAGTTGTACTGTGCAAGATTTGTTTATTTCCCTCCTCCCTCCAAAAAGAACTAGAATGAAAATATCAAGATTTTAAAAAGGATGGAGCAAATGCATAATAAAATTCAAGTATTATGTCACACCACCATAAACCATTACTAAGATTATACCATCTGTTAGGCTGTAAAACCTTTAAGTCACACATCACTTACCTTGTTTTTGCACAGCTTAAAAACTGGTGGGAGGCTGTTCCATACACATCAAATTTTACAAGTAACATTGTGTTGGATTCTATGCTTTTAATAGCAACAAAACATTTTGAGTCTCTTGCTCATTTCATCACCCCTAAAATTTGGCTTAAAAAGATAGATAAAGCAAGTGATTTATCACTCCGATACCAGCATTTCACTATGTCCTTAAAATTTGAAATTCAAAATTGCAATATTCAGGCAGCAAACTACACTGCATGCAGCAAAAGATGGACATTTTTTTGGATGCATCACATTACAACAAGTCACTCCAATTTAGTAAAAAAAACTCCAGCTTACGTATATTTTCCCGATTTCGTTTAATTGAAATACAGAAAGATTGAGATATATTACTGTAGCGATTGAACTGAAAAGAATACAGCAGATACTTGGAATAACAATGTGTGAAAATTCATTTATACTAAAGATACCATGAGGTTCTGATTAAAGAGTACTCAGGATTCCAACATATGTCTTCAATAAATATGGATTCTAGAACAAAATTCAGTGGAGAATACAAAAATTCCAAATCCCAAAACTAGCCCCTAACCCAGGTCTGTGCTATATGCAAAAAGTTAACATGTACTGTAACATTTTGTATTATTACTTCAAAAACAATTAAAAAATTTACAGTACGTTAATTTTTTCACATACAGCACAAACCTGGGTTGGGGCTGATTTTCATTGTAAAATTGTATATTTTAGTGCATTTAATGTGCACTGTGATGCCTCAGTCAAGCATGGGCTGATGACAATTTCTAATTCATTTATTAATGTTTTACCACAAGATTAAATTCTCATTACTGTAAGGCAAAAATCTGGTCAGTGAAATGCCAACTGCTTTAATGGACATCCAAGGCCGTATCCAGTAACAACCATGAAATGCCTTTATGGTTAGAGTCTACTCATTTCAAATCATCTGAATTCAAATGTAAGCACCAAATTCACATTGTTTAATACAAATTACTGGATCTTTCATTTAAGTGTAGAAATGGGTGAATTATCAGTAGACTGTATATTAAACGGTGTACATCTCAGAAAAACAATGAAAGCATATGTAACAGATCACAAATCAAAGTTTCTAGTCGTAACAGACTATTAAAATTATTTCTTTTTGGAATTTTGGTAGCTGGACAACTGATGACCACTTAAATTTGTTTACTGCTGGCAGAAATTTGAATGGTTGGGTGAATATCTAGAATATTATTTGCTGCACATTAGTGCCACTTCAAAAATGGGGGGGGGGGGGGGATGACCAACTCTGTCGAAGTCAATACTTAACAAAATGTTTATTAGTAAGTCTAATACATGACAAACATAATTCATTCAAAAAGAAAAAAGACTTGCATTTATATAGCGCCTTTCATGACCTCAGGAAATTTCAAAGCGCTTTACAGGAAATGAAGTACTTTTGAAGTGCAGTCATTGTTGTAACACAACAGCCAATTTGTGTACAGCAAGGTCCCACAAACAGCGATGAAATAAATGACCAGATAATCTGTTTTTAGGTGTTGGTTGAGGGATAAATATTGGCCAGGACACCAGAGAGAACTCTTTTGCCCTTGTTTGAAATAGTGCCACAGGATATTTTATGTCCACCTGAAAGGGCAGACAGAGCCTTGGTTTAACGTCATATCCGAAAGACTGCACCTCCAACAGCACAGCACTGAAGTGTCAGCCTACACTTTCTGCTCAAGTCCCTAAAGTGGGACTTGAGCACACAACCTTCTGACTCAGAGACGAGAGTGCTACCACTGAGCCAAAGCTGACATCCGGTTTGCAAGGAGACAGAGCTAAACAGCTGTGAACGTTTAGCCCGTTTGGGGGTTCTGCAAAGGAGGCTCTCACAGCTTGGCCTTGTCCTGAAAGGGGATGTGCAGCTGAAAACAATTGAATCTCATGAATAACAGTTATACCCAATTGTGAAACACACCTTTTTTTTTATTCGTTCATGGGACGTGGGCGTCGCTGGCGAGGCCAGCATTTATTGCCCATCCGTAATTGCCCTCGAGAAGGTGGTGGTGAGCCGCCTTCTTGAACCGCTGCAGTCCGTGTGGTGACGGTTCTCCCACAGTGCTGTTAGGAAGGGAGTTCCAGGATTTTGACCCAGCGACAATGAAGGAACGGCGATATATTTCCAAGTCGGGATGGTGTGTGACTTGGAGGGGAACGTGCAGGTGGTGTTGTTCCCATGTGCCTGCTGCTCTTGTCCTTCTAGGTGGTAGAGGTCGCGGGTTTGGGAGGTGCTGTCGAAGGAGCCTTGGTGAGTTGCTGCAGTGCATCCTGTGGATGGTACACACTGCAGCCACAGTGCGCCGATGGTGAAGGAAGTGAATGTTTAGGGTGGTGGATGGGGTGCCAATCAAGCGGGCTGCTTTATCTTGGATGGTGTCGAGCTTCTTGAGTGTTGTTGGAGCTGCACTCATCCAAGCAAGTGGAGAGTATTCCATCACACTCCTGACTTGTGCCTTGTAGATGGTGGAAAGGCTTTGGGAAGTCAGGAGGTGAGTCACTCGCCGCAGAATACCCAGCCTCTGACCTGCTCTCGTAGCCACAGTATTTATATGGCTGGTCCAGTTAAGTTTCTGGTCAATGGTGACACCCAGGATGTTGATGGTGGGGGATTTGGCAATGGTAATGCCGTTGAATGTCAAGGGGAGATGGTTAGACTCTCTCTTGTTGGAGATTGTCATTGCCTGGCACTTATCTGGCGCGAATGTTACTTGCCACTTATCAGCCCAAGCCTGGATGTTGTCCAGGTCTTGCTGCATGCGGGCTCGGACTGCTTCATTACTTGAGGGGTTGCGAATGGAACTGAACACTGTGCAGTCATCAGCAAACATCCCCATTTCTGACCTTATGATGGAGGGAAGGTCATTGATGAAGCAGCTGAAGATGGTTGGGCCGAGGACACTGCACTGAGGAACTCCTGCAGCAATGCCCTGGGGCTGAGATGATTGGCCTCCAACAACCACTACAATCTTCCTTTGTGCCAGGTATGACTCCAGCCACTGGAGAGTTTTCCCCCTGATTTCCATTGACTTCAATTTTACTAGGGCTCCTTGATGCCACACTCGGTCAAATGCTGCCTTGATGTCAAGGGCAGTCACTCTCACCTCACCTCTGGAATTCAGCTCTTTTGTCCATGTTTGGACCAAGGCTGTAATGAGGTCTGGAGCAGAGTAGTCCTGGCGGAACCCAAACTGAGCATCGGTGAGCAGGTTATTGGTGAGTAAGTGCCGCTTGATAGCACTGTCGACGACACCTTCCATCACTTTGCTGATGATTGAGAGTAGACTGATGGGGCAGTAATTGGCCGGATTGGATTTGTCCTGCTTTTTGAGGACAGGACATACCCGGGCAATTTTCCACATTGTCGGGTAGATGCCAGTGTTGTAGCTGTACTGGAACAGCTTGGCTAGAGGCGCAGCTAGTTCTGGAGCACAAGTCTTCAGCACCATAGCTGGGATGTTGTCGGGGCCCATAGCCTTTGCTGTATCCAGTGCACTCAGCCGTTTCTTGATATCACGTGGAGTGAATCGAATTGGCCGGATATGATATTGATATTGCTTCATCTCAGTTGGAATTTCAAAGCACAGTGCAAAAAACTATGCTTAGACTGCTGCCAAACAGGGGCCAGCAAGAACATACCTGAATATCCAATTACAAATTTACAACTATATATTACATATATAATAAAAACAGAAAATGCAAGAAATAGTCAGCAGGTCAAGAAGCATTTGTGGAGAAACAAACAGGGTTAACTTTTCAGGTTGAGTATCTGAAGGGAGTTTAGAAAAAAGGTTTCTAAATATAACAGATGGGCAGCTAAGACCCATTCCCTGCAATTCCTGCGCCATGTGGGAATTTCAGGATGCTTCAAGTGTCCTGGAGAGCTGCGTGTGCAGGAAATGCCCCCAGTTATTCGAGCTCAAGCGGAGGGTTTCTGAGCTTGAGGGACAGCTGGAATTACTGCAGAGCAGAAGGGAGGCTGAAGGTTTCCTGGATTGTACGTTGCAGGAGGTGGTCACCCCGCAGCCACAGAGAGTTCTGGATAGCAAGTGGGTGGCCATCTGAAAGGGTAGGAAGAGGCAGGCAGTGCAGGAATCTTCTGGGTGTGTGGCATACTCAAACCGGTATTCAGCATTGAATACCACTGAGGGTGACAACACCTCGAAGGAGTGCAGTCCTGAGCATGGCACCATGGGGCAAAGGACTGCATGGGGCGGGGGGAGGCACTGTGAAGTGTAGAAATGCAGCAGTCATAGGGGATTCGATATTCGGGGGACAAAGCAGTTTGTGACCGCCGATGTGAGTCCCGCATGCTGTGTTGCCTCCCTGGTGCCAGGGTAAAGTACATCTTAGAAAGAGTGCAGAACATTCTGCGGGAAGGGGAATAGCCTGAAGTTGTGGTCCACGTGTGGACCAACGACATAGGAAAGAAAAAGGATGAGATCCTGTGGTTAGAGTTTCAGGAGCTAGGGAGGAAGTTAAAAAGCAGGACCTCAAAAGGTAGTAATCTTATTTTTATTCATTCGTGGAAAGTGGGCATCGAGTGGGTGTCCAGTAATCCCTGGATTACTCCCAATGCCACATGCGAGTGAGTACAGAAATAGGAAGATAAGGCAGGTAAATACGTGGCTAAACACATTGTGCAAGAGGGAGAGCTTCAGGTTTTTGGGGCAGGAGAGACCTGTTCATGACAGATGGGTTGTACCTCAACAGAGCTGGGACCAATGTCCTCGCGGGGAGGGTTTAAACTAATTTGACAGGGATATGAGCACCAGGATGCAGCATTAGAAAGGAAAAACAAGGTGCACAAAGGATTGGGAGAAACAGACAGCACTAGAGTAAGAAATAGTACACTATTAGATGGGATCAGACTAAGAGAACACAAGTAAGTTTACAGTGCACGTGTGTAAATGCACGAAGCGTGGTAAATAAGGTTGGTGAGCTGCAGGTGCAAATAGCCACATGGAAATATGATGTAGTGGCGATAATGGAGACCTGGCTCAAAAAAGGACACGATTGGATACTAAATATTCCTGGATACAAGGTGTTCAGGAAAGGTAGGGAAGAAAAAAAAGGGGGGGTGGCAGCATTGATTAAGGAGAACATTGCATGCTAGAGAGAGAGAGAGAGAGAGAGAGAGAGAGAAAATATCCTTGAGCGGTCAAGGATAGAATCTATTTGGTTAGAGTTAATAAACAATAGAGGTGCCAATATACTACTGGGTGTATTCCATAGGCCACTAAATGGGGAAGGCTATAGAGGAGCAAATTTGCAGGGAAATTACAGGGAGGTGCAAGAACTATAGAGTAGTGATAATGGGGGACTTCAACTATTCTAATATAGACTAGGATAGTAATAGTGTAAAGGGCAAAGAGGGTGTTGAATTTCTGAAGAGTATTCAGGAGAACTTACTTGATCAGTATGTTTCCGGCCCAACGAGGAAGGAGGCATTGCTGGATCTAGTTCCGAGGAATGAAGTGGGTCAAGTGGAGCAAGTGTCAGTGGGGGAACATTTCGGGAACAGTGATCGTAATATCATAAGGTTTAGATTAGTTATGGAAAAGGCTAGGGAGCAATTTAGAATAAAAATACTTAATTGGAGGAGGGCCAATTTCAGTGGGTTGTTAACAGATCTGGCCTGGGTAAATTGAAATCAAAGACTGGTAGGCAAAACTGTAATCAAACAACGGGCAGCCTTTAAAGAGGAGATGGTTCGGATACAGTCCAGGTACATTCCCACGAGGGGAAAGGTAGGGAAACCAAAGCCAGAGCTCCCTGGATGACAAAAGAGAGAGTAAGATGAAGCAGAAACAGGGTCAGGTTGATAATATAAGTGAGAACCAGGCTGAATACAGAAAGTGCAGAGAAGTGAAAAAGGAAATAAGAGGGACAAAGAGAGAGTATGAGAATGGACTGGCGGCTAACATAAAAGGGAATCCAAAAATCTTCTATAGGCATATAAATAGTAAACGGGTTATTACTATAAATAGTAAGGTGGGGTGGGGCCGATTAGGGACCAAAAAGGAGATCGACACGTGGAGGCAGAGGGCATGGCTGAAATACTAAATATGAGTGCTTTGCATCTGTCTCTACCAAGAAGATGCTGCCAAAGTCACAGTAAAAGAGGATAGTTGAGATACTGGATGGGCTAAAAATTGATAAAGAAGAGGTACTAGAAAGGCTGGCTGTACTTAAAGTAGATAAGTCACCCGGTCCAGATGGGATGCATCCAAGGTTGCTGAGGGAAGTACAGGTGGAAATTGCACAGGTACTGGCCATAATCTTCCAATCCTCCTTAGATATCGGGGTGGTACCAGAGGACTGGAGAACTGTAAATGTTACGTCCTTGTTTTAAAAAGGGTATAAGGATAAACCCGGCAACTACAGGCCAGTCAGTTTAACCTCGGTGGTGGGAAAGTTTTTAGAAACGATAACCTAGGACAAAATTAATAGTCACTTGGACAAGTGTGGATTAATAAAGGAAAGCCAGCATGGATTTGTTAAAGGCAAATCATGTTTAACCAACTTGATTGAGTTTTTTGATGAGGTAACAGAGAGGGTTAATGAGGGAAAAGCAGTTGATGTGTATACGGATTTTCAAAAGGCATTTGATAAAGTGCCACATTATAGGCTTGTCAGCAAAATTGAAGCCCAGGGAATAAAGGGGGCAGTGGCAGCATGGATACGAAATTGGCTAAGTGACAGAGTAGTGGTGAACACTTATTTCTCAGACCAGAGGAAGATATACAATGGTAGACTACGGCCACTGCCTTTTTTGATATATATTAATGACTTGGACTTGGATGTACAGGGCACAATTTCAAAATTTGCAGATGACATGGAAGTGTAGTAAACAGTGAGGAGGATAGTAATAGACTTCAAGAGAACATAAACAGGCTGCTGGAATGGGCATGCACGTGACAGGTGAAATTTAACGCAGAGAAGTGCGAAGTAATACATTTTGGCAGGAAGAATAAGAAATTGCAATATAAACTAAATGGTACATTTGTAAAGGGGATGCAGGAACCGAGAGACTTGGTAGTATATGTGCACAAATCTTTGAAGGTGGCAGGACAGGTTGAGAAAGCGGTTAAAAAAGCATACGGGATCCTGGGCTTTATAAAGAGAGGCACAGAGTACAAAAGCAAGGAAGTTATATTGAACCTTTATAAATCACTGGTTCGGCCATAACATTATTTTTTATTCATTCATGGGATGTGGGCGTTGTTGGCGAGGCCAGCATTTATTGCCCATCCCTAATTGCCCTCGAGAAGGTGGTGGTGAGCCGCCTTCTTGAACCGCTGCAGTCCGTATGGTGAAGGTTCTCCCACAGTGCTGTTAGGAAGGGAGTTCCAGGATTTTGACCCAGTGACAATGAACGAACGGCGATATATTTCCAAGTCAGGATGGTGTGTGACTTGGAGGGGAACGTGCAGGTGGTGTTGTTCCCATGTGCCTGCTTCCCTTGTCCTTCTAGGTGGTAGAGATCGCGGGTTCGGGACGTGCTGTCCAAGAAGCCTTGGTGAGTTGCTGCAGTGCATCCTGTCTATGGTACACACTGCAGCCACAGTGCTCCGGTGGTGAAGGAAGTGAATGTTTAGGGTCCTGGATGGTGTGGAGCTTCTTTAGTGTTGTTGGAGCTGCACTCATCCAGGCAAGAGGACAGTATTCCATCACACTCCTGACTAGTGCCTTGTAAATGGTGGAAAGGCTTTGGGGAGTCAGGAGGTGAGTCACTCGCTGCAGAATACTCAGGCTCTGACCTGCTCTTGTAGCCACAGTATTTATATGGCTGGTCCAGTTAGGTTTCTGGTCAATGGTGACCCCAGGATGTTGATGGTGGGGCATTCGGTGATGGTAATGCCGTTGAATGTCAAGGGGAGGTGATTAGACTCTCTATTGTTGGAGATAGTCACTGCCTGTCACTTGTCTGGCGTGAATGTTACTTGCCACTTATCAGCCCAAGCCTGGATGTTGTCCAGGTCTTGCTGCATGCGGGCACAGACTGCTTCATCATCTGAGGGGTTGAGAATGGAACAGAACACTGTGCAATCATCAGCGAACATCCTCATTTCTGACCTTATGATGGAGGGAATATCATTGATGAAGCAGCTAAAGATGGTTGGGCCTAGGACACTGCCCTGAGGAAGTCCTGCAGCAATCTCCTGGGGCTGAGATGATTGGCCTCCAACAACCACTACCATCTTCCTTTGTGCCAGGTATGACTCCAGCCACTGGAGAGTTTTCCCCCTGATTCCCATTGACTTCAATTTTACTAGGACTCCTTGATGCCACACTCGGTCAAATGCTGCCTTGATGTCAAGAGCAGTCACTCTCACCTCACCTCTGGAATTCAGCTCTTTTGTCCAGGTTTGGACCAAGGCTGTAATGAGGTCTGGAGCCGAGTGGTCCTGACGGAACCCAAACTGAGCATCGGTGAGCAGGTTATTGGTAAGTGCCGCTTGATAGCACTGTCCACGACACCTTCCATCACTTTGCTGATGATTGAGAGTAGACTGATGGGGCGGTAATTGGCCAGATTGGATTTGTCCTGCTTTTTGTGGACAGGACATACCTGGGCAATTTTCCACATTGTTGGGTAGATGCCAGTGTTGTAGCTGTACTGGAACAGCTTGGCTAGAGGTGCAGCTAGTTCTGGAGCACAAGTCTTCAGCACTACAGCCGGGATGTTATCGGAGCCCATAGCCATTGCTGTATCCAGTGTACTCAGCCGTTTCTTGATATCATGTGGAGTGAATCGAATTGGCTGAAGACTGGCTCTGTGATGGTGGGGATATCGGGAGGAGACCGAGATGGATCATCCACTCGGCACTTCTGGCTGAAGATGGTTGCAAACCCTTCAAGCCTTGTCTTTTGCACTTACGTGCTGGACTCCGCCATCATTGAGGATGGGGATGTCTCCAGAGCCTCCTCCCCCCATTAGTTGTTTAATTGTCCACCACCATTCACGACTGGATGTGGCAGGACTGCAGAGCTTTGATCTGATCCGTTGGTTGTGGAATCGCTTAGCTCTGTCTATAGCATGTTGCTTCCGCTGTTTAGCATGCATGTAGTCCTGAGTTGTAGCTTCACCAGGTTGGCACCTCATTTTTAGGTATGCCCGGTGCTGCTCCTGGCATGTTCTTCTACACTCATTGAACCAGGATTAATCCCCTGGCTTGTTGGTAATGGTAGAGTGAGGAATATGCCACGCCATGAGGTTACAGATTGTGCTGGAATACAATTGTGCTGCTGATGGCCCACAGCGCCTCATGGGTGCCCAGTTTTGAGCTGCTGGATCTGTTCTGGATCTATCCCATTTAGCATGGTGATAGTGACACACTTCACGTTGGATGGTGTCCTCAGTGCGAAGACGGGACTTCGTCTCCACGAGGACTGTGCGGTGGTCACTCCTACCAATACTGTCATGGACAGATACATTTGTGACAGGTAGATTGGTGAGG
Source organism: Heptranchias perlo (assembly GCF_035084215.1). Taxonomy (NCBI): domain Eukaryota; kingdom Metazoa; phylum Chordata; class Chondrichthyes; order Hexanchiformes; family Hexanchidae; genus Heptranchias; species Heptranchias perlo. Next base: position 108,351,122 of record NC_090325.1, on the reverse strand, counting down.
ACGAGGTCAAGTAAGTTTTTCTCTTGTGTTGGTTCGCTCACCACCTGCCGCAGGCCCAGTTTGGTAGCTATGTCCTTCAGGACTTGGCCAGCTCGGTCAGTAGTGGTGCTACCGAGCCACGCTTGGTGATGGACATTGAAGTCCCCCACCCAGAGTACATTCTGTGCCCTTGCTACCCTCAGTGCTTCCTCCAAGTGGTGTTCAAAATGGAGGAGGACTGATTCATCAGCTATGGGACAGCAGTAGGTGGTGATCAGCAGGAGGTTTCCTTGCCCATGTTTGACCTGATGCCATGAGATTTCATGGGGTCCAGAGTCAATGTTGAGGACTCCCAGGCCCACTCCCTCCTGACTGTATATCACTGTACTGCCACCTCTGGTCGGTCTGTCCTGCCGGTGGGACAGGACATACCCAGGGTTGGTGATGGAAGAGTCTGGGACGTTGGCTGAAAGGTATGATTCTGTGAGTATGGCCACATCAGGCTGTTGCTTGATTAGTCTGTGGGACAGCTCTCCCAATTTTGGCACAAGTCCCCAGATGTTAGTGAGGAGGACTTTGCAGGGTTGACTGGGCTTGGTTTGCCTTTGTCATGTCTGGTGCCTAGTGGTCCGATGCCAGGTGGTCCGTCCGGTTTTATTCTTATTATGACTTTTCGTAGCGAGATTGTACAACTGAGTGGCTTGCTCGGCCATTTCAGAAGGCAATTAAGAATCAACCACATTGCTGTGGGTCTGGAGTCACATATCGGCCAGACCCGATAAGGACAGCAGGTTTCCTTCCCTAAAGGACATTAGTGAACCAGATGGGTTTTTACGACAATCCGGTGGTTTCATGGCCACCATTATTGATAATAGCATTTTAACTGGAGTAGTGTGTCCAATTCTGGGCACCGCACTTAAGGAAGGATGTGAAAGCCTTAAGGAGGGTGCAGGAAAGATTTACTAGAATGGTTCCAGGAAAGAGGGACTTCAGTTAAGTGGACAGACTGGAGAAGCTGGGGTTGTTTTCCTTAGAGCAGAGAAGGTTAAGAGGAGATTTGATCGTAGTGTTCAAAATGATGAAGGGTTTAGATAAGGTAAATAAGAATAAACTGTTCCCATTGGCAGAAGGGTCGCAGACCAGAGGACACAGATTTAAGGTGATTGGCAGAAGAACCAAAGGCGGTATGGGGGAAAACCTTTTTTTAAAAACGCAGCAAGTCGTTATGATCTGGAATGCGTTGCCTGAAAGGGTGCTGGAAGCAGATTCAATCATGGCTTTCAAAAAGGAACTGGATAAACACTTGAAGGGAGTGTTTGCAGGGCTACAGGGAAAGAGCTGGGAATGGGACTAACTGGATTGCTCTTACAAAGAGCCAGCACGAGCTGGATGGGCCAAATGGCCTCCTGCACTGTAACCATTATATGATTCTGGGTCAATGACCTTTCGTCAGAACTAGAAGTAAAGATTTAACAGTATTTAAGCTAGTAGAGAGCCAGGGGAAGGGGGGGGGGGGGGGGGGGCGGGAGGAGAAAACAAAAGAAAAGGTTTGTGATAGGGCAAAGGGCAGGAGTGATTAAATGACAAAAAAAAGGGATGAAGTACAAGGCAAAGAGGATGGTAATGGGACAAGTAAAGAAACAAAAGATGGGTCTAGAGAAGTTGTAAATGGCAATAGGTACATGCTTGTAGACTGAACGGAAGTGTTTAGCAAAGCAATCACCCAATCTGCATTTGGTCTCCCCAATGTAGAGGAGACCGCATCGTGAGCAGCGAATACGTTGTACTAAATTTAAAGAAGTACAAGTAAATCGCTGTTTCACATGGAAGGAGCATTTGGGGCCCTGGGAAGGGAGGAGGTGAAAGGGCAGGTGTTGCATCTCCTGCGTTTGCACGGGAAAGGGATTGGATGTTAAGTGTGATGGAAGAGTGGATCAGAGAGTCGCAGAGGGAACAGTCCCTTCGGAATGCTGAAAGGGGAGAGGAGGGGAAGATGTATTTGATGGTGGCATTGCACTGGAGGTGGCGGAAATGGCGGAGGATGGTCCATTGAATGTGGAGGCTGGTGGGATGGAAAGCAAGGGCAAGGGGGACCCTATTGTGGTTCTAGGAGGGCAAAAGTGCAGGAAATGGGATGGACACTGTCGAGGGTCCTGTCAACCCCAGTGGGGGAGAAATCCTCAGATAAGGAAAAAGGCAGAAATATTGGAAGCATTGGTGTGAAAGGTGGCATCGTTGGAACAGATACGACAGAGACGGAGAAAGGGGAAGAATGGAAGAGAGTCCTTACAGGAAGCGGGGTGAGAGGAAGTGTAATCAAGGTAGCTCTGGGAGTCGGTGGAGTTATAGTAGATATTAGTTGATAACCTATCCCCCGAAACTGGAAACAGAGAAGTTGAGGAAGGGAAGGGAAGAGTCGGAGATGGACTCCTTTGACTCCACTTACTTCCACAAATAAAAGATGTCGCTATGGGAACCCGCATGGGTCCTAGCAATGTATGCCTTTTCGTGGGTACGTGGAACATTCTTTGTTCCAGCCACACTCAGGTATCCTCCCTATATCCACCCTTCCTTTGCTTTCACATGGTCCATTAGAAGCAAAGTTGATAAAAATCTGTTTGAGGCGAAAGCAGGAAGCGGCAACAATACAATCAATGTACCGTAAAAAGAGGAGAGGGAGGATACCTTCCACCCCAGTGCTCCCTTTTTCCTCAACCAAGGATTCCCCTCCACTGTGGTTGACAAAGCCCTTGACCGTGTCCGTCCCACTTACCGCACTTCTGCCTTCACCCCTTCCCCTCCCTCCCAAAACCATGATAGGGATCCCCTTGTCCTCATTTCCACCCCACCAGCCTCCACATTCAACAGATCATCCTCTGCCATTCCCACTACCTCCAGCGCGATGCATCACCAAACACATCTTCCCCTCCTCTTTCAGCATTCTGAAAGGACCACTCCCTCAGCAACACCCTGGTTCTCTCTTCCATCACCCCCAACACCTGATCCACTTCCAATGGCACCTTCCCATGCAACCGCAGGAGATGGAACACCTGCCCTTTCACCTCCTCCCGTCCCACAATCCAGGGCCACGAACACTCCTTCCAGGTGAAACAGCAATTTACTTGTACCTCTTTCAATTTAGTATACTGTATTCGCGGCTCACGATGTGGCCTCCTCTACGTTGGGGAGACCACCCTATCACAGACCTTCCCTTTTGTTCTTTTCCCGCCCCCCCCCCCACTTCACTGGCTCTGTTGTTGCTTAAAAATTGTTAAATCTTTACTTCTTCCAGTTCTGACGAAAGGTCATTGACCTGAAACGTTATCTCTATTTCTTTCTCCACAGATGCTGCCTGACCCGCTGAATATTTCCAACATTTTCTGTTTTTATTTCAGATTTCCAGCATCCACAGTATTTTGCTTTTGATTATATATTAAATACGTTAGGACAAGTGGTCGTATGTAGAACTGCAAGGACTTGGATATTTATAACTTGCTTAGGTGGGCAAAATAGTAACTGAACAATTATAGAATCATAGAAAGGTTACAGCACGGAAGGAGGCCGTTCGGCCCATCAAGTCCGCACCAGCTCTGTGCAAGAGCAATCCTGCTAGACCCACTCCCCCGTCCTATCCCCGTAGCCCTGCAAATTTTTTCCTTTCAAGTACTTATCCAGTTCTCTTTTGAAGGCCATGATTGAATCTGCCTCCACCATCCCCTCGGGCAGTGCAGTCCAGATCCTAACCACTCGCTGTGTAAAAAAGGTTTTTCCTCATGTCACCTTTGGTTCTTTTGCCAATCACCTTAAATCTATGTCCTCTGGTCCTTGACCCTTCCGCCAATGGGAACAGTTTCTCTCCATCTAGTCGGTCTAGACCCTTAATGATTTTGAATACCTCCATCAAATGTCCTCGCAACCGACTCTGTTCCAAGGAGAACAGCCCCAGCCCCACCATGTAACTAAAATCTCTCATCCCTGGAATAATTCTAGTAAATCTCTTCTGCACCCTTTCTAAGGCTTCACATCTTTCCTGAAGTGCGGTGCCCAGAACTGGACACAATACTCCAGTTGTGGCTGAACCAGTGTTTTATGAAGGTCCATGACTTCCATACTTTTGTACTCTATGCCTCTATTTATAAAGCCTAGGATCCCATATGCTTTTTTAATGACTTTCTCAACCAGCCCTGCCATCTTGAACAATTTGTGCACATATACCCTCAGATCTCTCTGTTCCTCTACCCCTTTAGAGTTGTGCCTTCTAGTTTATATTGCCTCTTCTCGTTCTGCCTACCAAAATGTATCACTTCGCATTTTTCTGCGCTAAATTTCATCTGCCACGTGTCCGCCCATGCCACCAGCCTGTTTATATCCTCTTGAAGTCTATCACTATCCTGCTCACTGTTTACTACACTTCCAAGTTTCGTGTCATCTGCAAATTTTGAAATAGTGCCCTGTACACCCAAGTCCAAGTCATTAATATATAACAAGAAAAGCAGTGGTCCCAGCACTGACCCCTGGGGAACAACACACTGTACACCTCCCTCCAGTCTGTAAAACAACCGTTCATCACTACTCTCCGTTTCCTGTCCCTTAGCCAATTCTATATCCATGTTGCTACCGTCCCCTTTATTCCATGGGCCGCAATGGGAGGCCTTCAAGGAGGAGATGATCCTGGTACAGAGTAGACACATTCCCACAAAGGGAAAAGGAAGGACTTCCAGAGCACCCTGGATGATTAAAGATTAAAATGAAACAGAAAAAGGAGGCTTATGATACATGTGAGGTTCATAATGCAGTAAAGAACCAAGCAAAATTGAAATGTATAAAATTCTTAGAAGTCTTGAGAGGGTAGATGCTGAGAGGCTGTTTCCCCTGGCTGGAGAGTCTAGAACTAGAAGTCATAGTCTAAAGATAAGAGATTGGCCATTCAGGACCGAGATGAAGAAAAATTTCTTCACTCAGTCATTGGATACTAAGGGAATCAAGGGATATGGGGATAGAGTTGGAAAGTGGAGTTGAGGTAGATCATCAGCCATTATCTTATTGAATGGCGGAGCAGGCTCGAGGGGCCATATAGCCTACTCCTGCTCCTTTTTCTTACATTCTTAAAATACAGAAAGTACAGAGATCTAAAAAAGGGAGTAAGAGAGGCAAGGAGAGGTTATGAGAATAGATTAGCAGCTAACATAAAAGGGAACCCAAAAGTCTTTTATGAACATATAAATAGTAAAATGGTAGTCAAAGGGTTAGGCCGATTAGGGACAAAAAAGGACATCTTCCTGTGGAGGCAGAGGGTATGGCTGAATGGAATAATTTGCATTGGTCTTCACTAGAGAAGAGAATGCTGCCAATGTGGTAGTAAAGGAGGAGGTAGTGGCGATATTGAATAGGATAAAAATAGATGGAGGAGGTACTTAAAAGATTGACAGTACTCAAAGTAGAAAGGTCACCGAGTCCAGATGGGAAGCAACCTAGGTTACTGAGAGAGGTAAGGGTGGAAATTGCAGATGTTCTAGCCACAATCTTCCATTCCTCCTTAGATATGGGGGCGGTGCCAGAGGACTACCTGTTCAAAAAAGGGGAGGAACAAACCAGGCAATTACAGGCCAAGCAGCCTAATGTCGGTGGTGGGGAAACTGTTAGAGACAATAATCCAGGACAAAATTAATTGGCACTTAGAATAGTATGGGCTAATAAATGAAAGTCAGCACGGATTTGTTCAAGTGAAATTGTGTTTGACTAACTTGATTGAGTTCTTTGATGAAGTAACAGAGAGGGTTGATGAGGGGAGTGTGGTCGATGTTGTGTATATGTCCTTTCAAAAGGCATTTGATAAAAAAAAGTACCACATAATAGACTTGCTAGCAAAATTAAAGCCCATGGGACTAAAGGGACTGTGGCAGTGTGGAAACAAAATTGGCTAAGGGACAGAAAGTAGAGAGTAGTGATGAACGGTTGTTTTTTAGGCTGGAAGGAAATATACAGTAATGTTCCCCTGGGATCAGTATTAGAACCACTGCTCTTTGTGATATATATTAATGACCTGGACTTGGGTATATGGGGGATAATTTCCAAGTTTTCAGATGACACGAAATTCGGAAATGTAGCAAACAACGTGGAAGATAGTAACAGACTTCAGGAAGACATAGACAGACTGGTGAAATGGGCAGACACATGGCAGATGAAGTTTAACGCAGAGAAGTGTGAAGTGATACATTTTGGTAGGAAGAATGAGGAGAGGCAATATAAACTAAATGGTACAATCTTAAAGGGGCTACAGTAACAGAGACATCTGGGGGTGCATGTACACAAATTTTTGAAGGTGGCAGGACAAGTTAAGAAGGCTATTAAAAAGGCAAATGGGATCTTGGGCTTTATTAATAGAGGCATAGAGTACAAAAGTAAGGAAGTTATGCTAAACCTTTATAAAGCACTGGTTAGGCCTCAGATGGAGTACTGAGTTCAATTCTGGTCACCACACTTTATGAAGGATGTCAAGGCCCTAGAGAGGGTGTAGAAGAGATTTACTTGGATGGTACCAGGAATGAGGGACTTCAGTTATGTGGAGAGACTGAAGCTGGGATTGTTCTCCTTGCAGCAGAGAAGGTTAAGAGATTTGATAGAGGTGTTCAAAATCATAAACGGTTTTGATAGAGTAAATGAGGAGAAACTGTTTCCAGTGGCAGAAGGGTCAGTAACCAGAGGACACAGATTTAAGGTGATCGGCAAAAGAGCCAGAGGCAACATGAGGAAACATTTTTTTTTACGCAGCGAGTTGTAACGATGTGGAATGCACTGCCTGAAAGGGTAGTAGAAGCAGATTCAATAGTAACTTTCAAAGGGGAACTGGATAAATACTTGAACAGAAATAAAATTACTGGGCTATGGGGAAAGGGCATGGGAGTAGGACTAATTGGATAGCTCTTTCAAAGAGCCGGCACGGGCACGATGGGCCAAATGGCCTCCTGCTGTGCTGTAACGTACTATGATAATATGACAGGTTGAAGTGAAGTTTTGTAATTTAGTAAAATCTGTTATGATTTCTCTTGTTTCTGCTAATTTTATTAAATAGCTTATAGCATGGAGTCATACTCTCTGGCAGATCCTCTATCATGAGATCCAGAGCACAATACAGCTCATACTATATTCAGTTAGTAAGCATAGCAGGAACATAAAGGGTTTATTGTTCACATTTTGTAGGCTACCTCCCAAATTACTTCCTGCATAAGGTCACATTTCTGTTCACTGAAAGCACAGGCTTGCCTGGGAAGTGTCCTTTGTGCTCGGAAGGAGGAAAGCGAGATATCTGGACAATGTTTAAATCATAACATTGATGATGACGACGTTTGCATCTGCTAAAAACATGGGAAGGTTATTCAACCCCAGCAGTCAGCACACTGTGCTCAGATAGATGTCTTGAGTATACATTCAACATATTTATTGGTTTAGATAACTATGTTCAGACTAAAATGCCAACTAAGTGCCAGAAGTTATCTACTAATTATAAACGGTATATAATAAATGTGCCAAAGTGATGAAAACTGAAAGGAACCTCAAATGTTTGACAAGTATTGACAGTTTATGCAACTGATATTCAAGACCTTTGTACAAAATATTTGAATACCAATTTGCATTCAGTGGATATCTTTCTTTTGAAGAGTCCTCAATACAGCCAACCTTGATTACAATTTTTTTTTACAAGTAAAAGAAATATCAAATAATAAATAATTCATTACAGCAAAAGTTAAGATTCCCATGAAGATCAACAGTACAACTGTGGCTCAACATTAGACTTAGTGCGTAAAACCAAGAATATATATAATGTGCCAGAGTAGAACAGCCACAAGTAGGTCCCAAGTAGAGATGAATACTAGATATCGTTCTAAAAAAACTTTAAGCAGAAAGCACTGGTTTTGCTGACGACTGAAGATGATGGAATATTTGCCTGATGTTGCCAGTAAGCCTGCATCATTGTCATTGGAATACAATCAATTTTCCCTCCTCTCTCACTGAACAGAATTACTAGTGGCCCCATGCTGAAGACATGCCACTGTCCATCTGTAGTGTCCACCGGGAATAGACTATCTAGCGAGCGAGTTCCGCAGGGACACCACGTACAAGCCCCCAGAGAAAGGGGAGGGGGGGGTGCGGAGGACGTCCCCAATGCCACCCTGATCCCAATGGCCACCTTTACGTGTAGCTGCCTCAAGATGTGACTGGTATGCAAACACCAAGCGTTGCTACGTGCTGAGTTTTTACCTGTCCACGACACTGAGGAGGTTGGGTCTCGCCACACTGGCCGAGCAGACGCAGGACATCCTGTCCAGTGGACTGTACCCCACCACCTAGCTCAGGTGGAGAAGGTCCTGAAAAGGAATCCTTTCAACCACAAGGGCGTCAGACTGTGGTCGGCACGGAAGGTTCTGGGAATCCTGCAGGGAAAGGAGAGGGTGGATGCGATCGGGTAATTCCCCTACCAGATGGTCAAAACCATTTGGAAGAACGCCTCATCGCCTGAACTGACAACAGCCACCTGGATGTAGCGTGGATGGTGTTGAGAAGGCCCTCCCAGTGCGGTCTTTCCAGCGCCACCGCAAGGTGCCCTCGAGGCTGCAGCAGAGACGAGAGCGGAGTCCATCTCCTGGCAAACTGCCCCTTTGCATAGAAGGTGTGGAGAGATGCATTGGTATCTGTCCCGGTTCATCCTTAACAGCTCAGTAACACAGGACGCTCTGCTCTACGGGCTGTTCCCCGGGTAACACACCGAGACAGATATCAACTGATGCTGGAACATTCGCGCCAGACAATGACCATCTCCAACAAGAGAGAGTCAAACCACCTCCGCTTGACATTCAACGGCATTACCATCGCCGAATCCCCCACCATCAACATCCTGGGGGTCACCATTAACCAGAAACTTAACTGGACCAGCCATATAAATACTGTGGCTACAAGAGCAGGTCAGAGGCTGGGTATTATGTGGCGAGTGACTCAACTCCTGACTCCCCAAAGCCTTTCCATCATCGACAAGACACAAGTCAGGAGTGTGATGGAATACTCTCCACTTGCCTGGATGAGTGCAGCTCCAACAACACTCGAAGCTCGACACCATCCAGGACAAAGCAGCCCGCTTGATTGGCACCCCATCCACCACCCTAAACATTCACTTCCTTCACCACCGGAGCACTGTGGCTGCAGTGTGTACCATAGACAGGATGCACTGCAGCAACTCACCAAGGCTTCTTGGACAGCACGTCCCGAACCCGCGATCTCTACCACCTAGAAGGACAAGGAAAGCAGGCACATGGGAACAACACCACCTGCACGTTCCCCTCCAAGTCACACACCATCCCGACTTGGAAATATATCACCGTTCCTTCATAGTCGCTGTGTCAAAATCCTGGAACTCCCTTCCTAACAGCACTGTGGGAGAACCTTCACCACACAGACTGCAGCGGTTCAAGGCGGCAGCTCACCACCACCTTCTCAAGGGCAATTAGGGTTGGGCAATAAATGCTGGCCTCGCCAGCGACGCGCACATCCCACGAACAAATGAAAAAAAAACTGCTGCTGGAAGAACATCAACTCACTGATGGATGCCCTTTGGTCCGCCCAAAGCCTGCCGGTCCTCCAGCTGAAGGAGCTGTCCAAAACTGAGTGTTGCCGACTGGCACACTCCAGGGTCCAGGAGTCGATGCTGCGGGACGCACTGAAGCGAGGTGCGGTCTATGCAAAGGGTCTATGGGGAAAGGCCACTATGTAAGGCCATCCCTCCTTATACTGTACATGATGTACTGCTTAAATTATAATAATTGGATCAGTGTGTACCATTTGTATTGTATTGTTTTGAATTGCAATTGTGATATTTACATTGAACTGTGTGTATCGTTAAGTTTTATGAAATAAAGTATATTTTGAAATTTAAGAGTTTCACTACTGACAGAACAAAGAGGAAACACCCCCCCCCCCCGCCCAGCGATGGTCGCCAGCGCTCACCTAACGGACAGGCGTTGACAGCTGTCATTGGTCGGGGTGGCTCCAGCTACTCGGGTGATCTGGGCAGGGGCTCAGCTCGACAGCGAACGGCGGGGTTTCTGAGTAATAACGGCTTTCACCGGACCCCAGCACCAGGCCAGGCCAGGCCGGGCCGGGCCGGGAGCGAACCGTGTCAATCACTCGGCCGGGACACTCACCGGTGTGCACGACCCGCTCCGTCCCGTCCTGTCCTGTCTCCCAGCTGGGAGCAGCGCTTCCACCGACACCAGGCCCATGATTGCGAACGGCCCACACGAACAACCCCCGCGACCCAGCACGATTCCCCGGGCCGGGTGTACTCACCTGACGGGTTCCGATTTTTCTCTGCGTGTTTGTTGAGCTCCTCCTTTGGTTCATAAAAGCCCAGTGTTTCCGCCCGGTGAACACCGCGGTCAGAGGCCCGTTGCTCACTCTCTCTGTTCCCTCCGCTCCCCGGCACCGCCGCCATCTTCTGACGGGAGGAGGAGGGGGAGGAAAAAAAAACCACACACAAACACCTGTCATGTGACCGCCTCGGCTCCGGGCCGGGTGCGCATGCGCGGACATCTCGGCCTGCTGGGTGCGAGGTTGAGTCGCAGGGAAGGGGACCGTCGCTCAGAAGCAAAATACTGCGGATGCTGGAAATCCGAAATAAAAACAGAAAATGCTGGAGAAACTCAGCAAGTCAGGCAGCATCTGTGGAGCAAGAAACAGAGTTAACGTTTCAGGTCGAAGACCTCAGGTCCGAACTGTGGTGAAGATCATCAGGCGGGATCGATAGGCTCAGACTCCCTGGTTACTCAGTTAGTTGATCATTGAAAAGGATCCCGTTAAAACTGCACTTTCGTCCGACAATATTGGATGGCCAGTTTTCAAAAATAGTTATTTTTCCCAATTCATAATTGATAATTATAATTTGAGTTTCTAGTTATTGATTTTAGATTGGACAACCTATTAGTTTAATTTATTGATGTTTCCACACCATTCACCTGACGAAGGAGGAAGCCTCCGAAAGCTTGTGTAATTTAAAATAAATTTGTTGGACTATAACTTGGTGTTGTAAAATTGTTTTTAATTTATTGGATACACTCTTTGGGGGCGGTCACTTGTGTCGTCAGGAGAAAGCCTCTGAAAGCTTGTGATTTTAAATAAAGCTGTTGGACTATAACCTGGTGTTGTAAGACTCCTTACATTTGTCCACCCCAGTCCATCACCGGCATCTCCACATCAGAATTTCAAGACCATGCACGAACTCTGGCTAGATAGTTTTCTCCAAGACCAATAAGTGTGCAAGAATATAGTTTTTTTTTAATTCGTTCACGGGATGTGGACGTCGCTGGCGAGGCCAGCATTTATTGCCCATCCCTAATTGCCCTCGAGAAGGTGGTGGTGAGCCGCGTTCTTGAACCGCTGCAGTCCGTGTGGTGACGGTTCTCCCACAGTGCTGTTAGGAAGGGAGTTCCAGGATTTTGACCCAGCGACAATGAAGGAACGGCGACATATTTCCAAGTCGGGATGGTGTGTGACTTGGAGGGGAACGTGCAGGTGGTGTTGTTCCCATGTGCCTGCTGCTCTTGTCCTTCTAGGTGGTAGAGGTCGCGGGTTTGGGAGGTGCTGTCAAACAAGCCTTGGCGAGTTGCTGCAGTGCATCCTGTGGATGGTACACACTGCAGCCACAGTGCGCCGATGGTGAAGGGAGTGAATGTTTAGGGTGGTGGATGGGGTGCCAATCAAGCGGGCTGCTTTATCTTGGATGGTGTCGAGCTTCTTGAGTGTTGTTGAAGCTGCACTCATCCAAGCAAGTAGAGAGTATTCCATCACCCTCCTGACTTGTGCCTTGTAGATGGTGGAAAGGCTTTGGGGAGTCACTCGCCGCAGAATACCCAGCCTGTGACCTGCTCTCGTAGCCACAGTATTTATATGGCTGGTCCAGTTAAGTTTCTGGTCAATGGTGACCCCCAGGATGTTGATGGTGGGGGATTTGGCGATGGTAATGCCGTTGAATGTCAAGGGGAGCTGGTTAGACTCTCTCTTGTTGGAGATGGTCATTGCCTGGCACTTATCTGGCGCGAATGTCACTTGCCACTTATCAGCCCAAGCCTGGATGTTGTCCAGGTCTTGCTGCATGCGGGCTCGGACTGCTTCATTATTTGAGGGGTTGCAAACGGAACTGAACACTGTGCAATCATCAGCGAACATCCCCATTTCTGACCTTATGATGGAGGGAAGGTCATTGATGAAGCAGCTGAAGATGGTTGGGCCGACGATACTGCCCTGAGGAACTCCTGCAGCAATGTCCTGGGGCTGAGATGATTGGCCTCCAACAACCACTACCATCTTCCTTTGTGCCAGGTATGACTCCAGCCACTGGAGAGTTTTCCCCGATTCCCATTGACTTCAATTTTACTAGGGCTCCTTGGTGCCAAACTCGGTCAAATGCTGCCTTGATGTCAAGGGCAGTCACTCTCACCTCACCTCTGGAATCCAGCTCTTTTGTCCATGTTTGGACCAAGGCTGTAATGAGGTCTGGAGCCGAGTGGTCCTGGCAAAACCCAAACTGAGCATCGGTGAGCAGGTTATTGGTGAGTAAGTGCCGCTTGATAGCACTGTCGACGACACCTTCCATCACTTTGCTGATGATTGAGAGTAGACTGATGGGGCGGTAATTGGCCGGATTGGATTTGTCCTGCTTTTTGTGGACAGGACATACCTGGGCAATTTTCCACATTGTCGGGTAGATGCCAGTGTTGTAGCTGTACTGGAACAGCTTGGCTAGAGGCGCAGCTAGTTCTGGAGCACAAGTCTTCAGCACTACAGCTGGAATGTCATCGGGGCCCATAGCCTTTGCTGGATCCAGTGCACTCAGCCGTTTCTTGATATCACGTGGAGTGAATCGAATTGGCCGAAGACTGGCTTCCATGATGGTGAGGATATTGGGAGGAGGCCGAGATGGATCATCCACTCGGCACTTCTGGCTAAAGATGGTTGCAAACGCTTCAGCCTTGTCTTTTGCACTCACGTGCTGGACTCTGCCATCATTGAGGATGATGTGGAGATGCCGGTGACGGACTGGGGTTAACAATTGTAAACAATTTTACAACACCAAGTTATAGTCCAACAATTTTATTTTAAAATTCACAAGCTTTCGGAGGCTTCCTCCTTCCTCAGGTCAATGTCAAGAAATCCTCGAACCTCTCGCATTTATAAATCACAGAACAATACCTGGTGATTACAGATAGTCTTTTCAACTGCCCGTTGCCAAGGCAACCAAAGTGTTCAGACAGATAGGTGTTACCTACAGGGCCACCGAATATACAAACGGCCCGAACAAAAAAAGAGAGAGGCAGAGACATAGAAACATTCGGAAGGAAAAGACAGCAATTGACCTGTTATATTAAAAACAGTTAACTTTTGTTCGCTGGTGGGGTTACGTGTAGGGTGACATGAACCCAAGATCCCGGTTGAGGCCGTCCTCATGGGTGCGGAACTTGGCTATCAATTTCTGCTCGACGATTTTGCGTTGTCGTGTGTCTCGAAGGCCGCCTTGGAGTACGCTTACCCGAAGGTCGGTGGCTGAATGTCCTTGACTGCTGAAGTGTTCCCCGACTGGGAGGGAACCCTCCTGTCTGGCGATTGTTGCGCGGTATCCGTTCATCCGTTGTCACAGCGTCTGCATGGTCTCGCCAATGTACCATACTTTGGGGCATCCTTTCCTGCAACGTATGAGGTAGACAACGTTGGCCGAGTCACAGGAGTATGAACCATGCACCTGGTGGGTGGTGTCCTTTCGTGTGATGGTGGTATCTGTGTCGATGATCTGGCATGTCTTGCAGAGGTTACCGTGGCAGGGTTGTGTGGTGTCGTGGACGCTGTTCTCCTGAAAGCTGGGTAATTTGCTGCAAACGAAGCAAATCATTGAGGATGGGGATGTTTGCAGTGCCTCCTCCTCCCGTTAGTTGTTTAATTGTCCACCACCATTCACGACTGGATGTGGCAGGACTGCAGAGCTTTGATCTGATCCGTTGGTTGTGGAATTGCTTAGCTCTGTCTATAGCATGTTGCTTCCGCTGTTTAGCATGCATGTAGTCCTGAGTTATAGCTTCACCAGGTTGGCACCTCATTTTTAGGTACGCCTGGTGCTGCTCCTGGCATGCTCTTCTGCACTCCTCATTGAACCAGGGTTGATCCCCTGGCTTGTTGGTAATGGTAGAGTGAGGAATATGCCGGGCCATGAGGTTACAGATTGTGCTGGAATACAATTCTGCTGCTGCTGCTGATGGCCCACAGCGCCTCATGGATGCCCAGTTTTGAGCTGCTAGATCTGTCCTGAATCTATCCCATTTAGCACGGTGGTAGTGCCACACAACACGTTGGATTGTGTCCTCAGTGCGAAGACGGGACTTCATCTCCATGAGGACTGTGCGGTGGTCACTCCTACCAATACTGTCATGGACAGATGCATTAGCGACAGGTCGATTGGTGAGGACGAGGTCAAGTAAGTTTTTCCCTTGTGTTGGTTCGCTCACCACCTGCCGCAGGCCCAGTCTGGCAGCTATGTCCTTCAGGACTCGGCCAGCTCGGTCAGTAGTGGTGCTACCAAGCCACTCTTGGTGATGGACATTGAAGTCCCCCACCCAGAGTTTATTTTGTGCCCTTGCTACCCTCAGTGCTTCCTCCAAGTGGTGCTCAACATGGAGGAGGACTGATTCATCAGCTGAGGGAGGACGGTAGGTGGTAATCAGCAGGAGGTTTCCTTGTCCATGTTTGACCTGATGCCATGAGATTTCATGGGGTCCAGAGTCAATGTTGAGGACTCCCAGGGCCACTCCATCCTGACTGTATATCACTGTACCGCCACCTCTGGTGGGTCTGTCCTGCCGGTGAGACAGGACATACCCAGGGATGGTGATGGAAGAGTCACCTTTTCACAGTAGAATATAGTGGTTACAACTCTACTGTGAAAAGGTGACTGGTTTCCATACAGCAACAAGTCAGAGATCAGGAACATCATGGGGAACATAGGCACTGAACCCCCACCATTACGAACATACAAACAATGACAGACAGGAAAAGACCCTCTGGTCCATCCAGACTGCCCCACGCAATTGTTACATTGAGTCTATAGCACAGAAAAAGGTCATTCGCCCCAACTGGTCTATGCTGGCATTTATTTCTTAACCTAAACAGGAGTAACACGAGCCTCTTCCCTCCCTCCTTCATCTCACCCTATCAGTATAACCTTCTATTCCTTTCTCCTTCGTGTGCTTATCTAGCTTCCCCTTAAATGTGTCTATGCTATTTGCCTCAACTACTCCTTGTGGAAGCGCGTTCCACATTCTTTACCCAAAGAGTGTTAAGAAGTTTCTCCTGAATTCCCTATTGGATTTATTAGTGACTATCATATTTATAACCTCTAATTTTGGACATCCCCTCAAGTGGAAACATTTTCTCTACTTCAACCCTTTCATTATCTTAAAGACCTCTATGAGGTCAACGCTCAGCCTTCTCTTTTCGAGAGAAAAGAGCCCCAGCCTGTTCAGCCTTTCCTGGTAAGTATATCCTCTTAGTTCTGGTATCATCCTTGTGAATTTTTTTGCACCTTCTTCAATGCTTCCATAACCTTTTTATAATATGGAGACCAGAACTGTTCACAGTACTCCAAGTGTGGTCTAACCAAGGTTCTGTACAAGTTTAACATAACTTCTCTGCTTTTCAATTCTATTCTTCTAGAATTGAACCCCAGTGCTTGATTTGCCTTTCTTAACTGCCCTATTAGCCTGTGTTGCTACTTCCAGTGATTTGTGCACCTGTACCCCAAGAGCTCTTTGCTCCTCTACCCCATTAAGACTATTAGCCAAGGAATATGTGGCTTCCTTATTCTTCCTACCAAAATGTACCACCTCACACTTTTCTATATTGAAATTCATTTGCCAATTACATGCCCATTCTGCAAGTTTATTGATGTCATCTTGCAGTTTGATGCATTCTTCCTTTGTATTAACTACACCCCCCAATTTGGTGTTTTGTATTACAATATACACACTCTCCACTCCACCGAAAACCATGTGATCTCCTGGGAGAGGTAAAAAAAGATAAATACCCAGGCCAACTTGGAGAATAAAGTCTGGGAAATTCCTCTCCAACCATTCCTAAGTGATCAAAAATAGTCCAGGAGATCACTCTGGCCCTGATAATTCTATACAGTACCTACCTTTTGTAAGAGGTGATCTCCGCTCCAGCAAGAAACGGATCTAGCTCTCGCTTGAAGGAATTCAGCGAATTGGTGTCCGCCGCACGAGCCAGCAGTCTGTTCCAGTTGTCTACTATTCTCTGGGAAAAGAACCAACTCCTTGCATCTAACTAGATCTGACCTAATACAACTTACAATTGTAACCCGTGGTCCTCCCTGACCTATTTAATTGGAACAAACTGTCAACTCGAACACAATCTATTCCCTTCATCATCTTATAAACCATTTCATGCACCATTCAAATTACAGATTTGTTTTCATTGTTGGGCGAAAAAAGGTTTGGTGATCAAGCATCACTAGTCCAGTCCTCTTAATTTTTTTTGTCTCATGGTAGTCAAATAGGGTATTATCTAGGGTTAAATAAAATTCTGGTGGTGCATCACATGAATACTGCCACTTCCCCTTATTAGCATCACACCTCAACTTGGAAGCACATGACTATTGGAAAAAAAATGGCATATCTGAAACAAGAAACAAAACAGTCCCTCCTCCCACCACACCCCGCCCCCCCCCCCCCCCCCCAAGCCCCCATACAACAAACTGTTTACATCAGGGATCTCCTTTCTTGTCGGCAACACTCGGTCGTGGACAGCTCCTTCAGCTGGAAGACCAGCATGTTTCAAGTGGACCAAAGGGCCTCCTTCACCAAGTTGTGGTCTTCCAGCCGCAGTTGACGTCTGTCTTGGTGTGCATCCCGGGAAACAGCCCATGGAGCACAGCTTCTTGTGTTACCGAAGTGTTGGGGATGAACCGGGACAGATACCAAAGCATCTCTCCGCACCCTCTGCGTGAAGGGGCAGCCCATCAGGAGGTGGATGACGGTCTCCTCCCCGCTGCAGCCTCGAGGGTAGTTGGCGGTGGCGGTGAGATTCTGTGCATGTTGGAAGGACCGCACTTGGGGTGCCTTTCTCACCACCATCCAGGCTAATTCCTGGTGCCTGTTTGTCAGCTCTGGGGATGAGACATTCTGCCAAATGGCATCGACCGTCTGGTCGGGGAAAAATCCGATCGAGTCCACCCTCTCCTTTCCTTGCAGGACTCTCAGGACGTTTTGTGTCGACCACTGTCTGACGGCCTTGTGGTCGAAGGGATTCCTCCTCAGGTACTTCTCCGCCTTAGACGTGCTGGGGTACGGTCCAGCTGGATGAGACGCCCTGAGTCTGCTCGGCCAGCGTGGCCAGACCCAGCCTTTTCAGTACGTTGGACAGGTAGAAACTCAGCACATAGTGACACTTAGTGTTTGCGTACTGGGGGTCTACACACATCCTGAGGCAGCCACACACAAAGGTGGCCATCAGGATCAGAGCGGCATTGGGGACGCTCTTCCCCCCCCACCTCGTCTGGGGTCTTGTACATGGTGACCCTGCCGCCGCGTTCTACCTTGGAGCTAAAATTTATATATAAAATAAACTATTGACCTAAAAAGTTATCAATTGTGCTTTTTAGAAAAAGTTTCTAGGTCTTTAGCTTACCACCTTACAGTTATGAAAAAATGCAAACTTAAGGTTGTTTCCTTCAACCTACTGCAATTCCTCACATTGGTGTCTGTTCCTTTCCGGTGCACAAAATATGTCTTTAAAAAAAACTGCACATGCTGCCAATCATTCTTTAGAATCTGGGTTTGAACTCCCTGCATAATTAATGAGTTAAGTGACATGGAGTACTGTAAATTCAGTCAGACAACAACCACTTAACTTAATTGCTGCAGTTTATAGAGCAGTAGGCAAGCAATAGATTTTAATCTGATAGGATCAGGAGGTTGAGACCAGGATATCAGAATGGATTAATTTGTTATCTCAGAAAATATCTCCTTGTACACAATGGCAGTCTTCATAGTTCACTGGTATTATGTGTTATTTGCACAAAATGTATAAGTTTCTGTCTCCCAAAGAGTATGTGTTCCTATCTTTATACTGATTTTCAGTCTGAATCTTCCACCCGTTGATTATTTGTGCAGAAATTGCCAATGTAACCAATTACTGGGGCAGATCCAAATCAGCTTTACTGGTCATAATTTTCCACTGTGACTGCACTCTTATACCAGAAGAGAAATTTCAAAACTCAGCTCAGGTTTACAAACCCACACACAGTCTAAGGAGAAAGGAAATGCCCCTTGTCCTCAAAAGTGCTACAATATATACTGTTATTTATTTTGCAATACCATTATAATTATAGTAGTAATCCAATGCCTCCATCACACACACAAGTGTTACAATTTCTGAACACAAATCTCATTAATGCAGTAATGTAATTGTACTATTACAATTGAATGTCTTTCCATAATATACAAACACACACATGCTATGCTGATAACACCCAGCTCCAACTCTACCTCGCCAACAAAATCTCGGATGAGCCGCAATTTCTTCCAGTTAAATACCGAGACGACTGAAGTCAGTCTTCAGGTCCCCCTCGACAAACTCCATATTCTTGCCACAGATGCCATCTCCCTCCTCAGCTATTGCCTCAGGCTGAACCATACTGTGCAACCTCGGCATCCTATTCTGACCCCAAAAACTCTCCATCACAAACACTGCCTACTTCCAGCTCTAGCATCACCACTTTTGCCCATCTACCACTGAAACCCTCACCCGTGCCTTAGTCATCTCCAGACTCAACTATTCCAATGCTGTCCTTGCTGGCCCGCCATCCTCCACCTTACGTAAACTTCAACTCATCCGAAACTCTGCTGTTCATATCCTATCCCGTTCACCCATCACCCCTGTCCTTGCTGACCTACATTGGCTCCCAGTCTCCCACCACCTCAAATCTAAAATTCTCATCATTGCCTTTAGATTCCATCATTGTCTTTAGATCCCATCATAACCTCACCTCTCCTGAGCTCTGTAACCTCCACCAACTCAATCACTCCCTCTAAAACTCTCCATTCATCTGACTCTTGTACATACTCCCCTCCCTTCACCCCACCGTTGGTGGCCATACCTTCAGGTACTTAGGCCCCATGCTCTGGAATTTCCTCCCTTAATCCCCTCAGCCTCCCTCTCCTCTTTTAAAAGGTCCTTCTTAAAGCCCACGTCTTTAAACAAATTTGTGGTCACTCCACTCCTAATATTTTAATACTCCCCCCTTTGGCTCAATGTCAATTTTTTTGATTACACCTCTGAATTTTTTTTTACATCAAAGGCACTATATAAATTAATGTTGTGTACATATTTAATGGTACAAACTAATCTCATATTACATTAATATGAACATTGAAGGCTAACCTACAGTATGCAAGAGTGTCTCGTGGAACAGATGATTCTGAAAACTATGCAATAGTTACACACGAAATTCCACTACCAAGCTGGGGTTGACCTGTTGCTTTTATGTAAAACGCAGAGTCAAATGTGTTGTAGTGAAGAAAAATTGGACAAATAATTGTTTTGTGGTTTCAATACTCATTTGGAGGAGGGCCAATTTCAATTGGATGAGAACAGATATGGCCCGGGTAAATTGGAATCAAAGATTGGCAGGCAAAACTGTAATTGAACAGTGAGCGGCCTTTAAAGAGGAGATGGTTCGGGTACAGTCTAGGCACATTCCCACAAAACAGAAAGGTAGGGCAACTAAAGCCAGAGCTCCCTGGATGACAAAAGAGATAGTGAGTAAGATGAAATGGAAAAAAAGGGACATATGCCAATTGTCAGGTTGATAACACAAGTGAGATCCAGGCAGAATATAGAAAGTTCAGAGGGGAAATGAAAAAGGAAATAAGAGGGGCAAAGAGAGAGTATGAGAATAGACTGGCAGTCAACATAAAAAGGAATCCAAAAATCTTCTACAGGCATGTAAACAGTAAATGGGTAGTAAGAGGAGGGGTGGGGCCGATTAGGGACCATAAAGGAGATCTGCTCATGGAGGCAGAGGGGATGACTGAGATACCAAATGAGTACTTTGCATCTGTCTTTACCAAGGAGGAAGATGCTGCCACAGTCTCAGTAAAGGAAGATATAGTTGAGATACTGGATGGGCTAAAAATTGATAGAGGTACTTGAAAGGCCAGCTGTACTTAAAGTAGATAAGCCACCTGGCCCGGATGGGATGCATCCTAGGTTGCAGAGGGAAGCAAGGGTGGAAATTGCAGAGGTACTGGCCATAATCTTCCAATCATGCGTAGATACAGGTGTGGTGCCAGAGGTCTGGCGAATTGCAAATGTTACATCCTTGTTCAAAAAAGGATGCAAGGATAAACCCAGCAACTACAGGCCAGTCAGTTTGGCCTCAGTGGGGAAACTTTTAGAAACGATAATCCGGGACAGAATTAACAGTCACTTGGACAAGGGTAGATTAATTAGGGACAGCCAGCACGGATTGGTTAAAGGCAAATCATGTTTAACAAACTTGATAGCATTTTTTGATGAGGGCAATGCAGTTGATGTGGTGTATATGGACTTTCAAAAGGTTTAATGAGGGTCCAATACATGCTTAGACTGAACAGTCCATTTGTTTTGTACCAACCCAAAGATTATTGATGCACCTCTAGTAAAATAGCCTGTTTGAGTGGTATAATATTAATGTTACATGGATTTATTCTTCAACTTTGGTGATGTTCAAATAAAAATGAATAAATGGGCAAAAAGTAGTAAAGCTAAAAACATGCCAAGAATTAAATTTGAGGCAAGGCCACAAAATATTTTGTATGCGAGGGAACATATTAGCAAACGAGGATTTAAGATAATTTAACAAAAAAGAAACACCCCTGGTTTTAACCTTGAACACCCAAAGTCAATTCCATCCTTTATTAAACAGGAGATAAGCACATAGGCCTTGAAATGATAGCTAATAATTTAAAAAATCTACCTGGGGAGGGTGGGGGCATGGGGATATTAAATGAGGCAGACCTCAGTTCTGCCAGGATTCCGTCCAGTTTACAATGGCTCTTTAAATTTTGGTATGGGGAGCCATGGGCTGATCTCGAAGACCTAGGGAAAGATAGTCAATCCCAGATGGGATCAATTGCCTACCCCAATGGTTCACTTGCTCCATTGGGATCAGTAAACTGAGAAGCAAAGTTCCTTAGGGGCCCTTGCTGGGCCTCTGTCATCAGGGCACTGCAGTGCTGCTCCAACTTTCCAAATAGCAATTTGGCTTGATGCACCATTCTGGCCATGTAAATAACCCTGTTCCCACAATTTGAGATGGATCTGGTGTCTTCAGGCATGGGCATCTGCTCTTCCACACTTGTGCCAGTGGAGTGGATCCCTTGGAATTTCAGGGCCTAGTATTTTTACAGAATCAGTATGAGCATTACTATTTAAAATTAAATCTGACAATATTCCAAAACCCCAAAATGTTGCAATAATCATTTAAAAACAAGGAAATCCTACATTGATTTTATTGACTCAAAACACTCTGTAGCAGGATTTGCTGCACATAGGCCACCAGAACATTCACAGTTCTCTCGTAACATGAAGGATAAATAACTAGCAAGAACAGCAGCTAAGAAAAAAATAAATATTTTATGCAGATTGTTGGTGTTTATTAGTAAAAGACTCCACAGGAAGCTTCCTGCACAGTACACTGAGTGCATAATGTTAGAATACTTCACTGAACCACTGGAGTGAATAAGTGCCACTGGTCAATTACTGGATGTGTTGGTTTAAGTCTTAGTCTACAGGAGCAGTATGAGTTTCAAGTCCAACTACCTGCTCATTAACCAACAGGTTTCCAGTTTGTATGCATAAGTTCTATGCCTGCAAAAGAATGCTCAATGCAAAGACATCCAACAATAACTCCTTACCTAGGCAACCAGTGTAATTGGAGGCAGCACCAATAATGATTGGAATTAATACAGGCAGCATTTAACAATATAATTTATCAGACTATAGAAACATGATTATTACAGCAGCAACTTAGTACAACCATAATCATGAATGTAATGCCATGACCATTATTGGTTAGTTAATGCGGCAATTCCTTAGCTCACCCATTCAATTTGCCCAGATCCCTTTAAATGCCATTAATCGCCCTTTCACAAGTCAGCTGGCTTCATAGTTTAATGTCAATCAGCGTAATATAACAAGAAGGACCCTTGCCGACATCATTTATAAATAACGATCAGAGAATCAGCGCCGACCCATGTGAAACTCTACTAGTCACTGGACCCCATTAAGCTTTCTCCATTTACAGTCACTATTACTGGCCATTTTTTTTAATCCATCTAATTTTATATTTAAAATAAGTCAATTATATTAAAATGCCTTCTGAAAGTTCTGAAACTATATCTACCGGTTATCTTCACGTGATAGTTTTGTCATCTCCTCAAAAGAATTCCATGAGGCAGGACCCGTTGCTTCCAAAATTATTCCTTATAGCCTCTATGTTCTTTAGATGAACAATAATTGCATTATAGAAAATACTTTTTCCTTACTACTATATTTTAGGTAGCTGATGTATCATTTCACAATCCACATCACTTTTGTTTGAAATTCAGGATGGCATCCATTCTGGAGGTACAACCTCCATATTTACAGATCTCTTAAAAAGTCCTAACTAACTTGGACAGTTGCAACTCCAAGTTGCACTGGGTAGAGAGGCGCCACAAAACGCCTCAGGCATCTTCTCCCAGAATAAGGGGAGGGGTGGGGGTGTATGGGAAGGGAAACCCAGCCTCCCTAATTTCAGACACTACTACAGGACATCCCAGATCCAAGTGATGGTGGCCTGGTCCCTAGCCTCCCAGCAAAACCCAAGGCTGGGAACAGAGACCAAGACATCTCCATACATGATAACCTAGAAAACTAGCAAAAGCTGACACAAGTTCAAAAAAAAATCTAACAGCTGAAGAATGCCTCTGATTATAAGCATATGACAGGTGAAAACAAGCGGTTGTAACTTAAGAAGTAGGTATAACCAACATTCTTCATTTATATTGGAGAAAAAATAAAGTACATGAAAGCCTGAAAGGAAAAATCCAAATTGGTGATACATTTTTAGGGGGTCCAGAAGCAAGCTTCTCTGAAAAAATTCAAAATTTTCTATTTAAAATGATGTATTCTTGTTAATTTTATGCACTTATTTGACATTATTTTCAAATTTAAAAAACAATGTATTTGTTGTTGGAATATGGACTAAGCTGGCAAAATGGTATTTATTGCCTATCCTTGTTGCTACGAGAAGACCTTCTTAGCAATTTCTTTTACAAGTGTCATTTGCTGGGCCACATTAGAGGCATTGAGACACATGTTGGCAGGTTCCCTTCTCTTACAGGAATTAGTGAACCACTTGAGTTTTTAACAATAAAGTACATCATTTATAAATAAGTAGCAGAGAATCAGCTTTCATTGTCATTGTCCCTGGTTCTGGACAAGAATTACCAGATTTATTGAATATAATTTCCAAATTTACCATGGAGGGATTTGAACTCAACGTCGAGGTTACTAGTCCAGTACAATAACTACGAGGCTACCATATCCAGTGAAACACTACCTCTGGAGCCCTGCAAACTTCACAGTCCTCAGAGTGAGCCAACCCCACCTCCCAACAGCTTTTTCTCCACTCCAACAGCTAAACAAACAGTTTCAAAAAGCTGACAACTCAAAAAAATAATGTACAACTGAAAAACAGCTATGAATAAATGCCTATAACCAAGGCCACTGAATAAGTTAAATTCCTTTTTATCACATTGGATTTCAGAATTTTCTTTATTAGTACCTTAATGGCAGTCACATGGAATAGAGCAATAGTGACTTGGTAACAGCAATTTGTTTGGCAAGAAAGCATTTCGTTCTTTCCCAAAATACAGATATGAACAGCAGGGAAAACAGAGCTAATTCAACCCACATAACTTGTACTGTCTTTTAGGTTTATTGATAAAAAAGCTTTTTGGGGGAGGGGCGAAGAGAGAGAAGAATACAAGGACTCACAAGGGCAGCCAAAAGCAGGGTAGGAGGGATTCATTGAGAGTGAATGTTTAGTATTAGACTCAGTAAGAGAGAGGCACTACAGGTCAGTGAAAAGGATGAGTTAGCACTGGACCTCGAAAGTATGTCATTGGGAATCAAAACTGGAGACCGGGGATGGGGTTGCCATGAAAGAGAGATAAGTGCTGAGGGAAACCAAGGAATTAGGGAAACAGGATAGGTTCAGGTTGGAAGAAAGCCACAAGAAAAGGTAAAACAAACCTGTTAAAGGTACTCAGGAGATTAGAATGTCAGATATTAGGAACCGATATCGACAGCATGTCCCAGCCTGTGACCTCTACCACCGAGAAAGACAACAGCAGCAATGTCATGGGAATGCCATTCACCTCCAAGTCACACACTATCCTGACCTGAACATATTTCACCATTCCTTCATCATCGCTGTGTCAATATCCTGGAATTCCCAACCTAACACCACTGTGGGAGCATCATCACTACAAGAACTGCAGCAGTTCAAGGCAAAGGCCCATCATCACTGTCTCAGGGTAACTTGGGATGGGCAATAAATGCAGTCTTGCCAGCATTATCCACGTGAGACAATTTTAAAAAAACTGTCCAATATAGCTGGGACAAAGATGGTGGCTAAGACACAGGAAAATTGTAGTTGTAAGAGACGCTTTGCTCAGGAAGGTGGAGATCCATGTATTTTCTAACGAGTATTTCTACCATTTTACTGTAAGTAAAGTAATAAGAAAGGGAAGATCTGCAGTTTTTATAGCAGATAGTGTTTTTTTTTTAGTGAACCTAGGTCCCTAGTATAGTTAACATTTTCTAATTTCCACGTAATTTAAAAGGGGTAACTAAGCTAAGGCAAGTCATGGCAGCAGACCTCGCACCCGTGATATGCTCCTCCTGCAAGATGTGGGAAGTCATGGACACTACTAGTGTCCCTGCCGACCATGTGTGCGGTAAGTGTGTCCACCTGCAGCTACTGACCGATCGTATCTCGGAGCTGGAGCTGCGGGTGGACTCACTGTGGAGCATCCGCGATGCAGAGAAACTCGTGGATAGCACGTTTAGCGAGTTGGTCACACCGCAGGTAAAGGGTATACAGGCAGGAAGTGAATGGGTGACCACCAGGAAGAGTAAGAGGTGCAGGCAGGTAGTGCAGGGGTCCCCTGTGGCCATCCCCCTCTCAAACAGATATGCCACTTTGGATGCTGTTGGGGGGGGATGACTTATCAGGGGAAGGCAGCAGCAGCCAACTTCCTGGCACCACGGGTAGCTCTGCTGCACAGGCTGGGAGGAAAAAGAGTGAAAGAGCTATAGTGATAGGGGACTCAATTGTAAGGGGAATAGACAGGCGTTTCTGCGGCCGCAACCGAGACTCCAGGATGGTGTGTTGCCTTCCTGGTGCAAGGATCAAGGACGTCTCAGAGCGGCTAAAGAACATTTTGGAGGGGGAGGGCGAACAGCCAGCTGTCGTGGTGCACATAGGCACCAACGATATAGGTAAAAAAGGGGATGAGGTCCTAAAAGCAGAATATAGGGAGTTAGGAGGTAAATTAAAAAATAGGACCTCAAAAGGTAGTAATCTCAGGATTGCTGCCAGTGCCACGTGCTAGTCAGAGTAGAAATAGGAGGATATTTCAAATGAATACGTGGCTAGAGGAATGGTGCAAGGGGGAGGGATTCAAATTCCTGGGACACTGGAAACGGTTCTGGGGGAGGTGGGACCAGTACAAACCGGACGGTCTGCACCTGGGCAGGGCCGGGACCGCTGTCCTAGGAGGAGTGTTTGCTAGTGCTGTTGGGGAGGGTTTAAACTAAAGTGGCAGGGGGTTGGGAACCTGAGCAGGGAGAGAGAGGAAAGCGTAACAGGAAGGGACAGAAGGTATGGAGTAATAGGTAAAGTGTTAAAAAAGGAAAAAGCAGGAACTAAGCGTCACAAAACAGATTTGAAAGTTCTTTATCTGAATGCACGTAGCATTCGTAACAAAATGGACGAGTTAACGGCACAAATAACTACGTATGGGTATGATCTTGTGGCCATTACAGAAACATGGCTGCAGGGTGACAACGACTGGGAATTAAATATGCCAGGGTATTTAACAATCAGGAAGGACAGGCAGGAAGGAAGGGGAGGTGGGGTGGCTATGTTAATAAAGGAAGGAATCACTGTAATACAGATAAATGATATTGGGACAAAGCATCAAGATAATGAAACAGTTTGGGTGGAGATAAGGAATAATAAGGGGAAAAAAACATTAGTGGGCGTAGTATATAGGCCTCCTAATAGTTGCAACTCTGCTGGAAGAAGTATTAATCAGGAAATAGTCGGGGCATGTAATAAGGGAACAGCTACAATTATGGGGGATTTTAATTATCATATTAACTGGACAAATCAAATTGGGCAGAGCAGCCTTGAGGACGAGTTCATTGAGTGCATCAGGGATGGATTTCTTGAGCAGTATGTAACTGATCCTACAAGGGGGCAGGCAACCTTGGACCTGGTCCTGTGTAATGAGTCAGGTTTAATTAATAATGTCCCAGTTAAGGATCCCCTTGGAACGAGCGACCACAACATGGTTGAATTCCATATCCATTTAGAGGGTGAGAAGGTTGATTCTCAAACAAGCGTACTGAGCTTGAATAAAGGAGACTATGATGGTATGAGAGCGGAATTGATTAAAGTGGACTGGGAAAATAGATTAAAGGGTAAGACGGTACATGAGCAGTGGTGTTCATTTAGGGAGTTATTTTACAACTTTCAAAATAAATATATTCCACTGAGGAAAAAAGGGTGTAAAAGAAATGACAGCCATCCGTGGCTAAGTAAAGAAATCAAGGATAGTATCCGACTAAAAACAAGGACATATAAGGTAGCCAAACTTAGTGGGAGGATAGAAGATTGGGAATTCTTCAAAAGACAGCAAAAAGTAACTAAAGGATTGATTAAGAAAGGGAAGTTAGATTATGAAAAGAAATTAGCAAAAAATATAAAAACAGATAGCAAGAGTTTCTATAGTTATATAAAAAGAAAAAGGGTGGCTAAGGCAAACGTAGGTCCCTTAGAGGATGAGACCGGGAAATTAATGGTGGGAAACATGGAGATGGCAAAAATGCTGAACAAATATTTTGTTTCAGTCTTTACAGTAGAGGACACTAAGAATATCCCAACACTGGACAAACAGGGGGCTCTGGGGGGGGGGGAGGAGCTAAATACGATTAAAATCGCTCAAGAGATGGTACTCAGTAAAATAATGGGACTCAAAGCGGATAAATCACCTGGACCTGATGGCTTCCATCCTAGGGTCTTGAGGGAAGTGGCAGTAGGGATTGTGGATGCTTTGGTGATAGTTTTCCAAAATTCCCTGGACTCAGGAGAGGTCCCGGCAGATTGGAAAACTGCTAATGTAACACCGTTATTTAAAAAGGGTAGTAGGCAGAAGGCTGGAAATTATAGGCCAGTTAGCTTAACATCTGTGGTGGGTAAAATTTTGGAGTCTATTATTAAGGAGACAGTAACGGAACATTTAGATAAGCATAATTTAATAGGACAAAGTCAGCATGGCTTTATGAAGGGGAAGTCATGTCTGACAAATTTGCTTGAGTTCTTTGAGGATATAACGTACAGGGTGGATAAAGGGGAACCAGTGGACGTAGTGTATTTAGACTTCCAGAAGGCATTCGACAAGGTGCCACATAAAAGATTATTACTTAAGATAAAAAATCACGGGATTGGGGGTAATATTCTGGCATGGGTGGAGGATTGGTTATCGAACAGGAAGCAGAGAGTTGGGATAAATGGTTCATTTTCGGACTGGCAACCAGTAACCAGTGGTGTTCCACAGGGGTCAGTGCTGGGTCCCCAACTCTTTACAATCTATAATAACGATTTGGAGGAGGGGACCGAGTGCAACATATCAAAATTTGCAGATGATACAAAGATGGGAGGGAAAGTAGAGAGTGAGGAGGACATAAAAAACCTGCAAGGGGATATAGACAGGCTGGGTGAGTGGGCGGAGATTTGGCAGATGCAATATAATATTGGAAAATGTGAGGTTATGCACTTTGGCAGGAAAAATCAGAGAGCAAGTTATTTTCTTAATGGCGAGAGACTGGAAAGTACTGCAGTACAAAGGGATCTGGGGGTCCTGGTGCAAGAAAATCAAAAAGTTGGTATGCAGGTGCAGCAGGTGATCAAGAAAGCCAACAGAATGTTGGCTTTTATTGCTAGGGGGATAGAATATAAAAACAGGGAGGTATTGCTGCAGTTATATAGGGTATTGGTGAGACCGCACCTGGAATACTGCATACAGTTTTGGTCTCCATACTTAAGAAAAGACATACTTGCTCGAGGCAGTAAAAAGAAGGTTCACTCGGTTAATCCCGGGGATGAGGGGGCGGACATATGAGGAGAGGTTGAGTAGATTGGGACTCTACTCATTGGAGTTCAGAAGAATGAGAGGCGATCTTATTGAAACATATAAGATTGTGAAGGGGCTTGATCGGGTGGATGCAGTAAGGATGTTCCCAAAGATGGGTGAAACTAGAACTAGGGGGCATAATCTTAGAATAAGGGGCTGCTCTTTCAAAACTGAGATGAGGAGAAACTTCTTCACTCAGAGGGTGGTAGGTCTGTGGAATTTGCTGCCCTAGGAAGCTGTGGAAGCTACATCATTAGATAAATTTAAAACAGAAATAGACAGTTTTCTAGAAGTAAAGGGAATTAGGGGTTATGGGGAGCGGGCAGGAAATTGGACATGAAGCTGAGTTCGGATCGGTCAATGCCCTGTGGGAGGCGGAGAGGGCCCAGGGGCTGTGTGGCCGGGTCCTGCTCCTACTTCTTGTGTTCTTTAGATTTGTGGTTGGGATCAGATCAGCCATGATCTTATTGAATGGCGGAGCAGGCTCGAGGGGCCGATTGGCCTACTCCTGCTCCAATTTCTTATGTTCTTATGTATACCTACATGATTGGGAGTTGTTTTCCTGGAGATGGAGCACTGCACAATGAAGAAAGGTTAGAAAGGCTACGGACAGGGAGAGGAAGAGACCCAGAGGTAGTATGGGTAAATGAAATAAGGGAGAACAAGTTCAAATCCCGCCATGGCAAATTGTAAAACTGAATTCAACAAATGCCGTAATTTGTGGACTAGCATCAAGAAATTGACTATGAAAGCACTGGATTGTTGCAAAAAGGCAATTGGTTCAATAATGCCCTTTGTGCAAGTCTGGTCTACACTATGTAATTGACTCAATGCTTTTTGGAACTGTCCTCGAAAGCCACTTAGTTGTACAAACAAGCGCTTTCTCAGATCAATGAAGGATTGGCAATAAATACAGCCTTAACATCCTGAGAATAAATAAAAATGTGAGTTTTTCCTTAAAACTCAAAAGGGGAGGAGAGGACTTCATTAAAGAAACTGTAAATAAGTGGTTGGAAATTTGGTTTGAAAATAAAAGACATCACCTGTATGTGCCCCTTTGAGTACTTCCTTTTCATGTATTTCTGCAAAACATTTCCAGGTCCATAAAGAACTGGTACAGGAGAGACAGGTTTCACATAGAAACATAGAAAATAGGAGCAAGAGTAGGCCATTCGGCCCTGCTCCACCATTCAAAATGATCATGGCTGATCGTCTAACTCAGTACCCTGTTCCCGCTTTTTCCCCATATCCCGTGATCCCTTTAGCATGAGACTTGCAACATAGATGCAGTTATCAAGAACCATTTAAATTAGTTAAGAGGGCAGAGAGGAAACTGGATCCCAAAGAAGACTGGAAGGTAGTCAAACATGCAGGAATGAACACAGAAACTCAATACACAGGAACCAGATAGATACAGGGGCCCCCAGAAAGTTGGCAAATCTACAATAAAAAGTATATACACATGAATACTGTAAGCAATAGAAATAAGTACCAGGGGCTGTTGTGACAGTAGGTAAATTCAATATAGTAGGATATCAGAAACATGATTAACTCCAGAGGATGGTAATGAATACATCACAAAGGAGCATGGAAAGTTCAGAAAAGATAGAGCAGACAGGAAAGGTGGTATAACCCTCTATATCAGAGATACCAGGGAAAGTTACAAAATTAACTATTTTGGTTAGATATCCTTAGTGTAAGAAAAAAATAGCTAACAGTAGAGGTGTGCTACAAACACTAGGTCAGAATAAAAAGGAAAACAGTTTGCTCTAAGAAGAGATAAGACGACTGTGTAAATAGGAAAGCTATTTTAACAGGCAATTTCAAATCAACCATATATAAATTGGGAATGCCCAATTGATTCAGAGTCTGAATTAGTAAATGAAATGCACGACTGCTTCATGACTCAGTGTGTCATGGAAAGCACAGTCGCAATCGCTTTTCATTTCTCATTAATTTAAGACCAATACATGCTTATTGTCTTCTATTTTGGATTTTTTTTTTAAATAAGGAATGCACAGTACGTCACTCCAGTTGTGTTCCCTTATGACATGGCAACTCATTCCACATTTGGACAACTAACATACCTAAATATTTTTCCTACTTTGTTTGATTTAATTACAAAATATGCATTACTTTACCTAAATCTAAATGAAATAGCTTTTGCTACTAATCTGCTAAATTGCCATGTGTCTGTAAAGTTCTTGGAATGATGCCTAGCACTTTAGAACTTCCTGCTTTTCCCTTAAAACCATGAGTTACCTCAAATAGATATTGCCACTTAAAGAATAATTAACTATAATATGATTTACTGCCAGTCATTTGAAAAACTGACAAGTAGTTGAAAAAGAAATCACATGTTTTACTCCTTAAAAAATAAGGAACATTGGAACAGGCGTAGGTCATTCAGCCCCGCAGGCCTGCTCCGCCATTCAATTAGATTATGGCTAATGGAAAACTAGGTGTATTGCTACTTTATGATTGCAGCAAAACTCATAACACTTGGTCTTTCCAACCAGAGGCAGAGTTCGGTAAACACAAACATTTTTCTTTTTAAAATAATGAAATAAAGTACTAAACATTTATTGTTAAATGTGAAGCTAATTAACAGCATGTCTCATGCTTAGATATATTAACTGCAGATGCAAAGATTTGAACAATACAAAACCAGTTTGCTCCAAATCAGGGCTCAAGAGAGGAACATATGAAATTTAATATAGGAAAAACCTAATTCAAAGAATACTATTACTAATATTGAGTGAGCTCTAAATTTTTTATGCATTATTATTTACATACCACAGGGAATTGTGCTATAGTAGTGTCCATTCAGTAAGCACAGGATGAAATAACTGTAAGATGTCACCTGTAGGGAGCTAAATGACAATATTAGCAGCTCAGTGGGCTGCCTGTTTATCCAGTGGAGATTGCTAGTTTAATTAGTATTCTCTCTAATTACCACAGCAAAGTAAACATCCAGTCATGTTTTACTGAACAGTGAGCCAATGAGGACTAAATGGACTATTAGTCTGATTACTGCTAATATGGAATGTTCTTAACTTTGTCAGCTGGGACTAGTGCAGATTACATCCTATTAACCAATTTGTTATTGTTCGATGAGATTTGAAGATCTGAAATAGCTTCAGACACCTTCACCACAAGTTGAGCCATCCTTACAGGTCCACTACAAACCATTCCCACCTTCCTCCCTACCCCAAAGTACAAAGATCCCTTTTTTCCTGCACCCCCCCGCCCCCAACTTGTGTGATTAGTTGGAATCTGAAAACCTGTGAAAAGGTATAATGGTAATGTATATAATTCCCTACTATTAGCCCAACCAACAGACATCTATCTTAACTTACCAGACTAGACGCCTATCTGGTGGGAGGCAGGACAAGTGGCTTCAGTCAGGTGCTTAATGAGACTCATGCCAATGATGGGTTTCAGAAACCTCAAACCTATTGTGCCCTATTTGTACCTACCAAATTCAGTTTCTGGATCACTCACTATCGGAAAATATTGAAATTCTCTGTCACAAACTGTTGTTGAAGCATAGCTAATAAGTACTTTTAAAAGATAATTAGACTGTTGTTTGACAAAGAAGGATATTAAAGGGTATGGAGGATGACTAGATTAAGATGCTTCTTAAATCCTACCACTTTGACCAAGCTTTTAGTCACCTGTCCTAATAACTCCTTTTGTGGTTTGGTGTCAAATTTTGTTTGATAACCCTCCTGTGAAGCCCCTTAGGATGTTTTACTATGTTAAAGGTGCTGTTTAAATGTAAGTAGTCATTGTTGTAGGTGGCTCGTGGAGAAAAACTGAAATGCTGTGTTTCTGTGATATAGCATTCTATGATTCTAGTTGTAAGATCATTCAGTGTGTTACAGTAGTTTCTGTACATTTGTATATAACTACACCACCACCAGAGAAACATAATGCAGTTACGTCAACAATGCCCAACGTCCACTACCCAAACATCCTTTATGGCCTTACCAAATCCAGGCCGCATCATTATGGTCCTCCCGTTGTAACAGAGGTTTGTGCAAATTGGAGATCTCTGAGTCGAAAAACTGATATTTGGTCCATTAGTGTTGTGTTCATACAGAACAAAAGCAGATCGATGGGCACCACTTGAAATCAAAAACCTGACTGTGGCAAAAAGGGTTTATCCTTTTTGTGTATGTGTGAAGAGCGGGCGTGAGAGTGAGATTAGAGCTGCATGCAAGAATAAAACATTCCAGGGCCATTTACAAGGTTGTGGAGAGTTGTAGCAAGGCCAAGGGATTTGGGGCGTTTAAGAATGCAGGGAATGATGGTTGAAGCTCCACCTCTGATGGTGGGGTGGAGGGATGCACAGTACACTAGAAGAGCAAGGATTGATTGTAGGGAATGAGAGCTGGAGAAAATTGGAGATAGCATGGAGCAAAGCCATGGAGGAATTTGAAAATGAGGACAAAGATTTTTAAATTGATGTGCTGGGGAACAAAGATAGGGTTAGGTGTGCAGTGTGGGATAGGACATGACTGGCAGAGTTTTGGATGAATTAGAGATGATGTGCGGTAGAGAAAGAAAGAACTTGCATTCATATAGCACCTTTCACAACCTCAGGATGTCTCAAAGTGCTTTATAGCCAATGAAGTACTTTTGAATTGTAGTCACTGTTGTAATGTCGGGAAACATGGCAGCTAATTTGCACACAGCAAGGTCCCACAAACAGCAATGAGATAAATTGCCAGTAAAGAGAGCTTTGAAGCAATCAAGCCTTGAGGTGACTATGGTTTGGAAGGCTGCATGTAGGTAGGGGTGCAGGCAGATGATGTTATTGAGTGGAAATAAGCAGTCTTGACGTCAGCCTTGGGTCAGTGGTAGCACTCTCAAAGTTGGAAGGTCATGGATTCAAGCCCCACTGCAGAGACCTTTTATTTTTATTCATTCATGGGATGTGGGCCTCACTAGCAAAGCCAGCATTTATTGCCCATCCCTAATTGCCCGTGAGAAGGTGGTGGTGAGCCGCCTTCTTGATCCGCCGCATTCCGTGTGGTGAAGGTTCTCCCACAGTGCTGTTAGGTAGGGAGTTCCAGGATTTTGACCCAGCGACGATGAAGTAACGGTGATATATTTCCAAGTCAAGATGGTATGTGACTTAGAGGGGAACGTGCAGGTAGTGGTGTTCCTATGCACCTGCTGCCCTTGTCCTTCTAGGTGGTAGAGGTCGCGGGTGTGGAAGGTGCTGTCGAAGAAGCCATGGCGAGTTGCTGCAGTGCATCTTGTAGATGGTACACACTGTAGCCACAGTGCGCCGGTGGTGGAGGGAGTGAATGTTTAGGGTGGTGGATGGGGTACCAATCAAGCAGACTTCTTTGTCCTGGATGGTGTCGAGCTTCTTGAGTGTTGTTGGAGCTGCATTCATCCAGGCAAGTGGAGAGTATTCCATCACACTCCTGACTTGTGTCTTGTAGATGGTGGAAAGACTTTGGGGAGTCAGGAGGTGAGTCACTTGCCACAGAATACCCAGCCTCTGACCTGCTCTTGTAGCCACAGTATTTATGTGGCTGGTCCAGTTAAGTTTCTGGTCAATGGTGACCCCAGGATGTTGATGGTAGGGGATTCGTTGATGGTAATGCCATTGAATGTCAAGGAGAGGTGGTTAGACTCTCTCTTGTTGGAGATGGTCATTGCCTGGCACTTGTTCCTTCATCGTCGCTGGGTGAAAATCCTGGTACTACACGGACTGCAGCGGGTTCAAGAAGGCAGCTCATCACCACCTTCTCAAGGGCAATTACGGATGGGCAATAAATGCTGGCCTTGCCAGCGACGCCCACATCCCATGAACGAATAAGAAAAAACTTGTCTAGCGTGAATGTTACTTGCCACTTATCAGCCCAAGCCTGGATGTTGTCCAGGTCTTGCTGCATGCAGGCACGGACTGCTTCATTATCTGATGGGTTGCGAATGGAACTGAACATGCTGCAATCATCAGCAAACATCCCCACTTCTAACCTTATGATTGAGGGAAGGTCATTGATGAAGCAGCTGAAGATTGTTAGGCCTAGGACACTGCCCTGAGGAACTCCTGCAGTGATGTCCTGGGGCTGAGATGATTGGCCTCCAACAACCACTACCATCTTCCTTTGTGCCAGGTATGACTCCAGCCACTGGAGAGTTTTCCCCCTGATTCCTACTTACTTCAATTTTAGCAATTTTAGTTGATGTCAAGGGCAGTCACTCTCACGTCACCTCTGGAATTCAGCTTTTTTGTCCATGTTTGGACCAAAGCTGTAATGAGGTCTGGAGCTGAGCGGT
This sequence comes from Heptranchias perlo, assembly GCF_035084215.1. Classification (NCBI taxonomy): domain Eukaryota; kingdom Metazoa; phylum Chordata; class Chondrichthyes; order Hexanchiformes; family Hexanchidae; genus Heptranchias; species Heptranchias perlo. The sequence goes on along the minus strand of NC_090325.1, from coordinate 108,316,281 downwards.
CCTGGCGGAACCCAAGCTGAGTATCTGTGAGTAAGTGCCACTTGATAGCACTGATGGTGACACCTTCCATCACTTTGCTGATGATTGAGAGTAGACCGATGGGGCGGTAATTGGCCAGATTGGATTTGTCCTGCTTTTTGCGGACAGGATGTACCTGGGCAATTTTCCACTTTGTCGGGTAGATGCCATTGTTGTAGCTATACTGGAACAGCTTGGCTAGAGGCACGGCTAGCTCTGGAGCACAAGTCTTGAGCACTATAGCCAGGGCGTGTCTGGGCCCATAGCCTTTGCTATATCCAGTGCACTCAGCCATTTCTTGATATTACGTGGAGTGAATCAAATTGGCTGAAGACTGGCTTCTATGATGGTGGTGATCTCGGGAGGAGGCCGAGATGGATCATCCACTCAGTACTTCTGGCTGAAGATAGTTGCAAACGCTTCAACCTTGTCTTTTGCACTCTCGTGCTGGGCTCTGCCATCATTGAGGATGGGGATGTTTACAGATTTTCCTCCTCCCGTTAATTGTTTAATTGTCCACCACCATTTACGACTGGATGTAGCAGGACTGCAGAGCTTTGATCTGATCGCTTAGCTCTGTCTATAGCATGTTGCTTCTGCTATTTAATATGCATGTGGTCCTGTGTTGTAGCTTCACCGGGTTGGCATCTCATTTTTAGGTACTCATGGCGCTGCTCCTGGCATGCTCTTCTACACTCAGTGAACCATGGTTGATCCCCTGACTTGATGGTGAGGGTAGAGTGAGGGTATGCCGGGCCATGAGGTTACAGATTGTGGTGGAATACAATCCTACCTGCGCATATAATCCATGCTGACACTTTAGTGGAGTACTGATGGAGTGCTGCACTGTTCGAGGTGCAGTCTTTTAGAGGAGATGTTAAACTGAGGCCCTGTCTGCTCTCTCAGGCGGACGTAACAAACCCCATGGCACCACTCGAAGAAGAGCAGGGGAGTTCTCCTGATGTCTTGGTAAACATTTATTCTTCAACTATCACCTCCAAAAACAGATTGTATGGTCATTTATTTCATTGTGGGACATTGCTGTGTGCACATTGGCTACTGTGTTTCCCTAGATTACAACAGTGACTACACTTCAAAAATACTTCATTGGCTGTGAAGCACTTTAGTATGTCCTGAGAATGTGAATGGCGCTATATAACTACTAGTTCTTTCTTGGTGACTGACCAGATGTGGAATTTGAAGCTTAGCTCAGAATCAAGCAGAAGACTGAGGATATTAACTGTTGGGTTCAGCCCAAGCAAGCAAGCAAGATAAAAGATGCTATCAAGACTAAGGAATGACATTTCTGGAAGAATATGAACAGGTTCAACAGAGAAAAATGGGAAAGTATAGGACTGGAAAAGACTCTGGTTCCTCTCAGAAAAACATGGTTTCAGTCTTGCCAGTATTAAACTGTAGATTAACATTATTCTGTCCAATTGACGATTTGATGTTGGACAAGTAATTGGATAGCACGGCAGTTGTGGATGGCGGAAACAAAGTTGTCTGCCATCGGCATAGATTTCTAAGAGGAAGGTCATGTTTCACCAACCTTATTGAATTCTTTGAAGAAGTAAAACATAGGAACAGGAGGAGGCCATTCAGCCCCTTGAGCGTGTTCCACCATTCAATAAGATCGTGGCTGATCTGTATCCTAACTCCATCCACCTGCTTTGCCTCCATATCCAAAGAGTAGACAAGACCAATGAGTGGATGTGGTATTCATGGACTTTCAGAAGGCCTTTGATAAGCTGCCACATGAGACTCATGACAAAGGTTAGGGCGTGTGGAGTCAGGGGCTAGATAGTAGAATGGAGTGAAAGATGGCTACAAAATAGAAAACACAGGGTAGGTGTTAAGGGAAGTTTCTCGGACTGGCAGAAAGTGGGAAGTGGTCCTGTGCTAGGACTTCTGTTGTTTATCATGTACATAAATTATTTGAACTCAGGAATTGGAGGTAAGGTGTCAAAATTTGAAGATGATACCAAATTCGGGGGGGGGGGGGGGCGGGGGGGGGGTATAGCTAATAATGTGGAAGACTGCATCAAAATACAGGCGGATAATTGGCAAATGAAATTCAATATAACAAAGTATGAGGTGATTCATTTTGGTGGGAGGAATAAGAGGCCACTTATTCCTTAGAAGATAAGAAAGTAAATGGGCTAGAGGAGCAAAGAGATCTGGAAATACAGATATATTAATTGCTAAAAGTAGCAAAACAAGATGATACGGCCATAAAGAGTGCAAACAAAGAACTGGGGTTAATTTCTAGAGGAATAGAATACAAAAGCAGGGAGGTAATGTTAAATTTATACAGAACCTTGGTTAGACCATACTTGGAGTACTGTGTGTAGTTCTGGTCTCCATACTACAAAAAGGAAATTGAAACACTGGAGAAGTGCAGACATGATTTACAAGGATGTTACCAGAATTGAGAGGATACAACTATCAGGAAAGAATAAGCAGGCCCGGGCTCTTTTCTCTGGAAAAGAGAAAACTAAGAGAAGACCTGATAGAGGTCTTTAAAATTATGAAGGGGTTCGATAGGGTGGATATGGAGAAATTGTTTCCTTTTTTGAGTGAGTCCGGAACAAAGTGGGTATAAATACTAGATAGCCACTAACAGGTCAAATAAAGAATTTAGGAGAAATTTCTTTACGCAGCGGGTGGAGATAATGTGGAAATTGCTGTCCTATGGAGTGGTTGAATCAGATAGTACTAACACATTTAGGGGTAGACTTGAAGCATACATGAGAGACAAGGGAATAAAAAGATATGAGGAAGGGTGTGAAGAGGTAATTAGAGTGGGAGGAAGCTTGTGTGGAATCTCAACAACGGCATAGAACATTTGGGCCAAATAGCCTGTTTCTGTGCTGTAGATTCTATGTAATGTGGCAAGCGATGTATGCTTTACTACCCTTTGGATGAAAAAGTTCCTTTAAGTTACCTTTTTAAATTGTGTCCTTTAGTATTTGAACTCATCCTCAAAAAGAACAGCTGTTATACTGGCGTAGAAATTCAGCAGCACAGGTTTTTCGAACGCTAAATGGCCTCCTAACCTTCCAACATGGCGGGCAGGAAGCGTATGCTCATTACGAGCCAATAGTGTGCTGCCTGCCATATTGGTGTTGGTGGTTGGCATCAGGAGCATGCATCCGGGTTATGCTAATAGCAGAATATGTTATTTAAATTAGGGTCCTGTGCTTCTTGCGGGACTCATTTTTGACATTAGTATTCCCCAGGATGCACAATTGAGATCGAAAGCAAAGATTCTGCTGTTTGAACCACTCAGGTGGGGTTCTCTTCAATGATCTAGCAGAGGTGTCAAAAATAATCATGACCTGCTGCATGCCGCTGAACTTTGTGAGACAAAAGGAGTAAGCGTGTAGAAGAACTAGTTGAATCACTACACAGATGCTCACCACCTGTAGCACTGATGTACACAGGCAACCCATATTATCAGGTCCTGAGAGCTGAGGCCTGCTGTGTGGCCATTGCACAGTGAGGTATAATGCCTGTAGCATCAAAGACTTGTGCACTAGGCATACATTGAGCTCATTAAGAGGCCAAAAATGTTAGTAAACCACTGGCTAAACAGCACTCCAAACACTGAGTTAATATAGAATTGGTGCTGCATGGGAGGCTCCTTTTCTTATGCTAGATCTTTGCTTTTAAGGTGCGTTCATTTTTTGGACATGTTGCAAAGTAGCTGCTGTATTTATTTCCACCCTTTTTGCTCATTTTTTCCAGAACTGAACCTTCTTAAAGCTGCACCCCATCTGCTCTTTGCACTTGTTTCACCAGATAACTATCATTGTGTGCTGCCTACATAGGAGCTATGGGTATCCCTCTGGCCATCCCTCGATTTACAAGTTCTAGAAGAGGCATGCAAGACAGATGCAGCTATAGGCGAATAAGCAGATTCCACCCATATGCTATCACTCCCTCCCTCCCTCTGTTGCTTCAACCTCTAGAATCTCCAACACCCTCTTCTTGTATGGGTGTTAGGTGACCCCCCCCACCCACCCACTGTGTACTGCCAACTGTTGTGTGGCGGTCCATTCTGAAGATAGAAGGGAGACATATGTTGAAAAGGGAAATGTGAAATGTGTCACCCAAGTGCCCAGGCCAGCAGTATTTGAGTCTGTGAATGTGCAGGTAAGTTCTGCTGGCAGCATGTTTGATGTTTGTTGCCTGCCACATGTAACGTGGCACACCCTTAAAATAGTTATTATTTAAATAAAGTGAGAAATGTTTTTTTTTCATTTGCTCTCCGGATGTGAGTGACACCAGCAAGGCAGCATTTATTGTTCATCTCTAGTTGCCTTGAGGGCATTAAGACTCAACCAAGCACTGTGGGACTGGAATCAATGTAGGCAAGAGTGAGTAGGGTTGGTAGGACTCCTTCCCTGAAGAAAATTAGTGAAAGCAGCTGGATTTTACAGCAATTACAAGAGTTATTCTTTCTGATGCCAGATTTATTGAAGTGGAGATGCCGGTGGTGGACTGGGGTGGACAAATGTAAGGAATCTTACAACACCAGGTTATATTTGAAAATTACAAGCTTTCGGAGCTTTCACACACCTGACGAAGGACGTGTGGAAATGCATAAAGAGATACCTGACCATATTAACTTTCTAATACACCTAAACCATGAATATGGACCTGACCATATTAACTAATACACCTAAACCATGAATATGGACCTGACCATATTAACTAATACACCTAAACCATGAATATGGACCTGACCATATTAACTAATACACCTAAACCATGAATATGGACCTGACCATATTAACTAATACACCTAAACCATGAATATGGACCTGACCATATTAACTTTCTAATACACCTAAACCATAAATGAAGAAATACATGATGGATATTTGACCATATTAACTGACCAGCTGAATACAATTGAAAGCTTATATTTTAGTTTCTCACCAAAGATATACAGAAGCACTATTGTTTAATTAAAGTTCTCTTATGCTGATAACTGTCTGACTAACAGAAATGAATGACCATATAGCCTTGAGACTAGGTACAGACCTACTGATAAAAAAGACTGTTTCTTAAGGAAAAATACTTTCCCAGGCCTGTGTCCAACATCACGAGACAGTCATGAGGAACCAGAGCGTGGGTTCCCTATTTTGATTGACTAACTACCTGAACCAATAAAGAGTGTACGTGTACGCCCATATTCTACGAAAGGTGGGCGTTGCTAATTAACTGTAGAAACGTGAGCTGTTTCTTGAACTTAGCGAAGACGTAGCCCTGACCATTGTTTAGGGCACGCTTCCCTTGTATACAAGTTTTCTTAATAAATTCTTACTTGTCTGAAATAAGTGTTTGGAGTTAATGCATTGTATATAATAGGTAATAATAAGTTTAAGTTTTTGACAGATGAAAGCTCCGAAAGCTTGTGATTTTCAAATAAAACTGTTGGACTATAACCTGGTGTTGTAGGTTCCTTAGATTTATTGAAATCAACTTCAAGACTTACCAGGGTGGGATTTAAATTCATGACCTCTGGATTGCTGGACCAGTACTATAACCAGTAGGTTACCGTGCCCACATTTAATAGGCCAAGATATAAATGAATCACCTTGGCAACAGTACCTAATGTCCTGATAAAGCTTGCCATGCCTGTACAACAGCTGCCAGAGTGCAGTATGTTCTCCCTCTGTGCTACTGCCCCACACTTAAACTGATGTGCTGCTAACATACCTTGTAAGGCAACGTTATAAACGTTATGTTAAATGTGAGTACACTTACCTTGGCAACCATTCTGCACCCAGCAACTTCCTTTCTCACCTGCTTCCAGGTTTAGGACATATGTGAGCAGGTCACTCTTTCAACCACCTCTAGCCAGTATGTACTGGTGCTGTTCTTCACTGGAGACTGACTCTCATCCCCTTCTCGAAGGACCTTCTCCTGCAGCACTCTTTTGCCCCCCTCCTCAGGAACAGCCCAGCTTTAAGGGCAACCAGTAACTCTTTAGGAGCTGCTGGCACCAAATAATACTTGATTTTAGAGTACACCCAATACATCACGCACTGTGCACCAGAATTTAATGTAAATGAGCTGACTTTGCGTTACAGGATGAAGTCTGCACTACTGGTGTGCACACTGACAGACAACCATCCCAGCACTACTGTGCTGAGACCACATTATCGATCAGTCCCAGTGTTCCAAGAAATAACATGCTGTACATTGTACAAGAAATGACATCTTAAACCGTAGAAAATTGAGAGGAATGCTCCCACGAGTTTTCATAATGCGCGCCCCTGGTGGGGAAAGCTCCGTGCTGGTGTGGGGGATATCAAAGGGCACTTTGTGATAGCTTTCGGCAGTATTGTGGCTGAGATCAGCTAATGAAAAGATTGGGGATCGAACCAGGCTTTCCTGGTCTGTACAGCTCAATCATTCACAATGGATAAATTCACTGAGCTATTGAATACTTAATATTTAATATTTTTACAAAATACTTTTATGATCATTGACAATACTAAAACTTCCATTGAGCCTACATTGAGATCGCTGTGAATTTTACAAGGTTTGTAGCAGGTCATGACATGCCAAGTCTTTTATATTGCAATTACAAAACATCCTAAAATGATATAAAGTTATGCTATGTAATAATATAATAATTCAGCTATAGCTGTAGATGACAATTTGCTGCTACTGAAGAATTCCAGGCCACATAAAAACATGAGAATAGTCAAGAATGAGAAAAGCCCATACAGGTTCGTCCTCCATCCCCTTAATTCTCCCATATAGAATCATAGAATCATAGAAGTTACAACATGGAAACAGGCCCTTCGGCCCAACATGTCCATGTCGCCCAGTTTATACCACTAAGCTAGTCCCAATTTCCTGCACTTGGCCCATATCCCTCTACACCCATCTTACCCATGTAACTGTCCAAATGCTTTTGAAAAGACAAAATTGTACCCGCCTCTACTACTGCCTCTGGCAGCTTGTTCCAGACACTCACCACCCTTTGAGTGAAAAAATTGCCCCTCTGGACCCTTTTGTATGTTTAGCATCGAGCTGCTTTTTGAACATCCCTACTATTTTTGCCTCTACTATGCCTGGCAGATTATACCAAAAATTTATCACTCTAAGTAATTAAGTTCTTTTTAATTATGTTTTATATTTGTTCTTCACTGATGTAAATTTATATCTCTTGCTTCTACTTTCTTGGCTTATTTTGAAGTAATATTTTGTGTTAATCTTTTAATATTTTATATACCTGGTTGAGGTTGCCCTTAGCCACCTGCTTTATTGACTTTAGAACTCAAGACTCTTTAATCACAACTCCCTTTACACAGAAATACATAGAAGTTACCACACAGAAACAGGTCATTTGGCACAACCAATGAATGTCAGAGCAAATAGTTGCAATCACATTTACCCACACTGTTCCCATATCCCTTCAACCCCTTCTCCTTCATCCACGTATCCACTCTAATCTTGAATGTTGACAGTTTCTGCGTTAACCACTGACCCTGGAATTGAATGCCACAGCCTGGAAACTCTGTGTAAAGAAGTTTCTCCTGCCCTCGGTTCCAAATCTCTTACATTTAATCTTCTATCTATGGCCCCTCTTGATCCCTCAACGACTAATGCGGTCTCAGCATAGTGACGCTGGTATGGCTTCACTCTAGAATCGAGTAGGCTTTGACTCCAGATTTACAAGACACAAGATTAGTCTGAGTATGAAGTACAAACCATTTCAAATAAATGTACCCAATGTGTTCCATTTATTCTGCATATCTTTTCAACCAATGTAGAATTTACATTTCTAAGTGTTAAATTTCATTCCCCTTTGCCCAACCTAAATCGTTTTTCAAATGTACTTCTGTGTCTGTACTGCTCTTCCTACTTTAGCTTGTCCCAAGTTTGACAAGCTTACATTTCCTTTCAGTATGCAGCTCATTTCTATGGACCAGAAGCACTGACCCGTGCAGGACTCCATTCAACACCTCCTCCTATCTGACATTACATTTCTCATAGGTATTATATATTTCCTATTTTTGACCAATTTCTTATCCAGTTCCATTTTGTACCCTGGATGCCCTTAGGTTTTAGTTTTAATTAGAAGTCTTTCACGTGGAGCTTTGTCAAAATCTTTATAAAAGTCCTAATAAACTACAACAGTAAGTTTCACTTTCTAAATTGTATCAGTGACATTCTCAAAGAAGTCAGGCAGCATTTTCTTTTAAATCCATACTGGCTGTTATTAAGTTATTGCTGTACAACTACTCTTGAAGAGTTTCCATTATTTTATCTGTTATTGATATTATGTTGTAGTTGCCAAGTTATATTTGTCGCTTTTTCAAATTTTGGTTATTATGTTTTGCCTTCTTCTGGCCTTGTGGAAGGGCCAGCCAGCAGCTGGGATGTAGCAGGAGGAGGACTTGACCTGTCAGGGTGATGACCTATTCGTCCCTGTCAGAGGACTGAGAAGAAACAACTAAAGGACAGCAGCAGCCAACCAGCACAGACAGCAAGGTGCTGGCAGTAATGGCAGGGGCTTCTCAAGACCCAGCAGAAACAGGGCAATCGCCACAGGCCAATCACGGAGTCCCCATTGAGGAGCAGCAATATGCTACCACCACACTTGCTCCTGCTACTGAAGTGGCATTAGGAGGAGCAGGAGATTAAGTAGTAGACAACACACACCCTACACTATCACCATGGAAGCAAACACTGATACAGGAACAAAGGTGGAGTAAAGAAATAAACTGGAGACATCGTCCGTGGAATGTTAATGGATGATTTTTTGAACAGCAGGTACATCTGGTATTGATATTGGTGGCCAAAATGTATGAATGGTAGTGAAGGTGGGGGGAACGCCAGCTTGTTGGTATGGGCAATTGGAGTATCAAGAGGATCATAGAACTGTTCATGTAGAGGCTTAAAGGCTATGTTTAACTGAAAATCCAATCAAACAGTCCTTGAGGCATAAATTTGCCTGGCCAGTCTTCAGCCTCACCCAGTTCTTTCTTCTTTTTCCTCCACTGCAGCTGAAAATATAGGTCCATTTTGCAGCTCCTCTGGGTGTAAGTGTTGCCCCTCTGCAAATGGTGAAATTATGCAGCGCACAGCAGACACTGATGCTGTTCAACACTTTCTCAGGGCTGTAGAACAGGACACCATCTGCTCTGCCCAGACATTGGAAACACTGGTTCAACATGACGATCACATATTCCACCAGAATTCAGGTAGAAGCATGAGCCTCATTGCAGTTTCTCATTGTCTCAGTATGAGGGTTCCTCACTGGTGTTAATAGCCAGAGTAGCATTTGCCTGAGCAACCCTGCATCCAGCCTTTAAATAGTGGTGACAATGTGGACTGTCACAAAATAAAAATTTGTGGGTATGCCAGGGTATCTTTCAATCAACTGCATTATTCTGTTCTCGTGGTCCAAGACCAGCTGAACGTTGATGGAATAGAATCCTTTATGATTCATTTATGCCTCAGGGTTGTTGTAAAGCGCCCTGATGGCCTCATGGGTGCCATCAATGAGGCCTTGAACTTTTGGGAACCTTGCTACCTGGTAGAAGTGCTGCACTCTGTCAACTCAATATAAATTTTAGAAAACTGAAGGATAAACCAAAGTAACTAAATATAAAATATTAATGAAAGATATCTCAACTGAAGAAAATGGAACACTTTAAAAAATCTAACTTAAAAAAAGTCCTTAGGCTGTGGGTGATACTGGCAAGACCACATTTACTGCCTATGCCTAGTTGCCCTGAGAAGGTGGCGACGGGCCTTTTCCTTGAACTGCTGCAGTCCTTGTGATGATGGTGCTCCCACAAAGGTGCTTGGTAGGGAATTCCAGTGTCGTAACCCAGCGACGACGAAGGTAACTGTGATATATGCCCAAGTCACTATGGTATGTGACTTGGAAGCTGATGGTGTTCCGACAACTTGCTGCATCGTGTCCTTCTCGGGGTTGGAGGTCACACGGGAGAGAAGTGCTGTCGAAGTAACCTGGGTGAGTTGCCATTTGACACAAACATCTGACTAGATTCTAACAGTAATAAACTTGCAAAATGTGAAACAAAAAGAAAGACTTGCATTTACAAAGTGCCTTTCACGACCTCGGGATGTCCCCAAGCACTTTACAGCCAATGAAGTACTTTTGGATGTAGTCACTGTTGTAATGTAGGAATCGCGGCAGCCAATTTGCGCACAGCAAGGTCCGACAAACAGCAATGCGTTAATGACCAGATCATTTTTTTTTAGGCGTTGGTTGAGGGATAAATATTGGCCAGGAGAACTCCCCTGCTCTTCTTCGAAATAGTGCCATGGGATCTTTTACATCCACCTGACAGGGCAGATGAGGCCTCGGTTTAACGTCTCATCCGAAAGATAGCACCTCTGACAGTGCAGCACTCCCTCAGTACTGCACTGCCAAAGGACACAAAACAAGTGTGTCAAACCTCCAAAAATGCCGCTTCAGACACCTTTCCTTCTCCACACATCAACACTATCAAAATCAAGATTCATTGCACTCTGTCCTACTCAGGTTTTTTTTTCTGAATCTGTGGAGCTCCTTACCTGTCTCATTCTTCAAATTCCTACAAACTATTGGCTTTTAAAGTCCAAGGTTGGTGTCACCTACTTGTTGATTCTCTCATCTCCCACTGTCCTATAGGCCCTGGACTTTCAAGTAGGTTTCTCAATTTAAATGAAATGTAACCAAGCATGTAACAGAATTGTATTGGCCAATATGGTCCTCTTTTCTTCAGCAGCTTGGAAAGATTATGTGCCACAAGTAGTAGAATGTTACTTACAAAATATGAAGCATTTGTGTTTCCTTAAGTTGATAGCATCCAATTCATTATGTGTGCTGCTTTTTTTTAAGCTTTACATGAAGAGTTAGATTCTAAGAGTTCAGATACTGGATGTTCAGGTCATCATTATATATATCTCGCATTTGTGCAACACCTATCAATAAGTTACACATATTACAAAGGAAAAAAAAGTGTCAGTTTACCAATACATTATAATTTTTCTGCACAAATCCTGTACCAGATTTAGTGGAAAATTTGACAACAGTGATTAACCACTGTCAGACATGTGCATTCATGTTACCACTGTTTATTGGCACACTTAATTAATGGCAAAGCATACATAAAATACATCCGTATAATGACACAAAGACTCATTTCTAAGTTTCACATATTGTGCTGAACATTTATGTGAATGAAATAGTTTCTGCTCTAAATTATCTGTTAGTCCCCTTACAAAAAGCTTACATAAATACACAAGCAAAAAATTGGACCAGCAAAGGTTCCTGCAAGACCTGAATATAAATGATAATCACTACCAGAGTTCCATGATAGCAACTGTTCAAACTTAGGAACAATTCAAAGAAACCACAAACCTGTCATACTAAGATGCCCACAAAATATAATGGATTGCATGGCTTATAATACCAGCTGTTTTTTTAAAGCTTTAAATATGAACTCACTAAATCAAAGTAGAGGTCTTAATTTTTCAATACTGCTGAATGCAGACATTTTCAAACAAGAAACTTTCAGGTGCAGCTTGGAGAAAGAAGTGAAAAAAAAAGCACAAAATTTTATAATAAAAAGAGTGATATGTTCCTGTTTATTGAGAGGTTTGTGGTGTGGGATTTTCTGATTTACTCTCCTGACTCGACTGGGCTTTGCTGTTCCAGGGGCTCTTACTTCCCAGTGCAGGAGAGTTATTGAAATCTTCCTCGTCATCAATGCCATTTGCTGCATCATACTGCGTATTCTCTAATCGAGTGATCAGTCGCTCGTCCTCATCCCCGAACTCTCCGCCCATCAGTGTAGGTTCACCCACCACCATAACGTCCTATAACAGGAACAGACAGTCATGTGATAAAACACTGCAGAGATTTTGTTGGAAAACCCCAAACTGTAGTGCATTCACAGGAATGCGGATGAGTTTGGTGAAGATGTACCATAATGGATTTAACTGACTCGTCAAGAATAACCATTATGTTTTATTTATCCAACTGTTCTCAATTTGGCAACATGAAATGCAAAACTCAAATCTGTCAGCCAATTATTCTATTTACAATTTGGCAAGACTGTCTATTTTGTGTGAAGTTCATTACTGCTATTCTATCAAATGTTAAACAATCAGACACAACAGCTTCTAATCTCTAAAATGTTAAGCATATTTTAACCTATTGCCCCCATAGGTAGAACTAAAATTTGATTTCGTCCTGCAAGAAGCAAAAGTACTGTGCAGTGGCCACTAGATGGTGCCTTTGTGCTGTTTATAATATATTGTAACGTTATAATGTAAGAAAAAGATCATTGAGATCATAGAGAACAAATGCTGAACAAATATAGAACACATACCATTTGCGATTTACCAGGTCTAATATCAGTTGATAGTGTATCTTCCATATATCACCATTACCCAGTGTGTATCCTCTTTATCCATGTGCTAATCTCAAACTTTCTAGAGTAGGACTACATGTAATCTGAGCAATTCTCAGCAGAGCCGTGGACCACAATGCTTCTCATCCTCATTAAAAACACATATATTGATAATCCTTAAGCACAAACATTTAAAGGACATTCTGCTGATTACTGCATTTTGATTACTATTTTCACAAGCAACGTGACTGCCACTCATGAGCAGCAAAGCCATTCATTTGTTAAAGTGAAAATTTTATGATTTAAAAACAAAGGCAGGAAAAGGTAGCATACAATTTGATGACATATGTACTTGCTTCAGAACTGTGGGACTACACAGTATTATATGAAGAGTAGTTAGGTGGAAACTGTGTAACATGTCTGAAACATGAAGGTTTCCATCCCAAAATGATGGTTTTTCAGTTCATTTCTATGAGGGAGTACAAAAGAAGGGGAAATTTCAATTGCATTTCCACATGGAATTGTTTGGAGTCTATTTAAACAAACTTCAAATTTGATCTCACAGAATAAATGTGACTTTTTATTGTGTAAGTTCTCAGTATAAAAGTGCCCTACTTATAGGCTGTCAGAGTAATGTCTCTTCATTTAACGACATTGTTTCATAGAATTACATAGAATGTACAGCACAGAAACAGGCCATTTGGCACAACAGGTCTATGCCGGTGTTTATGCTCCATGCGAGCCACCCCCCACCCTTCTTCATCTAACCCCATCAACATATCCTTCTATTCCTTTCTCTCTAACGTGTTTATCTAGCTTCCCCTTAATTAATCTATGCTAGTCGCCACAACTACTCCTTGTGGTAGCGAGTTCCACATTCTGACCACTCTCCTGAATTCCTTACTGGATTTATTACCGACTACCTTATATTTACGGCCCCTAGATCTGGTCTCCCCCGCAAGTGGAAACATCTTCTCTATGTCTACCCTATCAAACCCTTTCATAATCTTAAAGACCTCTATCAGGTTACCCATCAGTCTTCTCTTTTCTAGAGAAAAGAGTACCAGCCTGTTCAATCTTTCCTGATAGGTATAACCTCTCAATTCTGGTATCATCCTAGTAAATCATTTTTACACCTTCTCCAATGTCTCTGTATCCTTTTTATAATATGGAGACCAGAAATGTTCACAGTACTCCAAGTGTGGTCCAACCAAGGGACTATACAAGTTTAACGTAACTTCTCTGTTTTTCAATTCTATCCCTCTAGAAATGATGCCCAGTGCTTAGTTTGCTTTTTTTTAAAAATGGTCTTAGTAACCTACGTCGCTACTTTGTGTATCTGCACCACCAGATCCCTCTGCTCCTCTACCCCATTTAGACTCTTATTTTCCAAGGAATATGTGGAGTATTCTTCCTACCAAAATGTACCATCTCACACTTATCTATATTGAAATTCATTTGCCAATTACACACCCATTCTATAAGCTTATTAATGCCTTCCTATATTTTGTCGCCATCCTCCTCAGTATTAACAATACCCATCAATTTGGTGTCGTCTGCAAATTTTGAAATTGTATTTCTGATTCCCGAGTCCAAATTGTTTATGGCAAACAACAGTGGTCCCAGGACTGATCCTTGAGGAACACCATTTCCCACCTTTTGCCAGTCTGAGTAACTACCTTTAACCCCTACTCTCTGTTTTCTGTTTTGTAGCCAGCTTGCTATCCATGCGGCTAATTGTCCCCTCACTCCACCTTAGTCATGAGTCTACTATGTGGTACCTTATCAAAGGCCTTTTGAAAATCTAAATATATTACATCTACTACATTACCCTTGTCTACCCTTTCTGTTGCTTCTTCAAAGAATTCAATAAGATTGGTCAAGCATGGCCTTCCCTTTTGAAATCTGTGCTTAATATTCTTTAATATATTTTCAGTTTCTAGATGTCTCTCTCTATTACATGTTTGAGTATGGATTCCATTATCTTTCCTACCACCAACGTTAAGCTAACTGGTCTATAGTTCCCTGGACTTGTTCTGTCTCCCTTTTAAAATATAGGAATAACATTAGCTGTCCGCCAGTCCTCTGGTACTAGTCCCTTTTATATATATGTAATAGTCCTTCCGCTATCTCCTCCCTAACTTCTTTTAGTAGATACAATCCATCTGGACCAGAGGTTTTATCCTCACTAAGTTTGATTAGTTTATCAATTATTTTCCCCTTTCTATATTAAATGTATTTATATCTTTTTTGATCTCTTCTAATGTCATGCACACCTTGTTAGTCTTCCTGGTAATTATTTAATATTTCTGCCATTTCGCTGTCATTACCTGTGAGTTTATCATGTGTATCTCTTCATGGCCCTATCCCTATCCTGATTTTTCTTGTTATTTATGCGTCTGTAGAATACTTCATTATTTCTTTTTACATTCCTTGATAATTTAATTTTGTAGTTTCTCTTTGCCTTCCGAATTGTTTTTTTTTTACTTCTTTCCTGACCTTTTCATATTCCCTTTTGTCATCCTCTCCTTTGTTGTCTATGTACTTAGTGTATGCCTTTCTCTTGGTCACGTCTATTACCACCACTATGGTGTAGCTAATATAATCTGCTTTGTCACTGACAGGAAGTGGGAGGACAATACTCACCCAACAGTTTGTCTGGAATGTGTAATTTGATCCAATCATTGTCAGGCAAGCTACAGAGTTCAGGCAAGGCACAGTGCTAACACTACTGATTTTAGAGAACGCACAGCGCTGACACTAGCGAGTTCAGAGAACGCACAGCGCTGACACTAGCGAGTTCAGTGAACGCACAGTGCTGACACTAGCGAGTTCAGAGAACGCACAGCGCTGACACTAGCGAGTTCAGTGAACGCACAGTGCTGACACTAGCGAGTTCAGTGAACACACAGCACTGACACTAGCGAGTTCAGAGAACGCACAGCGCTGACACTAGCGAGTTCAGATAGGAAGGGGTGAGGCCATGGAGGGATTTCAACATGCGGATGAGAATTTTAAAATCAAGGTGTTGGTGGACCGGGAGCCAATGTAGGTCAGCAAGCACAGGGGCGATGGGTTAACAAGACTTGCTGCAAGTTAGGATACAGGCAGCAGAATTTTGGATGAGCTCAAGTATATTGAGGGTGGAAGATGGAAGGCCAGCCAGGGGAGCATTGGGATAGTTGAGTGTGAAGGTAACAAAGGCATTGATGAGGCTGTCAGCAGCAAATGGGCTGAGGCGGTGGCTGAGACGGGTAATGTTTTGGAGGTGGAAGTAGCTGGTCTTTGTGATGGAGAGGATTATGGGGTCGGAAGGATGCGGAGGTTGCAAATAGTCTGTTTCAGCCTGAGGCAGTGGACAGGGAGGGGGATGGAATCAGTAGTGAGGGAACCGAGTTTATGGTGGGGACTGAAGACAATGTCTTTAGTCTTCCCAATGTTTAATTGGAGGAATGTGCAGTTCATCCAAGACTGGATGTTGGACAAGCAGTCTGACAACACAGACGCAGTGGAGGGGTCGAGAGAGGTGGTAGTGGTGAGGTAGAGCTGGGTGTCATAAGTATACATGTGGAACCTGACGTCATGTCTTCAGATGATGTTGCCAAGGGGCAGCATGTAGATCAGAAATAGGAGGGGACCAAGGATAGATCCATGGGGGACTCCAGAGGTAGTGGTGTGGGGGCGGGAAGAGAAGCCATTGCAGGAGAGTCTCTGGCTACGATTGGATAGATAATAGTGGAACAAAGCAAGGGCATTCCCACTCAGCTGGACAATAGAGGGGGGGAAATGGAGGAGGATGGTGTGGTTAACCATGTTAAAAACTACTGAAATAAAGATGAGGAGGGATAGTGCACCACAGTCACAGAAGATGTCACTATTGACTTTGATAAGGTTCTGAAACCTGATCGGAGAAGTTCAAAAATGGAGTTGCGGGAAAGATGGCAGACAGGTATGGGGCGAACGGAGAGCAGCGTTGCCTTCTACTCCAGAGCTGCAGATAATGCACAGTGTCTTTTGGAATACAGGCGATAGCTGTTGGGAATTGCAGGCAACACAAACTGCACAATGCCTCCTCTTCACTCCTACAGCTGTCCTGCCAGTTGGATTTTGTATATCGATGAATGCTGCTCATCCTTCTTCCATTGTTCCTTCTCTTCTTCATTCAAAAAAAAAATCACAAGAAAACTATGGATGAGCAAGGCCATTTCGCTCATCCTGAATCAAGTGTTCATCCCTCTTTGTGTGAAGAATGATTTCTTGATATCATTCCAACATTTGAATCTCTGAGAGTAAACTTGCAGGGAACATAAAAACTGACTGTAAAAGCTTCTATAAATATGTCAAGAGAAACAGATTAGTGAAGACAAATGTAGGTCACTTACAGTCAGAAATGGGGGAAATTATAACGGGGAACAAAGAAATGGCAGAACAATTAAACACATACTTTGGTTCTATCTTCACAAAGGAGGACACAAATAACCTCCCAGGAATGTTAGGGAACCAAGGGTCTAGTGAGAGGGAGGAACTGAAGGAAACCAGTATTAGTAAGAAAATATTGCTAGGGAAATTAATGCGGCTAAAGGCTGACAAATCCCCAGGGCCTGATAATCTACATCCCAGAGTACTAAAGGAAGTGGCATGCATTGGTGATCATCTTACAAAATTCTATAGACTCTGGAACAGTTCCGACAGATTGGAGGGTGGCAAATGTAACGCCACTATTTAAAAAAGGAGGGAGAGAAAAAACAGGGAATTATATACCAGTTAACCTAACATCAGTAGTGGGGAAAATGCTAGAGTCTATTATAAAAGATGTGATAACAGAACACTTGGAGCACATTAATGGGATTGGACAAAGTCAGCATGGGTTTATGAAAGGGAAATCATGCTTAACAAATCTAATGGAGTTTTTTGAGGATGTAACTAGTAGAATAGATAGGGGAGAACCAGTGGATGTGGTGTATTTGGATTTTCAGAAGGCTTTTGATAAGGTCCCACACAAGAGGTTAGTGTGCAAAATTAAAGCACATGGGATTGGGGGGAATATACTGGCATGGATTGAGAATTGGTTGACAGGCAGGAAAGAGAGAGTAGGAATAAACGGGTCTTTTTCCGGGTGGCAGACAGTGACTAGTGGGGTACCGCGGGGATCAGTGCTAGGGCCCCAGCTATTCACAATATATATCCATGATTTGGATGAGGGGACCAAATGTAATATTTCCAAGTTTGCAGATGACACAAAGCTGGGGTGGAATGTGAGCTGTGAGGAGGATGCAAAGAGGCTCCAATGTGATTTAGACAAGTTGGGTGATGCAATATAACGTGGATAAATGTGAGGTTATCCACTTTAGTTGTAAGAACAGAAAGGCAGATCATTATCTGAATGGTGATAGATTGGGAAAAGGGGAAGTGTAACAAGACCTGGGTGTAATAAAGGAAGCAAAATTAAAGCACATGGGATTGGGGGGAATATTACTGGCATGGATTGAGAATTGGTTGACAGACAGGAAACAGAGAGTAGGAATAAATGGGTCTTTTTCCGGGATTGTGTGGACAGGCATAAGTCCCACCCTGCCACTTCACCAGCACCATCTCATTGCTGTTTGTGGGACCTTGCTGTGTGCAAATCGGCTGCTGTGTTTTGCTTCCTTTATTTCTTTCCTTCCTTGTACACCAGCCGTGGAAAGCGAGCATTCAGGTGCAGCAAGCAGTTAGGAAGGCAAATGGTATGTTGGCCTTCATTGCAAGAGGATTTGAGTACAGGAGCAGGGATATCTTACTGCAGTTATACAAGGCCTTGGTGAGACCACATCTGGAGTATACAGGAACATATGAATAGCAGTAGGCCATTGAACCCATCAAGCCTGTTCCACCATTCAGTTAGATCACGGTTGATCTGTATCTTAACTCCATCTACCAGCCTTGGTTCCAAATCCCTTAATACCCTTGCCTAACAAAAATCTATCAATTTCAGTTTTGAAATTTTCATTTGATCTAGTCTTAAAAGCTTTTTGGGGAAGGGAATTCCAGATTTCCACTACCCTTTGTGTGAAGAAGTGCTTTCTGACATCACCCCTGAATGGCCTAGCTCTAATTTTAAGATTATGCCCTTTGTTCTGGACAAATCCTAGTTTCTCTCTTTGTACCCCATCAAATCTTTTAATCATCTTAAACACCTCAATTAGATCACCCCTTAATCTTCTATACTCATGGGAACACAAGCATAGTCTATGCAACATGTCCTTATAATTTAATCCTTTTAGCCCCAGTATTATTCTGGTGTGCTGCACCACCTCCAAGGCCAGTATATCCTTCCTGAGGTGCGGTGCCCAGAATTGAATGTAGTATTCCAGATGGGGTCTAACCAGAGCCTTATATAACTGTTACATAACTTCCACCCCTTTGTATTCCAGCCCTCTTGAGATAAAGGTCAACATTCCATTAGTCTTTCAAATTGTTTTTTGTACCTGTCCACTAGCTTTTAATGATTTCTGTACTTGGACCCCTAAATCTCTCTGTTCCTCCACAGTTCCCAGCTTCTCTCCATTTAGAAAATACTCTGATCTATTTTTCTTAGGTCCAAAGTGGATGACCTCACACTTTCCCACATTAAACTCCATCTGCCACACTTTTGCCCGCTCACTTAATCTATCAATGTCCCTTTGCAGCTTTATGCTCCCAACTACACTATTTACTGTGCCACCTAACTTAGTGTCGTCAGCAAACTTAGATATACGGCTCTCTATTCCTTCAAGCAAGTCACTTATAAAATATAGTGAAAAGCTGTGGCCCCAGTACAGATCGTTGGGGGACACCACTAGTCACATCCTGCCAATTTGAGTACATACCCATTATCCCTACTCTCTGTCTCCTACTTCTTAACTAATTCCCTATCCAAGCCAACAGGATGCCTCCAATTGCATGCGCTCTCATTTTTGTTAACAGTCTCTTATGTGGAACCTTGTTAAATGATCTGTAAAAACTCCAACAAAACTTCCCGTCTGCTGGGGGAGTGAGGCCTCCACATTGCGAGTAGCTGTTAGAGGGGGGATTGCGTGGGCAGGCATAAGTCCCACCCTGCCACTTCACCAGCACTATCTCATTGCTGTTTGTGGGACCTTGCTGTGTGCAAATTGGCTGCTGTGTTTTGCTTCCTTTATTTCTTTCCTTCCTTCCTTCCTTCCCCTGGTACGGCCCCCATCTTCACTCCTGCAAGCCCAAAGAGCACTGGCTTGGATGCATCTGGTGCACAACACGCTTAACCATCCATCACCATATCAGGATGGACAACATTAAGCACTCTAAAGCCTCATCCTCCTCTGCCAAGACCGCCTACTACTCCAGAGTCACCCTGGACAGCAATGATAACCCTCCGCTTCTTTACTGCACCATCAATCATTTCCATAAACTCATCTCTACCTACCCCTCACCTCCAACAAGTTGTGAGGAACTCACTGTCGCCATGGTGCAATATCCCCCCCTCATCCTCAACCTCATGGCCCATAGTCATTGATCACCATTACGCCTGGGGACTAGGCCTGCTGCAATGCGTGGTGTGGAAGGGCATCTGGGGAGCACCAGCAGGTGGACCTTTGAATGGCCGTCGAACTTAGTGAAGCTTCCATGAAGGCCTGTCTGCCACTAAACACCTAAATGGCAAACACATAAATGTAATGTCATGCATGTTGGTAGGACCAACACAGAATACTTTATCATTTACAGGGAATAACACTAAAAGAGGTTGAGAGAAAAAAATGTCTAGGTGTCATTGTGCACAGATCACTGAAGCTTGATGATCAATGTTGAGAAGCTGTAGCTAAAGCTAGTGGTGTTGAGTTGTATTAATAGAACCATTCAGTACAAATCAAAGGACCCCTTTCTGTCACAATACAGGTCGCTGGTTGGACCGCATCTGGAGTATTGCACCCAGTTTTGGTCCCCTGACATGATGGGTGATATAGTGGCCTTGGAAAAGATTCAAAGGAGAGCTACGAGAATAATTCCTAGCTTAAAGAACCTCAGGTAGGCATAAAGAGCTGGGTCCATTTACTTTAGTGCAGCGTAGACTTAGGTGCGACCTGATAAGAGGGAGACTGGGGAATGGGGGTGGGGAGAGAGGAACAGGGTGGGATAAGTTGGGCAGAGTCGGGAGCAGCAGCAAGAACATGGTGAGTGGGAGCGATGCAGAGAGAGGAGCAGCTAGTAAAAGGGGTGAGTGGAACCTGGGGGCCTTACTGTGGGTAAATAGTGGAAGATTATTTCCACTGACAAGCCAGGCCCCACTCTACGGAGAACTGCATGATATCAATTTGTGCCAATCATTGTGAACCTGGCATCATGCATGGCACACTATCAGCATGATCAGCAAAAACTCCCGCCTGCTGGAGGAGCGAGGCCTTCACATTGAGCAGCCTCCCACCTCACTTTGACTCTGAAAACGTGCCAGGCCAACCCAGCAATTGACCTGTGGGCCACTTCAAATATGTGGCCCTGTGAACGGGCACTGCAAGATCATGCAGCGTGCTGTTGCCCTTTGTCTGAGGCTGAATTTGACAAATCCACAACACTGACTATTTTACATAATTTGAGCTGCAAGGTTGGTTTAGTGAGGCGCATTTCATTCAACGAGAACAAGTGAGGGTGACGTGATTGGAAGTGATGTCACTAGTGGAGCCATAGCTTTTTAGCATGCGCTGAGAGTGAAGTCATCGGGTGGCCCAGCGCATGCGCAGAAGGATGTCACGGGTCAATCAAAAACCGGAAGTGCCCACAATGTCGCTAATCACTCTGTCAAACTAAACACTCTGGGAGAGCTGCGGTGACTGATGGAGCATTGTGTGTGGCTCATGGATTGTTTTCCATTTTATTGGGTAGAAAGTGGGGGTAGGGTCATCTTTTACATTACAGAGTGAATAGTGACACTGTGTCCCAGCTTCCAAATTTCGGGTCGTCCGATAACGTCACTTGCCACGCATGCACCGGGCTTTCTGAGAAATCAACTCCCTGCCGTTCATGTTCAAGAGCATGATCCAGGTCTAACAGGGGGGCTCCCCCTTTCCCCCACTGCTTCTCCCCTCTGCTTCGCCCCCTTTCCCTGCAGCTTCTCCTTCCTTCCTTCTCCCCTGCTCTGCTCTCCTCCACCCTTATGGCTGGCTACCTGCGTGGTCGAATTTTTGGTGCTCGGCCATCGGCCTCTGGGCAGTGCTTTTAGTGAATGGCAGCGATGGCAGATGGTGATCTACAATGTGCATATGGCGATGTACAAAGCGCATGCGCAGCAGGATTGCCGTCCCATACGTGAAAGAGGAAGTATTCATCCCCTGGTGCTAGTCACAGCACTTTTTCTTTCGTTTTAATTTTGCCCTTATTTCTTTATTCATCCATGGTGTGTCATTACTGGCTAGTTTGTTCTTGCTTTTTAGTGGGATATATTTCTCCTGGACTCTATTGATCACCGTTTTAAATGTTTCCCACTGCTGTTCTATTTCTTTGTTTGTCAGTAAATTTTTCCAGTTTATTTTCCCTAGTTCCATTCTCATCCCCTTAAAAGAAGCTTTTTTCCAATTTATTACTTTGATCTTTGTCTTACTTATGTCCTTCTCAATCTTTAACTTAAACCCTATGTTGTGATCGCTATTGCCTAGATGTTCCCCTACACTTACTTCTCTCATCTGTTCTCGTTCATTTCCCATCATTAGATCCAGCAGCACTTCCTCTCATGTTGGACTTTTTACATACTGGGAAAGAAAGGAGTCCCGCACACATTATAAAAACTCCATTCCCTGTAACCCTTTACCTATCCATTCTTGCCTGTTTATTTGGGGGTAGTTAAAATCTCCCATGATCATTCTTCCATGTCCTTTACTCATTTCACATATTTGCTTGCACATTTTTTCCTCCACCTCCTTTCCACTATTAGGTGATCTATAGCATACCCCTATTAGCGAGATCGATCCCTTATCTTTTATTTCAATCCATATGGATTCTGTTTATATCCTTCTGTTAGTTATGTCCCTTTTATCTACTGCCATTATGTTATCTCTAATTAGTACAGCTACTCCACTGCGCCTCCCCCGCCCCGCTTCTTCCTTCCCTATCCTTTCCTTACTCACATTCAGATGTATTTGAACTAGAGTTGGGGTAGATATTTTCAAATCATTTACATATAGTTGTAGTCTTTTGAAGCCAGTTGTGACCATTCCAAATTCTGAAGAGACATCATCAATGATGCTTTGTGGGTTTGCTTTACATAAATAATGTGCCCTCTCCATTGGAAATTCTATTTGGCTAGAGTTTTGAAGTCCCTCATTGATTTCACTCTGGATATTACAGTGCTGCTCTGTTCAATCAAACACACTGGGCCCGATATTAGGAGGGCGGCGGGTTGGCAGCAGGGGGTTGACTGGGTGCGTGGGTAACGCGCCCAGTGAAATCGGGGTGCTCCGCACGCGATTGCAGCTTGATTGAAGGTACTTAACTTTGCTTCCGGGTTTCGCGCTGGAATGCTGCACAGCGGGCGGACTGCGCATGCGCAGCATAGGCTGTCAGCTGGAGAAGCCCTATTTAAAGGGGCAGTCCTCCACTGACTGATGCTGCAGAAAATAGGAAAAATTACAGCATGGAGCAGCTCAGGGGGAAGGCTGCTCCCAGGTTTAATGATGCCTCACTCCAGGTCTTATTGGATGGGGTGAGGAGGAGGGGGAGGACAGAGATCTCCTCCTCAGCAGGCGGGAGGAAGTGGCCTGCCTCTGCCACCAAGAAGGCCTGGCTCGAGGTGGCAGAGGAGGTCACCAGCACCACCAACATATCGCGCACCTGCATACAGTGCAGGAGGCGCTTCAATCACCTAAGTAGGTCAGCCGAAGTGAGTACACTTACTCATTCCCCTACACTCCGTCTGCCACATCACTGCCCCCACCCCACATCTCCTTCTGCAATGCCAACACTATTCTATCACGTCACTCCTCACACCCACTCAAAGCTCATCCTCATCTTAACTGCACTTACTCACCTCGCCAGTACTCATCCCACCACCAGCACTCAACCCAATCCTCATACAATCTCATGGCTCTATCTCATACTCACCCTCATGCATCTCTTTCATGGTCAGCCTCACCCAACCTGCCACTATCTGTGCTGCAGCCACAGGGCATGCATCACATATGTGCAGTAGGAAGCGTAAGGCAAACATGTCGTGAGCATGAAGGGGATGCACAAGGGTGTTTGAGGGTTTGTCATGGTTTTTACTTATATTTAATTTCTGATCAACTCACATTACATATTATATTGTCACCACTACTGCCACGTCTTTGCGAATCTTGTCTGGTTTGTGCAATAATGCCCTTTCCTGAGGATCACTATGAAGACCCACAACTGATGCCACCCATTGTGTCACTGCAGAGTGGGTGTAGGTGTATTGGCAGGGCTCTTTTGTGCAGACGACTGAGAGACGTCAGCGATGTCCCTGGTGGCACCCTAGAAGGATGCGAAGGAGAAGTTGTTGAGGGCAGTGGTGACTTTGACAGCGACAGGTAAGAAGATGGTGCTCGGGCCAGCCGGGAGCAGCTTGGCATGAAGGAGGCTGCAGATGTCCACGACTACATGTCGAGTGACTCTGAGCCTCCGTGTGCACTGCTGCTCAGAGAGGTCCAGGAAGCTCAGCCTCGGTCTGTAGACCCTGAGGCGAGGGTAGTGCCTTCTGCGACATATCTCTCTCTGCCGTTGCCCTCCCTCCTGCTGTGCAGGTGGATGTGTCACAGCACTGTGTTGTGGAGCTCCATGTGTTAGAGGTGGACGGCGTGGCTGGTGAGGCTGGTGATGCTGTTCGTCCTCCGAGGAGGTCATGACTGCAGCTACGGCGGCCCCCATCTGGAAGATGTACATTTGAGGGGGTCCGCAAGGTAGGTAAATGTGTCTGGACACCGGGGTAAGTGTGCAAGTTGGTGAATTTTATTGTTAGGAGGAGGGTGGTGGAGGCCAAACTTTGTCCAAAGTGACAGAGTGGCCTTCTGCAATGAGTGAGGGTCTCCACCAACCCCCCAACCTGTCAAATGGACCTTTGTAGCTGCCACAGGCTGATGGCTGCAACACGTCCATTTCAACTTGGAGTGTTTCCCCAAGTACGGGAAACAGTCCCAGTTGACTTGAAAATCCCACCCCTCCTAAAATATCAGGTCAATCAGGTCTGCAAACGATCTGAAGTACCTGGTTAATTACTTCAAGTGGCACCCCGCCGGCTTTAATTGCCGGCGGGAGTTACACATGCGGGAGCTGCACGCGCATATCAGCGCGTCACTGGGGAAACCCGGAGATGATGGTAGAAAAAGGAAAAAAACCTTAAAAATGTAACGAGAACCAAGCTTCATAAAATTGCACAATAGTGACAGCCTCTTCTGAATCAAATATAATAGAGGTATAATAACTTTGTTAAGTATTATTTTTAAAACCTAGAGGCACTGCCTATGTTGCTATGTTACAGGGGTATTAAATACACCGTCTATAATTGTACTCCATTTTCAGGACGCACATTCATACAACTATAGAAGTTTACTGCACAGGAGATGGTAATTCAGCTCATCTTTGCTACAACAATCCAAAATTGATTCCACAACCCTGCACTCTCCCCCTAGCTGCGTATCTTCCTCTGGTTCAAATAGTTATAAAAACTAAACTGGGATTGCCCAAACTTATTTCAAGCAGGCCCCTTACAGCTAACAGACGGAGGATACTTTCTTCCTTTCAGTTTGAACTGGACTTGAAACCAGATCCCAGAAGTGAAAGGATAGTGCATTAACCCACTATTCCAAATTATAATTTTTCAGCTCCTCTGCTGCTCTTGTATTTCCTTTCCTTCTTTGAGGTTACTTTTCAACCTCCTTTAGGTTCAGCCACCACATGATGTACCACTCTCTAGCACAGTCAGACAACCTGCTGGCAGGCCTCTTATTTTGGGTGTGTGTATCTTGAGAGACTGTCACAAGATTTTCCTTTGCTCCCTCTGGAAAGGCCTGATCTCCACTCTGACATTTTCCCTAATACCTCGGCCCAAAGTGGAATTGCACTGTGTGTGACCCCTACTCTTACTTCATATCAGATAGCAGATGCCCACATTTCTTATTGTGATTTATGTTGTACATCTCTTCCGATTTTCATTTTCATTGACTTGAATCGATATCGCCCGTTTTACACTATCACCTAAAGTCAAAATTACCCCCACTATGTTTGGTTCTGGACACCCGACTTTAGGAAGGATTGTCAATATCACGAAGAGGGTGCAGCAGAGAGCTACTACAATGACACCAGGGAGTAGAGATGTTAGTCACGAGGTGAGACTAGAGAAACTGCGGCTCTTTTCATTAGAGAAGAGATCTGATTCAGATCGTCAAAATTATCAACAGTTGAGATAAACAGGAGAAAACTGGTCATTAACTAGAGGGCATAAATTTATCATCACCAAAAGAATGAAGGAGAGGTTAGGAACATTTTTTCATTCTTTTAAAGGGAAAGTGGATAAATATTAGAAAAAGAAAAAATTAAAAGGGTATAGGAATAGGGCAGTGAATGGTACTAAGTAGATAGCTCTTTCAAAGAGCTGGCACGGGTGTAATGGGCTGAATGGTCTCTTTCTGTGCTATAAAATTATATGATTCTATATTTCAAGTTTTTAAATAGCAGGAAAAACTGTTGATCCACAATGATGTGAATGTGATAAGGATGACATTCACATCATTTCCATATATTTTTTAAAAATTGTTTATTTTTTTTCTCCTCCTCCCATCTTAACATATTCTCCCTCAAGAGTCTCTGGCCAGGAATGTGGATAACAATCTGAATTCAGCTCTATTTGTGCCAGTCAACAATTGGGAATTAGGAGGTGTGTAAGAAAGCACTGTGAGATTCACCCTTCAATTTACCATCCTTCCTTGTGAGCAAGTGCCTGGCCTCCATTCAATGCGATTCCATGATGCCACAGATGAAACTAGTAACTCACTAGTGTGGCATCATACCATGCATGGTACAGTGCACATGTAAAATGTGGAATGACTGATTGGAATGAACTACTGCAAAACTCTGAGAAATTAGCTTACGTGTTGTCATGGGGAAAAAAAATTCACTCGCAAACATGGTGTTCAACAGGGAAAAAACCCAGCCTTTATATTATTACAAATGGTCTCTCCCTTTCTGTAAAAAATCATTTATTAATGATATATGGATTCTCATTCCTGCATTAGTTGGTATTTTGAAAGTTAAAATAAATAAAGCAAACGCACTGGCTAGCAATCACAGGGCTGGCGTGGGGTGAGGGGATAAGAGGGGTAGATTATTAACCTTCTGAACTGCTACAAATGTCCAGGAGTGAGATTCTGCATCTCTCTGGGAATGATTAACTGCTGAACAGGTTTGTTTGTGTAAGCCATCAATTTGTTCCCAAAGTTGGCAAAATGCTCAATCCTCCAGCCGCCACCAATCTAGCATTTGTTCCGCTGCTTGATTACTGTAATTAATTTAGGTAAAGTTTTTTTTAAAAAGATAACAATGCACATACTGATGAGATGATTTGCATAGGTAATTAAGTCATTAGCAAAAACCTGCTGATTGCCAACAAGCCTTAAATTTACCATCTGTTACTAAAGAGTCTGTCACCTATAAACATATTGGAACTGTACAACAATCTGTGCAGAAAATGTTCCAGTCTTCCCAGCTGTTACAATAAACAGGATGTCAGCATGGAGGAAGACAGCCACTTACTAATTACCAATACACTGATGAATAAACCTACTCATCTCATTAACAGAAAAAAAAACTAATACATGTGGGCAAGCAAGCACTGCACCTAATCAGGAAAATATAGAGGCCCCGAGTTACAAAAGGAAATTGTGTAAACAAAAGATTGTTTTAAAGAATACAAGCTGGAAAAATAAGTACATGGAAAACCTGCTACCCTCAATAATACCCATTGGCACCTGAACCAATTGGTTCAGACACCCACTCCCTGCAGAGTGCAGTATCACAGCCTGGAACTGAGGCTCAGCATAGAGTTCTTTTACAATCAAAAAACAGATTAAAAATCCTTCTTTAGTAGAATCACCAATGACTCATCACGACATACCATTTCCTACTCCAACTCATTATTCCCAGGGCATCAAAACTGGAACTTCTCATTTTCAGTTTTCCCTTCCACCTACAATATACAGATCTTTAAAACCCAAGCTCGATGTCCATTGACTAATAGCACTTGATTTACTTCATTTTTTCACTTTTGGTGGTGCTTTGTACTGTGGGTCTTGGTCCCTCACCTAGGTTTCTCAATAATAAAAAAGACTGATGTAGAGTAAGAAATGTAATTACAATGTAATCACTTTTAGCAGATTTCCCATCACTTCTATGTGCTTATTTTGCAGACCCCCCCCCCACCACCTCACGTCAAAAGTGTGTACTAAAGTGATGCGAGTTACATTAGCAAGAGTGTTTTAGGGGAATCTGCACGCTACAGCAGTGACAGCCCCTTTTCCTTCTCTCTAGCAACATGCTGATCAATATGTAAGCACATCCCAAAGGTTCACAGCCGACCGTGGCCTCTGATCCACAAACGAAATGTAGCTGCTGCATCTTATGCTTCCTCTTCTTGCTTTAATCAGGACTTCCGCAACATTCAAGGCATCTCTTTAAATCTTGGCTCTGTCCAGCTTGGTTCAGTGGTAACACTCTCGCCTCCGAATCAGAAAGTTATGGGCCTAGAGACTTCAGCACATAATCTAGGCTGACACTTCAGTGCAGTACTGAGGGAGTGCTGCACTGTCGGAGATGCCACCTTTCTGATGAGATGTTAAACCATATCCCGTTTATCTGTTTAGGTGGAAGTAAAAGATCCCATGGCACCATTTGGAGAAGAAGGGGAGTTCTATTGATGTCCCGGCCAACATTTATCCCTCAACCAACACCACAAAAACAGATTAATTGGTCATCTATCTCATTTACTATTTGCAGGATCTTCCTGTATGTCAATTGGCTGCTGTACTACCTACAAAACAGCAGTGGCAACACTTCAAAAGTAATTCCATCCTTATTTGTTGTTTATTGCTAACCAAAGCACAAGCTTCATCTCTCTCTGACTCTTCCTCCTTCAGCTTCATGATGTAAAGGAAGTGCATGTGATGATATTCATTCTGATATCTGCTGCTCACATTAAAGTAGTTTTACCTTGCTGTCTGGTTTCGGAAGAGAGGTGCCAAGCTGACTTCCCTGCACCACACTCCTACATTTATTTGCCCACTGGCTGCAGACAGTGAATGGCAATATGGAGACCCAGTTTCTGTGCAATGACATCATTACAGGCCTTTGTTTCAATTCAAGCATTTTCATTGGGCAGCTTTGATGCTAGTGGCATCTTGACATCAGGCATAATAAATTGGCTTTGCACCCAGGGTGGTCCAAAAGTCAAGCTGGTTAATCCGATGGTAATTCACAAGACTCAGGTAGAAGTACTTTTTTGCTACTGCCAAAACAAAGCAGGTCTTGTCATTTATATTTCCAAACGCTATTGATAGCAGGAGAACTGTGTGTTTGCCGTCAGCTGTATGCTAGCAATGTAAAAACACCTTCTTCAAAATTTGAATTTGTTTTCCTTATGGCTAAAACTATCTTTTCCTCACATCAATGAATTCATCTGCTATCTCTGTCTCCTAACCTAAACAGCTTGCTAGAAGTTTTCAACTTTTGTCAAACAAAAATGAATCAATTGTTTCTTTCTCACAGCTGAAATCAGCATTCTTAGTGATTTCAATGTCCACAGTCAGCAGTTGCTCTGCTTCACCTTCTCTACTAATCAGGCCAACACTACGTCTGAGCCCTTTACTGTCATGAATGATCTTGAGAAACTCGTCAATCCCATATCCCTAACCAGCCTGATAATTCAGCAAATCTCTCAGATCTTTTGCTCACTCCAATCCTATCTCTTACACTGCATTTGTTTCCCTACCGCTGGGTTATTGTTCCTACTGTCTCATATCCTGCAATAAATTACATTCTTTAAACTAATTCTATCTTATTCAACATTTTGGGCCGGATTTTCCACCCACTGACCACGAATAGAGAAGGAGAAAAGGGAACAGGGGTGGCATTATGGTTACGATCATAGGAAGGAAAGTTTTTACTGATGGTGTTCAGATTCTGTCTTGGTAGACTTAAGAACACAAGAACATAGGAACAGGAGTAGGCCATTCAGCCCCTCGTGCCTGCTCTGCCATTTGATAAGATCATGGCTGATCTGTGATCCAACTCCATATACCTGCCTTTGGCCCATATCCCTTAATACCTTTGGTTGCCAAAAAGCTATCTATCTCAGATTTAAATTTAGCAATTGAGCTAGTATCAATTGCCATTTGCGGAAGAGAGTTCCAAACTTCTACCACCCTTTGTGTGTAGAAATGTTTTCTAATCTCACTCCTGAAAGGTCTGGCTCTAATTTTTAGACTGTGCCCCCTACTCCTAGAATCCCCAACCAGCGGAAATAGTTTCTCTCTATCCACCCTATCTGTTCCCCTTAATATCTTATAAACTTCGATCAGACCACCCCTTAACCTTCGAAACTCCAGAGAATACAACCCCAATTTGTGTAATCTCTCCTCGTAACTTAACCCTTGAAGTCCGGGTATCATTCTAGTAAACAAATCAAATTGGGCAGAGCAGCCTTGAGGACGAGTTCATTGAGTGCATCAGGGATGGATTTCTTGAGCAGTATGTAACTGATCCTACAAGGGGGCAGGCAACCTTGGACCTGGTCCTGTGTAATGAGTCAGGATTAATTAATAATGTCCTAGTTAAGGATCCCCTTGGAACGAGCGACCACAACATGGTTGAATTCCATATCCAATTAGAGGGTGAGAAGGTTGATTCTCAAACAAGCGTACTGAGCTTGAATAAAGAAGACTATGATGGTATGAGAGCGGAATTGATTAAAGTGGACTGGGAAAATAGATTAAAGGGTAAGACGGTACATGAGCAGTGGTGTTCATTTAGGGAGTTATTTTACAACTTTCAAAATAAATATATTCCACTGAGGAAAAAAGGGTGTAAAAGAAATGACAGCCATCCGTGGCTAAGTAAAGAAATCAAGGATAGTATCCGACTAAAAACAAGGACATATAAGGTAGCCAAACTTAGTGGGAGGATAGAAGATTGGGAATTCTTCAAAAGACAGCAAAAAGTAACTAAAGGATTGATTAAGAAAGGGAAGTTAGATTATGAAAAGAAATTAGCAAAAAATATAAAAACAGATAGCAAGAGTTTCTATAGTTATATAAAAAGAAAAAGGGTGGCTAAGGCAAACATAGGTCCCTTAGAGGATGAGACCGGGAAATTAATGGTGGGAAACATGGAGATGGCAAAAATGCTGAACAAATATTTTGTTTCAGTCTTTACAGTAGAGGACACTAAGAATATCCCAACACTGGACAAACAGGGGACTCTCGGGGGGGAGGAGCTAAATACGATTAAAATCGCTCAAGAGATGGTACTCAGTAAAATAATGGGACTCAAGGCGGATAAATCCCCTGGACCTGATGGCTTCCATCCTAGGGTCTTGAGGGAAGTGGCAGTAGGGATTGTGGATGCTTTGGTGATAGTTTTCCAAAATTCCCTGGACTCAGGAGAGGTCCCGGCAGATTGGAAAACTGCTAATGTAACACCGTTATTTAAAAAGGGTAGTAGGCAGAAGGCTGGAAATTATAGGCCAGTTAGCTTAACATCTGTGGTGGGTAAAATTTTGGAGTCTATTATTAAGGAGACAGTAACGGAACATTTAGATAAGCATAATTTAATAGGACAAAGTCAGCATGGCTTTATGAAGGGGAAGTCATGTCTGACAAATTTGCTTGAGTTCTTCGAGGATATAACGTATAGGGTGGATAAAGGGGAACCAGTGGACGTAGTGTATTTAGACTTCCAGAAGGCATTCGACAAGGTGCCACATAAAAGATTATTACTTAAGATAAAAAATCACGGGATTGGGGGTAATATTCTGGCATGGGTGGAGGATTGGTTATCGAACAGGAAGCAGAGAGTTGGGATAAATGGTTCATTTTCGGACTGGCAACCAGTAACCAGTGGTGTTCCACAGGGGTCGGTGCTGGGTCCCCAACTCTTTACAATCTATATTAACGATTTGGAGGAGGGGACCGAGTGCAACATATCAAAATTTGCAGATGATACAAAGATGGGAGGGAAAGTAGAGAGTGAGGAGGACATAAAAAACCTGCAAGGGGATATAGACAGGCTGGGTGAGTGGGCGGAGATTTGGCAGATGCAATATAATATTGGAAAATGTGAGGTTATGCACTTTGGCAGGAAAAATCAGAGAGCAAGTTATTTTCTTAATGGCGAGAGACTGGAAAGTACTGCAGTACAAAGGGATCTGGGGGTCCTAGTGCAAGAAAATCAAAAAGTTGGTATGCAGGTGCAGCAGGTGATCAAGAAAGCCAACGGAATGTTGGCTTTTATTGCTAGGGGGATAGAATATAAAAACAAGGAGGTATTGCTGCAGTTATATAGGGTATTGGTGAGACCGCACCTGGAATACTGCATACAGTTTTGGTCTCCATACTTAAGAAAAGACATACTTGCTCTCGAGGCAGTACAAAGAAGGTTCACTCGGTTAATCCCGGGGATGAGGGGGCGGACATATGAGGAGAGGTTGAGTAGATTGGGACTCTACTCATTGGAGTTCAGAAGAATGAGAGGCGATCTTATTGAAACATATAAGATTGTGAAGGGTCTTGATCGGGTGGATGCAGTAAGGATGTTCCCAAGGATGGGTGAAACTAGAACTAGGGGGCATAATCTTAGAATAAGGGGCTGCTCTTTCAAAACTGAGATGAGGAGAAACTTCTTCACTCAGAGGGTGGTAGGTCTGTGGAATTTGCTGCCCCAGGAAGCTGTGGAAGCTACATCATTAGATAAATTTAAAACAGAAATAGACAGTTTCCTAGAAGTAAAGGGAATTAGGGGTTATGGGGAGCGGGCAGGAAATTGGACATGAAGCTGAGTTCGGATCGGTCAATGCCCTGTGGGTGGCGGAGAGGGCCCAGGGGCTATGTGGCCGGGTCCTGCTCCGACTTCTTGTGTTCTTTAGATTTGTGGTTGGGATCAGATCAGCCATGATCTTATTGAATGGCGGAGCAGGCTCGAGGGGCCGATTGGCCTACTCCTGCTCCAATTTCTTATGTTCTTATGTTCTTATGTAAACCTACGCTGCACTCCCTCCAAGCCCAATATATCCTTCCGAAGGTGCAGTGCCCAGAACTGCTCACGGTACTCCAGGTGCCGTCTAACCAGGGTTTTGTATAGCTGCAGCACAACTTCTGCCCCCTTGTACTCCAGTCCTCCAGATATAAAGGCCAGCATTCCATTAGCCTTATTGATTATTTTCTGCACCTGTTCATGACACTTCAATGATCTATGTACCTGAACCCCAAAGTCCCTTTGGACATCCACTGTTTTTAACTTTTTACCATTTAGAAAGTACCCTGTTCCATCCTTTTTTGATCCAAAGTGGATGACCTCACATTTGTCTACATTGAATTCCATTTGCCACAGTTTTGCCCATTCACCTAATCTATCAATATCGCTTTGTAATTTTATGTTTTCATCTACACTGCTTACAATGCCACCAATCTTTGTGTCATCGGCAAACTTAGATATGAGACTTTCTCTGCCTTCATCTAAGTCGTTAATAAATATTGTGAATAATTGAGGCCCCAAGACAGATCCCTGCGGGACTCCACTAGTCACATCCTGCCAACGTGAGTACTTACCCATTATCCCTACTCTCTGTCGCCTTTAGCTCAGCCAATTTCCTAACCAAGTCCGTACTTTTCCCTCGATTCCATGGGCTTCTATCTTAGCTCACAGTCTCTTATGTGGGACCTTATCAAATGCCTTCTGGAAGTCCATATAAATAACATCCATTGACATTCCCATGTCCACTACTTTAGTCACCTCTTCAAAAAATTCAATCAGGTTTGTCAGGCACGACCTACCTTTCACAAATCCATGCTAGCTCTCTCTGATTAACTGAAAATTCTCGAGGTGTTCAGTCACTCTATCCTTAATTATAGACTCCAGCATTTTCCCCACAACAGATGTTAGGCTAACTGGTCTATAATTCCCCGGTTTCCCTCTCTCTTCTTTCTTAAAAAGCGGAGTGACGTGCAATTTTCCAATCTGGAGGGACAGTTCCTGAAACTGAAGAACTATGAAAGATTATAGTTAGGGCATCTGCAATGTGCTCACCTACTTCTTTTAAAACCCTGGGATGGAAACCATCTGGTCCTGGGGATTTGTCACTCTTTAGTGCTATTATTTTCTTCATTACTGTTGCTTTACTTATGTTAATTTTATGGAGTCCCTGTCCCCTATTCAATATTATTTTTCTTGGGATTTCCGGCATGCTATCTTCTTTTTCTATTGTAAATACTGACGCAAAGTAATTGTTCAACATGTCTGCCATTTCCCCATTGTCAATGACAATATCCCCACTTTCAGTTTTTAAGGGGCCAACACTGCTCCTGACCACCCTCCTCTTCCTAATATAACTATAACTATAAAAGTTCTTCGTATTGGTTTTGATATCCTTTGCTAGTTTCTTTTCATACTCTCTTTTTGTAGCTCTTACTATCTGTTTTGTGACCCTCTGTTGATCTTTGTATCTTTCCCATTCGCCAGGATCTGTGCCATTTTTTGCCTTTTTGTATGCCCTTTCCTTATTTCTTATACTGTCCCTTACCTCTTTAGTTGTCCATGGCTTTTTTTTTGGCAAGTAGAGGGAAGATATGGGTCACAGCATAAATGGAGCAGAAACTAGGTGGATCGGAATTCCAGCCCAAACCCCGGGTGGATATCACCTGTTGTGCCTCTCAACCCAGGAATTTCAGTCATATTAAAAAGCTAATGGGACTAAAAGTAGAAAAGTCACCTGGCTCACATGGTGTGCATCTCAGAATACTAAAGGAGGTTGGAGAGAAGATAATGGAGACACTAATCATAACTTTGCAAAAATCTTTGCGATGGGAATTGTGTCCAAGAACTGGACTAGAGGATGTCAAATGTTGCACCCCTGTTCAATAAAGAGGAAATAGAGGAGCTAGGGAATTACGGTTTGAATTGAGAGATGACTGAGGGACAGAAAGCCAAGTGTAAGGGTAAATGGATATTTCTCAAACTGGTGAGATGTGGACTGTAGTGTGCCCAAGGGATCTGTGCTGGGACCACTTTTGACTTTTGATATAGGGAAATGATTTTGACATAGGCAGAAGAGGAATAATATCAAAGTTTGTTGATGATACCAAATTAGAAGGCATGGTAATCTATGAGGAAGAATGCAGGAGGATATAAGCAGGTTAGCAGAGTGGGCAAATTGGTGGCAAATGCAGTTCAATTTAGATAAATGAGAAATGGCACATTAGGAGGAAAAAAGTAATGTGAAAGGAAATATATCCTAAATTATAAGAGTGGCTGAACAGAGAGATGCAGTGGTGCAGATACACGATTTGTAAAGGTGGGAATGCAGGCAGAGAAGGCTCAAGAGATTCTGAGTTCTATACATATCGGCAATGAATACAAAAGCAATGAAGCATTGTTGAATTTTTACGAAGCATTGGTTAGGTCATTGTTGTGTGGACCCCTTTATGGTAAGGATCTTAGAGCCATGGAAAGGGTACAGCAAAGATACGCTCGAACAATACCGGGAATTAGAAGTTATAATTATAAAATTAATCTTGGAAAAATTAAGGCTTTTTTCAGTGGAACAGAGAAGGTTAAGGGGGGACCTAACAAAAGGTTTGAAGAATTTGAAATATTCCAAGAGCGTAGTGAAAAATTGTATCCATTGGTTGGTGCATCAGTAACAATGGGGCATTGATTTTGGATTATCTCTAGAAGAATGAAACAGAAGTTAAGATAAACTTTTTTCATACAGAGAGTTATTAGAAGTTGGTGGCTATTGAGACAGAGAATAACATTATTTAAAAGAGAATTGGATAAGTTTTTGAAAAGCAAGAATTTAAAAAGATGTGGGGAAAGCAGAAGGAAATGGGATTAGAGGAATAGATCCAGCTGAAGGATGAGCACCAGAACAGGCCCAATGGCATCCTTCTGTGCTGTAATTTCCATGAATGGGCAGAAAATTTAACTGTATCAATTAGTCATCCGAGGTCGCCTGTAAGAATTCTTTGCTCGTTTTCCATTTTCCAACAGGAGCTTTTACTTTTCCAATCCTGCTACCTATGCATTATTCTAGCTTGTATGAAAGGTTCAAACCTCATTCTTTCCCTTTCCCCAGATCTGATACCATCGACACAAATACCACCTCAGATGTCAACATGTTCTTCGCAGTCTCCTCAATTCCCAATCCACATCTTCTTCCGGTTGGAAATTGAATCATGATCACCCTATCTTTAAGAAATATGATCCCTCCTATTCATCCAACCCTATTCCACTATTAACTTTACGTCGTTACGGAAGTTCCTGGTAACTCTGAAATCATCTTTATATTTCAGGTCTAATTGCCATCACACAGGGGTAAATGTCTGGCACAGAGCTTTTATGCACCAGCAACGCATACTGGAATTTTGGGAGCACGACCCCCATGATTTTCTGTCCACCTCTACACCTGAGGAAATAAGAAGTTCTCCCAGACTAATAGTGATACTGCTCTAAATCCAGCTGCGAGAAGTGCGTGAAAAATTGTCTAGAGTGACTTATGAGACAACTTTCCCTCCCTCGTCCTATAGAATACTGTCTCCATCAGACATAAAAATATGCATGGCCCCGAAGAGATCAAGAACTTGCCCCCACGTGGTCAGCTGCGGTCAAGAATTCTTGCCGTACCCCTCTGTGGCACTATGTCTACAGAGTGTTAAAATGCTATAACCAGCTGAGTGATCAAATTTAATTGACTGATGACACTATAAGATCCCGATTTGCATTTCAGTCTGAGAATTCAGCTGAAAAACGAATTGGAAAGTGTCAGCAAATAGGCACATAATCATCAAGTAAGGGTCAAAACTAGCTGCTTAAAACGCAAAAACAAAATACAGAAAAAAAAGCAATTGAAAACTTAGCAATACCATTAATGTAAGAACGAGACCATCAGTCACAAATAGTTAGCTATGACTTCACACTTATCCAGATGATCATGGTATTAAATTAAAGTGATCAAAGGTACATGCTCTCAACCACCATAACAGGACTTTTTCATGACCAATATCCCAGTTGTTATTAGCTTATTTAGCGATTGTGAAATAAACAGGATCACAGCAGTCGTGAGAGAGCATTCTGTTTAAGCCATGCTAAGTACGCAAATTATTTTTTTTGTAATTTTTAAAATTTTGTTGTCTCACCAATATTCTCCTCACCTTGCTGGGCTATGGTCACTATCTGTACCTCACCCAAGTGGTCACTGTTCATGTGTGAGCCTCAACAGTAAATGTTGACAGGCTGCTCAACCATGCAGGGGGGGAGGGGGCGCGATCCTGTCCTCACCTAACGTCCACTCACGTGCAGTTTCAGTAGTTGTTGATGATTAGTGATCAGGCGCGAAAACCCTGACCTGAGTTTCCCCTTCCTAACCCAAAGGTGCTAAGGCCAATAAGAGCACCCATACTGCCACCCCGGCCGAGAAGAGCTATCTCAGCATGGACAGGGGGATCAAATCTGGGACTTTTCTGGTCTGTATTGCTCAGCTACGTGCTGAGTGAATACATTTTAAAAATAAAAACAATTTTCTTTCGCTTTTTCTTTTCCCCTTCTCCGTTTTCCAGGATTTACCTGTTCTGGAGGATGTCATCTAGGATATCATGTGGAGCCACAGTGCTACACTGCGGGAAGGGGGGTGGGGAGGAGCCCTTCACTGCAGTGCTAAACATCACTGTCTGGGGAGCACAGTGTCTCATTTGGAAGCTGGAATTTGGTCTTGGTTTGCACCAGTCTGAGATTGTTGAGCAAATCCCGGCATATTCCTCACTCTACCATTACCAACAAGCCAGGGGATCAACCTGGTTCAATGAGGAGTGCAGAAGAGCATGCCAGGAGCAACGCCAGGCGTACCTAAAAATGAGGTGCCAACCTGGTGAAGTGACAACACGGGACCACATGCATGCTAAACAGTGGAAGCAACATGCTATAGACAGAGCTAAGCAATTCCACAACCAACGGATCAGATCAAAGCTCTGCAGTCCTGCCACATCCAGTCGTGAATGGCGGTGGACAATTAAACAACTAACGGGAGGAGCAGGCTCTGTAAACATCCCCATCCTCAGTGATGGCAGAGTCCAGCAAGTGAGTGCAAAAGACAAAGCTGAAGCATTTGCAACCATCTTCAGCCAGAAGTGCCGAGTGGATGATCCATCTCAGCCTCCTCCCTGTATCCCCACCATCACAGAAACCAGGCTTCAGCCAAATCGATTCACTCCACGTGATATCAAGAAACGGCTAAGTGCACTGGATACAGCAAAGGCTATGGGCCCAAACAACATCGGCTGTAGTGCTGAAGACTTGTGCTCCAGAACTAGCTGCGCCTCTAGCCAAACTGTTCCAGTACAGCTACAACACTGGCATGTACCCGACAACGTGGAAAATTGCCCAGGCATGCCTTGTCCACAAAAAGCAGGACAAATCCAATCCGGTCAATTACCGTCCCATCAGCCTACTCTCAATCATCAGCAAAGTGATGGAAGGTGTTGTCGACAGTGCTATCAAGCAGCACTTACTCACCAATGACCTGCTCACCGATGCTCAGTTTGGGTTCCGCCAGGACCACTCGGCTCCAGACCTCATTACAGCCTTGGTCCAAACATGGACAAAAGGGCTGAATTCCAGAGGTGAAGTGAGAGTGACTGCCCTTGATATCAAGGCAGCATTTGACCGAGTGTGGTACCAAGGAGCCCCAATAAAATTGAAGTCAATGGGAATCAGGGGAAAACTCTCCAGTTGCTGGAGTCATACCTAGCACAAAGGATAATGGTAGTGGTTGTTGGAGGCCAATCATCTCAGCCCCAGGATATTGCTGCAGGAGTTCCTCAGGGCAGTGTCCTAGGCCCAACCACCTTCAGCTGCTTCATCAATGACCATCCCTCCAACATAAGGTCAGAAATAGTGATGTTCGCTGATGATTGCACAGTGTTCAGTTCCATTCGCAACCCCTCAGATAATGAAGCAGTCCGTGCCCACATGCAGCAAGACCTGGACAACATCCAGGCTTGGGTTGATAAGTGGCAAGTAACATTCGCGCCAGACAAGTGCCAGGCAATGACCATCTCCAACAAGAGAGAGTCTAACCACCTCCCCTTGACATTCAACAGCATTACCATTGCCGAATCCCCCACCATCAACATCCTGGGTGTCACCATTGACCAGAAACGTAACTGGACCAGCCATATAAATACTGTGGCTGCAAGAGCAGGTCAGAGGCTTGGTATTCTGCGGCGTGTGACTCACCTCCTGACTCCCCAAAGCCTTTCCACCATCTACAAGGCACAAGTCAGGAGTGTGATGGACTACTCTCCACTTGCCTGGATGAGTGCAGCTCCAACAACACTCAAGAAGCTCGACACCATCCAGGACAAGGCAGCCTGCTTGATTGGTACCCCATCCACCACCTGAAACATTCACTCCCTTCACCACTGGCGCACTGTGGCTGCAGTGTGTACCATCCACAGGATGCACTGCAGCAACTCGCCAAGGCTTCTTCGATAGCATCTCCCAAACCTGTGACCTCTACCACCTAGAAGGACAAAGGCAGCAGGTACATGGGAACAACACCACCTGCACGTTCCCCTCCAAGTCACACACCATCCCGACTTGGAAATATATCGCCGTTCCTTCTTCGTCGCTGGATCAAAATCCTGGAACTCCCTTCCTAACAGCACTTTGGGAGAACCGTCACCACATGGACTGCAGCGGTTCGAGGTGGCAGCTCACCACCACCTTCTCAAGGCCAATTAGGGATGGGCAATAAATGCTGGCATTGCCCGCGACGCCCACATCCCATGAAGGAATAAAAAAAATAAAAGCATGGAAGAAACAAAAATCAGCATCACACTGGTATTATCACATTGCACCATGAATCACAACCATGGTATAAGCGTGTTTTATGTATCGTGCTTATTTTTCTAAAGCGCCCATTTTAGAGAGGAAACGATCACTGTGTGTACGATGTTACCAAGCACTTTTGTTGTCACCAGGTGACTTTTGTTTTCCACTTTCAGTTCTGTACGCTTGGTAATGATTTATCTCACATAAAACAAAGGTGCTTATGGAACAAAACAATATACAAGACAGACAGTATTGGAGAAAGCTTGATTTAGAAGACTTGTGTTGGAAGAGAGGGTGGTGCTGGGTGAAAATCTGACACATTGTGGTTACATTTGGTTTATTTTCTGGATCTGAGCAGCTAAATGTTACTGAGAAGAGCTGACACAGCAAAGCAGACTGATCATATACACCAAAAGATCTCATCAGTATATATAGAATCATAGAACGGTTACAGCACAGGAGGTCGGCTTTCGGCCCATCGAGCCCATGCCAGCTTTTTGTAAGAGCAATCCAGTTAGTCCCATTCCCTGCTCTTCCCCCGTCGACCTGCAAATTTTTTCCCTTCAAGTATTTATCCATTGCCTTTTTGAAAGCCACGATTGAACCAGCTTGGGTACGGTAGCATAGTGGTTATGTTACTGGGCTAGTAATCCAGAGGCCTGGACTAAAAATCCAGAGTCATGAGTTCAAATCCCGCCACGGCAGCTGGTGAATTTAAATTTAATTAATTAAATTCAATTAATTAAATAAAAATCTGGAATTAAAATACTAGTATCAGTAATGATGGCCATGAAACTACCGGATTGTCGTAAAAACCCATCTGGTTCACTAATGTCCTTCAGGGAAGGAAACCTGCCGCCCTTACCCGGTCTGGCCGATATGTGACTCCAGACCCACAGCAATGTGGTTGATTCTTAATTGCCCTCTGAAATGGCCGAGCAAGCCACTCAGTTGTACAATCTCGCTACGAAAAGTCATAATAAGAATAAAACCGGACGGACCACTAGGCACCGGACACGACAACGGCAAAACACCAAGCACAGTCGACCCTGCAAGGTCCTCCTTACTAACATCTGGGGACTTGTGCCAAAATTGGGAGAGCTGTCCCACAGACTAGTCAAGCAACAGCCTGACATAGCCATACTCACAGAATCATATTTTCAGCCAACGTCCCAGACTCTTCCATCACCATCCCTGGGTATGTCCTGTCCCACCGGCAGGACAGACCCACCAGAGGTGGCGGTACAGTGATATACAGTCAGGAGGGAGTGGCCCTGGGAGTCCTCAACATTGACTCTGGACCCCATGAAATCTCATGGCATCAGGTCAAACATGGGCAAGGAAACCTCCTGCTGATTACCACCTACCGTCCTCCCTCAGCTGATGAATCAGTCCTCCTCCATGTTGAGCACCACTTGGAGGAAGCACTGAGGGTAGCAAGGGCACAAAATGTACTCTGGGTGGGGGACTTCAATGTCCATCACCAAGAGTGGCTCGGTAGCACCACTACTGACCGAGCTGGCCGAGTCCTGAAGGACATAGCTGCTAGACTGGGCCTGCGGCAGGTGGTGAGCGAACCAACACGAAGGAAAAACTTACTTGACCTTTTTCTCACCAATCTACCTGTCGCAAATGCATCTGTCCATGACAGTATTGGTAGGAGTGACCACCACACAGTCCTCGTGGAGATGAAATCCCGTCTTCGCACTGAGGACATCATCCAACGTGTTGTGTGGCACTACCACCGTGCTAAATGGGATAGATTCAGAACAGATCTAGCAGCTCAAAACTGGGCATCCATGAGGCGCTGTGGGCCATCAGCAGCAGCAGAATTGTATTCCAGCACAATCTGTAACCTCATGGCCCGGCATATTCCTCACTCTACCATGACCAACAAGCCAGGGGATCAACCCTGGTTCAATGAGGAGTGTAGAAGAGCATGCCAGGAGCAGCACCAGGCGTACCTAAAAATGAGGTGCCAACCTGGTGAAGCTACAACTCAGGACTACATGCATGCTAAACAGCGGAAGCAACATGCTATAGACAGAGCTAAGCGATTCCACAACCAACGGATCAGATCAAAGCTCTGCAGTCCTGCCACATCCAGTCGTGAATGGTGGTGGACAATTAAACAACTAACGGGAGGAGGAGGCTCTGCAAACATCCCCATTCTCAATGATGGCGGAGTCCAGCACGTGAGTGCAAAAGACAAGGCTGAAGCGTTTGCAACCATCTTCAGCCAGAAGTGCCGAGTGGATAATCCATCTCAGCCTCCTCCCGATATCCCCACCATCACGGAAGCCAGTCTTCGGCCAATTCGATTCACTCCACGTGGTATCAAGAAACGGCTGAGTGCACTGGATACAGCAAAGGCTATGGGCCCCGACAACATCCCAGCTGTAGTGCTGAAGACTTGTGCTCCAGAACTAGCTGCGCCTCTAGCCAAGCTGTTCCAGTACAGCTACAACACTGGCATCCACCCGACAATGTGGAAAATTGCCCAGGTATGTCCTGTCCACAAAAAGCAGGACAAATCCAATCCGGCCAATTACCGCCCCATCAGTCTACTCTCAATCATCAGCAAAGTGATGGAAGGTGTCGTCGACAGTGCTATCAAGCGGCACTTACGCACCAATAACCTGCTCACCGATGCTCAGTTTGGGTTCCGCCAGGACCACTCGGCTCCAGACCTCATTACAGCCTTGGTCCAAACATGGACAAAAGAGCTGAATTCCAGAGGTGAAGTGAGAGTGACTGCCCTTGACATCAAGGCAGCATTTGACCGAGTGTGGCACCAAGGAGCCCTAGTAAAATTGAAGTCAATGGGAATCAGGGGGAAAACTCTCCAGTGGCTGGAGTCATACCTAGCACAAAGGAAGATGGTAGTGGTTGTTGGAGGCCAAGCATCTCAGCCCCAGGGCATTGCTGCAGGAGTTCCTCAGGGCAGTGTCCTAGGCCCAACCATCTTCAGCTGCTTCATCAATGACCTTCCATCCATCATAAGGTCAGAAATGGGGATGTTCGCTGATGACTGCACAGTGTTCAGTTCCATTCGCAACCCCTCAGATAATGAAGCAGTCCGAGCCCGCATGCAGCAAGACCTGGACAACATCCAGGCTTGGGCTGATAAGTGGCAAGTAACATTCGTGCCAGATAAGTGCCAGGCAATGACCATCTCCAACAAGAGAGAGTCTAACCACCTCCCCTTGACATTCAACGGCATTACCATCACCGAATCCCCCACCATCAACATCCTGGGTGTCACCACTGACCAGAAACTTAACTGGACCAGCCATATAAATACTGTGGCTGCGAGAGCAGGTCAGAGGCTGGGTATTCTGCGGCGAGTGACTCACCTCCTGACTCCCCAAAGCCTTTCCACCATCTACAAGGCACAAGTCAGGAGTGTGATGGAATACTCTCCACTTGCCTGGATGAGTGCAGCTCCAACAACACTCAAGAAACTCGACACCATCCAAGATAAAGCAGCCCGCTTGATTGGCACCCCATCCACCACCCTAAACATTCACTCCCTTCACCACCGGCGCACTGTGGCTGCAGTGTGCACCATCCACAGGATGCACTGCAGCAACTCGCCAAGGCTTCTTCGACAGCACGTCCCAAACCAGCGACCTCTACCACCTAGAAGGACAAGGGCAGCAGGCGCATGGGAACAACACCACCTGCACGTTCCCCTCCAAGTCACACACCATCCCGACTTGGAAATATATCGCCGTTCCTTCATTGTCGCTGGGTCAAAATCCTGGAACTCCCTTCCTAACAGCACTGTGGGAGAACCGTCACCACACGGACTGCAGCGGTTCAAGAAGGCGGCTCACCATCACCTTCTCAAGGGCAATTAGGGATGGGCAATAAATGCCGGCCTTGCCAGCGATGCCCACATCCCATGAACGAATAAAAAAAAAAGCTTCCACTTTCAGGCAGCGCATTCCTGATCATAACTACTGCCTAAAAAGTTTTTCCTCATGTCGCCTTTGGCTCTTTTGCCAAATATATTGAATATAAATTCTAAAAGTAAGGGACTATTTAATTTTACTTTTGAGTAACCAATGGATAGGGTTAGTACTATCCAGACACAGAAGTGAAAGGAGATGCTTACAGGTACCTGACTGGAGAGACTAAAATTCCCCGCAGGGCTCTTTCTCTTGCTGTACGTGCTGTTGGTGTTTCCTGCACTGCTGTTTGAGGTGCTGCTTGCTGAGTTCTTCCTCTTTCTCCGCTTGTTTGTCTGTTGTCTGGTCGGTTCTGCTGTACGAAACAGAACGAAAAAAACACAACCAAGAACCAGGTTCAG
This sequence comes from Heptranchias perlo, assembly GCF_035084215.1. Lineage (NCBI taxonomy): Eukaryota > Metazoa > Chordata > Chondrichthyes > Hexanchiformes > Hexanchidae > Heptranchias > Heptranchias perlo. Next base: position 108,272,460 of record NC_090325.1, on the reverse strand, counting down.
AGTTTCTGCATCAAACTAATGTCCCAGTGCTTGAGACTAATCATGTTTTTCCATTTCCTAACCTGTCAAATATGAGGAGCTGCTATGTCAAGTGTACATAAACTGCAGAATCCCTGCCGGTTGAACTATAATACATGGATACTATGTCCTGACATTCCCTCTAATCGCTCACTCCCTTTCTTGTGTTCATAAGCTTAAACAAGATGTAATTAATTTTACTAAATGGTTTTTAAATTCTCCCATCATCTAAGGCCACTAAAGTGAGTGGCTCAAACAGATTATTGAAGATCACCATCCTTTTGCTTCCTGGATGTTTATTTGGAATGGTCAGTGATTTTAACCAGTATTGGTCAAGTGGGTATCAGTACCCAATTGGTACAAGTTGGCTTCAAAATCCTAACTAGGTAAGGATAGGCATCTGGAAAGGACAAAAGTGCTGATTTCCCCTTGATTAAATGGATCTTCTAGTTGACTGAATCCATAGCTGATATCAGTTTACGGCTCTGTGGTAACTTCCTGACTTTTTCCTACTGGGCAGCAGAGTTTAAAAAAGAGTTTGATTTGGAGGGATGAGTAGTTTGATTTGATGGTACTTTCCTTCCTCCATGAGGTGATGCATTTTGGTAGATCGAATCGGGCCAGGACCTACTCCGTTAATGGTAGGGCGTTGGGGAGAGTTATAGAACAAAGAGATCTTGGAGTACAGGTTCATAGCTCCTTGAAAGTGGAGTCACAGGTGGATAGGGTGGTAAAGAAGGCATTCAGCATGCTTGGTTTCATTGGTCAGAACATTGAATACAGGAGTTGGGATGTATTGTTGAAGTTGTACAAGACATTAGTAAGGCCACACTTGGAGTACTGTGTACAGTTCTGGTCACCCTATTATAGAAAGGATATTATTAAACTAGAAAGAGTGCAGAAAAGATTTACTAGGATGCTACCGGGACTTGATGGTTTGACTTATAGGGAGAGGTTGGATAGACTGAGACTTTTTTCCCTGGAGAGTAGAAGGTTTAGGGGTGATCTTATAGAAGTCTATAAAATAATGAGGGGCATAAATAAGGTAGATAGTCAAAATCTTTTCCCAAAGGTAGGGGAGTCTATAATGAGGGGGCATAGATTTAAGGTGAGAGGGGAGAGATACAAAAGGGTCCAGAGGGGCAATTTTTTCACTCAAAGGGTGGTGAGTGTCTGGAACGAGCTGCCAGAGGCAGTAGTAGAGGCGGGTACAATTTTGTCTTTTAAAAAGCATTTGGACAGTTACATGGGTAAGATGGGCACAGAGGGATGTGGGCCAACTGCAGGCAATTGGGACTAGCTTAGTGGTATAAACTGGGCGACATGGACATGTTGGGCCGAAGGGCCTGTTTCCATGTTGTAAACTTCTATGATTCTATGATAATTTCTCATCTTTAATACAGTTTTCAGACTAAGTGGGAATACAATTTATTATCTGACCAGTGAAAATGCAGAGACTGTAGTTTAGAGAATATCCTTTATTGGTATTCCTTTAGGCTTATTTTAAACAGAGAAAAAATATAGAATGAGAAAAGGCCATTCAGCCCATTGAGCTTTCTTCTTCCATCAATTTACAACTTACACCATTGTGGACGTGCCTCAGTTTCGTTAATGCCCTGAGGGAGGTGAATAATAGTGAGAAAACTTCCAAAGGAGACAGTACTGTGTGACATTTCTCCCGACCTTCCCTCAACGATAGTCAAGCAAAACTCCAGAATATCAGCCTAACACTGCAATCTACAATACTCAGCCCCGACCACTTACAACCTACACGTGATGTTTCCATGCTCCCAATAAGACTGATATGTAACTGAATATTACTATGCTTCCTTACAAAAGTCAATCTGTTCTTCACATTCATCCAGCTCTCTTTTTAAAGGAGTTGTTTCAAAATAGTATTGAATACTTTTGATGAGCGTTTATTCCACATATCTGCTACTCTGTGAGGGAAAACATTATAATCTCTCGTCTTGTCAAATTTTGCAACTGTGTCCTTCAGTTCTGTTTACAGTTTAAATTAAGTAATCTCCTTACTTCTACATTATCCATGCTTCTCAATCATATTCCTTTCAAATTTACTTTCTCCACTGAAAACAAATTCACTTTTGAGAACCTTTCCTCATGACAATGCCCTAATTTCCTAAATTATTCTTTCTGCTCTTCTCTAAACTCTCTTCCTTATTTGTTCACTTCCAAATTTCAATCAAGTGGGAAAATAAACAGGTGTTGGTTTTGCCCTTCCCCAATGACATCCCACCTGAAGTCCTGGCTGAAAAGTACCAAAATGTATGTGACTGCCAAAACTGAGTCTCAAGCTTGGAACCACAGGTGTGTCCCAAGGCCAACTATGGGAGAAGATTTCCTCTGGTTGCTGTGTAATAATAACAATGTAAAGATTTCCTCCGGTCGCTATTTCTAGCAAAACTGTAAACCCGTTCTTCTAGAACGCTTTTGCAATTTCACTAGAAATAGAAACATAGGAAATTTTCCCGCTGTGTGTTTACGATGTTACCAGAGAAAATCATCCTCCATATGTACTTTGTCGAGGGACAACTATAAGTAACGTGTTGATTAATCGATGTGGAAAAGATAGTTACAAGGCTGTGGTCCAAATCTTGGCATCTAGATGCTGTCATATGGACTGTGAAAACTGTGTTTAAAGGTTGATCTTTATCTAAAATTTGACTAAGTTTGGCATCAACCATTTAACATAAATTTAATCTTAACTTGCTGTTTTCAGTTAGTGGTAAACATGAAGCCTGAAGTGGCAGTTGGTCACCGAGTTAATTAGGTGACTGGTTAGAACTGGTAATCGACTGTCAGCTGGGGCTGACTCAGGTGATTGGCATTCCAGCTAGCGTAAATTCAGAAGGGTTTTGCTAACACACGGTGTAGCAGCTATCGACGGAGTCTGGTTTCGACAGAGTCGATAAGTGGGAATTTGGTGAGTGCGGGGATTTGGTGCATTAAGGGGTGAGGTGCATTTGATTAGTCAGCGGAGAGGAGCGTACCGAGAGCGGAGAGGAGCGTACCGAGAGCGGAGAGGAGCGTACCGAGAGCGGAGAGGAGCGTACCGAGAGCGGGTCACAGCAACAACAAAACATAACCGCAGTGTGACGTCACAGGTAAGGCAGGTAGGTGGTTGGTGGTGAGTATCTCTTCTGTTTTCTTCTTTCTTAGGACTGTGGGCTAAGTAACTTTTTGCATAAAACTAAATTAAAAAAAAAACTAAACTTAATTTAGTTATAGCAAGGAGTGTTTTTTAGTGAATCAAGGTCCCTGGTGCAGTTAACATTCTCTAAATTAAGAGTAATTTAAAGGAGTAACTAACGAGCTTAATCTAAGGCAAATCATGGCAGCAGAGCTCGCACCCATGATATGCTTCTCCTGCACTATGTGGAAATTCATGGACACGACCGGTGTCCCTGGCGACCATGCGTGCAGGAATTGTGTCCAGCTGCAGCTACTGGCTAACCGCATTTCGGAGCTGGAGCTGCGGGTGGATTCACTGTGGAGCGTCCACGATGCTGAGATTATCATGGATAGCACGTTCAGTGAGGTGGTCACACCGCAGATAAAGATTACGCAGGCAGAAAGGAAATGGGTGACCACCATGCAGAGTAAAAGGACTAGGCAGGTAGAGCAGGAGTCCCCTGGGGCCATCTCCCTCTCAAACAGATATTCCGTTTTGGATATTGTTGGGGGAGATGGTTTATCAGGGGAATGCAGCAAGAGCCAAGACCGTGGCACCGCGAGTGACTCAGCTGCACAGGAGGGGAGGAAAAAGAATGGGAGACTAATAGTGATAGGGGATTCCATCGTAAGGGGAACAGATAGGCGTTTCTGCGGCCGCAGACGTGACTCCGGGATGATATGTTGGCTCCCTGGTGCCAGGGTCAAGGATGTCACGGCGCGGCTGCAGGACATTCTGAAGGGGGAGGGTGAATAGCCAGAGGTCATGGTTCATATCGGTACCAACGACATTGGTAAAAAAAGGGATGAGGTCCTGCAAGCAGAATATAGGGAGTTAGGAAATAAATTAAAAAGCAGGACCTCTAAGGTAGTAATCTCAGGAATACTCCCAGTGCCACGTGCTAGCGAGAGGAGAAATAGGAGAATAGACCAGATGAATGCATGGCTTGAGAGATGGTGGAGGAGGGAGGGGTTTAAATTCATGAGGCATTGGGACCGATTCTGGGAAAGGCGGGACCTGTACAAGCTGGACGGGTTGCACCCAAGCAGAACCAGGACCAATATCCTCACGGGTGCATTTGATAGTTCTGTTGGCGAGGGTTTAAACTCGTATGGCAGGGGGATGGGAACCAAAGGGCAGGTACAGATAGGACAAATTCAGACCAGGAAACAGGAAGGACAAGAGCAGCAGGCACATGGGAACAACACCACTGGCACGTTCCCCTCCAAGTCACACACCATCCCGACTTGGAAATATATCGCCGTTCCTTCATTGTCGCTGGGTCAAAATCCTGGAACTCCCTTCCTAACAGCACTGTGGGAGAACCGTCACCACACGGACTGCAGCGGTTCAAGAAGGCGGCTCACCACCACCTTCTCAAGGGCAATTAGGGATGGGCAATAAATGCTGGCCTCGCCAGCGACGCCCACATCCCGTGAACGAATAAAAAAAAAGTTAGTGACGTAGTTAGCGACTCAGAAAGGCAAAAGAAGCAAAGGTTAAATAGTGTTCAGCATAGGAATTTGATGGAGTTAAAGGGTATATACTTCAATGCAAGGAGTATTACAAACAAAGCAAATGAGCTAAGGGCACAAGTAGACACATGGCAACATGATATCATCACAATAACGGAAAACTGACTTAAAGAGGGGGATAATTGGCAGCTCAATATCTCTGGATATAGAGTTTTCAGGCAGGATAGAGTGGGTGATAAAAAAGGAGGGGGGTAGCATTATTGGTTAAAGAATCAATTACAGTTGTGAGAAGGGATGATATGCTAAATGGATCATCAATCGAGACCATATGGGTTGAGCTAAGAAATAAAAAAGGGGCAGTCACACTACTAGGAGTGTACGTACTATAGACCCCCGAATAGCGAAAGGGAGATAGAAGAACAAATATGTAGGCAAATTTCTGAGTGCAAAAATAAGAGGGCAATAATAGAAGGGGACTTCAACTGCCCTAACATCAACTGGGATTCAAACAGTGTGAGGGGCACAGAGGGCGCAAAAGTCTTGATCGGTGTCCAGGAGAACTTTTTTGCCAGTAGCAAGATTAAAGAAAACCCAAAGATATTTTATCAGTACATTAAGAACAAGAGGATAGCTAAGGAAAAGGTGGGACCTATCAGGGATGATAAGGGCAACTTGTGTGTAGAAGCAGAGGATGTGGGTAGGGTTTTAAATGAATATTTTGTCTCCGTATTCACAAAGGAAAGGGATGATCCGGACATAGTAGTTAAAGAGGAGAGGTGTGAAATATTGGATAAGGTAAACATAACAAGAGGAAGTACTAGAAGGACTGGAATCCTTGAAAGTTGATAAGTCACCAGGGCCGGATAGATTGTTTCCTAGGCTATTGAAGGAAGCCAGGGAGGAAATAGTGGATGCTCTGAGGATTATTTTCTAATCCTCACTAGATACAGGGGTGGTACTGGAGGACCGGAAGGCTGCAAACATAGTACCATTGTTTAAAAAGGGTACGAGGGAAAGGCCAAACAATTATAGGTCGGCCAGTCTTACCTTGGTAGTGGGCAAACTATTAGAATCAATACTGAGAGATAGGATAAACTGTCACTTGGAAAGGCATGGTTTAATCAGGGATAGTCAGCATGGATTTGTTCAGGGAAGGTCATGCCTTACAAATCGGAGTGAATTCTTTGAGGAAGTGACAAGGAGGATTGATGAGGGTAATGCAGTGGATGTTGTCTACATGGATTTTAGTAAGGCATTTGACAAGGTCCCACATGGCAGACTGGTCAGAAAGGTAAAAGCCATTGGGATACAGGGAAATGTGGCGAATTGGATCCAAAATTGGCTCAGTAACAGGAAAGAAAGGGTAAAAGTCGATGGATGTCTTTGCGAATGGAAATCCGTTTCCAGTGGTGTGCCACAGGGCTCAGTGTTGGGTCCCTTGCTGTTTGTGGTACATATTAATGATTTGGACTTGAATGTAGGGGGCATGATTGGAAAATTTGCAGACGACAGAAAAATTGGCCGTGTAGTTGATAGTGAAGAGGATAGCTGTAAACTCCAAGAAGATATCAATGGGTTGGTGGAGTGGGTGGAAAAGTGGCAAATGGAGTTCAACCCGGAGAAGTGTGAGGTAATGCACTTAGGGAGGGCAAACACTAAAAGTGAATACGCAGTAAACGGGAATATATATTGAGAGGGGTAGAGGAAGTGAGAGACCTTGGAGTGCATGTGCACAGGTCACTGAAGGTGGCAGTACAGGTAGATAAGGTTGTGAAGAAAGCATACGGAATGCTCTCAGTTATTTGCCAAGGTATAGAATACAAAAGCAGGGATGTAATGATGGAACTGTATAAAATGCTGGTAAGGCCACAGCTGGAGTATTGTGCGCAGTTCTGGTCACTACATTACAGGAAGGACGTAATTGCTCTGGAGAGAGTGCAGAGAAGATTTACAAGAATGTTGCCAGGGCTTGAAAATTGCAGCTGCAAGGAGAGATTGGATAGCCTGGGGTTGTTTTCCTTGGAGCAGAGGAGGCTGAGGGGAGACTTGATTAAGGTGTACAAAATTATGAGGGGCCTAGATAGAGTAGACAGGAAGTACCTGTTTCCCCTAGCGGAGAGTTCAAGAACTAGAGGTCATAGATTTAAGCTGATTGGCGGAAGGATTAGAGGGGACATGAGGAAAAACTTTTTTACCCAGAAGGTGGTGGGTGTGTGGAATTCGCTGCCCGAATTGGTGGTAGAGGCAGGGACCCTCAAAAAGTACCTGGATCTGCACCTAAAGTGCTGTAAGTTGCAGGGCTATGGACCAGGTGCTGGAAGGTAGGATTAGAATGGGCATCTCGTTGTTCTTCGAGCCGGCGCGGACACAATGGGCCAAATGGCCCTCTTCAGTGCTGTATCTTTTCAATGGTTCGATGAAAACCACCTGAACCCCCAAGATTGGACTAGCCTCATTATTCCCTCCCCATCTTTGTTACTTTATATAATATATACTTTGAATGACTTCATGGAATCATAGAAAGGTTACAGCATGGAAGGCGGCCATTCGGCCCATCGTGTCCGTGCCGGCTCTATGCAAGAGCAATCCAGCTAGTCCCACTCCCCCACCCTATTCCCGTAGCCCTGCAAATTTTTCCCTTTCAAGTAGTTATCCAGTTCCCTTTTGAAAGCCGTGATTGAATCTGCCTCCACCACCCCCTCAGGCAGTGCAGTCCAGATCCTAACCACTCGCGGTGTAAAAAAGTTTTTCCCCATGACACCTTTGGTTCTTTTGCCAATCACCTTAAATCTATGTCCTTTGGTTTTTGACCCTTCCGCCAATGGGAACAGTTTCTCTCTATCTACTCTGTCTACACCTTTCATGATTTTGAATACCTCCATCAAAGCTCTCACAACCTTCTCTGTTCCAAGGAGAACAACCCCAGCTTCTCCAGTCTATCCACGTAACTAAAGTCCCTCATCCCTGGAATCATTCCAGTAAATCTCTTCTGCACCCTCTCTAAGGCCTTCACATCTTTCCTAAAGTGCGGTGCCCAGAACTGGACATAATACTCCAGTTGTGGCCGAACCAGCGTTAAATAAAGGGTCATCATGACTTCCTTGCTTTTGTACTTTATGCCTCTATTTATAAAGCCCAGGATCCCATATGCTTTTTTAAACCGCTTTCTCAACCTGCTCTGCCACCTTCAACAATTTGTGTACATATACCCTAAGATCTGTCTGTTCCTGTACACCTTTTAGAATTGTGCCCTTCAGTTCATATTGCCTCTCCTCATTTTTCCTACCGAAATGTATTGCTTCGCATTTTTCTGCGTTAAATTTCATCTGCCATGTGTCCGCCTATGCCATCAGCTTGTCTATATCCTCTTGAAGTCTAACACTATCCTCCTCACTGTTTATTACCCTTCCAAGTTTTGTGTCATCTGCAAATTTGGAAATTGCGCCCTGTACACCCAAGTCCAAGCCATTAATATATATCAAGAAAAGCAACAGTCCTAACACCGACCTCTGGGGAACACCACTGTATACCTTCCTCCATTCCGAAAAACAACCGTTCACCACTATACTCTGTTTCCTGTAACTTAGTCAATTCCGTATCCATGCTGCTACTGCCCCTTTCATTCCATGGGCTTCAATCTTGATGACAAGCCTATTATACGGCTCTTTATCAAACGTCTTTTGAAAATTCATATACACCACATCAACTCCATTGCCCTCATCGACCCTCTCTGTTACCTCATGAAAAATAATTAAATGTTGTTTTCTTACCGTTATGCGCTGGGCGTGCTGAGCGAGGTTGTGGGGTTGAGGCGGTGTGACGTAGGAGAAAGGGTATAACAGCTGATTGTGAGGTTCGACCTGAAGAATTACAGCATCATGTGACAGGTATTTTTCTCTTATGTGGTTGTTATTTGCAGCAGTTTTACCGGTTCATATACGATGTAGTATATATTACATAATTATTTTGTAATTTTTGAGAGAGAATGCATTTCCTCTATTTTTCTCGTCAGTCTCCGGCCCTTCCAAGCCACTTACCTCCTGTGGCCAAAAGGCCAGGCAAGTGACCGGTTCCCAGCCTTTGCTACTGCCATTCTGAGCAAGCCACCCAGAGGTGCTTAAGAATGGTCCAGGGACAGCAGTCCCTCCGATTTTCCCTCCACTTCTGTGGGGAGGCATCTGCCCTCCGCTCAGCGCCTCTCCACAGCAGCACAGCTGAGATCGGAAGTCTAGCAGATTGGGGGATTGAATCCTTCATCCCACCACCGCTGTGACGTAGTGCACTGGCACCCTAACGTGCTGCGTCACCACGCCGCTTGTTGCATTATAAGATTATACAGTACTCAAATCACGACGTCGTCCATACTTGCAGGTATAAGACAAATGCACAATGGGAATAGTTCACAAACTAACTGCTTTAATAATAGACTAGATTTACTCCACAGTAATGTAAATTATGTGAAGAGTAAAACAATGGCGAGTAATCTAACAGTCTGAAGGTGCTACATAACTAAAAACAATCAGAATCAGCCCTTCTATCAGACTAGAGATATTACATTACCAAAGGGTTACAAAAACATTGGACTTCTCTTCTTTGACATTTACCAAATGGACTATAACCATTTAGGGCAGTCAGTTTAACCTCGATGGTGGGGAAACTTTTGAAAACGATAATCCGGGACAGAATTAACAGTCACTTGGACTAGTGTGGATTGATTAGGGAAAGCCAGAATGGATTTGTTAAAGGCAAATCGTGTTTAACCAACTTGATAGAGTTTTTTGGTGAGGTAACAGAGAGGGTAGATGAGGGCAATGCATTTGATGTGGTAAATATGGTTTTTCAAAAAGCGTTTGATAAAGTGCCACATGGTAGGCTTGCTATTAAGATTGAGGCCCAAGGAATAAAGGGGGCAATAGCAACATGGATACAGAATTGGCTAAATGACAGGAAACAGAGAGTAGTGGTGAACGGTTGTTTTTTGGACTGGAGGGAGGTACAGTGGTGTTCCCCAGGGGTCAGTACTGGGACCACTGCTTCTCTTGATATGTATTAATGACTTGGGCTTGGGAGTACAGGACACAATTTCAAAATTTGCGGATGACACAAAACTTGGAAGGGTAGTGAACAGTGAGGAGGATAGTGATAGACTTCAAGAGGATATAGACACTCTGATGGCATGGACGGACACGTGGCAGATGACGTTTAATGCAGAAAAATGCGAGGTGATGCATTTCAGTAGGAAAAATGAGGAGAGGCAATATAAACTAGAGGGCACAATTCTAAAAGGGGTGGAGGAACAGAGGGATCTGGGGGAATATGTGCATAAATCATTGAAGGTGGCAGGACAAGTTGGAGAAAGTGGTTAAAAAAGCATACGGGATCCTGGGTTTTACAAATAGAGGCATAGAGTATAAAAGCAAGGAAGTCATGATGGACCTTTATAAAACACTGGTTTGGCCACAACTGGAGTATTGTGTCCAGTTCTGGGCACTGCACTTTAGGAAGGATGTGAAAGCCTTAGAGAGGGTGCAGAGGAGATTTACGAGGATGATTCCAGGAATGAGGGACTTAAATTACGTGGATATACTGGAGAATCTGGGATTGTACTCCTTGGAACAGAGAAGGTTGCCGGGAGATTTGATAAGAGATATTCAAAATCATGAAGTGTCTGGAGAGAGTAGATAGAGAGAAACTGTTCCCATTGGCGGAAGGGTCAGGCACCAGAGGGTATAGATTTAAGGTGATTGGCAAACGAACCAAAGGTGATATGAGGAAAAACGTTTTTACACAGAGAGTGGTTAGGATCTGGAATGCACTGCCCGAGGGAGTGGTGGAGGCAGATTCAATTATGGCCTTCAAAAGTTAACTGGATAAGTACTTGAAATGAAAAAATGAGCAGGGCTACGGGGATAGGGCGGGGCAGTGGGACTAGCTAGATTGCTCATGTATAGAGCTGGCGCGGACTCGATGGGCCGAATGGCCTCCATCCATGCTGTTACCTTCTATGATTCTAACCTTGATACTGCGAAAATGCTCTTGGCATGATTCTCTCTCTCGATGGGAGCACTAATTAGATAATCAGGTCGGGAGGTCAGCCAGCCTAGTTCGTCGTACTCCCAATATTTTGGGATTGTGCTGACTTCTGCAGTCAGTTCTCTGATCCATGCTCCTGTTGTGCAAGACTCTGTGCTAGGAGTGGAGTCTTGAAAATTTGGGGCTTCTATCATAAGAACATAAGAAATAGGAACAGGAGTAGGCCATCTGGCCCCTCGAGCCTGCTCCGTCATTCAACAAGATCTTGGCTGATCTTCTACCTCGACGCCATTTTCCTGCACTCTCTCCATATCCCTTGATGCCTTCAATATCTAGAATCTTTCAATCTCTGTTTTGAATGTACTCAATGACTGAGTCTCCACAGTCCTCTGGGATAGAGAATTCCAAAGATTCACCACCCTCTGAGTGAAGAAATTTCTCCTCATCTCAATCCTAAATGGCCTACCCCTTATTCTGAGACTGGCGACCCCTGGTTCTAGACTCCCCAGCCAGGGGAAACATCCTCCCTGCATCTACCCTGTCGAGCCCTGTAAGAATTTTGTATGTTTCAATGAGATCACCTCATTCTTCTAAACTCTCGAGAATACAGGCCTAGTTTACTCAATCTCTCCTCATACGACAATCCCGCCATCCCAGGAATCAGTCTGGTGAACCTTCGTTGCACACTCTCTATGGCAAGTATATCCTTTCTTAGGTAAGGAGACCAAAATTGTACACAATATTCCAGGTGCAGTCTCACCATGGCCCTATATAATTGCAGTAAGACATCTTTACTCCTGTACTCAAATCCTCTTGTAATAAAGGCCAACATACCATTTGCCTTCCTAATTGCTTGCTGCACCTGCATGTTAGCTTTCAGTGACTCATGTATAAGGACACTCAAGTCCCTTTGAACATCAACATTTTCCAATCTCTCACCATTTAAAAAATACTCTGCATTTCTGTTTTTCCTACCAAAGTGGATAACTTCACATTTTTCCACATTATATTCCATCTGCCATGTTCTTGCCCACTCACTTAGCCTGTCTATATACCCTTGAAGCCTCTTTACATCCTCCTCACAACTCATATTCCCACCTCGTTTTGTGTCATCAGCAAACGTGGAAATATTACATTTGGTCCCCTCATCCACATCATTGATATAGATTGTGAGTAGCTAGGGCCCAAACATCGATCCCTGCGGTATCCCACTAGTCACAGTCCGCCAACCTAAAAAAGACCCGTTTATTCCTACTCTCTGTTTTCTGTCTGTTAACCAATTCTCAATCCATGCCAGTATATTACCCCCAATTCCATGTGCTCTAACTTTGTTCACCAGCCTCCTGTGTGGGACCTCATCGAAAACCTTCTGAAAATCCAAATACACCACATCCACTGGTTCCCCCTTATCTATTCTACGAGTTACATCCTCAAAGAACTCCAATAGGTTTGTCAAACATGATTTCCCTTTCATAAATCCATGTTGACTCTGCCAAATCCTATTATTATTTTCTAAGTGTCCTGTTATGATATCATTTATAATAGATTCTAGCATTTTCCCTACTACTGATGTCAGGCTAACAGGTCTGCAGTTCTCTGTTTTCTTTCTCCCTCCTTTCTGAAATAGTGGAACTCACTGCAAGTGAATAGATACTTCAAGCCTCTTGATTTCACCTTATTTATTGCCTTTTTTGAATGAAGGTTCTTTATACTGTTGTGCTGATTAAATAACCTTGCCTTATTCACAACAGCAGATTTACATGTTACACTGGCTGTTAGTCAGGGCATTCTGCTTGCCTCTTGAGCACAGTTTAGAAGGAAACTGAAGTAACTGATGACAGCCCTGATTGGCATGCCAACTTCTGCAGAAGATTTAAAAAAATCATGGGAATTAAGTAATTTAAGGGAAGCAAAATGCAGAGGAATGCTTGATTCAAAATATTCTCCCTTTTTATATTGCAAAATTTAACTCTTACCACATATTTCTTTGAACATGTGACATATATCTTGGGACTATCCTGGAGCAGAATATTGCAAACAACAGGGGATGCGCAATTTCAGACCACCATGTTTCCTGGGATCAGGCAGTGAGTCACCATCCCCTGTTGTTCGGAATGGAGACTCCCCAAGATGTATGGGAATTCTCCTCATACCCGTTAATTCAAAGTTGTTTCTTGTTTTAAAAAAATTCGAATTGTCCAGTAGTACAAATTAAGTAATTTTAATAAACCAGTGCAGGGTACATTTTATTTGCATGACTTCAATTTGAATTAACAGATAATTCGAATTAAGCAACTTTGAATTAACAGTCGGCTGTATTTGGTATCACTGCAGTGGCGTCGTGGGAAGGAGACACTAATTGAGAGTCTCCATGTGGGTGAAGATATGTCTGGTAAGACTATTATTCTTTCTCTATAAAATGGGAGAATACACTTACCCTCCCATTTAAAAAAAAATGCAGAGAGGGATATGATACATGAAGATGCTTTGCTGACCATGGGAAAAAATACAACACATCAGAAGAGAAGGCAGAGATCTTTCCAAGTGCAGTAAACAAAACATGGTTTTCTGTCATATGTTGTGCACTTCTTAAAATTTGCATTAATGTAGAACCATGAATATTACTGTAGCCATTTTCTAGATTATGTTATCAATTCAAGTGTGTAATGTAGCTCATATGACAACTACTGCATATTTACCTGCACGGTTGAACATGTGATATGGAGACACAAGGGTGCATTAAATATAATGGGTCCCTAGAAAGAGTGTGGTGCTTTATCGATCAGTATCTTTGATACTGTGTTAACTGTGAGGAACTGAAAAAAATGCACAATTGGAGCACTGTCTGACTTCATTGTGACTATTCTTCTCCAGTTATCTGCAAATATATATTTAATTAAACGAGGTACATTGTCAGCCTACCTGGAGGTGCCACCATCCGCTGCCATTTCTGGAATAAGCAGGTTTTCAGACAGTCTCTTGGGCTGATATTGTACGTTTTATGTCTGGACATCAGTTCTTGCATTGGCTCCAGTATAACACACAACTGGAAAAATGAGCACAAATGATGTACTATTACACTAACTCATTAGTTGTGTTTAAAAATTAGAAAAAGCTAACATATTTAAGCAGATCAGAGTGCCTCTGAATAAACTGTCACACAGGCCAATACTGTTACAAAAACATTCCCTCTCACAGTTTATACAAAGGATAAATGTAAGGAATCTTACAATACCAGGTCATAGTCCAACAATTTTATTTTAAAATCACAAGCTTGTGATTTTAAAACAAAATTGTTGGATTTTTACCTGGTGTTGTAAGATTCCTTACATTTGTCCACCCCAGTCCATCACCGGCATCTCCACATCATCATGTACAAAGGATAGTTATTTTGCTATATCCTTGATTGGTCTGAAATTATCTGAGGGCTCTAGTGGTTGTTCATTGTTTAAATATTGTGTGTTTAAGTCTTCAACTTGTAATATTAATGGCCACTGTACTGTTGATTAAAATTGCTTAAAACTGGTAGCAATTTCAAAAAGACAGCCAGGGGCAAATGGGTGGTACAATGATTCAAATCCAGCCCAGATTCTTTTGGAGGAAGTTTCTCCAAAACTGTGGAGGTTTGTTACAAAACTTATACATATGTCTTATACATCCCCTTTTGATTCCACTTCCTCTTTGGTCTCTACTCAATATAAGAGGGAAATTCCATGGGAAGTAATTTTGGTTTTAGGTGCTTCCCCTTTTACAAATGAAAGTAATAGGCCTTGCCATAAATTTCTTTGACAATTTTTTAAAAAAACATCAATTTTATTGAGGACAATACGGATGCATTTACACAACGATGGTAATGTTGGTGCAAATCTGTTTCACTTTGCACTGAGACTAAATCGTAGCTCAAATCTGGAGTTAGAAGCCCACTTCAAGTGAGGTTCGTTCCTTCCTTCCTTCAGAAAATCTTTCCCTCTCAGCTAGGCTGGTCTGGTAACATAAGTTGTGAGGAGTGTCCTTGTGTGTGTCTCTAAGTGGCTTCATTGCAAACAGCATGTGGGAGAAGGATTGTAATATCAAACAGGCCTGAGAGCTGCGCTGGAGCTTTCCCAGAGTGGTCTCCTGGAGTTGGGCAGCTCCAAAGCAGTTGTCAGGCCGGTTTGAGGTTATGACCCCGACTCTTTGCTACTTTAGGGCACACTAGGATGACCTTATAATAATTAACCATTGATTATGGGGTTGTCCCAGTGTGCTCCAGAGTTGGTCCATTGCAAACAGTAGAACAATGACATAGGGAGTGAGATATTACTCAAAGGTTCCCAGGTCAGCAAGAAAACTGATTTTTTTTCAAACTATCACAGAAAGTTATAGTGAGACTATTGTTTCCTTCTATAAAAAGGGTGAGTACTTCAACAAAATGTTTTCCCTGTGACTTTCCTTCCACTTTTAAGTTTCCAGATTTGCAAAAGGAAACAAAAATAGTGTAGCATTTGGATAAAATACGCACAAAATTATGGTTCTATTAAATTTTCAATATACTTCCCTAAGGGCAGGTACACGTCACCAGCAAAGCGCCTCAGTTCTGACTTCAGGGCAGCATTTCCTTCTGTACTAATATGTTTCCATTTCCCTCATCAACCATTCTGAATGAGATTCACTAAGATTACATTTCCCTCACTAAGCCTCTGAATGGGATTGATAATTAGTGTGGGGACTTATGTGTTGTGGCCTCACACACGTTAGGAGAAAATTGAGACCTACTCTTTTAAACATTTTGAACCTTTGGGGCCATCTGACAAAGGACATTTTGCTCAATTAAGTCTGGGCTGATGTGAATCTATTTACCAGAGGTGGAAGATCAATGTTCCAAACCCACCACGTGACCCAGCCCCTCCAATAATCATAATCTTAATGTATATATCTTAAGGTACAATCATCTAATCTTCCCTTTTTTTTCTTCCCTTTCCAGTCCTACCAGGTCATGCATTTCCTGAAGCCAAAGGGGCTCAGAGCTTCCAATTTCCACTCCTCCCTTGTGAAGGAATGCCTACTCTCTCCACAGCAGTGCAGCTGAGATCAGGAGTTCGACAGAGGAGTGAAACTGAACCTGCACCTCTCAGTCTCTGACATGGTGCAGTGGTGCTCCAGGCTACATAACACAAATCTTGAATGGCATATCTCCAGTTAATAATGGATACACATTCTGTTCTTTTCAGAATGAACAGTAAATAGTATGATGATACAGTCACTAGTAAGCTGCACTTGCTCACAAGTCAGTCAAACCTTAGCAGACAACAATAAAATCTGCATCTCTTTCACACAATATAAATGCAAAGTTACAACCAAATTCCACTTATCAACATTTCTTGTGAGATGAATAGAAAGCAAACTAATTCTACATTAATAGGTATAACGTAACGAAGAAGCTAAAAGCTGTGTCTCATTATCACTTTTTTGTAAATAAGCTTATTTGAAATCCTACATGGTAGCTGGCCGAAAGCCCAGGTAGCTTTCTAGACAACACATTACCATTCAATATTGTAGCGATTTGTCTCCACACATTAACACTGAGGTGTCCTTATAATGCAATTCAAAAATAGAATTCCACTGTCTGCTTCAAAAGTGGTTCAAGGGAAAAAGCTGCTAACAACATGCTTATTTATAGGATATAAAGAAACAAAAACTAATTTGTGTTGAGATGCCAATTTTTGTTTTTTTTTTACACACACTCTTGTATTTTGTAGTCACACAGGACACAGTAATCAAGAAATTCCCTTAGCACAGCCTTCTGCAGTGAAAATCAAGCCTTTACGTATTGAGCATACAAGATGAAACTATATTTTTGATATTCTGTGCTCTTATCCCCATAGTAGGGGACCGTTTGTCACCTTTACAACCAGGTAAATTTAACTGAAGCTGCAGCGATTCAAAGTTACCAAAAGGTACAAAAGATTGAAATTCACTTGTGATCAGAAGATGGCATAAGATAATCTGCGACCTAGCATTAGTCCACAAGTGTTCTGACAACTTTCAAATAACTGTTTCTATGAAAAGAAACCAGCAAGAGAATTATCAGTGCAATTTTAGACATGCACTTAAGCATTCAAGTTATCACTGTGTAATGTTCAACAAAACTGAACGACTGTGATTTAAATAAATATAAAATATTAATACCATGTACAATATAAGTCCTGCATCTTGAGACAATGGCTACTTCCCCCTCCATAATGCTAACTATCAATTAATTTACAATATGAAAAGTATAAGGCTGCAATTATAAAAATCCACTAAATTCTGCTCAGACAGCATGATATCTTTACTCCAGAATATGGGGAGAAGGGTTATTTGAGAAAGTGAGAAATAACAAGACTGGATAATAAAAGGTTTGCCTCATTTACCACTAAAAACAGCCTGAAGATTTATATGGATTAGATTTAGGCGAATGTTTCACGAGAACATACAAAGAGGAATATGAAAAGACCCATCCAGCTCGCTCATTCATCCAGGACCTAAATCTATTTGTGTATCGGTGAAGTTTGGGAATTAAAGTGGCACGGCCACCAATCATACCAATGATTTTCCACAGACTGAGTAATTGGTCTCAGCCATGCCATCATATGGTAATATCTAGGTCATGGGGGGAGGGAAAAACACCCAGTTCACGTGCAACTTCCAGTGGCTAGTTACGAAACAGCATTGGCAGAGCCATGGGATCCAGCTGTCTACCTGTCTTCTGAGATGGGAGTGGATAGTGTGTGATTTGCTGAGGAGGAAGGGAACCAATATTTCACAGGCCTACACAACTAATGATTGCTTGACTTAGGTTTATTAACATCAATAAAATCACCATGTTAGAAAGTGCTATAAATTCTTTACAAAGGACAAAGTGGTGAGTTGAAAGAATAGGATGAAGAATAAGGTCAGACAGCCTTTGGGGCACAGCGTACAGTGATGGCGAGTTCAAATACAAATGTTCCTTACCTGTTCTAGTGTTGAAGTTAAAAAAATTACAGTAAAGTTTGGCCAACATTACTTTCGGAATAATGCAGACTTAACACCGGTCATGTTGGTTATTTCCTGTTTCCTGTCATTTCCTACAATATATAATGCTGAATGATTCATTGATAAACTTGAAGAAAGTAATGATATCAGGATTATTAATCGTTCGATGTAGGCATCATCACACATCAAGACACTGAATACATTGGCAGTCAGCATTTGCACTGACAGCTGTTCTATGTAAGATATGACACCAAATTGAGTTTAGCCACCCCATCAAAACAGTATGAGCTAGAAATTCGGCCGTGTAGTGCCTGTTGTTTCGGCACTACGTGGCCTCCTGAAGTTCCAAAATGGTGTCCGGGATGCTTCTAGCGTGACGTGCACCGGACGCCATCTCGGTAAAGGGGTTTGCGCAGATAACGAACGCTGGCAGCATGTAAAGTAAGGAGAATATACGTTAGATCAGTGTGCAACACTGATTTAAAGGCATAGACACCATTTTGGCACTTAACGCTGCAGCCAACGCGCTGTCTTAACCACGACCAGCTAAACATGTCCTTGACAGCCTGGAGGACACCCCACCAGTGCTATTTAAAGGGACCATGCAGAATTTACAGGTTAGTTGCTAGACTATTGCTTCTGGCTGCTGATGCATTTGTACCTGTTTTTGGAGATCGCCTATACTTGAATACTCGGACTAGGGGACATAGCTTAACATTTACAGCTAGGACTTGCAGGAGTAAAATTAGGAAATGCTTCCACGCACAAAGGAAGTTTGGAACACTCTTCCGCAAACAGTAGGTGATACTAGCTCAATTGTTAATTTTAAGTCTGAGACTGATAGACGTTTATTAACCAAAGGTATTAAGGGATATGGGGCTAAGGCGGGTATATGGAGTTTGGTCACAGATCAACCATGATCTCATTGAATGGAACAGGCTCGAGGGGCTAAATGCCACTGCCACTTGCTGCCTCCTGTTATGCGCCACCTTCTCCTGCAAGAAAGTGTGACGTGTGTTGGTGAGTGTCCTGCATGATGTTTGGGTGATGTGCCTGTCAGGTTGAATAGCTGCCAGTGTGTGTGACCTGTGAATTGTGTGTGCAGCTTGCAACAGTGGTAATATGTGAGAGTGAGAGGGAGCATCTGATTAGAAGAGTTGAGTACTAATTGAAAGAGATTGTTGGTAGGTGAGTGTTGGAGAGATGTAGGCGTGGAGCAGTGGATACAGCTAGTCGTGTAGTAGGTAAGATTTGCCACTTGTCAGTTGGACTCGCTCACCTTGACCACTCATGTCAAAGCGTTGAACTTCTTCATGCACTGCATCCATGTTTGTGGTGTTATGCGCCTAGCATTGACTTTGTCCCCTACTGCCTTGAGAGCATAAGTCTGGAGGGACTCTTGCCCTCCTGCTGTCAACCTCTTGCACCAAGGCCTCTAGTGCATCATCAGAGAACTTTGGTGCACGCTCGCTCGCAGAGCTGGTACAAGCTCAGATCGGCAGATTGGTGAGGTGTGGTGTGCAGATTGGAGGATGTGGGATTTAGTAGTGTGCAACCTTTATTCAATGTTTTAACATAATTCAACAGTTTGTAAACATAGGGACGGGATCCGCATCTGTGTTTTCAGTGTGTGATGTTTGATCTCCGTTCAGACTCCATGCAGGCCCGTATCTTATTTTTTGTAAATAAGAGGCGCAGGCTGCCTTTAAGAGGTGCAAGCAACTCACCCGAGATTTGGGCGCGCCCCCCACCCCCGGCTGGTGAGAAATGGAGAGAACTGAGAAAATGGAGAGACGCACACAGCCAGGGCTCCATGCTGCGCATCTATCAGGTAAATGAAGTTGCAGCACCAATCTAACGTGCTGGCTGCGTCGATACCACCGGGCGCGGGCTAATCGCGCACCGCGATGCCCACACCCAGATTCGGAGTTGACCAATTTAACCCCCTATATCTTTACAATAAAACTGTTTGTGTCCATGTCTGCCGTCAAGGTTATGACTGTCGGTTTCCTTCTTCCTCACTGGTTAAGCATTAAGCATTTGTGTTTTCTTGCTTTCTATTTGCTTACTTTCTACTTTCGTTATTCCACGACCATATTGTACAAAACTATTCTTCCCAACTTCCACAATCACAAAATAATAACCGATAAGAAAGGCCATTCAGCCCATGTTAGTTCATCCATCCAGAAAGACCCTAAAGTTTCCCCATTGTGGCATCCAATTGGTTCTTTAATGATTGCAGAGTTTTTGCCCCCACTACTTTGTCTGGAAGTCCATTCCATGTGTTGATTACTCTTTGTGCGAAGAAGAACTTTGTGATATCACTCCTATATTTTTTTTTATCTGTTTGAACCTGTGCCATTTTGTCCTACTCTCACAATTTAAATTGAAGTAATTTTTTGAATTTACCTGATCCATACTGTTTGCTATCCTATATAAGTCTCTAACACCTGCTTTCAAGTATGAAAAGGTTAAGTTCCTCTAGTCTTTACTCATATTCAGACCTCCAAAACTATGGATTCAGCCTCATGGCTCTTCTCTGCACTGCTTCCAGTGCCTCGATGTCTCTCTTGTGTCCCGGTGATTAGAACTGGATACAGCGCTCAAGGTACGGCCTAATCAGAGCACAATACAGTTTGATCATGATGTCCTCCGACTTGAATTCTACTGTTTTGGCTACATAGTTTAAAATTTTATTGGCTTTATTGATTGCTGCTCTGCATTGTTTAGACATATTGAGTGTCGAGTCTACTAAGACTCCTCTAAGTTTTTCTTAAGATTCATCTTTGTGCAATTCTTTACATTTGCCTGCATTAAATTTCATCTGTCATTGTTCAGCACACACATATTTTGTCCAACTCATTCAGTTATTTCTGAGCTGCCTCCTCTGATACTACTTCCCCTCCTGGTTTCGTATTATCAGCAAATTTGATCAGTTTGCATTTGGTTTATGGATCCAAGTCGATAATGCAAATTACAAACTGTAGTGTTTCCAATACTCAGCCCTGGGGCACTCCACTCAGTACTTCCCCCACTCCAATATAGCTCCACTAACCCGTTGTTTTCTACCCTTCAGCCAATTTATTATCCTAACCAAAAATATACCCTAAATTCCCACAGCTTTTAGCTTAACTTAACTTTCACACGGAACTTTGTGAAATGTCTTTGGAAAGTCTAGGTCCAACATGTTGTAGGGTTTACCACAATCCACTTGCGTTGTCACTTCCTCAAAGAAATCAAAGAGGTTTTCCCTGCAGATTCTTCCCCTTCTGAATCCATATTGACCATGTTAAACAAAAAACATTCGACCCAATTATTGCAGCAGTTAAATGAGGAACTGTTATGTTGACAGTATCTCTAAGATACAGACAACGTAACAGTTCCTCATTCAAACCGATCATATATGCCTAAAAATTAAAAAAATCATTAAATGATTCAGAAAAAAAATTGTAAACTTTCCCAACTCATCTTCCAATCACTCCAACAACTTTCCCAGCATGACTTGATTCACCCTACTGGCCCTCATCAACACCCTTCAATATTACACAACTAGGCCTGATTACCTGAGATCCAACTTGAGCAACCCATGCAAGAAAGGCCATGAGCAAACTGAAGCCTGATTATTCCCTCTTTTGGTTGGCAGCCTTCTGTACCTCCGGGGAGGAAAATAAAATGCTAACAGTGTGCTCTCAGACTCCATGCCGCCCCAAGTGTTCCCAAGTCCCATGCTCACCTCCGCCTCAACAGCCTCGGAACGTCAGGCTATGTATTGGGCGCCAAAAGCTTAGCCTCATTCTTAGTAGCCTCTTGCCACTTCCCACCCACTGAGACCACCAGCCTCCCAAAAGTCGGACACTGGCCTGCACATTCTCTCCTAGTCTCAGAGCTAGCACTTCTGGTGCTTTCATACTCACCGCATCTCCTCCGTTCCCCGACCCTGTACGTGGGCCCACCTCTGCTCCACTCCCTGAGCCCACCTCTGCTCCGCTCTCTCCTGGATAGTTTGTGTTTATAACATTGGAATCATTCATCTATTGGGTATTTATATAACAATTTATATTAGAATCATAATTTTTTGGATATTTAAATATATAATAATTTTATGATATTGATTTATTGGGTGTTTATATAATTTTATAATCGATTACTATTATTCTACTGAGTGTTAGTATTACAATTTATAATATTGAAATCATTCATTATTTGGTATTTGTACAAATAAGAAGATAAGCCCACAGGTCTCCATGATAAAGGAGAGGGAACTGAGATAATGAAATAGACATAGAAAGAAAAGAAAGGGAGAGAACGTGTGAGAGGCATACAGAGTGCTAGACATAGACAGAGAAGAGGAAAAGAGATATAAAAAGACAGAGAAAGACATAAAGAGTGAAAGTCAGAAAGTATGTGTGAGGCATACAGAAGAGAAGAAACAGACAAGAGACTTGCTCATAGGGACCAAGTGAGAAAAAAAGAATTGTAGACAGCACAGATATAGAGAGAGAAAGTATGTGAAGATATACACATAAATGGAAACAGAAAGAGTGGAAGACAAACACAAAGACACAGAGAAAGTGATAAAGTGAATGAGAGACTGGGAGACAAGCAAAGAAACAGTTGCAGTTAGCAACAGCCAAGGCTTATGGACCCTCAAATATACACACGGTTACTGTTGGAGTTTAACCTGCTTAAACTATACAGCCTACGATCACTGGTGGCTTTCCCGCTGCATGTCCAGCCAGGACCATCCTACCTGTTCAGGCACTGGATTGTAGGGTTAACTGGAATGGAGCAGGAAGAATCCCAGGTCTCAGTAACAGGTCCATCTCCAACAGTATCCTGGAGTACTGTGAACCTGTCTGAGTTATGATGTGGAGATGCCGGTGATGGACTGGGGTTGACAATTGTAAACAATTTTACAACACCAAGTTATAGTCCAGCAATTTTATTTTAAATTCACAAGCTTTCGGAGGCTTCCTCCTTCGTCAGGTAAATGTTCAGGAGCTCCTGAACATTTACCTGACGAAGGAGGAAGCCTCCGAAAGCTTGTGAATTTAAAATAAAATTGCTGGACTATAACTTGGTGTTGTAAAATTGTTTACAACTGTCTGAGTTAGGTATCAGATTACTGAGTCTGTAACAGAGTGTTGACTTGGTTTCAAATTTCCAACGCTAGATGTATCATTTTGGAACAAACTCAATCCCAAAGGGGGACAGCCACCAGTTGACCGTTAAACAACTGATATGTTTAGGTTTGCATCCTAACTACGAGGACATTCGGTACCAGGAGCTCATGGTGAGCAGTACAATTCACCATGAAATGTCTGAGTGTATTGCGACCAGACTCCTGACCACAGCATGGACACACACCATGCCCCGGTGAATGATGGTTTCACCATTTGGACATGCAAAGCTTCAACAGCATACACTTGCCTGTCTACAACTGAACCCTGGAAATATGAATATGTATTCATATACCCAGCTTCTTGGTAATGTCCTCCAACAGCTGTCTGTATTAGCCAGCTGATAAACAGCAGTCTTAACATTTTACTCTGCTTCCTCCAGGATGTAACAGCAGAGGTACAAGTATGCATAAAGAGTTGGGTGGGGAACATGAGAGACAATACCAGGATTTGGATCAAGGAAAAGGAGGAGGCATAACCCGTGGCAAAAGTAATTGTGTCAATGACCCCCCCCTCCACCCCTTCCACCCAGCAGCAGAAGCCTAAGGCTTTATGATAACCTGTGACTTCTTTCCAATAAACACATTTTACACACAATGTCATATTACGGTGAATAAATTACATACATTGTGCTATTGTTTTAATTTGCATTATATAATGAGAGTCTGATCAAAAGAATACAACAACGGGTGGTCTGCTGAGTGATAATAGTGGTCATTGTGGGGGAAGTGGGGATCAAAGGGTTATAATTGTAAGAGTTACTTAGGCCTTATTTCTTTTGATGGTTTCTTTTAATTGGCTTTAAAATTACTGGTCAGATCTTACAATATTGCTGCATTGCAATTTTAGATTGATTCTGATGAAATGCAGGATTATATTCCGCTGCTTTTGTGTGACAGAGGTAGAGTTACGTTTGTGACAGTTAAATCCAGTGCTGAGTTGATGTAATGTGATGATATCTGAACAATGTGACATTGATACAGTCTCACCAAACTATTGTGATTGACAGAGGTACAATAATATTGTTTGCTGCAATAAATTAGCAGATAGCTCAGTACCTAACAATACATCACATGGAGTTACTTCCCCTTATTCAGATAATATGTGTAAAGGATAATGTGTCTTTAAACAGGCTGCAACAGAAAAACTTTTCATTGGTGTTTTCCAGTATATGGCTGACTTTCATTGTGATATAGATTATTTGACATGAGCAACATGGCTTCAAGCACTATATTAACTACAAAATGCCAAGAAGGGCATGGCCCTGATATGATGTTTGCTTTCTCATCACAGGGTATCAGTACACAAGGGAAAAATATGTTATATGAATTAGTACCAATTATTATTGAATTTAGTAATCTTGTGTTTGCAATTCATGTCCACTGGGAATGCAAGGTTGCCAGAACTAATTTTACTCCTGACTCATGTCCAGCTGTGAGGGAGATGATTATGCTCTGGTTAGATTATTGTCTTAAGACCTATGAAGTGCTACGTAGACTATCACAAGCATTAGGGCAAATATGGATATTCCAGAAATTAGGATTATTCAAATTAGAATGCTCAAAAAACAGTTAGATTGTTACTCACAATGGAACTGATGTTAAGGAAGGAAGGACAGCCAAATCACCACGCATAGATACCTCAACAGGTCACCACTGATTGAGGCAACATGCAGTTACTCCAATAGCTCACCACCGACTCATACACCATGCACAGATACCCCACTGGATCACAACTTGCTCAGGCACCAGTGACCCACTCGAGTTTCTATTCGTGTGGGGTGGGGGGGGGGCGGAGTTTTAACCCCCAAGAACTGGTGGGTTGGAGGTGAAAATACTCGTTTTTGCGATCGCTACCGCAATCCGGCTCCAACCCGCCACTTCCAGGTTTAACGTGGGTGCATTTGGATGCGCGAGCAGAGCCGAATCCCAGTGGTGGCGACACCAATTAGTGCCGGCGGGGCGGGTATTTAGCCTTTAGCAGGGCATTTAACATCGTTAATAGAGGTTAAGTAATGTTTTTTAATTGAATGTAATTAAGCTTTAAATTTAACGCCTCCAGGACGGCTTTCCTGGGGCTCGTGAATCCCGCCAGGTAAAAGGAGGAGAGGACGGCCGGTTCATCAGGTAAGTGCCTTTATTGCATTGCTTGTGAGCCAGGAGGAGCAGGAGTTTCCTCCAGGCCCAACGAGCTCACCTGCTGTGATTAGACCCCCACGATCGGCCAACCTACCTTGATGTCCAAGACCCACCCAATGTCCGACCCCCACCCAGTGACGTCTCCGACTCTCCTCCGAAGTCTCCACCCTTTCGTTGTCTCCAGCCTCCACTGTCCGACCCCTTCCCTCAAGCCCCCACCCCGATGTCCGGCCCCAACCCCCCTGATGTCTAACACACCCCCCCACCCCAATCAATGTCAGATTTTCCTGGCATCTGCTCCACTGTTGCTTTCCCACCTGACAGGCAGGCAGCCTGTCAATCTGGCTAGCTGTCGCGCAGGAAACCCGGAAGTAAAATTTAAATCGTTCAATTAGGTTGCGATCGCACATTCCGACCCGCAACTTTACTTCCGGGTTTCATACCTGAAAATCTGCCCCCCGCCCCATCCCCCTGCACTCTCTTTCCGGCTCCAGGTAAACATCATGCCCTTGATGTCAGATTATGAATGCAGCTCGTTCACTGGGTAGAAATCTTCAATCATTTGCAGCCCAGTTTTTACTGGACTTCACAATTTTGCGATTGTCCTACTTTAAATTAGAACAGACCTCCATGCCTTTACTCGTAGTTATAAGCAGACCAAAAGATTTACAATGCTGTACTATGAATGACTCTATAAATTTGTCGGATCAGTACAAAGGTTGGAATTTTTCTAACCTGTGGACAATTCCTTGCAAACAGAAGAGATTTCAGATAGTATTTCTGCTTCCAGCTCAGGTGCATTCTATGCTGCACTACACCAGCTTTACATTATTCTCCTAGGTAAAGCCACCAGAACAGTAGTTTATTCTGAAATCGTCAAAAATACTACTTTGAGCAAAACCTCTTGAACAATCTCATCGTACACGCATGAACAATGACAGATTGATCTCCCTCCAGAGGAATCTGTTAACGGAAATTTTCCAACCTTTTAAAGGATGATATGACAACCATGAGGGCAACAACCAGTTCCAAGTTGCTTCACTTTATATTTATTTTTGGGATGTGGGCATCGTTTGCAAGTCCGACATTTATTGCCCATCCCTGGTTGCCCTAGAGAAGTTGGTGATGAGCCTTCTTCTTGAACTGCCACAGTCTGTGTAGTGCTCCTGCAAAGCTGTTAGGTGGGCAGTTCCAGGATTTTGACAAAGTGCCAATGAAGGAACGGTGAAATATGTCAAGTCGGGATGGCGTGTGCCTTGGAGGGAAACTTGGGTGTTGATGGTATTGCTGTGCATTTGCTGCCCTTTTCCCTGTTGCTGGTGGCAGTCACGGATTTGCCTACGAAGCCATGGCAACTTGCTGCAGTGCATCCTATAGAAAATACAGATGGCAGCCACGGTACGCCGGTGGAGGGGGTGAATGCTTGAATGCTTAATCTAGTCGGTGGGGTGCCAATAAAGTGGACTGCTTTGACTTGGATGGTGTTGAGTTCCTTGAGTGCTGTTGTAGCTGCACCCATCCAGGCAAGTGGAGAGTATTCCATCACACTCCTGACTTGTGCCTTGTAGATGGTGGAAAGGCTTTGGGGAGTCAGGAGGTGAGCAACTTGCTGCAGAATACCCAGCCTCTGACCTGCTCTTGTAGCCACGGCATTTATGTGGCCGGACCAGTTGGGTTTCTAGTCAATGGTGATCCCCAGGATGTTGATGGTGGGGGACTCGGTAATGGTGATGCTATTGAAAGTCAGGGGAGGTGGTTAGGCTCTCCCTTGTTGGAGATGGTCATTGCCTGGCACTTGTGTGGTGTGAATGTTACGCCACTTATCAGCCCAAGCCTTGATGTTGTCCAGGTCTTGCTGCATGTGGGCACGGACTGTTTCATTATCTGAGTAATTGCGAACTGAGCTGGACACTGTGCAATCATCAGTGAACAGCACCATTTCTGACCTTATGATGGAGGGAGGATCAATGATGAAGCAGCTGAAGATATTTGGACCTAGGATGCTGCCCGGAGGAACTACTGCAGCGACGCCCTGGGACTGAGATGATTGACCTCCAATAATCATAACCATCTTCCTTTGTGTCAGGAATGACTCCGGCCAATGGAGTTTCCCCCCTGATCTCCAATGACTTCAGATTCACTAGGGCTCCTTGGTATCACACTTGGTCGAATGTTGCCTTGACGTCAAAGGCATTCACTCTCACTTCACCTCTGGAATTCAAGTCTTATGTAAATGTTTGGACCAAGGTTGTAGTGAGGTCTGGAGCCAGTGGTCCTTACAGAATCCAAACTGAGCATCGGTGAGCAGGTTATTGGTGAGTGCCACTTGATAGCACTGTTGACGACACCTTTCATCACTCTGCTGATGATTGAGAGTCAGCTGATTGGGCGGCAATTGGGTGAGTTGGATTTGTCATGCTTTTTGTGGACAGGACATACATGGGCAATTTTCCACATTGTCGTTTAGTTGCCAGTGTTGTAGTTGTACTGGAACAGCTTAGCTACTGGTGTGGCTAGTTCCAGAGCATAGGTCTTCAGCACTACAGCCTGTGTCCAGTGGACTCAGCCATTTCTTGATGTCACATGGAGTGAATCTAATTGGCTAACGACTGATATCTGTGATGGTGGGGACCTCAGGAGGAGGTAGAGAAGAGTCATCCACTCGGCACTTCTGGCTGAAGATGGCTGCAAACGCTTTGTGGTTTTATGAAAGGGAAATCGTGTTTGACAAATCTATTAGTTTTTTGAGGATGCAACTATCAGGGTATATAAAGGGGAACCAGTGGATGTCATATATTTGGACTTTCAAAAGGCATTCGATAAGGTGCCACATAAAAGGTTGTTATGCAAGATAAGGGCTCATGGATTGAGGATTGGTTAACGGACAGAAAACAGAGAGTAGGGATAAACGGATCATTTTCAGGTTGGCAGGCTGTAATTAGTGGGATGCCGCAAGGATCAGTGCTTGGGCCTCAGCTATTTATAATCTATATTAATGACTTAGATGAAGGGACCGAGTGTAATGTATCCAAGTTTGCTGACAATACAAAGCTAGGTGGGAAAGTAGTGGGAAAACACAGAAAGTTAGCATGCAGGTACAGCAAGCAATTAGGAAGGCAAATAGCATGTTGGCCTTTATTGCAAAGGGGTCAGAATACAAGAGTAAGGAAGTCTTGCTGCAGTTGTACAGGGCTTTGTGAGACCACACCTGGAGTACTATGCACAGCTTTGGTCTTCTTATCTAAGGAAGGACATACTTGTCTTAGAGCCGGTGCAACGAAGGTTCACTAGATTGATTCCTGGGATGAAAGGGTTGTCCGGTGATGACAAATTCAGTAAAATGGGCCTATATTCTCTGGAGTTTAGAAGAATGAGAGGTGATCTCATTGAAACATAAAAGATTCTGAGGGGGCTTGACAGGGTAGATGCTGAGAGGTTGTTTCCCCTGACTGGAGATTCTAGAACTTGGGGGCATAGTCTCAGAATAAGGAGTCGGCCATTTAAGACTGAGATGAGGAGGAATTTCTTCACTCAGAGGTTGTGAATCTTTGGAATTCTCTACCTCAAAGGGCTGTGCATTCTGAGTTGTTGAGTATGAGGAAGGGACAGAGCATGCAAACTTAAGAGTGCGCCAGCAGATAAGACTGGAGGTTGCAAAAATAGTAAAAAGTCAGCACTTAAAGGCTTTGAATCTGAATGCGCGTAGCATTCGTAACAAAATGGATGAATTGACAGCTCAAATCGAAATAAATATATATGATCTGATAGCCATTACAGAGACATGGCTGCAAGATGACAAAGGCTGGAACCTGAATATTCAAGGGTACTTGACGTTTCGGAAGGACAGGAAGCTAGGAAAAGGTGGAGGGGTAGCTCTGTTAATTAAGGATGACATAAGTAGAATAGAGAGAAATTACTTTAGTTCTAAGGACCAAGATGTAGAATCAGTTTGGGTAGAAATAAGAAATAGTAAAGGCATGAAGTCACTTGTGGGAGTAGTTTATAGGCCCCCCAACTGTAACTACACTGTAGGACAGGGTATACAGGAAGAAATAATGTGGGCTTGTGAGAAAGGAACAGCGATAATCATGGGTGATTTTAATCTACATATAGATAGGAAAAATCTGATTGGCAAAGGTAGCCTGGAAGATGAGTTCATAGAGTGCTTTTGGGACAGTTTCTTAGAGCAGCAGGTTCTAGAGCCAACTAGAGAGCAGGCTATTCTAGATCTGGTAATGTGTAATGAGACAGGATTAATTAATGACCTCATTGTAAAGGAGCCTCTAGGTACCAGTGATTGAATTTCGAATTCAGTTTGAGGGAGAGAAGAGTAAGTCTAAGACTAGTGTTTTAAACATAAATAAGGGCAATTATGAGGGCATGAAGACAGAGCTGGCTAAAGTGAACTGGGAACTTAGGTTAAGGGATATGTCAGTAGAGATGCAGTGGCAGACATTTAATGAGATATTTCATAACAGTCAGCAAAGATACATTTCAGTGAGAAAGAAAGACTTTAGGGGAAGGACGTACCATCCGTGGCTAACTGAGGAAGTTTAAAGATAGTATCAAATTGAAAGAGAAAGCATTCAATTCCGTGAAGATTAGTGGCAAGCCAGAAGATTGGACAGAATATAAAAAACAACAAAGAATGACTAAAAGAATAATAAGGAGGGAGAAATTAGAGTACGAGAGGAAGCGAGCTGGAAATATAAAAACAGATAGTAAGAGTTTCTACAGGTATTTAAAAAGGAAATGAGTAAGTAAAGTGAGCATTAGTCCTCTAGAGAGTGAGTGTGGGGAACGAATAATGGAGAATAAGGAAATGGCGGATGAATTGAACAGATATTTTGAGTCCGTCTTCACTGTAGAGGATACAAATAACATGCCAGAAATAATTTGAATCAAGAGGTGAAAGGGAAGGAGGAATTTAAAACATTTACAATCACCAGGGAAAGGGTTTCGAGAAAATGATTAGAAGTAAAAGCTGACAAGTCCCCAGGTCCTGATGGACTTCATCCTAGGGTCTTAAAAGAAGTGGCTGCAGAGATAGTAGAGGCATTGGTATTAATTTTCCAAAATTCCCTAGATTCTGGAAGGGTCCCATCAGATTGGAAAATAGCAAATGTAACTCCTCTATTCAAGAAAGGAGGGAGCAGAAAGCAGGAAACCCTAGGCCAGTTAGCTTAACATCTGTCATAGAGAAAATGCTAGAATCTATTATTAAGGAGGTTATAGCAGGGCACTTAGAAAATCTCAATGCAATCAGGCAGAGTCAACACGGCTTTGTGAAGGGAAATCAAGTTTGACTAATTTATTAGAGTTCTTTGAGGAAGTAACTAGCAGCGTCGATAAAGGGGATCCTGCGGATGTCGTGTACTTGGATCTCCAGAAGGCTTTTGACAAGATGCCACATCAAAAAAATAGGAGCTCATGGTGTAGGGGGTAACATATTAGCATGGATAAAGGATTGGTTAGCTAACAGGAAACAGAGAGAAGGCATAAATGGGTAATTTTCAGGTTGGCAAGATGTAACAGTGGAGTGCCACAACTACTTACAATCTATATCAATGACTTGGATGAAGAGACCAAATGTACGGTTGCAAAATTTGCTGATGACACAAAGGTAGATAGGAAAGTAAGTTGTGAAGAGGACATAAGGAGTCTGCAAAGGGATATAGATAGGTTAAGTGAGTGGGCAAAAATTTGGCAGATGGAGTATAATGTGGGAAAATGTGAACTTGTCCACTTTGGCAGGAGGAATAGAAAAGCAGTATATTATTTAAATGGAGAGAACTTTGAGGTACAGAGGGATCTGGGTGTCCTAGTACATGAATCACAAAAAGTAAGTATGCAGGTACAGCAAGTGATTACGAAGACAAATGGAATGTTGTCATTTATTGCAAAGGGAATGGAATATAAAAGTAGAGATGTTTTTGCTACAGTTGTACAGGGCATCGGTGAGACCACATCTAGAATACTGTGTGCAGTTTTGGTCTCCTTATTTAAGAAAGGACATAATTGCTTTGGAGGCGGTTCAGAGAAGGTTCACTCAACTGATTCCTCGGATGAGGGGGTTATCTTATGAGGAAAGGTTGGACAAGTTGGGCCTGTATACACTGGAGTTTAGAAGAATGAGAGGTGATCTTATTGAAACATATAGGATTCTGAGGGGACTAGAAGGGGTAGATGCTGAGGGGATGTTTCCCCTTGTGGGAGAGACTAGAACTAGGAGCCACAGTTTAAAAATAAGGGGTCTCCCATTTAAGACGGAGATGAGGAGAAATTTTTTTTCTCTCAGAGGGTCGTGAGTCTGTGGAACTTCCTTCCCCAGACAGCGGTGGAGGCAGGGTCATCGAATATTTTTAAGGCTGAGTTAGATAGTTTCCTGATTAACAAGGGAGTCAAAGGTTATAGTAGATAGATGGGAAAGTAGGGTTGAGGTCGCAATCACATCAACCAAGATCTTATCAAATGGCAGAGCAGGCTCGAGGGGCCAAATGGCCTACTGCTGCTCTTAGTTCGTATGTTCATATATTCAAGGCTGGGATAGATAGATTTTTGGACTCTAGGGGAGTAAGGAATATGGTGATCGGGTGGGAAAGTGGAGTTGAGGTCAAAGATCAGCCATAATCTTATTGAATCGTAGAACAGGCTCGAGGGGCCATATGGCCTACCCCTGCTCCTATTTCTTGTGTTCTTATGTCTTTTGCATTCACGTGCTGGGCTCTGCCATCATTGAGAACAGGGTTGTTCATGGAATCTCTTCCTCCCATTATTTGCTTAATTGTCCACCGCCATTCACGACAGGATGAGGCAGGGTTGCAGAGCTTTGACCGGATCCGTTGGTGGTGGGATCGATTAGCTCTGTTTATTCTCGATAATATATTTATTTTAAAAAGTCTAAATGCAGCCCCAGAAAGTGAGAGAACATCCCAACGTTGGAGAAGAGGAGATGAGCTAAACTTGGGTAATAACTTTGTCCCATTTGTTTTTCCTTTTGATTTTTCTCTTCAGAAGGCAAGTTTCACTTTTCCCAGCTGTCTTCAGTACTTTGCCAAGGTCATTCTTCATGCATGAGTCCAGATTGTGTGTGTTTTGGCAGCCTAGTCAGTTGTGGAGCGCATCACCTCAGAGTCCAATTTTGTCCTTCTCCAATATCCACACTTAAGTCATTTCCAAGAGCAGTAAGAAATATGAATTTGGAAGTAGAAAAAAAACATTAAAATGGTCATACTGATGATGGATGATGGAACCAGGTGAATGGGCCGAATGGTCCTTTCTCTTCTCTGCATTTAATGTTCTAATGGTTGTGGTGGCGAAGAACAAGGAAGATTAGATGCTGCTTTAGATCAAAATTTAATTCTGTCTTAACAACCTGATCTCATCAAGTATGGAATGGATTTTAGGCTTTTTTTATTTTTATACTACACAAAATGGTTAGGCTGAACATATAGAGGTATTCATGTAATTAACTGGTAATTAGCTAATAACTGCTCTATATATTTAAGTGACTAATTAAAAAAGATGATTTATCCATTTGAATAGTAATGGTGTTAAAGGAATCTGCAGTACATGCACAGACTTACTCTGCAGCTCTTTGAGGAATGTATGAAGCTGCTGCTCAACCATTTATTCTGCTCTTTACATCTCCTCACATCATACATCATATCCTGGCCAAGAGGACATGCATACAACCTGCTCCCAGGTCTCTGCCAATGCCACTCTGAAGCTAGCTGTTAGGTTGTGTGTGAGAACAATCTGAATTGACTTACCCTGCAATTGTTGATCTTCTTCAGCCAAAGTTAGTAACTTGAACTAAAAACAGAATGAACTAATTCTAACAGGGGATAAAATAGACATTTAGGACTGACAGGAAATTAGAATAGGGGAAGGAAAGGATCAGAAGCCAAAGGAAACCTGATAAAGATGCAAGGAAGGATTGAGGACAGATGGAGCAATGTGATGGTGCTCTTCCCAAAGTGGGCAAGTTACCAAAGCTGAAAAGCAACTTGAACCTGTGCAACTTGTCAAGTGGAATTTTCCAATACTGATCCTCGAAGCAGTGGGTGTGTTGTTCAGTGGCAATGGCACTGAGTAATCTTTGTTGCAATCATAGAATGTGAAGAGGATTTAGCAGCCAAGCTTTTAACAATCCAACCAATGCTCCTAAGTTATACATATGCACTGATCCTCAACGAAACCTGACACTACTTTCAGGCTCAGGAATAGTTAAAATGCAGATGGAGAGCGCACAACAAATTATTGTGGTCAGAGGAAATTTCTTCATGCAAGGAGTTGTTAGAGCACAGAATGCTTTCTCACTGGGAGCATCCGAGACAGAGACCCTTGCATCTTTTAAGGGAAGAATACATGAACTTTTGAAGCAGAGGAAGATTTAGGGCTATCATTTCTTGTTGCGGATTGATTCTTCCTTCCCCCTTAGGGAACGCCTCAGATCCTCTCCCTGAAGGCCAAGCAGATACAGGCAGAGCACCCAATGGTGACGATTTTGGTCACTCTACGACCCTATTTTTCAGCAGGAATGGGACAGTAGTGAGACCAAAATTGCTAAAAAAAAAATCTTCCTGCATCTTTCTGCCCACGACCGCAAATTAGTGGCCTGCACACCTGCCAGAAACAGATGGGAGCATCATTACTGTATGCTACTTGGTGTCCTATTATGTAGATAGGACCGCAATGCCATTTTCATTTGTCAACGCATTGCGCCAACTGAAACTGTACAGAATGGGGCCAGACCAACATCCATTAAGGGATTACTGGAGGCCGCTCAGAAATGGACTAATTTAAGATTGGTGGAAGATATTTTGGGGCCAGAATGAGCAATAATTGCTCTTCCTGTGCCTCTATAAAAATCCTCCCGGCCGCTTTCTTACCATCCCCCATGCCTTTTCCACCCAAAGTCCACTCCCTGGTGGACTGATCCTCACCCTTTAAGGGTCCTCTGCCAGCTTGGCTCCACCAATGGGCTGCTGGATTTCCCGCCCCAACTCCCCGATCAGCCGACTGGCAATCAGCGCTGGAAATGTGCGGGCAACATGTCTGTCAAATATAAATGGCGCCCACCAATCAAAATGGTTCAATTTCGCTGGTGTCATTGAGCGAGCATCCTGATCGCTCCAACCACCGCCGGCCTGATGTAAACTACACATCAAAATTGCCGCCCATGTGAGTGCTATCATATTACGGCACCAACATTATAGGCCAAAAAAAACGTTGCAAATATTTTAACCAATATATTAAGAATTGACTTTGGATCTGACTTACATACATCCTCTTTGTAATTTTCCTGTGAAATATACTGAGATAACCACCAGTTTCCTGGATTTACTGGCATTGTGCCGGATACTTTCCTGCAAAAGGGCTGGTAGGGTTCATCTGTACAACTGAACCCTTTGATAACAATTTTAATAGTACAAGTGTGACGAACTGGATGTCCGCTCTCTATTAACTATTATGTTTTTAAAAAAAAATACAACACATCCCTGACGCTACTTTTCTGTATTGCAGGAAGCCAGCTTCTCACAGTGATAACATAGTTTGCCCAGTATTAACCTTTTGAATACCGAGACTCTTCTACAGCTTTCAGAACAACAACAACTTGCAATCATATAGTGCCTTTCACGTATTAAAACGTCCCAAGGCACGTCACAGGAGCATTATCAAACAAAATCTGACACTGAGCCACATGAGCAGGTATTATGACAGGTGACCAAAAGCTTGGTCAAAGAGGTAGGTTTTAAGGAGCGTCTTAGGGAGGTGGAGAGGTTTAGGGAGGGAATTCCAGAGCTTAGGGCCTAGGCAGCTGAAGGCACAGCCACCAATGGTGGAGCGATTAAAATCGGGGATGCACAAGAGGCAGAAATTGGAGGAATGCAGAGATCTAGGAGGGTTGTAGGACTAGAGGAGGTTACAGGAGATAGGGAGGGGCACGGCCATGGAGGGATTTGAAAATAAGGATGAGAATTTTAAAATCGAGCCAATGTAGGTCAGCGAGCACAGGGGTGATGGGAGAACGGGACTTGGTGAGAGTTAGGATACAGGCAGCAGAGTTTTGAATGAGCTCAAGTTTATGGAGTGTGGAGATGGGAGGCCAGCTAGGAGAGCATTGTAATAGTTGAGCTGAGAGGTAACAAAGGCATGAATGAGGGTTTCAGCAGAACCTGAGGCAGGGGCGGAAACGGGCGATGTTACGGAGGTGGAAGTAGGTGGTCTTGGTGATGGAGCAGATATGTGGTCGGAAGTTTATCTCAGGGTCAAATAGGACGCCAAGGTTTTGAACGGTCTGGTTCAGCCTCAGGCAGTGGCCAGGGAGAGGAATGGAGTCCCTGGCTAGGGAATGGAGTTTGCGGCGGGGACCGAAGACAATGGCTTAGGTCTTCACAATATTTAGTTGGAGGGGATTTTTGCTCATCCAGTACGGACAAGCAGTGTGACAAATCAGAGACAGTGGAGGGATCGAGAGAAGTGGTGGAGGTAGAGCTGGATGTCGTCAGCGTACATGTGGAATCTGATGTGTTTTTGGATGATGTCGCCGAGGGGCAGCATGTAGACGAGAAACAGGAGGGGGGCAAGGATAGATCCTTGGGGGACTCCAGAGGTAACAGTGTGGGAGCGGGAAGAGAAGCCATTGCAGGTGATTCTCTGGCTACGATTGGATAGATAAGAATGGAACCAGGCGAACGCAGTCCCACCCAGCTGGATGACGGAGGAGTTGGATGAGGATGGTGTGGTCAACCGTGTCAAAGGCTGCAGACAGGCCGAGAAGGATGAGGAGGGATAGTTTACCACGGTCGCAGTCACATAGGATGTCATTTGTGACTTTGATAAGGGGCATTTCAGTACTGTGGCAGGGGCAGAAACCTGATTGGAGGGATTCAAACATGGAGTTGCGGGAAAGATGGGCACGGATTTGGGAGACGACAACACATTCAAGGACTTTGGAGAGGAAAGGGAGGTTGGAGATGGGGCAATAATTTGTAAGGACAGAGGAGTCAAGGGTGGGTTTTATGAGGAGTGGGGTGATGATGGCAGATTTGAAGGGGAGGGGGACAGTACCCGAGGAGAGGGAACCGTTAACAAATCAGCTAACACAGGGAATACATAATTTTTATCATATCTACTTGTCTGAAATGTTAATTTTGAATGTTGATTACGAAGTAGAACGTCAACAATAAATGTTTTACTCCAAATGATCCGGTAAAGTGCAATAAGAGATATCATAATCCTCAACAGATTGACAGGAACTTAAGGAAATACGGAACGGGAAAAGGCCATTTAGCCCATTGAACCCATTCCTCCCCAACAAATCATATGTAATTTACACCATCTTGAGTGCTGCCTAATTTATTTACTTAATTCCCTGAGGGAGGTGCATAACTAAAACTTCCACACTACAGAATCAACAAGCCTCAAGTGAGATTCTAGATTAGAATATTTCTCCCCCCACAGAGCAGTGGAATACTTTACAATCAAAAGAAATACTGTATTAATAGCCTTTAAAAAGGAAGCCGGATGAATATCTGATAAAGAACAGGATGGAAGACAATATGAAAAGACAAATATGATGGAACATGACTCGCTGTGCTGCTGCAGCTTTGGAAGCGCGGTGGAATGCATTGAGTTATGGAGTTAAATAGCTCAGATTGTTGATGTTGGATGTCATGAAGGGTCTCTCGATGATCTTGGGGTAATTAAAGTAAAAGTATGATCTCGAGTACATCCAGAATGGAGACTGTGTAATGCAGAACAAGGACTTTATGCTGCCTTTGATTTGAACAGAAGCATGTCCAGTGTTCCTTGTTCACTATCCTGGGGAAGGACTTCAGACACCAAAATAATTTTGTGCTCTTTTAGTCCGTATGTGAAATTTTATGTGGAATTTCTGGGAGTGCTGAGTGCTTAGTTATCTCTTGCATGCTGCAAATTTCCTGTAATGTTTACAAAGTTGAACCAATGATTATGCATGAACAAACAAAAATCCAATCATGTTTTTACTATCACCAAAACAGAGATTATTGGTTTAACTGCCTCTGCTGCTTCTCCCTTCCCTTGCCCACCAAGCCAAAGCACAACCCCTGTCCTCAACTCACAACGAACCTCCGTTGTGAGTTTCCTAGGCAACATTTATCCCACGTTATCTGGTTATTGATTTCATTGCTGTGCCTGGGACCTTGCTGTGCACACAATGGCTGCTGCACTTCCCTACATTACGACAGTGACTACACTTCAAAAAGTACTTAATTGGCTGTGAGGTCGTGAAAGGCGCTATATAGATAAAAGTTCTCCCTTTCTTCTCTCTCCCATCTCCCTCCATGCTCATCTTGCCCATGAGGCCCACCTCATTCTCCCTTAAGCCCATTCCCACTAACTCCTGACTGCCCAACTTCCCTTCCTTTTCCTCATGCTGGCTGACATTGTAAATAGCTCACTCTCCTCAGGCACTGTTCCTATCCTTTTCAAAACTGCCATCACATTTACAACTTACATAAGGGCAGGACTAGGCTGGATGTGGGCAGTTCATCTTTTCCCAGAGAATAGTGGGCCTGTTGAATAGGCTACCGGCTCATGCGGTGAACGCTGATTCACCGTATTCGTTCAAGCAAGAGCTGGACCAGTTTCTGGCTAGGGCAGAGATCACCTCTTACAAGAGGTAGGTATTTTGTAATGTAAATCAGGGCCAATGTGATCTAGACTAGCTATGACCGCCTATGTGAGACGGAGAGGAATTTTCCAGATTTTTTCCCCCCCAAATTGGCTTGGGTTATACCTTTTTTTGCCTCACCCAGGAGATTACATGATTCCAGGTGGGTGAGGAGTGTATATATTGTGATGCATAAGGCACCACAGCTGTGTGGGACAGATTAGATGGACCAGGAGGTATTTTCCTGTCCGTCAATTTCGTATGTCGTATCATCCCTCTCAACACCTTCGTGCCTGCAAACTACTGCTCTATTTCCAACCTCCCTTCCCTCTCCAAAATCCTCAAATGTGATGTCACCTCCCACATCCATGTCTATCTCTCCTGCATCTTTCTGTTTCAGTCTCTCCAATTTTGCTTTCCTACAGCAGCGAAACAGCTCTAACCAAAGTCACAAACGGCACTCTCTGTGACTGTGACCATGGTGCATAATCCCTCTTCATCCTCTCTGCATCCTTTGACAGAGTTGACCACATCATTTTCCTCAACAACTAAGCTCCTTTATCCAGCTCGGTGGGATTGTCCTTACATGTCTTCGCTTTTACCTATCTGATCATAGCCAGAGCATCTCTAGTAATTGTTTCTCTTCCTATGCTCACACCATACTTTCAGAATCCCCTAAGGATCCATCTTTGGACACCTCCTCTTCCTCATTTTTAAGCTGCCCCTTGGTGACATCATCCTCAGACTTGGGGTCAACTTCCACATGTATGGTGATGACACCCATTTCTACATCTTCACCATGTCTCTCGAACCCTCTGCTGCCTCTGTGTTGTAAGTCTATTTGTCTGACATCCAGTCTTGGGGAGCTGCAATTTCCTCCAGCTAAATATTGGGAACACTTTGACCCCAGCAGGTTGACCCCAAGCTGAGCATCTGACCTCATATCCTCCCCATCATGAAGAATGACAACTTCCACCTCCGTAATATCACCCAACTATGCCCCTATCTGAGCCCACCTGCCACTGAAACCCACATTCATGCAGCTGTCACTTCCAGACATGATTACTCCAATGCTCTCCTGGATGACCTCCCATCCTCTGCCCTCTGTAAACATCAGCTCATCCAAAACTCAGCTGCTCATATCCCATCCCACAAAAAGTCCCACTTTCCCATCACCATTGTCTCTGCTGACCTACATTGGCTCCCAGCCACCCAATGCCTTAAATTTAAAATTTTCATTCTCGTGTTTAGATCCCGTCATAGCCTCACCTCCTTCTGTAACCTCCTTCAGACCTACAACCCACTTCACCAAAACTTTGTTTCTCTGATTCCGACCTCCTCTGCAATACCTGCTCCATTCACCCGCCATTGGTGGCTGTGCCTTCAGCCGCTCAACCCCATTCTGTGAAATTCCCTCCCAAAATCTCCCTCTCCTCCTTAAAACCCACCTGTTTGATCAAGCTTTTGATCACACCTCCAAGTCTCTCAATTTATGGGTCTATGAAGCACCTTGGAATATTTTTTTCCGATAGCACAAGTTAAATGTTGTAAAACTACAACAGAGCTATGGTGAAAGAACAGGGGAGTGGGACTAATTGAATAGCTCTTTCAAAAAGCCAGCATAGAATCATAGAAAGGTTACAGCACGGAAGGAGGCCATTTGGCCCATTAAGTCCATGCCGGCTCTATGCAACAGCAATCCAGCTAGTCCCACTCCCCCGCCCTATCCCCGTAGCCATGCAAATTTTTTCCTTTCAAGTACTTATCCAGTTCCCTTTTGAAGGCCATGATTGAATCTGCCTCCACCACCCCCTCGGGCAGTGCATTCCAGATCCTAACCACTTGCTGTGTAAAAAAGTTTCTCCTCATGTCACCTTTGGTTCTTTTGCCAATCACCTTAAATCTATGTCCTCTGGTTCTTGACCCTTCCGCCAATGGGAACAGTTTCTCTCTATCTACTCTGTCTAGATCCCTCATGATTTTGAATACCTCTATCAAATCTCCTCGCAACCATCTCTGTTCCAAGGAGAACAACCCCAGCTTCTCCAGTCTGTCCACGTAACTAAAGTCCCTCATCCCTGGAATCATTCTAGTAAAACTCTTCTGCACCCTCTCTAAGGCCTTCACATCTTTCCTAACGTGCGGTGCCCAGAACTGGACTCAAAAGTCCATTGTGGCTGAACCAGTGTTTTATAAAGGTTCATCATGACCTCCATACTTTTGTACTCTATGCCTCTATTTATAAAGCCCAGGATCCCATATGCTTTTTTAACCGTTTTCTCAACCTGCCCTGCCACCTTCAACGATTTGTGTACATATACCCCCAGATCTCTGTTCCTTTACCCCTTTTAGAATTGTACCCTTTACTTTATATTGCCTCTCCTCATTTTTCCTACCGAAATGCATCACCTCGCATTTTTCTGCGTTAAATTTCATCTCCCACGTGTCCGCCCATGCCACCAGCCTGTCTATATCCTCTTGAAGTCTATCACTGTCCTCACTGTTCACTACCCTTCCAAGTTGTGTGTCATCTGTAAATTTGGAAATTGTGCCCTGTACACCCAAGTCCAAGTCATTAATATATATCAAGAAAAGCAGTGGTCCCAGCACTGACCCCTGGGGAATACCACTGTATACCTCCCTCCTGTCCGAAAAACAAACCGTTCACCACTACTCTGTTTCCTGTCGCTCAGCCAATTCTGTATCCATGTTGCTACTGCCCCCTTTATTCCATGGGCCGCAATCTTGATGACAAGCCTACCACGCGGCACTTTATCAAACGCCTTTTGAAAGTCCATATATACCACCGCAACTGCATTGCCCTCATCTACCCTCTCTGTTACCTCATCAAAAAACTCAGCAAAGGCACAATGGGCCGAATGGCCTCCTTCTGTACTATAAGACTCTATGGCATCGAAATTAATCCCCCTACGACTGGCAGGAGGGGTTCGGAAGGGCGGGTTAAAAAGTGGAATACAGGGAACACAACCCCAAC
Organism: Heptranchias perlo; assembly: GCF_035084215.1. Lineage (NCBI taxonomy): Eukaryota > Metazoa > Chordata > Chondrichthyes > Hexanchiformes > Hexanchidae > Heptranchias > Heptranchias perlo. The sequence continues at coordinate 108,231,771 of NC_090325.1, read as the reverse complement.
CCGCCATGCACACGCCCACTGCCTTTTTTACAGCGGTGGATATCGGGGCATACAAGTGTCCCGCCGCGGAGAGGTGAGACGTTTAATGAACATATTTAAATCGGGCTCCCACAGTGCAATTGGGAGCCGGATGTGAAATTTACTGCCGCATGGGTTTCCCAGGAGTCAGGAAAAATCGGTGGTGAAAGGGAGGCGGCTCCACAAGGTAATTGCCATTTCCAGCATGCCCTGTGGGCCAGGAGGAGCATGAGCCTCCCTCCCCCAGCACCAATCACCAGTCTCCCCCCCCCAACCTTGATTGCTGGCCTCCCCTCAGCCCTCCCGATCGCGGGCCTCTCCCCCCCTCCCAAAGGTCCCGGCTGCGTCCTCCTGCCACTGGTGTTTCCTCCCGCCCGCCAGTCAGGCTGCCCATTTGGCTGGCTGTTGGGCAGGAGACGGAGCTACAAAATGTCCTGCCATTAAGATCGGCATGGCCTCCACGTCCCTGGCCCTGCCTGGTTTTGCCGTATTTGGCCTCACCCGCATCCTCCCCATTAATATCAGGGCCTATGATTCAAATGCAGGATTTCACTTGTTTGTTTAAAATCTAATGAAGCCACAAAGATCAGTGTTTATCAGCAGAATCTGATGATATTCCTTTGTAGCACTGGTGAAAATTCAGCATACCATTTTGTTAAGTTATTGAAGTGCTAGCTAACACATTATTTTTCCAGTACATAAAATTCACAACCATACATATTGAAGAGCCAACTCTCTGCATGCCAGCTTTCGTTAGAAATCCATGGGTTGAAATTATGTTGTGTGATATTAACAACAAATACATTAACGCTTTCATATGAAATTTCTCTGTCCACTATTTTATTGAAGGCTGTTTATAATAGCAGACATAGAACTTTCATGCAAATATGTTTGTTACCAACATTGCAGAGAACAATTTCAACCTACAAGTGTTGGATGGAGCACTTATTAAGTTTTGCTAAAATCTAGTAAAGCAATTTTAAGTTATTATAATGACACATTGCATCTCACAAGTAAGAGCACAGGACAAATAAATGACGAACGTTCTCATTTTCAAACAAAACCCAATATATGATAAGAAAAGACATTTACGAAATGTGGTTTAAAATCAATAAAAAAAATTTATTTTCCTTAACAAACAAGAATACATAATATATATAATGATGTCATTGTTTAGTCTGTCACATGTACTTCGAGGTATACATTGATGTACTGGGGTAGTCAGTATCCTGTGCACATGTTGGGTACAGAGCACCATTTGTGGGATGTGGAAGGTTTATTGATAGTCTTTGAGGTTTGGCTGAGTAAGAGGGCATCAAGGGCCTTCTAAATGTGATGGTGGGTCTCGCCTTTGTCGAGAACTATGCAACTAGCAGTGACAGCTGTGATAATTTGTGTGTTGCAGGGGTTCAATCCTTTGTAAGTAAGCCAAAGTGTAAACTTCTGTCCATGCAGCTGGTGTTGCCAATATTATCAGGTGTTTCTGGGCCCCTGTTGGCCTTTTCTTGGGGGTTTGTGAAAGTCTGGCTGCTGAGGGGGAATTGGCTGAGAGGTCCTGCTTTTCATGCCCAGACTACATTGTGAGGAGAGGCCCAATTCCAAGCCATAATTCCCTCACTTTGGGCTAGCCAACAGTAGTGCCTGAAATTAGGAAGAGTGATAATCCCTCCTTCTGCTTGGTGAGTTTTAGGCATCTAAAGCATAGCGGTGGTTTTCTTGCCTGCCCTTGGGTGCCTGTTGATGTTTTGGTTTCTGAAGCTGCACTGGGACATTGACTATTAGCATCTGAAGTAGGAGGACCTGGTCTTTTGTACGTATCATTGGGGCTTGTATTACTGTGCATGCTGGTTTGGGCACCAGGCTGCCACAGGCATCTGTTAGGCATATTGGAGGGGTGCTGGGGTCATAGTCTGTTGTATGTAGTGCGGCAGGGCAGTATGTGGGGAGGGAAGCACTTTTATTTGAATGGTCTTGTGCTCTGTATCTCTGTTCCCCCGAGTGACCAGCCTTTCTGGCTTTAAGAGCAACATCTCAGCTTCTGTCTTCTCTGGATGGAGGTTTGGGGGGGCGGGGTGTTGCAGGGCATCTTCAGTCCTTGAGGTATCAAGGTATCCTGGTGGTGTCATAGAGACAAGGCTAGTAGCTCCGTTGTGGAAAAGAGTTGCTGGAACTGCCGGAAGGATCCAGGATCCAAAGACTGGAGTACATTTCAGCACAAACTATAGCTAGGAGCCTCCATTTTGAACCATAATAGGAGTGTTGGGACAGGTAATAAAAAGCAGATTGGCAGACAGGACTAGTGCTTCTGCCATACTGCTGCCAACACACTGGAGGCTAGCTAAATGATTTGGGTGGCCAGACTGAGGTGTCAGGAGCCAGCAGATTAATTGCTAGATCAGTGTCTTGGTAAGTCCCAACTCCCCATGCCTTTGACAGTGTCTATCCTTGTCTTGAGATCTAGGTGAACTTTCAGTAATGTGCCTAGGAAGTAAACTGCAATCCTTGTTTGGTAATTGCTTTCAACTACAGGACTTCACTTATGCCTTCATAAAATCTCACTCTGGTCTTCAAAAATGGTGCAGCATCGCATTAGATCTTGGTTCAAGGTTAAAATATCAAGCAAATTTATTTTACAAAAGATGATCAAGCACATATGAAACAATCACATAATGTATATATATTTACAGTAGATAACGTTCTACCTAACTCAAGTAGAGAAAATAATAAACAAAGAAGCCAATTCTTAGATCCAAGCCAATCCTTTGAAAGTGGCTTTTAAATATGCATAGTGTTTCTCCCTATCTTTCAGGAATATCAAACGGATTGTACTGACTGGTTGCTCCTCTGATTTCAAACTGCCTCCTCTAATGGGATTTTCCAACTGCTCTTCTGATTTAAACAGAGTAGTCTTTTTTCATATCACAGAAAAGTATATCTGACCTCTCAAATTCAAAAAGGAACTAACAGTCAAATACAAACAGAACCCATCACACAACATTGCTTAAGGTCGAATTATTTCTCTAACCAGCCTGTAACTGGTAAAACCTGTAACATTTTGTTGAAGTAAGCTTGGTGCAGGAATCTGCAGGCATTTTTAAAACTGCTTATGTTCTGTGACTGGATTTAAAGGAATAGCATCAAACCAGAATTAGACAAAAATACCTCAATTTTATCACAGTCCCATTAGCTTTTTTAATATAGCACAATTGGTGTGAGCCTTTTGAATATTTAACTCTAATAGTGGCTTTTCTCAGTCGCACTTTCACCTTCCTTTCTAAAAACAGACACAAAATACTTATTCAGCATCTCCCCCGTTTCCTCACTCTCCAGTACGTGATGGTTTCCATTCCCTCTAAGTGATCCCATCGTTCTTTTAAACATTTCACTTTTGTGTTTATAACAGCTCTTGCTGTTTCCCTTTCTGTTGATTTCTAGGCCTTGAAATTCTAATGAAGGGAGTGGAGGAATCCGTCAGCACAGTGGTGAAGCGGAACCCTCGTCCAGCCTAGACTGAAAAAGACCCCGTCCCAAATCCCAGGGATGGGGTCATTTGCATAACTGGGACAGAAGCAATGGGCCTGCAAGGGTGGTTCAGTGGCGCCCACAATGGTATGCCTGCCAGAGGCCCGAGTGACCCCATTGCACCCCCTAAGGTGCTCTTCTTGGACTGAAGAAAAACAAAATCGGCAAGAACGTCTCTATTCCTAGCAGAGCCTTTGTTCCTGCAATAAGGGTAATCAATGTCCTCCAGGATCAATTACCTTAGCCTAGTAAATGTTTGGGCCTTTCCAAAAGTGTCAATGGGACCCACCAAGGGTGTAATTGCCCAGGGTAGCTCCCTTGATGTTGGCGGGGGGGGGGGGGGGGGGGCTGGTGGAGAAGGATGAAATGGCTATGGGCTCCCTCTAGCAAAATTTAAAGGGGTACTGCAAATGGGGCGTAGTCTCCTTTTGGGTTCTTTCTTAAGCTTACTAATCTCCATTTTTGCTTCCCTTCTATACTTTCTATATTTCTCAGTTTTCTTCTGTATTATGCCTCATATATTTTTCTAATGCCTCTCTTTTAAACCTCATTTTTCCGCTACCTCTCTATTTATCCAAGGAATCGTAGCCTTTAACACACCCCCTTTATTCCTGGTAAGAATATATCTAATCTGTACCGTACTCATTTGTATTTAAATATTTCTTATTGTTGTCTACTGTTTAGTCTCTGTATATGAAGTTAAAAAAATACAATAGTATTACTGATTTGTAGTGATAGTTTGTGAAAGAATTTTTCATTAACTTACTGACTTTAAAGACCTGGACCCTACAAATCGCAAACCTGCTGTACGTTGGGCTGGCATGCAGTGGATGCCTGAAGATTTAGATCGGAACCCAAATACGCTGGGTCCTGGCCTCCCTGTTTGGGGCCGAACCTCCGTCCGTCCAAAACATGATTCTCAGTATCAGAAGAGCACACAGCTCGGGGGAGGTGATTCCCACGCATGGAGTTTCCTCTGCTTGGCCCAGCAACCATAGAGGAGCCAGTAGGTCAGATGAAATGAGGAGGACCGGCCTCCTGGCTAACAGATGTGGGGCCAGCACAGGAGAGGAATCAGCCCCCTTTACATGAGGGCCACTGGGTACTTTTAAAATTGCAGGGCTACTGATGTAAAGCTGAGCGGCTGACCAATGTCCCTTCTGCTCCCCCTTCCCCAAGCTCTGGAAGTTGCCCAAGACATGCATATTGTGGGCTGGGAATCTGCTACAAACTAAAATGAGGGCACCTCCTTTAATCCAGAATACTTCGACAGGATTAGTGGTGGAAGTTCCGAGTGGGCTGATTCTGGCACTTCAACTGGAATCACAGGCCCAGGGATTTCAGGCCTCCGTTTTACAGACTTGAAAAACTGACTTGGTCACATCAAAAATGAGGTCCATCTTTTAACATATTTTCTGTTGAATAAGTATGCTAGTTACAAGTTTAGGGTCTTACCTTAGATATTCTCTCGGGTATAGTGGTGCTAGATATGGTCTGAGTCTCTTACATTTAGTGGTGTGTCCCTTTTGCCCAATATCTAAATATACAATAGCACAACCTAGGGTTGTAACTATAGTATCCCTTTGTGACCTGAACTGGATATTCACGTCTTTATCACGTGCTCTCTGGGGACGGACTGTGAAAACACTCAATGAGACGAGGCCAGATGCGAATCATTAAGGTGCTCCCTTGATAAAGAGGGAGAAAATTGAATATGAGAGTAAACTAGCAAGAAATATAGCTTCTACAAGTAAATAAAAAGGAAGATTAGCAAAAGTAAACGTGGGTCCCTTACAGGCAGAGACAGGAGAAATTATAATGTGGAATAAGGAAATGGCAGAAACGTTAAAACAAATATTTTATATCTGTCTTCACAGCAGAAGACAAAAAACCCCACAAATAGTGGGGAACCAAGGGTCTAATGAGAGGGAGGAACTTAAAGTAATTAAGATTAGTAAAGAAAAAGTTTTAGAAAAATTAATGGGACTAAAAGCCGACAAATCCCCTGGACCTGATGGCCTACATCCGAGGGTTCTAAAAGAGGTGGCTGCAGAGATAGTGGATGCATTGGATTTGATCTTCCAAAATTCCCTAGATTCTAGAATGGTCCCGGTGGATTGGAAGGTAGCAAATGTAACCCCGCTATTCAAGAAAGGAGAGAGAGAGAAAACCAGCACTATAGGCCAGTTAGCCTGACATCAGTAGGAGGGAAAATGCTATAATCTATTATTAAGAACATAGTAACAAGGCACTTAGATAATCATAATATGATTAGGCAGAGAGTCAACACGATTTTATGAAAGGGAAATCGTGTTTGACAAATCTATTAAAGCTTTTTGAGGGCGTAACTAGCAGGGTAAATAAGGGGGAACCAATGGATGTTGTCTTTTTGGATTTTCAAAAGGCATTCGTTAAGGTGCCACACAAAGGGTTGTTACACATGATTAGAGCTCATGGGAATGGGGGTAATTTTTAGCATAGATTGAGGATTGGTTAACGGACAGAATACAGAGAATAGGAATAAACAGGTCATTTTCAGATTGGCAGGTTGTAACTAGTGGGGTGCCACAGGGATCAGTGCTTGGGCCTCAGCTATTTACAATCTATATTAATAACTTAGATGAAGGGACCGAGTGTAATGTATCCAAGTTTGCTGACAATATAAAGTTAGGTGGGAAAGTAAGCTGTGAAGAGGACGCAAAGAGTCTGCAAAGGGATATCGACAGGTTAAGTAGGTGGGCAAGAAGGTGGCAGTTGGAGTATAATGTGGCGAAATATGAGGTTATTCACTTTGGTAGGAAGAATAGAAAAACAGAATATTTTTTAGATGGTGAAAAACTATTAAATGTTGGTGTTCAGAGCGATTTGGGTATTCTTGTACACGAAACACAGAAAGTGAATATGCAGGTACAGCTAGCAATTAGGGAGGCAAATGGTATGTTGACCTTTATTGCAAGGGGTAAGGAAGTCTTGCTGCAATTGTACAAGGCTTTGGTGAGACCACACCTGGAGTACAGTGTGCAGTTTTGGTCTCCTCACCCAAGGAAGGATATACTTACCTTAGAGGCAGTGCAACCAAGGTTCACTAGATTGATTTCTAGGATGAGAGGGTTGTCCTATGAGGAAAGATTGAGTAGAATGGGCCTATACTTTCTGGAGTTTTCTAAGAGGGCTTGACAGGGTAAATGCTGAGAGGATGTTTCCTTTGGTTGGAGAGTCTAGAACTAGGGGACATAGTCTCAGGATAAAGGGTCGAACATTTAGGACTGAGATGAAAGGAATTTCTTCACTCAGAGGGTTGTGAATCTTTGGAATTCTCTACCCCAGAGGACTGTAGATGCTCAGTCGTTGAGTATATTCAAGACTGAGATCGATAGATTTTTGGACTCTAAGGGAATCAAGGGATATGGGGATAGAATGATAGAAGTTTACAACATGGAAACAGGCCCTTCGGCCCAACATGTCCATGTCGCCCAGTTTATACCACTAAGCTAGTCCCAATTGCCTGCACTTGGCCCACATCCCTCTATACCCATCTTACCCATGTAACTGTCCAAATGCTTTTTTAAAGACAAAATTGTACCCGCCTCTACTACTGCCTCTGGCAGCTCGTTCCAGACACTCACCACCCTTTGAGTGAAAAAATTGCCCCTCTGGACCCTTTTGTATCTCTCCCCTCTCACCTTAAATCTATGCCCCCTCGTTATAGACTCCCCTACCTTTGGGAAAAGATTTTGACTATCGACCTTATCTATGCCCCTCATTATTTTATAGACTTCTATAAGATCACCCCTTAACCTCCTACTCTCCAGGGAAAAAAGTCTCAGCCTATCCAACCTCTCCCTATAAGTCAAACCATCAAGTCCCGGTAGCATCCTAGGAAATCTTTTCTGCACTCTTTCTAGTTTAATAATATCCTTTCTATAATAGGGTGACCAGAACTGTACACAGTATTCCAAGTGTGGCCTTACTAACGTCTTGTACAACTTCAACAAGACATCCCAACTCCTGTATTCAATGTTCTGACCAATGAAACCAAGCATGCTGAATGCCTTCTTCACCACCCTATCCACCTCTGACTCCACTTTCAAGGAGCTATGAGCCTGTACTCCTAGATCTCTTTGTTCTATAACTCTCCACAACGCCCTACCATTAACGGAGTAGGTCCTGGCCCGATTCGATCTACCAAAATGCATCACCTCACATTTATCTAAATTAAACTCCATCTGCCATTCATCGGCCCACTGGCCCAATTTATCAAGATCCCGTTGCAATCCGAGATAACCTTCTTCACTGTCCACAATGCCACCAATCTTGGTGTCATCTGCAAACTTACTAACCATGCCTCCTAAATTCTCATCCAAATCATTAATATAAATAGCAAATAACAGCGGACCCAGCACCGATCGCTGAGGCACACCGCTGGTCACAGGCCTCCAGTTTGAAAAACAACCCTCTACAACCACTCTCTGTCTTCTGTCATCAATCCAATTTTGTATCCAATTGGCTACCTCACCTTGGATCCCGTGAGATTTAACCTTATGTAACAACCTACCATGCGGTACCTTGTCAAAGGCTTTGCTAAAGTCCATGTAGAGCACGTCTACTGCACAGCCCTCATCTATCTTCTTGGTTACCCCTTCAAAAAACTCAATCAAATTTGTGAGACATGATTTTCCTCTCACAAAACCATGCTGACTGTTCCTAATCAGTCCCTGCCTCTCCAAATGCCTGTAGATCCTGTCTCTCAGAATACCCTCTAACAACTTACCCACGACAGATGTCAGGCTCACCGGTCTGTAGTTCCCAGGCTTTTCCCTGCCGCCCTTCTTAAACAAAGGCACAACATTTGCTACCCTCCAATCTTCAGGCACCTCACCGGTAGCTGTCGATGATTCAAATATCTCTGCTCGGGGACCCGCAATTTCCTCCCTACCTCCCATAACGTCCTGGGATACATTTCATCAGGTCCCGGAGATTTATCTGGCGGGGAAGTAAAGTTGAGGTCAAAGATCAGCCATAATCTTATTGAATGGCAGAGCAGGTTCGAGGGACCTAAAGCCTACTCGTCTCCTATTTCTTATGTTCTTATGTTTACAGTGTGTGAAGATACAGAGCAATAGTTATGATCAGATTTAGTTAGTTCAATTAGTACAACTTGTCTTCATGTAATAATACAAAATAATGAAACTGCCACACTTATTGGTGGGTCAGCTTGCTTGACAAACAAAATAACTCCCAACTATTTTCCTACAATCTGATCTTCTCACAGCTTTTGCTGGGCCTAGCTGCCCTTGCAGCATTTTCTTTAAAACCTGACTGCCCGTGTCCCTGTTTCTGTGCTTTATCTCCTTCTGTCCATAGCCAGAAAGGAACCAAAGACTTCCTAACACAATTGGTGAGAGCTGTTTATTGATTGCCTCTCTGTAGAAAAAAATGGTCAAAAAATCCTAGCATGCGACAATGCTCAATATTGCTTCCTAACCGTACATAGAGAAGTAAACTCGTCAGTGGCACTCAAAGGGGTAAGTTATTTAAGTAACGTCAATGTTCGTAAAGAAAGTCATGCAAATCCACAGCAATATAACATAGTACCATCCCTTAAAAACAATAAATGTAGTAAAGTTACCATTTTAAATGATTATGCAATATACTTGCCAAGCAATATTTATTTTGAAGTTACATTAATCTAGGTTATCCAATATTGGAGCAGTTTAGACTAGAATAGTTATTGGCAGGTTTTAGACAGACTCAAATAGAAGTGTGCTGTCTGCATCCAAATTTCTGAGGATAGTTCATTTTCATAGCTTCAGGTGCACATTTGGACGGGTGAAAGGAGCACACTAATGGTAGGAGTGGAAAACTGCATAAGAGAAATTTAAAGGGAATTAAAGATGAGTGTCAGGATAGGACAAAAATTTCAGAAAGGCTCAGAAAGCATCTTAACCTATTAGCAGCCTTTGCAAAGGGTGAAGGGGGCGGGACTAAGAAGTGATAGGCAAAAATGAAGAAAAGGAAACCCAAGGTGCAGGCATAAATGTGCAGGCAAATGGCGGAGCAAACCAACACTTGACTCCTTGAAGTGGAAGTGGCTGCAGGATAGTGATCATCTGTCCACAGCACCATCCCCATAGTTCTGCATTGCAGCATTCCTGCAAGGAGGTGAAACCTAGTTTCAGGCCAAGCTGACTATTACTGTCACTAGAGGTGCCAGCCCAATGCTGAATGGCAGCTGTAGATGTTCCTACAGAAGATGACATATAGGAACAGGAGTGGGCCATTCAGCCCCTCGAACCTGTTCCACCATTCAATTAGATCATGGCTGATCTGTATTTTAACTCCATTTAACCGCCTTGATCGCCTTCCCCAACAAAAATCTATCAATCACAGTTTTAACATTTTAAGTTTCCTAGCCTCAGCAGCTTTTTGGGGGAAAGAGTTTTCCAGATTTCCACTACCCTTTGTGTGAAGAAGTGCTTCCTGACATCACCCCTGAATGGCATAGCTCTAATTTTAAGGTTATGTCTCTTTATTCTGGACTCCCCCACTAGAGGAAATAGTTTCTCCATCTATCCTATCAATTGCTTTAATCATTTTAAACACCTCAATTAGATCACCCCTTAATCTTCTATACTCGATGGAATACAAGCATAGTCCATGCAACCTGTCCTCATAATTTAATCCTTTTAGTCCCAGTATCATTCTGGTGAATCTGCATTACATCCCCCATGAAGCCAATATATCCTTCCTGAGGTGCGGTGCCCAGAACTGAACGTGGTAGCCCAGATGCAGTCTAACCAGAGCTTTACACAAATGTAACTTAACTGCCACCCCTTTTGTATTCCAGACACAGCTCTATATCTTCCCCTCTGCTGACCCAGACCCAGTGGAGACAGTTTTCCACAGTCATTAACAGGTAGGTGTGCCAGGGCCTGCAGGTGTGGTTGGTGGCATCTTGGCAGATGTGGCCAACCTGGGTGTGCTGGCTGCTGCTCACTCTGGCATGCCTCCTTTTTGTGCAGTGCCACTGAAAGCATGACACGCTCTGACTGTGGTGCTGCTGAGGATGGTTATTCGGCATTCACATATCTTAGTGGTGCCATCGGGTATACTATCCCAGCTTCCTTTGGGGAGCAGGGCCTGGGCCTCCACATGCACTGATTATCTATCAAAGTAAGTTATGTTCACGCTTTGTCTGCAGGTGCGGGTGTCAGACCCCTGACAGGTGGGCACAGAGCACCTCTTGTGCAGCCTGACCTGCCTGGCATCCCTCTGTAGGTCCTCTTCTTCTTTTTCCAAACACCTCAGAGAGGGGAATTCCCAGTGAGAAACCCATTGGTTGCAGTAATGGTGCTGAGGGGCAAAAAAAATTCAACAATTGGCACGAAGGCTCATGAGAAGTGCCACAGAAAAAAATACCAAAATGGTCAAAAAATGAATATTACATATTAAAGATTTAAGTTACTTACCTGTGCCCTTTAGATAAGCTACCGCCACAGATGATTCCCTAGCAATGCCAGACTCTGATTTCACTTTAATATTCAGTTGAAGCTCCCACCTGTTTGAGGTGGGCGCTTCCTACGTAGCTGCTCCCTTCCTCTTGGAAACTACACCACGGCGTAAGGTCGGTGGATTTCCGGTGGGATGGAACACCTGTCCATTTTCCACAACTGGCTTCTTGATTTAATGCCACTACAGTGGGTGGCCAACAGTGGAAAATGTAGACTACTGTTTCCGGCCTACGGTAGAGATTCTGGTCTGAATTTTCCTCCAGGTGGTTTCGCTGCTGGAGGCGGGTCGGGGCGGGACTTCCGCTCGTTGCTGTAACACTGCCATTTGGCATATTGGGCCGATTTAAAGATGCAGGGCAGGCTCCTGGTGGGATGTACATCACACAGGAGTCCGCTACTGCCAGGCAGTGGCAATTTGCTTTGCCGCATCGGGACACCCTCTGCAGCGGCAGAAGAAGGAGCCACTGTTAAAGGGGTAAAAGCGCTCAAACAAGTTTTCAAAAATTTGTAAAAAAGGCTCAGAATGCATTTATCTTGTTGGAGTCTTAGGGACAGAAGAGGGGGAGAGGTGGCTACTAACAGACTTTCTCCATCAGGGCCATCAGCTGTCTTCCCGCTGCCACCCCTGTACTGGACTTACCTGGGGGTCGGCGGTACTGTGGCAGCAAGACAGGGAAATTAGCTGGTTCCCCTACCCTCGCCACCTGCTCCCCCGCTGTCAAGGGTTGGGCAGCTGAGTTTCCTGCTTGGGTGGGGCAAAAAGGAAAATTTCAGCCGCTGTTTTCAGGGGCCAGGATCCGGCAGCAGGCCTTCCTGCTATATTTTCCCTCCCCTCGACCGATTTCGGGTGGTATGGCCAAGAAAAATCCAGCCCTCTATCTTCACCTCTTCAAAAATAGCAATTTTATATTACGTTCCTCCTATTCATCTTATTCAATTAAAGATCCTATTTCATTTACAGTTGCTGTTCTAAAAGTCATACTTTAATGTGCAGATTTGTTATGGACAATGTAATCATCACTTAGATGATAAACAATATTCATAATGAATTGTAAAATTTGGTTTGTTCGTATAATTACTTATGCTCAATATAAATTCAGTAGCTTAACACTATGTAAAAAATAACTTTGTGCAAGATATAAATGTAAATACAACAAAAAAAATCCAAATAATTGACTCTGCTAAAAGTGCTGCGCTTACAAAGGTATTACTAATAGTTTATATTTCTTTCAATAATTTCTGTTTTGAAAATTGTATTCTACGCAATACAAAAATCTGGAGTACATTATTTTAAATTATTAGGACTGCACTTAAGGCAAATGAAAATAATGCAAGTAAATATTGCCCTCATTGTAAAATTAACATCCATTAACGTGTGTTTCCCCCCCCCCCCAACCAATTTATACATACTTCCTGCTGTTCGTTCTATCTTCATTGCATAAATAAGCTGATTACCCACCTTTAGATGTTGTAATCATCTTTCAAATGAAGATATAGATGCGGGAACTCGGATCTGACTCTGAAAATGATTTTTGTTTTGGCATTTATCAAATGGATTTGTAGTTCACTGATCTTACCCTGAGGTAGTTGAGGGTGAAGTTAGTCAGCCCCATACGAGTGATGTTTTTGGACAGTTGCTCCAGCACCTGAGGGTCTTGTGCCTGAAAAGAGCATAAAGTTAGAACATACAATATCTGATAAAACAAAAACAAGCCGCATGCAAGCAATCTTCACAGCACAGATCAGAAGCTAATTTTTAAAACGGTATCTAATAGAATTCTGTTAAAGATCAAGTATTCTCTTCCCCAAAGGCCAATTGTAGTGTTCCTATTGACATTGTGATTCACATTGGCAGGGATCCTCCTAATCTGTATGGCTCAGTGCCATATCTTGTGCTGTATTTACCCGCTAATCCTTCGATAGTGGGGATAGCAAGGTCAAATATGATATTTGTAAACAGTAGACTTTTATGATTACCTTAATGTAAGTATCTTGCTTAATCTAGCCAGAGTGGACTATTTATCAATTCACCTGAATGGTAGTATTTCTGGAGTCAGGCTTTATAGGCAGATGCTCACTGACTTTACAATGAACTGAAACTTTAAATAACCCTCCTGAAAAATGGTCGCACATCCATCATGAGGCTGAATGGAAAGGCCATGAAGCCACAAAGTTGCCCCTCCTCGGGAGTGACAGATATGTCTCATTTCTATGTGAGCGCAGAGCCCACGTTCCATGGAATTGTCTTACGCCCATTTCACTGAAGTCTAACATCAGTTAGCTTTGTAGAATAACCTTACAATTACTTTAAAAAAAAACATCACTCATTCAGAATCAGGAAAAATACTCAGCCTTTCCATATCATCTTTTATAAGTAATTGTTGACCACTTAAATGAAAATCTGATCAGTGGGTATTTCTGTTAATTGAGATGCCAAAGGAATTTTCAATTTACGCAGTTTTCTTAAATTAGGCTTACTGGGGAATGCGTATTCACCCAGATTACACAGTCACCATGTGACCTGCTGCATGACATTTACTTCAACAATCTATCCCAATTCCTGCTAGTTAAGTGTACCAACAGTGTAAAATAGTTTGGTTAGAAAAATCGTTAAGTTTAAAAGTGCGTAAGAAAATGCAACTAAAAAGTTAGACTAATACTTCTCTGTGAATTCATGGTCGATGATAAGTGAATACAATTTTGTGGAAAATTGGTCATTGACTTAATAACAATTACCTGTAGCGTGCTATTGAAGATGAACTGGTCTTCACATTCACTGGATTAACTTTATAATTCGGGACAAATGAGCTAATGAAACTAACCTTTAATCAAAAGAACAAGCACTGATTTTCAAAGACTTAACACAATTGACACAATTCAAGTTTCCACTAAACAACGCTGCAACCTTTACCCTAACAGTTCAGTCACCAATGTAGAAGAGTGTCTACTGCCCCGAGGGAAGATGAGGGAAAGGGAAATCTTGAATACATCAAAATATTCACTAATTCCTACAGCTGCTGTTTCATCTTCCCTGTACATACATACATTCACCCACTTTCAGATAAATATTTAATATTCTACTTCCTGAAATTTAAACATCAAAAGTGCTGTGTCTAGGTTTTATTCTATACATGTGTAGCATGTTCCTCTCATAGATTATCTTATCAACAGGACTGGTCGCCTTTCCATATGTTCGTCTGTCTTTCGTACAAAACTGGTTAGTAATAAAGCAGAATGAAAGGAGCAGAGATTTGAAACTGAAGCTACCAGTTTCTGCATCTGACAACTAAAGTGAGCTTTTCTCTTTCCCTCCTCCCCTCATTTCTCAAAGTCTGCTTAAAACACTAGCAAAATATTGAAGATAAGAATTAGAAAGGGGAAAGAAGTAAAAGAAAATGAAAAGAAATGGTTGAATGATGCCATGTACTGTGACATTTGGTGGTATCACAATGATACAAATCCAGAGATAACGAATATGAACTTGAAAAACAACAGCCTGCATTGCTGCCAATTTTCTTAGATTAATATCAATGTTTAATGGTTCACGGCCAAATTCCACTACGATAGATCCAGCAGAACCCACTGGGGGCGGGAGGGGGGAGAGGGAATCTCCTCTTGATCATGAATCAGTAATTCATTCTGTTTTTTTTGATAGCTACCTATATGCCTTGATTACTGATGCCTTTTCAAGCTGTGAAACAATATGTTACAGAGAGCACACCAGCTAGTATCCGCTTAGGGAGATGCGATGTGTCAAGCAGATCATTAAATGCTGATGGCAGCAGCATCTGGTCAAAAAGCAAAACTAGCAGTCTCTTTTTCCAATGGATTCTGCTACACATCTAATTATTTTAAATGATGAAACCTGCAACACTGTTCAGTAATTATTCTGTGTCCCATTTCCCCATGTGGTTTGAAAGCTGGGACTGTTAGCTATCTGGTCCACATCCTATTTAACCTGGCTGAATTCCAAATAATGACAAACACTCTTGGACTGAAAATTTAGTAAACGGGCAGGATTTACAGAGCAGGCAAGGCTCTTTTTCCACATACCTGTGGTGTAGTGAGATATATATAAAAAAAAAATCTTGATTATAGAGACAAATAGCTGGCATGAAAACATAATGTTTCTCAGGTATAAGAACATTAAGCTGAGCTATTTTCCTATTTATTAACAAGTTTGATGTCACAAAGCATAGTATGTCAGGTAAAATTAAAACAGAATGTAGGTAAGTTTGTTAAAATTCAAAATAGTATAATTTCTTATAAATTGTAAATCTAAACATTCTAGCAGACTTTACAATGTGGTCTTCATTTTTGCAAATATGTAATGAAATTCACCAGAGTTATTCTTCTAAATCCTAGTGCAGAGGCGGTACTTTGTGTGATGTCAAAGGAGTCAGCAAATGCTTGCTTACAAATAACAGCAACTAAAGCTAATGACACTTAAGAGTGAGCTGTACTAATATATACTTATGACTTTTAAAGTAAACCACCCTCTTTTTCTTGGCTCAAATGCCTTTTGAGGAAAATGAGCAAGCAGAAAGTTAAAAAAAATACACTTATGACTGTCAAAATTAGCCAGAAATGAGGGAAAGAGTAAAAGAACTTGCATTTATACATCTTCAGGACATCCTAGAGCACTTCCCAGCCAATAAATGACACTTTGAAGTGCAATCAATTTTGGCACAAGGTCCCATGTAAATGTTGGCCAGAGAGGGCCTCAGTTCGCCATCTCATCCAAAACCTCACACAATGCAGCACTCAATTCTTACACTGGGTTCGAACGCACACAGGCTGACACTTAATGAGAATGAGAAGGTAAACTATGGTTCATTTGCAATGCAGTAACCACATACTTACATAACTGATACAATATTAACACTCAGAGCACGAACAGAGAAAGAGGCAAATTTACAGGTGATCTTATACACCAATGACATAAACAAGATATGACAAGCATTAAAATAATAGTGACAACTGTTTCAAATCTTGGATTTTTATGAGTGCACAGATTTTTCTTGACATTCAAAATTGACGACCATGATTCATTGTAATCAAAATAGTACATCCAGAGCATTCAACCTGTACACTATAGAAACTGCCTTTAAAAGGCTTTTGTATAAACCTACAACAATTGTTTAGAGCAAGAGCAGTGGAAATAAAAATACACATATATAAATTAGTAATATTGTAATGAAAAAGGGACATTACCAGATGGTATTTAGCCCTGAATAAACAAGATACAGGTAATAATTAAAAGTATATTGTCTTCATGAAAATATATTTTTGGAAACCATTTTTTAGAGGGGGCGGGGGTGGTGGTGAAGAGATAGGAGTCAGGTTCATTCCTGTCAAAATGATGTTACAAGAAACAAATGCAATTAGTTTACTTCCTCACATTGTGTAATAGCAAACAAACATATAAAATTGATTTGCCAAATACTTTTTCACAAGGTGGAGGTACCCCCTTGAAAAATATGATTCTCCATAACAAAATTATTACAAACAGAATATTTAACTAGTGTGGAATTTATTTTATTTCTGGTCCAGAGTTTGAGTGCAATTCACTCACTGGCTTTGTCATTAGGGAATCAGATAGCAATCGTGAGGCAAACTGTATGATGTATGTTAAGTTATGATTAGTTTCACTGTGTAAAGAAAAATGATATAAAAAAAGACTTGCATTTATATAGCGCCTTCCATGACCTCAGGATGTCCCAAAGTGCTTTATACCAGTGAAGTACTTTTGAAGTGTAAAGCAGGCAAATCGGAGTTGTAGTGTTTTTCTTAAATTGCATTTATTTTACTTTCCAATTTTTTTTCCATTTTGTTAGGTCAAGAAACCATTGTAAACCATCAGGTGATATATTTTATTAGCAATAACACAGGTATGAGGATTTTGACTTGCACACATTAAGGGGTCATACAAGAGTATTTATAAGTTGGGCATCTATTTGTTATCTGGGATCTTGATAGAAAAGCGACATTTTGCTTCACAGGAGCAATGAAAGGGTGTTACTTACATGCATGGCAAGAATGCTGCGTGGGACTAACTCCCGATAGTGCCGGATGGTAAAGTGCCACGTCTTTATTCTCATCAGGTCATCAAATGTAAACTCCAGAATCAACCTCCCTTCAGTACATACCTATCAATTGGCATCAGGGATTTAAAAAGAATGTATGAGTAAAAAATAAGAAAATGACATAAATGAGCACTTTTCCAACAAAATA
Organism: Heptranchias perlo; assembly: GCF_035084215.1. Lineage (NCBI taxonomy): Eukaryota > Metazoa > Chordata > Chondrichthyes > Hexanchiformes > Hexanchidae > Heptranchias > Heptranchias perlo. Next base: position 108,214,486 of record NC_090325.1, on the reverse strand, counting down.
AAGAAACAAATAAATGTTACATTTAGCCTTAAAATCAAATAGTATGGGCTTTCTCACCAAACTTTGACTAATCTATCTACTGTGCAGCTTTTCTCTTTCATCCTGTTCTTAAAAAGTATCTTTGATATTAGAGAGTTTCAATTAAGAAAACATTTGCTGTTTTGCTCAATTCCTGTTACGGTTCTCTGAGCTGTGACATTTTGTTACCATGGCAACGGGAACCAGCTGATTAGTTGGCATGGCAACCAGAAAGATGTAATTCCAGCAGACGCATTATAATCAATGCTCCCAGCACAGATGGTCTCTAGAGGATCAACAAGAAAGAGTCTAGCAAGCGCTCAGCACATCACATGGCATGACTACACTGCACCAGGAAACTCAACATTTCAAAAATAAATCACAGTTTTTAAACAGTTTCTATCTAAGTATTATTTTTTGGTTGAATTTTCATGCTCAGGAATGGAAAATGTTCTCATTTCAGGTATGTAGTATCGTCATACATTGTTAGATTGTGTATTAGACCTGTAAATGCAAAATAAATCTCCCTCCGCTCTGCTCCAATAATGTGCCTTAGTTCCAACTTTAGCAGAGCACACCTACTGCACCAATTGACAATTTCAATTTCCATACCTGACATCCTTGTGGGCTTTCTGAAATGGCTGACTTCATGCTAATGTGTGACAGTTTTGTGCCTTGGATTTGCAAACTCTTAAGAAATGGGTTGAGACTGCACAAACCCATTTCACATAGGACATAAGAATATAAGAAATAGAGCAGGAGTAGGCCAAATGGCCCCTCGAGCCTGCTCCACCATTTAATAAGATCATGGCTGATCTTCGACTTAAACTCCACTTTCCCTCCCGATCCCCCTATCCCTTGATTCCCTTAGTCTCCAAAAATCTATCGATCTCATTCTTGAATATACTCAACGACTGAGCATCCACAGCCCTCTGGGATAGAGAATTCCAAAGATTTACAACCCTCTGAGTGAAGAAATTCCTCCTCATCTCAGTCCTAAATGTCCGACACCTTATCCTGAGACTTTGTCCCCTAGTTCTAGACTCTCCAGCCAGGGAAAACAGCCTCTCAGCATCTACCCTTTCAAGCCCTCTTAGAATCTTATATGTTTCAATGAGATCACCTCTCATTCTTCTAAACTCCAGAGAGTATAGGCCCATTCTACTCAATCTCCCCCCATAGGACAACCCTCTCATCCCAGGAATCAATCTAATGAACCTTCATTGCACTGCCTCTAAGGCAAGTATATCCTTCCTTAGGTAAGGAGACCAAAACTGCACACAGTATTCCAGGTGTGGTCTCACCAAAGCCCTGTACAATTGCAGCATGACTTCCTTAATCTTGTACTCTAACCCCCTTGCAATAAAGGCCATCATACCACTTGCCTTTCTAATTGCTTGCTGTACCTGCATGTTAACTTTCTGTGTTTTGTGTACAAGGACACCCAAATCCCTCTGAACACAAACATTTAATATACTACATCCACTGGTTCCCCTCTATCTACCTTGCTAGTTACATCTTCAAAAAACTCCAGTAGATTTATCAAACACGATTTCCTTTTCATAAAAAATATGTTGACTCTGCCTAATCATGTTATGATTTTCTAAGTGCCCTGTTACCACGTCCTTAATAATAGATTCTAGCATTTTCCCAACTACTGATGTCAGGCTAACTGGCCTGTAGTTCTGTTTTCTCTCTCCCTCCTTTCTGGAATAGCGAGGTTACATTTGATACCTTCTAATCCATTGGGACCGTTCTAGAATCTAGGGAATTTTGGAAGATCACAACCAATGTATCCACTATCTCTGCAGCCATCTGATGGCTTTTAGTCCCATTAATTTCTCCAATACTTTTTCTTTACTTTAAGTTCCTCACTCTCATTAGATCCTTGGTTCTCCACTATTTCTGGTATGTTTTTTGTGTCGTCTACTGTGAAGACAGATACAAAATATTTATTTAACATCTCTGCCATTTCCTTATTCCCCATTAAAATTTCTCCCGTCTCAGCCTCTAAGGGACCCATGTTTACTATCGCTACTCTCTTCCTTTTAATTGGACCTCCATGTCCAATAAATAGAACAAATTTTCTTTTCATCAATCTGGGCTGGATTCAAACAGAGGTACTAGAGGTGAATGGCATGAATTCCATTCCCTTGTTTTTCTACTTTCCTAAATAAAGAACTGATTAATAATAGTTAAATATATTTCTTTTTGCCAATTTTCTCCCCTCTTATCTTGAAGATGCTAACTCTTTCTGGGTCATAATTCCACAAGCAACTATCAGTCCTCCAGTATCTGGCCCAAGTGGCCATTCCCTATGTGTGAGCCCTGACAGTCAGTATTGGCAAACCATTTGATCATGTATGGATTCACAGTTGAGTCTGAGTCTGTTCATACATGCACACTTTCCAGCAGTGGTCACTGGTTAAGGATTGCACGTGGGAATCCAAGCTAATTTTTCCCTCCTTGGCTCAGGGATTTGAGGCCAATTTGTATCACCCCAGCTGAGACAGCTAATTCTACACAGATGAGGAATGAAAGCTGGGATCTTCTAATCTGTATGACTTGATGCTGTTCTGGGCAGCGCCTTTATTCACACTGCTGACAGCAGTTCTTAAATTTAAATTGCTCTTCTCTCTGAATCTAATCATTTTAAACATTATGCCATATTTTGCAGTGAAAATGCCCAGTTTTTTTGATTATTTAAAAAGTGTGGGTCGTTTGTCTGCATTCATAAGAATTGCCACACTGTGGATTCAAAATTTTAAAAAAATTGCCCATGCCTCTAAGTAACCAGCCTCACATGCTCTCATAAGTCTTTTGAGAGCAGCCCATGGTGACCTGTCTGCTGACTGTTCTTTGCTGACTGTGGGGATGCACTTAGCAGTCACTCAGCACTTTCCCATAACTATCGACCTTAGGAACTTGATGTGCAGGGAATGATAGATCTGTGCACAGGCCCCTCAGAGCTGCACCACCACATTGCACACTTAGTAAGGAAAACATTTCCATACATCTTAACTTAGGTACAAAACTTCAATCCTTAGGTTACAACATGACTCAGACTGCTAACCTGAGAATCTAAACCCATTTAGATGTGGATTAATTGACCATTACAGGCACAGTTGCTTTCATTAGTTGACGTCTTACTAATCAACTTATTAATCATTGAAGGGAAACTTTAGTGAAGTAATACATGCTAGAGGTAGTAAACAAATTGACACAGATCCAACTGACACTGATTAAAAGAAGTGGATATGATGCATGTGATCCCTTTGGCTTATGTTACACCAGCACATGCAATCCACTGAAATGGTTAATCACAGGGCTTGACAGGGGAGCCTTGTAAACATTATTGTTTAAATAATTAAGTGATTATATTAAACTGATTATCTGTTGTGAATTGTCACCATTCCTAGTCCTTACCTCCTCACTACAGTTTTTAATTAAAATGTAATTCATAAACACATTCCATCAACTGATAAGTGGGAGCCACACTTTCTTGCACTAGTGCAAATCAGTTGCTCACATCAAGTTCTCCACAGTGAGAGGCACACAACCAATACCAATTGAATTGGCAGGTGCCACGTTGTATTGTGGCGTTTTAAAGCATGAATCATAAATAATTTATACAATACAGTTCTTTCACCTGAAGATGCAGAAGCAAAGTCATCAATAATTAAAGTAGGCAACAAGAGCACCTTAGAAGCTACGCAATCCTGCAATTCTATTCCCTAAAATAACCAAGGATTGATTAAAAAAAGGTTAATTAAAATTGTTACTTAAATATCTGCAAGAAGTGTTTCTTACACTGTCATTTTTAGTAGTAAAGAGAAAATTATGCCATTGGGGAATTTGTTGCTATCTCTGGTAAGGACTGCTTTGTTCAATTTGTAAGTCCAACTTGCAACATTCCTTTAAACATTCCTCCAAGCAGCCACAAAACATTTAAAAAAGACTGTTTAGTGTTTCTGAAAATGAAATTCCTCCAGAATTAATCCACAGAGATCACAGCAAAATTAAGGCTGTAGAAAGTTTAAAAAAAAACAAAATTTATGTTGATTTTAATCTTCCAAAAGGCAACGATGATTTATTTGATCAGATGGACTGTACGCAGAAGAAGGATAAAAAGTGCTCCTCTTGACACTGCCTGCCCCAGTGCTAAGCCATACAGACCAAACAAGTCCTAGGTTTAATGCAGACACTGTGTTGAATTAGCTGATCTCCTCACCCAATGTCCATACCCGCGCAGTTTTTATAAGCAGTTGCTGGGTTATGATCGGTAATGGAAACCTTGCTAAGTTTCCCCCTTTTTAGCCCAGGGATTCTGAGGCCAATTCTCATGTCCTAACTTCTGTCTCTGCTGCAATCAGCTAACTCAGCACAGACCAGGAATTGAACTTGTCACGTTCTGCTCTATACTACTTAGTACCACATCATGCCATGCATTTACTGAGAAATGGCTGGGAGTGCTGCACAATTTTTATTCAACCAACATCTGTTAAAAAGGTTTCAAGTTGATTTTTTTTTTAAGTGAAGAAAATGTGGAGTTAGGTAGAAAAACAAAAATTCCTTGATTTTCAGAATAAGGTGTTTTTGATATTGATGCTAAAACATTGTGGCATTTCTGAAAGGATTAAAAGGATTATGTAAATTAACAATTTCATTTTACTTCAGCTTTAATAGGGTGCCCATATAAGGCTGTAGGATATAAACTAATGCAATTTAGCATAAAATTGTGAATTTAAAACATTTTACTAAGTGGATGCAATTCTAAAATCCAAAATGCTGAACAAGAATGCAAAAATATTGCATACTTGCATAAAAAGTAACCGCTCTTCATAGCAGTATCTGGACATCTTTAAACAATCACTTTTTCTCACTAGGCTTTGGCAGTTTTCCATGGAGATGTCTACAAGGTAGATCGACCTGCTTTCCTTGACCGTGTGGATGTGGACAGAGTTAACCAAGGTGTTAGAGAAGAGAAAAGGGGTAAAAAAAATTTAAATACATACAATCAAGTTAATACCTAATTTAAATCACCTGAGATATCATCGTCGCTGAGACAAAATCCTGGAACTCCCTACTGTGGGAGTACCTTCACCACACGGACTGCAGCGGTTCAAGAAGGCGGCTCAAGGGCAATTAGGGATGGGCAATAAATGCCAGCAACACCCACATCCCATGAGTGAACAAAAAGATATAAGGAGAGAATGAATCTCGGAGGAGAGAATGAATCTCGGAGGAGATAATATTCAAGTATTCAGAAGCAAAATACTGCGAATGCTGGAAATCGGAAATAAAAACAGAAAATGCTGGAAATACTCAGCAAGTCAGGCAGCATCTGTGGAGAAAGTTTTTATACTTAAAAAAACTGTTTAATCTTCAACTTCTTCCAGTTCTGATGAAGGGTCATAGACTTGAAACGTTAACTGTTTCTTTTTCCATGGATGCTGCCTGACTTGCTGAGTATTTCCAGCATTTCCTGTTTTTATTTCAAGTATTCAGGATGCATAAGGGAATAGAGAAATTTAACCCCAATAATATATTCAAAGCTTACAAAAGGGAGGTGCACAGGGAATTGTAGATTTAATTAATTTATGCAGAGAGTAGTGAACATGTGGTACGGAGTTTCTAAGGTGAAAGGAGAAGCAGATAGTGTGGAAAATATTAAGGGAGAAATGGATAGATATTTAAGTGAATGGGTGATTGAGGGGCATTAGTTTTTGTGACAGAGCAGATAGGCTGCAGAATCTTTTGCAGTCCTGTACTTTCCTCTGTTCCTATGTGCAAGATTCCACGATTCATCTCCGTATTGTTTGGTTTGATCTTTCCATTTTTAAAATTTTATACAAACATCAGCCCTGCAAAGAAAAAAAAATTGGGTTTGCTGTGGAGCCATAAGACGAGCCTTTGCTGCAATTTTGCACAGGGATAGGGAGAAAATAAGTAGGCCGAGGCAACCCTCCATTTCTTGCATTTCTTGGCCAGTTATAGAGCAGCAAGGGCAGAGGCCTGGGAACAATTCTCCCCTCATCCAGCTCAGCTTGAAAGGAAAACTATTTTTTGCTCATGTGAAGAACCATATTTGTTTCTGAAATGTTTGGATATGGAACAATGGTGGGTAAATGAAGTTGAGGTACATGATCTAATAGAATGGCAGAACAGGCCGGAGGGGCTGAATGGCCTATACCTGTGCATATGAGTGAGAGTTGTGGATTACAAGGCAATGATCCAACTGAGCCCATCATATAACCATGGAAGTGAAACAAGTCCGTGGCTCACCTGAACTTTGGAGCTGATTCAGTGCTTGGAAATCTCTACCACCCAGTCAGTATTTTATATTGTGTGGAATTTGGTTTGTAACCTCTGCTATTCTCATGATTTCTTTTTGCTGCTGCCATTGTGTGATGACATGGATTATCTGGTTTAAAATAAATGATGTGTGACCTCCCAGTATATCACGTTAGTACATAAAATGACATCATATCTCTCAGAATATTCTGGAAAGGTGAATTTGTTCATTTTTTTTTCTTCTTCTTCCTTACATTTTTCTTTCTTTCTCTTACCTTTGTAAACATGGGTTTGCCATGCTGGGTGACCATAGTACACTGGTCGCAGTCCAATGTGATGGATGAATTGTGGTAAGACTCCTTCGAATGTTTAAGAACATAGTAAAGGTCTGTTACTCCCCCCTCAAAGATTGTACTGAAATAACGAGGAATAAGGGTTCTTCCGATAGCTGTTGAAGAGAAAATCACAAAGAAAGAGAACAAGGTAAGTATGAATTACTCAATCCCCTAGTTCTTGATTGGTATATTTTGAATATATGAAAAACAACCGGGTTTTAAAAAGTGTATCAGTCACATGGTGTTTTATATCTGTCTGCATAACATTCTCTCAATCAAAGCAAACATAAATCACTTTGGTTTCATAAAAATTAGCGTGAAGATGTGATGTTCGCCCAGCATCTTGCAGCATATACAACTTAAAAAAAAGTTGAAGTTCCACTACTCATTTCAATACTGTTTGCTCTGATTATTTCCTTTTCCTATTGCATGCAAACATCACCATTGCCGTACTCTTGGAATGAGAAGTGATTATAACTTTACTATGAGATTTTGGCTGAACCCCAACACACAACCAAGAGACAATAGCTACAAATATCTTATAACAGTGAGTTCGGACAATGTCACAGATCATAGGAGAGAAACCTGAGCACGTTTATGGTCATCTGAATCTCAACATTGTAGAAACAACTTTTAACATTCTTCCAAACACTGCCTTTAAAAATAATACATAGTTTTCCGTTTCTTCTCCCCAATGGAAGTTTTATCCCATCATATTTTCCACCATCATCATCATCATTTGGGTACCAAATTTTTCCATAAGAATTCAGGTATAACAGAAATAAAGGGATGTTTTACAACCATATGCAATTAGGCAAGGGTTAAAATCAGGTCAACTGATATAAGGATATGACTGAGAAATAACATGCTCCTCTGTTTTACAGGGGTGCAGTGACGCTCTATGATTTATAGCTCAGACTGGAGTTAGTTACTACCGAATAGTTTGCATTATGAGAGGTGTTCTAGAGAACATTTAGACACCAAACTGAACATTCCTTATGCTTTTTGGAAAAAAGTGATATATGTCACTTATGACTCATGGGTCTTTCACACTTGTAAAAGATTATTAACAACGCAAGATCTTATGTATATAATCACATCATACAATGGTCCCCTGCAGTATACTTGGAACAAAGTGCAAATCTAGGATACTGAAACTTTTGTCCTTTCTTTTAAATAGAAAGACATGTAAAACATGCTTCTTCAAGAAGGAATCAACATCAACATCATCTTCACCCTATCATCCTGTCTTGCTGGAGGATAACGCTGAGGCTACATGAAAGTTGGGAATTCTTGGCTATTAAGTGCTGGCCTCTGGATCTCTGAGATGCTAATTTCTTTTGCTGTAAAACTTTCTTTCACACAATCTTTCCACTTTTTCTCCCTTGCTCGGCTTCATTTCCTGTGCATCATTTGCCCCATCTTCTCTTTTCCTTTTTTCAATCTTGGTGGTGTTCTGCACATGGGCCCATGCCCTTCAGTCTTGGCTTTTCAATTATAAAAAATAGCACAGCATGGATTAGTCAGCAGCGGCAGTTAGCCTATGTGGAACTGTTCTTGCTGTGTATTCAAACCAGTCGTTCATTATGTCGAGTTTTATCTATTACAGCCCTTGCATCCTGAATTATTTGTTATATTCAGATTTGTATTACTTTGCAGATACTGCCATAGGATATCCAGTCCTAATTAGGAATTATTCTCTCAACAGAGTTTTAAAAAATGCAAAGTTAGTAAAAGCCTATCACCAAATAAAATATGATACAAAATCAATGATTCTTGGTGAGGCACTGGTAATTTACATCCAGGCAGGTTTTCTCTTCCTGCTCTGTTCTGAGCTTTCAGAAGAAGCACCTTTCCATCTTCAGGGCCATAAATGTCACCACTCCGGCAAAAAGGGCCACCTATATACCATCAATAACTGCCTACCAATGATATTCATTGTTGTGTTTTAATCAATTAGTCGGCTATTACTCAACTTTTTTTATTTCCATATGCATTGCTGTATCTAGTAAGATAATGTAATAAAACCTAAATGGAGATTAGGTCATTGGGAGAGCGCAGAGCACCACGGGAGCGGCCCCAAGTATTTAAAGCAGAGTGCGGCAGAGCAGCGTCGAGAGAGCAGGGAAAACAAACTGAGAAAATCTGCAAAAGTGATGTCACAGTCGACGTAGCAGAGGAGCCCATGAAAGCGTAGGTAAGTCAATTTAGGATACACTCTATAATATTAATTGCATTTGGTTATCATTGATTGACAAATAACTATCTTAAAAAGGTAAATAAATAATAAATAGGAGTTGAGGTGGTAACTAAGATAAAACATATATAAAATATAAGAGGCACCAAATAGTGGGAAAGAGATGGAGGAGCAAATTTGCAGGCAAATTACAGAAAGATGCAGGAACTATAGTGATAATGGGGGACTTCAATTATCCAAATAGACTGGGATAGTAACAGTGTAAAGGGCAAAGAGGGGCAGGAATTCCTAAAATGTGTGCAAGAGAACTTTCTTGATCAGTGTGTTCCCAGCCCAATGAGGAAGGAAGCAGTACTGGATCTAGTTCTGGGGAATGAAGTGGGACAAGTGGAGCATGTTTCAGTGGGGGAGCATAATATCATCAGGTTTAGAATGGTTATGAAAAAGGACAAGGAACAATCAAGTTTAAAAATACTTAACTGGAGGAGGGCAAATTTCAGTGAGTTAAAAAGGGATCTTGCCCTGGTGGATTGGAATCTAAAATTGGTAGGCAAAACAGTAATTGAACAATGGGAGGTCTTCAAGGAGAAGATGCATTTGGGTTAGGGTTACAGGCAACATTGAATTCTTTTTAACTATATGTACTCTCCACAAATAATCACACAAAACATTGGCTACACTTAACAAGCATCTCTCAATGACAGAGTCCGTACTTGGTGCTATTACATTCAATTGTGGTACAGAGTAAACACATTCCCACGAGGGGGAAAGAAAGGGCTTCCAAAGTTAGAACTCCCTGGATGACTAAAGATATAGAGATTAAAATGAAATAGAGAATGGAGGCTTATGACAAATGTAAGGTTCATAATACAATAGAGAACCGAGCTAAATACAGAAAGTACAGAGGAGATCTAAAAAAGGAAATAATAGGGGCAAAGAAAGAGTATGAGGATAGGTTAACGGCTAACATAAAAGGGAACCCAAAAGTCTTTTATAAACATATAAATAGTTAACGGGTAGTCAAAGGAAGGGTGGGGCCGATTAGGGACAGAAAAGGAGATCTTCTTGTGGAGGCTGAGATACTAAATGAAAAATTTGCATCAGTCTTCACTAGAAAAGAGGATGCTGCCAATGAAGCCGTAAAGGAGGAGGTAATAGTGATATTGGATAGGATAAAAATAGATAAAGAGGAGGTACTCAAAAGATTGGCAGTATTCAAAGTAGAAAAGTCACCCAGTCCAGATGGGATGCATCCTAGGTTACTGAGGGAAGTAAGGGTGGAAACTGCAGAGACTCTGGCCACAATCTTCCAACCCTCATTAGATATGAGGGCAGTACCAGAGGACTGAAGGATTGAAAATGTTACGCACATGTTCAAAAAGGGAGAGAGGGATAAACCTGGTAATTACAGACTTGTCAGCCTAAAGTCAGTGGTGGGGAAACTTTAAGAGGCAATAATCCGGGACAAAATTAATTGGCACTTGGAAAAGTATGGGCTAATAAATGAAAGCTAGCACAGATTTGTTCAAAGAAAATCATGTTTGACTAACTTGATTGAGTTCTTTGATGAAGTAACGGAGAGGGTTGATGAGGGTAATGCAGTTGATGTTGTGTATATGGACTTTCAAAAGGCATCTGATAAAGTACCACATAATGGACTTGTTAGCAAAATTAAAGTCCATGTGATTAAAGGGACAGTGGAAACATGGATACAAAATTGGCTAAGGGACAGAAAGCAGCGAGTAATGGTGAACAGTCGTTTTTCAGACTTCAGGAGGGAAGTATACAGTGGTGTTCCCCAGGGGTTGGTATTAGGACCACTGCTCTTTTTGATACATATTAATGACCTAGACCTGGGTATTCAGGGTTTAATTTCAAAGTTTGCAAACTCGGAAATGTAGTAAATAATATGGAGGACAGTAACAGGCGTCGGGAGGACATAGACAGACTGGTGAAATGGGCAGACACATGGCAGATGAAATTTAACACAGAGAAATGTGAAGTGATACATTTTGGTAGGAACAATGAGGAGAGACAAAATAAACTAAATGGTACAATTTTAAAGGGCGTGCAGGAACAGAGAGACCTGGTTGGGGGGAGGGTGTGCACAAATCTTTAAAGGTGGCAGGACAAGTTGAGAAAGCTGTTAAAAAAGCTTATGGGATCCTTAGTTTTATTAATAGAGGCATAGAGTACAAAAGCAAGGAAGTTATGCTAATCCTTTATAAAACACTGGTTAGGCCTCAGAAGTCATGTTGTGTTCAATTCTGGGCACCACACTTTAGGAAAGATGTCAAGGCCTTAGAGAGGGTGCAGAAGAGATTTACTAGAATGGTACCAGAGATGAGGGATTTCAGTTATGTGGAGAGACCAGAGAAGCTGGGGCTGTTCTCCCTAAAGCAGAGAAGGTTAAGAGGAGATTTGATAGAGATGTTCAAAATCATGAACAGTTTTGATAGAGTAAATAAGGAGAAAATATTTTCAGCGGCAGAAGGGTTGGTAACCAGAGGATACAGATTTAAGGTGATTGGCAAAAGAACCAGAGGCAACATGACCTGAAATGCATTCCCTGACAGGGTGGTGGAAGCAGATTCAATAGTAACTTTCAAAAGGGAATTGGATAAATACCTGAAGGGAAAAAAATTACAAAGCTATGGGGAATTTACATACCATAAGATATACTTTATACAATATATAGGTGGAAGTTTTTCATTATGATCTGTCCTTTCACATTTCACTGTATTCTGCAGCTAATGCAATGCTTATTGCAGTGTTGACTGCTTGTTCAGTACCGATAACCCCACTCCCGTTAAATGTACCTTTTTTTTCCCATCACAAGCTTTTGCACTCACAGCAAGACTCTACTGTGCTTCAGCATATTTAATGGAACAAGCTTTTATACAATATTAAACTATTAAATTAATATTCTATATTGGATAATTAATAACTAGGAATGTGTTACAAGGCATGAATATATTTAGTTTAGATGATCTGATAAGCCACAAGTATTGAACCCCTTTATGTTGCTGCTTTGAAACATATTTCTGAAATACATATTTTTATATCTGTTGCAGATGTACCATTTTAAGAAAATATTGAGTTGTGAAATAGATTCTCAGATTTACAGTAAAATAGCAGCATCATTTGTACAACATAACTCAAATCTGCATCAGTAGAAATATTTAGTTGACTGCAGGGTACAGTGGAATAATACGATATACTTTGACCTTTTGCTGATTTAAATATTTTGCAATCATGGAAATTGCAACCCTGCCCATTTTCATCAAATATGCCAAATTCATCAGTTTCCCATTCTATTTTTATGTAATTTTACATTCCTTTTGTAAATCTGAATCATGTAGTACATAATATATTTTGGAAGAGGAAAGCAGTTTTGTTGATGTATATTTTGATTATTTGTATCTGATAATATTTACTCTCTGATTCTAATTTATTGAACAGTACCCTTCCATAGTCAAAATGAGATTGAAGCAATGGGATTCCTTTTTAAACCCACTGTCTACCCTTCCTTGTACAAGATAAATAATATTAGATCAGTGAAATGCACATCAAACAAGTTCAAACTCTTTTACACCCTCCCCCTTGAAAAAAAGTCAAATCAAATAAAGAACAGGTTGACCCATGGTGGAAAGGTTAGGGTCACAACACAGGATACACACGTAAGATGGAAGAACAGTGAGGGCAGCAGAAGTTACAAACTGATTAAGGACAACATTTAATCTGCTGATAGATAGCATTTTAAACAATACCCAAGTACAAATATGAACTAAAACCACCAATTTCTTGTTGATTAAAAATTATTTCCACCAAATAGATTTGACATGCAGTGTCTACACTTTTCATCTAAGCGTTTTAAAATTATATTCTTTCACAGGGGTTGATACAGGGATCACAGCCTCAACCACCTTTCTAAAAGATTTTTAAAAATTTAATTTTGCTTTTAAAAAAATTAAGTTCTTTTAGCTCCCAATCACTAAGTCACCCACTGAAAGATATGGAATGATGCAATTTTCATGCAAAACCCTGGACAAGGAAAGAAATCACTGAAAAAATCTTAGTATGAAAACCAGAAAATATCACTGGGATACTGACAATTCTGCCACCTTTCCTGGATTAAGTAATAGAGACTCGAAGTTAAGATTTTTTTAAAGTTTAAGTAACCTAGTTGGTTCCAAATGACAGCGCCCATAGTTCCACCAATGGTATAGTATGGAGCCAAACCAGGCAGGAAGGTGCATCATCTGATCTGTGGTAAATTTGCTAATCTCAAGTGGGTGCTACAATTAGCCTCAATATCCCAAAGATTGAGATGAGAAGAAAAAAGAATCCTGCTTCTCATCATGATTTAGTTATACTACAGCTCTGAACCCCCATCATTGATTAATGTGCCGAATTTCACTGTTTAGGTTCACATATGAAGTAGCAGAGGGCTATTAGTGCCTGTTAAATCATCCCCAGAATGAGTTACCACTTTTAGGAGAGGTGAGCATATTAGAGAGAAAAAATAATTGTACCAAACAATTTTCTGTATTTTAGATTTTTTTTGTTAATCAACAATATACAAAATACAGTTTAATTTCAAAAAATGTTTCCAAATTAATAAAGTTCACAGATTTGTATCACAAATTTGGGACACAGTCTGTTCAATTTTTGTTATTCACCTCTCATTAGCATTGAAGTTCCAGCCATACCTTCCAGATAGGGCCAAGTAGTTGTTGCTAAGCAACAATTCCTTCATGCAACATGAAACAATCACATTAATAGACTCGCGCTGACGCGACCAGCTTTCTCTCCACTTGTCTTCTCTGCAAAACATGCCATTGATCCTCGACCCACATTTCCATCGCTGTGCACAGGATGCTTTCTTAAAGATAAAAATTCCTTTAAAGAGGTCTATTTATGGCAAGTGCCCAGCCACACCAAGTGCTGTCCCATCATTCAATTACATTGTGGCCACATCAATCTGACCTCAACTAACATCTTTCTACCCAGTTATGGACCTTTCAGTCTCTGCTCACAACTGCCACCCAACATATCTATGATTACACAAAATACCCTTAATGTACATGTAATTGTACCCTAGCCCCTCTCAAATATAAAACATTTGTGACCCAAGTAGAATACTGATAGTAAGTTATTAAATATGAAGTTTACATCATAGGTAAAGGGGATCTACACAACTTACTCATATCTGCGGTAGTATTGAGTTGTTTGGACATCATTTTTGGATCAATCCAACAGTTAAATGTTTACTGTCAAGTATTTTCAGAAGTCACAGATTTTTCTTCCCAGGCAAGATAGGAGAATGGACTTAGCAATCCTTCAAGTAAGGGAACAACTGGTGGAGACTGGAGGGGCAAGGAGGTCTGGATGGAGCAGGCTTCAGGCAGCAAATAGCCTTTTCACATTCTGGACCTTACATCCTTAGAACTTTTCGTTTTCTTTCAGATGATTGTTGACTTGTATTTCCAGAAATTTTTGTTTACATTTTAGATTTCCAGTATTTGCATTTTTCTTTTTTATCTTCACCAAGATTGAATTGAATTGCTGTTGTAAATTCACTGCAGACAATGTGCCCCTTAAAGCATGTACTGATTTAATCACTTTCATTTTTCTCTTAGACTTGCTGGGTACAGTAAAGGTGGTACCACATTGGTGATGGGGACTAAAGATTATAGTGGCATCAAGCAACTGATACTATAGTGTTACAGGGAAATAATCTGTTCAGTATGATGTACATACACATCTGTTAAAATAGATATTTTATTTTTCAATAGTATTGAAGTATTTTTGTATGCGTGCATACATATGATTCCCTCCTGCCCGTTTGGAAATGCACAAAATTTGATTTAAAATACTGAAGTAGAGATAATAGAGCAGGTATATTACAGCGTAGAGTGCTTGCACATCTCATGCTTTGTGTTCCTAATCTTGGCTGGAACTGTGGAGGAGATGCCTAGCAAAAGGAAGGAGCGAAATTTAAAAGACAACAAAGTGAGGACTACTCTTGCACACTCTAGTGTAACTCTTAACAATTTGATAAAGAGTGGCACTGACAGAGGCTAAGGGCAGTTTGACAGCCTATCTTCTCAGCCAGGGAATTATATAGGGTTATGATATGGTAAATGGTGATGGATTGTTTCCACTGGTTAGTCAGACAGTAACCAGTGGGGACATAGTTATGATCATTAAAAAAATGGTCAGTTTGAAAAAATTTCTTTACACAGACGTTAGTTAGAATGTGGCATTCTCTGCCACAATCTGTTGTTGAAGCAGAGTTCATTATTTCTTTGAAAGGAGAATTAGATAGTTGTTTGAAAAAGAGAAATAAAAAGGATATGGGAAACAAACATAAGAGTAGGATTAGACTAGGTGGCTCATGCAGAGAAAAACACCAGCACAGATCTGATGGGCCAAATAGCCAATTTATCTGCTGTAACATTCTATAGTTTTCTATGAACAGGAGAAAATAAAATAATAGAATACATTAAAAATGAAAAAAGACAGTGGACTAAAAACAATACATGATACTCAAAGCAAGTTTTAAATATGCACTCATTTTTTATATTGTACCACTAAGAATTTATTAGTGCATACACATATTACAAATAAAATATTGTCCACAGCCTTATATAGAGTGGGTGCATTTCAAATGATATTGGAATATTTAAGACATGTACAGTTAAGAATTGGAAGAATTTTGACAGCAGTTGATATACTCACAGCACATTATACCTACTGGAAGCAAGATGGAGTTTGACACTCAAACTGTTATTAATGATCAACACACATTATTTATTATATATATATATATATATATGTGTGTGTTCGCTATTAGAAGATAAAAAGTATACAGAACAATAATTTTCTTTTTATCACTCTTCTCCCTTTTATATCGACAGACCGGCTTCCTTCCAGTTTCCACTCTGACTTCCTTTAATGATGTCAACGCTGCTTATCATCTATCAGCCAGTATGCATTGTGTGGTAGGGGCAGGATCTCCCTCTCCCCCCCACCCCATCCGTGGATTCTTCCTCCCTTTAAATTGCAGTAGGTCGTCACCACTTCTAACCCCTAGATTTTGGTGAGAGTTTTTAATTCTCTATCTCCAACTCCCCTCAACCAAGTGATTTTTTTACTGATTTCCCAAGATCCTGTGCCAACTGAGGCTGAAAGGACAGACAGGCACTGCTCCAGGGCAACCAATGCCATTGTGAACCACCCACTGACAAATTGAGGGAATAAATCAGAAATAACCCAGAAATGTAGAGGGATTAACTATTAATGTAACTGCTGGATTAAGATATTCTCAGTGGTATGCTACAGATACCAATTCAGATTTTCAGGTCTTTTCCTGTTAATCCTGTTGTTTTATAGCGACTCACAGACCTGTGACCAAAACCCTTGGGAGGCCATTACAATGACACACTAACAAGGCTGACTGATTCTGTCTAATGAATGCACAGGATATTGTTAAATTCAGGTACTGGTAGTAAGCCCAGCATATGAAACAAGGGTGGTCAAGATTAACAGAAAATGCTGGAGAAACTCAGCAAGTCAGGCAGCATCTGTGGAGAAAGAAACAGAGTTAACGTTTCAGGTCGAAGACCTTTCGTCAGAACTGGAAGATGTTAAAAGAGTTAACGTTTTTGAGTAAGTACAGAGCCAGGGAAAGGAGGGGGAGGAGGGGAGGAAAGAACAAAAGGGAAGGTCTGTGACAGGGTGGAGGGCAGGAGTGATTAAATGACAAACGGGATGATGGTGCAAGGCAAGGAAGGTGGTAATGGGACAAGTAAAGAAACAAAAGATTGATCAGGAGTAGCTATAAATGGCAGCAGCAGAACCATTACCAGCACTAGCTGGTCACTTGTCATTTTAATTCCGTTTCACACTCCTACTCTGACCTCTCTGTCCTCGGCCTCCTACACTGTTCCAATGAAGCTCAATGTAAGCTCAAGGAACAGCACCTCATCTTTCGTTTAGGCACTTTACAACCTTCCGGACTCAACAATGATTTCAACAACTTCAGATCAGAACTGCTGCTCCCATTTTTTCGGTCAGCTAGTGCTGTCTTGCTGAGCTTCTCCAGCATTTTCTGTTTTTATTTCAGATTTCAGCATCCGCAGTATTTTGCTTTTGGTCAAGATTAACAATGGATTCAGAGCTATATCAGTGCCAGCAAAAAGGCAGCGATGCTCATATAACATCACAGACCTGACTGGGATCGTCCTACTCACCACTTGTGACACAGAGAGTAATTGTTTCTAACTGAAAATTAATTTGAGGCAGTCAGGATGAAGATGGCAGCTGATCGCACACACCCAATGTATCAGGTCAAATTAGAACTAAACTACACACAATTCAGATTGTGGCTGCCATTCTTGATTCAAATGCAGTGAATGCACAGAATTTGTATTTCTACATTGGTTCTACATTTGTATAAAATTAATTAATGAAGATAACGTTTAACTCGATTAACTATAAAGACAAAATGTGGGGCATGAACAGTAAATGTAAAGAAAATCTCAACCATAACTAAGAGAATAAATATGATTTGTGATGCAATATTCGTAGTAATACTTGTTTATGGAGAGAAATTTTATAAAAGGAAAAGAAAAGGAAAAGAAAAAAAAAGAAAACTTCTGTATTATTTTTGTTTTTCCCTCCAATTTATCTCCACTTCTCTCAGCGAAGATGCTGGATCATGGTGCCATGTGTGCTGTTCTCATGATATCTCATCCAGTAGCTGTACTCCATGTGTGAACCTGAAGAGTGAGTGTCAGCAAACTATTTGACACAGAGCATCAAAGACAAGCCTGGTCCTGTCTTCAACTCATTTGAACAGGTGGACTTCCAACAGGAGTCACTGGATAGCGATCAAGAGCAAGACACCTAGCTAATTTTTTTTCACGTCTCTATTCCGGGAATCCTGAGGTCAATTGTGCCAAAGGTACCTCCACCCCAACTGAGATCATCTCAGTGCAGACCAGAGATCAAATATGCAACCTTCCCGATGTGTGTATAGTCCAGTTTCACATTTGGGCAGTGCCTCTGATAACTGAGCCATCAGGAAAGCTCTACTGATTTCCTTATTTAGAATAGTCCCGCTGCAACTGAAATGTGTATATAACCTTTTCTGACTGAGCTATTAGGTTATTTGAACCCAAGCATAGGCAAAGTCACTTGGCGGCATATGGTCAGAATACAACAAGGTGCAGTGTAAAATAAAATATCAAGCAGGTAGCTCAAGGGATCAAGTGGGGTCTCCAAAAGGCGCCTTAATGAATAGTGTATAGATCCTATAATATCCTGGACTATTTTTGCAGTCGAAGCTCTTATGAGTAGACTTAGGGGTCACTCCAGAAAATATGGAAGAGGCTGCTGATTCCTCCACTGCCACAGCAGGATACAGTATTTTCAGATTTGATCTCCCCCATTAGGGTCCAGTATTACTATTGGTGTTTTGTGCCTGATCTTCAATGACCAGAACAGCTTCATCACATCTCCTGCTGATGGGACTGATAATGGGGAGGATGGGGTAAAGATCTAGGGTATATAGTTTTCCCTCTCAATCCTTTTAAAGTTGGATGACCCTGGCATTTATTTCCTAACGATTGTGTAATTGTCTATATTATCATTCTTTGATGCTACAGTGTGAACTGGTGGCCTCTCTGCTTCTCCTCTTCCTTCCTTTCTTTGCCTTGCCAGTATTCCAGGAGTAACCAAACTAGGCTGCACACCAGAGTTAGTTAATATCCATTCCAATGAATTAAAAGACTTTTGTTGCTAGAAAGCACCATTGCGAATAAGTTGATTATGAGTAGGAATTTCAGAGAGGCAGACTTCAAGTCTGTGCACTGTGTACACAATACCATTTTTTTCCTGAAAGGACCATCATTGTTCTGTTTAATATGTTCTCCATGTGACTAGTTTAAAGTACATGATTATATACATACACACACACCTATATATTAATATTATATATGTCGAAATTCCACAGGGGCTCTCCCTATCTTCCACTTTAACTTCAGCAGAAACTCTGGAAAAATGTGAACGCAAAGTTACAATGGGAGATTGGGGGAGATCCCACAGAAACTCCAAGCGATGCTCTTATATTTGTATTCATGTGTATTTTCTAAAAGTTTTAAATAGTATGTATAAAAGTTTGATGTATAAGATAAAGAATACTCATTACTGATTTTAAAAAATCCTTTAATCTGGTTAAAGGAACATTTATAATGCGGGAGTAACTATTAAACATATTTTGCGCTCAAAACCTTTTTGGAAATTACAATAAAGAGAATGATGTCATTGTTCTTTGTGATGAATGAATTCAAAGCTTAAAAGGCTGGAATTATTTCATGATGAAACCTGAAAGAAATTTTGTTTTGCTATTGACAGTTTTGATTTTGCTACTGATGAAGCATAACATGCTTTCCCACAGGGACTATATTTGAGAATATTGAGACTTCTGTGTACACTCTATGCTGAAAGGAGCATTCAAGAGATGAGATTAGCAATTACTTGTTTCACCAAATGTTTAAAAGAACATATGCCTCTTAAGTAATGTGTATCCATATATACACAATCTACAAATAATTAACATTGTGTTAATTAGTCACATTAATTTATGCCACTTTATGAAATTATTTCCTCAGAGACATTAGGAAAGATGCCAGCAATTTAAGTCAAAGCATGTGAAATTTCACTTCAGGTTAAAATAACTGCTTTGACTGAGTAATATTACATAAACATGTGGCAGCTGGGACCAGAGAAGCAGATTGACTAATATGAAGTACTGACACCAAGATTAATTCTGACAATGCAAAGTTGACACAGAGAAGATAGTCAAGAGAGGCTCTCCCTCCCTCACCAAAGAAGCATTCTTACACAAAAAAGTCAGTCCTCAGGTGCAGAATGAAAGGTGGTGTTTTACTTGAGTTATCAGGTATGGAAACAGTAACAGTAATCAAATAATATGGCATAATGCACAGTGTCAGCTGTGGCTCAGTTGGTAGCACTCTCGCCTCTGAGTCAGAACGGTTGTAGGTTCAAGTCCCACTCCAGAAACTTGAGCACTAAATCTAGGCTGACACTCCAGTGCAGTACTGAGGAGGTGCTGCATTGTTGGAGGTGCTGTCTTTCGGATGAGATGTTAAACTGAGGCCCCATCTGCCCTCTCAGGTGGGTATAAAAGATCCCATGGCACTATTTCGAAGAAGAGCAGGGGAGTTATTCCCGGTGTCTTGGCCAATATTGATCCTTCAACCAACATCACTAAAAAACAGATTATCTGGGCATTATCAAATTGCTGTTTGTGGGAGCTTGCTGTGCACAAATTGGATGCCGCCGTTCCTATATTACAACAGTAACAATCCTTCATTGGCTGTAAAGTGCTTTGGGACTTCCTGAGGTTGTGAAAAGCGCTAGATAAATGCAAGTCTTTCTTTCTTTATATTTCTCAAGCACAAATCATGACAGTCAAGAATGTCAAAAGTTCAAATCTCAGCCTTCAGCGTGACAATTTTTTCAGCTCTCAAGAACTAGTAGATAAAGCAATGAATGGCAACAGAGTTTCCACATTCGGGTAGGTTAATATATACAGTCTTAATTCATTGAAGAGTTTTTTGTATCTGATAATCATAGGAATATAGCGCTGGAAAAGATGAATGTGGTCCATCTGGCCAGTCCTAATGTCCAGGCAATATCATATCCCACAATACCCTCCTCCATCAACTTTTTCACCAGATATTTATCCAACTCTCTCTTGAATTTACTGTTACAATGTGCTCCCATCGCCTCTCTGGATAGTCCACTCCTTAAATTCAACACCCTCTGCATAAGGTAGTTAAATCTAAACTGCCGTTTCACCCTTCCTCTTCTCAGTTTTAGGCTACATTCACTTATTGTAGAAGCTGTAGTATTATGATCAACGTTTATCTTGCCTATACCCTTTAGGAACTTGAATATTTCAGTAAGATCACTCCTGAGCCTTCTTTTTTTCAATTCAAACAAATGCAGCTTCTGCAGCTTTTCCATATAACTCAAGTGCCTAATCCCAACTGTCATATTAGTTGCCCTTCGGGTTACCTTCCTAAATGCCCACATCTTTCTCACAGGACACGCTTAAGCACTCGCTACTGGCGAGGTACAGATTGGTGTTACAGAAGGCCCAGGAGAGCTTTTGATCAACTCCAACATCCTCTCAATCAACCAGGGGGGGCAGAGATAAGACAGCTTAGACAATAATGGATACTGTGTAGTGAGTAAAGATGGCAATCTGATCGAGGATTCAGATGACATCAAGGTTTCAAACCATTACCTGAAGCTCAAGATTAGTTTGGAGTCATAAAATCACTATTTGGCATCTGCTATATTCTGGAGTATATTCCATTTAATTTTGATGTGAAAGTTTTATTTTGCTTTTGGGTCATTGCAGGCTGTGTGAAAGCCAATTGTCCATGTGTTCTATGTTTCTGATGCTTAATGATGTTCAAAATTATATTAGATACTGATATAATAATTAATGCAAATTAATTGAGAAATTATTAATTGATTACAAGGACATTCTTATGTCCAATGTAGATATTTTTTTTTAAATCACAGTGAGATGGAGTACTTTTTATTCAAGTTCAAAATAAGGCTGTCTGAATTTTAGTTTTTCCTGTAAATATTGGGAACAACATACAATCGAGTATAACATTTTAGTACATCTGCACAACTGGTCTTTAATCCAGAAGAAAAGTTTTATATTTAGTCATGTTTTTTTCATAATTACATGTTGCAATGATTTGAATACATTTATTATTACCCACTGCATTTTGTGGATCACAAATATTAGCAGGTAAAGTATGTAAATGTGACAGAAAATCAGGTTTTGAAAAATACTGAATCACTTGTAAAGGGTTAAAACAGAGCATCTTTTCATGCAGCAAAACAGTCTTCAGGGCACGGAGGTCTAGAGTTTGCAAACGACATATGTAAATGAGGATTCGATGAAGCGATAGGAATATTTTTAAAATATCAATTCCATTAAGAATATAAATTTATATTGTGTCTTAGGTGCAGAAATGTCATATTGAGAACACTTCAAATAAGAGAAAACTGTGAGAACACAAAATGGAACAGGGTTTGTTTTCTCAAAAGCCGAGGGTATAAGCCAAGAAATAGTAACCATCACATAAATGAGGCAATGCATGTTTGTACTTTTCTCTGCTAGCAGCTAGAATTTTTCTTCTCTGCTCTTATTTAATGCATTTCCATTCCGTTAGAAAGGATTGCGTTAAATTTCTACTTTGATTTCATGAACTGGTGCATTGATGCGTTACTCAGATATCTCACATCTTGTAATGTGAGTGTCACTCCGTTGTACTCTACTAAATGTGGAACACGTGAAATGCAACTGGAAAAGCCATTCTGTAAAAATCATTGGCGCGGAATTCGCTGCAACGGCGATATTGGCGACGAATGCCATGTTAGACTGTTGTGTTCCCCGATCCTCCAGTGATGAATCTGCGCCATAATTTGCTGGAAAAATAATTAGAATATCAGGAGCGGCGTGGTCAATGTCTGATACACATCCAAGGTACCAGGCGGGACCTGACACAGGACGGAACAACAGGTTATTTAATGTTTCCATAAAAGTAAAAAAGATAAACGATTTCTGCAGATTTCCCATTTTTATATTTAAAAAATTGATTTGTATGAATGGAATTCGTTTTTGTCTTATTTTGTAATGAATTCTCGTTGCATATAATCGGGACGGTGTGAAAGGGCACTAGTCTCATAAATAAGGACCGCTCACTGTTGCAAAACTTGGTGTCTGGTTAATTTCACTTCTGACAGTCTGTCTTGTCAGTAAGTGGCTGGTGGCTTTATTTTAAACAAAGTTATGACATTAAAGTAAAGCTGGTTTGATAGAAAGTCTGAAGCTGTTAACTCCTTGCACACTTTTTAAATAAATCAGTACAATCCCTTGACATGTAAAGTAATCAGGTTATTCCAAAATAGCTGCATTTGAGTACAACTCTCCATCAACATTTTAAACCCAGGAAACTTCATGCAAACTGTGTCAAAACATTCTGAGTGATTGAATTCTGATCACAGTGGCGTTAATTCAGCATTCACAATCTCACCATTGATTTTAATGAGGGGCAGAGATATGATAATTAGCTGTACAAAATTTTCAGAGAGGGTTTCTGTGGAGCAGCGCAAGAGTCCCAGCAAATTATGGAGTGGCATACATAATGGAACAAGTCACTCACGCCATAATTTGTTGGAATTTCCGCATCTTAATGATGGTGTATGCCACAGATGGGCCATTTCCGTAGCGCAAGATTTCAGCAAATTCGGGCCCAACATGAACAGTGGTGCTGAAATAAGCCGGACTCAGTGATTATCCAAGCATGGGGTCGATGGGAGTCAGAGCCACAGGACTTGTTTCTTTCAGGGCTTGGCTGCAACTTTAGGTTGTGTCTTAAACGTAATTCAGTGAAACTTCCACAAACATTTTAGGTCGGAGATTCACGATCGACCTCGTTGCATCTTATGCTGGGCTCCCCCCTGAGGTTTAAGGGGGAATTTTAAGCCTCCCACAACAAGCGAGAGAGGGGGTTAAATTGCTAAAAATGTGAAACTCGACCCCTAACCCACCATGAACACGCCTACTTCCAGTTTAACGCGGTGGGTTTGGGGGCATCTGATGAACCCGCTCTGGAGAGGTGGGTCAGTAATTATAATATTTAAATGAGGCTCCGTTACTTAGATTTTGGGAGCCATTTAAATTTAACAGCTGCGAGCCGGGTTTCCCAGGGCTTGGGAAACCCGGCAGCTGAAGGGAGGCGGGAGCTGCCGGATCCAGCGGGTAAATGCTTTTCCAGAAGTGCTTGTGGGCCAGGAGGAGTACGAGTGCTTCCCCCCGGCCCCTCAAGCAAACCTTCTGCCACGATCTCTCCCTCCCTGCGATCGACCAACCAGCCCTGCGATCTACAGACCCTCTCCCCCCATGATTTCTTCCCCCCACCCCCCGACCCCGCAATCTCTCCCTCCCTCGCTCCGAGCAAGTTTTCCAGCCTCTCAATCTGGCCAGCTGCTGGGCGGGAAACGGAGTTTAAAAAATGCTAATGAGGTCCTGCCATTAATTTTGGCAGGGCCTCTGCCTTCCCGGTATTTCTGGGTTTCCCGGCCGCAGACACGCATCCCCGCTCCCTCCCCGTAAATATCGGGGCTTTGGTCTTTTAGCGACACTGAACTGCAATTCCATTCCTCGCAAGTTTGATTGATACCTGCAAGTTCACCCCATTATGGTTTGAAAAAACATGTATAGAAAGTCTCTCTGCCTCACTGATAATATGTCCTACAGTATTACAAGCCAGTATGCATTTCTAAAATTGTGATTGCCCAATATGCCATTTTTAGCATAGCAATCACTAAATAGATGTCACTTTCACATGGTAGCTACTACATCAGCACAACAACTTGCACTTATACAGCACCTTTAACATAGAAAAAATGTCCCAAGTGTAGCCAGAAGTGTAACCAGACAAAGATTTACACTGAACCAAAGGCGGCGATAATAGGATGGTTGACTAAAAGCTAGCAAGTTATTCTTTTTTTGCACCAGGATTGGACAAAGTTATGCTTCTACAGAGTACAAATAGTGGACTAGATTATCTAACATAATTTGTGTTATCACTATAGTAACTAAGCACCCTACTTACATCAACATAGTGAAACATACGTTCCATCTCAGATTTGTGTGGAGCAGAGTATGATAATGGAAAAATAATGTCTTTGCCTATATTGACCTTTGACACTATCTTTGCAGAAACTTTGGATATGAATTTAAGTACAGATCTGTCCTCCCAAATCACGTAGAGCTATTCAGCGGCTAATGCAGGATACCTATCAAGTTGACACTAACAATCATGGTAGTTTTCTGCATTAGAAAGTATAGCATGGAAAAGCATGAGCCCAAAGGGCAGAGGGAAATCACTGCATTAGAGTCATTATAATTACTAAATTTCCTACATATAAGGTATGACTATGCACTCACAGAAACTACAACGGTGCAGTTTAAGAAACACAAGAAAACATGGCCATTGTCAAGAGGTGGTAGATGGGGAACGAGGCACTGTGATGTTAGTGGTAGCATGTTCCTTCTGTCCATGCCATCAGAAGCATTGGTGTTTTCAAAGCATGAGACTTGCAGTACTATCCTCAGTGGTTCTTCTGATACGGCCCTTAACGGGGCTGTGTGCAACTAATGTTTATTTGTGAGGCTATTTGACTAGTGTTGAGGTTTAAAAAATCTTGTGGGAGATTCTGATGATAGACAGCTGTGTGTCTTCAATACTCACCCAATGCACTGCATGCATAAAATTCAGCCTGATACATTGGGCTTGAACTGACAGTTAGTCATTAGCTCCTCACTAAGAATATGATGATGAATGAGACTTATGTATGGGCAGAGGAACGCCTTAGTTTCTACCTGCCCAATGCATTCATTTATTCATGTTATTCATGTGTGTTTCTTTTGGGAGGAGGGCGAAGTAACAGGTTCTTTGCAATGATTAGTTTTGGATTATGATATCGTCTTTAATGCCATAGCAGGTTTCCTGGAGTATCCAATATATAAACTGCTATATAAGTGAGAGCCGTTCTTTTCTTTTACTCACTGTATCCTGATCCATTCAGTGCCAGGTAGTTTTCTGCAAGTTTTACTCAAAGGAGTGAGAGTGATAATTTCTCAACCTTCATCACCAAACTGTTCAGTTTCAGGAATCCATGACAATTTCTGCACGTTTTTGTAATGCATTTTTGTGAGACTAGCTCTGGAATTTCTAACAGAAAGTTAAGGTCCATTAGGTCATTAGTGACAGAAAACGCCTACCCAGATTTTAAGGTATAACCTTGATTTTCTGCTAACGAACAGGAGTCTGAACTGAAAAAAATGCAAGCAAACGTATGGGAATTGAAGACTAAAAACTGATGTGTTAATATTGCAGAGTATACTGTCACTCAGAAGCAGCATGAATCTGGCTGGCGGTCAAGAAGAGGAAAAAAAAGGCTGAGGATGATTCAAGTGATGGCATTGTCTACAGGAACTAGCAACTCAAGTAGGTTAATGTTTTAAAGGCATAAGTGATCCCCCTAGGAGGATTTCCCCCCTGAAATTGCTCAATTTATCCATGATACATGGAGGAAACATATTGAAGAATTAGAGACTTAAATCAACTGAAACCAAATTATAGTGTCTATGAATATACATATGCTACCACAATACTCTATTAGGTGCATCTCACTAAAAAACCAAAAGTAAAAGCCAAGTAATTAACATTTCAGCACAGATGCCATTCTGACAAAAATCTAACCACATTTGCTATCATAGACAGCAGAGTTATTCAGTGTCTAGATAGTAATCTGAATTGCTAGTATAAGCTTACTGATTAAACATACAATTATGGTTGCCAGCATATGTGCACAAGAGCTACTCAGCGTAGCTCTGTGCCTCTGATTTTTTCCCCGTGACTTGGAGAGAGAAGGGTATCATTGGATATAGAACAAAAGCGGGCAAATGGAGATGAGGAATAGAGCAAGGGAAGCAAAACTCAGATTTGGTTTTACAGTTAAAACCCAAAGAAAACATATATGGGTTTTACTATACCCTGATCTCTGGAAGTAATTTCATTTGCTGCTTTGTTTCTATTAGTATACACATTCGAAGCAATTCAGTGGTGCTTATTATTTTAGAAAAACACTGTACTGCAGTGCAAATATTTTACTAAAAATATGTAAAGTGTAAAACCGAGTCATCGAGATTAAAAGAAAATACTAAACCGTGGGCAGATTTCTGTTAGTGTATGTAACCAAAGGGATAAGGTGTAATCAATTACTGCGTTCAGAGGGCTGGACCACCTCGGTTGGGATCTAATTGGTGCTGAATTGCCTGCAAATAGCCAACTCTGCAGATTGAAGTTAGTCACAATCAGGCAACTAATAGCATTGCAGAATTCAGTGAAGCAACCCAGTCCTGCACACATTAAGTTACATAATGACGCCTGTATATTAGGATGTTGTGAAGTCTAAGCAAGCTTTCCAATTGATATGGTGGAAGAACAACACAAGTAAATCCTGTCAGTTCAGTTACTACGGTGAGCGCTGAACCAATTTCTGAATGGGAAGTGATGGCAACTGGGTCAGCTTGGGTCAATTTGAATACCCAAATTTGGTCACCACAGGTATGAAAACACTTCTTTAAATAAAAAAGCAGTATCCTTGCAGAGGTTAACCATACTTAACATTTTTGAAATGTGTTCAGGATAACTTTCTTAACCAGTATGTTTCTGGCCCACCGAGGAACCAGGCATTGCTGGACTTGGTTCTAGGGAATGAGGCGGGCCAAGTGGACCAAGTGTCAGTGGGAGAGCATTTCGGGAGCAGTGATCATAGTATAAGGTTTAGGATAGCTATGGAAAAGGACACGGACCACTCTAAAGTAAAAATACTCAATTGGAGGAGGGCCAATTTCAATGGGATGAGAACAGATCTGGCCCGGGTAAATTGGAATCAAAGATTGGCAGGCAAAACTGTAATTGAACAGTGGGTGGCCTTTAAAGAGGAGCTGGTTCAGGTACAGTCTAGGCACATTCCCACGAGGCAGAAAGGTAGGGCAACTAAAGCCAGAACTCCCTGGATGACAAAAGAGATAGCGAGTAAGATGAAACGGAAAAAAGGGGTATATGACAGATGTCAGGTTGATAACACAAGTGAGAACCAGGCAGAATACAGAAAGTTCAGAGGGGAAGTGAAAAAGGAAACGAGAGGGGCAAAGAGAGAGTATGAGAATAGACTGGTGGCCAACATAAAAGGGAATCCAAAAGTCTTCTACAGGCATGCAAACAGTAAACGGGTTGTAAGAGGAGGGGTGGGGCCAATTAGGGACCATAAAGGAGATCTACTCACGGAGGCAGAGGGGATGGCCATGGTACTAAATGAATACTTCGCATCTGTCTTTACCAAAGAGGAAGATGCTGCCAGAGTCTCAGTAAAGGAAGATATAGTTGAGATACTGGATGGGCTAAAAATTGATAAAGAAGAGGTACTTGAAAGGCCAGCTGTACTTAAAGTAGATAAGTCACCCGGTCCGGATGGGATATATCCTAGGTTGCTGAGGGAAGTAAGGGTGGAAATTGCAGAGGTACTGGCCATAATCTTCCAAACATCCATAGATACAGGGGTTGTGCCAGAGGACTGGAGAATTGCAAAAGTTACACCCTTGTTCAAAAAAGGGTGTAAGGATAAATCCAGCAACTATAGGCCAGTCAGTTTAACCTCAGTGGTGGGGAAACTTTTAGAAATGATAATTCGGGACAGAATTAACAGTCACTTGGACGAGTGTGGATTGATTAGGGAAAGCCAGCACGGATTTGTTAAAGGCAAATCATGTTTAACTCACCTGATAGAGTTTTTTGATGAGGTAACAGAGAGGGTAGATGAGGGCAATGCAGTTGATGTGGTGTATATGGACTTTCAAAAGGCGTTTAATAAAGTGCCACACGATAGGCTTATCATCAAGATTGCAGCCCATGGAATAAAGGGGGCAGTAGCAACATGGATACAGAATTGGCTAAGGGACAGGAAACAGAGAGTAGTGGTGAATGGTTGTTTTTCGGACTGGAGGAAGGTGTACAGTTCCCCAGGGGTTGGTGTTGGGACCACTGCTTTTCTTGATATATATATTGACTTGGACTTGGGTGTACAGGGCACAATTTCCAAATTTGCAGATGACACAAAATTTGGAAGGGTAATAAACAGTGAGGAGGATAGCGATAGACTTCAAGAGAATATAGGCAGGCTGGTGGCATGGGCGGACACATGGCAGATGAAATTTAACGTAGAAAAATGCGAAGTGATACATTTCGGTAGGAAGATCGAGGCGAGGCAATATTAACTAGAGGGCACAACTCTAAAAGGGGTAGAGGAACAGAGAGATCTGGGGATATATGTGCACAAATCATTGAAGGTGGCAGGGAAGGTTGAGAAAGTGGTTAAAAAAGCATACGGGGTCCTGGGTTTTATAAATAGAGGTATAGAGTACAAAAGCAAGGAAGTCATGATGAACCTTTATAAAACACTGGTTCGATCACAATTGGAGTATTGTGTCCAGTTCTGGGCACCACACTTTAGGAAAGATGTGAAGGCCTTAGAGAGGGTGCAGAAGAGATTTACTACAATGATTCCAGGGATGAGGGACTTTAGATATGTGGATAGACTGGAGAAGCTGGGGTTGTTCTCCTTTGAACAGAGATGGTTGTGAGGAGATTTGAAAGAGGTATTCAAAATCATGAAGGGTCTAAACAGAGTCGAGAGAGGGAAACTGTTCCCGTTGGTGGAAGAGTCAAGGACCAGAGGACATAGATTTAAGGTGACTGGCAAAAGAACAAAGGTGAAATGAGGAAAAACTTTTTTTACACAGCGAGTGGTTAGGATCTGGAATGCACTGCCCGAGGTTGGTGGTGGAGGCAGATTCAATCATGGTCTTCAAAATGGAACTGGATAAGTACTTGAAAGGAAAAAAATTGCAGGGCTACGGGGATAGGGCGGGGGAGTGGGACCAGCTGGATTGCTCTTGCATAGAGTCGGCGCAGATACTATGGGCCGAATGGCCTCCTTCCGTGCTGTAACCTTTCTATGATTCTATGAACACCAGTTTGCAAATCCTGCTGTTGTGATGGACATTAGGAAAGTAACTGCCAATTAAAGTCACATGGATAAACTAGAGCAACTTTTTAAAAAAGTTTTTAAATGGGAATGTATGTCTGTTCACTGCATAGCAATCTAGTGTGTAAAATCTCTACTAGGGTGCCAATAGGCAAGTCAAAGATTTTCCACAGTTCAGTGCTTGCTTTAAGAACAATACTTCAGCAGTATGGTTAACTGTGCATCTGAACTACATTGGCAGAGTTGCAGGTAAAGACACTTGAGAGCTTCACAAGCAGGATTTATTAGGAACACAATACAAATCCCAGTGTCAAATACCTGTGGTTCTGCTTCTTCATTAATGCAGCTAAGTCATATATGTCTGACATGTAATTCATGACTTCGCTATTTGCATCCCAATTGAAATGCTGTCAGTAAATAGTGTTTTTGTCACTAAGCAGAAGGAGACTGTAACCTGAAAAAAAATGCAAACTCCCTCTATGGCCCCTCTGTAACCTAATCTCAACTGACATGTGTCGTTAGTCTTCATCCAGATATATCTTGGTAATTTGTAGCATGCCCAGGGATTGACCAGAGATCCTATTGGTTTTATTACATTCCCTTTCATGATGTTCCTTGACTCAGAAGGCAGAAGAATAATATTTCATTAGAGAAGAACATAGGCTTTAACAGCCAGTCAACATGTTCGAAACAGTAAAAGAATAAGTGAACAGTATTACTGTAGATTTTACAATGTTATTAAGCTTAACCAACTCTTCAATTAAGTAGAAAATAACATTATTGTGGCTGCTGGGCTAAACTATCAAGTACATAATATTCTTATGCGGCAGTTTGTTTCTTTTCTCACCATCAATAGAAGTTCTCTGACCTGAATCTCTCTCTGAAAACTGCGGACTCTCCAATTTGAACCAAGAAATACTTTCCAAAAAATGACTGGGACACAGAAAATGTGAATAATTGTCTGTAAACTCCAAAAGGGCTGCCAATCAAATATATATTCAAACCAATCCCATAACATGTTTGTATTGAATTGCTTGGACCTCCCCCCCACATCCCGATGGCTGTATTCAAATAAACTATAACATTTTTCCTGTGAGTGAAGCTGATTTTAACTTTTTATGCACTGCAACAGAAAGAAAGAAGCCAGCACCATTAAACATCTTAAGCATTTTTGCCATAGTAAGGATCACCAGAGCTTTGCTTGGAGCGAAATGCTGGACTGAACATAGCATGACATGCTCCAAGCTACTACTAACTGTTGTTGTAGAACTGTCTCAAAGCCCACCAGATGCTTAACATGGGAAACAACTAAAGGATCCAAACATCAAACAAAAGTTGTACGAGGATAGACAATATAGGGGTAGGGTTGCTAAGAAATGCAGGAGGCAAGCTTGCAGTGAGGGAATGACAGAGACACAAAATAAGTACTTTGCCTCAGTTTTCATAGAGAAGAATGCATAATGGGCCAGAATTTGCGCAGAGCTCCTGCGAATTAAATTAACGAATGTACTTACTGCGAGCTCTGTGGCAGTGACTTGCTTGATTTTGAACTTTTAAAAAATTGTGCCATATCAACTCAGCCTCTGAGCAGCATAAGTTAATGCGCATGGAACAGTCTGTGAGAATAGAAGACACGCCCACAAAACCTGTCAGGAAGAGAAGTCACGCCCACAAGCAGGCGAGCGGACTTCATTCATTTAAAGTTAGTATTCTGGAAGTCATTGGAAATAAAAATGTTAATGTTTCTTTTAAAAAGCCAAAGAACTAATTGAATTAAATTTAAAAAGACAGAAGGGAAAAGTAAAAAAAATGTTTAATTTAAATTTATTTTTAACGACCAAAACCTACTAAAATAACGAGAAATATGAGACAGCACATTTTAAAATTTAAGTTTTAGTTGTTTGGCAATCATTAAAACTAACTGTGCTTTTAAAACTTAGTTTAGACCTGTGTTTTTAAGCGTACCTGTTTGGTGGCGTAATTATTTACTTTCCAGCTGGGCAGATGAGTAAGTTTATGATTTTTCAATGATTTCTCTGATTGCAGTGTGCGATGGCCCTTTAATTCAAAGCTGTCAAATCGCCGGTGAACCAATAGGAGCAAGTTCATGATTTCCGCATTTTAGTGCACATGTGCAATTGCGGGAACTTGCTCCTTTAACTCACCACCGAGCTCCTCCGTTATTTTGGGAGCAAGTTCTGCCCCATTGTTCAGGAAACACATTTTAAAACAAAAGTCAAAATGAATAAAATCATAAAATCAAGATTCCAGTATGTGAATAACTGAATGAGTGCAAGCAAGCAGCTGAATTCACAAATCATTGTAATCTTTCTGTAAATCAAATAATCTGGGTTCATTTCACTAAATCTGGGCCAGCATAATGTTGCTTTTTTAAAAAGGCATGTGCATTAATACACCGTATATTCCAATGGACAACCTCCAGAGCTACACAAAAAATTATTAATTTTGGTGCAAAAAAACTAAATTGAGTCGGGCCCTCGGCATTAATCCATGTATATGAGTTCTCATAAATGCTGAAACCAATTTAATTTTTAAAAAATCTAGACCCAATAAGCTTGTCATTTTCATAAGAGGATAATTTTTAATAACTATAAAGAAAAATGAATAGTATAGATTACATATAAAAGAGGCCAAATAAATTTAGTGAGTACAACGTTCGATGATGCACAGTGAACGCAGTAGTTTTTGAAGAAATAAAATGATTCATAGCTAGGCACACTCATTTGGTGAAATTGGTTAGAAAATGGCTAGACCCTGAAATTCCTTACAGCATGCCAGATGGTACCCTCTCCCACTGACCCCATCGGAGTCAGAAGGAGGGCACCTTATTTCCATGGATCAGGCAGCCGCCAGCACCACTTTAGGTACATCTCCGGCACCCGGCACCCATGCCATGCTGGAATCTTTGGAATCTACCTGCCCGTAGGGGTGAGGTGGTTTCACAGGTCCACCCCCACCACCAAAGATCTTATTAGCCCCATGAGCATGGGTGCTGATCGGGCAATTCAAAAAAAAAATTCTTTAGGGATCCTGGCTTACTTGCCTGGTCGAGACCCCCACCAGTGGGGCCCACATACACCTTTCGGAGGCTTGATCGCCTCCGCTCACTCAGTATATCGGTTGCCACCGGTTCCTTTTCAGCTCTGAGGAGCAGGGTCTCTTGGCTTAGGGATCTCCCACTCTGGCTTCGTCCCCCTGGCTGTCATTTGCCTTCTAAGGGGTTTGATGGAAATTTTGCCCCTCACAAGGCAAAGAGGAAACTTCTGCAAATGGCAGAGACTCAGCACATCTGGGCACTGGCATTTTCCTGGAGGTTCCGCTGGTCTCTCACCGGAGTTCTAGCCAGAGTTATGACGGAAGACAGAAGTGCTGAAGACTTGTGCTCCAGAAGTAGCCGCGCCTCTAGCCACACTGTTATCTACCCGACAAGGTGGAAAATTGCCCAGGTATATCCTGTCCACAAAAAGCAGGACAAATCCAATCCGGCCAATTACCGTCCCATCAGTCTACTCTCAATCATCAGCAAAGTGATGGAAGGTGTCGTCGACAGTGCTATCAAGCGGCACTTACTCACCAATAACCTGCTCACTGATGCTCAGTTTGGGTTCCGCCAGGACCACTCGGCTCCAGACCTCATTACAGCCTTGGTCCAAACATGGACAAAAGAGCTGAATTCCAGAGGTGAGGTGAGAGCAACTGCCCTTGACATCAAGGCAGCATTTGACCGAGTGTGGTACCAAGGAGCCTTGTAAAATTGAAGTCAATGGGAATCAGGGGGAAAACTCTCCAGTGGCTGGAGTCATACCTAGCACAAAGAAAGATGGTAGTGGTTGTTGGAGGTCAATCATCTCAGCCCCAGGACATTGCTTCAGGAGTTCCTCAGGGCAGTGTCCTTGGCCCAACCATCTTCAGCTGCTTCATCAGTGACCTTTCTTCCATCATAAGGTCAGAAATGGGGATGTTTGTTGATGATTGCACAGCGTTCAGTTCCATTCGCAACCCCTCAGATAATGAAGCAGTCCGTGTCCGCATGCAGCAAGACCTGGACAACATCCAGGCTTGGGCTGATAAGTGGCAAGTAACATTTGTGCCAGACAAGTGCCAGGCAATGACCACCTCCAACAAGAGAGAGTCTAACCACCTCCCCATGACATTCAACGGCATTACCATCGCCGAATCCCCCACCATCAACATCCTGGGGGTCACCATTGACCAGAAACTTAACTGGACCAGCCACATAAATACTGTGGCTACAAGAGCAGGTCAGAGGCTGGGTATTCTGCAGCGAGTGACTCACCTCCTGACTCCCCAAAGCCTTTCCACCATCTACAAGACACACGTCAGGAGTGTGATGGAATACTCTCCACTTGCCTGGATGAATGCAGCTCCAACACTCAAGAAGCTCGATACCATCCAGGACAAAGCAACCCGCTTGATTGGCCCCCATCCACCACCCTAAACATGCACTCCCTCCACCACCGGCGCACAGTGGCTGCAGTGTGCACCATCCACAGGATGCACAGCAGCAACTCGCCAAGGCTTCTTTGACAGCACCTCCCAAACCCGCGACCTCTACCACCTAGAAGGACAAGGGCAGCAGGTACATGGGAACAACACCACCTGCATGTTCCCCTCCAAGTCACGCACCATCCCAACTTGGAAATATATCGCCGTTCCTTTATCGTCGCTGGGTCAAAATCCAGGAACTCCCTACCCAGCAGCACTGTGGGAAAACCTTCACCACACAGACTGCAGCGGTTCAAGAAGGCGGCTCACCACCACCTTCTCGAGGCCAATTAGGGATGAGCAATAAATTGCCAGCGACACCCACATCCCATGAATGAATAAAAAAAAGAACAGCAAAAAAACCATTGGAATTTCGGCCCCTAAATCTTTGCACAGCAAGAATCATTGACATGAATACTTTCCAAATTTCAAGTGTAAAAGTTCTTTATGTGCTAATAGCACCTGGAAGGATTTTAGCATCGGGACTATTGGAACATTTAATTGGGAGGTTTAAAAGAACCATGATCCATTACAGACTTCTTTTTAATTGTTATGAATCAGATCAGCACTTAAATATGCACATGATCCAGAAGTGGAGGAACTTGATGATACCAGATAGAAGGAGATGTTACAAGTGATCCAGAGTGAAGGTGATGTTTTGGCGATCTTAGATGCCTTTCAAATAAGACAGACCTCATTTTAATATCACTAATATGTAGAAGTGAGTGATAAAGTTACACTTGAAGCTATATTTTAGAGAATGGCATGGATTAATGCCTATAATCCTGCATAACATAAACTTAAGATATTTCATCTATTGCATCAGCCTTCCTAAAGGTTTAAAGAAGGTTGCATTTCATGAGTTAGTTGTTGCTGTTGTGGGGATCCAGAGGGGGAGTTGAGATATGTTGCAGGGAATGGCTATTTATCACTTCATTCTTGGGTAATGTTTTAGATTGCTTCAACTATTTTTCTTCTGGTCAGCTTCTAACCCAGCCTAAACAGACTGAGGGACTGGGTATTGGATGAAACATTCTGAACTTGCTGGCAGACTGCTGTTCAACTTAATATTCACAAAGAAAATTATTCTGCAGCTTTAGGAAAGTAAGAGCACAAATGACGCTTAACATAGGTTGTTGAGCTTTTTAATTTTATTAGACAAAATCATATTTCATTCAGCCTCAGTGGCCATCTTCCAAAATGTATGAGTGCCAGTACTGAAAACTTGATTTGGAAACTATTGAATAAGGTTAGGTTAAGGGATTCACTGAAGGTTAATCCCAATGGGCAAGACAACATTACATACATTGTAGGGATGAGTTAAACATGATTTTTGATGACTTCTGTCTCTGGGCTAATGTATTGGAATACCTAAACAGAACAGAACCCGCTCCCCCATTACTACCACTCCACTGGATTTCCCATATCAAATCTGTTGCTGGAAGGAAGAAATAGTGGAGGGACAGTCATCACTGGCTGCTGTTGGACACTCCTAGCAAGGACCCTTCAGCAGCGCTATTTAAAGAGTACATCCACTACATACAGGTTAGTTGGTGGTCTGTTCCTTTAGGCTGCTGATTAACTTCTTTGTGTTTTTTGGCCTATTTTCTCACTTAGAATCATAGAATGGTTACAGCATAGGAGGACGCCATTCGGCCCGTCGAGTCCGTGCCATCTCTCTGCAAGAGCAATCCAGCTAGTTCCACTCCCATGCCCGTTCCCGAAAGCCCTGCAAATTTTTTCTCTACAAGTACTTATCCAATTCCCTTTTGAAAGCCACGATTGAATCTGCCTCCACCACCCCATTCCAGATCCTAACCACTCGCTGTATAAGAAAGTTTTTCCTCATGTCACCTTCGGTTCTTTTGCCAATCACCTTAAATCTATGTCCTCTGGTTCTTGACCCTTCCGCCAATGGAAACAGTTTCTCTCTATCTACTCTGTCTAGATCCCTTATGATTTTGAACACCTCTGTGAAATCTCCTCGCAACCCTCTCTGCTCTAAGGAGAACAACCCCAGCTTCTCCACGTAACTGAAGTCCTTCATCCCTGGAACCATTCTAGTAAATCTTTTCTGCACCCTCTCTAAGGCCTTCACATCCTTCCTAAAGGGTAGTGCCACTCCAGTTCTGTAACTGAAGCTTTTGCTGGTGCTGCACTGCTTTTGGCTGCTTTCAAAACAGTTGCACTGCAGTCATGGGTGGTCTGGTAGGGTTTCCTTAGGGGTTGGAAGATGAAAGGGTGCAGCCAAGAATACAGGGGAGAGCAGAAGCATCTGTGAGAAGAGGAAGGAGGAGGGCACTGCACAGAAAGTCTTCAGGGAGCACATCTCCTATCCCAACTTCACTGAGGATCAATGTCTCAGGCGCCCTCGCTTCACCTGCTACAACCACAACTCGAGACTTGAACCAGGGCACGGATAGAACTGCCTTGACTGTCAAGGTCACCATCATCTTTAACTTTTATGCAACAGACACCCTCCAGCCTGCAGCAGATGAAATCAGCGATATCTCCCAGTTCGCTTTATCAGGGAGGTCACCGAGGCTCTCTACACCAGGAGCTAGCTCACCTGATGACGATGGCATTGAAGCTACCAAACCTGAAGTTATAGTTTCAGTAAAGTTCTTTGATGATCTCTGGACCTATTACAGAATCATGTCCATTTCAATGGGAATGGTTTTGGTGGGAATGTTTGTCCTTCCTATGCTTATTGTGTAAAGATTTGCTATTCTCTTCTGTAACAGTGATGATCATATTGGCTAGGGCAGTCCTTTTTTTTGGATCAGCCTTCCTTTTTTAAGACTATTTTTCCAGCACTTCAAATGTTCACATTGTAAACTTACTAAAAAAAAATCATGGTGGTGCTCAAAATTATGATGTGTTCACAAATACTAGAGACAAGGGTCGTGGTCATGCAGTGGAATGCTATAAAAATGTTGAAGCCTTCAAGGTATAAATCAAAAAACTGATGCAGATATTATAGAAATACGCCAGGCAAAATGTTTTGGCAAACTGGTCATAAAATTAAACCAAGGACACCTGTCCACATCGGTTACTATACAAAGGTAAAGCTTTCAGCTGAAAATAACTGATAGGTGGTAATAACTCTCTTTCTTCAAATACAGCTTGGCAGCAGATAAAGCTTCTGACGTTGGCCCAAAAGCTTACATACGCTACAGGAAGAGGCTT
This sequence comes from Heptranchias perlo, assembly GCF_035084215.1. Taxonomy (NCBI): domain Eukaryota; kingdom Metazoa; phylum Chordata; class Chondrichthyes; order Hexanchiformes; family Hexanchidae; genus Heptranchias; species Heptranchias perlo. Next base: position 108,177,184 of record NC_090325.1, on the reverse strand, counting down.
GTCAGGTGATGGCAAACATTGGGCAAGAAATCACTCCCAAAATAACGGAGGAGCTCAACAGTACTCTCTGTTTTTAGTGGTGAATTGAAGGAGCAAGTTCCCGCGTTTGCACATGCGCAGTGAAACATGGAAATCCAGAATTTGCTCCTAATGGTTCACAGGCGATATTTCAGCTTCGAATTAAAGGACCATCGCACGTGGCAATCGGAAAAATCATTGAAAAAGTGCCAACTTGCTTATCTGCCCACCTGGAAAGTAACTAATTATGCCACCAAACAGGCACGCTTAAAAATACAGGTCTAAATTAAATTTTAACAGCACGGTAAGTCTTAATGACTGCCAAACTAAAAATTAACTTTTAAAAATGTGGAATCTCATATTACTCCTTATTTTAATAATTATTGGTCATTAAAAAAAAATTGAATTAAAAAATTAAAAAACATTTCAGTACTTTTCCCCTCTGTCTCTTAAATTTAATTCAATTATTTCTTTGGCTTTTTATTAAAAAAATTTTGGAATTTTTATTTACAATGACATACAGAATATAACTTTCAATAAATGAAGTCTGCTTGAGCAATGCAGCCTGATTCTGTGGGTGTGACTTCTCTTCCGAACAGAATTTGTGGGTGTGTCTTCTCCTCACACATTTTTCCAGCCACGCTGCTCAGAGGCTGGGTTGATGGCGCACATTTTTTTTAAATTTCAAATTCAAGCAATTTGATGCCGCAGAGCCTGCAATAAATTAAATTTGCAGGAGCTGCAGTGGGCGTTGCCATGTCGCTCTGCACGATTTCTGACCTATTAGCATTCACATAGTTTTACACCATTAAAATTTTAAAAATCTTTTCTCCAGGCAACTAGAAGATAATAAGTGAAAGAAAAAGATTGTAATAATGTGAGCATGACTGATAAATCGGCATGGTCCCTCACTTCTGTGAGGTGTGGACAATTAGTTACTGGAGAAGGAATGCTATGGGAATAGGATTTATAGAACAATGTCTTTGATGAGGTGGGATTTTAGGCATGTCGTCATTAAATATTTACACTCTTGTGATTCAAAAGTTTAAGCTGCATTTCTTATTAGCCATATTGCAAAACTGAGTTTGATTTTTGCTATCATTATCAGCAACTTTAATCCAGTTCAAAGGGGCACTGAGGGCTCTAAGTAAATCTGCTGGGTTTCAGTTAACTAACTGTGTTCAAATACCACCTCCACTCAGGAAAGGACAAAGGTCAGACAACATGAACCTAATTGGAAGAAATTCAGAATGAATCCACAGTAAAACTGTACCTGAGAGAGGTGAGTTTTAATGAAACAACAATGGCTTCTCACCAGAGACTAAAACTATTTGCATCCATTGTTTCTTTTAAATCTATCTTACACAAGTACAACAGATTCTCACTCAAGATATATTTGACTTGTACGTAGACAAAAAAATTCCTAAATCAAGTCATTCTGCAGCCAATATACCAAGGAATGCCTGTGCCATCACTGCTTCTTTGAAGGAAAAAGAGGCGAAAGGGATATGGAGGCACTGGAGAAGGTGCAAAAAAGATTTACATGGTACACATACAAAGATTACATATCATCCCAGAACTGAGAGATTTTCACTATCAGGAAAGACTGAACAGGCTGGGGCTCCTTTTGCTAGAAAAGGTGACCTAATAGAGGTCTTTAAAATGATGAAGGGTTTGATAGGGTAGATGTAGAGAGGATGTTTCCACTTGTGGGGGAGTCTAAAACTAGGGGTCGTAAATATAAGATAGTCACCAATAAATCGAATAAGGAATTCACGAGAAACTTCTTTACCCAGGGAGTGGTTAGAATGTGGAACTTGCGACCACATGGAGTGATAGAGGAAAATAGCATGGATGCATTTGAAGGGAAGCTGGATAAGCACATGATGGAGAAAGGAATAGAAGGTTATGCTGATAAGGGTAAATGAAGTAGGGTGGGAGGAGGCTCGTGTCGAGCATAAGCACTGGCATAGACCAGTTGGGCCAAATGGCCTGTTTCTGTGCTGTAAATGCTATGTAATTCTATGAATAGTTTACTGAACAATAGTCTAATTAAATACTGAACTACAAAGTCACTTTTCAAAATAATTATTCAGAATAACCCATTAAAATGAGTTGTGAAACATGTTCAACCCCCAGTCAGTGATAACTTAGCTGATCTCAGGCACAGCAGTGACAAGGGTGCTGCAACTGGCTGTAACATCCATGTTAGGGAAGGGAAAACCTGCAAGGACTGCTGCTCCTAACCACTATACAGCCCCCATTCCCCGCTCCCACCCACCTCGATGAAAACGTGTGGATACTGGTTGAGGACAGTGTCAGACTCGGCTATAATGCCCTGCACAGTTTCAAGCCTGTTGACAATCTTTGTCAAGGCTCATCCATGAATAACAGCCATTTGAGACAACCACAACTCATGAAACTATAATCACAGAAGGAAGACAACATCTTGAGAGAGGAGGGAAAAAATTGAAGGGAAAGAAAACTGAAAATCTAATCATAATGAGCTTAGAATATTTCCATTCTACTGCTGACCACAGGTACAGCTAAAATAAGCATTTTAGCATATAAAGGGCTGATTTCACACACCAGATGAATAACACGTGATTTTTCAACAATGATTTTTAAGTGGTCATATTGCCAATGCACTTCCTCCCGGGGTCAATGTACACACACAAAATCTGAATTTATTATGAACAAAGTCAGTTGCGTGCATGTTTTGCACGTGCAATTTTAACTTTAATCTTTGAACTGAATTGTTCTGCTGATTTGCCTAAAACAGGCTTACACTTGCAGCTGTGTTCAGAAGCAAGCAAAAGCCAGTGGTTCTACAGAGGGGTGGATGGAATTAGCATAACAGACACCCTAGGTATCATTTATTCACTTTAGGTTTCAGGTATTTAGCATAAGAAAAATACGACAGCACAGAAAAATCAAACCAGAAATGTGTACAACATTAAATACAAAAAACAGCCATCAAAAAGTATTCCTCAAGCTTGATAATAATAGATGATTACAGGTTCAAGTATTGCAAGCTGCCATTGTACTGTCATTTCCTACAGTAAGTATCTGGAAATAAATTGTCACTATAGTAACTAGTCAGACACGTGGTCTTGCCTTTGAAGCAGGCAGAATTTTAAAAACGCTGAAGAGAAATGGTGCTAACATTTTTTTTAAAATAATGACATTCACCGTTTCGCTCATTGTAGACAGGATTAAAAAGTTAGCAAAATGTCGGTGGAAATGTTGGATTTCACAAATAATTGGATCAAATCCTTATTTTTATGTTATGATTTCACTTCTTAAATTCTAAATGGTATACAATGAATATTTTATACAGATATGTGTGGCAGGATTTATTTTCCATCGGTTTCTGTTGATTTCCCTACTATGTATGAACAGCATTTCATTACATATTTAAATGTGGCTGCCAACCTGTTTGTTGTATGGAAACTACAAGGCTGCAAACAACAGGGTCAATACACAGCTCGCGATCATGGATTTGAATCCCCTAACATGTAATAAATAGAATGTGAAAAATTATGTCTCAATGTATTGAAATATATTTTTCAGGGTGCTCTATCCGCCTTGCCCCCAGTTTTCTTTCATGAAGGTAGCAATCCACCATGGAGTACAGTTCCACAACTAGCAGCAACCTTTTGTACCTAAAGCAAATGACTACTCTCCATGTGTGTCTTAGCAACGAGGTGTCAGCAGGAAATTGGATACAGGAGTGGACAGACATCTCGGCTAAGCCCGATCCTGTTCTTACCCTGACCCCTCTATCCACACATTCTCCAGTAGGGATCATGAGAATGCAGCAGGAATCTTGTCTGATGGTCTAGCCTTGGGAATGCTAATTCAGCACAGAGCAATGATCAAACCTCTGGTGTAGGTCGCACTACCACACCATGTGCTGCATTTACCCACCAACTCATCGGAGTGTCTCAAAATCTTTTTGTTCTTTTTACAGGAACTATGAATCAAAGAAGGTGCTTTAAATACTTGCATCATGTCACGAATCTTCCTTTTTTGCTGGTTGGAGCCCAGCTGCTGTGAAACAAAAATAGGATAGGGAAGCTCTATGTGCAATGGAGCTCTGAAAAGGGAACGTGCTTAATAATGTTGCAAAGTTTACAGTACCTTTTCACTATGTTGTTTTTAATTACACATCTTTTCAATAGTTATATAATTTTTTGATAACAATGTTTTGGGAGATAATTATAGGTAAACTCATTTTTAAATGTACTGAAAAATATAGTCCATACCTGGAAAGTAGACTGTAAGTGAAGAATTTACAGTAACGGATGTAAATACGAGGGCATTTAAACTCCATGCTAAGTCTTTGTACAACTGTACAGCTCTATTATTGCATCTCATGCCTGGCCATATTTTAGCAGGGCACACATTCAAGCTGCACCTTACAGCTGGAAGCCGTGGTACATTAATACACCAAATCACTGTAACACAATCTAACTGCATGATGATGATCACTTACAGACACCCAGGATGTCCGTCACTGTGCATGTGCTCCTTCAACGTACAACATCTCAAGAACACTTGGCTTCTTCTATGAATGACAAGATAGCACAAAGGAGAAATGCTTACAAACCACAAGCCTTAAATTGGCTTGAAGGAGCCACCTTGGACGTCCTTGCACATCGGGAGCACGGAAAGAGTAAAGAAAAGTGAAGAAGTAAGCCTCACCGAGCTCAGGCCTAGTACCACCCTACTTTTACCTCTTGTGCCCCTTCTTACTCACTCCCACAGACACACAAACATCGCAAGAGTTTCTTCTGATGCAAGCTCTGTTTGAATGCGAGTAGGGCAGTCAGCATTCTATCATTTGTCTCTTTTATGATATTCTGTTGGCTTGGATGATCAGGTTGTCAGCACCACCAGTGATTCAGAGCAAATCAGCATCACACCACATCCAGTGTCCATCACACCAAAGTTTGCAAGCACCAAACCAACATGATGCTGCTCACCAATTTCAGTGCACTGCTAATTGAGAAAGTATATGGGGCAGTGATGACACCCACGCAAACACCAACACAGTCACATGCACCCATGAAGGATGTAGTTAGTCAGCTTGAGGAGATAGCACTAATCGAGGCAGAGTTCACAGGTGAGGAGGAGCAGGAACCTGCTGGCTGTTGGCCACATGGATGTCATCAATGCCCCACGTACTTCCTTAAAAATAGCAGTGCACTGAAATTGGAGATCAAAAACAACTTACATTTATTTTGTGCCTTTAACATAGGAAAACGTCCCATGGTGCTTCACAGGAACGTAATTAGACAAAAATTGACACCAAGCCAAAGAAGGAGGTATTAGATGGGGTGACTAAAAGCTTGGTCAAAGAGGTAGGTTTTAAGGAGAGTCTTAAAAAGAGAGAGAGGTGGAAAGGCAGAGAGGTTTAGGGAGGGAATTCCAGAGCTTAGGGGCTAGACAGCTGAAGGCATGGCTGCCAATGGTGGGTGAAGGGAGTGGGGGGGATGCACAAGAAGTCAGAGTTGGAGGAACGCAGAGTTCTCGGAGGGTCGTAGAGCAGGAGGAGGTTACAGTGATAGGGAGGGGAAAGGCCTTGGAGGGATTTGAAAATGAGGATGAGAGTTTTAAATTCGAGGTGTTGCTGGACCGGGAGCCAATGTAGGTCAGTGAGCACAGGGGTGATGGCTGAATGGGACATGGTGCGAGTTAGGATACAGGCAGCAGAGTTTTGGTTGAACTCGAGTTTATGTAGGGTGGAAGACGAGAGGGCGGCCAGTTAAATGGAAGGGTCAAGTTTGAAGGTAACAAAGCAGAGACGAGAATTTCAACAGCAGATGAGCTGAGGCAGAGGCGTGGACGGGCATCATGTTCCTGTTCCTCTTCAGTGGGAAAGGAAATGAGGATTGCTTCACTGACCTGTTTGATACATTTGTAACCAGCACATTAGCTGATGGTGCAGTGCTAGACTTGAATGAGAGAAAGCTATAAATGTTGAGGGCGGTGGTAAACTTGACTGCAGCCAACAGCGCTGTGCCTAGGTTGGCAGCAGATGACCCAGATTTGCACCTGTCTCCCCACTGATCAGACATACGGAGACACTTGGCATCTATCTTTGTCAGGTTGACGAGTGATGGCCTGTAAATATGGTTGCTGGTATAATGGCAAGTGGGGCCAGTGTATTTTAGGCATCTGCTGATCTGCCTGGCACACCTTCTTGCATCCTGTTCCACCACAACCATAAGATGATGTACTTGGAGAGCCTCCACACCAAGCCACTTCATTAATTTAACTTTTGACTGACAGAACGCCGCAGGATCTGCACTCGCTTTGTGGCTCCATATCCTTCTGTGAAAGTTGAAATTGGAATGGGTCCTTTTTCTGTGCCGCCACTTTTCATCTGTTGCAACTGTGCTGAAATCCTGTCAATGCCTCACCTGCTTTCCGATGACTTATCGGACAATATGGAATGCTTTGTTTTGGAACAGAAAATGAATTGTTAATGACGGGTGTAAATAAAAAAAATTTTAAATCAAAATTGCAACAACAAAAAATTTGCCCAAAAAACTTATTTTCACCTCCCAAAAATCCAACACTAAAAAGCCTCACAGCATGTTAACGAATATAAAAAGAGAAAAGGTGCCTCACTGATGATAATTTCCTTTAACCCATTGAAAATGAGTTTACATAGCTGACAGGGCAATTCCGGTTTCAAAAACACAAGAAATCATGCTGTGGAGACTTCTGCATGTATCTGCATTAATTTCAGATGGATAATGAGGCTCTCGCTTAACACGAGCATGAACTCTTCTGTGCCATGAATGCATGCTGCTGGAAAATTGCGCAGAGTAGACCTGAAGCATACGAGACTCATTTTCTGACACTTCCCGACGATGTGCTCACCGCCACAACACAGCAAAATATTTATAATTATCGTACTGTAAATAAGGTTTAAACCATTTGACAACTGAATGAGTTACTGCCAGCACCACTACATGGTGAAGTACGTTGTGTTCTTATTACTCAATATAGGTAGCTCATTCAAATGACGTGTGTGTGTGTGTGTGTGTGTGTGTCAGATTTTATACTTTACATAATTCTCTTACCAGCTTGAAGTTCTTTCCATGAAACACACCATTAGCAACTCGAGAATGGGCATCCGATTGGCTGCCACTTTGCCCTCCCTCCCTGTGAGAAAGCACATTGCCTCCACTTGGAATTCCACATATTCAAACCTGCTTCCTACCAATTCCACCGCCCACACTGTGAACCCAAATGCAAAATATACTCTTGAAGGAAAAGCCATCACAACAACAATTCACCATCAGAAATCTACAACTCTTACAATTAGACTGGAAAACGTTGTTTTCAAAATAGTTATGTAATTAGAAATAATACGGGAAGCTGGAGAGTACAACAGTTCAGACACAGGAGGTTGAACTTCCTTGGGATTTCTCCCACTCTGTTGCCATAACTGCGGCAGAAACACCATTTGCACATGTAAACAAAGTTTCTGTCAAACTTCCACCAAAGTTATTGCAGCAGAGCAAGAGAAGCCCCAAGGAAATTCACCACTGCTGAGTTTTCACCTCAGGGCCTCAGTTCAAATGCAGCTCAGACTGATCAGACCATAGTTTCTCTGTTGACTTTAAGGATCTAACATGAAATAAATTTAAGATGTCTCATCCCAGCTCCTAATGGATGTGGGTCCACTGCACAAAACTGCCCCTAATTTGGTACTAAATCGTCAATCTGAATAAGAAAGGCCACAAGGAAGGCTATGGAAAAGTTTTCACCTTTGTGCTAGTGGTGATCCTCTGACACTGGGGATAACACTCCATGGCCTGGATTTTCCTCTGCTGTCCAGTCCCAAATCAGGCAGAAGAGCGGCGGAAATAGCGCAGAAAATCGGCAGCCAGGTCTACCACCACCTCCACCTCACTACCTGCCTCTGCCCTTACCTCAGTTTCTTCACCGCTTAAATCCTTATCCATGCTTTTATCACCTTGAGACCACTCTACTCCAATGCCCAACGCCTTCCTTGGTGACTTCTCATCCTCCACGCTCTATAAACTCCAACTTGTCCAACAACAACAACTTGCATTTATATAGCGCCTTTAATGTAATAAAACGTCCCAAGGCGCTTCACAGAAGTGTTATCAAACAAAATTTGACACCAAGCCACATAAAGAGATATTAAGACAGGGGCTTGGTCAAAGAGGTAGGTTTTAAGGAGTGTCTTAAAGGAGGAGAGAGGGGTAGAGGGTCGAAGAGATTTAGGGAGGGAATTCCAGAGCTTAGGGTCTAGGCAGCTGAAAGCACAGCCGCCAATGGTGGAGTGGTTAAAATCAGGGAGGCACAAGAGGTCAGAATTGGAGGAGCGCAGAGTTCTAGGAGGGTTGGAGGAGGTTACAGAGATAGGGAGGGGCGAGGCCATGGAGGGATTTCAAAACAAAGATGAGAATTTTAAAATTGAGGCTTTGCTGGACCGGGAGCCAATGTAGGTCAGCGAGCACAGGGGTGATCGATGAATAGGACGTGGTGAGAGTTAGGATTCCGGCAGCAGAGTTTTGGATGAGCTCAAGCTTACGGAGGGTGCATGGTGGGAGGCTGGCTAGTAGAGTATTGGAATAGTTAAATCTAGAGGTAACAAAGGCATGGATGAGGGTTTCAGCAGCAGATGAGCTGAAGCAGGGGTGGAGATGGATGATGTTACGGAGGTTGAAGTAGGCGGTCTTGGTGATGGAGCGCCTATGTGGTAAGAAGCTCATTTCAAGGTCAAATAGGACGGCAAGGTTGCAAATGGTTTGGTTCAGCCTCAGACAGTGGCCGGGGAGAGGAATGGAGTTGATGTCCAGGACCAAAGACCATGGCTTCGGTCTTCCCAATATTTAGTTGGGAAGCCACCTGTATCCTATCCTGCATTACGTTGCTTTTGCCCATTAACCATGTCCTCGCTGACCTACACGGATTTGTTTCTTTCAATGTTTAAAATTTAAAGCCTTCCTTTTAGCCTCTCTTCATGACCTTGTCCCACCCTATCTCTACAATCTCCTCCACCCTTATATCCCGTCCTGCGCCCTTCAGTCCAATGACTGTGAACTTATGTCATCCCCTTCTCTTCGTCCCCACTGGTGGTTGAGCCTTCATCTGCCTTGGCCTTGGTCTTTGCAAGTCCCTCCCCAAACCCCTCTGCCATTCCACTTCTCTCTCCTCCTTTCCGAACCTTCTCAAAACCCATCTTTTTGTCCAAAATTTTGGTCATCCCTCCTAATCTCTCCTTCCGTTGTTGAAAGGCTGTTCCCCCACCCCTCCCCCCAATTATTTTCCATTTGTGAAACACCATGGCAGGTTTTTTTTAATATGCTCTGGTACAATATAAATCTGTTGTTATTATTTAGTTGATACATTTATGCCATCTAGATTACGATTTTTCAAAACTGCTGTGACGTAAGTAACCCAATTAAAATAAAAAGTAGATCCTCTTCATAGTACACTCTACTTTGTGAATCCACCTACAAAAACACTCTTTCAGAAACGTTGGCTACTCAGTTAAGGTTGCCTTCATGCATTCAGTCTTGAAGTGAAATTCCTAAAATGTCTTGTCAGATGTAGAACACAACATGCAGCTTCAGTATAACTTGTATGGCTTTGTCCAACCTTCAAGTTCGTACAGCAGAAAATCTACTCTGCGTAAAACACACTTATCAGTGTCCTGTAACCAGAACAATAACACCTAACTTATGTATGGCTGTTGCACAAAAGATAATTAGCCTCCTTGGGATACTCAGCATCATTTGAAGGAAAGTATGAATTATTAAAACGGTCGGAATATACTGAATAAACTGAACACTCGTAAGCTCCTAGCTGCAATGCTTAACTGAACCAAAGCATTTGCCTCATAATTATATTGGGAGAGCCTGGATTCCCAAATTGCTGATGTTACTGAAATCTTTTGCATATGAGCCAACCCCAAATAATGTATTGCAATTAAACTAAAAAAAACCAAAGCCTTTTAATTGTGTTTTTATATATTGTAATTGCAATTCCCACATTGCGTTCTTCCAGAATCTCTATCAGGCGTTGTTGTTTCATCAGCTGGGCGTACAGCAGTTTGGAAATGAAAATAAAATAAACGCAACATCGGACACTGAAATTTTATTGAACCGTACTTCTAATGTAATTTCAAAACTTGTCACACACAACACTGAACAGGGAGAGTCTGATGAAAAGCTTCTGGAAAAACAGGAATGTACTTTCCTCTCTAATTTTTTTTCATTTCTTAACCCGCCCCCGCTGCTGCCTTTCTTCCTGCTTCAAACAGAAGGGAAAGAGTGTGAGATGCAGACTTCTGCAGAATTGCTGTCAACACTGCTGTATTACAAAATAATCAGCACCCCTGGAACTGGACTGGTACTGAGTTTGTCCTCTCCTCTGAGATAAAGACAGGCCTGTCCAGCATCCCAAACGAGAAATTACAACGCTTGGACCGCTTTAGGATAAATGTGAGGAGTCGCACAACACCAGGTTATAGTCCAACAGCTTTATTTGAAATCACAAGCTTTCGGAGCTTTGCTTCTTCGTCAGGTGAACTGAAGAGATGCATATAGGCACAGCATATATAGTCAGAGAACAATGCCTGGTGAATACTTATCTCTCTGCCGAGGTGTGATAAAGGGCTGTTAGAAAGATTATCTGTAATCACCAGGCATTGTTCTCTGACTATATATGCTGTGCCTATATTATCTCTTCACTTCACCTGACGAAGGAGGAAAGCTCCGAAAGATTGTGATTTCAAATAAAGCTGTTGGACTATAACCTGGTGTTGTGCGACTCCTCACATTTGTCCACCCCAGTCCATCACCGGCATCTCCACATCATCGCTTTAGGATAAGTCAAATTCGGATGTCAGTCGAGGCCCAGATTTAAACACTGGCCCTCTGCATGGGAGTCCCACGCTCGTCCATGAGAGCTACTGATCTGCTGCTGGTATGCATAAAAGCTAAAAGTTAAACAGTGGTTTTTAAACTTTCTTGTACCGACACACTTCTGGAGATTCGATATTCTACCTTCTGGAGAACAGTGTAAGCGACACAAGGGGAAACAGTGTTATCATTGCTGAAAACATTTTTCGTTAGTGTGATATACACAGCAATAGAAAGGACATGCATTAAAGTCAGCAAATCCAGAAAGCTGTTGAGAGAGACAGAAACTTGGTGACCTTGGGGTTCCTCTGGAGTGCCTTTGTAGACACCCTGGGGTCTGGGGGCTTCTGTTTGAATATCTGAGTTGAATGCATATTCTATACACAGAGTAAACAAAGAGCTAATGATTAAATTGTACTTCAGCATAGTAGTTGCAGAAAGAGTTACCAAAATGATTCATGCTCTCCTTAGAGCAGAGAATGTGAAGAGGAGATTTGATAGACGTGTTCAAAATCATGAAGGGTTTTGTTAGAGTAAATGAGGAGAAACTGTTTCCAGTGGCAGAAGGGTCGGTAACCAGAGGACACAGATTTAAGATGATTGGTAAAAGAAACAGAGGTGACGAGGACAATTTTTTTTTACGCAGCGAGTTACTATGATCTGGAATGCGTTGCCTGAAAGGGAGGTGGAAGCAGATTCGATAATAATTTTCAAAAGGCAAGTGGATAAATACTTGAAGGGGGAAAAGTTGCAGGGCTATAGGGAAAGAGTGGCACTAAATGGATAGCTCTTTCAAAGACCTGGCACAGGCACAATAGGCCGAATGGCCTTACTTCTGAGGGACAGGATAAACTGTCACTTGGAAAGGCACGACGTAATTAAGGACAGTTAGCATTAATTTGTTGAGGGAAGGTCGTGTCTGACTAACTTGATTGAATTTTTTGAGCAGGTAACGAGGAGGATCAATGAGGGTAGTGTGTTTGATGTAGTCTACGTGGATTTTAGCAAGGCTTTTGACAAGGTCCCACATGGCAGACTGGTCAAAATGTACAAGCCCATGGGATCCAAGGGAGAGTGGCAAGTTGCGTCCAAAATTGGCTCAGTGGCAGGAAGCAAAGGGTAATGGTCGACAGGTGTTTTTGTGACTGGAAGGCTGTTTCCAGTGGGGTTCCGCAGGGCTCAGTACTAGGTCCCTTTTTGTGATTTTTATTTATGATTTGGACTTAAATGTAGGGAGCACGATTAAGAAGTTTGCAGATGATCCAAAAATTGGCCGTGTGGTTGATAGTGAGGAGGAAAGCTGTAGGCTGTAGGAAGATATCAATGGACTGGTCAGGTGGGCAGAAAAGTGGCAAATGGAGTTCAATCCGGAGAAATGTGAGGTAATGCATTTGGGGAGAGCAAACAAGGCAAGGGAATACACAATAAATGGGAGGATACTGAAAGGTGTAGAGGAAATGAGGTACCTTGGAGTGCATGTCCTCAGATCCCTGAAGGTAGCAGGACAAGTAGATAAGGTGGTTAAGAAGGCATATGGAATAGTTTATTAGCTGAGGCATAGAATATAAGAGCAAGAGGTTACGCTGGAACTGTATAATACACCGGTTAGGCCACAGATTGAGTACCGTATACAGTTCTGGTCACATTACAGGATGGATGTAATTGCACTAGAGAGGGTACAGGGGAGATTTACAAGGATGTTGCCAGGACTGGAGAATTTTAGCTATGAGAAAAGATTGGATAGGCTGGGGTTGTTCTCTTTGGAACAGAGGAGGCTGAGGGGTGATTTAATTGAGATGTACAAAATTATGACGGGCCTAGATAGAGTGGATAGGGAGGACCTATTTCCCTTAGCAGAGAGGTCAATAACCAGGGGGCATAGATTTAAAGTGATTGGTATAAGGAATAGAGGGGAGCTGAGGAAAAATGTTTTCACCCAGAGGGAGGTGGGGGTCTGGAACTCACCGCCTGAAAGGGTGATAGAGGCAGAAACCCTCAACTCATTTAAAAAGTACTGTGCACCTGAAGTGCTGTGACCTACAAGGCTACAGACCAAGTGCTGGAAAGTGGGATTAGGCTGGGTGGCTCATTTTCGACCGGCGTGGACAAGATGGGCCGAATGCCTCCTCTGTGCCGTAAATTTTTTATGATTCTGTGTAAGTTGGTTTCCTTAGCAGATTAGTTTCAGAATCTGCACGTCCAAAAATCCAGTGAATTTGAATCCCAATCAGCTCCTAAATGTTCTTTTACTGACTTGTTCATGGAGCCTATTTGCCAAAAAACAGCAGCAATTTACTTCTTTCAATTTTTTTGATAAGACATAAAGGTGCTAGAAATTAATTTGTGTAAAGTAAAACTCCAGTTATGTTTGAAAGATGATTGAACGCAGCACTGCAGATTAAAGCTGCAAACATATCGTCACTATTTAGGCCACAACTTGGGAGCAAAATAGAAACTTTAAATAAAAGGATCAGCACAGGGGCAGTTCTCTGCAAAATAATTAGTTACCCAGAGACATACTTCTATATTTTCTAAAATATTTATTAATTCTGGATAGGCAAATTGTGTTTTAATTAAACCAGTGGGAATTCAACCCCATGGATACACTGCAACAATAGATTAAATATCTGATATTTCAGAGCCCTCACTATCACCTTCTATTTTTTCATGGTAGTTAAAAAGTACCCATTGTAGTTATAAAACTCATTGATGATTTATTTCATTCGCATGTAAACATCTCCGTCACTTCAGATTCCATCCGGAGCGCAACAAATTCTTAAAATAGCTATTTTTTTTCTGTCATTGTAATTTATTTCTGATGCTCCTCCTTAGGAATCCCAGGATATACACCATCTCCCTATCAAGATTGTAGGCATCATTGCTCTTGAGCCAGCCACAAGGGGAGTTCAAGAGGGTGCCCGCAACGACTCACTGTTAGACTTCCCGTCCTTCCCTACAGACAGTGCATGGCCTCTGGTTGGTATATTTTCCTTTCCCTCCACGCCAATGGCATTTCCAGATCTGAAACTCAGATGGGGTGGAAAATCAGAGTTGTATGCATTGCCTCCCCATTCTTTGGCACTGCAGCTTGTTGCTCCACTATGTTGTCCACCTGTTACTTTGAAATGTTTCCCTCTTTTGTTACTATAATTATTCATTTTGACTCTTCACGGCTGCTGTTCACGTGTAGACAAAACCTTTCTGCACAAGAAATCAAATCAGTGTAGAGAATGTTCTCCAAAGTTCCACAAATTGCTGCTGTCATTTCTACTTATAATTAGTCTCTGAGAAGCTCCACTCCATTGAGAAACGACAATGATGGACAACAATTAGAGGAAAAATCCATAACTGTGCAGATGTGCGCAGTTCTGATGGAAGGTTATCAACCTGAAATGTTAACTCTGTTTCTCTCTTCACAGAAGCTGCCTGACCTGCTGAGTATTTCCAGCATTTTCTGTTTCTGTTGTGCATGTACACACGTCTTACTGAGAACAGCAGATGTATCCCACCTACTCTACTGTGCACAGACAAAATTGAGTAATTTGACTGACCATCAAAATATCGTACTTGGTATTGAATTTAGATGGAAAAGTATTGCAGGTCCTGCAGTGCCAACAGCTTCAGTCTGGAATGCTTCCATTTCGAAGAGGCTGATAAAGAAACTCTGCTGTGTTTTAATTCATCTTTCTCTTAAGCTGTGGCTATAATCTTGGGGCTTCATAGGAAAGAAATAGACAGCAGTCCTGCGCTTCTTACCATACTTCAAAAAAAACCCATTGAAATTAGCACTTAGGAGAATTCTGTACTCATCACATTCCACAGCAAATCTGTATAAGGAACACTCATTTTTCAAAGATTGCTGCTGGCGTGACTGAAAGTATTTTAATGATGAATTAACATACAGCAGAGTTCCTCATCAGCCTCTTTAAAATGGAACCGTTCTAGACTGAAGCTGTTGTCATTACATGATGTGCAGTACTTTTCCATCTATTAAAAAAAAACCACAGCATTCTTTCAGTTAGCAAAAAAATCCACCAGCCATCCATACTTGATCTACAGATTTCTGCAATGGAGTCTGAACAGTAGGTTACATGCAAAAACGGCATCTCAGAATGCACAAAAATACATGGCTTGACTCAAACAAAAGCAAAAAAAAATGGACACTAGAATTAGGAAAAAATCTTGGTAATATCAGGGTTAGATATTGAAGTTTTTTAAAAATAACATTTTTAAAATTCAACATCCTTTAATAGCTTATGGTTTATGATAGCACGGTGTAGATTGCCTGAACATGATGCCCCATAGAGTGGTAGGAGGGGAATACACACCCTTCACATCGTGAGTTACTGATGCCATGTTTTGTTGACGCTCCAACAGGAAGCGGTAAGATCCCATGGGAAAGGAGGAAAACTCTTAGCAGTTTCAGAGTCACGTCGATGGATGCATGGGTGCAGCTCATTTGACTACAAATGACATCCTATGTGACTGTGATGATGGTAAACTATCCCTCCTCATTCTTTTCATCCTGTCTGCTGCCTTTGACACAGTTGACCACATCATCCTCCTCCAACGCCTCTCCTCCGTCGTCCAGCTGGGTGGGACTGCGCTCGCCTGGTTCCATTCTTATCTATCCAGTTGTAGCCAGCGAATCACCTGCAATGGTTACTCTTCCCGCTCCCGCACCGTTACCTCTGGAGTCCCCCAAGGATCTATTCTTGGCCCCCTCCCTATTTCTCATCTACATGCGGCCCCTCGGCGATATCATCCGAAAACACGTCAGCTTCCACATGTATGCTGACGACATCCAGCTCTCCCTCACCACCACCTTTCTCGATCCCTCCACTGCCTCTGATTTGCCACGCTGCTTGTCAGACATCCAGTTTTGGATGAGCAGAAATTTCCTCCAACTAAATATGGGGAAAGCCGAAGCCACTGTCTTTCGTCCCCACTACAAACTCTGTTCCCTAGTCACTGACTCCATCCGTCTCCCTGGCCACTGTCTGAGGCTGAACCAGACTGTTTGCAAAATTGGCGTCGTATTTGAGATGAGCTTCTGAACCTATATCTGCTCCATCTCCAAGACCGCCTACTTCCACCTCTAACATCGCTCATCTCTGCCCCGCCTCAGCTCATCTGCTGCTGAAACCCTCATCCATGCCTTTATTACTTCTAGACTCGACTACTCCAATGCTCTCCTGGCCGGCCTCCCACCTTCCACCCTCTGTGAACTCGAGCTCACCCAAAACTCTGCTGCCCGTGACCTAACTCACACCAAGTCCTGTTCACCAAATACCCCTGTGCCCGCTGACCTACATTGGCTCCCGGTCCGGCAATGCCTCGATTTTAAAATTCTCATTCCTGTTTACAAATTCCTCCATGGCCTCACCCCTCCCTATCTCTGTAACCTCCTACAGCCCTACAACCCTCCGAGATCTCTGTGCTTCTGCAATTCTTGCCTCTCGCGCATCCCCTATTTTTATCGCTCCGTCATTGGTGGCCATGCATTCAGCTGCCAAGGTCCTAAGCTCTGGAATTCCCTCCCTAATCCTCTCTGCCTCGCTACTTCTCTCTCCTTTAAGACGCGCCTTAAAACCTACATCTTTGACCAAACTTTTAGTCACCTATCCTAATATCTCCTTATGTAGCTCAGTGTCAAATTTTGTTTGATAAAGCTCCTGTGAAGTACCTTGGGACGTTTACTTTGTTAAAGGCGATATGTAAATGCGAGTTGTTGTTGTTGTAGGCCAGGGATGGTGCATTAATGGGAATATCAAAGTAAAAGGGGAGAAAAGCTTAAAAAAAAGAGGGAGTCTCACTCTCAAAAATAGGTCACATGAAACTTGTATAAAATTTGTCTTTTGCTGGACCCAACAATAAACCTTCCCAAATACAGGCACACATGTGAATCCTTTCACATTGAGTAAATGTGCCACTCACTAAATCGCTTCATGGTATTCTCTCATCTGAAATGGAAAGGCACTCATCGATGCTGAAATTTGCAGTTAAAATTAAAATGGCCTAAACTTGCTTCCTGCAATGTTCCAATTTTGCACAACATTTAGAGTACACCTTGAAGACACGATTATGTGTTATGTCTCTTTAGCTCTGCATTCCCTTTAAAAATGAGTTTAGAATCACCAACACAGTTTAAGATATGGGAATTGCACAGCTGTGCTCCATGCCCATGCAAAACACATCTGGCACTTATCTGCAGCTCTGAATGGAATTTTTCCAGTAAATATTTACTTTCAGAAATTCAATAATCACCAGATCTACTTATAAATGTACAAGGAAAAATGATGTTCTAAAAATCTGTTTAAAGTAACTTGGGCAGCAACTATGATGGAATTTTGCTGAACTCATTTTGCCATCTATAAAATTCCAATATATTTTTGTAATTCATGTACTGCTGCAAACAAAAGCCTTTTTATGTGTTACATTCGTGCAGGAATCTTGAGGAAACAAAATGGAATTTTCAGAGGTTTAAGACAAGGCAATGATTGTCCTGATGTGCCTTATTCTATTCGTACTTTAGCCCAGATATCCTCAATCTCATTTAAGCTTCAAACTGACAGTAGCATCTTGTCCACTGTCCATTGCTTATTACTAACAAACCTGCACAAATCCCACAGAGCTTCGGAGCAAGAAAGATAAAACAGGCTGGCTGAAGTATTTAAACACAGTTATCATAACTAATCCTTTTCCACTTTCAGGGGAATATGACACACGTAAGCAGACCACACAAAAAAACACTCCTCTACATTAGTACGAGGCATGATTTAATAAGGGATTATTTTAAGCAATAACTTTTAAAAAATGTGCACCATTATCATCAAGTTCAGCACATCAGGAATAATTTTAATAGCAGCAAAGCTAAGACAGATAAGGAAGTCATAAAGTAATCAGTGACTACACACTTAAGTGAGGATGACTACAGCATATAAAAAGGTTCAGTAATGATGCAGGTAAAATCTGAATGTTTAATTAGCTCCAATACAAAAGCAGTAACCTTTTTGGAAGTTAAAGTTAAGTTTTTAAAATGTTGGTCATAGAAAAAAATATACATTTTCTCTCCAAAGACAATGATCCCTTGCTGGGGTTCAATTTCACAGATGCTGGCAACCCTCTGGTAACTTTCCCAAGTGGCCATTTGTCATGTATGAGTGAGATTATGACCATTAGTAGGCTATTTGACTGCAGTACACATCATAGCCAAGCTCCATCCAGTTCTCACCCAACATCTATGGGTGCACTTTCCAGCAGGGATTACATGACAGCAATTAGGAGTGGGAGCCCAGGCAGTTTTTTACACTCTTTAGCTTAAGTAATGGCCCTTTGGTGAGTTATCAGAATCTGTGGAATTGAACCCCAGAAAGGGGCTGATGCCTTTAGGAGAGAAAAATGGTGACTTTTATTTGAAATCCCACATTTTTAGAACTTAATTTTCACTTTCAAAAAAAGTCATTGCTTTTGTACTGGATCTAATCACTTGCATCGGCACTGAATCTTAGCATTTGTACCTTAGTGTTGTACAACCTCCACCAAAATTAAATACTGGTCATTTATCTCTGCTGTTTGTTGGATCTTTCTGTGAGCAATTTGGCTGCCATGTTTGCCTGCATGTCAACAAGTAAATCATTGGCTGGAAAGAACTTTGGGACACGCTGAGGAGATGAAAGGCACTATATAAATGCAAGTTCATTCTTTCCAGTTGCACTCTCTCAAAAATGTGTAGCGACTAATTATTTTTTATTACTGCCTTATCTGAGGCCAATTGCAAGGAGCATGGGATTTTTCCTGCCTGGAGAGCTCCATTTGACACTGTGCAATCCATGTATCCATTAGGTCATTGGGGGAGCTCTTGCTGGAGGTTAGTCTACACTCACCAGTCAATCTTGCTTTTAAAATAAAACATCTACTGATCAGATTTTTTTTAAAAACCCTTACGACACCAATGACATCAGGTTAGAAGGAAGAGTTTGATATATAGAGGATACAAAGAATCAGTTATGCAAATAGTGTGATTACAACTGGAGGATTACCAGACGAAAATTGGATCAGCACCAAAAACAAACTGAATCCAAAGTGGTTTGAATTGAGAAAAAAAATAGAATATTGTGAAATATTTGTATTTGACCCAATTCAAACCATCACTTCCCCCTCCAATATTTTCCTTTATTTGTCTGAAAATGCTGACTCACGCTGAGATAGTTTCACGGACACCAGTCACCCACTGGCATTTAACTAAGTGCCCATTCTTCATTTGTGATTCTAAACAATGAATGCTGGTGGGCTGTTCTTCAGTAGGAGCATTTACACAAGTGCACTTTCTGGCAAAAGTCACTGGTTTGTTTTGGTCTTTTCTGTGCCTGTGTAGTGCCATTTTCAGAGTTGTAAAAGGACATTGGGAGTAGCTTTGACATTGTGCGATAGTGTAAAATGGCAATAACGACTTAGCAGCCTGCTTGACATCTCTCATGATTTTCATGAATCGGGAAAGATGTAAAATGGGCTGCCGATTCGCTGTCGTCCATTTTACATAAAGTCAAAATTACCCCCATTACATCTCAGCAAATGTTCCACTAGAGTGCATGTTCAGCCTTTCCCCTGTTACACACCATTTGTTTTTTGTCTGTTAAGATTAAGATGATCTAAATTCAGGGTGGTCTGAATTCTGGGTGGTCCAAACTCAGCCTGATGAATGTGAATCTTCACTCTAAAAGTACTGTCAACTGCCATTTTGTGCACCACATAAATATTGACAAAGAAACATCCTCAGTACTCTTCATTCACAGCCTTTGCCCTGACTAGAAAAAATGTAAACTTCCTCCTAAGAGGATGGTTTTCCGGTTTAGAAAAAAGTCCCCCCCAGATGATAAACACAATCCTCTGAGAGGTCAAAGGTGAAAGATACAGGTTATTATATATTGGATGGCAAAATCTATTGTTATAGCGAAATACTGTATATTAATTCCCAAATTAATGGCCAAATTTTTAAATTGAAAACAAATGGTGAGTGATGAATGAAAAGATTGTCAGAAAAATCGGACTTTTGAAGGAATATCTGAGAGAAAACAAAGTTACCCATCACTGCTCAGCTTCCATTTATTTCAAATGTCACCTGACTGGATCGGAATTATTCAAAACCAGACCAAATTCATGACCTGTGTGTGAGAGGAATAATGTTCAAGCATATCTTTTTTAAAATTTATATTATTTTGGGACCATTTTAGGATCCACAGATGTTGAAAACAAACACTGTAGCCCCTAATGGAGGTTGTGACATCCCACTTACAGATTTTCCAGGTGAATGTGTATCAGCATCTAATATGTATTTAGTGCACCTCTTGCTAGTACAAAAACACACATCTTACTGTTCTGCCTCTTGTTTCCATTTGATTTGCGGTAATAGTTTCAGTAATGTACAAGACCGATGACCAAATGTACATCGCTACACTTCTCCCGCCCCCCTGGCCCCCCCAACCCACTCCTCTAAATTCAGATAACTAGTATTCTACCATATAACATTTTCCGATCAAACTGACTTTGCCACAAGGGGAAAGTGGAACACTGTGAAAGCCAGTAGAGACTGAATCCAGCCCTCCCAAAACATACAATATTAATAATGGATGTGAAGAGGTCAGATGGCAAGATTGTGCCACTTTCCCAATTCAGGAGGTCAGAGTGCAGCATAAGGGAGTAAGAAATAAATAACTGGGCAGTCTGGACATAATGCAGGTTGGTGTTGCGCTCAAAATTCTCAACATAAGAAGTTCCCTATCCAGGTTGTCGACAAGCGGAAGCTGAGACATCCCAGGGTGCTCCCACACACACAGAAAATAATCATCAGGTCTGTCAGCATTCAAAAGTGGAAAGATATTAACAGTTCAGGTAGATTAGCAGTTCAGGTAAAGTCCCCTTTGGACATATGATGTATTTCATTATTCATTTCAGATTTACAGCATTTGACATTTTTTCTTTTTGCTCTCAAACGAGCCCTTACAGGGCAGTAGATCACTGGCAGGGTAGTTTGGTATCCTGCATTCTGGGCCTGGGAGCAGCTTTTATATCGACAAATTCTTTTAAAAAGTAGAAATATTTTGGGGGCAGCACAATGTCAAAATATATCAGAAGTCAAACGTGTTGCTTCATGGTGTAGGGTCTCAGTTCCTCCACAAGATAATACAATCTCAGCAGTACTGTTATGGAGAGGCAACAGGCAGATGTTAGTTTTCCCACACAGGATAAGAGGGAAAACCTGGAGGGTCTGTACCTCCTGTCACGTTTCGGGATGGCTCGCAATACTGCAATGGTGGGGGGGGGGAAACCTTGGGATAGTAAAAGTTAAAAATGCTACTACTGAGCTAAACTTAAGAAAAAAAAAGCAGGAGAGTGCCAGGACAAGAGAAGGACAAAATGCAGAGGTTCAGTTTTGTATTGCCAGTAACTGTATAGAAAGAAAAATAATACTGAAAATAGTGTGGTGAGTTCATTATTTTCTTTATGTACGGGAAACAAAGTGAAGCTGAGTGGAATAAGTGCATTTTGATTAGAACTGGTACTTTGTGTGTTCATGTGCTGTGAAATAAAGCAGCTTAACGATTCGTGTCTGGCCTCATTTTCCCAGTGTCACTCGGTCCACCTTTGGAGAGATCCAGATATACATACAACATGTATCTGGGTCAGGGGGTACTTTGCTACACCCCTGGGCTATGCTGTTGTACAGTAGATATAGGGCAGTGTGAGTCAACTTCCATAAAAGTAAGACGCTCAGACAGTTTATGGGAGTGACTGTTGCCACTGAACCAGAGAAGGTATCTGTAGCAGAGCTGAATATATAACAGAACGGAACTTGCTCCCAAAATAACAGAGGAGCTCAACGGCGCTCTCCGTTTTTAATGGCGAATTGAAAGAGCAAGTTCCCGCGATTGCACATGCGCACAAAAACCCGAAAACCGTGAACTTGCTCCTATTCGTTCGCCGGTGATTTGACAGCTTCGAATTAAAGGGCCATCACACGCTGCAATCATTGAAATCACTGAAAAATCGCAAACTTGTGCATCTGCCCAGCTGGAAAGTAACTAACTACACCACCAAAAGATATGCTGAAAAATACCAGGTCTAAACTAATTTTTAAAAGCGCGGTAACTCTTTATGATTGCCAAACAACTAAAAATTAAATTAAAAAATGTGGAGTCTCATATTAATCCTTATTTTAATAGTTTTTGGTCATTAAAAAGAAATTAAAATTTTAAAAAAAAATTAAACCTTTTCCCTTCAGTCTCTTTAATTTAATTCAATTACTTCTTTGACTTTTTATATAAAAACAATTTTTTTTTTTATTTACAATGACTTTTAGAATATTACTTTAAATTAATGAAGTCTACTCGCCTGCTTGTGGGCGTGACTTCTCTTCCTGACGGATTTTGTGGGCGCGTCTTCTATTCTCACAGACTGTTCCATGCGCATCAACTTTCACTGCTCTGACTGAGTTGATCGCCGCAATTTTTTAAAAGTTCAAAATCAAGCAATTCAACACCACAGAGCTTGCAGTAAGTACATTCGTTAATTTAATTCGCAGGAGCTGCAGCGAGCGTTGCCACGCTGCTCTGCACCAGTTCTGGCACAACATCTCCCAGCTCACAGTAGCACTGGCAGAGGTGAGGGAGCCCTTCTCCTCAGTAAGGGGAAGCTGAGTTGGCACAGGAAGAGTTTGGGGCCTGAAAAAGAGAATAACTTACAAAAATAAAACCAATGGTAAGATAGATGAGGGGAGAATATAAATTGTGAAAACAAATATAGCTGACATACTCAATTCTGATGGGTGGGTTAAATTACAATTATATTTTTGTCTTTCTCAAAATGGAATCTCACCATTCCACAGATTGATCAAAGCAGAAACTGGAAACTTTGGATGCGCTATTGATTTGCTGCGTTTATGCACAGATCTGTAAGCAGTAAGACTGACTGGGACTTAATTTTGTAGCATCCATTTTCGCAATGATTTAGTTAAAATGGTTTAAACAAGCCACTGGGATAGGTTGATGGTTAAATATTGGATAAGAAAGGTGCCCAGTGCATTAAAAAGATGTTGATACTTAAATTGAAATTCAAAGGGCAATAGGATGGGGAGCATCTTTCAACACCAGAGACTGAGTCTAAATTCTCCCTATGGTGGTAATCAGACTTTACTTAAACACACAGAGTCTCATTTCTGTGTTGTAAAACTGATCATCCACTAGTACTATGTATTGTCATGTTACATTGTTGTCGGTCAGGAGTAATAAAGGATACTGTGAGGTGGTCTGGTGTCTCTATTGGTGGTGTGCTGGAATTCAATGCTGGGAACCAGGGTTTGAACTCCAGTCACAGCTACTATTCAAGTCCTACTAACCCTATTGGGTGTTTTGAAAGTTTTTGGCTGAGCCATCTTATGGACCACTTTATAGTAGATTGTACTCCATCTTGAGAGGGGGGGGGAACCAATGCAATTCTGCAAACCACACCTTCAGTGTTTTTATTGCCAGCCTTGAAGAAGTCCACTGCTCAGATCATCGGGTACTTCTGACTGAATGCGATGGCCAAGGTAGAAATTTTTAAAAACTGACAAAAAAGGCAGTTTCTTGCTGTCCTAATAATGAAGATAATCATCTTGCATCTTCTGTAATTATTTTATTCTAATTCAAGTGTTGAGGAGGTTTCAAAGCTTCAACTCAAAACAGCAGCTTCCATTACTAAAGTAGTAACTTCTTCCCATCCTGGCATATTCTGTGTTGCATCACTCAAAGCTAAGATTGTGGGCATATAGGCAGTTCTTTGGTGTTGAGTCACGAAAGACTGAAACTGCCAACACTTACTTCACTTCTGACCTTATCAGCCATTAATGAGAGGTGACCGTCAACACCAATTGCTGGGATGATGCAGAACAAAAGGCCTGGATTTTTACTCCGAGCCATGGAGAGAGCTGGGGGCGGGGGGAAACACGGGAGAAACAGGAAACCTGGTAGTATGGGTTTACCGGACGTCCTGGCGATTTTGATGTCAGGACGTCTTTTAAATATTTTCAGCAGGTTTCCTGGGTGATAGCCAGATTGACAGGCTGGCTGCCTGTCGAACGGGAAAGCAGCCGGGGAGCAGATGCCAGGTAAGTCGGACATCGGGGGGGGGGTTATGGATAGATCGGGGGTCGGAGACATCACGGGGGGGGGGCGATCATGTGAGTCGGATTACGGCAAGTAAGCTTGTTGGGCCTGGGGGAAACATTTCTGCTCCTCCTGGCCCACAAGTTGTGCAATAAAGGCACTTATGTTGATTCGAGCCTTCTCGCCTCCTCTTTCGAGAATCAGAAGGCCCGGGAATCCCGTCCCCCAGGAGTTAAAAATAAAATAGCTATTAAACGGAGGCACGCAGCCTCCTTAAAAGATTTTACTGACCGACCCGCCTCCTGAGAGCGAGATGGTCGCCCACCCCTCGACCCGCCTCCGTTAAAACCGGAAATGGGTGGGTTGGAGGCAATTTGGGGTAGGGTTTTACATTGTTACAATTTTTGCCTTCCCACCCACCCCCAACTCACCTGTCCTTGGGGGTTAGAATTACCCCCAGAGTCTCCACAGTTGAAACACCACCATCATTCCACCTTGATTGAGAATGAAGTGCCACTTTTCATTGATGTCTGCATGTTATTTTGTTTGTACGTAAACCTCTGAAATTACTATAACTGAATGGGAATTTGCTTTAAATAACAGTTGCTTACAATTGCGCAATATCACTGGAAACATTTTAGTTTGACTTTTATTGCTCAACATTACATCATGAGGATCTGAGCAGAACCTCAGAAACTTTGTGAGGATTGAGAGATATGTCAGAGGCAACAAAGCAAAGCTTCATACATCACAGTGATACAACTTCAAGCAATTTTTCAAGCAATGTTTAATTGTGCCAGGTTATGCAAAAGCAAAACTTGGGTGTTACGCTATGAGGGGGCTGAGGAAAGATGTGAAGTATCAACTGATACCAGCACATTTCAATGGAATGAAAGCAGATGGGATTTGGACAGAATAGCCTATGGCCCACTCAAGAAAAGGCAGAATATTGCTCCACTGTACAGAACTCAATAGTGTGCATGCGGAAAGAATGACTGGGATGGCAGAGTTCAAGCTCATGTAAAAATCCCACTCAAATGCAGAACTGGTAATGTCTCAGCCAACCAATTTTACTAAACTGTTCCAAGTCAGTACAAAGGTCAAAGCAAAATTTATCACATCAAAATATGTAGCATCTGTGTGCATGTCCCAAACCATTAGGACTCAGTCTCCTGGAACGATCTTGCAGCTTCCCACAGCATATAGAACACCTCACACTCCCTTATAGCTCACCCCATCCCCAACCAAACACAGGCCACGAATGCTTAGAGGAAAAAGGGGGCAGAGCTCTGGTCACTGGAGCTGGGCACTACACGCCCACCTAGACTGGAGCGATAGATATTCACAAACTGCCTCCACTGTCCGCGGTGATGAGTAATTTCTGATTCCCTAAATTTTATCTTCACTGATTTGTTCTAAAAATAAGCTACTCAAATGACACAATCTCAAAACATCAGAGGAATGGATAATGTGGATTTAAGCAGGTCATTTAACTTGGACTGCGATAGAATAACTAGACGACATGAATACAAAATTAGCAAGCCTCAAGCAAGACTTGAGATTAGAAGGTACCCCCCTCCCCAGAGTAATGAGTATGTAAGAAATACTGTCAACAAAAGAAATTAATGGTATACTGATGAACCTGCAAAAGAACAACTGGATATGTATATATATATATATATATATCTGTTTAAGAACAGGATTGATGTTCCAAAACAAAGATGGACACAGATGATCAGATAGGCCATGGTATTTGTGCTACTGGGTCCACAGATGTGTTATCTGTAGACGGTTAACTGGTCAAAGTTAAAACAAAAATTAAAAAACTGAAAGTATTGGAAATCTGAAATAAGAGAAAATGCTGAGGAAGGGTTATATTCGAAACATTAACCCATCTTTTTTCTTTATAAATGCTGACTGACCCCACTGTGTGTTTCCAGCATTTTCTCTTTTTATTTCCACTGGTGAGAATTGTTGTAGTGTGGGTTTTAAAGTTGGCTAAATATTTTGATTGATTACTCGAGGTTGGG
The DNA here is from genome assembly GCF_035084215.1 of Heptranchias perlo. Lineage (NCBI taxonomy): Eukaryota > Metazoa > Chordata > Chondrichthyes > Hexanchiformes > Hexanchidae > Heptranchias > Heptranchias perlo. The sequence continues at coordinate 108,151,078 of NC_090325.1, read as the reverse complement.
GAGAAGCTTTACACCACTTCACCTGTTTGGAGGTTCACCTATGTTTGGGTGCCTCCCTCAGGAACTGGAGAGGGTTGGATAGCGACCATGATAACTATGACAAAATGGTGGAATGTAGAATCGGCTTGATGGGATAAACAGGCTTTTCTTGTTCCCTACTTTATGTGGTTAGGAAAATTCAGAACTAGACTATTCTCAAAGATGATAAAATCAATTTACTGGCCACTAAGCTAAGATTTTCACCATATTCTAATTATAATAAACATGTGTATAAAGAACATAGAGAGAATTGCACATCTCCCCCCCTTAGAGACATAATAGGATCAACTTTTTCAGTCTGTGAAACAAATCTCAATTGCAGCATAGGGGAGAGAGAACAAGAGCTAAGCCGAAAAATTTAACTAATTTCACCCAGAGCAGTTGTATTTCAGGGCACTCCATAGCAAACGAAATTAATGGAATATAAATCAGGCCGGTTCTACAATGGGGGGTGGGGCAATCCTGTCTGCCAGATTACCGGCCAATCGGCAAAGACAAAATTCTACCCCCATATCATAAAAAGGGGGTGGGTGGGAGGGGGGTGGCACAGTACTAAATGTGTCTCCACCACTACGTACAGGAGACGTGCAGCATGCATTGAGCAACAAGTTCTGAAGCAGCAAACCCATTTTTTGAATTCAAAAAGCCAAATATAAAACCCATTCTGGACAGTACCAGCCTGTTATTTTAAGACCAAACAGCCTAAATGTCAGTTAAATGCCAGCCTTTTATGGAGGCAGTCTAACCTGATCTGCACCCAGTGCTATTAGAGGAAATCTGTGTGCAGAGCCATCTGACATCAATTTGCATGTAATTTATATTTTTGCACCCTCTTCTGAAGTAGGCAGATGTAGACAGCAAAAAAGCTACAGAGGAAATTCAAGTGTAGTGCTATTCAGGCACAGTAAGGGGAAGGAGGGATTAGTGCCCCTTTTTCCTCTGTGTTGCACCCAATTTCCAGGCTGGGAATTAGGCAGAGGAAAATCAGCTGTATATAGTCTATTTAGGACCTTATATTGAATCAGAAATAACCACACATAATAGACAGTGTGATTCAACCAGGAACATGTGATTTCATCTGCTGGAGGAAAGCTGCACTTGAATCCCTCCCCTATCGTCTGCCTGAAATCCCAGAAGATAACTAAACTGCTTCCTCCGAGGACAGATACACTGAGTGACAAATTTCTTAATACACTTATTCCTCTCCAAAACTGTGGACAAATGAATTGATAACTCCCTTGGTAATAATGCCAACACCCATGATTTTAACTGAACATAATAAAAATGCCAAATTTTGATTTTAATTATTCAATGTAAATTTGCCATCTGAATAAACATTGTGAATGCTAATCATTTTCAGCTTCCTCCATTTCCAGGAGAATGCTGATCTGGAATTTTTTCTCCTGGGGGTAATAACTGAAAATATTCCTAAAAGTTTGGGATGGACTGCCAAGCATTTTCTGGTCCCATACTTTCTTTGATCTCTCTGTACCAGCCTAATGTGCTGTAGAAGCATGACTAATTGTTGATTAATAAGGATAATAATTGTTGATCACAATAAGGATACATCAAAAGTGGGTAAATCGGTGCTATGAAGTGAGAAAATATCTATAAGAAAACCAATGTGCAACCTCTGACTTTATTAAGAAGTGCAGAGAAGTTTCAGATGAAAATGGAATGGAGAATGTTATCAAGAGAGGTTATCAGCAGGGTTTATCTGGAGCTGTTCAATTATCTCCAAAATATTACACCCTCACACTAGCAAAGATGGGAGCTTAATCATGAATGATGAAAGAAGATGCACTAGTTGGAAGAGCATTTCTGACAGCTCCTAAATTGACCTCCATCTTTTACAGAATATGAAAAAGAGTCCTAAACTAAATGCAGTGAGAAAAGTAGTTGACGCAGACTTATTGAACTCAAGGTCTGTGTTTGAATCAGGTTCTAGTACTTGTTCAAGTTTCATTAGAATCTTATTAGCTTGTTAAATGCTGTAAAGTAGGGAAGGATTTCGCAGCTACAATAAAACCAACTAAATCATTGTCCAAAATAAACTAGTATTTGGTGACGGCAATACATTGATGAAGTGAGCATGAAAATCTAATGCGATTTGTGAGAAATTATCGAGGTGATAAATTAGTATTTACACATGCATGTACAATTTCCATATATGAAGAAAAAAAGTACTTGTCAAGAAGTCACTTATGAACTCTGATTTAAAATCTGACGCAACCTTTCTAAAGACCCCACCATCGTGCCAGCCAGCTTGAAGCCCAACGTCTTCATAACTGCCTCCTAAAAACAGGGATGGTTTCAGTAAGTGTTTTTTTCATTAAGATCACATTAGGTGCCACAAGAAAAGTACTCATCGGTAACAGTAATAATATTCTCATTTATATTGTGCCACATCACATTGACATGTCTCATGCAATGAATTGGGATAGTGGGCAATGCCAATAATATCAAAAGTTGATATTACTATTGTACCAATTGTTTTTCAAAATTGTATTTACTTACTCTAAGGAAGTAAAATTGGACACCGTATGTCCTTTTAACTCTTCCAAAGCCACTGGAGATCTGACTTACTAATTATAATGGGAAATCTGAGTTACTGGCATAAGGAAAGTTGTTATTCACATGATAACCACAGAACAGCAGTGCTATGAAACAAATTCAGCCACTCCCCTCCCAACACTTGCCTCTTCGGTAGAAGCAAATTAAAAATAGGACAATATAACAAATCTAATTTTAACCAACAGTCTCAGAAATAAATGAGCAAACCACCTCCTCCCTCACCCCCCATTAGCCAAAGTATCCCAGAGAGAGATGCTGCTTTCAGAAGCCAGTCACAGAGCAGGCACCAGGAAGAATGCTGACTCTTTAATTGGATTCATGATAACTGGATACACAATTGGAAAGAATTGGTTCCCTGCGGTATGTGGCAGCTCACTAAAAACAAAACCACACTGTCTTATTGTAGTACTGCACATTTTCACAACTTGACAATATATAAAGATTTAAACAGGTTTGCTTGGGAAGGGGGGACCCACTAGATTCATACATACCAATGTCTGCCTTCTGACTGCATATATGCTTTTTCAAAATGTATGTTTCTATCGTTCTTATAAGTAAACTTCTTTTGTTATTTTGTCCCTTCCCCTCGTGCCACGGACTATTTAAGAGGACAAGCAGCCAGTTGTCAGTACCCCATTCCACTCAGGACAGCCCCAGAGAGCTTCATCATGTGGAGAGTCACCAAGGAGAACCCACACCCTATTCCACCATGGCCCAATGCATGCACTTTATTCAGATAAATAGAGAACAATGGACGATTGAAAGAAAATAGCATCATAAATTACCAGTCAAAGTTCAAGCAATTTATTATCACCTGAAATCCCATTACTTTCATTGCAAGTATCCCATCCCTTTTTATATTATAAGCATATATACACTGTGACCATGAAATTGTTGTGGGATAATCGAGCATGAGTGCTCTTTTATTCCTTTCAATGTTTTATAGTGCACATTTCCTCATGTTTCCTCCAAAATGTATCACTTCACTATTTACATTACATTTCATTTGACATCTATCAGCCCAATCTACTAAACTGTCTACAGTCCCCGAAGTCTCTTCACAGTTAACCACACTCACTATTTTCTGTTATGAGTGTAGAGCATTACATATATTAAGACGGGCAATGGTGCCAACATTGACCCCTGGGGATCACCCCTCGAGTCTGAAAAACATCCATTAACCACGACTCTCTTTTAGCCAAATTCCTATCCATGCTGCCATATTCCCTTTACATACATGCCAACAGTCGGTGTTTCATGCCGACAGTCAGAATGTTGGGGGCCCAGTCTACATATCAACACTTGTAGAGAAACAGTCAATGCAGGCCATGCCCCTCTCTCATCACCTTGTTGCTAATAGGAATTTGTGCTTACAATATGCAGCGGCTGGAATCACTTCTGTTAGTAGCAGAAACACAAGTAGGAGTGGCACTGAGGGAAGAGGGACAGAAATAGATGGCAATGAAGTGGGGGCATATGGATAGCAATGAAAGGGATGGGGGAAATTACGTAGAATTACATCGAATTTTACAGCACAGAAATAGACCATTTGGCCAAACAGGTCTACTTTGGTGTTTGTGCTCCACATAAGCCTCCTCCCACCTTACTTCATCTCACCCTATCAACATATCCTTCTATTCCTGTCTTCCTCATGTACTTATATAGCTTCTCCTTAAATCCATCTATGCTATTCGTCTCAACCACTTCATGTGGTAGCCTGTTCCACATTCTAACCACTCTGAGTAAAGAATTTTCTCCTGAATTCCTTATTGGATTTATTGGTGACTTGCTGTACACAAAATTGTCTGTCGCGTTTCCTACATACAAGTGACTGCACTCCAAAAGTACTTAATTGGTTGTAAAGCACTTTGGGAGGTCCTGAGGTCGTGAAAGGCACTATATAAATGCAAGTCTTTCAGATATATCTGAATGCAAATGCTGACATCAGTGCATCTTTCCCTCTGTATCAATTGAATGTGTTAGTCCCATTAACCGAAAGTTACACTAGATTCTCATCAGAAATTCAGTGGTTGATTTAACACTTAGCACTGTACGCAAAGGAATAATTTTCTTCCAATCTAAATGCCATTTAACAAAAATTGTATCCTAAGAATGACATATTTTGAATCTCTCCGCATATAAATGTGCATCCAATACACATAAAAGAAACTCAGACACCCATGTCTATTTTCTGTTTTATTTTTATAAAAAGGCTACACTCTATGTATATATGTTTCTCGTAGATCTGCCCTGAAATGGGCAATTGAAACTTGGTCAGTTGACAAAATCATCTCCCTGCAGGGACTAAAATCTGGCTACTCGGTTTTCAACCACAAGAATGAAAGGATGAAATTGCACAGCTTGAGTGGGGGTGGGGGTAGACAGGACAGGAGAAACAGTGTACTACTCTGAAAAAAGTCATCCAGGAGCAAGGCGGGGACGTATTTAGGTGGCATGATAAAACAGAAGACCAAAGTACTGATGCAAGAAATATATATTGGGACTGTCTTTGTTTTATTTGTCTATTTTGTCACTTCAATATAAGTTAATTTGCACTCTCAGATTTAACAAAAAATAAACATTTAAAACAATAGGTATTTGTTGAAAAATGTATCAAATCACTGACTGAAGTGACATCATTCAGCACATACGATGGGCCGAAGGGCCTCTATCCGTGCTGTATAACTCTATGACACCATGAGCACTGTGACTTAAGAAAATGCATTTTGCATCATGTGACTCATTCTAGGCCATTAGACTAATCCCCCCACCCCCAACCCCACCCCCTTCTTAAAGGATTTGGATTCTTTGAATCTCTCAGCATTCTCAGTAAGGTAAAGATGCTTCTAAAAACATCAGCAATAACTGTGACCCATGTTACACTGTACTGTCAAATAGGTTCAGGTGAAATAATGTATAAACCCCATATCACGTATTTTTTTCTATATTTCTCAGCGTTTCGACGGGTTTCTTCTCTCACTGTAACTCTGAAAGGCCATTCAGACACAGAATACAGCGAGTATGATGACGTGTTTGTTTGAGCATCATTTGATGATGGTATTTCAGTCGATGATGGTATTTCATTCCCACAGTGAACAATAAGCAACATAGTCCAGAATGGAATATGGCACATGCCACTGATGAGGAGGAAAAATCAAGAAAAGAAAGAGATAGGAAGAGGAGAAGGAGAAGAAGGAAGAGAAAGAATAGGTGAAGGAGAACTGCAACAAAAAAACGTTATTTACAGGTGGAGGATTTACTGGTGTTTGCCAGAAAAGCTAGGGGACAAAGAGTGACAGACCTGTTAGTACGGTCAGCCATGGGAAACATTAGCTGGAGTAAAGGGAGCAAATGACACTTAACCAAACAGGTCATTATCGCTGCTGCATCCCATGTCTGAATGTACTTTCAAAGTAACTCTAGTGGAAAAAATCCTTAAAAACATTAAAGGAAGCTGACTCCAACTGAGCTGGTAAGAACTGACCTTCTATCCGGGGTTAATGCCTCCACCAAAATAGCAGAGAGGAAACGTGTTAAGTGTTTGTATGCTAGCTTCACATGACATAATTTCAGAACTCGTGTGTGCCTGTTCATGAGGCAGTAATGATGCAACCAAGTTAATAGAATTTAAATATGTTGGCTAGACAATGTTGGGAAGCTTGAATTTACCCTTAGGAGCAGCCTTTCCCCCGGGCTGCTCCATTCTATAATTTTGGTTCTTTGCTGCAGGAGCAGCATTGGAGGACTTCCCCTTTAAGTAGAGGTCCTCCAGCTGACAGCCTGTGATGTGGGTGCGCAGTCCGCCCGCTGCCCAGGTTTCCGACGGGAAATCTGGAAGCCACATTAAGTGGCTTCAATTTACCCCCGTGTGGGAAACGGACGGATTTCACTGGGCGGGTTACCCACGCGCCCAGTCGCCACCCCGCTGCCATCCCGTCTCCCTGGTCATATCGGGGCCCAAGTAACTCTTACGGACAGCATTGACTGAACTATGGGAGCAGGTTGTTCACCTGCTCTCTTGCCCTCATGATGAATGGTCAAGATGAATTCCCAAACTTATTAAAAATAGTATATTCTTCAAAAATACTTGATAGCTATAGCCCAAAGGACACTGAAGAAATAATTCCTCTGATCACTGTATGCAGCAAGATAATAAGTGTCGTAGTGAAGGTTTCATGTTTGTTACTTCTGGCAAAATTGTAAGTGCGTTCTAAAAGAACAGGTTTATGATTTTGCTAGAAATATCCAACAAAAGAAATTTCCAAAAAGAAATTTACAAATTTACTACACATAGCAGCCTTACCACGCAGTTCCTCATTTTTGACTTACACATTCATTGGGCAGTTGATAACATCAATAATAAGCATAAAAGCTGAGAACTTGACCACAATCAAAATGGACACTTTCATAATTACAGTTAATCTTCACTTTTCAATAAAGTTTAAATACACTTGGATATTAATTGTCTCATTACTGGATTACTGAGGATGCATTTAATTAACACCATGGTACAGTTCCTGGTAATTATAATTCTTGCTATTCTTATATCAGTAAGACTGAACTGCTCTGAAAAGCAAAGTAGTTATGTTAAACTTGTATAGAACCTTGGTTAGACCACACTTGCTTCTGTGCTGGACTGCTCCATTTCCACCATCAGTTTCTATGGGGTCAGTTTCTGCTCCACTGCTAATGCGCTCTGGATGCTGCTCCCCTGATACCGAATGATTCTACCTGCACTATCTGATTACTTTGTGTGGACATTAAATTTGCTCTGCTCCATCTTGTCTTCAAACGCAATCCTCCTTCATGGCAGAACTAGACTGTTTGACCTCAAATTAAGCTTTCAACCTCATATCCTGTTCATTACAAAGACAATATTTTCCATTTCCATAATATTGTCCACCTCAGCCTGTCTGCTGTTGAAACACTCAATCATGCCTTTGTCCCCTCCAGATTCAATTACCCCAATGCCCTCCTAGTTGGTCTCCCATCCTCCACTCTCGATATACATCAGTTCATCCAAAACTCTGTTGTCCATATCCTATCCCACAATAAGTCCCACTTGCCCATCAACCCTAGCTGATAAACACTGTTCTCATTGACAAACAATGGCTCATGGTCCCCCAATGCCTCAGATTTAAAATTCTCGTCCTTGTGTTTAAATCCCTCCAATGGCCTTGCCTTTATATATCTTTCCTCCAGCCCCACAACCTACCCCCAAACTCTCCATTCCTTTGACTAGGACTGACATGAAATGAACATGTGATTTTTTTTAAGTGTACACATTTATTTTGTTTTTACAGAACACCATCCTTTTCCTAGCATTATGTTTTTCAGCAGGACTGGCAGCTCTTTGCAGTAACAATTAAGACACTGTTGTTTCTATTTAGCACTATTCTTTTGCACATTGGAATTTTTTTTTTGTAAAATGGAGACAAAATGATAGAAGCCTTTTTACCACCAATTATGAGGCTCAAACATGATCCATTTTTTAAACTGCTGGTGTTACTGTGAAAGGAACTCTATAGGAGATGCACAATAATTTAGCGCGGCTGATGTGTAAGGCATGGGCCCTCCCGCAGGAAACCTACCTATTGAAAAAAAAATATTTCTGGCACCAAACCTTTGCAGTGGAGTTAAACTGGGGAATGCTCGACTTACAATACTTACATTGGTGATCTTTACTCTTTGCCCTAGGGGTCTGGCTCTGTGATTGGCAGGAACCCAGGGCGAAGTGCCAGGGTCAGTGACATCATTGCACAGAATGATGTGTTATTAAAATTGACCTTTCCTGAGAAATTTGAATATCTTCATAAAGGACTGCATTGGGAAGAATATTCTTAAGAGGTAGGCTCTGGGACATTTATAAGGGGTAAGTGAATTTTTAGCAGATTTGATGTATTTCTATTTTGTAATAGAGAACAACAATCTGAGCATATAAGCTGTGTTCTGTGATTTCTAAGCTTTGAGCAGGAACAAAGGCTGCACCATTTACAAACAAAAACGTCTCTACTGAACTCGAACTTCTGCTATATGTAAAAGAAACCTTTTTAAAAATTCGGGCTTGAAATACAATTGTCACTGGTAAGTTGCTTTTACTTGTGCCTCATCGTTCTAAATTTAACGGAGGGGTGAACCACAGTTTGAATGGTCAAAGTTGACTAATATTGATTCTTGATACTGCATGATGAAGATGCTATTAGTGTCATCATTTTTAAAACCTTTCAAAACAGAGACAGGTATTGGTTGTTAACTAAAGGAGAAATGCATTCTCATTTGGATGCAAAAGCCTCAAATGGTAAGATGACTATACAGTTAAGTACCAGCACTGAAGGGTAATTACACAAACTGGCAGTGTTCTCACTCAGCGATCACTGGTGGGTGTGTGAAACCTTCCCATGCCCACCTCACCCACAAAAAACACAGCCTGTAGTTCAGTTATAAATTCTGTACTTTCAAACCTGGAGAGAACATTTTGAGCCTTACAACTGCATACACTAGAGTGAGGTACCAGTGGTTATAGGTCTGTCATCGGTGGTAGGAGCTATTAAGGTGATGAATTAAGGCTGCAGTTATAATTCATTAACGGTCTAATACCCGTGGCTGTAGAGTGTGAAGCTGAGCCAGCAAAACTTGAATTCTACTACAACCTGTGCCTGGCGATGACTTGCATTCTCTCCCCTACATGAGATCACTGGGCATGCAGGCTCTCCCAGCAGCTACTTTTTAATAAGAACATAAGAAATAGGAGCAGGAGTAGGCCAATCGGCCCCTCGAGCCTGCTCCGCCATTCAATAAGATCATGGCTGATCTGATCCTAACCTCAAATCTAAATTCATGTCCAATTTCCTGCCCGCTCCCCGTAACCCCTAATTCCCTTTACTTCTAGGAAACTGTCTATTTCTGTTTTAAATTTATTTAATGATGTAGCTTCCACAGCTTCCTGGGGCAGCAAATTCCACAGACCTACTACCCTCTGAGTGAAGAAGTTTCTCCTCATCTCAGTTTTGAAAGAGCAGCCCCTTATTCTAAGATTATGCCCCCTCGTTCTAGTTTCACCCATCCTTGGGAACATCCTTACCGCATCCACCCGATCAAGCCCCTTCACAATCTTATATGTTTCAATAAGATCGCCTCTCATTCTTCTAAACTCCAACGAGTAGAGTCCCAATCTACTCAACCTCTCCTCATATGTCCGCCCCCTCATCCCTGGGATTAACCGAGTGAACCTTCTTTGTACTGCCTCGAGAGCAAGTATGTCTTTTCTGAAGTATGGAGACCAAAACTGTATGCAGTATTCCAGGTGCGGTCTCACCAATACCTTATATAACTGCAGCAATACCTCCCTGTTTTTATGTTCTATCCCCCTAGCAATAAGAGCCAACATTCCGTTGGCCTTCTTGATCACCTGCTGTACCTGCATACCAACTTTTTGATTATCTTGCACGAGGACCCCCAGATCCCTTTGTACTGCAGTACTTTCCAGTTTCTCACCATTAAGATAATAACTTGCTCTCTGATTTTTCCTGCCAAAGTGCATAACCTCACATTTTCCAATATTGTACTGCATCTGCCAAATCTCCGCCCACTCATCCAGCCTGTCTATATCCCCTTGTAGGTTTTTTTGTCCTCCTCACTCTCTACTTTCCCTCCCATCTTTGTATCATCTGCAAACTTTGATATGTTACACTCGGTCCCCTCCTCCAAATCGTTAATATAGATTGTAAAGAGTTGGGGACCCAGCACCGACCCCTGCGGAACACCACTGGTTGCCAGTCCGAGAATGAACCATCTATCCCAACTCTCTGCTTCCTGTTAGATAACCAATCCTCCACCCATGCCAGAATATTACCCCCAATCCAGTGATTCTTTATCTTGAGCAATAATCTTTTATTTGGCACCTTGTCGAATGCCTTCTGGAAGTCTAAATACACTACATCCACTGGTTCCCCTTTATCCACCCTGTACGTTATGTCCTCAAAGAACTCAAGCAAATTTGTCAGACATGACTTCCCCTTCGTAAAGCCATGCTGACTTTGTCCGATTAAATTATGTTTATCCAAATGTTCCGCTACTGTCTCCTTAATAATAGACTCCAACATTTTACCCACCACAGATGTTAGGCTAACTGGTCTATAATTTCCAGCCTTCTGCCTACTACCCTTTTTAAAAGGGTGTTACATTATCAGTTTTTCAATCTGCCGGGACCTTTGCTGAGTCCAGAGAATTTTGGAAAATTATTACCAAAGCATCCACAATCCCAACTGCCACTTCCCTCAAGACCCAAGGATGTAAGCCATCAGGTCCAGGGGATTTATCCGCCGTGACTCCCATTAATTTACTGAGTACCAATTCCTTAGTGATTTTAATCGTATTTAGCTCCTCCCCCCTAGAGCCCCCTGTTTGTCCAGTGCTGGGATATTCTTAGTGTCCTCTACTGTAAAGACTGAAACAAAATATTTGTTCAGCATTTTTGCCATCTCCATGTATCCCACCATTAATTTCCCGGTCTCATCCTCTAAGGGACCTACGTTTGCCTTAGCCACCCTTTTTCTTTTTATATAACTATAGAAACTCTTGCTATCTGTTTTTACATTTTTTGCTAATTTATTTTCATAATCTATCTTCCCTTTCTTAATCAATCCTTTAGTTACTTTTTGCTGTTCTTTTGAAGACTTCCCAATCTTCTATCCTCCCACTAAGTTTGGCTACCTTATATGTCCTTGTTTTTAGTCGGATACTATCCTTAATTTCTTTACTTAGCCACGGATGGCTGTCATTTCTTTTACACCCTTTTTTCCTCAGTGGAATATATATTTTTTGAAAGTTGTAAAATAAGTCCTTCAATGAACACCACTGTTCATGTACCGTCTTACCCTTTAATCTATTTTCCCAGTCCACTTTAATCAATTCCGCTCTCATACCATCATAGTCTCCTTTATTCAAGCTCAGTACGCTTGTTTGAGAACCAACCTTCTCACCCTCTAATTGGATATGGAATGTAACCATGTTATGGTCACTCATTCCAAGGGGATCCTTAACTAGGACATTATTAATTAATCCTGGCTCATTACACAGGACCAGGTCCAAGATTGCCTGCCCCCTTGTAGGATCAGTTACATACTGCTCAAGAAATCCATCCCTAATACACTCAATAAACTCTTCCTCAAGGCTGCCATGCCCAATTTGATTTGTCCAGTTAATATGATAGTTAAAATCCCCCATAATTATAGCTGTTCCCTTATTACATGCCCCGACTATTTCCTGATTAATACTTCTTCCAGCAGAGTTGCAACTATTAGGAGGCCTATATACTATGCCCACTAGTGTTTTTTTCCCCTTATTATTCCTTATCTCTACCCAAACTGTTTCATTATCCTGATCCTTTGTCCCAATATAATTTCTCTGTATTACAGTGATTCCTTCCTTTATTAACATAGCCACCCCACCTCCCCTTACTTCCTGCCTGTCCTTCCTGATTGTTAAATACCCTGGCATATTTAATTCCCAGTCGTTGTCACCCTGCAGCCATGTTTCTGTAATGGCCACAAGATCATACCCATACGTAGTAATTTGCGCCGTTAACTCGTCCATTTTGTTATGAATGCTACGTGCATTCAGATTAAGAACTTTCAAATATGTTTTGTGACACTTAGTTCCTGCTTTTTCCTTTTTTAACACTTTACCTTTTACTCCATACCTTCTGTCCCTTCCTGACACGCTTTCCTCTGTCTCCCTGCTCAGGTTCCCAACGCCCTGCCACAGCTTTGATGCTGGGTTAATCGCCTTACGCCTTCTAGTTTTTATTTTATCTGTCGTGCCTAAAGTGCACTTTCTTTCTGCTGCTCTATGCTTTTCCCTTTCACTTGTTCTTGATCAACTGTTTGTGCTATTTGTATTGTAGATTTCCCCTGGGTCTTCCCCTCTCTTGCTGCTCTCAACTTTATTCCCTTCTGACTCCCCGCTCAGGTTCCCATCCCCCTGCCACTCTAGTTTAAACCTTCCCCAACAGCACTAGCAAACACCCCCGCGAGGACATTGGTCCCGGTCCTGCTCGGGTGTAACCCGTCACGCTTGTACAGGTCCCACCTTCCCCAGAACCGGTCCCAATGTCCCAGGAATCTAAATCCCTCCCTCCTACACCATCCCTGCAGCCACGCATTCATCCTGTCTTTTCTCCTGTTCCTATACTCACTAGCACGTGGCACCGGTAGTAATCCTGAGATCACTACCTTTGAAGTCCTGCTTTTTATTTTATCTCCTAACTCCTTAAATTCACCTTGCAGGACTCCATCCTTTTTTCACCCATGTAGTTGGTACCAATATGGACCACGACTACTGGCTGTTCACCCTCCCCCTCCAGAATGCTCTGCAGCCGCTCCGTGACATCCTTGACCCCAGCACCAGGGAGGCAACATACCATCCTGGAGTCACGTTTGCGGCCGCAGAAACGCCTATCTGTTCCCCTTACAATTGAATCCCCTATCACTATAGCCCTGCCACTCTTCTTCCTCCCCTCCTGTGCAGCAGAGCCACCCGTGGTGCCACGAACTTGGCTCTTGCTGCTTTCCCCTGATAAGCCATCTCCCCCAACAGTATCCAAAGCGGTATATCTGTTTGAGAGGGAGATGGCCCCAGGGGACTCCTGCTCTACCTGCCTAGTCCTTTTACTCTGCCTGGCGGTCACCCATTTCCTTTCTGCCTGCGTAATCTTTACCTGCGGTGTGACCACCTCACTGAACGTGCTATCCACGACAGTCTCAGCATCGCGGATGCTCCACAGTGAATCCACCCGCAGCTCCAGCTCCGAAATGCGGTTAGCCAGTAGCTGCAGCTGGACACACTTCCTGCACACATGGTCGCCAGGGACACTGGTAGTGTCCATGACTTCCCACATAGTGCAGGAGGAGCATATCACAGGTGCGAGCTCTGCTGCCATGACTTGCCTTCGACTCTCAGACTCTCCTCCCGCTCTCTGTCTCCCCTTTTATACTGTGCTCACCTCTCGGACTCTCCGGCCTCACCTGTGACGTCTCACAGTCGTTGTCTCTTGTTGCAGGTCTGCTGCTGCTTTTATTCCCCAATCTCAGTCTTCTACTCTCAGGTCCACTGCCGCTCTGGGGAAAAAGTTAGGAAAAGCAAGGCAAAGCAAAGCAGCACCTCCTTCCCCCACTTCACCGAACTCCCACACGTACCAAACTCTCAGCAGCTCACACTGTGTTGTCCTCCCCTGTATTTCTACAGTTTGTGACTCAGATGAGTCAGGCCTGCCCCACCTTCAAGTACCAATTTAATCTGGCTAACCAATTAACTTGCTGCAGCAGCTCTCTCTGCTGAAGCCTGACAGAAACTTAAAAATTTAAACTTTAAAATTGAACTTCAACAGTAATATGCACTAGCTTTAAAGAGATTAACCCTTAAACTCCCACACGTACCAAACTCTCAGCAGCTCACACTGTGTTGTTCTCACACATGTCAGGGAGCTCATGCGGCAGCATCCCCTTTCTCATACGTAAAAGACTCAATAGTAACTTCCTAAAGAGCCCAGCAGATCCAACAAACTGCTTGAACACTTTTTAAAACCCAGCTTCACCTCAGACTGGATTCATATTACACACGATGTGAGACTGCCTCCTGAGTTATACTGCCACATTGCTTCAAAGCACACCTGACACCAATTTACCGCAGTGTGAAGGTGACAGCAAAACGAGCTTAATATATCACAGGAAAAGTGCATTCACATAATATCAAAGCTTGTTGGCTCAAATTAAATTTTTCATGCAGCATATTAGCACAATGCCCAACAGAGTTCCTCGATGATCCAGCATTTTTAAAAAGATCTCCATTACCCTACATGACACCCATTTTGGGCAGAACGTATGGAGCAGACTTGCTCGGATAACATTTGTCCATTTCACAAAACAGTTCTCTCTCTTTGCACCTCCTCTAAAGCAAGTACTCCAGGTGTGGCCTCATCAAAGCCCTGCACATTGCAGTAAGACTTCCTTACTCTTGTACTCGAACCCCCTTGCAATAAAGGCCAACATACCATTTGCCTTCCTAATTGCTTGCTGTACTTGCGTGTTAACTTTGCGTGCTTTGTGCACAAGACACCCAAATCTCTCTGGACGCCAACATTTAATAGTTTCTCACCATTTTAAAAATATTCTGTTTTTCTATTCTTTCTACCAAAGTGAATAACCTCACATTTCCCCACATTATACTCCATCTGCCACCTTCCTGCCCACTCACTTAACCTGTCGATATCCCTTTGCAGACTCTTTGTGTCCTCCTCACAGCTTACTTTCCCACCTAGCTTTGTATCGTCAGCAAACCTGGATACAACCTGGATAAATTACAATCAGTCCTTTCATCTAAGTCATTAATATAGATTTTAAATAGCTGAGGCCCAAACACTGATCCTTGCAGCACCAGACTAGTTACAGCCTGCCAACCTGAAAACGACTCGTTAACCAATCCTCTATCCATGCTAATATATTACCCCCAAACCTATGAGCCCTTATCTTGCGTAAGAACCTTTTGTATGGCACCTTATCGAATGCCTTTTGAAAATCCAAATATACTACATCCACTAGTTCCCCTTTATCTACCCTGCTGGGTACATCCTCAAAAAACTCTAATAGATTTGTCAAACACGATTTCCCTTTCATAAAAACATGTTGACTCTACCTAATCATATTATGATGTTCTAAGTGTCCATTACTACTTCTTTAATAAAGGATTCGAGCATTTTCTCGACTACTGATGTTAGGCTAACTGGCCTGTAGTTCCCTGTTTTCTCTCTCCCTCCTTTCTTGAATAATGGGGTTACATTTGCTACCTTCCCATCCACTGGGACTGTTCTAGAATCTAGTGAATTTTGGAAGATCACAACCAGTGTATCCACTATCTCTGCAGCCACCTCTTCTAAAACCCTAGGATGTGGGCCATCAGGTCGAGGGAATTTGTTGGCTTTTCGTCCCAGTAATTTCTCCAGTACTTTTTCTTTACTAATATTAATTACTTTAAGTTCCTCACTCTTGTTAGCCCCTTGGTTCCCCACTATTTCCAGTTTGTTTTTTGTGTCTTCTACTGTGAAGACAGATACAAAATAATTGTTTAACGTCTATGCCATTTCCTTATAATTTCTTACAATTCCATTATAATTTCTCCTGTCTCAGCCTCTAAGGGACCCATGTTTACTTTCACTACTCTCTTCCTTTTTACATACTGGTAGAAGCTATTACAATTTGTTTCTTATATTTCTTGCTAGTTTACTCTCATATTCAATTTTCTCCCTCTATCAATTTTTTGGTCTTCCTTTGCAGGTTTCTAAAACTCTCCCAATCCTCAGGCTTACTACTCTTCTTGGCAACATTATAAGCCTCTTCTTTTAATCTAATAGTATCCTTAACTTCTTTTGTTAGCCACAGATGGATCACTTTCCCTGTGGAGTTTTTATTCCTCAGTGGAATGTATATTAATTGAGAATTGGGAAATATTTCTTTTAATATTAGCCATTGCTTATCTACTGTCATAGTATTTAATCTAATTTTCCAATCAACCTTAGCCAAGCAGTCCTGCCACATCCAGTCATGAATGGTGGTGGACAATTAAACAACTAACGGGAGGAGGAGGCTCTGTAAACATCCCCATCCTCAACGATGGCAGAGTCCAGCACGTGAGTGCAAAAGACAAGGCTGAAGCGTTTGCAACCATCTTCAGCCAGAAGTACGAGTAGATGATCCATGTCGGCCTCCTCCCGATATCCCCACCATCACAGAAGCCAATCTTCAGCCAATTCGATTCACTCCATGTGATATCAAGAAACGGCTGAGTGCACTGGATACAACAAAGGCTATGGGCCCTGACAACATCCTGGCTGTAGTGCTGAAGACTTGTGCTCCAGAACTAGCCACGCCTCTAGCCGAACTATTCCAGTACAGCTAAAACACTGGCATCTATTGACCATTGACCAGAAACTTAACTGGACCAGCCACATAAATACTGTGGCTACAAGAGCAGGTCAGAGGCTGGGTATTCTGCGGCGAGTGACTCACCTCCTGACTCCCCAGAGCCTTTCCACCATCTACAAGGCACAAGTCAGGAGTGTGATGGAATACTCTCCACTTGCCTGGATGAGTGCAGCTCCAACAACACACAAGAAGCTCGACACCATCCAGGACAAAGCAGCCCGCTTGATTGGCACCCCATCCAACGCCCTAAACATTCACTCCCTTCACCACCGGTGCACAGTGGCTGCAATGTGTACCATCCACAGGATGCAATGCAGCAATGCGCCAAGGCTTCTTCGACAGCACCTCCCAAACCCGCGGCCCTCCACCACCTAGAAGGACAAGGGCAGCAGACACATGGGAACACCACCACCTGCACGTTCCCCTCCAAGTCACACACCATCCCGACTTGGAAATATATCACTGTTCCTTCATCGTCGCTGGGTCAAAACCCTGGAACTCCCTTCCTAACAGCACTGTGGGAGAACCTTCACCACACGGTCTGCAGCAGTTCAAGGCGGCGGCTCACCACTACCTTCTCAAGGGCAATTAGGGATGGGCAATAAATGCTGGCCTTGCCAGCAACACCCACATCCCATGAACGAATAAAAGAAAAACTCGCCTCTCATATCCATGTAATTGGCTTTGTTTAATTTTGAGACTCTAGTTTTGGACTTAAGTACATCAGTCTTGAACTCAATGTGAAATTCTATCATATTCTGATCACTCTTCCCCAGAGAATCCGTTACTGAGATTACTAATTAACCCTGTCTCATTATACCATACAAGATCTAAAATAGTCTGTTCCCTGGTTGGTTCCACGATGTATTGTTCTAGAAGACTGTCTCAAATGCATTCCATGAACTCGTCCTCCAAACTACTTTTGCCAATTTGATTTGCCCAGTCTATTTGAAGATTAAGCATTTGCTAAGAACTAGTTAATTGTTGGGGTGTGAAAGGGAGATTAACTCTGTATCTGATTAAACCTGTGCTGTAACTGTCCTAAGAGTGGCTCTGGATGCTAAACCTGGAAAAGTGCCCCATTGATCATTCAATCAAATCCTTTGAGCAATCTCATTGCTGTTTGTGGGATTTTGCTGTGTGGAAATTGGCTGCCCCATTTCCTAAATTACAACAGTGATTACACTTCAAAAGTCTTCATTGGCTGTAAAGCGCTTTGGGACGTCCTGAAAGGCACTATATAAATGCTAGCTCGCTCTTTATTTTCTTTTACTGAATCTATAGCAGAGAGAGAGGCCATTCAGCCCAACTGGTCTATGCCGGTATTTATACTCCACACAAGCCTCCACCCACTCTAATTACCTTTTCCCACTCTGCCCCCATATCCCCCTTTTCCCTTCTCATAGAATTACACAGAATCCACAGCACAGAAACAGGAAGCACACATTGACCATTGTCAGAAATTGGAAGGCCATGGGCAGAAAAAGTGAATGGGAAATTCACCCAACCATTCACCATGCTCTCCACTGAGCAGAAATCAAGGAACTCCTCAACCCCACTGACTGAAATCAAGGCACCCACACCCCAGCGTCCATGTACAAGCAGACGTGCAGAAATCATCTCCCCGCTGTGCAGAAATACCTTTATCAACCTCCACCCATCGAGCAGAAACAAGCACATCAGCACCCCCCTCCCCCCCGCCATCACTTACCAACAAATGGGCCACAGCCACCACCACCACTGAGCTGGAACCAGGTTGTCCCCACTACTGAGCAGAAATCTGTACACAAACCACCATTTGTAATTTATCCCCCCGACATGAGACGAAAAACGCTCTCCACCACCAACCCCCATGGAGACAGAATTGGGCCCTGGCCCAGTGCGTCTTGCTCCTCCCACCAAGGCAAATATAGCCTTGGCCCAATGCCATGCAACTCTTCTTCATCCATTGTTGCCCCCCTCCATCCCTTCTTTCTGCCCAGTCACCCTCCTCTGCTCCCTCATTCCCCCATCTCCTTCTCCTCCTCTCCCTGTGTCTTTACTTCCCTCTCTCCCTCCCCTCTGGGACCAGTTATCCCTTTCTAACCTGTTTGACCCCCTCCTATTTCTTATCTACATGCTGCCCCTCGGCGACATCATCCAAAAACACGACGTCAGTGACAACACCCAGCTCTACATCACAACCAGTTCCTGGATACCAGTTCATCGATGCTCCAAGCTGACTCCACCCTATCTACGTCAACTTTATCCCACCACAGGACCTCTGACTTTAACTTTGGACTCCATCCTTTTGTCTCCTCTCCATTGCCTGTTTATTACCAAGGATGTATCTATCCCAATCTTGCTATTTAATCACGCCTTTGTAACTTGAGTTTCCCTGTGTCCATTTGCCTGCGTGTTTTGGCTGCCGCTCCAGACCCGAATCCATTGTTTCTACTTCCCCGTTTTTCTTCTTTCTCTGTACCCCTCCTAGGCCCCTCTTTCCTATCGTCATGACTCCTTTCATTTCTCCCCTCTTGTGTACTCTGCCCCCCCCCAAATCCCTACCCCAAACCTACAGCTTCCCTCTGTGCCACTCTTGGCATCCTCCGAAGGGCCCATCGAGGCACTCGCCGCTGCCTCCTTACCAGCAGCAATCCTAACTACCCCATCCTACTCTCTCACCAGCTCTCCTGCCCAGCGGCCCGCTGGGGGCTAATCTTGCCAATCTCTTTCCCATCCCACTCATCCCTCCCAGCGCTGACCCTGTGGACTCTGCCAGTGGATCAGCTATCACCGCCCCTCTCTGCATCTCCCTCCAGAATGTCCATTCACTTGTGAACAAGGCCCTTGCCATCCATGAGCTTATTGTGGATGATTGCATTGACATCATGGCCTTGACAGAAATCTGGCTGACGGGTGATGACACCTTCCCTCTTAATGAAGCCTCCCCGCCTGGCTATATCTTCCACCACTTGCCCCGCCCAGACCGCCATGGTGACGGTGTGGCCCTTATCACCAAATCACACCTTGGTCTGTCCCCTTACTCCTGTGGTACCTTCTCCTCCTTTGAGCGTCTCACCTTGTTCCACCTTTCTCATCTGTCCTTTAAAACCCTTGTTCTCTCCCGCCCACCCAAGTACCATGCCAAGTTTGCCAGAGAGATATCTTCACTGCTTTCCTCCCTCAGCCTCTGCACCAAGCGACTTCACATCCTCGGTGATTTCAACCTCCATCTCAACTCATCATGCTCTCTCTTCTCAGAGTTCATTGTCCTCCTATCATCCCTTAATCTTTCCTTCCATATAAACTCCCCTACCCATATTAACGGCCACCCCCTCGACCGTGCCATCACACGTGGCCTCTCTACTCCCATCGTGTCAATCACGGCTCTGATCACTTCCTTGTACCCCTCTCCACCCACATCCCCCTCCCTCCCAACTCCACTTCCTTCTGTGTCCACCCCTGGAAAAAACTCTCCCCGAAGTCACTTACAACGGCACTTTCAAATTCTCAACTGTCTAGCCTTTGGTCCTCCATTCACCACAACATTTCTGCAGCTACCGATCTGCTCAATTATACCCTCACCTCCACCTTTGATGCCCTTGTCCCCATTAAAACTATTACTCTTTCACCCTGGTCGTTTCCCCAGTACAGCCCTCATCTTTGCTCCCTATCTCTGTAACCTCCTCCAGCTCTATAACCCTCCAAGATCTCTGCGCTCCTCCAATTCTTGCCTCTTGCGTATCCCCGATTTTAATCGCTCCACCATTGGCAGCCGTGCCTTCAGCTGCCTAGGCCCTAAGCTCTGGAATTCCCTCCCTAAACATCTCTGCGCCTCTCTCTCCTCTTTTAAGATGAAACCTACCTCTTTGACCAAGCTTTTGGTCACTTGTTCTAATATCTCATGTGGCTCGGTGTCAAATTTTGTTTGATATCGCTGCTGTGAAGCGCCTTGTGATTTTACTATGTTAAAGGCCCGATATAAATGCAAGTTATTGTTGAATAAAACGTGAGGACCATAGAGTACTATCTAGATTAGGGAGAAAGTGTTTGGGTGAGCATTGATCGGTGGTGGTACAAGGTGGATCTCTAAATTAATAAATAAGGAAGTCTTAAGTCAAAATAGAAATTAGTGTGGTGAGTATGTGGGACAGAAAATTAACTAATTTGACAAAAAGTTGTGTAAATATCTGCCTGAAGATAGGATAAACACATGATTAAATACTCTTACAGGACTCAATGGTTCATGTGCCTTTCAGACTATGGCTGAATCACCTCTGAATTGTAACTGGTCAGAGATGTAAGAATGGGGTTTGTGTGGCTGGATAAATGTTCTACAGTTATTCCCCTTGGAGGTCATGGAGAAATTCACAGAACTTCTTGGATGCTTTATCTGCAGTCAGTCAAGTGGCTTAGGTCAAGTCTATGACAGGAAAATTATATTCGGTCTGTGGAGGGAATGAGCTGAATAATCTTTGCTTGTTCTAAACTTTGTTGCATTCTTACGTTTTTAAGCAGCATCGCTGATGGCGTAGGGAGAAATGATGTAGTTTAGTACCTATCAGTCATTGCATTTACCATCATTACTTTCCCCGTTAAGGTACAATTGCAGGCTGCAGCATTTCTGCAGACTTAATCAGAATAGTCTGCTAATAGTAAAATTGTCTTGTTAGCCTCACTGAGGGTGATTGTTTTTTACGTGTCTCTTAATTGTTCCACGGTCCTTCTCTTGGGGACAAAATAATGCCACACCACTGTGGACAGGGAAAAATTGTTAACGACCAGGCTCCTGAATTTCTACAGGGTCCTGCCATAACTTCGGCAGGAAATCGGCAGAACTCCCAGGAAAATGCCGTCACCAGCCAAAGTTATGGCAGGAAATGCCCGCAAAACTTGAGGGCCCATATTTAGTGAAAAGCCACATGAATTCTAAACTCAGACACCAGAAGTTCCACTGAAGTAACGCAAAACCCAATCAACTGAATCACGACGAGGCATGAGAAAAACCATAATCCTGCTAGTGGGTCAATCCTGCTGGCAATGCTTACAAAGCAGAATTTTACCAGTCACACGTGGTATCAGGGCCAGACTAGCAGCATCATCAGTATATCCAAGGACGAGCAACATCACCATCCTCGCCAGGCACGGCGTGCATTTCTGCTACCTGTAGCTCTACAACACAGTGCTGTGTCACAGGCACCAGGACAAAAGCACAGAGGTGAACAACAGACGAGCGACGTCACAGGAAGCACTACCCTTGTCAGAGGGTCTACAGATCGAGGCTCAGCTTCCTGGACTTCTCTGAGGAGCAGTGCATGCAGAGGTTGAGAGTGAGTTGCCAGATGGTCGCAGACATCTGCAGCCTCCTTCATGCCGAGCTGCTCCCAGCTTGGCCTGGCAGCATCTCATTACCCATCGCTGTTAAAGCGACTACTGCCCTCAACTTCTTCATCTCCGGATCATTCCAGGGTGCCACCGGTGACATTGCCAGGGTCTCTGTCGTCTGCACACAAGTGCATAACGGGTACAGGGTGTAATCGATTGCAAGCATATAGCTATCCGAGCACCTCCACTTGAGCAGGACTGTTCATCAACAGGAAGGGGTATCACTCTATCAACGCTCAGCTCGTTTGTGACCACCACAAAAGATTTCTTCACGTGTGTGCCAGATTCCCTGGCAGCTGCCACGATTTGTTCATTCTGAGGGAATCCAACATCCCGGGACTTTTCCATGCACCGAACAGCCTTAAGGGCTGGCTCCTCAGGGACAAAGGATATCCCCTGCACACGTGGCTCATGACACCTCTGAGGAACCCCATCAGCGAGCAACAGCGTCAATACAACAACAGCCACATCGCTACCAGGTCTATAACTGAACATGCGATAGGACTGCTGAAGATGCGATTTCGGTGCCTCGATTGTTCTGGGGGAGCACTTCAATACGCACCAGCGACAGTGGGTCACATTATAGTAGTGTGTTGTGTCCTGCGCAACAGAGAGGGTTACCGGTTGATGAGGCCCCATGCCCTCAACCAGCATCCACATCTGCAATCAACATTGAGGAGGAGGAGGATGAACCCATGGGCAGAGCAGCGGCTCACCTGGCTGCTTGTGAGGGCACGGAGTCAGTCATATGTGAATGGTTCTCGTAAGATCAGAAAGTGAGAAGAGTCTTGTCCTCACCCCACCTGGAAAGAGCAGCACCAACACCAGCACCTCCCCCACTCCCTACACAAAACAGTCCTGCAACTACACATACCCAATGGGTGGCATCAAGTGTCGCCGTTCATGGTGAAGCTCATGAAAGGGCCCTATCACAAAAGCCAGTCAAGAATGGGCAAGACGTGGCTGTAATGCTAAGAATGATAATATTGAATGTAACTTTAACAAAAAACAAATATAAATGAAAAACATGACAGTCTGTCAGACACCCTTGTACATACCCTTAGTGATCACAAGTCCTTAGCCTTTCTCTTCCTACCACTTCTACGTGGTGCATCCCTGTGGCTGCAGCAGAGGTAGTGGCAAGTTGCTCATGTCCATGGCTGGACTGCTTCGATGCTTTCGGCCTGCGCCCTCTGGGTTTTGGAGCCTATGAGGGCCCCTCCAAAGACTGTTCCACCTGCACCTGTGCAGGGGCAGACTCGGCCACCTGGAGAGGAGGCAGCATTGCAGGTACTGATTGGGGGGGGGGGGAATGGGTGAGATGTGGGAGTGCTTTGAGTGGCATCTCCACTTCCATGTCCCCTATCGCCATCATCCCTCTCCTGGACCAGGCCCACATCACTCCTACCACTCTGCTGGAGAACAGTTTGGAGGACATGTATGATGCCTTGGAAGCCCAGTTGTAAAGTTTCTATCTGCCTGTTTAAGGTGGCAGAATGTTGTTCACCGTGAGTCCGAACGGCCGTTGTCAGGGCCTGAATGGACTCATTTGTGAGCCGTGCTTGAAGCTCAACGGAGGCTAGCCTTCTCTCCATCGCAGACATTCCCGCTATTACCTGCGACACTATTTCAGACAGTTCCTCATGTCCCTGTGACACTATATCAGAGATTCCCTCCTGTACCTGTGCCACCATTCCACTAATGCAGGAGTTGGACTCCTCCATCCTCTGCGCTATTGTGGAGAGTGCGCGTGGCACCTGTTCCAGTACTTTGCAAATGTGCTGTTGCCCCTCGATCATTCTCCTTTTAAAGGATGGCACTGGGGTTCAGCATCTGTGTTCAGCTGAACAGAGCCTGGAGAGGAGAGTGCCCACTGTCGCGCACTCGCCACAGCTGCCCTTGCCACCAGTGTCTGCTCATGCTCACTTGTGTGTCGTGACTCACCAGGTGCCAACCCAACTAACTCACTGCTAGGACCCACCGAGGTGTGAGTATCTGTGCTGGTGGATGCCTTGCTTAGATGTGACAGTGCACCCTCAGAGGCCTGGACCACCTCTGAGGGATTACCCTCTCCCATCACTGTGGTCGTTGAATGTAATAGAACAGAAGGCAATATTAAGCATCATCACAGTGTGTCATGTTGCGATGAGCATACTGAGGTGTTGAACATGGCAATCATTCTTAACATCAATTCATGTTGTGTGTGATAAAACGTTAAAGTTGTGTCAACCGACATTTGTAGGGTGCCAGTCTCGGTGTCCCCGATGGACAGGCACCCGAGGGTGCAGCTGAGCTCCAGGGCCTCCTCCTCTGTGAGGACCACTATTTGTTGTGGCACTCCTCCAGTCCTCAACCTCTTGCGTGCATTTTGCGTTCTCTCCTAGAAGGGGAGAAAGTACAGACATGTGAGTGAGTGATGGTGAAGTGGCCAGCCGATGAATGCATTGCTCTGGGTGAGGCTGACCATGAAAGTGGTGCATCAGAGGGGGAGTATGAGACAGAGACCTGATATTGGATCAGGATTGGGGTGAGTGGTAGTGGTGGGGTCACAAATGGGGAGGTGAGGAAGTGCTCAGGGAGTGAAGGTAAGTTGAAGATGAGCCTTAAGTGGGTGTGAGGAGTGATGTGATGGAGTGGTCTTGGCAGTGCAGAATGAGTTGGGGGTGGGGGGGGTTTGATGTGTACCACACAATGCAGGAGAATCAGTAAGTGTACTCACTTTTGCTGACCTAGTTAGGTCATTGAAACGCTTCCTGCACTGGACCCAAGTGCGGCAGATGTTGCTCCTGTTCATGACCTCCTCTGCCACGAGCCAGGCCTTCTTGGTGGCAGAGGCAGGGTGCTATCTCCTGTCGGCCGGGTAAAATAATGCCCTCCTCCTCCTCACCCCAGCTAGCAGCACCTGAAGTGAGGCATCACTGAATCTTGGAGCAGCCTTGCCCCTCTGCTGCTCCATTAGGTCTTCTTGCTCTTTGCTCCAGCAAAATCCATTGGAGCAATGGCCCTTTAAATCCAGACACTCCAGCTGACAGCCTGTCATGCAGGTGTGCATTCCGCCCACTGCACAGCTTTCGGACGCCAAACCCGGAAACAAGGTTAATGGCCACCAATTAAGTCGCGATCGCATGGGGAATGGTAAGTTTCTATTATTCAGGTTTGCCCCGCACCAATTGACCGCCCCCCACCCACCCTCGCTGCATTCCCGTCGCCCTTTTAAAATCAAGCCCAAAGAGTCTGCAAAGGGATGTAGACAGATTAAATGAGTGGACAAGAAGGTGGCAGATGGAGTATAATGTGGGGAAATGTGAGGTTATTCACTTTGGAGGAAGAATAGAAAAACAGAATATTTTTTAAAATGTGAGAAACTATTAAATGTTGGTGTTTTCAGAGAGATTTGGGTGTCTTTGTCCATGAAACACAAAGTTAACAAGCAGGTACAGCAAGCAGTTAGGAAGGCAAATGGTATGTTGGCCTTTATTGCAAGGGGGTTGGAGTATAAGAGTAAGGAAGTCTTGCTACAATTGTACAGGGCTTTATTGAGACCACACCTGGAGTACTGTGTCCAGTTTTGGTCTCCTTATCTAAGGAAGGATATACTTGCCTTAGAGGCAGTGCAACGAAGGTTCGCTAGATTGATTCCTGGGATGAGAGGGTTGGGCTATGAGGAGAGATTGAGTAGAATGGGCTACATTCTCTGGAGTTTAGAAGAATGAGAGGTGATCTCATTGAAATGTATAAAATTCTAAGAGGACTTGACAGGGTGATGCTGAGAGGCTGTTTCTCCTGGATGGAGAGTCTAGAACTAGGGGACATCGTCTCAGGATAAGAGGTCGGCCATTTAGGACCGAGTTGAGGAAGAATTTCTTCACTCAGAGGGTCATGAATCTTTGGAATTCTCTACTCCAGAGGGCTGTGGATGCTCAGTTGTTGAGAATATTCAAGACTGAGATCAATAGATTTTTGGAGACTAAGGGAATCAAGGGATATGGGGATCGTGGGAAAGTGGAGTTGAGGTCAAAGATCAGCCGTGATTCTATTGAATGGCGGAGCAGGCATGAGGGGTTGTATGGCCTACCCCTGCTCCTATCTCTTATGTTCTTAGGTTCTTAGGTTCTTTTTCCCTCTCTCTCCCCACTGGGAGAAGAGGCAATAGCTGGTGTCAATCTTATTGAGGGGGAGCCCCACTTCTGTTTGTTTTGATGCAGTAGCTGGGAAGCTGATCCTCTGAAGGGGAACGAGCACCTTTCTTTGTTAACGGAGCATTGGATGTGCTGGAAACCATTGTAATTTGCTCCTCGTGTGATGAGCAAGGAAGGGTCCTGCAGGCTGGAAACATTTGCGCAGATCAGAACTACCTAAACACAGGAGGATATCTTTCTATACTTGAAAAGAATTACAACATGGTGAATGACCAAGTCCTGGACAAATCCAGCTCTGTTGTGGGTATAATTAGTAGAGGTTCATTAGCACTATGCAGCTTTTTAAGGGAGACCGACTTGCTGATGCCTTACAGGTTAAATACCCCAGAGGCAGTGATTTTATTTGTTACTCTGAATCCTGTACAGCTGCTACTCCAGACTCAAATCAGTTCTCATTTTCTCTTTATTATACATTATTTTGAATTAACTAATATTCTCTGAGAATATTTTCTGGCTCACCTAACATACACTTGCTTTTTTTAAAAAAAAGAGAAAACAGACAAGCGCCTGACATCTGAAAGAATTCATGCTTATTAATTTTAAAAGTGATATGGAGGAAAGACGAGGGATAATTGGATGGGCAGGCTAGGTGGATCAGTTGTCTTCTCCTGCCTGAATGCATTTCTGGGGCAGGTCAAACTGGCTCAAAGATATAGCCCTGGATGATCATGGAAACCAGTGCAGTGGTGTTTACACATGCTATCTGAAAGTTAAGGACCAATTTCTATTTCTAACTTTGATGTGATTGAATTGACAATTGACATATGTCTGCTTAAAACAGCAGAGAAAATTCGAGAGATTTTACTGAATTGAAATCAAACTAGGTCAAGACAAACAATAGGAATTTTTTGCAATATATTTTTAAGCAGACTTTCTAAAGGCATAAGGCTAAATTTATCTCTTTAAAATGGAAAAAGGAAAGTAAAAATCCTTTAAGGTTGGATATCAGCCTGCATATTAACGCCCTCCCATGCACAGCACAGCAACTAATAGGCGTTCTCAACATTAGATACTTGAAGTATAATAATAAAAGAGAATTCAACGGGCTGGATTTTCCTGTGAAAATAATAGCGAGGCTAACAGGGCTCACCGTTACTTCTGTGCATCTGGTACAGCAAGTTCCGGCGACCACACATGCGCAGGCAAACGTGGAAACCGGAAGTTACTCTACCTGATGCGACCTTCCTCCGTAAACTCCGTGAGAACGACATCTCACAGGTTGGCTCCCCATTCAAATGAATGGAACGGTGTTATTAACAGGCTTCAATCTGATTGGTTAAGGGGATACACAGCTGCTTGCCCCGTTCACACAGGTCCCAGATGCCCTGTAGAGGGCACCTGATGAGAGGAACTTGCCGCCCAAAAGCCTATGGAAAGTCTATGAGCAACTGCAAGTCTAACAAACGGCGGGCGCCGTTTGTTCGCCGCTCACAGGAAAATCCGGCCCATTGTTCTAACACTTCATCAAAATATATCACGCCAACCTGATATCTGGCTTTCATCAACATCAGCTGCAGATTCCCAAAAGCACAGAAAAAACATTGTAATTGTGGGTCCCAAAAGATTCTGTTATAATCAAGCTTAATGATGGTAACACCAAGTTCTAATTTTGACAAACAAAGTGCATTTCACACATGGTTTCAGGTTTCAAGCAATTACAGAGCATAGTGTGTTGACAAAGCAATGAAATGGGAAAATAAGTTCTTCCGACAATATAATATATTTCGCACAAAGGCTGTGAAAGGCCCTATGCTCAGAATCAAGCGGGATAATGGATCATTTTTATTTGAGCT
The DNA here is from genome assembly GCF_035084215.1 of Heptranchias perlo. Classification (NCBI taxonomy): domain Eukaryota; kingdom Metazoa; phylum Chordata; class Chondrichthyes; order Hexanchiformes; family Hexanchidae; genus Heptranchias; species Heptranchias perlo. Next base: position 108,123,130 of record NC_090325.1, on the reverse strand, counting down.
GACCCTTTGAAGGTCTGCATTTTTTTTTAAATGGTTTATTCAAAAAGTATTGCAAATGAAACAGTTATTCCGAACACTTCTAATTCTCCTTCTGCATATTTAGATTTAGTAATTTACAGAGAATAATTCTGGATGATGTTGCTTGGAAGGAACTTTTAAATCTGCCAGGAGTTTCATTGCTACGAAGTGTTGAGTAACCAATTTCATACAGGTTTACGGCATTTGTATCTCAAGGCTATCAATATTCAAAGTGACATGCAATGTCTTAATTATTGTTCTTGGTTTATCATTATAAAGCACGAAAAAAAATAATTTGGGACATTTAAATTATTTTCAATCCTAATCCTCAGAAAATGTCAGCAAAGTCAGTAAAATACTATTGGAAAAAGGGGTCTTTAATCTCCTGTACAGATTATCCTTAGGGAGCAGGATTCAACTATCACAAATCCCAAGTCAGAAGCTGCCAATCAACTGTCAAGCGGCAGAGCTTCACTGCGTCTCCCATCACTGGGCTGTCAAGCGCTGTGGCTGACGTGCTCGATTCAGAGAGCCCACTCAAGGCTGCCAGTCAACTCCTTTTCTCATATCAGCTCTGGAAATGGTTTGGTGTGAGAAAGAGAGAGTGTTTGAGCTCTTTTGAACCCAGCAAGTATTGGAATCTATAATAAGTGTATTTTGTTCAAAAGAAACCCTGTGTGAGGGAATGCGCCAGGCAAATGGTAAACTGGTTCCAAGCAGCAGTGTTAGAAAGATACTAAATACAAATGGTATTGTATTAGTTATAAATATTAGAATTTTGATAAAAGTAAGGATCTGGACAGTAGAGTAAAATTCACAGTACATTAATTAGCAGTGGTTTAAGGCTGATGGGAAATCAGTAGGACGAGTTACATAGTTCTGGCAATCCTAATACCTACGACGTTACGAAATTATCTTTTAAATATCAATTAAAGTGTACATTTAATGTGCAAAAAAGCAATTTAGATTCGTGAAGAGTCATTTAAAAAAAAGTTTATGGGTAAATGTAGTATTTTCTCCTTTTCCTCACCAAGCTTTCACAGGTCACACATCATATCGAAGCTGAGTGAGCAGACAACCTGCTCCCCGACATTGCCTCTTAATAAGCCACCAATAAGTGCGCAGAAGTAGCTTCGGGTATTTCACCTTGTGATTTTCCCTCCCCCACCCAGAGAAGAAGCACTTGACCTTTGACTGCTCCCTATTTTTGACATCATGGCTCAGGTTTGGAACTTACCAATGGGTGGGAGTGAGGGCAGATTTCCTCTAAAATGTAAAAGCGGTATTTATACTCGGATTTACAATTTCACCACAAAACAGTGAAAGGAGAAATCTTCCCCTATGTGTGGAATTGTAGTTTTAAATTTTCACCCAATTTCCCACTCCTAACAGTCCCATTTTTGACACAGCTTTCCTAACTTAGAGATATCTAAGCATTGGCTTGTGAACAATGGGATTTTCCTCTCTACAAATTACCATTTTTAATGGCTATTTTTTACATGTACGTGCAATGTAGTAAAGTGTAGCATTACAGTACAGTATTTAATTTGGATATTCATTGATGTCATTGTGATAGCACTAATCTTATCACATTTCAGTTCAGTCCATTCATTTAGTAATTAATGTTTAGTAGCATAGGTTCCTCTAGCACTGTCTGCCTCCATAAACTGCACAAGCTGCAATGCAGCAGATTCTGAAATTTAAAGTTATTTTACAGCTGAAAAAAAAATCTAAATTCATTTCCAAAGAAAAAACTCTAAAAATACCACAATCCTTTCTGATTCACAACACAACCATTTTGCAGAGGTGGGGCCTGAGCTCCAAACTAACAGTTCTGATGGACAGTTGATGAAGGACACATTGACATATTTCATAATACTTTATAAAATGCTGCACTGTGCAGCACTTAAAATGGTGCTGTGAAATATGTTAATGCACTTGTTACTAATATATCTTATTACTATACTGGTTTTATGACACAACTGCAGCACTCAAGAATAAAGTGGTATAAAGCAACGACTCTCTGAAGGCTGCAGAGTAGCACATATATCTCAGTATTTAAAAAAAACTTGTTTCCACTCCTCTCCTGAAGGGGCCAACTTGTGCTGGGATATGGTGCCACAGGCAGAGGTCACTCTCCGTCACCTTGCCTAAGTAGCTGCTCTTCATGTGTGAGCTTACAATGAATGTCCACAAGCTATTCAATCATGGAGGGCTTCACAATGGAACACAATCTTGTCACTGGCTACACATACATGCGCATTCTTTCCAGCAGGAGTCACTGGATAGTAATCAGGAAAGGGAACCTTCGCTTTTCTTTGGACTGCTTATAGACCAATTGTAGCTCCCCTATTGCCACTTTGTCGGAAATAAACCTGGCTGTTTCTTGATCTAATGACTCAAGACCATACTGGGGGTGTTGCATCATCAACTGAGTGATTGTAGGAACTTAATTTGTAACTTATGATCAACAATTTTAAACCTCAATGATACAAAATATTGAAAACTTCAAAACAGCCATATCCGAACAGATAGAATAAATGTATATACTGCCACCAGTAATAATTTAAATAAATTTATCAGTATTCCCTACACTCAGCATCATACTTATAGTGCGGCTAGCTTTATACAGTAACTCCACAAACCCAAAATTATGGCGAAAATCTGAATTTAAGAAATTCTCACCAAATGAATTCCTTTCTGAGAAAGATATGACCTAGAGTTATAAATTCAGAACTACCATGGATGCTTTCTCAGTGGGTACAGTGGTGTCAGCCACCCCCTTAAGAGGACTGAGTGCCTACTTTCTATGTTAGTTGACTCCCACTGCCCTCTTATCTACTTGTGCGGTAGAGGGACCTGAGAGTGTAACAATGAAAGTCCCTCATGATCTGGATCAGATTTCCCTATTGTGTAGACTTCAATCTTGCTGACTGTGGACCAAGTTAACACTGGGTGAGGCAAAGGTTGGTTTGAATCGTATGTGGCTCTATTCTACAGTAGATATAAAACTCACAGAACAATGGAATTGATGAGGGTCACTTTGTACAATTGGTACAACTTCTGTTGCATACTGTTACAAAAATAAAGAACACTCTCCCACTTCAGTGGGTTGTCTTAATCAACGTAAAAGAATAATCTGTCTCTTGCACCCTGTCCTTAAGGCCAGGACGGAGGTACTCTCCCTCTCATAACATCTCTGCTGCTTGACTGACTATTTGGTGCTGTTGTTTTGAATATTAAAAGCCTCTCTCCCCAATCACAGAGATCAGAAGAATTTATTCAACACCAAGGTGCATGGTGTCATCTGGATGACCAGACACATTAGCCAATCGGCCATTGTTTGTTTTTCCTGAGAGAAACACTCCCTCATAAGACCATAAGAGATAGGAGCAGGAGTAGGCCATTCGGCCCCTCGAGCCTGCTCCGCCATTTAATGAGACCATGGCTGATCTGGTTTTTACCTCAACTCCACTTTCCCGCCCTTTCCCCATATCCTTTGACTCCCTTGCTGATCAAAAATTTGTCGAACTCAGCCTTGAATGTATTCAATGACTCAGCCTCCACAGCTTTTTGGGGTAAAGAATTCCAAAGATTCACGACCCTCTGGGAGAAGAAATTACTCATCATTTCCGTCTTAAACGGGCGACCCCTTATTCTGAGACTATGCCCCCTAGTTCACGAAGGGTAACGTCCTCTCAGCATCGAGCCTATCGAGTCCCCTCAGAATCTTATATGTTTCAATACGATCTCCTCTCATTCTTCTAAACTCCAATGAGTATCGACCCAACCTGTTCAATCTTTCCTCAAAAGACAACCCTTCCATACCCGGAATCAACCTAGTGAACCTTCTGTGAACTGCCTCCAATGCAAGTATGTCCTTCCTTAAATAAGGGCACCAGAACTGTACGCAGTACTCCAGGTGTGGTCTTACCAGCACCCTGTACAGTTGTAGCATGACTTCCCTGCTTTCATACTTAGAAATAAAGGCCAATATTCCGTTTGCCTTCCGGATTACCTGCTGCACCTGTATGTTGACTTTTTGTGTTTCATGTACGAGGACACCCAGATCCCTCTGTACCGCAGCATTTTGTAGTATTTCTCCGTTCAAATAATATTTTGCCTTCTTATTTTTCCTCCCAAAGTGGATGACTTCACATTTTCCCACATTATATTCCATCTGCCAAATTTTTGCCCATTCACTTAATCTGTCAGTGTCCCTTTGCAGACACTTTGTGTCTGCATCGCAACTTGCTTTTCCACCTATCTTTGTATCATCAGCAAATTTGGCCACAATACACTCTGTTCCTTCATCCAAGTCATTGATCTATATTGTAAATAGTTGATGCCCCAGCACTGATCCCTGTGGCACCCCACTAGTTACAGATTGCCATTTCGAAAATGACCCTTTTATCCCGACTCTTTGTTTTCTGTTAGCCAATCCTCTATCCATGCCAGTATATTACTCCCAAAACCATGAGCTCTTATCTTGTGCAGAAATCTTTTATGTGGCACCTTATCGAATGCCTTTTAGAAATCCAAATATACTCTCATCTTACTTCTTAATCACCTCTTGTCTACCTATGGATCCACACATCAGTATAGGGCTGTCCTGAGAAGCTGATCCCTTTTAGGCAAGTTTTTGCTCAAAGTACATTTTAAAGAGCTCATGTCCAAGTTTATTCCAGGAAAGAAAATGGTCAACGAATCCTGAATTGCGACACCTATCATAACCATCATACTATATCATCTATTACCATATATTAGTTCCACATGAATCCGTTCTGGGACACCTGCTATTTGCAATATTTGTGTATGATATGGATCAGGGTGTCTATAGCAATTTTAGTAAATTTGCTGCTGACACAAAGCTCTGTGGGCAGATAATGAGTGGAAGGGAACTTGTCAGTTTTCAGAAAGGCTTAGACCAATTATGCAGACGAAAAGAGTTCTGCATATCGAAACAGGAAACAGTAAATGTGTATAACATGAAAGGGTCTTATTTTAGGTCTCCAGTTGCAGAAGCTGAAAAGGAAAAGGATTTAGGGCTAATCACTAATAGTATTCCAAAAGCTTCGGGCTACTGCAAGATAGCTATTAATATGGCAAATTGGGTACTAGGAGCACCAAGAAGGAATTTGACGACATGAAAATTAGCTATAGTGATATTGCACAGATCAATGGTACAACCAGTTCGGGAGTATGGCGTGCGGCTTTGGTCACCCTACCTCAAAAAAGGGATATAGAAACATTATAAAGGAATATAGTGACCAGGATGATTCCAAGCTTTAGGGAACTAAGTTATGAAGAACATCACAAGTGAATAATCTTATTTTCACTAAAGACTGAGCAGAAACAATGATACAGGTTGCAAAGACCAGAGTAAACACTGGATAACAGAGTCTTTAGTCTCTTCCAGGCAAAGCCCCAAACACCAGAGGGTGATGGTCGAAGGTTGTTTTTGTGACTGGAAGCCTGTGGCCAGTGGGGTACCACAGGGATCGGTGCTGGGTCCCTTGCTGTTTGTGGTCTACATTAATGACTTGGATATGAATGTAAAAGGTATGATCAGTAAGTTCGCTGATGATACAAAAATTGGTAGGGTGGTAAATAGCGAGGAGGATAGCCTCAGTCTGCAGGACGATATAGATGGGTTGGTCAGATGGGCGGAACAGTGGCAAATGGAATTTAACCCGGAAAAGTGCGAGGTGATGCACTTTGGAGGGACTAACAAGGCAAGGGAATACACAATGAATGGGAGGACCCTAGGCAAGACAGAGGGTCAGAGGGATCTTGGTGTGCAAGTTCACAGATCCCTGAAGGCGGCGGAACAGGTAGATAAGGTGGTAAAGAAGGCATATGGGATACTTGCCTTTATTAGCCGAGGCATAGAATATAAGAGCAAGGAGGTTATGATGGAGCTGTATAAAACACTGGTTAGGCCACAGCTGGAGTACTGTGTGCAGTTCTGGTCGCCACACGACAGGAAGGATGTGATCGCTTTGGAGAGGGTGCAGAGGAGATTCACCAGGATGTTACCAGGGCTGGAGCGCTTCAGCTATGAAGAGAGACTGGGAAGATTGGGTTTGTTTTCCTTGGAGCAGAGGAGGCTGAGGGGGGACATGATTGAGGTGTACAAAATTATGAGGGGCACAGATAGGATGGATACTAAGGAGCTTTTTCCCTTCGTTGAGGGTTCTATAACAAGGGGACATAGATTCAAGGTAAAAGGCGGGAGGTTTAGAGGGGATTTGAGAAAGAACTTTTTCACCCAGAGGGTGGTTGGAGTCTGGAACTCACTGCCTGAGAGGGTTGTGGAGGCAGGAACCCTCACAACATTCAAGAAGCATTTGGATGAGCACTTGAAATGCCATAGCACACAAGGCTACGGACCAAATGCTGGAATATGGGATTAGAGTAGACAGGGCTGATGGCCGGCGCGGACACGATGGGCCGAAGGGCCTCTATCCGTGCTGTATGACTCTATGACTCTATGACTCTATGACCATGCATTGTATCAAAAATGCAGCATTGTTGCTTGTCTAGGTTTGGTTTGGTGGTAGTTACAATCTAGTTACAAAGCATAGGAATTTAAAACCAGCTACAGTAAATCAAACCAATGCATGTCTCAGCCAATTTTGATACATGATGTGGAGATGCTGGTGATGGACTGGGGCGGACAAATGCAAGGAGTCTTACATCACCAGGTTATAGTCCAACAGCTTTATTTAAACTCACAAGCTTTCGGAGGCTTCCTCCTTCGTCACCTGACGAAGGAGGAAGCCTCCAAAAGCTTGTGATTTTAAATAAAGCTGTTGGACTATAACCTGGTGTTGTAAGACTCCTTGAATTTTGATACATACATAGTTGTTCTTCACCTTTTGTAAAATAAATTTGCTTAATAATTTGAACTTAAAACATGCGATGCTCTATCATTCACTGTAGACTGGCGAGAGATCCGATGGAAGTGTAGGATAATGCCAGAGGCTAAAAGGAATTAACAGAAAACTTGTTCTGTTCATTATGCTGGGCACATTACTGAAAGCTTAGCAAGATATCAAGGTTAGTGAAGCTTCCCTCAAAGGCACAGGGAGTTGTGTTTCGCCTATGAGAGTGATCTAAGATACAAGAGCCAAAATAAACCAGCATAAGAAAAAGAACTTGCATTTATATAGTGCCTTTCATGGTCTCAGGAAATCCCAAAGCACTTTACAGCCAATGAAGTACTTTTGAAGTGTAGTCACTACTATGACAGTAGGAAAGGATAGAAAAGACTCCAAAATGTAACATACGCATAGAACACAGTATATTTAGTAATAACAAACATCCCTCAATGATGGCAGAGTCCAGCACGTCAGTGCAAAAGACAAGGCTGAAGCGTTTGCAACCACCTTCAGCCAGAAGTGCCGAGTGGATGATCCATCTCGGCCTCCTCCCGATATCCCCACCATCACAGAAGCCAGTCTTCAGCCAATTCGATTCACTCCACGTGATATCAAGAAACGGCTAAGTGCACTGGATACAGCAAAGGCTATGGGCCCCGACAACATCCCAGCTGTAGTGCTGAAGACTTGTGCTCCAGAACTAGCTGCGCCTCTAGCCAAGCTGTTCCAGTACAGCAACAACACTGGCATCTACCCGACAATGTGGAAAATTGCCCAGGTATGTCCTGTCCACAAAAAGCAGGAACAATCCAATCCGGCCAATTACTGCCCCATCAGTCTACTCTCAATCATCAGCAAAGTGATGGAAGGTGTTATCGACAGTGCTATCAAGCGGCACTTACTCACCAATAACCTGCTCACCGATGCTCAGTTTGGGTTCCGTCAGGACCACTCGGCTCCAGACCCCATTACAGCCTTGGTCCAAACATGGACAAAAGAGCTGAATTCCAGAAGTGAGGTGAGAGTGACTGCCCTTGACATCAAGGCAGCATTTGACCGAGTGTGGCACCAAGGAGCCCTAGTAAACTGAAGTCAATGGGAATCAGGGGGAAAACTCTCCAGTGGCTGGAGTCATACCTAGCACAAAGGAAGATGGTAGTGGTTGTTGGAGGCCAATCAACTCAGCCCCAGGACATTGCTGCAGGAGTTCCTCAGGGCAGTGTCCTAGGCCCAACCCTCTTCAGCTGCTTCATCAATGACCTTCCCTCCATCATAAGGTCAGAAATGGGGATGTTTGCTGATGATTGCAGAGTGTTCAGTTCCATTCGCAACCCCTCAAATAATGAAGCAGTCCGAGCCCGCATGCAGCAAGACCTGGACAACATCCAAGCATGGGCTCATAAGTGGCAAGTAACATTCGCGCCAGATAAGTGCCAGGCAATGGCCATCTCTAACAAGAGAGATTCTAACCACCTCCCCTTGACATTCGGCGAAGAAGCCTTGGCGAGTTGCTGCAGTGCATCCTGTGGATGGTACACACTGCAGCCACTGTGCGCCGGTGGTGAAGGGAGTGAATGTTTAGGGTGGTGGATGGGGTGCCAATCAAGCGGGCTGCTTTATCTTGGATGGTGTCGAGCTTCTTGAGTGTTGTTGGAGCTGCACTCATCCAAGCAAGTGGAGAGTATTCCATCACCATCGCCGAATCCCCCACCATCAACATCCTGGGGGTCACCATTGACCAGAAACTTAACTGGACCAGCCATATAAATACTGTGGCTACGAGAGCAGGTCAGAGGCTGGGTATTCGGTGGCGAGTGACTCACCTCCTGACTCCCCAAAGCCTTTCCACCATCTACAAGGCACAAGTCAGGAGTGTGATGGAATACTCTCCACTTGCTTGGATGAGTGCAGCTCCAACAACACTCAAGAAGCTCGACACCATCCAAGATAAAGCAGCCCGCTTGATTGGCACCCCATCCACCACCCTAAACATTCACTCCCTTCACCACCGGCGCACAGTGGCTGCAGTGTGTACCATCCACAGGATGCAATGCAGCAACTCGCCAAGGCTTCTTCGACAGCACCTCCCAAACCCGCAACCTCTACCACCTAGAAGGACAAGAGCAGCAGGCACATGGGAACAACACCACCTGCACGTTCCCCTCCAAGTCACACACCATCCCGACTTGGAAATATATCGCCGTTCCTTCATCGTCGCTGGGTCAAAATCCTGGAACTCCCTTCCTAACAGCACTGTGGGAGAACCGTCACCACACGGATTGCAGCGGTTCAAGAAGGCGGCTCACCACCACCTTCTCGAGGGCAATTAGGGATGGGCAATAAATGCCGGCCTCGCCAGCGACGCCCACATCCCATGAACGAATAAAAAATATATATAATTCAGCTTCTACAACAGTATTTCATCTTCCATCTCTCTCCCCTCCCTCCACAGAACTTTCTTCATTTTGCCTTGCATACCTTCTCCCTGGCCTTCCCAGAGATGGAATGAGCCACAGCTCCAGCTTCCCACAGCCCAGTCCCTCAAAATTTGTTACATGATCTTCAAAATAACAAAAAGTGTAGATAAGGTAGAAATAAACAAGCTATTAATCTTCGACAACATGCATAGGACGGCAGATCACAAGTATAAAATTCACAAGCCTCGAGCAAGGTTAGAGACTAGAAAAAAAATTCCCACAGGAGGTGAAACAAACTCGTAGAAAAGGTTGTTGATTCGGGGCCAATTGGCACCTTTAAAGGGGAGATGGATTCATATATTGAGAAGTGGGGTGCAGGGTTATAGAGATATTTAACAACACTGCTTTTTATTTCAGAAGAGGTTAGGAAAGGAGATTAGTGTTCCTAAAGTAAGGGATCAGCAGGTAATGTGAGAGGGAGATCAATGATACATTAATTCTGAATGGAGCAGGCTTGATGGGCTGAATGGCCTTTTCTGATAATGACAGCCATCATGAGGCAGTCAGTGAATACAGGGGACATCCCATTGGATTGGTAACAAGTCAACCAATTTCAAGAAGGGTGATAAAACAAACCCAAATAACTGCAGACCCATTAGTAACTGGCAAAATAATGGAACTTATAAGGAATTCAAAACTGTGTTCCTAACATGAAAATAATGTACAAGAGACAGTTTCTAAAGGAGCAACCTCCTTGACTTTTTGAGGAAGTGACATCCTAAGCACATATGGGAAAACTCGATGATATAGAATACCTAGACTTCCAGGAAGCTTTTGATAAAATTCATATGAAAGGCTATTGCACTGCTTAAGGCAGCAGGTATCCAGGGTAAAATGTGGAGTTGGATAAGGAATTGACTGCAAGAAAGGAAGCAGCAGGTACTAATGAGAGTAGTGGGGGTATTTCAACCATGGCCCAAATTGGGAAAAATCTGTGGTGTGTTCAGAAAAGCAAGGAAGTTAGACCACATGACTGATTTATTCTCTGTAGCTGCTGGAATGCTGTATGTTTGCCAATCAGGTTACAACACTTGCACATCCAGTTGTCTTAATACTGCATGTACACACACACACACGAATAGGAAGATAAGCATTCATCATTTAGAACACTCCTATCAGGATCTATGATACATTTTAATATAACTCTTAACTTGTTAAGCCAATTTCATACTATTCTAGTATATATATTTATGTATGCACATACACTTTTTCTGGTAAATGATGCTTTATCCCCACAAGTCTACCACTTTGACATAACTTACAACAACTAAAGACTTATTTGTTGTTCGTAAATTAGAATTCCAGTTAATCTGTGTGTTGAAAAAAAACGCATTTAGAATTTATTCTTACAACCCAGTCTCAGTGCTCAGTCTGTACAGTATATTCATGTTATTACACTCTGGGGACATACATATCCAACAAAACATAGTGATCCACTGAAAAGACAGGCTGGAGATTTACCACAACAGGTTTGCATTACACTGACAGCAGAAACATTTTATTCTATGAAAAACCTCTTATCTGGAGCACAGTTCACAAGGAAAGGTGCACCAACTGATTTGACCAGACGTTAATTGCCGTTTGCCCTACAGCTTCTGTGCCTTGCTAACTGATAAGACAACTATCAAATCTGATACCTGACAACGAGAATGGACCTAATCGCACCCTATCAGATATTCTTATCACTGCTACAGGGTGTAATTTTAGGTCCTTTGCAGAATTATCTATGGCTTTTAAAGAGGTGAACTGAACACTGCCAACACTGATGCCCAGTGATGTTTTTCTTAACTGTAAGGCGGCTGTTATCATTACAAAAACATACTGTTCTTCCTAGTCATTTGGAAACGGTTTCCTTTCAGATACATTTTAAGTCAGCCTCTGCTGACTAATACTTGTTTTATAACTTTGGACTTACACAAATCATCTTATATTATTGTCAGTATTTTGGTTTACAGTAACGTTGCTTTTCTAAATCAAACACATTTTATTCTGAGTGTTTTTATTCCAAATGGACATTGTTTCATACCTGATTAAACCTTATCACAGCAAAGAGTACAACAGTGATCAAAGGCATGATCGAAAATGTAATTCGAGGGCTTAATAACAAAGTTTGAAGTCCTGGCATCGTACTGCCAACTATTTTGTAAATAGAAGAGCTCAGATTAAACACTCAAACGCAAGGGGGAAGAAATGTTATTTTATTAGCGAGACCTCTGACAACGAACAGATCATGGGTCAGGGACCTACACACTCCTATGTTCAAACATAGCTCTCATATGCACACATAGCTCTCACAAATAAAAAGGGAAAAAAATCCAAAAATGACAGAAATACTCAGCAGGTCGGTCAAAAGTCACTTTCTGGCTATCACAGAAAAATGGAAAGAATTACAGATCCACAAAACACCAACAAAATCCTGTAATCATGTCGTAAAATGGAATTTGTTTTCGTGGTCGTGCAAATGGATGGAATCATGAGAATGAGATTCGCAAAACGCCAAAAAAAATGGAGTAATTCCACGTAAAAAAATGGAATTTGACTTGTTCAGTCGCTAAACCAGTGACCCTGTTCAAGGATAAATTCATTTTTTATTAAACTAATAGGTAATGAAATATAAACCTCATGTGTCAGTTTGCTTTTCTCCTCCTCCTATTTGTTTTTTAAATACACTACTTGAACATCTATAAGGGAATTAGTTGTTCCATAAAAACTCAAAAAACGATATTCAAGCTGAGAATAGTTTATCATGTGACCCTAAGAAGCAGCTGTACATCCATTAAATGTTTGTTTAACTCTTACCCTGATCAACAAATAGAACATGCGCACAGTATAAATAATATGATGGGAACTGGATAATATGGGAACTGGATAAGTACTTGAAACAAAAAAATGTGCAGGGCTACGGAGATGGCGCGGGGCAGTGGGACTAGCTGGATTGCTTGTGCATAGAGCCGGCACGGACTCGATGGGCCAAATGGCCTTCTTCCGTGCTGTAACCTTCTATGATTGGCTCTTCCATCTTAATAGCTCAGGAGTGTCCTCCACTCTGATGCCATATTGTTTATATCACACCTGATTTCCAAAAATTACAAATACAGCCTGATTTTCAGCTATAGCGTACTAATTTTACATTTTTTAACTGATTTTTGAAGTTGTTGGATACACATGGTTGATAATGCTGGCACTTTAGGCACACTGGAGGAGATTTTCAGACTTCCTGCCTGGCACAAACGGGACGGAAGTGCCTCGAAAAGGGTGGGGTATGATTTACCGCCCCATTCCCATTGAAGGTGTGGCCTAAGAACATAAGAAATAGGAGCAGAAGTAGGCCATACGGCCCCTCGAGCCTGCTCCGCCATTCAATAAGATCTTGGCTGATCTTCTACCTCTTTCCTGCCCTACTTCTATATCCCTTGATTCCCTTAGTGTCCAAAAACCTATTGATCTCAGTCTTGAATATACTGAATGACTGAGCATCCACAGCCCTCTGAGGTAGAGAATGAGTGAAGAAATGTTTTCTCATCTCGGTCCAAAATGGCCAACCCCTTATCTTGAGACTATGATGTCTAGTTCTAGACTCTCCAGCTAGGGGAACCAGCCTCTCAGCATCTAACCTGTCAAGCCCTCTAAGAATTTTATACGTTTCAATGAAATCACCAAGAAATTAGTTGATGCCACTTCTGTTTTACAGGGGTAAAACGGCCGCTTAAGCGTCCAATATGGCGGGCGGCATACATGCACACATTCTGGGCCGGAAGCATACTCCCGGCATAGTCCCTTCCCCAGTCCGACCTATTTCCAGGCCTGGAGGCCAGCCAGGCAACCTGGTATTACGGCGATATCATCGGAAGACATTGGGTTCGCTTCCACATGTATGCTGCCTCTCCACCACCTGTCTCAGTGCTTTGCTGCAGCCACTATTTGATATAACTCCAGCGGCCTTGTCACTGCTCACTGTATCAGGAAACACTGATGGCACTTTGAGGGAAAGAAGGACTTTCTGACTGTACAAGTGATCAACAATGGATTTTTCTGACAGGTTTCCAATCAGCATTGGAATTCACACATTAACATTTCTGGCTGAGGAGATAATTGCATATAGTGCAAGTAAAATTTTGGCTTTTCCCCAATACTTTTGCAATAAACAGAGTCGCTTATGAACCAAGACAATTACTTTCTATATACTGAGCATGGACTAGTGTGCCCAGATTTAACAATTAACCCCTAATTGCAGTAATTTCCTCACTGGAGATGGGATGCTCACCATATTTTACTGTCTCTCCCGAAGGGCGAAGACACCATAATATCAGACTAATGTGTTTAGGTTAAAGCTATCTGGTCAGATTTACTTACAAGTTGAATAATGCACAGAAGCAGTAAGACACAAGATACTGAGAGTGCAATAATTAGACTTAAATTATACATTAACTGTTTCAAATCAAAACCCTTGTAGTTCCATTTCAGTACAACAACATGATGCATTTATATAGCGCCTTTAACATAGTAAAACATCCCAAGGCACTTCACAGGAGCAATTTTCAAACAAAATTTGACACCGAGCCACATAAGGAGATATTAGGACAGGTGACCAAAAGCTTAGTCAAAGAGGTAGGTTTTAAGGAGTGTCTTAAAGGAGGAGAAAGAGGTAGAGAGACGGAGAGGATCAGTGAGGGAGTTCCAGAGCTTAGGGCCGAGGCAGCTGAAGGCACGGCCACCAATGGTGGAGCGATTAAAATCAGGGATGCACAAGGGGCAACAATTGGAGGAGCGCAGAGATTTCAGAGGGTTGTAGGGCTGCAGGAAGTTACAGAGAGAGGGAGGGGCGAGGTCATGGAGGGATTTGAAAACAAGGATGAGAATTTTAAAATTGAAACGGTCCCCGAACACACGTTCCCCTCCAAGTCACACACCATCCTGACATGGAAATATATCACCGTTCCTTCATCGTCGCTGGGTCAAAATCCTGGAACTCCCTTCCTAACAGCATTGTGGGAGAACCTTCACCACACGGACTGCAGCGGTTCAAGAAGGAGGCTCACCACCACCTTCTCAAGGGCAATTAGGGATCGGCAATAAATGCTGGCCTCGCCAGCGAAGCCCACATCCCATGAATGAAAAAAAAAGGAACAGGAGCCAATGCAGGTCAGCGAGCACAGGGGTGATGGGTGAACGGGACTTGGTGCGAGTTAGGATAAGGGCAGTAGATCTCTGGATGAGCTCAAGTTTATGGAAGATGGAAGACTGTATGCCAGCCAGGAGAACACTGGAATAGTCCAGTCTAGAGGTAAAAAAGGCATGGATGGGGGGTTTCAGCAGCAGATGAGCTGAGGCAGGGGCGAAGACGGGCGATGTTACAGAGGTGGAAGTAGGCAGTCTTGGTGATGGAGAGGATATGTGGTTGAAAGCTCATTGCAGGGTCAAATAGGATGCCATGGTTGTGAACGGTCTGGTTTAGCATTAGATGGTGGCCAGGGAGAGAGATGGAGTTTGTGGTGGGGACTGAAGACAATGGCTTCAGTCTTCACCATAATTAGTTGGAAGAAATTTTTGCACATCCAATACTGTATGTTGGACAAGCAGTGTGACAAATGAGAGACAGCGGAAGGGTCGAGTGAGGTGATTTGTGAGTTAGAGCTGGACGTCGTCAGCTTACATGTGGAATCTGACATCGTGTTTTCGGATGATGTCGCTGAGGGGCAGCATGTAGATGAGAAATAGGAGGGGCCAAGAATAATTCCTTGGCGGACTCGAGGTAACAGTACGAGATTGGGAAGAGAAGCCATTGCAGGTGATTCTCTGGCTACGGATGGATAGATAAGAATGGAACCAGGCAAGCGCAGTCCCACCCAGCTGGACGACGGAGGAGAGGCACTGGAGGAGGATGGGGTGTGGTCAACCGTGTCAAAGGGTGAATACAGGTCGAGAAGGATGAGGAGGGATAATTTACCATCATTACAGTCACATAGGATGTCATTTGTGACTTTGATAAGGGCCTTTTCATTACTGTGGTAGGGGCAGAAACCTGATTGGGGGGATTCAAACATGGAGTTGCGGGAAAGATGGGCACGGATTTGGAAGGCGACAACACGTTGAAGGACTTGAGAGGAAAGGGAGGTTGGAGATGGCACAATAGTTTGCAAAGACTGAGGGATTAAGAGTAGGTTTTTTTTGAGGAGGGGGGTGATGATGGCAGTTTTGAAGGGGAGGGGACAGTACCTGAGAAGAAGGAACAGTTCACAATATCAGCTAACATGGGAGCCTGGAAGGGAAGTTGGGTGGTCAGCAGTTTGGTGGGAATAGGGTCAAGGGAGAAGAAACTGGTCTGATGGTCAAGATGAGCTTGGAGAGGGCATGAAGGGAGATAGGAGAGAAACTAGATAAAAATGCGAGTTCTGGGCTAGGGCAGGGGGGAACCTTAGGGGTTTGGCATGGTGGGCTAGGGGAAGGGAGGAAAGCGACAGAGGCAGCTGAATGAATGGTCTCAATCTTAGTGACAAAGAAGTCCATGAGCTCCTCGCACTTTTTATTGGAGGTGAGGGTGGAGGGGGCAGGGGAGAGGGGTTTAAGAAGACGGTTTGTAGTGGCGAAGAGAAGCTGGGGTTATCTTTGCATTTCAGGATGATCCTGGAATAATGAGTAGTTTTGACAGAGGAGAGCAGGACCTGATAGTGCTTTATGTGATTCAGCCAGATCTGCTGATGAATGGCTAAATCAGTTGTCCGCCATAAACGTTCAAGTCTGTGTCCCTTGGACTTAAGGGAGCAGTGATGAGGGCCGTACCAGGAGGAACAACCAGGTTGAGAGTGAGTAATGGTTTTAATGGGGACAAGGGCATCAAAGGTGGAGGTGAGGGTGTGATTGAACAGATCAGTAGCTGCAGAACTGCCGTGGTGAATGGAGGGCCAAAGGCTAGATCGTTGGAAATTTGGAAGTGCAGCTGTAAGTGACTTGGGGGAGTTTTTTCAGGGGTGGACACAGAAGGAAGTGGGGTTGGAAGGGGGAAGGGGGATATTGGTGGAGAGGGTTACAAGAAAGTGATCAGACATGGCCTTATCCTTGATTGACACGAAGGGAGAAGATTGCACTTGAGATGGCAAGGTCGAGGGGGTGGGCGTGAATATGGATAGGGGAGTTTATATGGAGGGAGAGATTAAGGGTGGATAGAAGGGCAGTGAACTCAGAGGAGAGAGAGCATGATGAGTTGAGGTGGAGGTTGAAATCACCGAGGATGAGAAGTCACTCAGTACAGGGGCTGAGGGAGGAAAGCAATGAAGATATCTCGGTGAGAAACTTGGTATGGTACTTGGGTGAGCGAGCAGTAGAAAGCGAGGATTTTAAAGGAGGTGAGAGAGGTGGAACAAGGTGAGATGCTCAAAGGAGCAGAAAGTGCCAGAGGAGTAGGGGGACAGACCAAGGTGTGATTTGGTGATAAGGGCCACACCGCCACCACGGCGGTCTGGGCGGGGCAAGTGGTGGAAGATATCGCCAGGCAGGGAAGCTTCATTAAGAGGAAGGTATCATCACCCATCAGCCAGGTTTCTGTCAAGGCCATGATGTCAATGCAATCATCCACAATAAGCTCATGGATGGCAAGGGCCTTGTTCACAAGTGAATGGACATTCTGGAGAGAGATGCAGAGAGGGGCGGTGATAGCTGATCCACTGGCAGAGTCCAAAGGGTCAGCGCTGGGAGGAGTGAGTGGGACGGGAAGGAGATTGGCAAGATTAGCCCCCAGGTGGGCGCGCTGGGCAGGAAAGTCGATGAGAGAGTAGGATGGGGCAGTTGGTGTGGCTGCTCATAAGGAGGCAGTGGCGAGTGCCTCGATGGGCCCTTCGGAGGATGCCAAGCGAGGCATAAAGGGAAGCTGTAGGTTTATCTAAGAGGGAGTCAAGCCTGGGACGGCGGCAGAAGAGTAGGAAGGCCGAGGAGTGCTGAAGGATTGGAGTAGGGATTTGGGGGGGCAGAGTACACGAGAGGGGAGAAATAAAAGGAGATGTGACAATAGAAAAGAGGGGCCTTGGAGGGGTAAAGAGAAAGAAAAAAAGGTGGAAAAAGGGGAAATAGAAGTGAAGGGCTTGGGTCCAGAGCGGCAGCCAAAACCCGCAGTAGTTTCTAAACAGCAGTTTTGGATGGAAATTATGTGGGAGCCCATCTCAGCTCCCTCAAATGTAGAGGCACTGCCAAGATGGGAATTGGGGACCACAAAAATGTCCCTGAGTTATGCGGATGTCCTCTCTTTGATATAAAAGCTGGCCCAAACAATTTCTTCCCCAGTGTCGTACCATTACAAATAAATATTGTTTTAATACAGGTGAATAGGACGTGAACAGTAGTTTCCTGGTCATTTAATTGTCAACTTGTTTTTTACATCTGGCAGCAAATGAAGCCACAAACTGGTCAGGGTGGGTAAACTAAAGTCAGCATTCAGAAAGATTCGAATGATCTATTCCAATGTGTGTCCATCCGTGCATCTCACATCACAAATATGCTGTTCCAATCTCCAAAGCAACTTTGACTTAATTGGTTTCGGAACAAAAGCATTGGTTGTTTTCCCATAAACACTTCTTAAATTTGGTACAGTAAGACTTTTCTATTTTAATTTTTAAATATTTTGAAAATTATATGAGATTGACAGAAATTTCCTGATTGACATATGAATGTTTATGATTACAGATGACCTCTTCATCCGTTGCATAACCGAACTGTAAACGTGGCATAAAGACAACAAGCAATGTGAAGTTTAACAGGAACAAACAAAAAAAATTGCAATGGTGAACTAAATAGTTTAAGGAAAGATTTTCTTTGCCTTCAAATCTCCGATCAGAAAGAGCAATTCAGCACATTTATGCTAATTAGTCTAAATCAGATAAAATAGTCTCTTACTGTATCTCTTTGGTCCATCTTCCAAACAGAATGAAAGTGTTAACGTTGCATCATCTTCGAAAAACTCTGTAGCAAAGGCGTCCCACCACAGGTTGTCACTATCCTGTGGGCAAAGAATTTTCCAAAAGGAAACAATCAGTACTGACTGTCCAAGTGAATTAGCTGTAACACAAAACTACATACAGAATAAGCTCACTCTGAAAATTAGTCATTTTGAAAAGTAAAGACAAGCACTATATTTTGCCCCATTTGAGATAATGGGGTAAATGTTTGTCTTCACCGCACGGGTGGTAATCTGGCGAAGCAGATCTCCCGCTCATTATAGAACCTGTCAAATTTTCATTTCATCAATGGAATGAAAATCGAGCGGGTTCTGTAATGGGCGGCGATCCGCTCCACCCGATTACCATCCATGTGGTGAAGACGAACATTTATCCTCTCTTTAGGTCTCCCAAATCATTCACTATTCCTCAATAGAGGTGGTGTTAATTCTGCACCTCTCCCAGTGGCAGTGGTACGGGCGAGATCAGGAGCTCAGTGTGGAGAACTGCAGCTGTGAAGACACTTCAGGAAGAAGGAAACAATGTTGTTAGTAACCTAAAGGCAAAGCTACAAATAATAACAATGATAATTTTTTTTAAAAGGCTAGAAACAGTGTTCATCTCTCTAGTTGGAGGCTGAATTAAAGTCCATTCTCTACATTTGATTTAGGTTTACCCTAGGGGACAAGTTTACCAGCATACAGATAAATCTGAAGCAAGCTCATGGATATCTTCTGGAGCAATGAAGTAAGTGTACTACTAAGTAGTGAAGGGAAGAAGAACAGAAGAAAAAAACTGAAGTGTTAAGAAAAACAATAACCAATGCTACAAAGTATACAGTATGAAATTTTACACACTAATAATTTGAAAAGGTTCTCCTAGATGGACGCAGCCACAAAACACTCAAGGAGCTCGACACAACCTAGGACAAAATGGTGCGCTTGACTGGTACCCCTGCCACTGGACTAAATATGCACCATCGGTTCACTGTGGTTGCAGTACATACAATCTACAGGATGTACCGCAGCAACTTACCAAGCTTACTTTGATAGCACTTCCCTCCCTCCATGACCTCTACCACCGAGGAGAAGAGCAGCAACGTTGTGGAAATGCCATCACTTCCAAGTTCCCCTCCCAAGCCACACATCAGCCTGACTTGCACATACTTTCCATTCCTTCATCATCGCTGGGTCCATATCCTGGTATTTCTTACCTAACACCATTATTGGAGCACCATCACCACAAGGACTGCAGCAGTTCACGAGAAGGTCCACCATGACCTTCTCAGGGCAACTAGGGATGGGCAGTAAATACAGTCTTACCAGCATCCCAGAACAAATATTTTAAAAATTGTAATTGCTATAAAATTTCAACTTAATTCTCCATTTTATTTACAAGTCCCACTATCTAATAATTATTCCAGCGCCAATGACACTCTCATCAACTTTTTAAGTGTGGAATTTCATAATAATGTGGAGAAGTACAACATCTATAATAGATTGAAGATCTTACGTTTGTGCCCACTTCCTATTGTCAAGTTTTGTCATACTAATGCCTCACCTTTTTCCCTTTCTAAATTCCTATGTCCACATTTATAATGGAAGGTAAACTTGTCACGTTGCAATTACACCCTTTTGCCAAAGCAAGCGCTGTTGGACATCAGTTTCACTCCTCCCAGCTTCTCAGCCTGTAATGTGGAGAAATAACTTTCGAAATCTTATTTCTGCGTGTCCTGGTCCAATTATCCCCCACACTCCAACCCCAACGCATCTGAAGGCTACACCTGGTCTAGTAATTGACAAATTATTGGAATCCATATGATCTCATCTACAAACATGGCCATGTCTTCATGAAAAGTTTGGAAACTTTGTACGGCATGATTTTCTACATTTAGCAACATGCTGGGTTTTATTGATTAAATACTTTTTTACAAATAGTATTGAACTGTGTCCCTAATATCCACTTTGTCTTTTTCCTTTTAGAGAAAGTATATAAATGTCTATGTTCATCAGAGTGATGGATTTCTGGGGAATGAAGCTTATTATATATTGGACCCTCACAGCTGTTGGAAAGGAGCCTTTTGTTCCAATGTTTTGGGCTGGATTGAAATCCAAATCCCAGTGATGAAGTAATAATACAAAAATCCTACGAAGCTATCCAGCTTCCAAAAGATCACTCTTGTTTGGCTCCCACCAGACTCTGCACCGTATCCCCCAACTCCACACCGCTCTCTAGCTGCTTGCACAGGCTGAACCCAATAGTGTGCAACCTCGGTGTCCTGTTAGATTCTGAGCTGAGCTTCGAATCCCATATCCATCAGCAAGAATGCTTACTTCCACTTCTGCATCACGCACCTCTGCCCTCATCTCACACCCACTGCTGCTGAAATTTTCATCTATGCTTCTGTTTCCACCAGATTCAACTTCTTCTACAGACAAGCTCCACCCTACATAACCTGAGTCCCATCACCCCTGTCCTCACTGCGTCCACTGAATTTCCACACTCCAACTCAATGAATCAAAATCCTTGTCATGGTTAACAAATTCTTTGGCAGCCTTGCCTCACTACTAACTTTAGATCCTCTTCCAGACTTACATCTCGGCCCATGCCCTTTGGTCCTCTGACTATGGTCTCTTGTACATGCAGTCTGATGACACTGTTCTACAATCAATTGTAGAGCCTTCAATCATTTTGCCCTACTCTCTCCCTGCCTTTAAATGCCTTCTCACAACCCATCACGTGGATCATACTTTCAATCTCCTTGCCTAACAGTTCTTGTCTATGAAGCACCTTGGGACACTTAAGTATGTTAAAGGTGTTATATAAATGTAACTTGTTGGATTTTTTTCCCTGAAAAAGTGAATTATATATCAATGCTAGGAACAATTGCTAGTCTACTGTGTCGTGTATTTATGTTGTGCTGAAGTTTCCCTTAAAGATGCCAAGTGAGATGGTTGGATGATGTCATGCTGATACTGTACAGTGCCCTAGTCAGATCAAACCTTGAACACTGTGTTCAGTTTATGCCAGCAATACACAAGGGAATCATTCAAGCCATGGAGATGGCACATAGCAGAGTCACATGGCTGATCTGTGGAATCAAAGGATTGAATAGGGAAGAGTGGAGAGCTCTGGCTTTTTGAAAGGAAGCAACTGAGAGGGGATATTATTGAATTAAGTATAAGAATTAAATGGTTTGAAAATAAGAGCACAATGTCAAGGTACTGGGACAAGGTGCTATAGACTAAAAGTAGTAAAAGAATAATTTCATACAAAGGACCTGGATAAATCCTGATAAGCATCACTGAACTTGGGTATCTAGAACATCAAGATGGTTGCCACAATTCAAGCTGAGCTGTGTCAATCCTTCCACCACACTGAAGGCAGATGTCCATCAAACAGCTGATGAGGAAACTGAGACTTGGGGTGACATCTACTGAAAGGTGTTACCTGGAGGCCAAATATGAAACCCACGCACTCAGATATCCAGGGTTTTGTACCTGCCATGATTAGGCCGTAGAGTGAGAAGCAGTCACAGCAGAAGACCTGCACCTCCAACTAGTGAAAGACATTGTGAAGAGGGTGACTATCCGAGTGCCCCGGAGGGGAAGACAGCCTCATGGAGGGCATGCCTCTCTGCCATACAGCTGCTTCCTCAATGATAGCCACTGACATGAAGAACAACATTTCTGTGGTCAGGTAACACCTAAACATTCATTGAGTGCAAACTCTTTCTTTACATGGAGGGCATGGGGTTTATATGATGCCCTCCTGGTTACCATGTGTGACTCCTTGGATTCAAGGAAAGCCTGCCACCCAGTGAAAGCTATGTGTCCTGTCCAACTAATGTCTCATTTCTATTGGAGAAATATGATGGTGTTGGCCCTTGCAAACATAGTGATTGTCACTTCCCTGATACATGTGTGTGTTGCAGTCTGCCTGTTGTGGCAGATGTTTCCGGATATGGCTTGGAAGGATCCTGTAACACGACAGCTTCATGATGTGGTAACCTTCACATTTTTTTTAAAAAAGGAAGAGCTGGCCCTGATCCACATGTTGTGTGCTGGTCATTGTGGAGAAAATGGCTAAGCCTGTCTTGTGCGGAGCAGGCAGCACAGTCAGGTCTCCTCTATGCATCCAGATGCAGGCCCCAGGATAGTGACAGGCAAGGTCAAAACACCTCGGCGTCTTTGCATCTCCATTTGTTGATCCTGTACAAATTTTTCTTCCTCATCTCAAGTACACAGCACATTTGCAACTCTCAAAGGAATACCCACCCTCATGTTAAAGCCAATAACAATGAAAAATAATGAAGAAAATGGTAGAAAAGAAAAGCAAAATAGAGGCTTACCCAGCAAAACCAACTAATGCATGGAGAAAAGTGCAAGAAAAGCCATATGAAAGCACATTAAAAACACAACAAAAATTTGCCTTCTCCCTATAAGAACAGGTCCTGGTACTCCTCTGAATTCAAGGATGTAAAATTCAGATATCAACCAGCATGCATTGAGTTTACATATTAAAATGAGGTAACGTATGTTAATACTGCAGCCTCATTATTCACCTACAAATTACCCCTTGGAAAATTGGGCATCCTACAGGTCTATTACATGATGTTAGGCACTCAAATTCTGACCAATCCTGTAAGGCCCCTTACCACCAGCAAGGCCGTGCAAAACTAATCCTTATGAATAAATGACCACATCTGCAAATATAAGGAAGCATATCCAGGTTGGTTGATGACATTAAGCTCGGAACAGTAAACTTAAAGAAATCAGAAAATTGCACAACACAGATTAATCGAATGGACGGAACAATGGCAGATGTGGTTTAACATAAAGTGCGAGGTAGGACATTTTGGATGCAAAAATGGCAGATGGGACTACAAACTAAATGGGGAAGCACTCGCAGTAGAAGAACAAAGTGAGCTATGGATCCAGGTACATAAGTCATTATGAGCTAGTTCACAAATACATAAGTGATCAAAAAGGCTAATGGGAAGTTGGATTTGATTGGATTGCAATTATCCAAAGTGCTGGTCAGGCCTCATTTAGATTAGTCGGCTCAGTTTTGGGTACCCCACTTTTGGAGGGATATACTTGCCTTGCAGTGAGTCCAGTGACGGTTCATCATGATGATAACTGAGAAGGGACTGAGCTATGATGGGAAACTGGATAAACTTGGATTATATTCTCTGAAGATTAAAGGCATAATTTGATCAACGTAAAATCATGAAGGGAACTAGCAGATTAGATAGAGAACAACTCTTTCCTCCAGTAGGGGAAACTAGAACAAGGGGACATAAGCCCCGATTTTAACTCCTGGGCCTCGCTTGTATGCCCCGATAATGACACCCACCCCGCCCAAAGCCTACGGGAATGATGTCACTGCCAGGAGGCCAGTGTCAAGATTCATGCCGGGGGAATGGGGGGGGGGGGGGGGGGGGGAGTGGGTCCTTGGCAAGGTAACTAAGGAGCTGGGGGAGATCAGGAAGTCCGAGATCAGGGAGAGGGGGAGACTTAGTCAGGCCTGAAGTTAAAATGGTATGTGCATGCCTATGACATCATTGGGACGTGACTTTGCCATTGACGTTAGACCCCCGTCCTTTAGCCTTTCTGTGCCTGAATTCAGATAAGTTAAAATGGTGGGGGTCGGGAATGTGGCGCAACCCCCCCCCCGCCCCCACAACCACTATCTTAGCGCCTGCCTGGTGGGCTAGGTTAAAATCGACCCTATAATCTTAGAATTGAGGCTAAGCAATTTAAAAGTGGATTTAGGAAAAATGTCTTCCTACAAGATGGAGCAACGATGTGGCACACTGCCTCAGATCGAGAAAAGTAGGTAATCAGGCTTAAAAAGATTTGAGCTAACAAAATAGCACAGTATGCGCAATAAGCCAAATAGTCTATTCCTGTTCCTCTAATATGATAAGAGTTACTACCTCTAATGGCTGTATTTGTGACATTGTCTGCTCATCATTGTGGGGGTACATCAGCACTTTGAATTGGAACTCCTGCCTATTTCAGCCAACCAGTTTCAGCATCAAGCAAAGGCACCTGCAGAGTCACCCTCTCTCCCTCTGCTGGGCTGAGAATGGTCATTTCACACCCTTATGGTCTCCAGATAGATGAAACTTTCATCCGATCAATCTGGGCTATTTTCAAATCCAGATCCCAGACATAAAAGACCAGTGTCTAATCCACTGTATGGCCCAGTCCCTAAGAAATATTCTATGTCACTCTTGTTTTTGAATCGTGCCTACAGTACTGGAAAAGTAATATCAACAGCACACTCCTACCAAATTTACCTAGTGATCCATTATAGGCATTCAACTCTCTCTTTTCAAATCTGTAAAAACAGTACACCTGAGAAATTATGGAATCTTTAGAGCTCCATAAGATAAAATTCAACTGATGTAATTTTACTGAGCTAACAGACTGCATGAACTACCTAAATCAATGTCTCAGTGAAATCAATTTCTATTTGACAATCTACAACCACAGCTGCAGTACAAAACATGCCTATTGTCAAACTTTTTTTTAAATAATTTGTTTTATTAACATGCACTAAAATACACAAACTGCTGTATCTCTTGTCGTCAAAAAAGGAATGAGTGTTTGTGCTGTCCCCTTACGAATGGTGCATGAAACATTTAATTTGGTGGCTTAAATCAAGCAATGTTTTTTGGTATTGGTAACATATGGAATTTTCACTTATTGTACAGTTCTGGTGAGTCCACAAAACATATCCGCACACAACTGCAACCACATTTTTTAATAGCACTATCACAAACTTTGATTGTGTGCACAGTACCATATACATATTTTGTGGAGGCATGCCAGTTCCTGGCACAGCCTTATGATACAGCTTGACCAACACTGATACACGGGTTGCTTAGGTTGCTTATGACATAATGAGACCTGAACCATCTATGGGGCATTTTCATTGTATAATTACTTCTGAATTACTTTAATTGGAAAATCATACAGCACAGAAGGAGGCCATTCCGCCCATCGTGCCTGTGCCGGTTCTCTAGGAGCTATCCAATTAGTCCCACTCTCCTGCCCTTTCCCCAAAGGCCTTCAAATTTTTCCTTTTTAAGTAGAGATCAAATTTCCATTTGAAAGTTACCATTGAATCTGCTTCCACCATCCTTTCAGGCAGTGCATTCCAGATCATAACTCGATGAGTTAAAAAATTTCTCCTCATCTCCTCCTGGCTTTTTAGCCCATTAGTTTAAATCTGTGGCCTCTGGTTACCGACCGGCCTGCCAGTGGAAACAGTTTCTCTCTATTTACTCAATCAAAACTCCTCATAGTTTTGAACATCTATTAAATCTCCCCCTTTCTCTGTTGTAAGGAGAACAATCCCTGGTTCTCTAGTCTCTCCACATAACTGTAGTCCCTCATCACTGTTACTATTTTGGTAAATCTCCTCTGTACCTTCCCCAAGGCCTTGAAGTCCTTTCCAAGGTGCCCAGAATTGAACACTCCAGCTGAGGGCTAACCAGTGATTTATAAAGGTTTAGCAGAACTTCCTTGCTTTTGTACTCTATGCCTCTATTTATAAATGATGTGGAGATGCCAGTGATGGACTGGGGTTGACAATTGTAAACAATTTTACAACACCAAGTTATAGTCCAACAAATATATTTTAAATTCCACAAGCTTTCGGAGGCTTCCTCCTTCGTCAGGTGAACGGTGTATTTATAAAGTCAAGGATCCCGTTTGCTTTTTTAACAGCTTTATCAACTTGTCCTGCCACCTTCAAAGATTTGTGTACGTGAACCCCCAGATATCTCTGTTCCTACACCCACTTTAGCATTGTACCATTTATTTTATATTGCCTCTCCTCAATTTCCCTTCCAACATGCATCACTTCACACTTCTCTGCATTAAATTTAATCTGCCCATTTCACCAGTCTGTCTGTGTCCTCCTGAAGTCTGCCACTATCCTCCTCACTGTTTACAACATTTCCAAGCTTTGTGTCATCTGAAAACTTTGAAATTGTGCCCACTATAGCCAAGGAAGTGTTTTTACCTCAATACAATTAGGTTTTGAAAATCAATACTTTGGTGAAAATAGACAGTTCACTTTAATACATCGAATGAGAAAAGATGATCTATAAAATGCTATTGGCAAGTCTCAATTATCAATCTGATTTTGAATGAAAGGAAAGGGCACCCAGTACAGAATATATCCTGGAAAATACGGTGCCAAGGAGTGTTGCAAAACTAGTCCATGCCTCTGATCAGCAACACAGATAAGCACTCAACCTCAGCCCTATCGCATTAGACAAGAAGCTAGGCACCTCCCATAGGAAGAGAAGGAAAATATTTCCCAATAGCCAGCTCAGAGTGGCACTGGCTCATTCGACTGCTCTCATCCAGAATCCCTGCAGAGAGCAGAGGAGCTGGGCAGAAAAGAATAATGTTATAGATTGTCTCTACTTTACAAAGAAATACATGCAATAAATTTACACACCGAAAATTAAACTTTTTACTAGTATATTTTATCACATTACTCACAATAGTCACGATGACGCTATACAATGCAAGTGTACCAGGTCACAATATTTTGCTTCTCCTTCGGTGGCCAGGGCAACACGACTTCTATCCATTCAGTTAGCTGCCGTAATTCTTTAATTAACTTAATTTATTCCATTCTTTGAGTACTATTGACAGCTTTATAGCCCAGTAACGAGATAATTAACTACAGTAACACTAAAAATGATGTCACCACAGCAGAATGGTGACTGGCTTTCCACATTCCTTCACCCCCGAGAAAGACCTTCAAGGCTCTTCTCACGCTCAAGGATCAACACTCCTACCACAGCTAGTGGTGCAATATCCAATGTGTTAATTCATTTATCTGAGAGTGCTGCACTTCAAGGAATATTGGATGTGTAAATTTAAATATTCAGGGACTGAAATAGCTAACACTGAAGGAAACTATATTTTGTTTCAAATCACTACATTGGCACAAGATGACTGCCAAAGATTTGAAAAATTCTAAACAATTCATCATTGGCCTTCAGGTATATTTTTCCATTATAATCCCAGCCAGGGCTCCAAATTCTATCTTTTGATAACATACTACAGCAAAAACAGAAAGTAAAACACATAAAAGTAAGCCTCATTCATAATTTTTTCAAATAATGCACTCCATAAACTACTGAACAAGGAACCAGTGCTCCTTGTGAAAATGGATTTAGGTTGATTTGCGATTTTATATTCAGTGTATGCATCAAACATGGCTGCAGCGAACCTGTTGAAAGGATATTTATCAGTGTCAGTCGATGATCGGCACTTGCTGCGGCCTCAACCTTATTCAATTACACAGCTCTTGAAGAGGTCCTACATCAAGCCAACTAGCATGAAAGTCCACTTGATGACACCTGATAAACTGATATTGATTTTCACATATCACCCTTGTCAAAATAATTCATAGGTATGTCAGGGCACTTTGTACAAAAGATCACAGGAAAGCAGCCTCTAGGATTTATGAAAAGAATCCATGAGCTTTGATATGCACTGCAGTAAATAAGCAACAATCACCAGGTACAGTCAATTCATAATCCAGTAACAATGGAAATGGTGAATAAATGATGGTAAATGCTGCAGCCGACCCTGACATCAATACAGGAAAGTTTTTTCATAATTCACTTGGGCAGATGTTGGCCCTGTTGGATGTAAAAAAATTTACAGTGCTCAAGAAGTATTACATAGTAATCTGTTATCCCAGCTAAAATGTCACCACTTCAGTGTTTACAAGAATTATATTGACTTAAATTGTACAGCCTTTCCAGACAATCCTTCATGTATCCATATGTCTTTGTAAGGCAATGCAACTTTAATTCCAAAGGACAGAACATTCTCAGAGCAATCTCATTGCTTATACCTTACAGTGTCACTGAATTTTTACAAACCTAAATCTGTAAAGTGCACGATACTAAAACATTAGAAAAGCTGAAAGCTTATAGCGCATCACCCTCTCCCCATACAATGACTAGCAGAAGTAGTGCAAAAGGCATCCTGCTCAAAGTCAGGGATGCATGATATTCATCAGCACACCCATGCAACTTGCTTTCAGTGGAAATGGATAATAGCGAAGTCACATCTGCGACATGAATACTAAAGCAACAACTCATCTTGCACTATTGTGCATGGGACTGGAAATTTTTGACTGTTGGACATTTGAAAATGCTCCATGTGGGGGAATGACTGGCCCCGTGTTTCATTCCTCAGGGCAAATCACTCTTCTTTCCCCCCCCTATCGTTGTGCTTCCTCTCACAGACCTGAGTCTGGTTTCAGAGTTTTGACTTTGGATCTCCTATTTGCCAACGACCTTCCACCTTATACAATGTAGGCTGCTGGTTGATCATCTAAGTTCTTGGATAGTTCCTTTGGTGAGTTGGTCACCTTAACCCTATTTTAGGTCAACTTAGTCTTACACCAAGGGCCTCAATTATGTTGGATCAATTTAGTCAGTGTCATTGGTGCATCTTCTCCCAGTACTTCACATTGTGTAGCTTGCTATTCACTTGTTACAATTTACCACAAATCAAAGCAAAACAAACAATAGTTTACTACAAAATGTAAACACACTATGTACCAATTTCTTCTGTGCACTAGGTGTGGTGAAATCATAAAACGTATTTACCATTTCACTACACCTAGCACACAGAGGAAACTTCCCCCATTAATGTTAACATACTGTGGCAACAACACAAAAAGGTTAAGGAAAGCACTGATTAATTGTTCAATAAATGTTTACTGAAATCTTAAAATCTCACAAACCACAGCAGATTGAGGAAGGTAATTCCACACTGTCACAGCTCAATTAAAAAACAACTTGCATTTATACTGCACCCTATCACGCCGAAATGTCTGAAATGAATTAATTTTGGAACACAGTGATTGTTCTTATATAGGCAAACACAAGAAAAGATGAATCATAAGTAGTGAGTTGACAAGCTTTCCACAGACAGCAGGCAAACAAACTGTTCCCAGGCTGCTGCCAATCTTGCTCAAGTGGCCAGTTGGAGGTGCACAAGGGCAGTTGGAAAGTGACTCTCCCTTGGATGTTCCTTTCCATATGGGGAAGCATTTTGCCTTTGCTCCACACTGCTAAGATCCCATCACTGCATGACCACATAAGATCTACCATGATGTTGCTCATGGCAAGTCAGCTATTAAGTCGTTGTAAAGGGAGTGCTGGGGTGTGAAATTGCATCTCTCCACCTAAAGGATTTGAAAAAAAATTGTAAGGGTTCTTTTAAGAGACACTGAAGTAAGGGCTTTGATTGCTTTCTGAAAATTAAGCAAATTGTGTTTTCCTTACCCACTGCAAGAAGGTAAATAAGTAAATTTGCTTTCCTCACATAGAACAGTGACATCAGTAAATAAATCTAGTGTGTAACACAGGAAGCAACTCTTTACTGTCCACTTGTTTAAGATCTGGGTTATTAATAGAGGGCAAAAAAAATAAAAGTATAAAACTAATTTGCACCTTTCCTTCTTTAACAAGTATCTGCAACAGTACTTTATGTTACTGAGATGCTCTGCTTAAATAAACATCTTTTAACTTAGAACTTTTATTCAAGACCTTCCCACAAATTTGAATTAGTGGTGCAATCTTTGCAGAATTTCCATTATTTATTAGTATTTTTTTCTACATGTTTTGAGTTCTGCGATAAATAAATGTAAATAAAATAAATACAGCTGCTTAACTATGCAATACACTGCAAGATATACATACTAAGCAATATCACATTTCATTGTGCAAAGTATCACTTGTCACACATGTTAACATGCTGAATTTATGATATAAGCAACCTATTTGATATAGTAACCGACATTGTTTATATCAGAGCTCTAATACTATTTGTAAGTCAGTGTGTGTAGTTGCGAGGGGAGCGGGGTGCTGGGATGTGGTAGTAAGGGAGGGCAGCACATCTTCAGTAATAGGATTGGGAAAGGAGGTTTGTGAGATATCCCCAAAGACAGGAAAATAAGTATTTTTTGAGTGTTGCCTGGAAAATCCCTCCTGCAGATAAATACCACAGTTACATCAATAAATCTGTTTATATGAACAATAGTTGTTTCGACTTAAAATAGACAATAAAAATAAAGTCAACTGTTGTAACCATTTGGAATACATCACAAAACAAAGATTACTTGGTGTGTGTGTGTCTCTTTCTCTAAAAATTAATAGCTTTCCCATCAAAATTTACATCAAAATGGTTCCAGGTCACGCATTACCTTGTTTTCAAATCTTATAGGGAACAGAAAAAGCCATAATGAGCTATAGTCTCTGTATCTTCACATTTTGAGTTGCACTGGACAGGTTACCTGCCCACATACTGACACCCGCTGGGAGCTTCCTCCACATTGCACATGCCTTGACTGCGGAATTGTAGGGATAGGTAGGTGTTTGTTTGGAATTGCACTTGTCCCTTTACCTGCCAGTTTTGCTCTGGGAAGACTATAAACTCAGAGAGGCATTGGACTCCAATGGGAAATGTTCTTCGACACATTGCATCCAGAAAAAATGCAATTCTATCATTATCATTTTTTTGGTAAATTGATTTTTAATGACTATTATGATACAAACCTTATTTTCAGAAGTAATTGCTTGGCTTAGTGGAGAATCCAAGAAGACAGTCAAAAGGATTTTAAAAATTTATTTGAAGCAATTTGATTGGCTCAGCTTATGTTCCTTGCTATTAGTAACTGTTGCTGACTGCAAGTTTTTTTTTAAATTGTGAATTTGCAGCTTTCTTCCCGAGTTGCTACATGTCATTTGTGCGTAGCTGCTGAATTTTGCTTTGTTGCTACTTTTCGAATGCAAAATTTGAGCCAATAAGGGGTTATGATGCACAAGCGGCATCTGAAGTGTGATGTGATTGACAGGAGATGCATGCAGTTGTACCATTTTTGGATTGATATGGATAAATATTGAAAGAAAAGGGACAAAGTATTTTCAGTCTGCCACACTGGTGACACTTCTATGTTCTTTAATATTGTATCTGCATTGACAATTTATTATGAACATTGGAGATGACAAAAATTCCCTTGCTTGTGGGATAAGAATGAAAAAAAGAAACTGCAAAGTATTTTTCACACAGTAACAACATTTTTAGTAAAACAGATTCAACCATACCAATTGTGCAAATTCAGGCTTCAGTTTATCTAACACAAAAAAAACTATCTTAAGTAGGATTTGATCACAATTAAATCTCACTGAATATTTTATATATTGTATAATACTGACAGCAAGAACATGTTTGTGCAGTACTTACATTTGTTAATAGGTGTCACTTACACATGTAACAAGAAAATCAGAAGCCAAAGACTAGTTGTTTTACACCATGATCGTCTTTAACATTCTACATTTATATCTTTTAGTGTTCTCTCAGGAATAGAATGGAACAAGGACATGGAAATAAGATTTAAAAGAGATATAGGACAGCGAGCATGAGAAATACAGGGTTGTGAGGCTGTGGAA
Source organism: Heptranchias perlo (assembly GCF_035084215.1). Lineage (NCBI taxonomy): Eukaryota > Metazoa > Chordata > Chondrichthyes > Hexanchiformes > Hexanchidae > Heptranchias > Heptranchias perlo. The sequence goes on along the minus strand of NC_090325.1, from coordinate 108,091,317 downwards.
TGTACTACCAGAGTTACTGATCGAAGCAGAGACTGTGGCAACATTTAAACATGGATGGTTGAAGGAAAGGGGAATAATGGAATATGGAAACTGAGCGGGCACATAGGATTAAGACTACTCCTCATGTGGAGGATAAACAACACGGACCAGTTGGGCTGAACGGCCTGATTCTGAGTTGTAATTTCTATGTAATTCTACGTATGATGGTGATGGGCTGCTTTCTTGAAACACCGCAGTCCTTGCTATGATAGTGCTCCCATGATCGCATTAGGTATGGAATTCCAGGATTCTGACCTAACAGCGATGAAGCAACAACAATATTGGGGTGAAATTGGACATGGTTGAACATGCAAAATAGGTGGAATTGCATTTGCCGCTTGTTACAAAACACGCTCGATATTCAGTTGTATTGAAGTCAATGGAAGTGAATGTCGAGCGGAGCATCTATCAGGTGACCGATGCCATAATGCCTGGATTGCGTACCTGTCCATGTTCAACTTCACCCCCCATATGTCTACGTCAGGATGGTGTGAGAGTTTAAGGGGAACCTAGAGGTGATGGTATTCTCAATGAAATTACTGCTCTTTTCCTTGTGACTGATAGAGGTTGCGGGGTTTGCTAATTCCCCCTCCTTTCACCATCCCCAACTCATGCACCTCCTGCAGTGAAGGAGGGGACATGTGACCACTGTCTCATCATTATGATTCTTACCTAGTACCCAGGACGCACATGGTGGATATGACTCTATCCAATTTTCCCTTCTCACCCAACCGTGGAGAGAAGCCAATGCAGCTGACATCATGAGCTTAGTGAAGTGAGGGATCAGATCTGTGACCCACCCATCCACTGCACTGTGTTCCAATATGCAGCACCACCACACCACTCAAGGAGGAGCAGATTTCAGAGGTTGGATTCAAACCCAGGCAAAAGAGGCAACAGGGCCTTAAGCTGAGCCACTGCATCATGTTCTCCCCTAACTGGGACAATGTTCCAACATGTGGAGATGCCGGTGATGGACTGGGGCGGACAAATGTAAGGAGTTACACAACACCAGGTTATAGTCCAATTACCTCCTGACGAAGGAGGTAAGCTCCGAAAGCTTGTGATTTAAAATAAAACTGGTGGACTATAACCTGGTGTTGTGCAAGTCCTTACAATGTTCCAACAGACAGACTTTAAAGGACTCTAAATTGCATTTCGAGTTTTAATTTTTTTTTCCTTTAGTCGAAGTGATGCACCACTAATGTAAATTGCATGTCCTAAACCGTTTAGCAAATACTCCTAATACATAGTGCATGGCATATTTGCTTATACTCTGCTATCTCCCTTAAAATTAAAACTATTACTTACTGCTGTACCAGTTATGTGATGTTGCACATCTTTAGAGCAAGTACCAATTTTATACTTATAGCTCTTGTACCTTTCAGATAACACTCAGCTTCCCTGCAACAGCTCAGTGGCACTGGTTCAAACCTGAACCACCTCTAACACCCAGAGATTATGGCATCATAAAAAATGGCTGCTAGATGCAACATACCTACATTAAAACTAACGTCATGGTTTAGAACATCATCACAGCCCTTCAATTACTGTTGCATATCACATCCTCTCTATTCATTATCCTATATATATTCTCCTAAAGCAATAACCTGGCAATAGCTACATTCTGACACTGCTATCACTATTGTCTTTATTGATGTAATATAATCTGTTCTGCTGTGCAGGCGTTCAGTATTACAGCCAAGATGCTGTCAGGGCCCATAGTCTTTGGTGTGTCCAGTGCACTCAACTGTTTCTTAATGTTACATGTAATGAAGCAAATTGGCTGGACACTGGCATCTATGATGGTGGGGACTTCAGGAAGAGGATGTCCATTCAGCACTTTTGGCTGAAGACACTTGCAAACACTTCAGCCTGGTCATTTGCACTCACGTGCTGGACTCCACCATGGATGAGGATGGTGATGTTCATGGAGCCTCCTCCTCCTGTTAAGTGGCTGGTTGTCTACTACCATTTTCAAGTGTATGTGGTAGGGCTAGAGAGCTTTACATATTGAAGATCCCATGCCACCATTGGAAGAGGAGCTGGGAGTTCTCCCGTGTCCTGGGCAACTTTCTGCCCTCAACAGACACGACCAAAAATACAATATCTGATCGCTCACCTCATTTGTTTGTGGGATGTTGCTGTGTGTAGGAAGCTAACACATTCACCTATGTAACAACAATGACTGAACTTCAGAGTAATTTATTATGTGTAAAGGCTTTGGGACATTTTTGAAAGAAGTGATAAGGTGCTATGTACATACAAATTCTTTATTTTTTATTTTGCCACATGGAGATTTATATTATTTATTTGGGGGGGGGGCGGGGAGGATGAGAAAAATAAAACCACAAATGCTGGAAATCTAAAATGGACACAAAGTGCTGGCAATGCATTTCCAGCATTTAAAAGAGAAAATTAGATTAACCTTTTTTGGTGGGAGCTGTTATTGGCATTTGTTTTGAAGTTTTCTTCGTATTCTATTACCCACGATATTCTGTCAAAAAAAATGCAGAAATGCAATATATTGTGATATTTGAAGAACACAGTTTAAGGCTGTTGAAGTCTCTGTAACTGAGACTCTATGGTGGAAATGATAATTTTATTTACTAGCGATGTAACTGTACTGTATTGTGACGGGACAATTTTTAAAACGTATACATTTTAAGCACGCCCACATCCTGCAGTTTGCAACTTATGTATAATGTAAAGGTGTGCCGTTAAAGTGAAAGGAGCTTGTGCCATAAATAATTACGGTGCCTCATCAAGTTCTCATAATTAATTTCAGCAGTGCAGGAGAAATGCTGAATAATTACTTTAAGTGATCATAATGGAAGTCAGTTTTAAATTTGCAGAGAGATTAAATCATTTCAACTGTCTCTCTCAGTCAAAATGCAAAGCCAGTGAAGGGCTGTTGTCAGACAGGAAATGGAGCAGTTACTGACTTTCCCACAGATATTGAAAGTTGGCCTATTTACTGTAAATTCGGAATAATGAATGGCAGAACTCAAAATTTATTCTGCAATTACATTTATCAATTTTCACTTGGTTAAGGCCATCCATCTACTTTCCAGCTAAGTTGAAGGTGCTTTTTTTTTTCTTAACAGCATTCAATGCCAGAAGCAGCCCTGCCTTCAGATGACACAAGCAACCCTACCTTCAAAGAGCAGGAGATTCAAAGTTCCCATACTCTGTGGAGCCGCCCCTGTCAAAGGTCCCCTCATGCTAGAAATTTGATTTAATGCACTGCAGAGTGAAGCAGGAGACTGGTGTTGTGGAAAGGCAGCAGAGAGTGATGCTACAGAGTGGAGTAAGGTAAACAGCTGTACTGACAACATTACAATGTTTCCTACATTATAACAGTGACTACACTTCAAAAGTACTTCATTGGCTATAAAGCGCTTTGGGACATCCTAAGGTTGTGAAAGGCGCGATATAAATGCAAGTCTTCTTTTATTTTTTTTACAGGTAGGGGACTACTCAATGCAAAAAGTACTACAGTTTAGGTTGAGACTGCCCAAATTCATCTCAGAGGTGAACGGAAAGTTTTAGAATAATCGGGCAGACTTTTTTTTTGCCAGTTACTGACTTCACTTTCAATGCCACGTCTGATTATTATGGCAAGAAAACAAAGGCTGGCATCTCAGGCTTTTAGAAACCCAACTGTATCTTAGGCTTACCAAACTTCAGCTTTCCTTTACTCATGCACTTAAAAGTCAAACAAATTTGAATTTGATTCCCGTTGGCCACTACAAATTGGGATTAAATGCAATTACTGAGCTCTAATGTTGTCCTTCTCAAGGGAAAATGCAGCAATCAAAGTTGGAAATGGGATGGGGAGGAGGGTTGGTGAGAAAGTCAGCAAACAGCGTAAGTGCACTGATTAAAAAAAATTACCTGGAACTGTAAACTAAGAATAACTTTACCAATAAATCCATACAATTTGGAGATATTAAATAGCCAATGATGATCAACAGCTGGGTGGTGAGGAATTTCAATATTCTTGGCTTTTAATGATACTGTGTCTCATCATCTTTTCTATGTGAATGGCTAAACACAACTGCAATGCAACAGAAAATACAAACCTGCAAACATTATTGAGGAACAAGTTAACCTCAACAGAATGTTACATGTAGTACTAATAAACAAAGCTGTCTGGTATACCGTATTACAAAGGTAGATCTGTAAATCTGTTGATTGAGTCCATTTTATGGGATTTGCAGTCTTGGTTTATAGCATCATTCTAAACCTCGTCAATCATGTTACAGCTCTGTAATATATCATCCGAGCCAGTTATCATCTCATTTGTCATCAAAAGCAGGCAATGTGGGATGGACTACTGACATCTAAGTTGTCTTTGACTGATTTGAGGTTTGGATGTGCATAGGCGGTATACCAGACTAATTTAGGACAGTGTACCCTCCAGCTACCCATTATTCTAAATGTAATGTGTCCAGGACCCAGTAATAAACAATATACCACTTTTTATGGCGCACTAAAAGAATATAATCCCTGCTTCAAAAGACATTCCTTCTGTGAACATGGCAGTGGGAGAGATTTGGCTGAGGCCACTAAAGTGGTACAGGATGGGGAAAAGAATGTTTCAGGTATTTAAAATTGCTGGGCCAGTAGAGGTTGTGCCCTGAATGATCAAAATCCACCAATCAGGGATCAGCCTTTTCCAGTCCCTGAAACCAGGGAACGCTAAACAGCTTAACGGTGATCAAGTTGGCACCACCACACAAAGAAGAAAGGAACTGGCAGGAGCTCTGCCAGCCAGATTAACCAGCTCACGAGATGAATTTTGCCCACAGCCGATGACTTGAACACTGCTGACTTAAGGGGTTTCTCCACATGAACTTTCGCTGTACATTGTTTATCCTGTATTTGTATCGCACATCTTCTGAGAATCAGTTTTGCAGACAATACATGAGATGAGTGTTTCATGACTCAAAGTACTAAAGAGAAATTTATCGTACAATTTTTAATTTTTTTATATAGCATTTTGTTTTGAATACAGTTACAACCCAAACAAATAAAACAATCAAATGTAACAGACATCACATCCTGCTTAAGTGGTTAATCACACCCAATTCATCCTTATATTTGTCAGATTATTCAGTCCCATTAACCCATTCTTGGTGTAAAACTGGAAAGAAAAGCATTTCCTGAATTTGAAAATTTAAAGACTGAACACTGCACAGGTTCTAAAGGCCAGACATTTAACACAATTCAAGCACCTATGTACACAAACTAAGTCTACTCTGCAGCAATATTTCTTTAAATCTTCCACTGCATGAGGATTTATCTCTTAGAACTAGAACAAGGCCCACCTGTATAAACCATTGGGTCACATTTTTATGTGCATTCTTCTTGTGTGTAATATAACAGCGCGTGCAGTAAATACAAACTTTTCACTGACATGGGGTAAATTTTCATCGTCGGCACACCAAGTTCAGAGCTGGGAGAACATATTGGGAATTCAGGTCTCAGCCCACTATGATTTTCCACCCAATAATTTTAAAAGGATGAAAAATTGTGGATGGCATGTAAGTGAAAAGAATTTTACCACCTTCGCATTCGTGCCCATGTTTTTCCAATGACTCAAATTCAACAAATTGTAAAGTTGTACACCTGCAGAGATCTACAACATACTTGAACTTTGTTTTTTTATATCATCAGGCCCTGCAATAAATATTTATTTACTTCATTGGCACAAGAAAGACTGAAGATCTGTATTTGAATTTGGGAATTTATCTTCAATGGCATGGAAATGATATGTTACTGATCTGGCTGAGAATTGTTTTGCAAGGTCCATCTCTTGTCCATCTACCAGCAGTTCCACCTTCACTTGACTGCAATATTGCTCCTGGATTCCTCAATACATTTCCGGTCAGGACATTCAAATCTGAGCAAAAACTTTTCTTAGCTTTTAAAATGAGTCAGATTTCAGACAAGAAGAAAACACTAGAAAAATTTTCTGTGTTAAGTGTACATTATTAGGCACATACTCTACACACAACACACAAAGTATTGCATCCCTGTGAAACCATTATTATTTTTCAGTAAAACACTTCTTTCCTGTGACATGAAATTACTGTACATTTTACTTTCCAGTAGAACATAGGATAAGTCAAAAGCCAAGACGACCATTTGGCCGTTTGAAGCTCATCTTCCAAGTGGCCCAACTCTGCCATCTTTGCAAACTCTTTGCTTTAGCATCAAAATTGTAGTGTAGTGGTTATATTACTGGACTAGTAATCTAGAGGCCTAGACTAAAAATCCAGAGAATGAGTGTTCAAATCCCACCATAGCAGTTTGAGAATTTGAATTCAGTTTAAAACATCTGGAAACAGAAAAAAAAACTGGTTGTGGTAAAAGTGACCCTGAAGCTGTCAGATTGTCATAAAAACCCAACTGGTTTATTAATGTCCTTTAGGAAAGGAAACCTCTCATCCTTACACAGCCTGACCTATATGTGACTCCAGTCCTACACCAACGTGATTGACTCTTAACTGCCCTCTGAAGTGGCCTAGCAAGTCACTCAGTTGTATCAAATTGCTACAAAGGATGAACTCCCTACCTCCCAGCATTGTGGGAGCACCTTCACCACACTGACTGCAGAAGTTCAAGAAGCAGCCCCACCACCACCTTCTCAGGGTGACCAGGGATGGACAATAATTGCCGGCCTTGTCTGTGATGTCCGCATTCCAAGAATCAATTAAAAAAAAGTATTACTTTGTTTTAAATTCCATCAATTGATATCAAGCAACAAGCCAAAATTCAGTGGTCTTAATGGTTAGTAGGTATTGGCAGCAGTAATGGAAGGCAAAGCTCAGAAATAAAATCGAACTGAAAAGCAGGCATATTATAAAATAAAAAATAGGGAGTGTTTTCAAGACAATACACATTCTTGGGGTCTGGAGCACTGTAGAAACTGTTGGACCCTTGCTCTTGGGGCTTATGTCAACATCTGAACTCCTTGTGTGTTGCAGCCACTATGAAACAATGCTATTACTACATGGTGAAATGCTCAGACTTTATGTACAACTGACTATGGTTTATTTTTTTTAAAATTTCTACTACAAGATTAAAGGAAGACACTGTTCAGTGGACAGATAATTACATTTGGCTGCCATCAATAAAGATCACACATCCTCACAGAGTGATTCCAGGCATCATAGTCCTAAACTTAACCCCAGGGTGTCTCTTTCTGGTGATGAATTTCTTTATAAGAGGGATTATGAAACTGAGGTGCTGTATTTAGGTGAATAATACACTTCATAACTACTTAAGAAGCAGATTTCCTTTTGTATCGAAAATGACTCTGATGTTATCTTTTTGCTGAATTCCTGCACCTAAAAGGCAGTCTTCAGATCCTTGCACAGTGACGATTTTTACTAGTTACTGATGGCCTTTTGCATGCCACCCAAGTCCCAGATAATGAGCTCTATTTGTGATGTTAAAATCTTTTTTTTTAAAAAGTCTTTCTTCCAATTGCTTCCAGGAATTCATTCTGAAAACAAAAATCTGTTGAGAGACTTGTGCAGTGTTGAACAGCACTGCAATACAGCAAAGAAATCGATACGATTTTTTAATGATTCTGATCACAAAGTATTTGCACGTGAAGACTTGACTTCACTTGGTTTTCTGTTCTTTAATGTCGTTCCCCCTTTATTTGCTTTGATTGGTAGAGTGCAATTATATTGCCATTGTTACATCAATTGAAGCAGTTTCTGGTGTGCATCATTGCAACAGTTGCAGTACAATTCAGGAGTCAGGTCCTGATCCAACTCCTGAGGAAACTAAAGCCAAACGCTGAAAGTCCCACTTCCAGGTGCTACTCCCACATGGCCGGAGTTTGAACTGAGTGCAGTATAATAATTGGACCTCCCAAACACTTTATGAACTTATATTCAAAATTTTAATATTAGTAAATGGTTAATGCTCCCACCCACAAGTATTAACTGCCCAGGATTGGAGTTCTGCACGTGCATCCAAGCGCATGTGCACAGCTGCCTTGTGGATGACTGCAGGACATCCAGGCAACAGTCTGAAATCGGTAGCTACAGTACAACTGTAGCCTTCCCTTCTCTTACTTAAAAAATATAATTTTCACCCTCTCGAGGGTCCCCTTGCGGCACACAACGTTCCCCAAATGAAAGGAGATGGGGGATTGGGGGCGGGGGGAGGGAGTCATGTTTTTGAGCCTGTCAAAATGAGATACATCAGAATGCTGTGAGTTACCTCTTTTATTCGGCATCTCTTTTGTATTTGCCACCTCTGCCAGAGTGACCACCTCTCCCAGATGCCCCCATTGAGATGAGACACTCAGTAAGGAAGTAACAGTGATGCTAAATGTTAGTATTATGACAAGCCACATCAACAGTTTTACATCCTTTGCAAGTCCATTTATTCTTTGCTAGTTACTGGAACAATGAAAGATTTGTTCAAAATGGACTTGTACAATACTGACAACGACACCATAAATACTATGGAAACATCAACGCAGACAAGGAGGAAATGGATATAATAAATCTATCAGCCCTTTGGATTTGACCACCATTTTTTTTGAACAAGCACATGGGGGCCAAGTAAACATCTTGTGAAGGAAACATTTTGAAATTCTTTCCTACTTTTCTTAATTTACTCCAGATTTATTACATTGCAGTGAAAGATTAAGCAGAATGAAACATTTCATCATGGATCCTACTTCAAGACTCATTTAATGACCTAAAGGCTTATTACCTACAAATTATCTGCACTAAAACACATGTCTAACACATGGTTCATTAACAGGATCATTTACAATAATGAGACATTTTTAAAAACCTGCCAATCAACCTATTAAAAAACAATTTCATTTTTCAGACTGTTCATTTCATTTTTTATCCTATAAGATGGTATTTTATTTAAAACAGCTCTTACATTTACAACTTATAAAAGCTATGATTTAATATGGTTCCTATGTGGGATATCTTGAATATTTCTACCAGTGGATCTCCCATAGTGAGGTGGAGGATTTGATATTTTCCACTGATTGGAGTGTAATATAGCATGGAACACAGCCATGTATGTTAGGGGTATTTTGTATATGTTAGGGGTGCATTTTAGAGAACCATTTAAAAGCAAGAAAAATGAGGAGCCAGAGAAGGAAGTGAAATGCAGAAAATGCCTTGGCAGGCGGCGATAAGGAGGTCCATTGGGTATGAAAAGATTCCTGTGAGCTGCTTAGAAAAGTACTAAAGATAATATTGTAAAAACTGAGGAACAGTGGAAAATCCTTTTGCACCAAGGAAGGGAAGGATGTGACGGGTTTCTTTTTTGGGAATACAGATGCAAAAAAATATACAAAATGGAGGGGAAAGCAGAAAAATGTAGTAACAGCAGGTTCGACACATGAGAAATGAGCTGGTTGGGAGTTAATGATGATGATGAAGTGGGGGAGGGAGAGAATTGGAGAGAAGGATCCTATGCAGAGCTTTGGATTTTGAGACACATAAAAACAATGACAATTTGCATTTATATGTTGGGGAAGAAAACTGTGGAGGTAAGTTTATATGCAATTTTTTTGTGAATAATTTAACTTTTAAGTTATTTCTCATATTAATATGAGAAAGCAATATGGCTGCTGAAAGCATTTTGAAAGAACTGGGTCTCCACCTCCTGATGTCTCTTCCATTGTTTTGTTTTAACATGCTGTTATATGGCCACATTTGCACCAGTGTGAAATGGTTTCAAGTGTGCATCGGTGCAAAAGGAGCAAAGTAACTCAGCAGCCTGACTGCTAAGAAGTCTACTCAGACAGCAGTTAAAGTGTTTACGTTTAGTTCCTGAAAAATTTATGCCAATCAGGATGCTTTGTAAGCTTCAGACTCATTCCGGTGAGAAAGAAACACTCTAGGGGAAGGACGTACCATCCATGGCTAACTAAGGAAGTTAAAGATAGTATCAAATTGAAAGAAAATGCATACAGTTCCACAAATTTGGTGGCAGGTCAGAAGATTGGACAGAATATAAAAAACAGCAAAGAAGGACTAAAAGAATAATAAGGAGGGAGAAATTAGAATACAAGAGAAAGCTAGCTAGAAATATAAAAACAGATAGTAAGAGTTTCGACAGGTATTTAAAAAGGAAAAGAGTAAGTAAAGTGAGCATTAGTCCACTGGAGAGTGAGTCTGGGGAATTAATAATGGAGAACAAGAAATGGCGTCCGTTTTCACTGTAGAGGATACAAATAACATGCCAGAAATAATTGTGAATCAAGAGGTGAAAGGGAGGGAGGAACGTAAAACATTTACAATCACCAGGGAAAGGGTTCTGAAAAAATTATTGGAACTAAAAGCTGACAAGTCCTCGGGTCATGACGGACTTCATCCTAGGGTCCTAAAAGAAGTTGCTGCAGAGATAGAAGATGCATTGGTATTAATTTTCCAAAATTCCCTAGATTCTGGAAGGGTCCCGTCAGATTGGAAAATAGCGAATGTAACTCCTCTATTCAAGAAAGGAGGGAGACAGAAAGCAGGAAACTACAGGCCAGTTAGCTTAACATCTGTCATAGGGAAAATGCTCGAATCTATTATTAAGGAGGTTATAGCAGGGCACTTAGAAAATCTCAATGTAATCAGGCAGAGTCAACACAGCTTTGTGAAGGGAAAGCGTGTTTGACTAATTTATTAGATTCTTTGAGGAAATAACAAGCAACGTGGATAAAGGGGATCCTGTGGATGTGGTGTACTTGGATTTCAAGAAGGCTTTTGACAAGGTGCCACATCAAAGGCTACTACACAAAATAAGAGCTCATGGTATAGAGAGTAACATATTAGCATGGATAAAGGATTGGTTAACTAACAGGAAACAGAGAGTAGGCATAAATGGGTCATTTTCAGGTTGGAAAGATGTAACGAGTGGAGTGCCACAGGGATCAATGCTGGGGCCTCAACTATTTACAATCTATATCAATGACTTGGATGAAGGGACCGAATGTATGGTGGCTAAATTTGCTGATGACGCAAAGGTAGGTAGGAAAGTAAGTTGTGAAGAGGACATAAGGAGTCTGCAAAGGGATATAGATAGGTTAAGTGAGTGGGCAAAAATTTGGCAGATGGAGTATCATGTGGGATAATGTGAACTTGTCCACTTTGGCAGGAGGAATAGAAAAGCAGTATAATATTTCAATAGAGAGAGATTGCAGAACTCTGAGGTACAGAGGGATCTGGGTGTCCTAGTATATGAATCACAAAAAGTAAGTATGCAGGTACAGCAAGTGATTAGGAAGGCAAATGGAATGTTGTCATTTATTGCAAGGGGAATGAAATATAAAAGTAGAGATATTTTGCTACAGTTGTACAGGGCATTGGTGAGACCACATCTTGAATACTGTGTGAAGTTTTGGTCTCCTTATTTAAGAAAGGACATAATTGCTTTGGAGGCGGTTCAGAGAAGGTTCACTCGACTGATTCCTGGGATGAGGGGGTTAACTTATGAGGAAAGGTTGGACAAGTTGGGCCTGTATACACTGGAGTTTAGAAGAATGAGAGGTGATCTTATTGAAACATATAAGATCCTGAGGGGACTAAAAGGGGTCGATGCTGAGAGGATATTTCCCCTTGTGGGAGAGACTAGAACTAAGGGCCACAGTTTAAAAATAAGGGGTCTCCCATTTAAGACAGAGATGAGGAGAACTTTTTTCTCTCAGAGGGTCGTGAGTCTCTGGAACTCTCTTCCCCAGAGAGTGGTGGAGGCAGGGTCATTGAATATTTATAAGGCTGAGTTAGATAGATTCTTGATTAACAAGGGAGTCAAAGGTTATAGTAGGTTGACGGGAAAGTAGGGTTGAGGTCACAATCAGATCAGCCATGATCTTATCAAATGGCAGAGCCGGTTCGAGGGGCTGAATGGCCTACTCCTGCTCTTAATTCGTATGTTCGTATGTTTAGTAGCCCACTTGCCCACTGGGCACAAATAGTCTGATACTGCATTGTGTGGTAAATCCTCAATCAGTAGTATTTATCTTACATCAATAGCAATCACTCTGTAAAATTTGTGTACTCTGCTTAATAAAATTATTAATTGGTATAGTATTGAGCTGTGTATTAAAGTCCATTTGCAACAAAGGCTTGTGTATGCGGGAGAGAGATTATGAGGTCAATTTTCAGATGGCCGAGCAGGTGCGTTCGTGACGGGGGGGGGGGCTCCTAAAATTGGGGATTCCCGGAGCAGGTCCGGAGCCCGGTTCCAACCCGCCCACTTCCGGGTTCCCCAATGACACGAATCGGTGCGTGCGCAGCCCCCGCATGTGGGACTCCCACCGGCAATCAAAGCCGGCGGGATCCCACTTAAGATCATTATCTGGGTACTTGAGATCGTTTACAGACCTCATTAGTTGGAGATTTTAGGAGGATTCGGATTTTGGACCACCCAGAGCGTGTTTCCCATGCTGGGGGAAACACTCCCTGTTTAAACAGACATGTTGCAGCCAGCAGCAGCAGTGGTGCAGGGTAAACCCTCGTCCATTGAAGCAGAGCACTCTGTCACCTCAGACAAAGTTTTGCCTGCCACACCGTTGTCTCCACACTCCAAATTATTAAATCATACCCTAAACTCTGCTGTCCAAACACATTTACCTACTTTGTGGACCCCCTCACACTGTCAGGATGGGGGGGTCCATTGCTGCATTCATCACTCCATTGGAGGATGAGCAACATCACAAGCCTCGCCAGGTATGCCGTCCACCTCCGCCACGTGGAGCTACACAACACAGTGCTGCACAACAGGCACCTGCACAAAGTAGTCGTGCAACTACACATACACCCACTATTGGTGGCATCAAGGGTGTTCATGGAGAACCTCATGAAAGGGCATTATTGCACAAGCCAGTCAAGAATGGCCAAGACGTGGCAGTAGTGGTGACAATGTAATATGTAATGTGAGTTGATCAGAAATCAAATATAAGTAAAAACCATAACACACCCTCAAACACCCTTGTGCATCCCCTTCATGCGCACGACACGTTTGCCTTAGGCTTCCTACTGCACATACGTGATGCATGCCCTGTAGCTGCAGCACAGGGAGTGGCAGGTGGGGTGAGGCTGACCGTGAAAGAGATGCATGAGAGGGTGAGTATGAGACAGAGCCATGAGATTGTATGAGGATTGGGTTGAGTGGTAGTGGTGGGATGAGTACTGGCGAGGTGAGTAAGTGCAGGTAAGATGAGGATGAGCTTTGAGTGGGTGTGAGGGGTGATGTGACAGAGTAGTGTTGGCAGTGCAGAAGGAGATGTGGGGTGGGGGCGGTGATGTGGCAGACGGAGTGTAAGGGAATGAGTAAGTGTACTCACTTCGGCTGACCTACTTAGGTCATTGCAGCGCCTCCTGCACTGTATGCAGGTGCGTGATATGTTGGTGGTGCTGGTGACCTCCTCTGCCACCTCGAGCCAGGCTTTCGTGGTGGCAAAGGCAGGCCAATTCCGTCCGCCAGGGAGAAGATCTCTGTCCTCCCCCTCCTCCTCACCCCATCCTGTTGGACCTGGAGGGAGGCATCATTAAACCTGGGAGCAGCCTTCCCCCTGGGCTGCTCCATGCTGTAATTTTGGCTCCTTTCTGCAGCATCATTCAGTGGAGGACTGCCTTTTTAAATAGGGCTCCTCCAGCTGACAGCCTATGATGCGGGTGTGAAGTCCGCCCGCTGGGCAGCTTTCCAGCACGAAGCCCGTAAGCCAAGGGAAGCGGCTTCAATTTACTTACGATCGGGGAACCCACCAATTTTACTGGGCGGGTTACCCACGTGCCCAGTCGATCCCCCGCTGGCAACCCGCCTCCCTCCTAATATCGGGCCCGAAGGGGTAAGGTCACAATCAGATCAGCCATGATCTTATCAAATGGCAGAGCTGGCTCGAGGGGCTGAATGGCCTCCTCCTGCTCTTAATTCGTATTGGACATGACAGAGACAGAGATCTATTATACATGAACTTCAATATTTAGGGCATGAGTTTCATCGAAAACTTGCACAGGAACGTTGTCCCAATGGGCAAACTGACTGCCTGTAGTACCTGTTATGCTTGCAGCTGGCACTGTGATTAGAGTTTTCAATGTTAAGGGTGTCACACCTTGCCTGTCACACATTCATTCAGCCTGATGTCGCACACAGTAGGTGCAGTTTGTATAGATATATGGCTTGTTTTTTTATGGCCTGCTTTTTCCTAAAGTTCAATTTTTCAAAATTTTAACAAACTACCACCCAAGGCCATGGGTTATTGGTGCTTTCCTGAGACGACTGAGTTACTGACTGAGTGTCATCAGAATGGGAAGGTGGCTGGATCACTGTGAGCTGACATTTTATTTATTTTTAAATACTTGCAGGCCTGGATTTGTCTATAGGCGGTTTTCTCTTCTAATGGGCCATCCCATTCTCCCATGTACATTTTTTTAAAAGTTCGACAATCATTTTGAGGACAGGGAGCCCAGGTGTTTTGATGGAGGACGGGTGGGTGGCTCTGCTGCCTTGCCCCAGAGCAGCGTCCACTTCAAGATGACCTTGCACTCACAACAATTGTCTCAGCAGCGCTTTGCCCTCAGTGTCTGCAACCTGATGTCAGATTGTTCTTCGATGACATGTAATCTTCATGCCTCATTCTGCAGAGGTCGTAGACATTATCTTTGTAAGACTTTTTTTCCTTTTTTAAATAATCAATTTTATTTTCCCCCAATCAGACCAGCCCCATCTCTAAACCCCATTACCTGAGAAGCCAAAGAGTCAGTCAACCATGCCTCATGAATTCACCCACTTCCTGCCCACTGCTGATTGGTGCTAGCCTTCAGCTGCGATGTCTCAGCAGATAAAACTGAAACCAAAAGCGCCATCACCAAGCGCCCAGCATTTTCACTCCTCAATAAACTTGCAGCAGTGTAAAATCTGAAAGGCCATGTCAGGAAAACATAGCATGATTGGCACATTTAAACTTGATAACCATCCCGCCCCAACCCACATTCGCTGTGCAGCGCACCCACTTGGAGAACAAAGCCAAGAAATACTCAGCCCAACACCCTTGCATCGCTGATGAAATGCAGACTGTGATCTTATACCTACATTGCCCCTGCTAACTGAGAACTATACAGCTGTGCAACCCACCCCTTGTCCCACACTTACAAAGAAATTGGGGACTAGTTAAAGCATGAGGTAATCCCCGCCTCATGCCTCAACCCTCCTTCCCCCCTTTAATGAGATGAAATACTACCCCTGGCAGAGGGAAGAGTAGCTTTGCCGCCCCCTCCCCCCACCCATCAGATTTTACTAGCTTCCCACCCACTTACGTTTTTTTTTTATTCGTTCATGGATGTGGGCGTCACTAGCAAGGCCAGCATTTTTATTGCCTATCCCTAATTGCCCTTGAGAAGGTGGTGGTGAGCCGCCTTCTTGAACTGCTGCAGTCCGTGTGGTGAAGGTTCTCCCACAGTGCTGTTAGGAAGGGAGTTCCAGGATTTTGACCCAGCGACGATGAAGGAACGGCGATATATTTCCAAGTCGGGATGGTGTGTGACTTGGAGGGGAATGTGCAGGTGGTGTTGTTCCCATGTGCCTGCTGCCCTTGTCCTTCTAGTGGTAGAGGTCGTGGGTTTGGAAGGTGCTGTCGAAGAAGCCTTGGTGAGTTGCTGCAGTGCATCCCGTGGATTGCAAATCTATGTTGTTCTCTTGCCATTGCTCGTTCTGCCTGTCCTCCCCTCCACTGCCTTCGTCCATTGTCCCCCACCCTCTAGCCCTGCGTGACCTGAATACTGTACTTGGTCTTAATCGCTGTGTGCAACGTCACGGGAGATTATATAATGTAACAGATATTGAACAGTTCCATATTTTAAAAACTAACTGTAGTGTACACCTTTCCCATTTTTATTCAGGACAAAGTATTTCACAATTCTCAAGTCTGAAAATGCTACCTTCACTTGCAATTGTTTCTAATGGAATTCCCAGGAAGAAAAACAGTTGGTACTAATGATTACTGGCACCACCACATTGGGCCTCCCAAATTATCCAGCTCGGAAGGTGGAATGCGAGAACAGAATGTGGCGTCCGCAAAGTTATCAACTTGTAACTTGAACAGTTCTCGTTCATACATTAAGGGTGCATTCACTCACCACATTCAGTGTTATAGCAAAGCAATTTCTGCTTCATCGTGACGCTTAAAGCAATGTCATATCGAATCGACCTGCAGATGCAAAAGTGGAACCCCCAGCACCTGATGGTATTAAACCGAAACTCCAAATTACAAAGGGCAGAGTAGACCAAGGACACGGCTGGAACTTCGCCAGTAAGGGAGGGAAAAAAATGGAAATGTAATGAAAAAGTCTTTGCCAAAATGGGGGTAACAGAATAAATCTTTTTAATTGCTCCTAAATTTAACAAACTCTCCTACATGCATGCGTTGTGACACAGCGTGCAGATGTTACGATGCAACAATACAATAGTCTTCATGGCCATCTAATGCAAGGGGAATAAGATTGGGCTTTGGAGGAGCTGGTATAAATCGGCTTCCCAAGCCCAAAGGGAACTCGGGCGAGATCCCCTCTCAATTCGCTTTCTACAGTGAGAATGCACCATAAGGAATATTTGAGAACTAACTCCTAATTCCCTTGTTGCAATTATGTTATATTTATTTGCATATCATACAGCTTCCTTGTGAATACTAATGTTACTAAAACAAGAATAAATGTGAAAAAGTTATTAAATAATCTCACCCTTGAACCATTGTGAAACGTGCTCGGTTTGTCAAACTGTTGAAGGTCTGCGTGCCAGGGAATAATGAAGGAACTGCATTAAAAAAAACACGTAGCTCCTCTGCCACTTGCTTTATTTTCTCTCACTAGAATTCTGGAAGGAGCATCTGTGAAAAGCCATGTGGTTACCAGCGGTCATTACTACCACTATTCCCAGCTGTCGGTACAATGACCCTGCACGTGACGATAGTATCAGAGAGATAAGCTCTTCCACTGACTCCTTGCTTGAACCGATCTGTTCTCCAAGGTGGATTAAGTGCATGATTGATTGCTGTATTCAGGAAGCAGCGTGCATTAGTCGAATGCATGTTCAATCCCATCTTGAGAACATACTGATTTCTTCCAGGATCCAATCGTATTTTTTTTTAAATGTAAATTGATTAAATCATTATTTACACAAAGACACCTACAAAAAAAAATGCATTTTAAAAAGTGATGCATGCTGTTGATAATTTTCGCTCAGTGGGGTTACACAACTGATGTGGGATTTGAAGTGTAAGATGGCCACTTTGACAAGTATCCATTACAGGTTTATGAAAGGGCACTTAAAATCAGAGGTGACCATTATTCAATTATATCTACATGAAAGAAGTCTCAAAAGAGCACATTTCTCCAGAAGCATGAGACTGAAACGCACTGTGAACTTTCAGGTCTCTAAACCAAGCACAGCATCTGATAAAGTAGTAAACAGCAAACATGACACAATATCCAGCAGATGACTGGCGTATATTGCCTATTCTCACATTAGCGTGGTCCCTATAATTCTGCAGCGCCTCAAGGCCAATGTCTGCAACATGTGAATTTATGTGACAAGTGTGTCCAAGGTTGGAGGACATCTTAATATATATACATTTTTTTAAATACCCCCTAATATAAAACAGTCCTTTCTATTTGGAAAATCTGGCATTTTAAAACTGTTAAAAATAATTTAGTGTGCTCAGCCTGTTAGTCCTCATGGGATGCTCAGCTGTTTGCTGTAATCGCTGCTACTTAACAATTGACCTGACGTTTCAAACTCGTCCAGTGAGATTGCTAGGTGTTATACGGTAGCAATCTAAACTGGTCGCTTTCTTGTTTACAGTGCCAGTATTTACAACATTCAATGTCATATCACGGTGAGCAGTGCCTAAACATCAAAGTATTATTCAAATTTAATTTCCCGATTCCAAATTAATTAAAAATTACAACATTACATCTCCTAGCACATTTAAAGTGCCGGTGAGCTCTGTACTTGTTGACAGAAAGATATTTAACTACCTTAACTCACATCATTACTATTTAGTATCTCCCCTTGGTCCAATGCTCCCATTATAAATGGTTCCCTAGCTACAGGTATTGTTTCTACCTCTTCAAAACTACTGTCATCACCCCCTCCTTTGAAAACCCACCCTGAAACCTTCTATTCTCTCTAACTACCACCCCTTTCCTCTCTAAGCCCCTAAAATCAGTTACTGCCACCCTGCTCAGAGCTCCCCTCTCCCAGTTCAAATCTCTTCAGTATGGTTTCCGTCTTGACCGCAGACAGCACAGTGATTGTCCAGGTCGGAGTCATGGACAACATTGTTCGTGATCGCGATCACAGCACATTACCCTTATTTGGCTACTTTGACATCTCTGCAGCTTTCAATAGGTCGAGCATTTCATCCTCCCCCTATATGGTACCACCCTCCCATAGTTCTACACCTACCTGTCCCAATGTCCTCAATGTATCTCCAGCAATGGCTTCAGAATCCCAGTCCCACTTCCATCCTCCTCCCCAGCTGCTTCTTCAGGCTGAACCCAACTGTCTACAACTTACTTGATCCTGAGCTTCAAGCCCCACATCCTTTCCTCAAAGTCACAGATGATCACTCCAAATATATCTATATACATGTTGTACTGTAAGAAAGAAAGAACTTACATTTAATTACAATTTATATAGCAGCTCTTAGCTCCTGACCACTCAACTCCCCTTCCTCATCCCCGTGTTCGTTAACATGGTCAATGGTTCCCTTTTCGAAGTTACCATCCCACTCACCTCCAAAACCGCCATCATCGCTCTCCTCAAAAAAAGGCCCATTTGTTCTCTTAATGTTGCCCCATCTCCAACTTCCCTTTCCTCTCTAAGGTCCTCAAGTGTGTTGTTGCATACCTGCCTCTGGAATGCATTACGGGCTGGTGCGGTTTGTGATGACTCTTTGCATGCCTTAAAGAGGGAGCTGGACCCGTTCTTGACTGGGGCAGAGATTGTGTCATATAGAAGGTAACTGGCTTTACAGATACACATGGTCTATATGATCTCCTGGACTGGTTTTGATCGCCTGAGGGGGTCGGAGAGGAATTTTCCAGAGTATTTTTTCACTTATTGGCCCTGGCTTTTTCTCTATTTTTGTGCTACTGCCATAAGATTACATGTTTGGGGGGGGGGGGTGGGGGGCAGCGGGAGTATCCAGTCATGGAGCTCCAGCCATCATGAGTATGGGGAGCCTTGATGGACCAGCTGGTCTTTTCCTGCCCATCAATTTTGTATGTTTGTATGCTCACATCCATATTTCTCCCTAAATTCCTTATTCAATTCTTTCCAGTCTGGATCCACCCTTCTCACAGCACCAAATGGCCCTGACCAAACCTATGAATAACATCCTCTGTGACTATGGCCGTAGTATCCCTCCTCCTCCTCTTCGCAGTATTAGTTACCACTGACCACATCATCTTTCTCCAATGCTTCTCCTTCATCATTCAGTTCCATGAGACTGCCCTTGCATGGTTCCATTTGTATATATTCAAAAGTAGTTAGAAAATCTCCAGTAATGTCTTCTTTTCCTTCCCCAGCACTGTCATCTCTGAAGTCACCTAAGTATCTATCCTTGACCCCCCTGCTCCTCCTTATATACATGCAATATCATCCTCAGGCCCAGAGTTAGCTTTTGTATGTATGCTGTGAAAACCAGCTATCCTCCCAACACTTGTCTTGACTCCTTGACTGCATCTATGTTGTCAGACTGCTTGTCCGACATCAGGTCTTCGATGAGTCACAACGTCCCCTACCTCAACCTGAACCTCATCATTCGCAAACTTGGCATCCTACTCAATCCTGAGCCGAGTTTTAAACCCCAGATCATATCTATCAGCAAGACTGCTTAATTCCATCTCTGCAACACTGCCCACCTGTCTCTCGTTTCCTCAGCCCCCCACTGCTGAAACCCATGGACATGCCTTTGCCACCTGCAGCCATACTCCAGGACTTGAGCACATAATTGAGGCCGACATTTCAGTGCCATACTGAAGGGGTCCTGCACTGTTGGAGCTGCCATCTTTCAGATAACACGTTAAACTGAAGTCCCGTCTGCCATCTCAGATGGGCATAAAAGATCACATGGCACTATTCAAAGAAGAGCACGAGAGTTTTCCCATTGTACCACCCAGTATGTATCTCTGAAAACAGATTATCTGGTCATTTATCTCGTTGCTGTTGCTATGCACAAATTGGCTGCTACGTTTACAATAGTGACTACACCTCAAAAGTACTTCATTGGTTGTAAAGAGCTTTGGGACTTCCTAGGATTGTGAAAGGTGCTACTAAAATGCAAGTTCTTTTTTTCTTACTCCTTGCTATCCTCCCAACTTCCACCCTCCATAAACTCTGCCTTACTTCTCCTGTCCCACATTAAGGGGGTGATTTTAAACCCCAAGAACGGGTGGGTTGGGACTGGTAGGGGTTGAAAATAGTTGTTTTTTTGGGTCGCAACAGCAAAATTTTCGGACTTTGCATTCCCAGCGGGAAGCCTGTACTTTTACGCGCTGACGTTAAACCCGGAAATAAAGCCGGGTTGTGGTCGCGGCCCAAAATACAAATATTTTCAACTTCCACCCGCCCCCAACCCACCCGGTCTTGGGGTTTAAAATCACCCCCCTAAGTCTCACTCACCCATCATCCGCATCCTTGCTGAGCTTCACTAGCTCCCCACTCTCCAATGCTTTAAATTTAAAATCCTCATGCTCATCTATAAGTTCATTCATGACCATGCCCCATTCTATCTTTACATTCTCATATAGCACCTATGTCCACTGCCAGATGTGCCATTCCTCTAATTCCGGCTTTCTGTGTAACCCCTCTCTCTTCGCCCCATTATTGGTGGCAGAGGCTTCAGTCACCTTTTCCTACTCTCTGGAACCCTTTCCCTAAACCTAACCTCTTCCCTCTCCACTTTTCAGTGCCTTATCAAAACCTATCTTTCGGACAATCTTTTGGTCGCCCCTCATATTCTCTCCCTTAACTGATGCAGTGTCCACTTCCTTACATCAATTTGAGAAGAGATTTGGGATGTTTCATTATGTTAAAAGCACTATATAAATGAAAATTATTGGTGTTTGATACCTGCTAGAACATTGGCTTTATTTTTGCACAGCTATAAGGCTGTGGAGATGGATATCCACCAGCTGCTGAGGTGTAGGGTAACATTTATTCAATTTTAAAATTAGTACCTTCAAGCTAATGGATAGATTTTGAGACACCAATTACAAGAAACTGCTCTTCGTCCAACAGTTTTGAAGTACTCTTTGGCTGGGGTTCTGCATTTGGTGACAAGGATGCCAGTTGCTTCTAACTTCAAGAAAGGAATGCTTTCCTTTGGCAGACAAGTTAGGCCTGAGACAGTATGGCACTTTGCACCAATTAAGGTTCCATATTGGCCTTTCCCCATTGACCAGTAAAAGACAACCATTTATAGGGAGACGCCATCTGTTGGACTGTTCTTCTGGCTTCTTCATTAAAGCATTTTCTTACTAGCCACTCAACTGGGTATGGCTAGAGATTTTGTCATCACAAACAACACTTTGTGAAGGCCCCAAGGGCTAAAATTAGAACTTAAGAGAACCATCCTGTACTGAGGTGTGAGACGTGGAAGTTTAAAAAAATATTCTGAGCTTTCCCCAGATGACAATGTGTAATGATGCCTCTTTTAGCTCTGTGGCACTTAGCCAGACTCCTAGGCAGGCTGCCAGGAATATGACCTTATTTTTGAGGAGATTTTTTAAACTTCCTGCAGCCAATGATAGGCTGCCCACCTCTAGCCTTTATAAGACACAGCAAAATGGAAAAAACAAAATTCAATCTTCTTCTGGTTTATGGCATCATCCTTATAACTTGGAGCAACTTTTAAAAATATGTTGCTGGGAGTCTCATAGAATGACTAGTGATGCAATGCCCTTGGACTCTATAACAAGATGTCAATATGGAATTACCTCATCCTGAGATATAAACAATATTACAATGCCAAAAATGTCGTTATGCAAGCCTGGAAGAAATGCTTCTCAGTACATCTTGGGCCCTTCTGCTGCTTAATATGAAAATATAAAACTGATGCCAATAAAGACATCCCTGGTCTGTGCTGATACGTAAGCTAGGACAGCAGTCCAGATTTTACAATTGGCCTCAGTTTCTTCAGGCTAAGAATGAGGGAGGTAAAAAAATCAGCCCCATGCTGAAAGTATGCATTATGTGAACATCAGGTGAGGTACGGTGAGGATCGGGTGTAGCTGTGACGCAATGCGTCTTCAAACAACCTGCTGACATACATTATCCTGACTCATACATGAAGAACAACCACTTAGACAAGGTACCAGAGCACTGGTGTGCCCAGTGGACCTGCACCACAATATGAGTCACCTCCTCCGGAGCAGATGGAAGAGCACTGTGGGGAGAAAAAAATGAAGTAATTCCTCTTTCCTAGTCAACAACACGCATCTGTGGTGACCTGTGTTCAGTGATTTGTAAAATTCACCAACTTCCCCCATGAATACATCTGTGGTCACTGGGAGACCTAGAGTTACAGAAACATTGTTTCGATAGTTTTTTTATGGCTACATGATGACTCATGTCTGAAGCTGCCACGCATTTCTTGCTGAAGATGGTGACATGATAAAATGTGAGAGGCAGGGATTCTTTGTGGTTTCTGCCAGAATTGCCCCTCTCACTGTGAATGTGCAAGATGAGGAGTGAAGTCAAAGGTCTGCCAGCAACTAAAAAATGTTTCAGTTCTCCATGGGTTAACTGAAAGAAATCCTGTTATACAATAAAAGGACCAATGCAGTGTTTCATTTCACAGAGTACAGAGAATTCTCACAGTTAACCACACAACAGGGTGTGTTAGATCACATCAAGGATAGTTGGATGTTGGCCACACTTACTTTTTTTAAATTTAAAATCTACAGTAAATGGTCTTTTGTGTAATGAAAATGGAGATATCTCTCATAAATTTCACTGTACGAACTGTTTTCGCTGTGACTACAATTTTGATACCATACAAACTCCAGAACCAACTGATGCCCTTTTTATATCCGGGGGACAGGAGAATTAAGACACATTAAATAAGTCCGATTCCACGACCGGACCAAGTTATAATGACCACAGTCAGTTGCCTCTTAAGCACAAGCTGACACTACCCTCTGTGCATCCTTTTCAACATATATCTGCCTCATAGTGGAGGGTGGCATTCCATGTTTTGGAGGAAACAAGTGCTCCGATTAATCTAGTTACCAACTCTGGGGAAGGGGGGAGGCCTTTTCATGGCTGGCTGTGCTGTAGCTTAAGCTTAATATTTGGCAACAGCCTCAGCACCCCAATGTACCCGGCTGTTCCATTGAACAGTCAGTAAGGGTTGATGAAAAGTAATGTTTCCACACCTCGACTCAAAAAATCATTAGAAATGATGACCTGGTACATATTCAGCACTCCGTGGTAGATTAGCCTGTTGTGCCACCAGGTCACCCACAACTGGCAGAGTATCACAGGAACTAGGGCACATGAGACTTACAAAAAGAGTAGGGAAGAAACAATGAAAAAAAATTGGACACCATAATGAAAATGTGTGACAGCAAAAGAGAATGAGAGGGAGATTGAAAGAGAGAAAGGGTGGAAGACAAAAAGTGCAACACTAAATGAACTGGAGTGTGAACTTAGCAGAGACACAGTTACAGGAAGAAAGATACAATTTATTTTTGTTCATGAGCAATGCCACTCTATTATAATATTTTGTCTTTTATAAGGACTTCAGGTAGGATAATGGAGGTGAAGCACTGAAATAATTTAAGAAGCAGTTGGATGCCGTGATGGGAGGACTGAATAGGTGTGTTAAGCTGGGTCGAATGGCCTTCCTCATCGACATTTACCTTGTGATGTGAAGTGTGGTTCAGGAAAATTTTCTTCAACTTTCCAAGAAGACTCACTCTCCAACTTTCAGAGATTTCCTGGTTAGAGGCGACCAGGCTCAGTCTGTCCACACGCTTCCAATGGTTTGGGTAACATCGGGAAACCACATTGATGGAACTCTGAGCACAGCAACGTTACTGCCACTCAATGGTACAGCATTTTTATAAGGATACCTGAAATAAGCGTAGCACTGACACACACAACTAAATTACTTGAATAATCTCAAGCTAATTAAAGTACTAGGATATCACCTGGTGCTTTAAATATCTCTGTTCCCTATTCCAACATGAAACTTGCATTCTCCCACACTTGTCACTTTAGGCTACAGTAATTTAAAAACTGACCAATGACACAAAAATAAATCCGTTATTCGTTATCAGCACATCATTGTTGCCTGGAAGGAACTCTGGGCAAGTCACAGGAAAAGGGTGGGGGCATGGTTGTTACTTCCTTCTGGCCTATGCACCAGTTTACTGTCCAACAGATTATTTTTGCAGTCACATAAGAGTTAGTCTTGGAGCTGCCTCCATTTCTATATGGATTGATGCAACATATCCTGTTGAATATACAATGCATTTGGGTCCAGGTACTTCGTAGAGTGGAGCCATTTATAGTCACTCTTAATTTGGCAGCCTCATAAGTGGCACAAAGTGAGGTGAAAATAGCAGAGCTTCATTTCCAGGCCCTATGTTTCCTTAAGGAAAAATTCAAAAGGAATCATTTTCTATAAAACCAGTCTGCAAAAACAGAGGGGGCTCTAAATTGGGCCGTGGAGCGCCTGTTGTCTAGGCGCTACACGGACTCCTATCCAGGACACGCGCGCGCACACTTCTAGCGTGACATGCATCAGATGCCATCTTGGTAAAAGCGTTCGCGCACGCACAGATAACGAACGCCGGTACCATGCAAAGCAGGGAGAATAAGCGGTAGATCAGTGTGCAACACTGATTTAAAGGGACAGATGTGATTGTGGAATCCAACGCTCCAGCCAATGCACTGTCCTAACCTCGCACAGCAGAACAGGTCATAAACAGCATGGAAGAACCCCCGCCATCAGTGCAATTTAAAAGGTTCATGCAGGAGTTACAGGTTAGTTGCTGGATTATTGCTTCTGTCTGCTGATGCATTTGTACCTGTTTTTGGAGGTCTCCTATACTTGAATACTAGGACTGGGAGACATAGCCTAAAAATTAGAACCAGGACTTGCAGGAGCGAAGTTAGGAAACACTTCTACAAGCAAAGGGTGGTAGAAGTTTGGAACACTCATCCGCAAACGGCAGTTGATGCTAGCTCAATTGTTAATTTTAAATCTGAGATTGATAGATTTTTGTTAACCGACGGTGTTAAGGGATATGGGGCTAAGGTGGGTATATGGAGTTAGGTTACTGATCAGCCCTGATCTCATTGAATGGTGGAACAGGGTCAAGGGGCTAAATGGCTTACTCCTGTTCGTATCTTCCTATGTTCCTTTAATAAAGTTTCAACACTACAGGGAGTTGGCTTGCTAGCTGACAGGCAACAGCAAGGGCACTGGCGGAGTGGCAGGGGTGGGACAGGAATGCTGTCATCCTAAGAGAGGACAACAGGTTCATGTTCCATGGAGCTACTGCCACTTGTTGCCTCCTGTTATGCGTCACCTTCTCCTGCAAGAAAGTGGTACGTGTGTCAGTGAGTGTCCTGCAAGATGATTTGAGTGATGTGCCTGTTATGGTTGAATAGCTGCCAGTGTGTGTGACCTGTGAATTGTAGTGTGCAGCTTGCAACAGTGGTAATGTGTGAGGGTGAAAGGAAGCATCTGATTGGAAGAGTTGAGTATTGATGAAAAGAGATGGTTGGTAGTTGGGTGACAGGGGGTATAGTGCGTGGAACAGTGGATGCGGCTAGTGGTGCAGTTGGTAGGAGAGGCCACTTGACAGTTGACCTCACTCACCTTGACCACTAACGTCAAAGCACTGAAATTCTACCTGCACTGCATTCATGTTCGTGGTGCTATACTCCTGGCATTGACTCCGATCCCTACTGTCTTGGAAGCATATGTCTGGAGGGCATCTTAGCCCCCTCTCCCGTGGATATAGGATGCCCCTCCTTCTGTCCACCTCTTGCACTAAGGTCTCTAGTGCATCATCAGAGAACCTTGGTGCACGCACTCTCGCAGGCCTGGTACCAACTCAGATCGGCAGATTGGTGGGATCTGGTGTGCAGATTGGAGGATGTGTGATTTAGTAGTGCACAACCTTCATTCAATGTTGTAAAATAACTCAACAGTTTGTAAACATAGGGATGGGACCTGCATCTGTGTTTTACGTGTGCAATGTCTGATCTCTGTTCAGACTCCGTGCGGACCCGTTTCTTATATTTTTGAAAATATCAGAGTCCCGCAAACGTTGAGCAGCCCAGCTATTGCTCATTAAAACTTCCAAAGGTCCCATCAGCACCATGCTTCACTATATTGCCACACAGATTCACTTCACAATTGATTTCCACCACTTCCTGCAGCCACACTGCACCGCCCCTTTAAGAGGTGGAGGCTGCCTTTAAGTGGTGCTAGCAATTTGCGATATCTGGGCCCCCTGCTGGTGAGCAGCCACTCAACACGACAGGTCAGGCAGGCGGCACGCAGCAATAATAGAAATCACCAGGCAGCACGGATGTTACATGCTGCCTGCATCTCAACCACCGGACCCCGGTTAATCGCGCACTGCAACCCCCGTGCCCGGTTTCAGGGATTATCCAATACAACCCTCAGGGTGTCTTTCTGTAAAGAAAAGCGTAGCAACTTTTATTACCAACTTTTGGAGGGATTTTCGTTACATTCTCCTTCTTCAGTGTAACCACATTAGAGAAAAACTGAACAATGGGAAGTTAATTTACACTCTCAGTGTGATTATATTATTTCATTTGTAAAGGGTTAATTCCTCATAGATTCAAAATATCATTAAAATGCAATAATTCTCAAATAACAATGGCAGCAACTGGGTTTAATAATGTGAGCTATCTCACTCTTAGGGATGATTAAAATGTATTAAGATGATTTTTTTAAATGAATTTCTAGCGATAAATTCCATGGACTTTTTTCAGGTGGTTAATCGGAAAAAAATGATTTCTCCCCCCACCCCCAAATATAAGGGAAGAAAATTCAAAAATTTCCCATTGTTTTCTTACTAGGATCAGGTTCAGAGACGTGTACAATTCACATCTGTGATGTCAGCACACATGTTACGTGATGTAAGTACAACACTGTTGCAACAAAAGCTGTGCAATTTGGATTTATTTTAAGGGGACCTGGATCTCTTTCTTAAGAACTGGATCTTTCTTTTAGGTACTGCATCATTCTTCATGCTGCAGCAAATGTCGGTCTTTAATTCCGAGTTAAGTTTGGAGCAAGGACAGCAGTTCACTGACACCATTATCACACTGATAGCCCCCTGAAGACCGAGATCATCAATCAGAGGCTGATTCAGGTTACACACTTGGGCACTGTCACTAAAAGCAAAATCACAGCTGTTCCCCTGTGTATAATCTCCAACAATTTGTATTATTTCACTGTCATAGCAGCCAGTTAAGTGACTGGAGCCACAACAATAAACGTGGGAGTTCAAAACCCACAGGCCATTGATCCTGGTGTAAGTGCCAATGACTCATGGCATCATGGGGAAGTTGCCTAATTTGCATAGCCTGATGGGCACCCGCGCCACTAGGGGCGAATCTCAGGTGCCCACGATGGAGAAGCTGGGAATCCTGGCAGAGGATGCTGGGTTTGTGAGGCATGATCCCCTCCCCCCAGAAAGACCTAAGTACCCCATCAAGCCCCTTTACAGGGGACCTATAAGGCCCTAGAAAATGTTTTTCTACCTTCTAGGGTCTAGGCCACAATCCAGGGCTGGATCTCCAAAGTAGGCCCCACTTCCATTGACTGGCAGGCTTATACACAGGCTTTCTTGGTGTACTGGTCTGCTTATATCTTGCCAAGCCAGGGACAAAGGAGCTCCCAGCCTGTAAGTTCCCTCCCCCACCACTCCCACCATATCACTGGATATTGGGGCAGGCGAATGCTCCGTCTCTAACAAGGCATAGCAAAAACTGCCTTTGTAATGGCCTAATTAGCGGCTCTCCCTCTGGACTCAACCTGCTATTGTAGCAGGAGTATGTCAGATGGGCCATGGATTTTTGGCCCCAGTTCTACAATTTTACTTTTAACCCTCGGGTAGAATTCTTTCCGAAATTAAGCAAAAGTCTGATGGTGAGCGCCATAAAAGTGGTGTCCATGTACTGCATAAATAACTGTGGGTTGTCATTTAGCTCAACCGTATGTTTTTTAAGTCACTTGCCTGCTTTCTTGAGTTTTAGTAATGTTCAAAATAAAAACTGTCTTCATTGATGCTTTCTCAATTTACCTGTTTTTGTTAGGATTCAATATTATCCTGCTGATTTTCTCCCATTTTCTTTGCACTGAAATTAAAACTTGAAAGCCTATCCCCCAGAAAAACAGCTTTTTAAATTAACAACAAAAACTGATTTTAATTGACTTATTCACTTAAAAGCAAAGTGTAAATGGACACTAATAAAGGTTCAAAAAAGATGGCAAACACTAGCAGAAAAAGTGTTGATTTCTGATCACAAATGAATGAGGATTTGCATAAAAGAATTTTGATTTAGGAAGCAGGTGGAGTTGACAGTAACACCAGATAGTACAGACTCCACTGTATTCCATTCTGCATTGTGTTATTTGATTCCCATCCAAGTTATCATTTTCTTCCAATGCCACACACTCTTTCCCTAGTTGAGACAATGGATTGGAGAACCGTTCCCAAGCTTCTGTCAAGATTGTCAACCTTAAGACGTGAGGAGCCCAAGATGACAAGGGCGCCAACGTTCTCTTCCTCCCTGTGCGGAATTACTTGACCTCTGCTGGCTGTTACCCCACACTGGCACAATTAGGATCGGAAGCACACATCTTATTACTCTGTAGTGCCAGCTTGTTGGGAATTCCAGTGTGTCGTAGTATCACCCAGGGTTTTCAACCTCTGAAGAAGCTTGCAGAAAGCAGGGACAAGCAGACAAATTCTGGGTCACTTGTTTTCATACTTCTCGAGTGCCCCGGATTGTGCAAAATATCCCGGGTTTGTTTTTGAAAATCCCAGTTGCTTTGCTTTGTCTTGCATACTATTTGAGATCAGAATTTTCCTGGAATTCGCATCAGGCTGAATATTTGCACGGGTGTACAAAATCGTTGACACACTTTCAAAGTGCAGAAATCAGAACTCCTTCACATGGCTGCAGCGAATGGCAGCTGGCACCTTCAGTCACCAGATCACAACCGTTGCTGAACAACAAGTAAACGGCACTGCAAGTCATATAGTCGGGGCTGACAACATGAGAGATTGGAGGTTTGGAGAATGTAAGATGTGTGGGGAGTGGGAGTCAAGGGAGGCACCCTTTAGGGGAGAGAAACACACAGCAATCATGCATAGTGAAGTGTAGAAAGAAGTTATTGCTGACTTTGTTTCTTATGATTACTATTTTTCTCAGTTTCTTACTTTAATTTATTTTTTACATTTTACAACTTTTCTAACACATTTGGTTGCTCTCTCTCCTACTATTTCTTCCTTTTCAGTGCCTTAGTTCTTTCCTCAATAAATCATGCAGCTATTTCTGATCTTTTCTTTTCCTTTTACCGACTGCCTCTTCCTTTGTGTATTTTCTTCTACCTCCTGATTTTTTTCATTGCAACAAGCTGCTATTGGACGTGCACCAGCTTTGTGTCGAGCAAGATTTTTCGTATCTTTTGTATAAGCACAAATTTTCAAGAATGAGTGAGTCCCAGTAAAAAACAAAATCCTGGATTTTAACAGCAACATGATTTTTGATTTCAAACACCTGATTTAAGATCTTATTTTACATTAGTGCAGTAATTAAAGGCTTCACAGCTGTCATTATTCACAACAACAACAAATGTGTTGCACCCAACATTTATTCAACTGCTGAAGCCTGCTTTCTATGCTTTACAATTATGTATTTGTTAGGACTCAAATTACAAACTCATATTGGAAAATCAAAATTTACACATTGCTTATAAGTATGGAAACCAGTAAATGAGGATCATGTTGATAAACCGCCAAAAGTGAAACACAGTACAGCAAAGATAAAACAGGGTGGTCATCCACTGTGTGACAAATTTCTGTAGGCCCCATTATCCCCTCACACTTAATGTCCTTTTTATCTCCCTTTAATGTCCTATGATTTTTAGCCTTGGGTCAGCTCACTAATGTACACACCACTGTGGCATTGCTACAACTACTGCAGTTCCAAGTATTATTTAGCATAGATTTTAAACACTTTATTTTTCTCCTTCCTTTTTATCTTTTACTCTCCTGAAGATCTTGCGTCCTTGATGTTCATCCTTCTGTACCTTGAGCAGGGGGCGATAATTCACGTGTAAGCCCTGATAATCAATGTCAGCAGACTAGTCAACTACAAGGGGCATCATAGCAAAGCCTGACTGTGTCCTCACCCTATACGGACTTCCAGCAGGGGGCACTGAACAGCATTTAGAGGTGGAAGTTGTACCTATTTTACCATCGCTAATCTGAAGGGGGTGGGGGAAAGGGAACTGAGGCTCAACTACCCTCAGCTGTAACCAACTGAGCTATCTGGGATCGCAATTCGCATCTTTATTTTAATTATTAGAAATAGCCAAAGCAAAATAATTGTTTTTGATTTTGCATTACCTATATTCACTTAAGCTTTCATATCTCAAAAAAAAACAATGACATAAGCTAAAAAGATTTTTAGTTAACGACTGTTTTTCTTTTACAAATTCGTATTTTTTGCCAATTATTTTGTTTTTGCTCACCAAAATGAGGGATTCCAGTGAACACTTTTCCACTTCTGTGGCATAGAAATAGCATCAAATGCTCCAGATCAGGTGCAGCATCTCCTGCTGCTAAACAAAGCTCCAGCTATTCTCTCACATTAACCCCATGTTCAGTATAATACCCCCACTAGTAGCAGTTTTTCCATATCAGACGCCAACCAAAGTTATGAACCCCGATTTTCCAGTGAAGTAGCGGGTGCGTTAGGACTCCAAAAGTTGGGGAAATCCTGAGTGGGCTCGGAACCTGGCTCCAACCCGCAGACTTCCAGGTTCCCCACTAACGGGTCTGTGTGCACGCGGGCCTCACAAATGCGGAAGTCTCACCAGCAATTAAAGCCGGCGGGAAGAAACTTAAGAGAGTTATTTAGATATTTGAAGTACTTAATTTTGTGCACATTGAGGCAGGGATCCGATTTTCAAACATCCTCAACGTGTTTCTCGTGCTGTGGGAAACACTCCATCTTCTACCAGACGTGTTCCAGCCAGCAGCCAGTTGGACATTCAAATGCTTGTTTGACAGATGGGGATAAAAGGTGAGTCATTGCTGTAGGGCACTCAGTTCTTTCAGGCAAACTTTTGGCTGAGAGATCTTTGTGTTTTCACTGAAAATCCTTAGTTTCCACTCAGAATTCTTCTGTTCACACATATTTACCAACTTTTCGGACCCCCTCAAACTGACACCATCAGGAATGGGGGGGGGGGGGGGGGGGGGGGGGGCGATGGCTGTGTTCACCACTACATCCGAGGACGAGCAACATCACCATCCTTGCCAGGCATGGCGTGCACTTCTGCCACTTGGAGCTCCACAACACAACTCAGACCACCTGAAAAGAGCAGCGCCAACAACAGCCCCCTGCCCCCCCCACCCCTGCACAAAACAGTCCTGCAACTACACATACACCCACTGTAAAGTGACCCAATGGGTGGCATCAAGTGTCGCCGTTCATGGTGAACCTCATGAAAGGGCCCTCTCACAAAAGCCAGTCAAGAATGGGCAAGACATGGCAGTAGTGGTGAGAATGATAACATTTAATGTAACTTTAACCAAAACCAATATAAATGAAAAACATAACCATCTGTCAAAGACCCTTGTGCATACCCTTCATGCTCACAAATCCTTAGGCTTCCTCTTCCTCCCTGGTGCGGCTGTAGCAGAGGTAGTGGCAGGTTGCTCAAGTTCATGCCCTGACTGCTTAGATGCTTTCGGCCAACGCCCTCTGGGTTTTGGAGCCCGTGAGGGCCCCTCCAAAGACTGCTCCACCTGCACCTGTGCAGGGGCAGACTCGGCCACCTGGAGAGAGGCAGCATTGCGTGTACTGGTTGAGAGGGGGCATCGGGTGAGAGTTGGGAGCGCTTTGAGTGAAGTCCACACTTCCCCTTTCGCCATCATCCCTCCCCTGGACCAGGCCCACATCACTCTTACCACCCTGCTGGAGAACAGTTTGGAGGACATGTAAGAGGCCTTGAAAGCCCAATTGTAAACTATCTGCCTGCCTGTTTAAGGTGGCAGAATGTTGCTCACCCTGAATCCGAACGGCCGTTGTCAGGGCCTGAATGGACTCATTTGTGAGCCTTGCTTGAAGCTCAATGGAGGCTAGCCTTCTCTCCATCGCAGACATTCCCACACTTACCTGCGACACTATCTCAGACACTTGCTCACGTCCCTGTAAAAGTATCTCAGAGATTCCCTCCCGTACCTGTGCCACCATTCCATTCATGCAGGAGTTGGACTCCTCCATCCTCTGCGCTATTGAGGAGTGTGTGTGTGGCACCTGTTCCAGTACCTCGCAAATGTGCTGCTGCCCCTCGATCATTCTCCTTTTAAAGGATGGCCCCTGGGGTTCAGCATCTGTGTCCAGCTGAGCAGAGCCTGGAGAAGAGTGTGCCCACCGACACGGACTCTACACAGCTGCCCCTGCCACCAATGTCTGCTCGTGCTCACTTGTGTATGGTGACTCACCAGGTGCCAACCCAACTAACTCACTGCTAGAACCCACCGAGGTGTGAGTATCTGCACTGGTGGATGGCTCATTATGCCCCCTCAGAGGCCGGCAGGTCCTCTGAGGAATTGCCCTCTGCTGTCACTGTGGTTGTTGAAGGGCCTGTAAGAGAACAGAAGGCAATATTAAGCATCATCACAGGTGTGTCATGTTACGATGAGCTTACTGAGGTGTTGAACATGGCAAGGCATGTTATCATCAATTCATATTGTGTGTGATGAAATGTTAAAGTTGTGTCAGCAGATGTTTGTGGGGTATCAGTCTCGCCGTCCCCGACGGACAGGCACTCGAGGGTACGGCTGAGCTCCAGCGCCTTCTGCTCCCCCTCTGTGAGGACCACTATTTGTTGTGGCCCTCCCTCCAGTCCTCACCCTCTCGCGTGCATTTTGCGCTCTTTTCTCCTAGAAGGGGAGAAAGAACAGACGTGTGAGTGAGTGATCGTGAAGTGGCCAATCGATGAATGCATTGCTTTGGGTGAGGCTGACCATGAAAGAGGTGCATCAGAGGGTGAGTATGAGACAAAGCCATGACATTGGATGAGGATTGGGGTGAGTGGTAGTGGTGGGGTGACTAATGGGGAGGTGAGGAAGTATTCAGGAAGTGCAGGTAAGTTGAGGATGAGCCTTAAGTGCGTGTGAGGAGTGATGTGATGGAGTAGTGTTGGCAGTGCAGAATGAGTTGGGTGCTGGGAGGATGATGTGCAACACTGAATGCAGGAGAATCAATAAGTGTACTCACTTTTGCTGACCTAGTTAGGTCATTGAAACAATTCCTGCACTGGATCCAGGTGTGGGAGATGTTGCTGCTGCTGGTGACCTCCTCTGCCACCTCGAGCCAGGCCTTCCTGGTGGTGGTGCCAGAGGCAGGCCACTTCCTCCCGTCTGCCGGGTAGAACACATCCCTCCTCCTCCTCACCCGGTCCAGTAGCACCTGGAGTGAGGCAACGTTGAACCTTGGAGCAGCTTTGCACCTGTGCTGCTCCATTGTGATTTCTGGGTCTTTGCTCCAGCAAAAGCCTTTGGAGCAATGGCCCTTTAAATTGAGCTCCTCCAGCTGACAGCCTGTGATGCGGGTGCGCAGTCCACCCACTGCGCAGCTTTCAGACGGCCAACTCGGAAGCCACGTTAAGTGGCACCAATTCATTTGCGATCGCATGCGGAACGGACATGTTTTTTTAGTCGGGTTACCCACGTGCCCATTCCCCCCCCTCCCCCGCTGCCATCCTGCCTCCATTCTAAAATTGGGGCCATGGCCTCTCTGAATAAAGTTGCCAATTTAGTGTCAATTTGTGCTAAACTGTGGACATTTTTATATCGTGTGCCCACGCCGACTAGGAAGTGAACTGAGACTTACCAAGTTCACCTCATCCTGGACTTCTACAGCAAGCAGAATAGACTTTCATCAGTCAAGCCATGGAGGTGAAGGATGAATGTCCTGGTCTACTGCAGCCCCTGTTCTGCTGACCATTAAGCACATTATTGTATTGCATTAAAGTGCAGACTCACATTAAACCTTCCTCAATTTCTGTTCCTTCTGCTTTTGCTACTGAGCATGCTCCATTATCTTAACTCTGGTCAATCACCACATCATAAACTGTGGCTGTGTGTTACAAGTGGTGAGAAATTGCTTTGTTCAACGTAATAGCGATTGGCTGTATCTGTAGCTTTATAAGAGAGTTAAACTGGTTCAATATGAACCACGGCTTTACGCTGCTTTCCTAAAATAACAGTGCTTTACCATTCTGCATCCAGCCCTTCCTCATCACAAACCCTACCATTCAAGCTCTTTATTCCAATAGCCAAATACTAAGCAACAAAATATTAGAAATTGTGTAAATAATTTATTGAACTAAACCACACAGCAGAATTATTTAGCACTGGTCTTTTGATTATATTATAGTAAAAATTGTTCCCATAGAAAATGGGGGAAAATATTAAGAAATGTAATTCATAGATTTTTTAGTTTATTTGTGATCTCCTGCCTTTTGTCTAATATATAAAGTGAACACACACAAGGAATGCATTTCTTTACAGTTAGGTACATGCAGCATACATTTCCAGCTCATTTGCAAACTGGCACCATTCACCCGCTGCAATCCATTACACATGTTCCCTTTGTTAATTCTTGGCTGACTGTTACATGCGTGATTTCTCACATTATTTGGCTGCAAGGCAGGCAAGTGAAATAAAATACACCGGGTTTAAGAGGTTCTCATTTTTAAAACGAAAACCAGCACCTTATAAAAAGTGTTTAAAGAAATATTAAAATGCTCCTTAATAAAGTGCATCCCTGCATCTCATTTAATAGAACAGCTCTGACCCCAATGCCACTACTTCTCACACAGTGATCCAAGTAAAGGTGATAGCTTTGAAAAGCGGTTTCTCTTGGCAGTCTTTTGTCAGCTTAATTAGTTTATTTTGTAGCCAATGTAATGTCTACACAAGATTTTAAATGTTAAACTCTATCTACAAAACACCTTTATACCTGAGAAATGAGCATTGATTCATAGACTAGGACTAGTGCATTTAGATACAGACAAGTGACATCAGGAGTGTGACTGGTCTGGTGTGGGGCACCAAGAGATTTATTCCAGTTTAAATTCATGTTTGAAACTTAAAATTAGCAGCCGTGGTCAGGACCAAAAGGGAGAGTTGTACCGGAGGAGCTCAGCGCATTAATGACAACTCTCCGCCCCTCCCAACTCCCTGTGTTGATTTAACTTCACATTGCATTTAAATGCAATTCTCTCTCCCGACTTAAAACCTAAAAGGCTGCTCACATTACTCCTTTGTTTTCTTTGATCCAACGGCATCCCATATATCAAATTCAGAATGATAATTTATTAGTCCGAATGAATTGCTATCCGATCTGTGTTTAGCCCTAGTTGATTTAGATTAGTAGTAATTGTCGACTGCAATTCTATAAAGGTATTAAAGGTGTACAAAGGACTTAAAATATTCTTAAATCTTACAGGAGCTGCCCACCCCGCCACCCCGGGTTTCGATCTCAACACATCCCCCGCTGTATCTCCTTATTTTTTAGGGCGTCACAAGTTTCACAAATATCATCGGGCACACACAGAATCTATATCTTGGGGTCTCCATAATAAACATATTTTTATCACATATTCTAAATATGTAAAAGCACTACATGGGTTAAGACACCCCTGATAATTTGGCACAAGTTGACATTATATTGACAGTTTCACTCAGTCAAGCCATAGGAACGCCCGGTGTAAAAAACTCATGCTTTCTTTTCTAAGGTTGAGATTAAAATACATAATTAGTGCAGGGTACAGGGCCTTTATTTTACATCGGGCCATACAATACCTGACCTGAGTATACTTGATGTTGACACTGGGTGCTAAAAACAGGAAAATGTTCCAGCACTATAATATTCCTCACATAATGCACATAAAATAACAGTAATAAATGAAAATATAGCTGTTTCTATTTGAGCATTTCCCTCTCTCACTGACTGAAGCACATTCCAGTGATCTGAGGAAGAAGCAGGGATGCTGGGAGCCTGAGGCTAGGTGCTTAAATGTCACGTCCCAGCATCCTCATCACAGAAATGGTGTGGAAATAGAGTCACCAATGCGGAGACCAGTCTTCTGTAATCTAAATTTTATAACATCTCATTTTGACTTGAAGTATCTTACGGAATAATTTACTTTTTAAAAAGTAAGGTTCAACGTATTATCGTACAGCCTTATCTTGAAGTTACATGTCCCGTCACTGAATCTTGAAGGCAAGATTCCTCAAATCCTATAGAAAGACATGCACAAAAGTATGCACTATATTGTTGAAAAGTTGACACATGGTCATAGTCTAGGGGTCTATAATGTGCTAAATATTCTCTTTGTTAATTCTGGATAAGCACACAGTCAACGCATTTGCAAAATGTGATGTGTGTTTTTCAAACAAAATAAAGTTAACCTTCTTCAAGTTCCCTTTACAGAATCATCACCTAGTTGCATTTTTCGTAAGATGTGTGTGACCAATAGGTAATGTGATTGTATTGTGATGGTACCACGAGATCCATGTTAGCTTTTCCCATTCATTCCATCTTATTTTAATTCTTATTACAGGTCACACTTCCTATCTTGAAATCAGATTATAAAAGGAATTTGTTTAAAGAGAAAAATATTTTGTTCACACCCAAGCATGTTGTCAGTGAGAGAGGGGAGGTAAGATGGCCCACCACAATCCAGGACATTGAATGGAGTATTACTTTGCTCATCTTTCTGAGGTCCCTGTGCCCCTACCCTCGCTTCCTAAAACCCTGCTCAGACACACTAAAACAAACACATCTATGAAAGGATCAGCTGCATACAATATTACTTTCCTTTCAGGCACTGATAAGCCAAGGGATCATTTAGCTTAGAATTACAAAATACCAACTGAAACAATTTATGAAGAGTCAAGTAAATGTATTCAAAATCCCTTCTAGTTTGTTGATTAAATGTTGGCTGTTTAAAATGATTTTTTTTTATGCAGAGTGAAGAGTCTTACTTCATAAATATACATAACTCAGTAAATCTCTCACTCATTCATTAGGACTAATGCAACTATCAGCAACTACATGAAGATCATCAACAATGCAATAGTAAGAACCACTTACAGGAACATGGACCTCTAACTAAAGATAGGATCAAATAGAAACATTGGGCCTCCTCTCCTCACCTGGTGGAAACCGGGCAGGGTGGGGGGCAGTTAAAATGAGGGCAGTAAGTGAGAAAATCGCTATGGTAACGAGGCCCGGCCGATTTCACGTCCCCAGACTCCGCGGGTTCTCCGCCCACTTGGGCGCTCATGCACATCATACTCGTCCCCCTTTAAAATTGAAGCCATTAAGTGTAACAAAATACTAATTATGACAAAAAAAAATTCAAATGGCACAAAAAAAATCCATTTGACTTTGGGAGAAACTTCACACATTAAAAAGCTGTCAGCATGAACCATCTGGTAACACACGTTCATCATGCGGTTAAGCAAGTCACTTGTAGAGTGCAACGTCCAATTATTCAAAGACCTCAAAACTATGGTGTGTAAATAAGAGCGTACAAATGCTTAATGATTTCCTATGAGACTGTTTTATCTGCCATTTAAGTGGACAAAGGAGTTTCATACAAATGGATCAAGTGATTGCATGTTAATATTTGCACCGCATAATTTCAAGGCCAGTGTGATAAATGTACATTAACCCTTTCCCTTCACCATCCTAACTACTGCTTTAGAAGAGAAAACAACTATCCTATGAATCCAAGGGTTCAAGGTTAATGCGTGTTTTTATCTTCCTTTCTTGTCGCGTTTTGATCTTGCTAGGTTTGAGTGATGTGACCGTTAACCTGAAATGACAGTTCAACGTTCAAGTTCTTTTGCTCACATCATCGAAACATACACAGGGGCTGAGAACACGGACAAGGAATAAGTGTGTGAATCGCTCATTATGTATCAAGTGCTTCTGTACGTCTATCAGACTCAAGCAGGCACTTACAAAAAATGTGTTTGGACAACCCTTTTTCAACACCACAATATATTATAGTCCATACAAAAGAGAGGAAAATGTGTAACACATGCACCAAGTATTAAAAAGTTCTGCACAAGTAAAATCACCCAAATAAAAACATTTTCCCCCTTCAAAAATATTCATTTTGCTCTTGGAATGTTTGACCTTTCTCCCAAATTTCAACACTTCGCAATGGACTGTTATCAGTTTGGCACTAATGTTGCCCATGTGCCTGTTTATTTGTTTACATGAGAGGCACATCACATTCACACACATTTGACTTGTTCCACATTTCATTTCCACTACAGTATTCACTGTCCTCTCTCTCTCTCTCTCTCTCCTACATTATTTCATTGCTATTCACTTTCAGGTCATTATCTGCAGCTGGGACACATGAACAAGCCAAGGAACCATTTTCCTTGCCTTGTACAGCTGTCAGAGCTCAATCAGATGGAATGTCATTTTTCCTTACAGTGGAATACCTGCCAATGTTCCCTACCAGCCCAAGCACCCATAGAATCACAGAATGATACAGCACAGAAGGAGGCCATTCGCCCCATTGTGCCTGTGCTGGCTCTTTGAAAGAGCAATCCAATTAGTCCCACTCCTCTGCTCTTTCCCCATAGCCCTGCAAATTTTCCCCTTTCAAGTATTTATCCAATTCCCTTGTGAAAGTTACTATTGAATCTGCTTCCACCACCTTTTCAGGCAGTGCATTCTACCCTTTCAGGCACTGCTGATCCCCTCCCTGGACTTTACCTGAGCTAAGAACAGTAATTTGCCCTGCAGAAGGCTGAGATGCAGTGCAGGAAATTAACATTATGGGGAAAGAATTCAACTGTTTGCAGCAAATCGTGAACACATTCTTTATACACACGCATGCGATTTCTGTATAGGGAGCGAGCAGTGGAAATTTCCCAATTGGTGATTCTTCACATAAGGAACCCCAATGTCAGAGTATGCAGCCCTGCAGTGGTGCCAAGCGAGAGATAGGTGCTTTATTACAGTGAGGAAGAGTGAAACTTGGTCAGTTGTGCACCGCTCTTAGCAGAGCTACAGAGCAGGCATTGGGAGAGATCTAGAGAAGGTCTCCTGCTGATTCAACTAGGGAACAGTGCACGGCAATAAATTACACAAAAAACACACACAAATCAAATCTTCAGGTCACTAAGTATTTGTTGCATCAACATTAAAGCTAAAATTCACATCCCACAAGTTTGTTTTGTGGTTTTACTTAACCTAAAATCTCAATGTAAAC
The DNA here is from genome assembly GCF_035084215.1 of Heptranchias perlo. Classification (NCBI taxonomy): domain Eukaryota; kingdom Metazoa; phylum Chordata; class Chondrichthyes; order Hexanchiformes; family Hexanchidae; genus Heptranchias; species Heptranchias perlo. The sequence goes on along the minus strand of NC_090325.1, from coordinate 108,051,677 downwards.
ACAATTCATTTTTATGTCATTTTCCTGGTTACAGTTGAGATTAACATCGCTTTGACGCACAATATTTACAAAGGATGCCAATATCCATTATAGACTGATGGCTTTTAGCTCCCTGACAGGCAGGGACTAGCAGCACACAGCAGAGGTGAGTGTCTACAAATGTACAAGGCATATCTGAGAGTCTTGATCTCACCTCGAACATGGAAATACTTAAATCTGTCACATTGAACTTGTGCTGCATTATAACTTTAACATAGCCACACAGATGCCATTCACTATCAACACTTCGATTGAAATCCTGTCGGACAGTACATGAACCAGGTAATTCACAGAATATGCATTCAATGCTCAACTGTGATAGAATTCAGAAGTTTACAGTGGTGATAATCGTAGGTATCCAGTTCACCAACAAACACGGTTGGCTTACAAATTGCTCTGAATTAACAATACTCTGTGTGAGGTATTTTATATTTTCTCCCCACCTGCAACATAACCAGCATGACAATCATTGCATCTTGATCTTCGATGTCACTATGAAGATATTGCTTCTTTCAATTTTACAAGGGCGCCTCCACCACACTTCCTTTAAGTATTCACTAGGAAAGACATAAGGAACATATCCTTCCCAACCAGAGATAACCAAAGCAAAATTAATGACTTTAATATAACCCAGGTGGAAGTTCTAGACAGCCTAACAGAACTAAAAACAAATAAATCTCAAGGGATACATGGGCTCAATTTTAAACTTAAATTGCGGGTGCGTTGGGGCTGCGAAAATTGCAAAAATGCAGAGCGGGTTCAGAAGCCGGCTCCAACCCGCCGACTTCCGAATTCCCCACAGACGCACCTGTGTGCGCACATGCTTCCCGAATCCAGAAGTCCCACCGGCAATTAAAGCCGGCGGGATGATAGTTAAGAACCAAGTGCACCTCAATGAGGTACTTAGGTACTTTACTTATCACATATTAGGTAGTTAGAACGATTTTTAACTCACCTGGGCGGCTTTCCCACGGTTTCCGATTCAAGCCTGGTGAAATCAGGCATGAAGGGCCGGATCAGGTAAAAATAAACGTAATAAATTCAAAAAGAAACACTGCGCAAAATTAATACACAAAATCAACCTACCTTTCCACCCTGCTCCGATGTCCAATGTCTCCCTCTCCAATGTCCATCTCCGATCTCTCCCTCTTCCCCCCTCTGATCTTCCCCTCTCCCCCCCGCCCCGATCTTCCCCTCTCCTCCCCCCGCCCCCTGATCTTCCCTCCCACCCCCACCCCCAATCTTCTGTTCCAGCGCCGGATGAAGTCTCGTTCTCTCACTCTTTCTTCCCCTCACCCCCCCAACTTGGCATTGCAGCTCCTGTCGGCAGCCAGCCTGTCAATCAGGCTGGCGTGAAACCTGGAAAGTACTTTAATCACCGTCAATTACATTGCGATCACGTTGGAAAAGGTACTTTTTTAAAATCTGGGTTTGCCACGCGCCCTTCACCCCACCCCCCGCCCCCCCTCCCCCAGCTGCCAACCCACCACCATTTCAAAATTGAGCACATGGTATTTATCCCAGGCTACTGACGGCATCTAGGTAGGAGATTTGTATGGTATTGACATTCATTATGAGGGAGTCATTGGCATTGGGAAGATAACTGGTAGATTGGATACAGCATAATGTGATGCCCATACTCAAAAAGGGTAACAAAACTGACACAGGCAACTACAGACCCATTAGAGTTATTTCAGCTGGGTCCAAAATAATAGAAATGACCAGGATGAAACTTCAGGATAATCTGTAGAATAATAACCTAGCAACCATGGCTTTAGAAGGAGATCCCAACTGACCATCTTCCTTTCATTCTTTGAGGAAGTGGTAACCCAAGTGGGCTGTGGGAAAATCCTACAACATAGTGTAACAAGACTTCCAGAGGCATGTGACAAAGTTCCACACAAAAGGCTATTAATTAAGCTCAAAGCTATGGGGACTTGGGTTAAATCTTTGGAATAAATCTTTGGAATGGATAGGAAACTGGCTGAAGCATAGAAAACATTAGGTACTTATTGGAGGAGTTATGTCAGAATGGGGGGAGGGAGTACTGAGTGGGGTGCCTCAGGGCTCAGCTTTGGGAACGCTACTGTTTGCAATTTACATCAATGACTCATGGAAGATGTGAATTAGTTTTGTACCAATACTACTGTCTGCTTTGATAAAACACGTTAGAATGCTTGGTACTTTTATGAGACAGTCATTTTGTTTTCCATAGGTACAATCATTTTCATGAATGGGGGGGGGAGGTGGGAGGCTTTGTTTTTTGATTAACATTACTATATGTACCTCAGTAGAAAAAATTCCAGCAACTTCAATGTGGATTATTTCCTCATAATAACACCATTTCCTCCAACCTCACTGTCCTCATTATTTTGCTTATCACCATATTGTAAATCCCCCCTCCCCCAACTTGCCAGTGGCATAAATATTGGGCGAGTAAATTAACAAACACTGGCACATTCAACAGGCAGAATACTCATGGCTGGGTCACAGTGATTGCCAAGTCATTTTATATGAAATAAAAAGACTCAAGAATACGTTCGGAATTGTAACACAAATTTGTGGTTCAGATGACTTCACAAATCATTTGAGTTTTGCTTTCAGGGGTTATGGTGTCATTAGAATCCCATCCGTGGTTTTACCTTTTGTACGAACTACTTTCGGTCTTCTAGATCTCTGTGAACTACATGCGTGCACCCTGAAAAATATTACAGTATTGAGATTATTTCCTGGAATTTTCTGCTTCTGATTTTATTTTCTCCTGATCACCTCTGAGGGCAGATGCATGTGGTTCCTTGTCGCCCACACCCTTGTCAGCACACCCAAATATGTTAACAGCTATTCTTTTTTTCTTTTACACAGCAGAAACTCACAACTTCATCAGCCATGCATGTACTGGCTTCAAACTAACTTACAGATCACATACGTGTCTGTCATCTCACAAGTAACACACTCCTACTCATCTTTTATTTTATCAGTCGCTGTGCTGATTTGCAGGGAAATGCAAAATCACAAAATCCTGAATTTTTTAGCTATGAATTTACTAAATTATATTTGCGACACAGTACTGTAGTTTTACTGTGTATTGAAAAAAAAAAGGTGGGGGAAGTCTCTATTGATCCCAAAGCTTTCATCCAATTTTAAAACCTCAAACAAGTTGGACTCAATCAAGCCAAATTATTACCCTGAGTCAGATATCTTCAAACTCACAAGGACTTTTTTTCTTAACTCTCTCAGCACTGCAGGCAAGTTTATTCATCTGGGTACTGTCAGACTCCAGGGGCTGGAGTTAATTATCCTTGTTCAGAAGTCCACTTCCTGCCTTGATGAGGACAAACACCTTAAAAGAGTCACATGGCTGCATATATAATGTGACCAAGTCAACCTTTCAAGTCTGGGCTTTTTTAAAAATCAATTGTTTTAGATTTTTGTGCTCACCAAGGAAAAGGATTTTAGTGCTGGCGAATAAAAGTCTTTCCATTTCAGGCACTCATTGTTAACATCAATCACAAACAGATGTAGAGTAAATTCCTCCTACTCTGCCCTTACAAAATCCCTAAGCCCCAAACTCAGAACAGCACCCCATACTGCACCAGAGTGACATTTTTTTCTATCCTGTGAATTCTCATATTTGTGCTGCAGGGCCATGCCCACCAGGAGCTGAGTTCAGCCTGCCCAACTCCACTGCACATAGGACCCTTACAGCTAACAGACAGAGGAGGATTTGAACCCAGGTTCTGAAGGTGAAAGGCCAGCAACTCATCCACTGTGCCATCCAGTTCGCCATGTCCAGGCTTTTATTGGCTGAAAAAAAAAGCCTTTGAACAAGAATTTTCCTGGATCTGTTTGGAGTCTAAGTATTAAATAAAGCATCAATTGTATCGTAGCCTGGTGGTTGTGGTACTGGGTTAGCAACCCAGAGGTCACGAGTTGAAATCCCACCAAAGCAAGTTGTGAAATTGAATTCAATAAATCTGGTCATCTGTGGGCTGGCACCTGAAAAATGACCAAGAAATGTTGCCAGATTATCATAAACACCTAACTGGTTCAACAACACGCTTCAGGGAAGGGAACCTGCCACCCCTACCTGGTCTGGCCTACAGGTGACCCCAGTCATACATTATGTGGTTGGCTCTAAATACCCTCTTAAGTGGTCTGCACAACCTTCAGAGTAGAACTAGGAATGGGCAATAAATGCAGCTCTGCCAGCATGACCCACAAAAAAATGTATAAGTAATGTCTCGAGCAAACATAAAGGGAGACATGTTTTATTTTGTCTTCAGTAGTTGAGAACGAGGGGGATATCCATTCTGTGTAACTGAGTATTGTTCTACTATGCATTCCAGTGACATCATGAACTCACAGGTCAGCTACGATGTGATGTGGATGAAATGATGATCTCCCTAAACATCGCATCAGTCCCAAACTCAGAAAAACTCCTATTCCAACCATGCACCCGCTCTTTATTCCTGTGTTGTAAGCTTCGTTCTTTTCTTTATAAGCAAGATTACCCAACCAACACAAATCAGTCGTAAGTGTAAGGAACATTTCGTACTGAGCTGAACAGAGACCACAAAAATTCATATCATTTTAATTCCTAATCAAAGAGATTTACAGCAGCATCGTGGGACTTCACAATGCACTAATGCAGCACGCCACAAGTACCCATGTGGTGAGCATCTGTGACGGTTTCTAGTAAAGAAGTTCTCCCGCCAGGGTGGGGAGAAGAAGAAGAATTGGACAAAGAGTCAACCCAAATGGCTCTCAGACCCCCCCATGAAAGGACTAAACTGTGGAAAGGATTATTTATTAAAAAGTAAAAGAAACAATGAATTGACTTCATTTTAAGAAAAACAAATTGAAGCCCAAGTTTCAGAGGCGAAAAGACATTGTTCTAAGTATTGTTACCACCTTTCTCTTAAAATTTAAAATAAAAAATATTCAAAGTGCTCCTTTTAATCTATGATAAAAGAGCTGCTGACGAAAGAGCAATATTCAAGGAAATATAACATTCATTACAATATATCTCTTCCTGATTGTTTAATAAATACCATCTGAACTATTACAGTGAGTTCATTAAATCTGCTACATCTAATAAAGATTGATGGAGTTGCTGAATAATTACTAATCTGTACTTTGGGAACTGCTGAACTTGGCCATCGCTTGGTTTAGCTTAAAGGAGAATAAAAAGCAATCTGTTGTCAACACCTCGTAACTGCTGTTCGCACTCCAACACTGGCACTACAACTCACAGCAAACAACAGAAGTTTAACTACTTTGACACTAGTGTACTCCCAATATTTTTTTTAGTTATTTCCTCATAGGATCTGTATGCCAAAATACACATGCATATCTTGTACATTATGCTCCAAGAACACTTATGAAAGTTAAGCTTTTATGCTCTGACCTTTCTACACTTTCCCCCTTAAACTTAAAATCTTAGAAATTACAATCAATTTCAACAGCATCAATAATATAAGTTTGTGGAGAGAATGTGTGTCTTCCCCAAATATTTAAAACAATAAATATCTCTATTCGGACAAGAATGTGATGTAAAACATCAACTGTTTCTATTTACAGTACATTAATATAACTAAATACAATTACAATATATCAAACACTGAAATTAGAGCTGCACACTCACTCTGCTTAAAATCAATGTTTAAAGACGCACAGGCAAATACTAAGAAACTGCACTTTCAAAACTTGGTGAATAAAACTGAAGTCAACCTGACATCAGTAAGTAACTACTAAAAACAATCAGGAGTTTGGAAAAGTCAAACTCTGCAGGCTGTTCCAATCACATTAAGAAAAATGTAAATGCAGCTCAATGCAGAATGATAACACATCTCAGAAGCAATGTTGTGCACACAGACTCTAGTTCAGGTAACCCTACTATTCAAAAACAGAAAGGTTTTTTTGTAATGCTACAATTATACAAATCAGAAGCCTCCAGATTTTGATAAAGCTCATCAAATCATTCCAATACAGCAATTCTTCCCCATCATATTTTCTACTCACAGTATAATCTATGTAATGAGAGAGAGGATCCTGCTTTGATTTTTTAATCAGCGTAGAAGTCCTGCCACTGGACATAAATACATCCAACAAGCAAAAAAAATAATAAGATTTATTCAGTGTCAAAATAAATTCCAACCAGTACCTGAGCCTGCTTTCACCTCAGATTAACACAGTAATGTTTACAATACATCACTTTACATACATAATATCATTTACGTCGCTTACAAAATTTAGCTCTGTAATAAATATCTTGTTTGCCTTTATACATAAAAAGTAAATTCATGAGCAACTGTCTGACAAAAGACCTACGACAATCTGATTTTCCTCTTAATTAACAGGCCTGCTGGTTTATTGTACATTCCCCGTCACTTCCTTAAATTTAACTAGCTGAGCTCTGTTGCAGTACAATAGGAAAGACAAACTTCCATTTCAGCCTCTAATTATTGTCCCTAATACAGCAGTAAGAGCCTTTCCAAACACCTCTTACTTCAGTAAGATCAGACAACCAGCTGTCATTGATCCAGCAATATGCTCCCACTGTGTTGCTTGTGATAATTTCAGTGTAAACACAGGTACTCTTCCAATGCAAATCTAAATTAAATGTTTCTCTTCAGTAATGTGGGATAGTTTTTTCCTCCCATTGAAAATTACTTAACCATCGAACCCCCTCCCCCAAAACAAGAACATTTTGCATTAGGAGGATCAACCTTGCGAAAAAACCAAATGCCTCATTTCTTGGCTTCATTAAATTCTGCGAAGAAGCGGCAGCTTTTATCAAGTTAAACAATTAATTTGCATCAAGAGATAATGAGAGGCCACATAATTTAATTACAAATATAATCACAGCCATGTGTTTCTGCATATAATGGAATACTTCAAGCAGCATAATGAGCGGTGCAAAATTATCCCAAAACAGCATTTGAAGTACTATATGCTATTTTTAAAAAGGCTGACGGACTTACCTCTGTGCGAGTCTGCAGCCGCTTGTTCAGCTCATATATCCGATAGTCTGGCTGTACCACGTATGGCGTGTGTCTCCTATAAAATGGTCCAAAAGGAGAGGAATAGAAAGGGTCATGAGGTGTGCTGGACATCTTGGATGCTTGCAGAGAATCAAGCTACACACTGTAACATCAACATCCATACAGTGCACATGGGCTTCAGGCTACAGTGCAGGCAAGCTACCAGCAGAACACACTGGGAAATGCTCTGGGAGCCCTCTACTGCAAGAGAAAGACCGGATAGCTCTAGGCAGAAAAACTTGTTTTTAAAAAATCAGTTTGTGAAAGGGTCATTTCCTGTCCGCTCCAAAGACTGGCAAAAATATAATTCTTCAAGCTGACAGAGAGGTCTGAGGTTTGGTTTTAATTTTTCCCAGCAAGGACCCCTCAGGAACCTGGCAGCAAGACTTGTTAGCATATAGGTGGTTGAACAGCTGCCTGAACTAAAATACCTCCTGCAAGGAATATTCCACACTGCAGTGCTGCATTTTCTAACACTAACACTTTAAACGGCACACTTGCTTCATTCACTTTTAAAGAGCATTCTTAACACTGACTAAACCGTGCAACTGAATTGAACTGTCAAACTCCTAAGATTAAATTTACAAATAGGGAAGACTGGAATAACAGAAATATTTTTTTTTTAAAGAATAAAATTAAGTCACTGTATCTTGTTAGACTGCTTTCAGAAGACAGATTTTTTTGTTTCAAGAAAAACCTTGAATGTTGTTTTTCAAAGACGAGCAAAAATGATTTCCTCCTCATAAATTTTCATCTCAAGACAAGGAGGCTATACTATGCCAGTAACAGGGAGCCTCCTGGGGGTCTGGAATAGCATCCCATCCTACTCAAGCTATCATTAGGTAACTGTTTAGCAAAGTACTCTAACAGTTAAAATCATATATTAAAATGTTTCTAATATTCCATCTTTGGTAACATGCTGATGCGTTGACATGCTTTAACTCTTTGACTCCACACATTTTAAATAGTCACTGTCAGGGGGAGCCTCCCTGAATGACCCCCGCCCCCTCCCCTTTTCCTGCTGAGAAGGTCACATGGCTGCATGAAGACTTGACCCTCTGTTTACATCTGAGTGCACATATATTACAAAAAGAACAATGACATACTAAGTTGCTGCCTCCAATTACTTTTTAAAATCAGGTTATACCAGTCCAAATTATTGTGTTCTAACTGCAACACAGATTGAGCTGATGCACATTTAAACTGATATGACAGGGTTCCTGGGGTCCGGAAAGTAAAGCAAATTACTTACACATATTAAATTATTTCTACAGCGATGCGGTATATAACATGACTGGTTGTGGATATTTCTTTAGTAGATACTATTTTCTTGGAAACATTTTACTTCAGCAATATAATTTCATCAAGATGCTTTATTTTATGAAAACTTATGTCAGTCCTGAAGTCCTAACATCTACTCCAGAAATGTGCACTCTGACTACAAGTAATTTCATTCCAATATATAAAAGTGTCAAACTAATAGAACAGGAAATAGCTCTCTCGTTTCACTGGATTCCGTACGATGGAAATTAATTATTTCTGCCCCTTGCCTGACTTTGTGTGCTGTTGCTAAAGTGCTATGGTTCATTTTATAAAACAAAAGTTTCTGGAGACTGTTGCATTTCTTCCTCAGCCTGTCAAACTTATAGACAAAAACCAGGCTAAATTAGTTTCAGAATCTCTTGAATTTTTACAGGAAAAGTGGCAATTAGCATTCCAATGAACTCAGAATTTTGATAACAGCATAATTCATATTATTTCAATCTTAAATCTCAATTTTTTCATAACCAACAAAGAGGTTCAGGGACAGCCTTCCAATACCCAAGTATTCTAGAACAGTCTAACCTTGAAGTGGTTGAAATATTGAAATATGTGATAAAACTGTCAGGGTAACTGAATTAGACTGGATGGTTTAGATTTGTGCAGCCAGTCAGATGATCAGATTTTTACAAACTCAGTCTCAAGTTGAAGTGGAAGTATATTTCCACAGAACTGTCACATAATGTTATTAATTGATTTATTTATTTTGAAGCCCAAGGCTATCAATGTCCAACAAAATGCTCAGATATCTCTCTCTACATAGAGTGCTATAGAAATCTAAGTTGCTTTTATTTTTGAGTTATTTTTCAAAGCATGTTCTCCTTTTTGTTTTTCCCTTGCTTGGGTTTCTCCTTGCCATCTTCAAGACCTTGCCATCCCCATGACAGCAAACCTGCTCCCAGGTTTTAGCCAACTCAGCATATGGCAGATCGTCGGTGTGTTTTAGGACTCAAGCACACTGCACCACTAACTTAATCCTAAATGTCACACACCTCTCTTTTGCTGTCTTTCACGCTTCAAATTTTCTGATTAGTCAACCCAGAAACTGAAATTTTGCGTGGAGCTCTCCTTGATATGACATTATAAAAGTTCAACTCAGCAACATCAAGTCGAGAGAACTGTGGAGGAGGGGGACATTTGTCTTTTTCTTTAGCCACTATTTATTTACTTCAGCGCAGTGTAGACTTAAACGTGATCTGATAGAGGTATATAAAGTAATGAAAGGGCTGGATCGCATACGCACTGATTGATTATTCTAGTTTGACAGCTTGGGGAGGACCATTTAAGCTACGCAAGATCAGGAATAGGCTAAATGGTTCTTCATTTCATAGAGAGTAGGGGGAATAATATGCTGGCTCGTGCGACGTGTGCTAATTTTCTGCCCGCCTGGATCGATTCTTGGCTAGGGCAGAGACTGTATCTTATAAAAGGTAAGCTGTTTACAAATTAAGATAAGCATGGTCAATGTGGACTGGTTGTCATGTGGTGCTTGGCAGGAGTGGGGGGGGGGTCGAAGAGGAATTTTCCAGATTTTTTTTTCCCTTTTGGGCCCTGGGGCAGGCTTGATGGACCAACTGGTCTTTTCCTGCCTGTCATTTTCTTACGTCCATATGCTGATAGCAGATGTTTACTACATCAGTGATAAGGAAACTCAGACTTGGGCACCAGCTGCTGGAAGACATTACCTGGAACCCGGGTACGAGAACATGTGCTCATCTATCCAGGGCTCAGTGCCTATCGTGCCTGGGGTCCAGAGAAGCAAGCAGTTGCTGCTGGAACTATTCTGCTCACCAAAGTGAGGGCTGTCAATACTGGGGAATTAATAATTTTCTAGGTTGTCACCCACTGTCAGCATTGAGCAGTCCCAGTCAGGAGATACATGTCCAGATGCATAATAAAGTTCCCTTTACTCTTCCCGAACAAATTGCCTCAATTCCTACCGTGGAACATCACTTCCCATACTTGTCATCCTTATGGCTTCTCTAAATAAGATTGCCCATTTAGCAAGTCAAACTATAGGTAGTTTTGTGCTATGTGGCTCGGTGTCAAATTTTGTTTGATAACGCTCCTGTGAAGCGCCTTGGGACATTTTACTACGTTAAAGGTGTTATATAAATCAAAGTTGTTGTTGTTGTTATGTGCCTTTGCCATCTAAGAAATGGGTCACATCGTACTCTCACAGCCACAGCACATACACAAGAGTGATTTACTTCATAGAAGATGCAGGTCTGCTTATTTTTGAGTTCAACCGTGCATCTGCCCCTCGCTTGACATTGTTGTACCATTTGTGCATAAATAAAAGCGAGCGCCATTAGCCTCACTGTTATTTTGACAATAAAACCTGGCCCAAAGACTCCAAATTCTTTTGCAAAGTGTACCAAAAGCAGGACTAGCATTGAAAAGGTTGGAAATTTCTGTGTTCATTATTCCATCATTGGATAATGTGCTACCCAGATAGGTAAGCAGCAGTACAGTACTCCCGAAACTAATGGCGAGTAATCTGAGATGCAGGTTGACACACTTCATTTTCTGCAGGTATAATAGGTTTGATATCAGACTCATTTTCCAGAATCTCTTCACTAGAGTGGGAGGATAGACATTATGCACCTTGGCAGTCTTCAATTCCAAACTATCACATATCAAGGCCTGGATTGTACCATGTTATTGTTAATGCCACAGTGGACATACCATTAAATGGACAGTGAATAGCACAATGTTCCAAAACGTCCATTGCAACGGTACAAAATTTCTCATTGCCTGCAAGGGCGACAGATGTGAATTGCCAGGTGATATGATAGGTCAGAAATCTACTTGCGAGCTTCCAGAATGACTTCTGTCCAAAATTCTTGAGAGTTATGGAGCTTAAAGGAAAGGAAGAAATGGTAACCAAGGTTACACTCTGGAAGGTCAATCAACCATCCGGTGAGATGGACTGACATCCTTGTGCATTAAACATTTAAAAGGTCTCATGGGTACGAAGAAAAATTACCTAAATTCCTGGGCTATTTGGCACACTACTGGTGCTTGTGAGATGAATTCTAATCACATACAAAAGCGAGAAGATAAACATGGGCACGAATAAGTGTTTGGAAGAAAGATTCTACCATATTGTCCTTCTAGCTTTTGAAGTGTTTTCTTTTTAGAACTATAGTGGAATTTTAAACAGAATTCGCACGTAGCAGACCACAAGCTTACAATCTGCCAAAAACTACCACAGGCGCTGGTGACAGTCACTGGAGATAGGATAGGGCAAGCTTTCCATCACTATATTGAGATTTTAAACCAAGACATATGTCTTGACATATTTGAGGTGGCACTGCAAAAATAAGAATTCTAAAAATCTTTCACCAATATGCTATGGCTTAAAATTCCTTTGCAACATAGAAGCAGTAATGAAATACAACTTTGCAAAATGAGAAAAAGAACCAAGGTGAGATTGTAATGTGGGATGCAGTCTAATGCACAAATCCACAAGGCAGTACTCCAAATAGACCAGTATTCTGATCCCCTGCCAACCTCGTGTACACATGGCACTGTATGTCTTTATTTCAAGCAGCTTACTTCTCTATTTTGTACTGTATTTAATTTGTACATAAATAAAAACAAATTCTATGTTTCCCTTCTGGGCCAGTTTATTGAGCAACAGTAAACATAAAATTGGCTAAGTGACAGGAAACAGAGAGTAGTGGTGAACGGTTGTTTATCGGACTGAAGGACGGTATACAGTGGTGTTCCCCAGGGGTCGGTACTAGGACCATTGCTTTTTTTGAGATATATTAATGACTTGGACTTGGGTGTACAGGGCACAATTTCCAAATTTGCAGATGACAAAAAACGTGGTAGTATAGTAAACAGTGAGGAGGATAGTGATGGATGTCAAGAGGACATAGACATTCTAGTGGAATGGGCAGACACATGGCAGATGAAATTTAATGCAGAGAAGTGTGAAGTGTTACATTTTGGCAGGAAGAATGAGGAGAGGCAATATAAACTAAATGGTACAATTCTAAAAGGGTGCAGGAACAGAGGGGTATATGCGTACAGATCTGCGAATTGGCCGGACAGGGTGATAAAGCGATTAAAAAAGCATACGAGATCCTGGGCTTTATAAATAGAGGCATAGAGTACAAAAGCAAGGAAGTTATGTTAAACCTTAATAAAACACTTGTTCGGCCACAACTGGAGTATTGTGTCCAATTCTGGGCACCGCACTTTAGGAAGGATGTGAAGGCCTTAGAAAGGATGCAGAGGAGATTTACTCGGATGGTTCCAGGGATGAGGGACTTCAGTTACATGGAAAGACTGGAAAAGCTGGGGTTGTTCTCCTTAGAGCAGAGAAGGTTGAGAGGAGATTTGACAGAAGTGTTCAAAATCATCAAGGGTTTAGATAAAGTAAATAAAGAGAAACTGTTCCCATTGGCGGAAGGGTCGAGAACCAGAGGACACAAATTGAAGGTGATTGGCAGAAGAACCAAAGGCGACATGAGGAAAAACTTCTTTACGCAGCGAGTAGTTATGATCTGGAATGCGCTGCCTGAAAAGGTGGTGGAGGCAGGTTCAATCGTGGCTTTCAAAAAGGAATTGGATAAATACTTGAAGGGAAAAAATTTGCAGGGCTACGGGGAAAGAGCGGGGGGATGGGACTAACTGGGTTGCTCTTACAAAAAGCGGGCATGGGCTCGATGGGCCCAATGGCCTCCTTCTGTGCTGTAACCATTCTACGATAATCATTCCAAGTGTCGGTGTCACTTTAGGGCAATCTCAGGAGCCAATAGTAATCAGATGACCTTTTGAAATGTCACTATCTAGTAATTACATTGGCCAATAACAATCATATGACTTGTTTCTTTCCAGAAAGCTCATTGGCTCCAAAGTCTGCCAGAATGTCATCAGGCATTATTGAGTGCAAATCTGCTTCTGGTAGATGTTGTCAAAGACTTCATTGTTGCTCAGCGCAGACACCAAGGAATATGTGAAATTAATATTTCATTTATACTTTAAACACAATTATTAATTTATCTTTTTAGTTGATGTTTCAAGGCTTAAATGCTGCCTTGGGTCTAAGGAAAGATTTACATAAACTTTCACTTATTTTTTATTTACTTTTTTAAACTGCCCTTGCACTCTGTATATGATAAAGTGTGTATAAAGTACAAAATTATTAATCTTAAATGTGTGAATGGGGCTTTACATTCATGTTATTGTTTATATATTTATGTGACTTTTATCTTATTTTTAAAGATTTGAGGAAGAAAGATGTTATGTTTTTTAAGAGCTGAGTTTGTTTTCTTACCGCTCTCCAATTTTTAAATCGCATTTACTGGAATTACACATTTTTTGCCAACTGGTTTAAACAGAGTAGACCAGAGCTGCAAGAGTGGAGAATGCAAGCAGGGAGATAGGGCTAGAAGAGACTGCAATCATTGAATGGGGCAACGCCATGGAGGAATTTGTAGACAAAGATTCTGAAACTGATGTTCCCAGGGCGCCAATAGAAGTTGGTTATGGACAAGGGTGATAGATGAGGAGGACTTTGTGCAAGATAGGATGGAGTTCTGGATGAGTTGAAATTTATTAAGGTGGAGGTTGGGAGGTCAGTGAGGAGGGCCCCACAAAATTTGAGTTTGAAAATGACAAAGTCAAGAATAAGGATTTTAACGACTGTGGGGTGATGGTAATGGATGATATTTTTGAGGTGGTAGTAGGTAATGTTGGTAATGGTTGTATTGGGACAGGTAGGATTGGAACCAAGCTTAGGGAGGAGGAATATGTGGTTGACCATATCTCAAAACAGAGTGATCAAATTTGCTAATAATACCACACTGGGAGGGGCAATCTAATCAGAGGAAACAGGTCAGAAATTACAGAGTGAGTTGGACAAAATAAGTATATGGCCAGATGAAATTTAATAGAAACAAGTGCAAGGTACTGCACATAGGAAGGTAAAATAAGAAACTCATGCACTTGATGAACAATGTTGAAATAGCTAAGGATGCAATTGAAAGAGACCTAGGAGTGTTAGTAGACTGCATACTAAATATGTCCAACCAATGCAGAGCAGCAATCAACAAAGCCAACAGAATATTGATCTACATTTCAGCAATATGTTACTTTCACATAAAACTCAAGGACAGTGAGTAATTTCTGCTTGACTGTAAGTAACAGGAGGTCAAACTGGTTCATTGAAACTTTCAGTCTGAAAATTCCCCCCAAGTTCCTTACCAGCTGGCAGGAAATCACGGACCTGAATTGCACAAATCATAATGTTTAGGTCTAGGCTCATTTAAACTGAAGAAGTCAGTGGCTAAGTGCAAGAATGTAACTCTCACTATCGTGGAAAAGCGGTTTGATAAAGGAGAGCCAGGTACCCACTTGGCTGTAGAATAATCGGTTCAGAAGAGCATCTGTCTTTGAAAGGCCTCTATATGGAGCAGGTGCTCATACCCACATTCCTGCTATATAATTTTTGACTCCTGCACCTCGGTGAAAGTGAAAGTGAAAATTCTTTACACGAATGAAAGACTAGTTTTGTCAATGCCAAGCAATAAGGACGGCAACTACCACAGCTTAGGCCTGCACACTATAATTCCCAGCAACAGATCCAGAAGGAGAACTAGCAGTAATTGTACAATCAATAACAAAAATCATCAGCTACTCCAAAGTAACAGATGACTTGACAGATGTACACATAAAATGGTGAACTTACATGACACTCTATATGTCTGTCAATAGTTTAGTATTAAATCTGCCACAGGCATTTCTTACGAGTCTGAATCTCCACAAGTATAAGTGTCAGAAAGATTATAATCTTTTTTTCATTCAATCGCATAGAAAAAGATGCACATACTAGGAGGTAGGTTTGTGTCATATTACTACATATTTAATAGTACCACCAAACAAAATTTTATAATTTCAAACAATGGAGGTGAAATTCCTCCGTTAAGATAAAAAAAAGAAGAATGCCCACTTTTTATGTGACCCGCTAATAAAATCACACAGGCCAAAGCTGCACATTTGATTAGTGGCTAATTATGGAGAAAAACAGACGTTCTCCTATCGTTTCTTAAAAGGGGAATTTAAAGCACATTAATATATCACAACATAAATCACTAATCTACTGAATAAATATTAGCATGTAATGTAAATCGCTGATAAAGCACAGCTGCAAAAATAAAACAGGCAAAGTTCAGGAAGAAAAGTGCGTAGGACAATAATTCATTAATGAGGCAGGTGAGACTGTCACTATTACCCTGCTAGCAGCACAGGTTTGGCAGTGTAAATTTTATTTCTACGCAGCTGACACCACATTAGTGTTAGAAAACACAATTTGCCACACAGGCCCAATAATTGGTGGGTGACTAGCAATCTCCATTTTCATACCAGTCAGTCACCTTTTCTACACAAGCAATTCAAGTCCAGACTCAGAGGCACATATTAAAGCTGCATGATTCTCAGCAACGTTAATTCCTTATATCTTTGCAGTGCGTGAATATGAGTGTGTTTTAAAGTAACAATTAAGAGCAATGTCACAAAGGCCCAAGCACAACTGATGAATAAACTACAGTGTCAGCATGCACATTTACACTATATATATCGCTGATGTCTTTGTCTGGCAATAATAAGACCATTTTTTTAAAAAAAAGCTTTCGCTGTAAGCTCTGGAAAAAGTGATATACTGGAGAGTATTCCCACAGGATTTTCTCAAAGACAAGTGATGTCTTGCATATTGCTATGCACAACTACCCCAAGAGTTAGGAGGAAAAAGAGCGTAAACAACCTTTCAAATTTAATAGGCTGCCCCATAAAGAATTTTTTCACTAGATAAATCAATTCACTCCATACCAGCAAAGATAATAAAACAGCTGAATTTTTTGTAACAGAAATGCTTCAAACTGTATCGGAATTCAGTTTTAGATAAGCAGTACGAAAATCCTCAAGGGTTGTTAATTTAATTAATATTTTTGGTCCATGAATGGATACCATTAAAGCAAAATACAAAATGTTTGTTTATTGCCTGTAACGGTGATCTATTTTAAAAGCATATTAGCAATACACAATTAATAGATATGTCTATTATCTGGCAACAGGAAGATTGGATAGGCTGGAGTTGTTTTCCTTGGAACAGAGGAGGCTGAGGGGAGATTTAATTGAGGTGTACAAAATTATGAGGGGCCTGGATAGAGTGAATAGAAAGGACCTATTTGCCTTAGCAGAGAGGTCAATAACCAGGGGGCATGGATTTAAAGTGATTGGTAGAAGGATTAGAGGGGAGCTGAGGAAAATTTTTTTCACCCAGAGGGTTTTTGGCAGTCTGGAACTCACTGCCTGAAAGGGTGGTAAAGGCAGAAAGCCTCAACTCATTTAAAAAGTACCTGGATGTGCAGCTGAAGTGCAGTGACCTACAGGGCTACGGACCAAGTGCTGGGAGGTGGGATTAGGTTGAGTGGCTCATTTTTGGCCAGCACGGACACGATGGGCTGAATGACCTCCTTCTGTGCTGTAAATTTTCTATGATTCTATGATTCTAAGAAAGACCATCAAGCATTGATTTATAAAACTTCCAAAGCAGCATCACTAATACTGGTAACATATTTCTAAAGCTTGACTAATTTATATAGAGAAAAAGTCAGAATTAGGAGTGCTGGGGAAGATCAGAGAAGTGATTGAATTGCAGGGTCGATTATGAATCATTAAATTTGTCTGACATGAAAACAACAAACAAAAACAACAATAACAGCTTGCATTTATATCGTGCCTTTAATGTAGAAAAACCAAGGACACCATCCAGGACAAAGCAACCTGCTTGATTGGCAACCCATCCACCACTTTAAACATTCATTCCCTTCACCATCGGCGCACCGTGGTTGCTGTGTACCATCTACAAAATACACTGCAGCAACTCACTAAGGCTTCTTCGACAGCACCTCCCAAACCCGCGACCTCTACCACCTAGAAGGACAAGGACAGCAGGATCATGAGATCACCATCACCTTCACCATCACGTTCCCCTCCAAGTCACACACCATCCTGATTTGGAAATATATCGCCGTTCCTTCATTGTCGCTGGGTCAAAATCCTGGAACTCCCTACCAAACAACACTGTGAGAGAATCTTCACCACACGGACTGCAGCAGTTCAAGAAGGCAGCTCACCACCACTTTCTCAAGGGCAATTAGGGATGTGCAATAAATGCTGGCCTCTCCAGCGACGCCCACATCCCATGAACGAATTTTTTTTAAATTCTAACGCGCTTCACAGAGGCATAATAAAAAATGGATGCTGAGCCAATGAAGGAGGGATTAGGAGGGGTGTCCAAAAGCTTGGTCAAAAAGGTGGGTTTAAGGAAATTCTTAAAGTAAAAGAGGCAGAGGGATTAGTAAGGGAATTACAGAGTGGGACCTAGCCACCAATAGTGGGTATGCACTAGAGTTCAGATGAATCGAAAGTTCGGGGGGTGCGTTGAGTATTAGAACTAGAGGAGGTCACAGATATAGGAAAGTCAGAGGCCAAAGAGGAATCTTAACATGGAGAAGGAGAATTTTAAATTTGAGGTGTTGGGGTTCACGTGTCAATATAAGTCAACGAGGACAGGGGTAATGGGTAAGCAGATAAAATTGTACCCAAGTCAGGGGAATCCCACAGAACTGAACAACAGAGGCATTGAAGGAGGATGTGTGATCGATTGTTTTGAAAGCTGCAGAGAGATCAAGGAAGACAAGAAGGGATGATGCACCACAGTCACCGTCACAGAGAATGCTGTTTGTGACTTTGCTTAGGGCCATTTCAGTGCTGTGGAAGGAGAAGACCTTAATGGAGGAATTCAAACAGAGATACAGCACAGAAGGAGACCAAACGCCCCATCATGTTTGTGCCGGCTCTTTGAACGAGCTATCCAATTAATCCCATTCCCCTGCCCTTTCCCCAAAGACCTGCAATTCTTTCCTCTTCAAGTATTTATCCAATTCCCTTTTGAAAGTTATTATTGAATCTACTTCCACCACCCTTTCAGGCAATGCATTCCAGGTCATAAGAACATAAGAAATAGGAGCAGGAGTAGGCCATCCAGCCCCTCGAGTCTGTTCCGCCATTCAACAAGATTATGGCTGATCTTCCATCTCAACTCCATTTTCCTGCACTATCCCTATATCGCTTGATGCCTTTAATATCTAGAAATCTATTGATCTCTGTTTTGAATGTACTCAATGATTGAGCCTCCTCAGCCCTCTGGGGTAGAGAATTCAAAAGATTCACCACCCTCTGAGTGAAGAAATTTCTCCTCATCTCAGTCCTAAATGGCCTACCCCTTATTCTGAGACTGTGACCACTGGTTCTAGACTCCCCAGCCAGGGGAAACATCCTCCCTGCATCTACCCTGTCGAGCCCTGAAAGAATTTTGTATGTTTCAATGAGAACACCTCTCATTCTTCTAAACTCTAGAGAATATAGGCATGGTCTACTCAATCTCTCCTCATACGACAATCCCGCCGTCCCATGTATCAGTCTGGTGAACCTTTGTTGCACTCCCTAACATAACAACTCACTGCGTAAAAAAAATTCTCCTCATCTCGCCTCTGGTTCTTTTGCCAATTACCTTAAATCTGTGTCCTCTGGTTCTTTTGTCAATTATATTAAAACTGTGTCCTCTGTAAACTGACCCTTCTGCCACTGGAAACAGTTTCTCCTTATTTACTCTATCAAAACCCTTCATGATTTTGAACACCTCTATTAAATCTCCCCTTAACCTTCTCTGCTTTAAGGAGAACAACCCTAGTTTCTTTAGTCTCTCCATGTAACTGAAGTCCCGCATCCCAGGTACCATTCTAGTAAATCTCCTCTGCACCCTCTCCAAGGTCTTGACATCTTTCCTAAAGTGTGGTGCTCAGAATCGGACACAATACTCCAGCTGGGGCCTCACCAGTGTTTTTTAAAGGTTTAGCATAACTTCCTTGCTTTTGTACTCTATGCCTCGGTTTATAAAGCCATGGATCCCGGATGCTTTTTTAACAGCCTCCCAGGTGTGGGAGAGTTGGGCATGGATCCAGCAGGCACCAGTATGTTCAAGGATCTTGGACATGAATAGGAGGCTGAAGATGGACAGTAGTTAGTGAGGACAAAGCGGGCGAGGGAGGGCTATTTGAGGGGGCGCTTATGACGGCAATTTGCAAAGGTAGAGGAACAGTGCCCGAGGAGAGGGAACTATTTACAATATCAGCTAATATGCATACCAAGAAAGAAAGTTAGGTTATCGGGAGTTTAATGGGAATTGTTTGAGGGGGGAGATAGAAGAGAAACTATAGAGAGATGGAGTTTCAGGGCGAGGTAGGGTGGGGACTGGTGGGTGGGTAGTTTTTCTTAGCGGGCCAGATGAGGTGAGAGTGACTGCCCTTGGCCGAGTGTGGCAACAAGGAGCCCTAGTGAAACAAAAGTCAATGAGGGTCAGGGAAAAAATTCTCCAGTAGCTGGAGTCATGCCTGGCACCAAGAAAGATGGGTGTGGTTGCTGGCAGTCAATCATCTCAGTCCAGGTCATTGCTGCCAGAGTTCCTGAGGGCAGTGTCCTAGGCCCAACTATCTTCACCGCTTCATCAATGACCTTCCCTCCATCCTAAATTCAGAAATGGGGCTGTGGCTGATGATTGCACAGTGTTCAGCTCCATACTGCAATTCCTCAGATAATGAAGAAGTCCATGCCTGCATGTAGCAAGATCTGGGCCAATAAGTTGAAAGCAACATTCATGCCACACAAATGTCAGGCAAGGACCACCTCCCCTTGACATTCAATGGCATTACCATCACCGAATCCCCCGCCATCAACATCCTGGGGGTCACCATTGACCAGAAACTCGAATGGACCAGCCACATAAATACTGTGGCTACGAGAGCAGGTCAGAGGCTGGGTATTCTGTGATGAGTGGTTCACCTTCTGCCTTCTCAAAGTCTCTCCACTAGTCAGGGGTATCATGGATTACTCTCAACTTGACTGGATGGGTGCAGCTACAACAACACACGAGAAGCTCAACACCATCCAGGCCAAAGCAGTCCACTTGATCAGCACTTCACCCACTAGCCTAAACATCCACCCCTCCACCACCGGCGCACTGTGGCTGGAGTTATTACTATCCACAGGATGCACTGCAGCAATTCACCACAGCTCCTTTGGCAGCACCTCCTTTCACCACCTAGAAGGACACCATCACCTCCAAGCTCCCCTCCAAGTCACGCACTATCCTGACTTAGCCATATATCGCTATTCCTTCGTCATCACTAAGTCAAAATCTTGGAACTCCCTGCCTGACAGCATAGTGGGAGCACCTTTACCACACAGACAGCAGCGGTTGAAGAAGGCAGCCCACCCACCACTAAGGGTAACTAGGGATGAGCAATATATGCTGGCCTTGACAGTGATGCCCGCATCCCAAGAATAAATTTAAAGAAATTGGCGGAAGCAGCAAAGGTAGCTAAACAAAGAAGGGTAGATTCTCAACTTGCCGCCCAGGGGTGCTGTGGATCGGTCCTTCATTACAGAAACCGCCCGATTTTCATTGAAATTAAAATTGGGCAGTTTTTTATAACAAGTGGCCGATCTACAATGCCAGTTTAATGCCCAGACAGCAAATTAAAAATCTACCCATGGTTTCTAGTTTGATGATGTTGTTAATGGTGAAGATGGTGGGGACAGGGGAGAAGGGCTTACGGAGGTGGTTGTTATTAGAGAAAAGAAGCCTGGGGTTATCTTTGCCTTTCCAGAATGCCTCCAGACTGACTCTAGAATTATGGGCTGTTTTGGCAGAAGAGTGCAAGGCCCAGTAGGGCTTGATGTGGTCAAGCCAGGTCTAGTTATGGGAGACTAAGCCAGTTGTGCAGCAGGTATACTAAAGTTCGCACCCCCCTGGACTTGAGGAAGTGAAAATGGTGGCCTTACCAGAGGAATGTTCAGGATGAGAGAAGTGAAGACTTTTTTGGAGACGAGGTCATCAAAGGTGAGGGAGTGGTTGAGCAAATCAACAGCTACAGAGGCACTGCAGCAAACGAAGAGCCAAAGGTGAAGCAGTTTGGAGTTTGAGAGTGCAGTTTAAGTGACTTTTTTTTTACCTGGGGCAGATCCAGAAAGAAGTGGGGTTGAAGGCAGGTAAGGGAATGTAGGTGGCGAGGGCTACAAGCAAGTGATCAGAGATAGCAGCAATGATCGAGACCTCAGGATTGGAGGCGCTATGGGAGAGGCAAGGTCGAAGGGATTGCCAGGATTATGGGTATGAGTCTATATGGAGGGAGAGATTTAGGGACGACAGAAGGACAGTAAATTTGGAGGTAAGAGGGCAAGAGGAGCTGCAACAGAGATTAAAATCACTTAGGAATAAGAATCACTTGGAACAGAGGCTGAGGGAAAAAGGGAGGATATAAAGGGGAGAAACGCAAGGAGGGGAGCAGCAGACCACGAGGATTTCAAAGGAGAGGCGAGAGAGAGGGGAACAGGGTGGGATGTTTAGAAAAGAAAAGGTGCAAGATGAGTAGATGCAAAGGCCAAGGTGTGGCTTGGTGATAGGGGCCACACCACCACTATGGCAGTTTGGGCAGCACAGGTGATGGAAAGTATAGCTATGTGGGGAGGCTTCAGTAAGGGGATACCTGAGAGGGGAGAGATGAAAGTTGGCAAAGCCAGATGAAGGAAAGGGAGCGCGAGAGAAGAGAGGGGCCGGTAGGTGCCAAAAAAGAACGATAGAAGTCACGGGCTCAGGTCCCGAGCAGCAGCCAAAATGGGCATGCAAATGGACGCACGGGAATTCAAGTTACATAAGCATGACAGAGATTTGGTGAGACATGCAGGGAAGAGACAATGTGAAACAGTCTGAAGTCTGAAGGTCAGGAGGCTGTGATGTAATGGGGAACACTTATCGGCAGCATAGAGCAGGCAATAACCAATGATCAGGTTGTGGTCAGTGGTGAAGAGGGGTTAGATGCCGGAGCCGTTGGAAGAGACGAGTAACAGCTGAGGCACTGGTGGAGTCTGTCAAGTGGATTGAGGGAAGGGGAGTGGAGAATTGTCCATGAGCCAGCACAGGTTGATCCTGGGATCTAACAGAGGTGTGTAGTGGCCTCAGATGTGAACAGTGCACACCAGGAGATCAGGTGGACCAGCAGAGGGAGTGTAATCCGGGAACTAGGAACAGCAGTGATTGTGAAGCCAGGATAGGGTGAAGGGTGAATCCACGAGATCAGGTCTAAGAAGTGGCTATGGAGTGGCAAGGAAGTTTTTAACTAAACAATCTAGGGCAAAATAAATTTGGTTATTTGGATTCTGGTGTCTGAAGACTAGAGTCCTGAATACATTACACACAAAAGCATTATTAGTTTCAATGATGCAGATATTACAGAAAATTCACATATTCTCAGCTTTCAATAGAAGTTTAGTTCTAATCAAAGGGTAATCAATAAAATTACATATCAGTTAAGGCTGTAATAAACATCTAGGGCTATAAATTTGGCCATGGAGCACCCGTTTCTTAGGCGCTACGTGGCCTCCTTAGGTCCCAAAATGGCATCCAGAATGCGCGCACACGCTTCTAGCGTGACATGCACCGGGACGCCATCTTGTTAAAGGCATCAGCGCACGCGCAGATAACGAACACCGGCTCCATGTAAAGTAAGGAGAATACGCGTTACATCAGTGTGCTATGCTGTTTTAAAGGGACAGATACAAGTTTGGAACTCAACACTCCAGCTAACGCACTGTCTTAACCACGCACAGCTGAACAGGTCGTGGACAGCCTAGAGAAGCCCCCAAAGGTGATATTTAAAGGGACCAGGCAAGATTTACAGGTTAGTTGCTGGATTATTGTTTCTGGCGGCAGATGCATTTGTACCTATATTTGGAGGTCTCCTATTCTTGAATACCGGGACTAGGGAATATAGCCTAAAAATTAGAGCCAGGAGTTGCAGGAGTCAAGTTAGGAAATGCTTCTACACAGAAAGGGTGGTAGAAGTTTGGAACGCTCTTCTGCAAATGGAGTTGATGCTAGCTCAATTGTTAATTTTAAATCTGAGATTGATAGATTTTTGTTAGCCAAAGGGATTAAGGGATATGGGGCTAAGACGAGTATATGGAGTTAGGTCACAGATCGACCATGATCTCATTGAATGGTGGAACAGGTTCGAGGGACTAAATACCACTGCCACTTGCTGACTTCTGTTATGCATCATCTTCTCCTATATAAGAACATAAGAAATCGGAGCAGGAGTAGGCCATACAGCCCCTCGAGCCTGCTCCGCCATTCAATAAGATCATGACTGATCTTCGACTTCAACTCCACTTTCCCTCGCGATCCCCCTTGAGTCCAAAAATCTATCTATCTCAGCCTTGAATATATTCAATGACTCAGCATCCACAGCCCTCTGAGGTAGAGAATTCCAAAGATTCACAACCCTCTGAGTGAAGAAATTCCTCCTCATCTCAGTCTTGAATGGCCAACCCCATAGCCTGCGACAATGCCCTCTAGTTCTAGACTCTCCAGCCAGGGGTAAGAATCTCTCAGCATCTATCCTGTCAAGCCCTCTCAGAATCTTACGTGTTTTATTGAGATCACCTCTCGTTCTTCTAAACTCCAGAGAGTATAGGCTCATTCTACTCAACCTCTCTTCAGAGGACAATCCTCTCATCCCAGGAATTAATCCAGTGAACCTTCATTGCACCATCTCAAAGGCAAATATACCCTTCCTTAGATAAGGAGACCAAAACTGTACACAGTACTCTAGGTGAGGTCTCACTAAAGCCTTGTACAATTGCAGTAAGACTTCCTTACTCTTGTATTCCAACCCCCTTGCAATAAAGGCCAACATGCCATTTGCCTTCCTAATTGCCTGCTGTACCCGTGTTTGTGTTTCTTGTACAAGGATCCCAAGTCTCTCCCAACACCAACATTTAATAGTTTCTCACCATTTAAAAAATATTCTGTTTTTCTATTCTTCCTACCAAAGTGAATAACCTCACATTTCCCCACATTATACTCCATCTGCCACCTTCTTGCCGATTCACTTAACCTGTCTATATCTCCTTGCAGACTCTTTGGGCCCGATATTAGGAGGGCGGCGGGTTCTCAACGGGGGGTCGACTGGGCGTGTGGGTAACGCGCCCGGTGAAATCAGTGTGCTCCGCACGGAATCGCAGGCTAATTTGAGCCACTTACCTGTGCTTCCGGATTGCGCGCTGGAAAGCTGCGCAGCGGGCGGACTGTGCATGCGCAGCAAAGCCTGTCAGCTGGAGGAGCCCTATTTAAAGGGGCAGTCCACCAATGCTCCTCCTGCAGCAAACAATCAATTGTGAACCATGGAGCAGGCCAGAGGAAAGGCTGCCCCCAAGATTTTCGGACTCCTCACTCCAGGTGCTGCAGAATGGGGTGAGGAGGAGGAGGGAAATCCTTTTCCCTTCCGATGGGAGGAAGTGCCCTCCCTCCACCATGAAGAAGGCCTGGCTGGAGGTGGCCGAGGAGGTCACCAGCAGCGGCAATGTGCCACGAACCTGGGTCCAGTGCAGGAAGAGATTTAATGACCTAACCAGGCCAGCCAAAGTGAGTATACTTACGCATTCTCTCACACTCCGTCTTCCATATCACCTCCACCACCACACAACCCCTTCTGCACTGCCACTTCAAAGCTCTCGCATCATTCTTCACATCCACTCAACCATCATCCTCACCTTGCCTGCACGTACTCATCGCCCCTGTCCCCATTCGAACACTACCACCCAACCCAATCCTCATACAATATCATGACTATGTTGCACACGCACCCTCCCATGCATCTCCCTCACGCTCAACCCCACCCATACCAATGCATGCAGCGGCTCACCATGCAACCATCACTCAATCACGCCTCTGTGTTTTGCCTTGATAGGAGAAGAGATGCCAGAACGCCCGGGAGGGGGCAAGGACCGGAGGGGGCCCGCCACACCAGGTGGTACTAACAGACGTAGAGCAGCAGGCATTGGAGATCAGCCGCACGCTGGAGTGCCTGTCCGTGGCAGATGCCGAGGCTGGGATTGCACAAGCGGCCGGTAACAGAAAGCTAACACTCAGCACTCATGATAGCGAATGATCTTAGCATCACTTGGTATCTGCAGCACCTCAACATCTGTCCACATGCCTAATATTGCTTTCTGTTCTCTTGCAGGCCCATCTGCGAGTGCAGTAATCGTGGAGGGAGATTCCTCAGAGGACCTGCCGGCCTCTGAGGGTCCATCGTCACATCTGAGCCAGCCATCCACGAGCGCAGATACACACACCTCGGTGGGTCCCCATCCACACCTAGTTGGGCTTGCACATGATGATTCACCACGCGCATATGAGCACGAGCAGACCCTGGTGGCAGGGGCAGCCGTGGAGTGTCCGTGTCGGTGGGAGCACTCTTCTCCAGGCTCTGCTCAGTTGGACCCAGGTGCTGAACCCTGGGGGCCAGCCGTGAAAAGGAGAGTCATCGAAGGGCAGCAGCACATTGCCGAGGCGCTGGAACAGGTGCCACGCGCACTCTCCACAATCGCGCAGAGGATGGAGGAGTCCAACTCCTGCATGAGGGGAATGGTGGCACAGGTACAGGAGGTATCTCCGAGATAGTGTCGCAGGGACGTGAAGGCATCTCTGAGACAGTGTCCAGATAAACAGGCTGACAGATACTTTATAAGTGGCCTTCCAAGGCCTCACACAATTCCTCCAAACTGCCGCCCAGCAGGGTGGAAGGATTGATGTGGGCTTGGGCCAGGAGAGGGATGATGGTGAAAGGGGACATGGAAGTGGGGACGCCACTTAAAGTGCTCCCACGTCTCACCCGTTGCCCCCCTCTCAACCATTACCCGCAAAGCTGCCCCCTCTACAGGTGGCCGAGTCTGCCCCTGCACAGGTGCAGGTGGAGCAGTCTTTGGAGGGGCCCTCACGGGCACCCAAACCCAGAGGGCGTCGGCCCAAAGCATCTCATCGGTCAGGGCATGAACAAGAGCAACCTGCCACTACCTCTGCTGAAGCCACAGGGGTAGCACCACATAGGGGTTCCGTAAACGCAAGGCAAAGGTTTTGTGAGCACAGAGGGAATGCACAAGGGTGTCTGACGATTTGTCATGTTTTTTATTTATATTTGTTTTCTGCCACATGCACAATAAATTCTATTATTATCACCACTACTGCCACGTCTTGCCCATTCTTGGCTGGCTTGTGGAATAGGTTCCTTTCATGGGGTTCACCATGAACACGCACACTTGATGTCACCCATTGTGTCACTGCAGAGTGGGTGTAGGTGTATTTGCAGGGCTCTTTTGTGCAGACGACTGAGAGATGTTGACGATGTCCCCGGTGGCACCCTGGAAGGATGCGGAGAAATTGTTGAGGGCAGTGGTGACTTTGACAGCGACAGGTAAGAAGATGGTGCTCGGGCCAGCCGGGAGCAGCTCGGCATGAAGGAGGCTGCAGATGTCCACGACTACATGTCGAGTGACTCTGAGCCTCCATGTGCACTGCTGCTCAGAGAGGTCCAGGAATCTGAGCCTCGGTCTGTAGGCCCTGTGGCGAGGGTAGTGCCCTCTGCGACGCATCTCGCTCTGTGGTTGCCCTCCCTCCTGCTGTGCAGGTGGATGTGTCACAGCACTGTGTTGTGGAGCTCCACGTGTCGGAGGTGGACGGCGTGGCCGGCGAGGCTGGTGATGCTGTTCGTCCTCCGAGGAGGTCATGACTGCAGCTACGGTGGCCCCCATCCGGAAGATGTACATTTGAGGGGGTCCGCAAGGTAGGTACATGTGTCTGGACCCTGGGGTAAGTGTGCAAGTTTGTGAATTTTATTGTTAGGAGGAGGGTGGTGGAGGCCAAACTTTGTCCAAAGTGAAAGAGTGGCCTCCTGCAATGAGTGTGGATCTCCACCCTCCCACCTGTCAAATGGACCTTTGCAGCTGCCACAGGCTGATGGCTGCAACACGCCCATTTGAACTGGGAGTATTTCCCCCTGTATGGGAAACAGTCTCATTTCATTTCAAAATCCCACCCACCACCCCCCAAAATATCAGGTCAATCATGTCTGTAAACAACCTGAAGTACCTGTTTAATTACTTTAAGTGGCACCCCGCCGGCTTTAATTGCCAGCGGGAGTCCCACATGCAGGGGCTGCGCGCGCATGTGAGCGCGTCACTGGGGAACCCAGAAGTGGGCGGGTTGGAGCCGGGAGCCGGGCTCCAGACCCGCCCCGGGAATCCCCGATTTTCGCAGCCCCCCTGCCACGAACGCACCCGCCTGGGGGTGTGAAAATCGAGCCCTTTGTGTCCTCCTCACCTACCTTTCTATCATCAGCAAACTTGGATACATTACACTCACCTTGGCCACTCATATCAAAGCATTGAACTTCTTCCTGCACTGCATCCATGTTCATGGTGCTATGCGCCTGGCATTGACTTTGTCCCCTACTGCCTCGGGAGCATATGTCTGGAGAACTTCTTGCCCCCCTGTGGATATAGGATGCCCCTCCTGCTGTCCACCTCTTGCATCAAGGCCTCTAGTGCATCAGCAAGAACCTTGGTGCACGCACTCTTGCAGGCCTGATACAAACTCAGGTTGGCAAATTAGTGAGGTCTGGCATGCAGATTGGAGGATGTGGGATTTAGTAGTGCGCAACCGTTATTCAATGTTTTAACATAACTCAATAGTTTGTAAATATAGGGACGGGACCTGCATCAGTGTTTTACGGGTACGATGTCTGATCTCTGTTCAAACTTCATGCGGACCGGTATCTTATTTTTTTGCAAATAAGAGGTGCAGGCTGCCTTTAAGAGGTGTGAGCCACTCATGCGATATCTGCCCACCCTTGCTGGTGAGAAGTCTCTGAACATCGCAGCTAGGCCTGGCTGCTCATGCTGGAATCAGGTAAATGAGCAGGCAGCACAAATCTCACATGAAATGTTACGGCAAACCTTTCTCCTCAGCACCTAAACAGTTATCAGGCTTCGAAACTCTAGGGTGGGTTAAGTTCGATAACCCCTGAATCCAGGCACGGATTCGGGGGTTATCGAACTTAACTCCCCTAGAGTTTCGAAGCCTGATAACTGTTTAGGTGCTGAGGAGAAAGGTTTGCCGTAACATTTCAGTTTGGTCCACATGTGATTCCCCTGGTATTAAAGTCACTGTTCCCAACCACTGTTCTGACCACCAATGCCACCCCCCCCCCCCACACTCCCACCAATCGCCGACTGTGGAATATTCCTCTTTAAGTTAACTGGTCACTATTGTCACAATAAAGTGTCTTACAAAACACATTCCAACTGTAACATTTTTTGGGGTGCAAGGGAAAAAAACATTTTTTCTCTTACTCTTAGGTCTCCCCAAGCCAACTGACAAGATAAGCTGGTGCCAAACCTCTGCCAGTGTACAGGGGGCTAAGAGGCATGTGCATGCTTTTTGTGAGAAATACTGACGTAAAGGCATTCTGGACTCTTTTGTAGGTTGGTCTTTGCAATTCCAGGCATTTCTTGTCTACGAAGCTTTCCAATTTAACAGCAATGCTGTTTTGAATTTTACAGATGAAAAAATATCCTGACTTGCTGTTATTGTGGCGCTTTAGACAGTTATATGGTGGTTAAGTGCATTCACTTGCTGAACAGTGCAGAATCCTACAAATTTCAATACAGAGCATCTTACTCCACAATAGAAAGCAAATTGAGATACTTAATCAGATGTTAATCTGAGTTATTCAAATCTACTGTCTCAATGAGTGAGAACAAGATACATTACACATACTAATGTAGTCTAATGAATGTTAATTAAAGTGACATATGTAAGCAACAGTAAAGGATACAAAAGTGCTCCCTAATGGATGAATTTACGTGCTGAATATCTGAACCATACAGACCAGGAGGGTCCCTGGTTTGATTCTCAACGTGTGCTGATTTAGCCGATCTCTGAGACTGGCAGTAGGAAAAGGCTAACCTCGGCTGAGTTTCCACAGGGCAATGGTGCCCATGAAACTATATCCTCGGACGAAGAACCTGCTAGTGAGGGGAAGGGAGGAAATTAACAAAGGAAGGAAAGTAAAAGAATGCAAAATCGAAGCGCCTTAACTTAAAAGATCAGCATGTAACACTGAAGTAAAATCATCGAAAATCCACGGAAATTACAGGACAGCAAGACACCACTTGGCTCACTGTGCCTCTGCTAGCTCTTCTACTGCAGCGAGCAAATGAGATTTCCTACATCTGCACCCAGTGCACTGGATCACCTGAGTGCAGTGAATATTGGAAAATTGGGCAGGTCAGAGTGCACACCTGTAAAGGAATTTGCCCGATGTTCCTCCATTAACTTAAATGATGGAAAATAGGAAGGTTCCTTTATATAATGCTCCAGCTAGCCAATTCATTGTGCAAGTGATCCAGTATGCCTGGCTATCAAACAAGGAAAATATCCGCATTTACTCTATTCCCATTTCTCTGCCCTTTCCCCATATGCTTTTGTATTTTTCCTTTTCGAATACTTACTCAATTCTCTTTTAAATGGTGTTATCGTCTCTGCCTCAATAGCTGCTTGTGGTAAGGCATTCCATGTTCTAATGACTCTCTGTGGGAAACAATACATCTAATTTCTTTTCAATTTCCAGTGATAATTCTCAGCCTGTGTCATGTTACTGATTCACCAGGCACCAGAAACAATCTTTTACTTTTTACCCATGCAAAATCTTTCATAATCTTAAAAACCTTTATTAGATTTCCCTTTACCCTTCTCTATTCCACTGAAAAAAGTCCAGTTTTTGAGTGTTTCTTCATAAAAATAGCCTTTTATTCTTGGTACCATTCTAGTGAACCTTCACCATACCCTTTCCATGACTCTACTTTCTTTCAATAATGGAATCCCCAGAACTGCACAAACATGGTCTCACTAATATCTTGTATGAATTTAACATCACTTGCTTTTATATTCAATTTTCTGGTGTATAAAACCCCAAATCCTATTTGTTTTTTAGTGCCTTTTTCCACCCGCACTCCACCTTGAAACAGTTCTTCTCACTTACATTCCCAGCATCTTCTTTACCCCTCCATTTCATGTTTCAATCCAATTAATTGAGATTGAAAGATTGGCATGAAACCAAGTGAAACTAAAAGTTTCTGAAAAGTTCAATCTCATGTGGCACTCTTTTACACTGTGGATTCTGATTAATTTATTACAAACATACGAACATACGAATTAAGAGCAGGAGTCGGCCGTTCGGCCCCTCGAGCCTGCTCTGCCATTTGATAAGATCATGACTGATCTGATTGTGACCTCAACCCTACTTTCCCATCTATCTACTATAAATTTTGACTCCCTTGTCAATCAGGAATCTATCCAACTCAGCCTTAAAAATATTCAATGACCCTGCCTCCACCGCTCTCTGGGGAAGGAAGTTCAACAGACTCATGACCCCGAGAGAAAAAAATTCTCCTCATCTCCGTCTTAAATGGGAGACCCCTTATTTTTAAACTGTGGCCCCTAGTTCTAGTCTCTCCCACAAGGGGAAACATCCTCTCAGCATCTACCCCTTCCAGTCCACTCAGGATCTTATATGTTTCAATGAGATCACTTCTCATTCCTTTAAACTCCAGTGTATACAGGCCCAACTTGTCCAACCTTGCCTTATAAGATAACCCCCTCATCCCAGGAATCAGTCGAATGAACCTTCCCTGAACTGCCTCCAAAGCAATTATGTCCTTTCTTAAATAAGGAGACCAAAACTGCACACAGTATTCTAGATGTGGTCTCACCAATGCCCTGAACAACTGCAGCAAAACATCTCTACTTTTATATTCCATTCCCCTTGCAATAAATGACAACATTCCATTTGCCTTCCTAATCACTTGCTGTACCTGCATACTTACTTTTTGTGATTCATGTTCGAGGACACCCAGATCCCTCTGTATCTCAGAGTTCTGCAATCTCTCTCCATTTAAATAATATACTGCTTTTCTATTCCTCCTGCTAAAGTGGACAAGTTCAGATTTTTACACATTATACTCCATCTGCCAAATTTTTACCCATTCACTTAACCTATCTATATCCCTTTGCAGACTCCTTATGTCCTCTTCACAACTTACTTTCCTACCTACCTTTGCTTCATCACCAAATTTAGCCACCATACATTCGGTCCCTTCATCCAAGTCGTTGATATAGATTGTAAATAGGTGAGGCCCAAGCACTGATCCCTGTGGCACTCCACTCGTTACATCTTGCCAACCTGAAAATGACCCATTTATCCTACTCTCTGTTTCCTGTTAGTTAACCAATCCTTTATCCATGCTAATATGTTACCCCCTTCACCATGAGCTCTTATTTTGTGTGGTAGCCTTTGACGTGGCATCTTGTCAAAGCCTTCTGGAAATCCAAGTACACCACATCCACAGGATCCCCTTTATCCATGTTGCTTGTTACTTCCTCAAAGAACTCCATTAAATTAATCAAACACGATTTCCCTTTCTCAAAGCCGTGTTGACTCTGCTTGATTGCATTGAGATTTTCTAAGTGCTCTGCTATAACCTCCTTATAAGGTGTTAAGCTAACTGGCCTGTAGTTTCCTGCTTTCTGTCTCCCTCCTTTCTTGAATAGAGGAATTACATTCGCTATTTTCCAATCTGATGTGACCATTCCAGAATCTAGGGAATTTTGGAAAATTAATACCAATGCATCTTCTATCTCTGCAGCCACTTCTTTTAAGACCCTAGGATGAAGTCCGTCATGACACAGGGACTTGTCAGCTTTTAGTTCTAATATTTTTTTTCAGAACCCTTTCCCTGGTGATCATAAATGTTTTAAGTTCCTCCCTCCCTTTCGCCTCTTGATTCACAATTATTTCTGGCCTGTTATTTGTATCCTCTACAGCAAAGACGAATGCAAAATATCTGTTCAATTCATCTACCATTTCCTTATTCTCCATTATTAATTCCCCAGACTCTCTCTCTAGAGGGCCAATGCTCACTTTACTTACTCTTTTCCTTTTTAAATACCTGTAGAAACTCTTACTATCTGTTTTTATATTTCTAGCTGGCTTCCTCTAGTACTCTAATTTCTCCCTCATTATTCTTTTAGTCATCATTTGTGCCAGTTGCTATTGAAAAGTTATTTCTTCCACATTTAATCTTACTGATACAAATAATGCCCTAATATGAGATGCAGAGAGTTCATTGTGCATACCGAGGCTTGTATCAATGTGTGGAAAACTCATTGGTGTTTGTGTACAGTGCCTCCACATGCATAAGAATGTTACACACAACTAACACATGCTGAGATTTAAAAATGATTTGTGCAATAATGACTTTTAGTCTAGAGGTGTCGATTGAACCTGGTCCAAGAGTAATAAAACTCTTATGATATATGCCATTGAGAAATTGTAACATGATTAAAGTTGATTAGATTTGTCTCCAATAATTGCCTAAATTATATATATAGTCCAACACCATAGAAAAATTATTGCCCTGTAAAACATATATCAAAGTTTGCTAACAACCATTAATACCTCCCAAAAAGACTTATTGCTATTTACTGTGTGGCATTGTTGGTATAAAAAATAACACTAATTGAGAAATTACTCTAATGAATTTGACTATAAAGGATTTTTCTTAATTCATACAAACTTCCTACTACTGCCTCTTGCCTCTGTTTAAATAAGACAGTGGGTTGCCTCAGCCAAAGCTTTCTTCATAGCAACCATCAAAGCCCCATTTATGATTAATCAGTTGCAATGGGACTTCAGCAGTCCTGTCAGTTTTTTCTGTCACTCAGTCAAGAGTCAGCTGCACAGAGTCTACCTTGACATTAATAGGGAATCACGCATATTAAAAACAAGGCAACAGAAGCTACGTGTAGACTCTGTTGCTTTCTCTATCTTATGTATGAACAAAGTGAAGTTCCTATTAAGTAACACTACCTCCTCATCTGTGTAACCCATGAAAATGGTGCTCGGTCAACAGCAAGAGTTATTATTTGCACTATACCCTGGAAATTGCTGTTTGGCTTCAAGTAAGTGATGTCAGTGCACAATGTAACAAAGACTATGCCCTTGTGCCACAAAGCAGTCTTCACAAAATGGGTGAAAATATTCTGTCCTGTAAAACAGCTCATTAAATCACCTCAGTCACACAAAAGGAATGTATTACTAATGGACTACCCTAAAAGGCAGGAATAAGATAATGGATTTGTTTACATACCAAGCTATGCTACCAACACCATAAGCACGGCCAGATCCTGAAGATGTAGCACTACTAGTGGAGGAGGACTACTTATATCAACCCATCACAGTTTGGGTTCCGCCAGGACCACTCGGCTCCAGACCTCATTACAACCTTGGTCCAAACATGGACAAAAGAGCTGAATTCCAGAGGTGAGGTGAGAGTGACTGCCCTTGACATCAAGGCAGCATTTGACCGAGTGTGGCACCAAGGAGCCCTAGTAAAATTGAAGTCAATGGGAATCGGGGGGAAAACTCTCCAGTGGCTGCAGTCATACCTAGCACAAAGGAAGATGGTAGTGGTTGTTGGAGGCCAATCATCTCAGCCCCAGGACATTGCTGCAGGAGTTCCTCAGGGCAGTGTCCTAGGCCCAACCATCTTCAGCTGCTTCATCAATGACCTTCCCTCCATCATAAGGTCAGAAATGGGGATGTTCGCTGATGATTGCACAGTGTTCAGTTCCATTCGCAACCCCTCAGATAATGAAGCAGTCCGAGCCCGCATGCAGCAAGATCTGGATAACATCCAGGCTTGGGCTCATAAGTGGCAAGTAACATTCGCGCCAGACAAGTGCCAGGCAATGACCATCCCCAACAAGAGAGAGTCTAACCACCTCCCCATGACATTCAACGGCATTACCATCGCTGAATCCCCCACCATCAACATCCTGGGGGTCATCATTGACCAGAAACTTAACTGGACCAGCCACATAAATACTGTGGCTACAAGAGGTCAGAGGCTGGGTATTCTGTGGCGAGTGACTCACCTCCTGACTCCCCAAAGCCTTTCCACCATCTACAAGGCACAAGTCAGGAGTGTGATGGAATACTCTCCACTTGCCTGGATGAGTGCAGCTCCAACAACACTCAAGAAGCTCGACACCATTCAGGACAAAGCAGCCCGCTTGATTGGCACCCCATCCACCACCCTAAACATTCACTCCCTTCACCACCGGCGCACAGTGGCTGCAGTGTGTACCATCCACAGGATGCACTGCGACAACTCACCAAGGCTTCTTTGACAGCACCTCCCAAACCCGCGACCTCTACCAACTAGAAGGACAAGAGCAGCAGGTACATGGGAACAACCCCACCTGCACGTTCCCCTCCAAGTCACATACCATCCCGACTTGGAAATATATCACCGTTCCTTCATCGTCGCTGGGTCAAAATCCTGGAACTCCCTTCCTAACAGTACTGTGGGAGAACCTTCACCATACGGACTGCAGCGGTTCAAGAAGGCGGCTCACCACCACCTTCTCAAGGGCAATTAGGGATGGGCAATAAATGCGGGCCTCGCCATCCCATGAACGAATAAAAAAAAACCATCACAGTTTGCTGGCATCATGTAATATAGTTACAGTGGGCAGGAACTTATCAATGTCATCAATTTAGGGCAAGAATATAGAAGTACGCGTACGTACTTCCATGGATCGCATTACAGAAAAACTGCAAGACTCCTTTATTGAGTTGCATTATGTAGCTCCAGATTGGTCCACTACAGAAATAGGTGCTGGAATTGCAATCTGCTCTGACGGCTGCAGAAAGCAACATTTGGGCCTATTATTTAAAGGCACTTTAGACAATTTTGTGGCAGTAATTTTGTGCAGTTACTGCTAAGCCAGTCAAGTGCTGTTTCTACCTCCTCGGGTTTTATTTAAGCTTTCAGCGGAAATGTAAGCAACTTGGTTAACATTATATGAATTTCCCATGTTTGCTCACACAAATGAACCAGTTAGCCAGTGCCCATGATGTGACTTAATATTCTGGTGATAGTAAAAGGGGAAAATGGCAAATGGATAAACAACACAGGGTCTCAAACTTCAGTATGACAGGACTATCTACACTTGCTATTGAATAAAGGAAAATAATATTTTCCAGCCTACAAAGCTACTCTGTTAATGCCACATGACCATGTTGAGGCAAGTGCAGCATCAATAAAACACTGAATCATTACAAGTCTGAAGAAATACCTACAAAAGTTGTAAAAGATTCAATAGCTTGAAACTACAGTCACTGCTAGCAGTAAAGTAGAATGTAACAGAAAGAACAAAACTACACCATCAGGCCTCAAAAATAATCCATGAAAGTCATTGAAAAGGCAAGAGAAATTTATTGCGTAGATATATTAACTGAGGAATGGCAATAATACCATCTCCTCTTACAAGGCTAGCAGAATGTGGGCCACTAATCTGAGTATCAGACGCTAAGGATAGCAGCCTGATTTGCAGTCCATCAGATCTTCCACCCGTTGCACTAACTTTCGCGTCTGGTATTCCAATTCGTGCCCATGTCGTACAGGGATCAGCACCGGAAAAGCTATATTGTAAAATCTGCCTGATGCCCTCAGTACCTCATGACATAACCAATATTTGACACACACCAACATAAACACAACCATCCCACATTCCCCAACCCAGGACACAAACTGACACTCGCAAAGATAAAATTCCATAATATTTTTATTATATCTGTATACAAAATAATTCATACAAATTTAATTGAATACACACATTATATTAAACAGTTACAAATAGTACATACATTACAGAAACATAAATACATTAATGTATTATTTCATATACTTATTTTAATTCCCATTTAAATTATTTCATTTGAATTTCTAAATAATTCCTCTCCATTATTTACTCTATATTCATTTCTTAATTTTTAACCAACATTCCTTTTATTCCAAGCACATTAAACATACCAGAATAACACATTCTCCATGATGCTATATGATCCTACTTCCCTTATGAGAAAACACATCATGTACAGATATGCACACAATCATGAAATTCAAACCTAAAAATACCACTAACATTCCCATAATATTCTGATAAAAAACACAACTTATCTTATTCAATTACCACGAATCAGTGTCCCTCATAATATATTGCTTGGATAAAGCCATATGCCTTGACTCACTATGAACAATACCATGGGAGATCCACTTCATATAATATTGGCTACCCCACTGCCTGCAATCCTTGATGGGTTCTGCAAACATTCATGTCTGTAAATAAAATTATCTAATGCTGCCCCAAATTAAATAATAAAATGACCCACCTGCTTTTCTCATCCTCCTGCTGCTCCTTGAAATATAAGAGAACATAAGATATAGGAGCAGGAGTAGGCCATACGGCCCCTCGAGCCTGCTCCGCTATTCAATAAGATCATAGCTGATCTTCGACCTCAACTCCACTTTCCCGCCCGATCCACATATCCCTTGATTCCTTTAGAATCCAGAAATCTATCTTTCTCAGCCTTGAATATACTCAATGACTCAGCATTCCACAGCCCTTTGGGGTAGAGAACTCCAAAGATTCACAATCCTCTGAGTGAAGAAATTCGTCCTCATCTCAGTCTTGAATGGCCGACCCCTTATCCTGAGACTATGTCCCCAAGTTCTAGACTCTCCAGCCAGGGGAAACAACCTCTCAGCATCTACCCTGTCAAGCCCACTCAGAATCTTATATGTTTCAATGAGATTACCTTCTCATCCCAGGAATCAATCTAGTGAACCTTCATTGCACCGCCTCTAAGGCAAGTATATCCTTCCTTAGATAAGGAGACCAAAACTGTGCACAGTACTCCAGGTGTGGTCTCACCAAAGCCCTGTACAACTGTAGTAAGACTTCCTTACTTTTGCATCCACCCCCCTTGCAATAAAGGCCAACATGCCATTTGCCTTCCGAATTGCTTGCTGTATCTGCATGCTAACTTTTTGTGTTTCTTGTATGAGGACACCCAGATCTCTCAACACCAACATTTAACAGTTTCTCATCATTTAAAAAAATATTTTGCTTTTCTATTCTTCCTACCAAAGTGAATAACCTCACATTTCCCCACATTATACTCCATCTGCCACCTTCTTGCCCACTCATTTAACCTGTCTATATCCCTTTGCAGACTCTTTGTGTCCTCCTCACAGCTTACTTTCCCACCTAGCTTTGTATCGTCAGCAAACTTGGAAAAATTATACTCAGTACGTTCATCAAAGTCATTAATATAGATTGTAAATAGCTGAGGCCCAAGCGCTGATCCTTGCAGCACCCCACCAGTTACAGCCTGCCAACCTGAAAATGACCTGTTTATCCATATACTAAACGTCTTCCATATGATACACACTTCCTGTCCATATTAAACTTACTTCCTAAACTAAACAGTACAATTTCAAAGGGGGTGCAGGAACAAAGAGACTTGGGGGTACACATACACAAATCTTTGAAGGCAGCAGGACAAGTTGAGAAGGCTGTTAAAAAAGCATATGGGATCCTTGGCTTTATAAACAGAGGCACAGAGTATAAAAGCAAGGAAGTTATGCTAAACCTTTATAAATCACTGGTTTGGCCTCAGCTGGAGTATTGTGTTCAATTCTGGGCACCACACTTTAGGAAAGATGTCAAGGCCTTAAAGAGGGTGCAGAAAGGATTTACTAGAATGGTACCCGGGATGAGGGACTTCAGTTATGTGGAGAGACTGGAGAAGCTGGGGTTGTTCTCCTTAGAGCAGAGAAGGTTAAGAGGAGATTTGATAGAGGTGGTCAAAATCATGAATGGTTTTGACAGAGTAAATAAGGAGAAATTGTTTCCAGTCGCAGAAGGGTCGGTAACCAGAAGACACAGATTTAAGGTGACTGGCAAAAGAACCAGAAGCAACATGAGGAAAAAAAAATTTATGCAGCGAGTTGTTGTGATCTTCAATGGACCGCCTGAAAGGGTGGTGGAAGCATATTCAATAATAACTTTCAAAAGGGAATTGGATAAATAATTGAAGGGAAAAAAATTGCAGGGCTATGGGGAAAGGGCAGGGGAGTGGGACTAATTGGATAGCTCTACCAAAAAGCCGGCACAGGCACGATGGGCTGAATGGCCTCCTTCTGTGCTGTATATTTCTATGATTCCTGTGTCATGATTTTTGAGCAACACCTTTCGTATGAACACCGATAATGAAAGATTCCTGTCAACATTTTATAATGGGAAAAATCCTATGTCAACACATCACACAACCAATTAAATCACACAAAATCAGCTAACATTGTATCCTCAATAACTGAAAATTTTAATATCCAAAATAAGGTTTTAAAAAACTAAAATTAAAAATTACATATTTTACAATAACCATGATTAAATTTATCAAGTGGATAATCTTTTGTGTCTTTTAATGCCTTCCATCAATTTTTTTTTTACTTTAATGGCTAAGCCTGTATCAAAAGCTTGGGCTTCCACTAAATATTTTTCTCCATAACAGGTGAAAGAGTATCCAACCACATCTATGTATTCTGAGCATGTGCAGCTTGTAGAAATTCCCAGCATGAATCAATAGTTTTCTGAGTTGAAGAGTAGGGTCCCCTCCAAGTCACACACCATCCTGACTTGGAAATATATCGCCATTCCTTCATCGTCGCTGGGTCAAAATCCTGGAACTCCCTACCTAACAGCACTGTGGGAGAACCTTCACTACACGGACTGCAGCGGTTCAAGAAGGCAGATCACCACCACCTTCTCAAGGGCAATTAGGGATGGGCAATAAAGGCTGGCCTTGCCAGCGACGCCCACATCCTATGAACGAATAAAAAAAAAGTACCCTCATCCTGAGCATTTAATACTTTTTTTTGCTTTTTCCAAAAGACTTTGAAACAAACTGGAGATTGAATTTTCAAAGTTTTATTTCAGGTAAAGTGGTGTGGCTGACTATGAAATAAAGAGCCCCATTCAAACATGACCCTGTTCTGATTACAAATCTGGTGTAGCTGTGATTATTTTGGAATTATAAACTTATTATTTATTTTCCAGTGGAAAAGTCAAATTGTGTCTCTGTCCTCAACAGTTTGTGTTTGAAAAGGATTTAAATGTAAACTGGATGGTGAATTTCAGCAGGACATCAATTTTTTTTTAAATAAAAGCTATTCATTTTTTTTACTTTAGAAAGCATGAGAGAGACAGAAATAGTGTATTTCTTCATTCTAATTTGAAATATTTTTTCTTTCAACAAATGAATTGAACTTTGAAATTTTCTCCATCAAAAAGGCTTGGATTAGAATCACTAGCATGTTATTAGAAAATATAAACACTCATTAGTGACAGCTGTGTGTGAGAATCAAAGAGAGAAACAGAAGATGATGCATGCAGAACACATCACAAAACACTAAATTCAAAGTTTGCAGAAATCTTAGAAACTTAAAACTAATGCAGTTAGACCCA
Source organism: Heptranchias perlo (assembly GCF_035084215.1). Classification (NCBI taxonomy): domain Eukaryota; kingdom Metazoa; phylum Chordata; class Chondrichthyes; order Hexanchiformes; family Hexanchidae; genus Heptranchias; species Heptranchias perlo. The sequence goes on along the minus strand of NC_090325.1, from coordinate 108,011,864 downwards.
GGCCTTCCCTTTTCATGGTGCTTTTAGGTCTTTGCTCGCCCTCCTTTCCTCACTACTGACAGACACAAGGGGCATGATATTAGCATGGAAGCGGGAAGTCAGCAGTTGGGTAAATAATTGTTTGGGAAACCTGAAAGTAATTTGAGCGCATTGGATTGTGAGATCGCAACTCAATTGAAAGCACTTAAATTTTACTTCCAGCTATCCCGTCTCCAAGCCGTGCAGCGGACGTACTGAGCACCCGCATGACGCGATTTAAAGCCCACTATTTAAAGTGTCAATGCAAAGATGGATTTTGAAGGAGAAAGGAGGAAAAAGCGAAATGGAAGGACATAGAGAAAAGGCAGCATCCAGGTTCTCGGATGCCTCCCTTGAAATACTATTGACTGCTGTGAGAAGCAGGAGGGGGGTGTTATACCCAGGTGATAGGAGGAAAAAAACCTGCTTCTGCCACCAAGGCGGCGTGGCTGGAGGTGGCAGAACAGGTCAGCAGCAGCAGCACGGTGCCCAGGTTTTGGCTGCAGTGCAAGAAGCATTTTAATGACCTAACCAGGTCAGGAAAAGTCAGTGCAGTTACTGATGCACCCATATCCGGTGTTGTGCAACACCCCCCTCCCCCCTCACTCACTCTGTGTTGGCACGTCTACTCCATCACATCACTCCTCACACCCACTTAAGTTTCAACATCAACCATCCTTCACCTTCTTTTACTTCCTCAACTCCCCATTTATGCATCCACCACTGCCACTCACCCCAATCCTGATGCAATACATACGAACATACAAAATCAAGAGCAGGAGTAGGCCATTCGGCCCCTCGAGCCTGCTCTGCCATTTGATAAGATCATGGCTGATTTGATTGTGACCTCAAACATACTTTCCCATCTACCTACTATAAATTTTGACTTCCTTGTTAATCAGGAATCTATCTAACTCAGCCTTAAAAATATTCAATGACCCTGCCTCCACCGTTCTCTTGGGAAGGGAGTTCCAACAGACTCACTACCCTCTGAGAGAAGACATTTCTCCTCATCTCCGTCTTAAATGGGAGACCCCTTATTTTTAAACTGTGGCCCCTAGTTCTAGTCTCTCCCACAAGGGGAAACATCCTCTCAGCGTCTACCCCTTCAAGTCCCCTCAGGATCTTTTTTGTCTCAATAATATCACCTCTCATTCTTCCAAACTCCAACGTATACAGGCCCAACTTGACCCACCTTTCCTCATAAGATAACCCCCTCATCCCAGGAATCAGTCGGGTGAACCTTCTCTAAAGCAATGTCATGTATCTGTCAGATAGTCACCCTCTGGTGCTTTTGTTTCATTGTCAACCTCACCCAAAGCAATCATTCATAGGGTGAAGACGTCACCTTCAATGACCCACAGGTCTGTTCTTTCTCCCTTTGTAGAAGAGAGCGCAAAACGCAAGGGAGAGGGCCAGAACTGGAGGTGGACCACCACTGATAGTCCAGCTCACAGATGTGAAGGATGAGGCCATGGAAGTAAGTGGGACAGTTGCATACCCACCCATTGGCGATGGAGAGACTGGCAACCAGCAGATGGCTGCTGACAGAACTTTAACATCTTTCACACACATGTTGAATTGATTTTATCAATGAGTGAACCATGCCAGACCTCAGCACGGTCATTGGAAAGATTGTAATTTTTCCAATGAATAATTCATATCGCTTTCTGTTGTCTTTCAGGGCCTTCACGACTTCAAGAACAATCAAGGGAAATGTAAGACATGGATTCCTCAGAGGATCTCATTCCTTCTGAGGGTGCACCGTCGCAGGACATACAGCCATGCACCAGCGCAGATACTCGCATTTTGGTGGGTCCTGTTAGACAGATAGTTAGGTTGTCACCTAGTGATTCACAATTCACAAGTGAGCACGAGCAGACACTGGTGGCAGCTGTGGAGAGTCCACGTCAGGGGGGCGCACTCCTCTCCAAGCTCTGCTCAGCTGGACACAGATGCTGAGCCCCAGGGGCCAGCATTAAAAAGGAGAATGATTGAGGTACAGCTGCACCATTGCAAGGTACTGGAAAATGTGCCATGCACACTCTCCACAACAGCAGGAAGGATGGAGGAGTCCAACTCCATCGCTAGTGGATTGTTGTCGCAGGTACATGCGAGAATATCTGCAATGGAGAGAGTGGCAGCCTCCATTGAGCTTCAAGCACTCCTCTCAAATGAGTGTAGGCAGGCCATGATCAGACTCTGGATGCCAACATGTCTGCCACCTTAAACAGGATGTCAGATACCTTATCCGTGGCCTGACAACACGGCACATCTGTTCATTAGCCTGTTATCCAGCAGAGCTGTGGGAGTGATGTTGCACTGGCCCAGGAGAGGGATGAGGGTGAACATGGAAGTGGGGCTCCACTCAAAGCGCTCTCACGTCTCACCCATTGCCCCCCCCTCCTTCAACCAGTACCTGTAATGCTGCCTCCTCTCCCATTGGCCAAGTCTGCCACTGCATGGGTGCAGGTGGAGCAGTCTTTGGCGGGGCCCTCACTGGCTCCAAAACCCAGAGGTCGTAGGCCAAAAGCATCTCAGCAGTCAGGGCAGAGATCTGAGCAACCTGCTAATACCTCTGCTGAAGCCACAGGGGATGCACCACATAGAAACTACAGAAAGTGAAAGGTTAAGCATTTTTAGTTCACCAAGGATATGCACAAAGGTGTGTGACAAAATGTCATGTTGTTCATTTATATATATTTTTTGTTATGCCACATTAAATTTAATCATTATCATCACTACCACGTCTTGGCCATTATTACGTCCCGTGTGTGAAGTCACCCTTTCATTTGCTTCATCATGAATCCCAAGACATGATGACACCCATTGGGCAGATGTGCAATGGGTGAATGCCTGGTTGAAGGAGTGTTTGTGAAAAAGGGGGAGGGGTGGGGGGGTGGGGGTGATTGGTGGTGGTGGTGGTTGTTCCAGACGATCTGAGTATGTCAAATTCTTCACATTGCACATCTCATAATAAGAACCTGTTAGAGCTGAGGGCTTCCCTGGCATCATGGGCAGCAATATGCGCAGCTGCTCTGGCGATGGGATCCCCATTTTCATTTGCTTCCTCCTCGTGATCCTCATCCTCCTCCTTCTCCTCATCCTCTTCCTCAATGTTGCCGCCAGATGAAGATGCTTGATAAGCGCCTCTCCACTATGTTGTGCAGCACACATCACACGACGATTATTCTGGACACCCTCGCTGGTGGGTACTGAAGGGCTCCCTCAGATCTATCCAGGTACCTGAAGCGCATCTTCAACATTCCTATGGCTTGTTCAATGACAGACCTGGTGGTGATGTGGCTCTGGTTGTACCGCTGCTGTGCCACGTCTGCAGGGGGTATCCCTTGTCTCCAAGGAGCCAGCTCTTAAGTCTGTCTGCTATCTGGAAGAGGTCCAGAATGTTGGACTCATGCAAAACGAATGAACTGTGAAGCTGCCAGGGAATCTGGCATACACCTGCAGAAATCTCTTCGGGTGGTCGCACACCAGCTGTGCATTGATGGAGTGATATCCCTTTCGGTTTCTTAACAGTCCTGGATCACGCAAAGGTCCTCGTGTTGCTACATGTCTGCAATCAATTGCGGCCTGCACCTGTGGGAAGCCAGCCAGAGAGTTGAAACCCACTGCCCTCTCAGTCTGGCTGATGTCGTCGCGGGGGAAGTTGACGTAGTTGGATGCCATAGCAAACAAACCATTTATCACCTGTTGTATACACTTATGTGCAGACAACTAAGAGACACTGGTGATGTCACTGGTGGTGCCCTGGAAGGATCTGGAGGCAAAGAAATCGAAAATAGTTGTGACTTTAACTGCAACGGGCAATGCGTGGCCACCAGGTCCAACCGGGAGCAGCTTTTCCTGAAGGAGGTTGCAGATGTCCTGCGACCTCGGCTCCTCCATTGGTCCTTTCTCTGCTCTTCTGCAGGTCCTTGTTGTGCATCTGTCTTGTGCACCTGCAGATCCCAGAATTACATGATGTGCCTGCCCTGGATGGTGATGTGCCTCCTCCTCAGATGGACTGGACAATAAATCCATTGTGCCCCCTAGCCTGATGTCGTCAGCTTGAGGGGGTCCAAAATGTTGATAAATTTGTGTGAACACAAGAATTCTCAGTCTGAACACAAAGAATCTCAGCCAAAAGTTTGCCTGAGAGAATTGAGTGCCCAGCTGCAGAACCTCACCTTTTAGTGCAATGTGTCAGTCACTGGTTTAAAGGGCCAAATAAGCGTCGGCTGCAACTCACCTCCGTTTCAATGGCATGTTTCAGAAGCCATGGGAGACACGTTCAGGAGAACTTAAATCAGTTTCTGTTGCAGAATCCACAAAAAGTTAAGTATCTCAAGTGTTTAAATTACCTACATTGCCCTTTTAACAATTGGCCCGCTGGCTTTAAGTGGGGATGGGACATTCAGGTTTCTGTTGCACGCGTGCATCCTAACGGCCTGGGTTAAACCCGGGAGTGGGTGCGTTGGAGCTGGGATGCTGAAGAAATCAACTATTTTTACATCCCACCCACCCCCAGCCCACCCATTCTTGGAGGTTAAAATTACCCCCAAGGAGTCCCACCAATAAGCAAAACTTCACATTCCATCTAATTCTCCCAGACTTCGCACTCCACCCCCACAATTCTGCTAAACCCAAAGATCCCCCTCCACAGTGATGCCAGACCAAAGGACTCCCCCCCCCCCACCCCCAACCTTCTCTTGATACCAAACCTCAACATCCTCATTACAGTGCTGCCAAAGTTCACAAACATCCCTCCAGTGCTACCAAAGCTCAGGACCAACCAGGCTAAATCCCACCCCTACCCCAGTAAAGGCCGCTCATTTGCAGTTTTCACAGAATAACAAACAGAATTTAATCCTCAAAGCACTAATAAAAATTCCAGAATATCATGTTATAAAAACAGAATTTGACTCATTAAATTGTTATAAAACGGCATTTCCCCCACTCACCCGATTCATTGTGCGCAATCTCATGTGAGATCTGCTAGTATATAATAAAATTTTATAACTAATGGCACATTTAAAACCAGTGCAAAGACATGGGAGATTCATGAGTAAATGAAATAATGACCGCTTTTGTTCATCACTCGAATTAAATTCTTATTGTATTTGAAGAGTCCTTGTATTGTGTTTGAAATGCTATGCTGTTGCAAATAAATGGTGCGATTCATGTTCATGCCTGAGAATCTTGATGAACTTGTTCTCATCTGAGCTGGCATCATCTGGAACAGGCCAATTTCCAGAACGTCATCATAATGGTTTGCCTTTAACTGCTTTTCTTCACAATCACACATCAGCAACATGTAAACACTCCTTGGAGAGCTCAACAAGTTAACCTATATTCTAAACTAAAAGTGCATTTGCACTGTAAGTTTAGCAATGACTTTGCTTCCCACCAAATTGATTCCAAAGTAAAATGAGACTAGCTCTTCCAGGTCGGGCCCTGACTCTGAATTCGGAATGCACTTAGATTATAACTTTTGCATTGGCACGAAACGAAACAGCTTCTCACCTATGTGAAGGTGTCCTAAAAAGCGCATGGAGCTGTAGGTTCCCTCCGTCTGACTGGACTCAAAATTCTTTTAAGTCTTTGTGGTCTAAAATTGAATGGTACCCTCATAAAGTATTCAAGGTGCAAGCTAGAGGTATAATGTCAAGAAGATAAACAGTCGGAGCTGAAGAGGAAAAAGAATGTTTCAGTTCTCTTTTCTTTCCATCTTTTTCCACAGCTTTCACTTGAAGAGGGCCTAAATCCTGCAACATTGGGTCAGAATTTACTGCAGCCAGCGAACGAACGCCACCCACCGTTCTTTAGACTTACCCGTGCCCATTTAATTTCCATGAGCTTTTCATGGCAAGTTGCTGTAAATGCGAGATGGAAAGGGCACAGCGCCCTAAACAGGGCATATGGGACCTGTGTGAACAGGACAAGCAACTGTGTATCTCCTTAACCAGTCAGATTGAAGCATTTTTAATGAACAGCGCATTGTAAGTTAGAATAGTGAACTCAATGTCAAATCAGATGCAGAAAGTGAAATAAAGAGAGGGAAAGAAAGATTGGATTAAGAGAGAGAGGAAAAAGAGACAGAAAGAAAAACTTTTTTAAAAATTTAATTAATTAAAAAAAAAAATCTCCAACAACAATTAAAAGCTGAAGGAATGAGACGCCACACTTGTAATAGTTGATTTTCAGTGCCAGAGACGTTGTTTGGCAGTAATTAAGACTTACCATGCCATTAAAAAGAGTACTTAGACTGAATTGGACAAGCCCTAATTTTCTGTCCTGAGTTCACATCGAGTTACATCGAAACTACAGCACAGAAACAGGCCATTCGGCCCAACTGGTCTATGCCAGCATTTATGCTCCACACGAGCCTCCTGCCTCCCTACTTCATCAAACCCTATCAGTATATCCTTCTATTCCTTTCTCCCTCATGTGCTTATCCAGCTGCCCCTTAAATGCATTTATGCTAGTCGCCACAACTACTCCTTGTGGCAGCATGTTCTACATTCCTACCTCTCTTTGAGTAAAGAAGTTTCTCCTGAATTCCCTATTGGGTTTATTAGTGACTATCTTATATTTATGACCTCTAGTTTTGTACTCCCCCACAAATGGAAACATTTTTTTTTATTCGTTCATGGGATGTGGGCGTCGCTGGCAAGGCCGGCATTTATTGCCTTTCCCTAATTGCCCTTGAGAAGGTGGTGGTGAGCCGCCTTCTTGAACCGCTGCAGTCCGTGTGGTGAAGGTTCTCCCACAGTGCTGTTAGGAAAGGAGTTCCAGGATTTTGACTCAGTGACGATGAAGGAACGGGCGAAAAATTTCCAAGTCGGGATGGTGTGTGACTTGGAGGGAACGTGCAGGTGGTGTTGTTCCCATGTGCCTGCTGCAATTATCCTTCTAGGTGATAGAGGTCGTGGGTTTGGGAGGTGTTGTCGACCCTATCAAATCCTTTCATTATCTTAAAGACCTCTATCAGGTCACCCCTCAGCCTTATCTTTTCCAGAGAAAAGAGCCCCAGCCTGTTCAGCCTTTCCTGATAAGTATATCCTCTCAGTTCTGGTGTCATCCCTGTGAATCTTTTTTGCACCTTCTCCAATGCCTCTATATCCTTTCTATACTAGGGAAACAAGAACTCCAAGTGTGGTCTAACCAAGGTATTATACAAGTTTAACTTAACTTCTCTGCTTTTCAATTCTATCCCTCCAGAAATGAACCCTAGTGCTTGATTTGCCTTTTTATGGCCTTATTAACCTGTGTTGCTAATTTTAGAGATTTATGTATCTGTACCCCGAGATCCCTTTGTTCCTCTATCCCATTTAGGCTCTTATTATCCAAGCAGTATGTGGTCTCCTTATTCTTCCTACCAAAATGCACCACCTCACACTTATCTATATTGAAATTCATTTGCCAATTACAGGCCCATTCTGCAAGTTTATTCGTGTCCTCTTGCATTTTGACACATTCTTCCTTTGTATTACTACACTTCCGAATTTGGTGTCATCTGCAAGTTTTGAAATCGTACTTCCGATTCTCGAGTCCAAATCATTAATGTAAATTGTGAACAACAGTGGTCCCAGCACCAATCCCTGTGGAACACCACTTCCCACCTTTTGCCAGTCTGAGTAGCTACTCTTAACCCCTACTCTCTGTTCTCTGTTTTGTAACCAACTTGCTATCCATTCTGCTACCTGTCTCCTGACTCCAAATGTTCTGACTTTAGTCATGAGTCTATAATTGATTCCTGGGATGGCAGGACTGTCGTATGAGGAGAGATTGGGTCGATTCGGCCTATATTCACTCGAGTTTAGAAGAATGAGAGGAGATCTCATTGAAACATATAAAATTCTGACAGGGCTAGACAGACTGGATGCAGGGAGGATGTTTCCCCTTGCTGGGGGGGTCCAGAACGAGGGGTCACAGTCTCAGAATATGGGGTAGGAAATTTAGGAATGAGATGAGGAGAAATTTCTTCACTCGGAGGGTGATGAACCTGTGGAGGCCAAGTCACTGAATACATTTAAGAAGGAGCTAGATAGATTTCTAGACACAAAAGGCATCAAGGGTTATGGGGAGAGAGCGGGAATATGTTATTGAGATAGAGGATCAGCAATGATCAAACTGAATAGTGCAGCAGGCTCGAAAGGCCGAATGGCCTACTCCTGTTCCTATTTTCTATGTTTTTATAATGCAGTACCCTATCGAAAGCCTTTTGAAAATCCAAATATATTACATCTACTGCATTACCCTTGTCTACTCTCTCTGTTATTTCTTCAAAGAATTCAACAAGGTTGGTCAAGCATGACTTTCTCTTTTGAAATTCGTGCTGACTAATCTATTATATTTTCATTCTCTAGATGTTTTTCTATTCCAACTTTGAGTAAAGATTCCATTATCTTTCCTACCACCGACGTTAAGCTAACTGGTCTACAGTTCCCTGGACTTGTTCTATCTCCCTTTTTAAATATAGGAATAACATTAGCTGTCCGTCAGTCCTCTGGCACTATTCCCTTTCCTAATGAATTTTTATATATAGGCAATAGTGCCTCTGCTATCTCCTCCCTAACTTCTATTAATATTTGCGGAAGCAATCCATCTGGACCAGGGGTCTTATCCTGTCCAAGTTTGATTAGTTTATCAATTATCTTCCCCCTTTCTATCTTAAAAGTCTTTATATCTTTTTTGATCTCTTCTTCTAATGTCATGCCCACCTTGTTAGTCTCTCTGGTACATGCTGAGACAAAGTAACTATTCAATATTTCTGCCATTTCGCTGTCATTACCTGTGAGTTTATCGTGTGCATCCCTTAGTGGCCCGATCCCTATCCTGATTTTTCTTTTGTTATTTATGTGTCTGTAGAATACTTTACTATTTCTTTTTCTATTCCTTGGCAGTTTAATTTCGTAGTTCCTCTTTGCTTTCCTAACCTCTTCGTATTCCTTATTGTCATCCTCTCCTTTATTGTCTATGTACTTAGAGTATGCCTTTTTCTTTAGTTTCAATTTTACCTTTATCTCTTTATTCATCCAAGTTGTTTCATTATTGGCTAGTTTGTTCTTGTTTTTTTAAGAGGAATATATTTCTCCTGAACTCCATAATTCACTGTTTTAAATATTTCCCACTGCTGTGTTACGAGTTTAGTTCGTATCTACGATGCAAATACAGGAACTTAGCCCCGTTCAATGCATCTTAATAGTGAGTCAGACAGCGAGATGCCGTTTTCAGCAAGCTATTGGTGGAGTGGCGCATCTTCGACAGCAACTTCCAGATTTTCGCATTTAACCACACATCTTCCCTCACCTGCAGTTGCTGCGTGATTTGCACACAAATACCGGTGAGCGCCGTTAGCCTCACTGTTATTTTTAAAGTAAATTCTGGCCCATTGTTTCGAAACTCTCTTTTTCCATAGGTGTGTACAGCAGTTCGAAGTGCAATAAATTCAGGGTGTTCATTTGAATCAATTTCAATCAAAATTAAATTTTGATAAATTTTAATAAATAAAGATGTGAAGGCCTTAGAAAGGGTGCAGAAGAGATTTACTAAATGATTCCAGGGATGAGGGACTTTAGTTACGTGGATATATTGGAGAAGCTGGGGTTGTTCTCCATGGAACAGAGAAGGTTGCAAGGAGATTTGATAGAGGTATTCAAAATCATGAAGGGTCTAGACAGAGTAGATAGAGAGAAACTATTCCCATTGGCGGAAGGGTCAAGAACCACAGGACATAGATTTAAGGTGATTGGCAAAAGAACCAAAGGTGACATGAGGAAAAACTTTTTTACACAGTGAGTGGTTAGGATCTGGAATGCACTGCCCCAGGGGGTGGTGGAGGCAGATTCAATCATGGCCTTCATCGGGGAACTGGATAAGTACATAAAAGGAAAAAAAATTGCAGGGCTACGGGGAAAGGGTGAGGGAGTGGGACTAGCTGGATTACTCTTGCATAGAGCCAGCGTGGACTCGATGGGCCGAATGGCCTCCTTCCGTGCTGTAACCTTTCTATGATTCTATTCTATGATTCATTAATGTTTAAAGTGGTTTTATATCTAAAAACACGTGGCACCATACCCATAATCTCTGGTCGATCTATGGCAGAGCATGGCTGGAGGGGATGAAAAGCCTTCTGCTACCTCATTTGAATTCCTTGAATAATACCCTTGGTTACTGTAGATAATAGTATGTATCAGACTAGGAATAAATGGCTTCAATTAAGGGTCTCCTGGTGGAACTATCAGCCATACCCTGTTTTGTTTAAAAGCGAAGTGCACATATGCTTCTTGTTAGCTGAATGGTTTGTGTCCGATTACTGAATGTTACAGAGCTGTAAGGGTAGATTTGTGTTTTGTGTACTGATACGTGACAGATGTTCTGGGTGTTTCTGGATGGATCCCCTGAAGGCCTAGTGAGGCTGTGTGTTGCTTGTTAGTAGGAGCCTATCTGAATTAAAAATTGATTTTAATGTCCAATGTTTCCACTCTACAACTGTCGCAACTGTGTAGGAATTTCTACCCCCCCCCCCGCCCCCCCACCAAAGTAAACATATTCCCAGGGTAAGGTACAAAGTATGAATTGACAATTTGTACATATTGAATACCAAGTTCAGAACAGAGTCATAATTATCAACCTAGTTTGGGGTGTAGAAGTAAAAGCAGCCAATCACGGAGAGCAGCAATGCTCATCACCTTTGAATAAACTGCATTTTTATTCTGCTCTCTCTCAAATACAAAGATTGCTCTTGACCACATGGTGAAGAGATAAGCTACTGTGGTTCAAACTCGGTTCACAAATTTGTGACAACAACCTGATAAACTCGATAACATTTTGTTGTGAATTGACAATAAAATAATTACTTAATTTATAATAAAGTGCTGTAGTCAATCAAAACATCTATTTTAAAAGTCTTGCATCAGGCACATGTCCATCACACTTCAAAGTGTGAAAAGTATATTAAAAGTCAGTAATTTCATGCTGAGGTCTTCTGACCTTTTGTCAGAACTTTCAACATTGGCAAGGGCATAAAAGAGGTGAACAGAAATCAGCCACCCATTATAAATCTTCCACATACATATATACTCTAGGTTTAATCCTCAGTCTTACCTTACCCCTCATTTATCAATATACACTATGTTTAATTCACATTCCATATGCACTTCCTTTTATGATTACATACATGTTTAATTTTCATTCATATTGATTCCATATTTCCATTGTATAATATTTCCTCCACCTTGTAAACTCAAGTATTAATAACGTGGGCTGATAAGAAATCCACATCCTGTTATTAAATGGATAATTATAAATGACTTGTGGCTCATAAATTGATTTATTCTCACCCATTACTGAAAGCTTGGCATTGGGTTAATGATCTGGATTCATCTCATCCTTGACCACATCAGTCCCCCCTTGAGAGGCAAATATCATTTAACATCTTTTTAGATGAAACTATGTAGAATTGTTCACTTTTAATCTGATCAAACCCCAATTTAAAAAAATTACATGTAATAAATGTTCAGAATAATGATAATATGAAACAGCGTAAAAAGAAATTACAATAGAATAGCACTCCTCAAACATAGCAAGTCTCATGCTGTGAACTTAATGGACCACCTCTTCCCTTATGGGATCCAAAGTAGTACATCAGATCCTGGCTCTATAAGCACAAGATGGCAAATGACACAAGGTCAAGATGATGCAGACAGACATCATTTGATGCAGATCAAAAGGCTATGTGGCAGTTACCATAATGAGCAGCTTTTTTTTAATACTATATACCACTATATCAGTGATTCATTGGAGATCAAAGTGTAGACATTACTTTTAGTGATATTAGCAGACGAACACTCAACACATTTGTATGACATTCCTTTTTCCACTATTTTAATGGGTGTGTTAACCCATTTAAAATAAATGGTTTAACACTTGTGTTAAAATAGCAAAGGAATATTATATGAAAATATCTGCTAATGTCACCAACAGTAACTTCTGTACTCATAAAATAGTCATAGAGCAAATAAACTTGTCAAGAAACCTGTACATTATTTTGCTAATGTACATAATTCACCCATTATAAATGTTTTCAGTCAAGTTTGTTAGGGTATACGTTCTCCTCTGAAGCATTATGCCTATCATAAAATACTGTTATATATCAAATCTACTCCAAAATACTAGAAAGTGTATCAAACAGAGTGCCATAAATCAAAATTTTACTAAAATATTAAGCTGCTAATTTCAGGTTACTGCTGGAGGTCCCTATTAGATTGTTCATTTAAAGAGATCATTTCTCAGTTCTGAGCAGGTCTGTGCATCTGTCTCAGCAGCATGAATCTGATAAAAATATAGACTTGGCTTCATTCCTTACCAGTGCAAATTACAGATGTTTCAGCTGGTGCATAGGGTGCATTGTAACTGCTAATGTCTTGTTAATATTTCTTAATTTGCTTGTAATCTGTGGCTGTCTGTATGAAGTACAGTAGTAATTTTTTTTAAAAGGTGAAGTCATACAAAATATTGATATTTCTAACTGGTTTATTTCTTACTTGCATTTAGTTTTGTAAAGTCAGCAGTAATTTTTCTATCGTAATGAATGGGAAAAAAAACTAGTACAAAAAAAAAGGCAAACTTTGCAAAGTGTTGTATATCTATACCTTTTATAACTGTGAAGTGCTGTATATCCATACCTTTTATAATGAGCACCTCAAATTGTTACTTTCTCCTCGTTCTTTCGTTTTTCCCTGTGTCATGCACATTCGTTATGGGCAGGTGGCATGTTCCCAGGTTCCTGCCTGTTTTGTTCTTGAACTAGACTCTAGGTGTACAAGAACAACATGGGCTGACACCCTCAAAATCTTCCTCTTTCCTATTAGGGAACCATTTTCCCCAGACAACCTAGTTCTGTGAACCCACTTTGCCAAGCTTTACTGGGAGATGTTCCATCTTCCACTCTCCTGTATTATGCACACAAGCACATCATTACCCCCACCCACCCAATAAAATTATATTTTTCATCACTTTCATCAAAGGAGGATCCAACAAGTAGGTATTCTATATTTTAATGGGCCTAAACTAAGTTTTAAAATCACAGCTTCTTAAACAAAAATGTTAATATTTTCTTCAATTTTGAAATTAGGCTGCAGGTCAGTTAAAATATAGCTGGTTACATCATTCAATTCAGTCACACTCTTGTACAGTCATACATGATAAGCAAAATCAATGTAACTCAGGAAATCAAACCAGAGTGATATATAATTACAAAGTCAAATTGGTGCCAATTATTCTCCCACAATGTCACATGATGAACTCCCTAGCCTAGTCATTTTAATTTTACATCACAATATTTTTAAAATACCTTTTCCTATTCTACCCATCTCCTTGAAAATCCAATACTTGAGCCTGCAGCTTATATAGACTCTATTTTAAGTAGCAGGTAATGGTTAAGACTGGAGTTTTTGTTCAACACCCTTTATTCATGCTCATAGTAAAAGGCAGCTCCGAAGGAAAACCCACACCTCCTACGAACTGAAATTTATAATCTATAAGGCAAACCTTGCATTCATAGAGCGACAGCCACATCCTCAGGACATCCCAAAATGCTTTACAATCAATGGATAAACCAGTGGAAAATAAATTCAGAAGAGATACCAGAAGGAACTTCTTTATACAAAGTGATAATTGTCTGGAAGAAGCGGTTCGACATGATGGTAGAGACATAGACTTTAGGGTATTCAAAACACAAGTTGAATGAAATGCTGGCAGAGTTGGAATACTGAAGGAACGAGCTTCTTCTGAATGGCTGTTTGTTATCCTTGAATAATCTCGTATTCAATTCTGATCATCTAATCATAGGAAGGATATTATTGTCATTGAGATGATCGAGTCAAGCAACAACAATGGTGCCAAGTATCAGGAATTTAAGCTATGAGGAAAGGTCAAAGAAGTTCTTTGGAAAAGAAGAGAAAAATGAAATGGCCACACAATTGAAGTTTTGAAGATTATGAAGCGAATTGACAAAATTAAGTTAAATTATTGTCTTTGTCTTTGTTCTTCTGTTACGTTTATATTTGACCACATATATGGGAAATGAAAAATTCAGTTAATAGGAATAATTGCTGATGTTATAATGGGTTTCCAAAAGAGTCTCTTCCAGCACCTCTCCCACACCCTTGGACAGGATACAAAAATAATTGACTCCCGATAGGCCTCTATCACTTGTAGCCTCCAACACCATAACTTTATCGGTTACATTTTTCTTGGTTTTCTGTATCTTATCAATACTCTGTACTCAGTGCTCCTCTGATCTTTCCATCCATGGTTCTTTCCAAACTTCAAATATACCTGTCCCCACCACCATCCCCCCATACGCACCATGTTGAAATCAAGACTCATTGGCATTTCCTGCTCTAACTCATTCTTTCCCACGATCTCAAATTCATTGGGCATAATTTTAAAAGGGAAAAACGGGTGGGTTGGGGGCGGGGGACATTCAAAATCACAATCATTTTGGATCCACCCCCAACCTGTCCACTTCCAGTTTTCACCGGGCCGGGATGAGGGGCGGGCGACCAACCTGCTCCCAGGAGGCAGGTTGGTGATTAAAACCGTTCAAGAAGGCTTCAGGGGGGGCCGGGATTCCTGGGCCTTCTCTTTTACGCCACGTGAATGGAGGTGAGAAGGCCTGAAACTAACAGGTAAGTGCCTAGAAACGCACAGCTGATGGGCCTGGAGGAGCAGGAGTGTTTCCCCCAGGCCCGACAAGCCTACCTGCAGCGATCCCCCAACAATCGCGGACCCACGCCCCAATCCCTGACAACCCCACCAACGATCACGGACTCCCGCCCCGATCCCTGACATTCCCCACCAACGATCGCGGACCCCCGATCCCCCCCCCCCATGACTGACTTCCCCCTGTGATCCCCGTGCCAACCCACCCTCCCATGCCAACCACTACCCCCCCCATCCGTAAAAACAAAGACTTACCTAAACAAGTCCTCTCCCTGGCTGCTCTCCCGTCCGCCTGAGACCAGCCTGTTAATCAGGCCAGTCAGTCGGACGGCGAACCGTTTTTCCAGGTTTCCAGTCTGCAATTTGACCCCCCTGCCTTCTTCCAGGCTCGGGGTCAAAATCATGCCCATGATCTCCTTCACCCTTCCCTTTCTGCTGCAACCTTTAGGCCTTTAAAACTCAGCTTGACATCACCTAATCACAACTTCCTGATTTTACTCATCAACCTCTGTCCTGCACAATGGGCCTTGGCCTTCCACCTTGCTTTCTCCACTAAAACAATTTGAATTCCTATGCCGGTCCAATAACAAGTACATCTATGCTTTCAAGATTTTGTGCTACTTATTGTAATTTATTGATAAGCAGCTTTCAAACTTATAGGGATTGGACTTTGAAACTTTTCTGAGTTCTTTTGGTTTTTCCACCTGAATTGAACAGGCACCTAAACAAGGATTGTGATAACAATTAAATCCTTTATTATCCCGGTAACTGTTAATGCCTACAGCAAATTACAGTTTGGATTCACAGATCAATGACATAGGCAAGGAGCTCTCTTGATGACTGAGTGGGAAAATGCATCATGTCATGTGATACTGAGCCATACAGAGCAGAAAGTCCCAGGTTCAATCTCTGGTCATTTCTGAATTTGCTGATCAGCTGGAGCTACAAATGACTTCAATATATTCATGCTGGGGAGTGGAAGAATCAGCCAAGATTCTTGTTCCTGCTTCTTATTCAGAGATGTACAAGGATGAGAGGCTTCAGGTGTGAGGATAGATGAGAGAAACCTGGGTTCTTTTCATTAGTACAGAGAAGGGTAATAGACGATTTGATGGAGGTGTTCAAAATTATGAAGGGTTTTAATAAGGTAGAGAAAAAATATGTTTCACTGGTCAGAGAGTCAGTAACTAGAGGGAATATATTTAAGATAATCACCAAAGGAACAAGAGGAGAAGTTAAGAGAAATTATTTTACACAGGTTGTCAGGACGTGGAAAGCCCTACCAGAAACAATAGTAGAAGAAGCATGCACAATAGCTTTTCAGAGGGAAGATGATAAATATTTGAAAAGAAAACTTTAAAAGGGTATGGGGAAATGGGACTAGTTGGATAGTGCTTTCAGAGATGGCCTGAATGGCCACCTTCTACATATAATTTTTTCTGATTCTATGGCTGGGCATTGTTTTAAGACTTCCCCTCCGACGCAACCACAGTCAAATAGCCTCCCAGCCCTCAGTATCTAAGTACACATGAAGACCGGATGAGATCCTGAAGGACTGCTGGCTCCCATAGAATTGTACTTCAGCACAAGTCACTGCTTTGAGGAGAAGAGGGGTGAGGAAAGGAGAGGACAAAAAGAGGAGAATGTTGAGGGGGAAAAATGTGTGTCAAATATTCAGTAAATGCTATACGTTTTTGTTTGTATCCATGCTATAAAGGCTGCTGGTGTCAGAAACAGCATGTGCCTCATTAGTTTATTTTCATAGAATCATAGAATAGTTACAGCAAGGAGGCCATTTGGTCCATCGAGCCCATGCCGGCTCTTTGTAAGAGCAATCCAGTTAGTCCCATTCCCCCGCTCTTTCCCTGTAGCCTTGCAATTTTTTATCCCGTCAAGTATTTATCCAATTCCTTTTTGAAAGCCAGGATTGAATCTACTTCGACCACCCTTTCAGGCAACGCATTCGAGATCATAACCACTCGCTGCGTTAAAAAAAAAGTTTTTCCTCATGATGCCTTTGGTTCTTTTGCCAATCACCTTAAATCTGTGTCCTCTGGTTCTCGACCTTTCTTCTGCCAATGGGAACAGTTTCTCTGTATTTACTTTATCTAAACCCTCCATGATTTTGAACACCTCTATCAAATCTCCTCTTAACCTTCTCTGCTCGAAGGAGAACAACCCCAGCTTCTCCAGTCTATCCACGTAACTGAAGTCCATCATCCCTGGAACCATTCCAGTAAATCTTTTCTGCACCCTCTCTAAGGCCTTCACATCCTTCCTAAAGTGACACAATACTCCAGTTGTGGCCGAACCAGCATCTTATAAAAGTTCAACATAATTTATTTTTCAAAAAATAATTAAATTTCAACAAGCAATCATACAAAAATCAATGAAAATTCTGTTTGTTGGATTAGGCCCCACTGAGAAAAAGGTTTTTATCTTATATTTTACCATCAATGTGATGTGACTGTGTACAGAAGCTTTCTAAAGCAGTGTTGATTGCAAAGCATCTCTTCAGAGGCATTTTTCTCTGAATAGTCTGAAATTTTAAAGAATGGCATCCCAGCTACCTAACTCTAAAAATAATTATCTGTATATTAAATAACCACTGCACCATTATTGTCCAATACTAACAATTTTTTTTTCTACAGAATACCTCTGCACTTCTTTTTGCATTTCCTGCTTCTATTTCCAACTATCGATAATGTAAGAGCAACTGAACACTTTGTTTTGTACATGCCAAATACTGTATTCATTTAACAGTTCTTAGGGTGACACTATACTACAGACACAATTATGTAGAACAAGTAAGTGTAATGTTTGCATGAAATGTTATCTGGCTATTACAGACGGTGTGCTAGAAAACTCCCCCATAAAGATATTTGCCAGTTGTTCATATTCTAGGACGAAGTCTGAAATTCTTTAAAGAAAGAACTTATTTTCTGGTATAACTTGAGCTTGCTTTTAAAGTAGGTATTGCTTCCATTTTTGTCTTTGTATGAACAAGTTAAGTTGCACCATTTGTAATTTTTTTATATGAAAACATTTCAAATGTTGCCAAAGTTAAATGAAACACAGCTTTTCTTTGTAGTAAAACTTCAATCACAAATTTTGGGTCAAATTTCGAAACATTACAGTATGAAAAATATATTTTTTAAAAGACTTGAGATGAAATGTTCACCCTGGCTACACTATATAAATGAATAAAAATGCTACAACAGTCTTTAGTGTAGTACTGCAGCAGTAACTTTTTTTAGATTTCAAAATACAGTGTTCAGTAGTTTAATAATTCAGAATAAATGCCTCAAGCAGCAAGGATGAGAACACAATCCATACAACCCTTACCAACACTTCAAAGTGAATATTACAAATTATAAAATAAAAAGCCATACTACCTATATAAATGCAATCTTAACTTTGCATTTCAAAAATGCTAGTGATTTGAAAAAATTATTTTGATTACTGCAGAGACAAGCAATCGCACTTAGTCCTTTTACCAAACCCCTTTTATTACTCTATAAATATTATGGCTAATTATACAAGTCACCTATTTGACCTAAATACCAATAACTATTAATCAAACAATTATGCAAGCTTTTTGTAAGGAATATTATAGGTGCTATTAGCCTTCACATATTCTCCCACTGGTATGTCTTGAATAATTTATACCCATCTACTGTACCTCATAAGGTTCAAGATCTGTACGGTGTTAGTTTTCAGCAGCCTAAATGGATTCTCATTGTTACATTCACTGGATCAAGTCTTGTCTACTAGTGCAACATCATAAATAATTTGCAGCAACTTATGGTTAGTTTCATGCTTTTAAAATCTGTGCTCACTATATCCTAGTGAACATTTAATATTCAAGGAAATGTTACCACAGTAATAGAAATTTATCAGAAGGGTTTTCCACAAAATACAACTTGCAAGTTAATATGCACCTGCGCAGTTAATCACAAGACTACACACTTTACTTGGCACTCTTCACACAGTCGGCACCCTCCCCTTATAATCCCACCCAACAAAGCGGTATTAGCTTTAAGAATCTAATGCAAATTGGTTAAATTTACAGATGATACCACACTCAGAATGGGAACAGGCTCAGAAATTACACAGCGAGTTGGATGAAATATGGACAACATGGGACAGATGGGCTAAACAATGGCAGATGAAATTTTATGCAGACAAGTGTGCAGTACTGCACTTGGGAAGCAAAAATAGACAGCACATGTACTCCAAGAATAGTGATGAAATAGCCAAGATTGAAGTTGAAAGACCCAGGAGTCCTAGTAGACTCGACGGTCAACATATCCAACCAATGCAGGGCAATAATCAATAAAATCAATAAAATGTTGAACTGAATAGCCAATACAGTAGAAAATAAATCAGAGGAAATAGTGATCAAACGGTACAATGTTCTGGTTGGACTGCCCCCTGAGTACTGTGTCCAGTTGTGGCCACATTCAAACACTAGAGGCAGAGCAGGGAAGAGCCAAGAAGCTGATCCCTACCGTTAAAGGTCTGAGATTTAAGGAAAGAAAGGAGAAACTTGGGCTTTTCAGCTTGGGGAGAAGGTGTCTGAGAGGTGATCTTATAGACATATATGATAGTTAAGGAAATGAAAAAGGTCAATCCAAAATATTACCTTAAATTGCAAGAGTAGGAAAAACAGACATAGGTTCATTCCAGTAAATGGGAAATTTAGGACTGATTATCAGGAAGTTTCTCTTCACACACAGAGTGATAAACATGGAATGGACCTCCAGATACAGTGGAAGCAAAAGCACTAGAGTCACTTATGAAACAATTAGATGCTGCAGGGGGTCTTTCTGGCTGGATGAATTATGAGTTGAACGGCTTTTCTTATCCATTAGTATCCTGTGAAATGTAGAGCTAAAATACAAAAGTGTATATAAAGCAACAAAAAGGAAGAATGGGAGCATCTATCCTAATTATTTTCATTTAATTTTTTTTTGTTTCATGCAGCATTACTGTGGGTTAGGGTCCACAAACCAGTGACCATCACTATCATTTGACCATTTTCAAATAATCGGTAATACTGAACCCCAAGTAGACTATACTCACAAACCACAGCTAGTCACCGTCACCTGTAAATCCCAAGGAATGAAAACAAAAAATAATTGAAAGAACCAAATTTGAAAGCGAGAACATGAAACATCTACTGAAAAAGGAAAGACAGAAAGAGAAAAGAACAAAAAGTGTCAGGATCTCAGGAAAAGATACTGTCCAACTGACAACGTTCAAGCTTTCAATAGAAAATCCCCAAACAAAGCACTGCAAAATCAAACGATATTTAAATTTGCACTATGGATGTTTGGATCAGGCAGAGTGAATGGACAAATTATTCAAGAATGACCAGAGAACGTAGTTAAGAATGTCCAGGAACACAAACCAAATTTATTCCCAAAGGATTTTCAGATGATCACGCACGGTTCTCTTTATTGTGCCATTGTCCCATTCTTTGTGCAATTGTCTGTTTCATCAGGTCACTTCTGTAGATTAGCATCAATTAAGAAAGTTCTAATTTTTCAGAAACAATTTTGCGGTTGGATCATCAATGCCTACTTTGTGGTCAGGATCTGGCAAGTAGGCTGGTTTCCTAGATAGAGGGATAATGGACAGGCTCTTTGTTTGGCTGCCTCAAAGACAACATTTGGAGCCAAGCAGGCATAAGACTTGATACAAAGATAAAAGTGTATTGTTAGAAGTGCTAGCAAGAAAGGTTATATAAAGGAATCCATTTTATGTTGAAGGTTCCATTTTATAGCAAACTGACAGTGTCTTCAAAATCTGCCAATAATAGCATTTTGGAACATGTCTAAATAAAGCTAGACCTTCAAACCTGTGGTTGGTACCAACTGGATTTGTGAAGACAGTTACTTGTTCTTTGTGTAGCTTCAAAATTCCTGTAGATTAGTAAATCTGACTTATAACCATATTTTTACCTTCACCCTAACCCGACTATGCAGAGAGGCAATGTAGTATCCTAAGTCCTGAATGTTATCATGCAGGAAGCTCATCCTCTGCCTTAAGACCATCACTGAAGAATGGGCTGAAGGCTGAGGGGTCCCCCTCATCTGATCGGTACCAACTGGATCCGGCAGAGGATGAACATTGAGAGCAACACTCAGGATGTAGGACATGTGGTAACGGTTTGCAGCTAGTGTATAAAAGCGAGACTACGCAACACAAAGTTGGGAATTTGAGGGCTGATCACCCTACTAATAAGCTCAGTGAATAACGTGAGGTCTTCCACAGCCTTCATATTGCCACATGTGTTGTCTGTGAGTACCATTTCCTCCAATGTTGACTCTGGAGTCTAAGACTCTCATTCCTGCCTTATAGACAAAGGCTGCAGGCTTTGTCCATCTTGACAGTATCCATGCCATTGTGATGACACCTCTCCTCTATGACTATGAAACTTGGGACATCAAAAGAAGATATTTTGAAGAGCTGGAGAAATTTCAGCAGTGGAACCTGTGCAACATCATGCAGATCAAATAGCAAAACTCAGTAGCAACACTGAAACTTTACAGAACAGTTAACAAGCATAGAAGCCATGGTCAAGAAAGCACAGGTCAAATGGGGAAGGCTTGAAGTGGAGATGGCTGACAAGCAGTTATCAAAGGAGGTGTTGTATTGCCAGCCAAAGGGAAACAAGTGCAGCTGCGGAGCACAATTTAAGAAATTCAAGGTGAGTCTTAAACAGTGTTGAAGATTTATGATGTTGTCACCAATTTTGGAGAAAATATTGCCCGACACAATAGTCAGCAGTGCTGTAAAATATGGCAAAGTATTCATATTCAAAGCAATCTAGCTGAGGAAAACAGGAAACTGAGAATGATAGGAAGTGCAATTTGTTCCAGGTTGATCAATTCCTATATATGGATTGTTATCATGGCTGTCATTTGCAAATTTTCCTTACAAGTCATCTAAATGGCCCTGAAAGACAAAAATCAAAATTATTCTGAAAGATCGTGAGATCATCACTGAAATAATAATAATAAACACAATGATCATTATTTCTGGATTTCAAGGACTTCCTCCAGTGTAACCCATTGAGTCCTCAAGCCTAAAAGTATGAAAAAAGAAAGTACCTTAGCTCATGAAATCCATTCCTTCCAACAAACCTAATACAATTTCCACTGTCATAACTCTTCACACCTTTTTTTAACCTGGTTTGAAAGGTGAATTATCACAGGTGAGACTTCCAAGAATGTAGCATTCTATGATTTTTTTTCCTCTAAATTCTTAAGGTAATGCATTTAAGGGGAAGCTAGATAAACGCATGAGGGAGAAGGGAATAGAAGGATATGTTGATAGGGTTAGAAGAATAAGTGGGAGGAGGCTCACGTGGAGCATAAACACCGGCATAGACTTGTTGGGCCGAAAGGATGCACAGCACAAACAGGCCTATGTAAGGTAATCAAACAAAAAGTCCAAGATAGCAAATCTCTAAGACTGCTGAGAGTTGTGTCTCCTTGAAGGGAGACAAGACTGTTCTTTGTGTACAGCATCACATCTAATGGTATAAAGACTCAGTTAAGTTGGTCAAGATACCCTTTTTACTATAGCCTCCGGATTGCTAATAGATGCTATTGCATCCATCAATTCAATTTTATTGCCAAACCACTTGTTAAAGCCCCTCATGTTAAAAGAAAACAAGCGTATTTCAGTATCTGAAAAAAGAAATTCAATTTTTTTCTAAAAATAAAGCCCTATCATTTTCTTTTAACCCTTTAGATTGCAGCCCAATCATATTCAGTTCTGCCAATCTCAATCATTGATCTTACTGAAGTTCAATCAATCTTGGCTTTCATGGGATCCATAAAAGTGTTCCTTTGTTATTCTTTCCTTATTTTTCTGTTACTCTCCTCTTCCCTCTGCGTGTTTCTCTCAGTGTTGTTCTCTTACCTTTGTCTTGGTTACTTTCTACCTTTATCTATCTTTATGATATTCATCCCTTTCTCTTGCTGTTTCTCTCACTGCGTCAGCGTAACACTTCCCTTTCTCTGCCTTTTCATTGCTCACTCACTCTCTCCCTGTGGCTCCATATTTTCCCCTTTCTGTAATCTCTCCCCCATGGCTTCTTTAATCTCCCCTTTTCTGTGATTTCCCTGTAACTCTCCCTCTTTGTTATCTCTCTCACACACAATTACTCCCTATGGTGGTTGATAGACAAGTAGGCGGTTGTGGTTTTCAGAAGCCAATCATCACAGCACTATGATGTCACTGCAAGTGTTTCTCATGGCTCCATCCTAGGTCTGACCATCTTCAGCTGTTTCATTAAAGACCTCCCCCTCTGTCATAAGGTCAGGAGTGGAGCTGTTTACTGACAATTCCTCACTGTTCATCTTCATTCACAACTCCTCCAACAAAGAAGCAGCCTATGTCGGCTGACAGCAGGACCTAGACACTATCCAGGCTTGGGCCAACAAGTGGCAGGTAACATTTCTGCCACATTAGAGCCAAGCAGTGGGCAACTCCGACAAGAACAAAAAGTCCAGCCGTCTCCCCTTGACCTTCAATGGCATCACCATCATCATGTCGCCTACTATCACCATCTTGGAAGTCACTATTGACCAGGAGTTGAACTGGATCAGCCATATCAACACCATGGCTACAAAAGCAGGACAGAGGCTAGGGAATCTGCGATGAGTTGTTTACCTCCTGATCCCTCAAAGCCTTTCCACCATTACAAGGTTCAAGTCAGGATTGTGATGAAAGACTCACCATTCCCCTCGATAAGTGCAGCCTCAAAAACACTCAAGAAGCTCAACATCATCCAGGACACTTCAGTTCGATTGACCGATACCCTTGTCACTGGACTCAATATCCGCTCCCTCCACGACTGGTGCACTGTAGCTACAATATGTACGATCAACAGGATGCACTGTAGTCACACACCAAGCTTACTTCAACAGCACCTCCCAGCCCATCTGTCAGCAAGAAGAACAAAAGCAGCAACATAATAGGAACACCATCAGCTCCAAGTCACACACCATCCCAACTTGAACATACATCACCATTCCATCACTGTCGTTAAATTAAAGTCCTGGAATTCCCAACCTAGCACCACAGTGGGAGTACCATCATCGCGAGGACTGCAACAGTTCAAGCAGAAGGCTCACCGCCAACTTCTTGGGGAAAACTAGGGATGGGCAATAAATTTCCAGCATCACCACACGGACTGCAGCGGTTCAAGAAGGTGACTCACCACCACCTTCTCAAGGGCAATTAGGGATGGGCAATAAATGCTGGCCTCGCCAGCGACGTCCACATCCCGTGAACAAATATAAAAAAAAACCCACACCTTAAGAACAAATAAATATAACTCTCTCTCTTACTTTCCTTTTTCCGTGGTTGTTACTTTCTCATTTCTGTGATTGACCTCTGTTTCACTCTCTTCCTCCAGCTCTGCTACTGTCCCTCATTCTGTAATCTCTCTTTCCCTCTCCCTAGTGACCTAAAACCTTTTCCATTTCTGTGATCTCTCACCCCCAACACTGTCTCTTGCTCACTTCCTTTCGATGTTTCTCTATTTGCTCAATACTTTCTTTCTTACTCCAATGATTTTCACAATTCCAATTTACTTTCATTTTACACAGTTTAGCTCACATTCAACTTCTTCTCAAATGTTTTGTCAACTCGAGAATAATCCATGAATTTTTTTTTAAAAAGAGAAAGAATATCAAATATCAAGGCCTTAAATAGGCTGCTGCTCTACTCCCCTGAACAGCTGATTAGTGCTGATATACATGAAAATGCACACCTCTGCTCTCCAAAAATGTGATCAATAAATTTCTTTAAGTGTATCCTACAGCGAGGTCCACATAAGATTCCTTTGGAGTCTGGAACTAGACGACAGTCCATTATTTGAGACTCCCACTTTAAATCCTTCACAGCTACAGGGTTCAAGATTCTTGGTTTTATTGCCTCCAGTTTTAATTCCCCCTCCCAGGGTGGATATCTAGTTACCTGGAACTTTTGTGTGGGAAAGCAATAGAAGCAATCTTTCCATGCAAGGAAGTTTACCCTGCCTCCCAAGTAAGGCAGCCATTAGGATTTTTCGTGTCTAATTAAAACTTGAAAAGACTGTCTAGAAATCCAGGGTCCTGGAGCAGGCAAGTTTTTACCTCAGTAACCTCTGGGTTAACTATATGGATAAACAAAAAGAATTGTAAATGGGATGACTAGAACAAGCTGGCGCCAGAAATTAAGGTTACTAAAATTAAATCAGTATAAGCATAAATGTTGTGACATGCCAAGCAAAACATAAAATCTCAAACCAGAGGGCATATGCTTTGAAGAAATCCAATAGGCCATTCACTTTTTTTCCCAAAGTCCTTACCCATATTCCAAGATGTGGAGATGCCGGTGATGGACTGGGGTTGACAAATGTAAAGAATCTTACAACAACAGGTTATAGTCCAACAATTTTATTTGAAAATCACAAGCTTTCGGAGGCTTTCTCCTTCGTCAGGTGAATGACGAAGGAGAAAGCCTCCGAAAGCTTGTGATTTTCAAATAAAATTGTTGGACTATAACCTGGTGTTGTAAGATTCTTTACATATTCCAAGAAACTAGGTATAACCTACCAAACCAGATTTGCAGGGAGAAAGACATTTCCCATAATGACTATCTGAAGAAAGCAGGACTGATGTGAATTCTTTGGCAAAGGAGAGATTTCAAACAAATGTAACTAGTATTGGTCAGGAGACACAAACCTGATCTGACCTAGTGTACAAATTAGAACAGTGAAGAGCTTCACCACACATTAAAACCAAAACAATTCCTCCCCATCCTTGAAGACAAATCAGAAAAAGTATTCTCCAGATTACTAATCTACCATTATTTAATCTTCATATTTTCAGAAAAGTTTGGGAGTTTTAACAAATTTGATCAAGCATGTTTATAACATTCAATCCGTTTTGTAACTGAATACACGTTCAGCTCCTTTTTAAAAAGCATTCACCAGCAAAGCGTTAACTGCTTTGAATGGGAGCCTTGTCCTTATATCTACTACTCGTACCAAAAAAAAACCTGAGTGTACACAAGAAGCTTCATCTGCACTTTCCCATTCCCCTAGTACTTGACTCCTTTTTCCTGTTAGCATGTTGTGCAGGGACAAACATGATAGCCTCATTATAGTGATTAACGCAGTACCTGAGCCGAGACAAGAACCTAGGAAGTGCAGAGGCTACCACGACTAACCTTGCAAAGATATTCTACATTTTATTAAAAAATACCTAAAAAACATTTTTTAAAAACCCTGTAGGTACTCAATCCATGAAACCAAAATTTTGCAGAAAAGATTTTCATTATTTAAAAATTGATTTTAAAAAAACAGTTCCTTTAACATTGCTGTAAAGACAAAGAGTCCCTGCGGATTTATAATGTGTGGATTCATCCAACAAACTGCTCGTACCTCTGACCTGTGTGTTCAGTCTTTTTTGTAGTGCAGGCTGACAGAATCTCTGTAGGATGTTATAGTATGCTGTCATGATACTAGTCTGCATTGGATGGCTTTTTTTAAATAAAAGAAGAAAACTTTAGCAAGGAGCAGCAAGTCTGGCTCAGGGGTGCAAACTATCATCTTCAAAAACATCATAAAAGTAATGAGACAAAAAAAGATTGAATAATAGAATACCAGTAGTTCTGGAAACAACTAAGCAAGGCAAGCAAGTAAAGGAATCTGTTACATTTGCTTTATAGAAAATATGCCAAATAAAACAAAGCCAACAGCAAGTTAATGGCTAGCACTCAGCAGGTACAAAGTTAAAGTGAGAAGACTTTAAAAATGCAATTACCACATAGGTGAAACAATTTTTGCATACATATTTGTTCTTAATAGATGAAAATACTCGTGGCAGCCTCCAACACCAGTGCTTTGGTGAACACATTACATATAACTGTTGTTAAGTTTTTGGGTCTTTTTGCCAATTTGAACTGCGAGCTACACTTACTGAGCATTAGAAAAACAATCAAATAAATAATAAGTATATTCGCAGTAGACATTATAATACCCTAACTCCTCAAATAAGGAAAATAATAAATGGTTGACATTCTTTACATTAATCTATATTTTATAAGCAAATTTTATATTCTCACCAACAATGGAAGCTATATAGCCTAACCAAGTCTAATTAAATATTGCAGAGCATTTTTAGATTTGAAATACTCCAAAAAAATTACCAGGGTTGGGGGATTTGAGTA
Source organism: Heptranchias perlo (assembly GCF_035084215.1). Taxonomy (NCBI): domain Eukaryota; kingdom Metazoa; phylum Chordata; class Chondrichthyes; order Hexanchiformes; family Hexanchidae; genus Heptranchias; species Heptranchias perlo. The sequence continues at coordinate 107,984,879 of NC_090325.1, read as the reverse complement.
ACAGTCAGCCAAATTCAAAAGAAACTGCTAGCCAAACACATGACTGAAGAAATCATACATTGTGTTTGTGTCTGAATTGTAAGGCTTGGCTCCTCCCTCAAGCCAATTTCTCAGACAATCAAACAGTTATCCTTGGAACAATTGTATCGATTTAGGTTGGGATATGATTTCTGAGTGCAGCTAGCCTTTAACTCCTTACATATCATTGCTGAATTAAAGGAGCCATTGTCAAGCTAAAAATAAACAAAACATGCTTCATTTTGGTTACAATCATCATTGTTCAAAAGGAGACATAGCCACATTACGTGGGTAGCTATCCCAAGCCAACAGGTAAAATCACCATAACTTTAAGATGAATCTAAACAGAAATAGCTAAAGACAAAAAATACAAATGCTGAAAATCTGAAATGCCAATGCAAAGCAGTTCAACTGACATATGAAAAAGAGAATGATATAATTTTGTTAGCCAATTTTTCTTTCAGCTATTAGTAGCCTGGGGCAGATTTCTAGTATGTTCCGTTTTTATTGCCGAAATAGACAGCTTTTACTTCCTGCGTAACATATTAGAGGAGAATTTGGGTGGGGTGCTCCCAATCTCCTGCTGTAACTTCGGCAGAAACCTAGGAGTAATGACAGGAGCGGCTGCTCTTAGATGTTTCTCCAGGAATTCCGCTGCTCTCCTGTCGGACAACCCCCACAGAAATCCCAGACTAGTGTGCTGGCCTCCTACTAAGATCACTATCTAATAGCAATCATAATATGATTGAGTTCAACGTTGTGTTTGAAACGGAGAAACCCGTAACAGCTAGCCAGATTCTAAATTTAGGTAAGGCCGACTTCAACAGGATGAGTCAGAGACTGTCCACAGTAAACTGGGAAAATCTGTTAATGGGTAAAATGGCAGAAGATCAGTGGGAGGTGTTCAAAAAAAGAATTTAACGTGATACAGAACCATCTAATATCACTAAGGGGCAAGAGCTTCACTTGCCAAGAAAAACAGCCATGGGCGACAAAAGAGGTAAGGACAACATAAAACTAAAAGAAAAAGCATACAAAAATGCAAATAATAGCACAGATTCTGGCAACTAAGAGAGATACAAACAGCAGCAAAGGGTGACAAAACAGATAGTAAGAGCTACAAAAAGGAGTATGAAAAGAAACTTGCAAGGGATATCAAAATGAACACAAAAAATGTTTACAATTATATTAGGAAAAAGAGGGTGGTCAAGAGCAATGTGGGCCCCTTAAAAACTGATAATGGTGAAATTGTAAATGAAAATAAGGAAATGGCAGACATGTTAAATAATTAGTTTGAGTCAGTATTTACAGTATAGGAAGAGGATAGCATGCCGGACAACCCAAAGAAACTAATTTTGAATCAGGGACGGGGACTCACCATAATTAATGTAAGCAAATTAACAGTAATGAAGAAAATAATGGCAATAAAGAGTGACAAATCCCCAGGACCAGATAGTTTCCATCTCAGGGTTTTAAAGGAAGTCGGTGAGAACATTGCAGAAGCCCGAACTATAATCTTCCAAAGTTCTCTCGATTCAGGAACCGTTCCTTTAGATTGGAAAATTGCACGTCACTCTGCTATTTAAGAAAGGTGAGAGAGGGAAACCAGGGAATTATAGACCAGCATCTGTTGTCGGGAAATTACGAGAGTCTATAATTAAGGATAGAGTGACTGAACACCTTGAAAATTTTCAGCTGATCAGAGAGAGCCAGCATGGATTTGTAACGGGTAGGTCATGCCTGATGAACCTGATTGAATTTTTTGAAGAGGTGACTAAATTAGTGGACAGGGAAATGTCTATGGATGTTGTTTAAATGGACTTCCAGAGGCATTCGATAAAGTCCCTCATAAGAGACTGTTAGCTAAAGTTGAAGCTCATGGAATTGAGGGCAAATTATTGACCTGGGTAGGAAATTGGCTGAGCAGGAGGGGGCAGAGAGTAGGGATATTGGGTAAATACTCAAATTGGCAGGAAATGACTAGTGGTGTCCCACAGGGATCTGTGTTGGGGCCTAAATTATTCACTGTATTTATTAATGACATAGATGACAGGATAGAGAGCCACATATCCAAGCTTGCCGATGAAACAAGGATAGGCAGCATTGTAAGCAATGTAGATGAAAGCATAAAATTACAGAGAGATATTAATAGATTAAGTGAATGGGCAAAACTGTGGCAAATGGATTTCAATGTAAGCAAGTGTGAAGTCATCCACTTTAGATCTAAAAAAGATAGATCAGAGTACTTTCTAAATGGTAAAAAGCTCGAAACAATGGAGGTCCAAAGAGACTTAGGGGTCCATGTACATAGATCATTAAAATGTCATGGACAGGTACAGAAAATAATCAAAAAGGCGAATGGAATGCTGACCTTTATATCTAGAGGACTACAAGGGGGTAGAAGTTATGTTCGCTGATGACTGCACAGTCTTCAGTTCCATTCGCAACCCCTCAAATAATGAAGCAGTCCGAGCCCACATGCAGCAAGACCTGGACAACATCCAGGCTTGGGCTCATAAGTGGCAGGTAACATTCGCGCCAGACAAGTGCCAGGCAATGACCATCTCCAACAAGAGAGTCTAACCACCTCCCCTTGACATTCAACGGCATTACCATCGCCGAATCCCCCACCATCAACATCCTGGGGGTCACCATTGACCAGAAACTTAACTGGACCAGCCTTATAAATACTGTGGCTACGAGAGCAGGTCAGAGGCTGGGTATTCTGCGGCGAGTGACTCACCTCCTGACTCCCCAAAGCCTTTCCACCATCTACAAGGCACAAGTCAGGAGTGTGATGGAATACTCTCCACTTGCCTGGATGAGTGCAGCTCCAACAACACTCAAGAAGCTCGACACCATCCAAGATAAAGCAGCCCGCTTGATTGGCACCCCATCCACCACCCTAAACATTCACTCCCTTCACCACCGGCGCACTGTGGCTGTAGTGTGCACCATCCACAGGATGCACTGCAGCAACTCGCCAAGGCTTCTTCGACAGCACCTCCCAAACCCGCGACCTCTACCACCTAGAAGGACAAGAGCAGCAGGCGCATGGGAACAACACCACCTGCACATTTCCCTCCAAGTCACACACCATCCCGACTTGGAAATATATCGCCGTTCCTTCATTGTCGCTGGGTCAAAATCCTGGAACTCCCTTCCTAACAGCACTGTGGGAGAACCGTCACCACACGGACTGCAGCGGTTCAAGAAGGCAGCTCACCACCACCTTCTCGAGGGCAATTAGGGATGGGCAATAAATGCTGGCCTCGCCAGCGACGCCCACATCCTGTGAACGAATAAAAAAAAACTTACCCACTACAAATGTCAGGCTCACCGGTCTGTAGTTCCCAGGCTTTTCCCTGCCGCCCTTCTTAAACAAAGGCACAACATTTGCTACCCTCCAATCTTCAGGCACCTCACCTGTTCTATGTTATATCTTTTGGATACAATTAAATACATAGAGATTCGGTGTTTTATCAGCGTTCATTAGGTTGAGATTCATATTCTCCAGAAATTTTGCTGTTTGTATTTTTAGAAAATATCTGAAGTAAAGTAAATTTCCATCCAGGTTGGCTTGTTGGGCCTGAGGCAAGCACTCCTGCTCCTCCGGGCTCACAAGCTGTGCCTTTCTAGGCACCTACTTGTTAGTCTCAGGCCTTCTTGCCTCCTTTCAAGAGGAGTATAACAGAAGGCCCAGAATCCCGGCTCCACCAGGGTTGAAATCGGGAAGTCCAGAAAAATGGCGGCCCAAAGCCCCCTTGAAAGGTTTTAAGGCCCGATCCGCCTCCTGGTAGTAGGTTGATCGCCCGCCCCGGTGAAAACCAGAAATGGGCGGGTTGGGGATGGGTATGAAATGGTGGCAATTTTCAATGCCCTACCCCCAATCCACCCGTTTTTCACTTTGAAAATTGAGCCCATTAACTTTAGATTGTACACAATTTTTTTTTTTGAACAGCTATTAATAACTAAGGAAAAAAGGTGCTGTTTTGGTCCAATGCAAAACTTAAACACCATGTTCTTACAGTACCAAAGATTGTTTATTTTATATTGTTCATTTATAATATTATGAAATTAATTGATGAAAGATCATCTTTCTTTTTAGACAAAATCCTTTAAGCATGATCTGAAGTAATGCAAATTTAACATGATGAATAGTTACACAAGAATGACTATAGAGGAACACGAGTCGGCCACTCGTCCCCTCGAGCCTGGTTCCACCATTCAATTAGATTGTGGCTGATTAGTACCTCAACTCCATTTACCCACTTTATTCCATATTCCTTGTTACCCTTACCTAACAAAAATCCATTTCAACTGACCCAGCATTCACAGCCTTTTTGGCAGAGAGAGGTCCAGATTTCTGTTACCCTCGGTGTGAAAAAAAAAGGTAGTGCTTCCTGATTTCACTCCTAAATAGCCTCGCTCTAATTTTAACGTTGGGCCCCCTAGTTCTGGGTTCCCCCACCATAAGAATATGATTTAAAACAAGCATAGAAAATAGGACAGCAAGGGTCCGCATCTCTGAGGAAAATAACTTATAGAAACCCAATAGGTCATTGAAAAAACACTGAGGCATTCGAATAGTGAAAAACAGTGATATTCACTAGACAGGGTGTCCTAAGCTGGTATAAACATACTAAGATCTGATAATGGTAAAAGGCTACGTAACACTAGGGCCTAAATTTTAACTCCACGACTGGGTGAATTAGGAGCGGGTGAGAAGGTAAAAATTGTAAAAAAAAAACTAAAACCCAACCCGCCCACTTTCGGTTTTAATGGAGGCAATTCGAGGGGGCGGGTAACCAACCCGCTCTTAGGAGGCGGGTCGGTCAATAAGAGCTTTCAAGGATGCCTCCATTTTGACAGGTTTTTTATTTTTAACTCCTGGGAGCCGGGGTTCCGAGGCATTCTGCTTCACGCCACATGAGGGGAGGAGAGAAGGCCCAAAACAGCAGGTAAGTGCCTTTATAGCACCGCTTGTGGGCCCGGAGGAGCAGGAGTGCTTCCCCCAGACCCAACAAGCCTACCTGCAGCGAACTCCGCCCCCCCCCCCACCCCCAACAATCTCCGACCCCCACCGATGACTCCCAATCCCCTGATGACAGACACCCCCCCGATGGCAGACACCCCCCCTACCCCCCATCTAAGACTTATACCTGCTCGCATCCGCTTCCTGGTTCTTCTCCCATCCGACTGAGACCAGCCGATCAATCAGGCTGGACTTTCAGGTGGGAAACCGAAAATAAAATAAAAGACATCCTTACGTCAAAATCGTAAGGATGTCCAGGAAACCCATATTTCCGGGTTTCCGGTCAGGAATTCCTGCACCCCCCCACCCCCAAACCCCCGCCCTCTTCCCAGTTCCGGGTTAAAATTTAGGCCTAAGATATTAAATAATCCTTGGTGGTTTTTGGAGAGTCAGCACAGTAGGATGGTTTACGAACAGGAGATAAGACCAGCGGTGCTTACGTACAGAACAATGCAGCCAAATAGTATCATGATAGGGCATGCTCCCTCCCAAAAATTAGAGCTCTCAAGAGGGACAGTCGGAAGTCCATTGCCACAGGCAGTCCACGAAGGCTAAGCCTGATCAACTTGGGTTCAGCAGACAGATCAGGTTGTATCAGGTTTTATTGATTGCTTGTCATTAATGTAATCCGTAGACAGTTGTATTATAACTATAATACTGTTGAATGTAATGTCGAAGACAGCTGCAGTGCAATTCTGTTGTAAGTCAATCTATTAAACTTGCCATTTTATAAACACACAGATTAGAATCAAGCGGAGGTGATTGTTGATGGGATTAATAGCCTATTGTTGAGAGAAATCCGCTAACACCCACCAGAGGAAATATTTTCTTGGTACCTACCCTAACAAATCCCTTTATCATGTTAAACACCATGATTAGATCATCCCTCAACCTTCTAAACTCAAGGGAATACAAGCCAAGTTTATGCAACCTGTCCTCATAATTTAAAACTTTAAGCCCCGGTATCATTCTGGTGAATCTGTGCTGTACCCTTTCCAAGGCCAATATATCCTTCCCGAGGTGAGGTGCTCAAAACTAAACGCAGCACTACAGATGGCATCTGACCAAGGCTCTGTACAACTGAAGTGTAACTTCCTCACTTTCCCCTTGAGATAAAGGCTAACATTCCATTCTGATTATTTTTTGTATCTGTGCACTAGCATTTAATGATTTGTGTACCTGGACACCTAAATTCCTTTGCTCTTCCACAGCTCCTAGTCTCTCGCCATTAAGAAAATATTCCAATTTTTCTTTCTCGTCCAAGGTAAATGACCTCACACTTGCCCACATTGAACTCCACCTGCCATAGTTTTGCCTACTCACTAAGTCTGTCTGTGTCCCTTTGTAACTTCCTTCTCCCATCCACACAACTTACTGTGCCTGCAAACTTGGATATACAACTCTCTATTCCTTCATCCAAGTCATTAATATATATGGTGAAAAGCTGCAAGACAAGAATGATTTTTATCTTTGCTTTACAATCTCTGACTCAGAGGATTCTATCCCACCCACATGTCTAGGAAATACTTGTGTGTAGAGCTTACGTAATGCATACAGGGTATTATGGTATGCATGCATATACTGTGCACATATAAACATACATACAGAAAGAAAGACTTGCATTTATATAGCGTCTTTCACGACCTCTGGATATCCACGGCTAACATGCACAGAAACAGATAGATACAGGAGCTACACACAAAGTGATGTTGGAGGCTTTCATGGGTTTCGGGGGATACCAAGTGATGTTTTAATAGTTTATAGTTTTAAATTTAATTGCACGTAGTCTAACCTTCCAAAAGAGTAAAATTCAAAAAAAGTTAGGATTTCCATTGTAGAGTGCAAACAGAGCTTTATCAATTGTTCCACATACAAGAAATTTGTAGCCACTTTCAGACAGGCTACAAATAAAAATGATTAGATAAAAGTATCCTTACACAAAGATGGCATCTTGTTTCTGTGAGACTTAAGGTCAGCCTTTCTTAATGCAGTTCAGATGATTGGAACATTTACCTTTTTTCTGGGTTTGTTGTTTTCTCTCCTATTTTAGATCCTCCTCTACCACATGCTGTCCTTTGACCAGGTCTGCTGTGAATGTCCCTCTGCAATACGCGCAAAGGAGATGTGTGAAAACAACATGTGATGGCTTAGCCACCAACCTGTGGTTCCATCCCATGAGGAAGCACCTTGCCTCTGTTCATGTCTTCCCCCACTGATAGATTACCCAAGACGACTCACTCAGTAGCTTAGATTGCTCAAAGGAAAAATACAGGTGAAAAATATGGGGTGGATGTATTGGTCATGCCCCAAATCGAGGACTGCGGCCCCTTATGCCCTCGATAAAGATGATATCGGACCCCCATCCCTGTTGGCTACATTTCCGATTGCAACCTGCCCACTGGCTACCAGGTGGACTACTTATAGGAGGGATGCCTAATTCACAGATAATGGACTGGGAGCAGCAGGTGAAATTTTCAGTGTTCTCATTAGCTGAAATGGTACCAATGTGCAACAGCATGAGTGAGAAGGTGCATCATCAATTCCACATTCTACCACTCTCAATCATGGTGCAGGGAGGCATTGACAGAGGTTAAATCAGAGGTTAAATATTACTCTCTAGGAGAAAGGGAAAATTGAAGGAGACTCATTGCTCAATCACTCCAGTACTACATAGCTGGCTGAAGAGCAGCCCTGGCAGAGACCCTGTGAGCCTCAGTCCACTCGTCTACAGGAGCTTCATGGAGCAGCAAAATTGAGGGACACTGGGAGAAAATTAAAGGATTAATTCGCTCATAAAAAAATCTTTTTGGAAAGAAAAATCGGGTCAGCTACACAAATGCAAATTTAATCTGTGATTGTCTGTGTGCAAAAGACTGAGAAAAAAACAAAAGGAAGATAAAACTATACCTTATTTTAAGATTGGGTATATTGTAAAAATAATAAGAGGCAAACAGCCATTAAAAACAAACTTGACTAATTCCAATTCATCCATTTTCGATATGTTTATTTTTCAGATAGCAATCCCCTCCACCATTTTGGACAGTTTTTAATAAGAGATGTAGCCTTAGCTTTGCTGCACAATATAAGCACAGAGCCATTTCTCCAGGGAATTGCAACATGCAAAAATACTGGCCCATTGTTAAGAGTAAAAATTTACAGAGAAGACTCTCTTCCAGCAGCTAACTGCTGTAAAACCAGCAAAGATTACTTTATAAGAGCTATTTGTTGTCAACTATACGTTTTTCAGAATTTACTCTGTGTTATATAGTAATACCTGCCTAGTTTTTCAATTCTCCTCCATATTGATTTTTCTAAAAATTATTTTAAGTTGTGTGTGAAATACTCTGAACATTTTGTAAACGTAGACTGGTGGAGACTACATGTTTCCAACACATATTTCATCATTTCCTTTCCTTCTCTGCTTTTAATGCTGTAATCAGTTTCACATCTAGAAATTTAATAGCAACAATATCACATATAACAAACCCAGAACGCAGAAAAACAGTCTTGAGCAACACAAAATAATTTGCAAAAACCACAGCATTGGCAGTAATATCAATATAAGTTCTAAGCAAATTCAGAATATTTAGACATAAATGTACTAAAATATTTTTGAAAAATTGATTAAAGTCAACTTGTTTTTCTGCCACAAAAATATATATGCTTACACAAAACAGGACACGGTGATATGTACCAGTTAAAAGCAAGGGCACAGGTTAATAACAAGTTTTTTTGCTTCTAAGTTGTAGCTAGTTATAATGAAGTAACAGGATTTTTTTTTAAAAGTAGAATTACCCTTGAGAAAAATAATCAAATATTTCATTATAAAACAGGCAGCTGAGGACTTACATTTAAAATGAAAATTTAAATTTATACATTTTGGCAAACTTTTGTGCTCATCCAAGTGAGGAATTTCAAAGCTGGGATACTTTTCCACCATTGGGCACCCAGGGGTTAGCAGGAGCAGAGTAAAACTCTTGCTTACTCTTTCCAATAATTTGTCCCAACCACAATGTCATGGGCAAGATTGCCAATTGGTACTGAACTACAGGAAGTTTTGCAATATGGACTCTGACCTATAAAGAATTGTAAAATGGTGGAATTCCACCATTTCCACCATTTGGTGGAAAAGTATCCCAGCTTTGAAATCCCTCACTTGGATGAGCGCAAAAGTTCGCCAAAATGTATAAATTTAAATTTTCATTTTAAATGTAAGTCCTCAGCTGCCTGTTTTATAATGAAATATTTGATTATTTTTCTCAAGGGTAATTCTACTTTTTAAAAAAAATCCTGTTACTTCATTATAACTAGCTACAACTTAGAAGCAAAAAAACGTGTTATTGACCTGTGCCCTTGCTTTTAACTGGTACATATCACTGTGTCCTGTTTTGTGTAAGTATATATATTTTTGTGGCAGAAAAACAAGTTGACTTTAATCAATTTTTCAAAAATATTTTAGTACATTTATGTCTAAATATTCTGAATTTGCTTAGAACTTATATTGATATTACTGCCAATGCTGTGGTTTTTGCAAATTATTTTGTGTTGCTCAAGACTGTTCTTCTGCGTTCTGGGTTTGTTATATGTGATATTGTTGCTATCAAATTTCTAGATGTGAAACTGATTACAGCATTAAAAACACCAGGTTATAGTCCAACAATTTTATTTTAAAATCACAAGCTTTCGGAGATTATCTCCTTCATCAGGTGAGTGAGTGAATGAGAGGTTCTCAAATCGCATATCTTATATTGGGCTGGGACACCATCACACCAATCAAAGGTGTTGTTGGTGTTCAGACAGGTTAGCCACAGAAAACAGTAGGTCCCAATATGCTGAATACACAATGTGTCAAATTACACAGACAGAGAGAAAGAGACCCGAAAGGCAGAGAGAGAGAGAATTTCCAGTTGTATTAAAAACAAATAACTTTTTTTTCCTTGCTGGTGGGGTTACGTGTAACGTGACATGAACCCAAGATCCCAGTTGAGGCCGTTATCTGTTTTTAATACAACTGGAAATTCTCTCTCTCTGCCTTTCGGGTCTCTTTCTCTCTGTCTGTGTAATTTGACACATTGTGTATTCAGCATACTGGGACCTACTGTTTTCCGTGGCTAACCTGTCTGAACACCAACGACACCTTTGATTGGTGTGATGGTGTCCCAGCCTAATATAAGATATGCGATTTGAGAACCTCTCATTCACCACTCACTTGACGAAGGAGATAATCTCCGAAAGCTTGTGATTTTAAAATAAAATTGTTGAACTATAACCTGGTGTTGTAAGATTCCTTACATTTGTCCACCCCAGTCCATCACCGGCATCTCCACATTATAAAGAATTGGACTGAGACTTTTCGCATAGGATCCTTACAGCCAGCAGAGAGAGAAGACTTTTTATCCTATCGGTCTGAGCTGGATTCAAATTCAAGTCTCAGATAGTGTGCTGACCTACTGGACCACCCAATCCCCCTCAACACAGAAAGCTCAGCTACGCTACATACACTTGATAGGCAAAGCTGCATAATTTCTATCTTAATATATAATTGGCTTATAAAGACCCAAAACAGAATGCTCCCCTCTAAGAATGTTCTGTTGAAATCACAATCATGTTTCAATAGCAAATTTGAAGGCAATTTATGAAGGCTAATTTTTTTATATCATTGTGTCATTATAATTGGAAAGTTTTAAGACTCAAGAGGTAATGAAGAGAAAAGCTACAGTACTTCTGATTTTTTTCAAATGACTGTATTTTTACAGCAGAGCCGATTCTATTTGCAGCATGCAGTGAACTGCTAGCATAAGCTTCTTTATCCAGATTAAAAATACCTTCCAACGGTTTCTTAGGATTTAGAATTCTACTACGTTCAAAAAATTCTGAGATAAGCCAAACAGTATTTGACCGTGGGAGAGGGAACAGGGGAAATCTGATCAATGAAATTGGCAGTTAAAAACATAACAAATCAATATGGTAATGAGTATATTTAGTGTTTAATCTGTTAAACATTCAAGTAATTACTTTATGTGCAGCTTCAACATTTAAAGGGACACTGCGTATGGTAGACCACATTTATTGACATGTACTTCACAAGTCATTTCTGATATCAGTGGTGTTTCGTGAGTAATTTATTTTGGAGTAAAACTTGAAATTTCCAAAAGGAGTATTCTGTGTTTATTACCTAAATACAAACTGCATAAAAAGACACTAGGCTATAAGTTCAGCCACGTAGCCCCCATTTTTTTAGGCCCAAGCAGCCTCTTAAGGTCCCAAAATGGCATCCAGAATGCGCACGCCACTTCTAGCGTTACGTGCACCGGACGTCATCTTGGTAAAGGCATTTGTGCAAGCGCAAATAATGAATGCCGGCTCCATGTAAAGTAAGGGGAATATGCAGTAGATCAGTGTGCAATGCTGATTTAAAGGGATAGATACGATTTTGGAACTCAACGCTCCAGCTAACGCACTCTCTCAACGACGGACAGTTGAACAGGTTGTGGATGGCCGGGAGGACCCCACACCAGCAAAATTTAAAGGGACCATGCAAGATTTACAGGTCAGTTGCTGGATTATTGTTTCTGGCTGCTGATGCATTTGAGCCTATTTTTGGAGGTCCTATATTTGAATACTTGGACTAGGTAGCATAGCCTAAAAATTAGAGCCAGGACTTGCAGGAGTCAAGTTAGGAAACGCTTCTACACGCAAAGGGTGATGGAAGTTTGGAACACTCTTCTGCAAACGGCAGTTGATGCTAGCTCAATTGTTAATTTCAAATCTGCGATTGATAGATTTTTGTTAACCAAAGGTATTAAGTGATATGAGGCTAAGACGGGTAAATGGAGTTAGGTCACAGATCAACCATGATCTCATTAAATGGCGGAACAGGCTCGAGGGGCTACATGTTTCTGCCACTTGCTGCCTCTTGTTGTGCACCACCTTCTCCTGCAAGAAAGCAGGACATGTGTCGGTGAGTATCCTGCAAGATGTTTGGGTGATGTGCCTGTCATGGTTGAATAACTGACAGTGTGTGTGACCTGTGAGTTGTGGATGTGCGGCTTACAACAGTGGTAATGTGTGAGGGTGAGAGGAAACATCTGATTGGAAGAGTTGAGTACTGAATGAAAGAGTTTGTTGGTATGTGGGTGATGGGGGTGTAGTGCGTGGTGCAGTTGATAGAAGATGTCACTTGACAGTTGAACTCACTCACTTTGACCACTTGTGTCAAAGCATTGAACTTCTTCCTGCACTGCATTCATGTTCATGGTGCTATGCGCCTGGCATTAACTTTGTCCCCCACTGCCCCTGGAGCATATGTCTGGAGGGCCTATTGCCCCTGTGCGGATATTAAACGCCCCTCCTTCTGACTAGCACAAGGCCTCTAGTGCATCATCAGAGAACCTTGGTGCATACTCTCTCGCAGGCCTGGTACAAACTCAGATCGGCAGATTGGTGAGGTATGGTGTGCAGATTGGAGGATATGGGATTTAGTAGCACGCAACCTTTATTCAATGTTTTAACATAACTCAACAATTTGTAAACATAGGGACGGGACCTGCATCTGTGTTTTACATGTGTGATGTCTGATCTCCGTTCAGAATCCCTGCGGACCCGTATCTTATACTTTGCAAATAAGAGGTGCAGGCTGCCTTTAAGAGGTGCGAGTCACTCACGCGATATCGGGGCCCCCCCCACTACTGGTGAGAAGCCATTCAACAGTGCAGCCATGCCTGGCTGCTCGCCGGAATCAGGTAAATGACCAGACAGCACAAATCTCACGTGCTGCCTGCATCGCAACAACTGGGTTAATCATGCACCGCAACCCCGCCCCCGGATTCAGGGTTATCGAATTTAACCCCCTAAATGTCAAAATGTACTCTCAATGTAGCTTAAGCACATTTACAGTTTTTCAGTAGTTTGTCTAATTTTGCTTTGTCAGCATATCAAAATGCATGACCACCTCATCACAGATAGGTTTGTCACCAAAATGTATTCAAAAACTGGATATAACCCTTGTGAATTCATATAAGCCACGTTTGCACAATGAAAACTCCCATTACTCAATTAACAATTACCATCTACAAAAATATCTACATACACTATCTGTGTGGTAGACTGTGCAATACTGCAGCTTAAAAAGATTAGGTGATATCAGATACAATGTGCTTTTTTTAAAATCTAAAAACACACCAATATAGTAAAATGCAAGGAGAGAAATATATTATTAGGTTGCAAAGCAGAAACAACAACTTGCATTTTTTTTGCACCTTTAACATGTAGTAAAACATCCCAAGGCACTTCCATAGGAGCGATTTTCAAACAAAATTTGACACCGAGCCACATAAGGATATATTAGGACAGGTGGCCAAAAACTTGATCAAAGTGGTAGGTTTTAAGGAGCTTCTTAGAGGAGGAGAGAGAGGTTGAGAGGCAGAGAGGTTTAGGGAGGAATTCCAAAGCTTAGGGCCTGGACGGCAGAAGGCACAGCCGCCAATGGTGGAGTGATTAAAATCGGGGATGTGCAAGAGGCAAGAATTGGAGGAGTGCAGAGATCTCAGAGTATTGGAGGGCTGGAGCAGGTTACAGAGATAGGGAAGGGGAGGCCACGGAGGGATATGAAAACAAGGATGAGAATTTTAAAATGGAGGTGTTCCCAGACTGGGACCCAATGTAGGTTAGCGAGCACAGGGGCGATGGGTGAATGGTGCGAGTTAGGATATGGGCAGCAGAGTTCTGGATGAGCTCGAGTTTACGGAGGGTGGAAGATGGGACGCCGGCCAGGAGAGCATCAGAATAGTCAAGTCTAGAAGTAACAAAGGCATGGATAAGAGTTTCAGCAGCAGATGAGCTGAGGAAGGGGCAGAGGCACGCAATGTTACGGAAGTGGAAGTAGGTGGTCTTGGTGATGGAGCGGATATGTGGTTGGAAGCTCATCTCAGGGTCAAATAGGACGCCAAGGCTCCGAATAGTCTGGTTCAGCCTCTGACAGTGGCCAGGGAGAGGGATGGAGTCAGTGGCCAGGGAATGAAGCTTGACATATATTTTATAATTTTAAGTAATGTAAAATTTAGGCACGAGAAGGTGGTTGACCAAAGATATTTACAAAATTATAAAGCTCTGAAGAAAGTTCTTCTGTCCCAAGCCTTGCTTAACAACACAGATGTCAGCACAGACTAACACAATAAACATAAATGCAGGCCATTTTCTGAATCACTCAGAACATCTGGGTTAGAATAGATATTATGTGCTACATCACCAAATATATATGCAATATTGAAAAATAAACATGTTCATGCAGAATTGTGCGTATATATACTGTAATAAATGAAGAAAACAATCATGGTATAGGATTGTGCCATATGTAGATTTTAAACCTTAACTAGACGTTCTGAAATTAAGTGTCTGATTTATACTTGTAATGCAAATTAGATTTTTTTCCTGTTATTACTTTGAACTCCAAGAACTGCAAAATCCCCAGATATCATTATCTTTGACTACTATAATCAGGTCTCTACAATAGTAATGCTTTGAATCTCCTTTAAACAATGGGAAGGTTATTACAAATACAGAGACAGGCAGTACATCTGAATCACAGCGCTGATATACGACAATACAGAATAATGGGGAAAAGATTAACTCTTCATCGTCCAGTAATACAGGGCAAACTATATTTTGCGAATAAATATATCTTGGTCTTCAAAAAGTTCATTGTATCATAAGGGAAACATCCGCCAAAAATATACAGCTATGAAATTCACACGGAAATTTTGAATTTGTTTTAAATCCACAAATTCTTGTGCTTTTTTGAAACACTCAAAATGATCATTAAAATTAAACCCAGTTTCACCAATGATTTCTGAACATGTACTTCCACATGTAACCATACAGTCATGTGAACCAGACATACAATAGCTGCTCATCTGGATTGGCAAATCTTCATATTTGGAATGTATGAAGAATTAGATTTCAGATTCGGATCTTAACTCATATTTGCATGTGAACTTTATTCAGAGAGCAAGTTTTACCGGTGTCAGTAGAGCTTTTTATGCAGTGAGGCTGGGCGGGCATGGGAGCTAGAGTTAATCAAGAAGAAGGACTGATAGTATCCACGAATATATAAAGAAACTGGGACTGTATGGCAGTCCTGACCAAGAAGATAATGTGGATACACTCATGGAAACACGAGGGAGTAACTGGAAAAGAAAAACTAAAACGGTCATAACACAAAGAAAGAATTTGCATTTATATAGAGCATTTCATGTGTTCAGAACATTTTGTTTTAAAGTGCAGTCATTTGTTTGTTTAGCAAAAGAAATAGAATGCCAAGTGTTACTGTCCATCCAGATATTGTCCACCCTTTGTCCACATTACTAAATACCAATTTAACAGGATAAAGCAAAGATAGACTATTCACCAGAAGTAACTACATTTCTGGAATGAAGCACTCTAAAGTCAGCCCAGATCAAGAAACATTTCTGCTATTTGCCCTTTAACAGCACATCTGTCATCCCATTATTCCACTTCCCATTTTCCAAACCCAATGCTTCTTCCACATTTTTCCCCCCAGTGGACAAGCACAAGAATCCCAATTTTAAAAAGGAACAGGGTGTCCTTTTTAGGAACATAGGAACAGAGGTAGGTCATTCAGCGCCTCAGGTCTCTCATTCTACTAGATCATGGCTGATCTGTACCTCAACTCCATTTGCCCACCTTTGGACCATAATCCCTTGACACTCTTACCAACAAAAATCAATTGCTCTCAGTCTTGAAAATTTCAATTGATCCAGCATCCACAGCCTTTTGGGAGAGAGAGTTCCAGATGTCCACTACCCTTTACGTGAAAAAATCCTTCCTGGTTTCACTCCTAACTGGTTAACTTTAAGATTATGCGCCCTTGTTCTGGATCCCCATCAGAGGCAACCTATCGAGTTCTTTTATCATTTTAAACACCTCGATTAGATCACCCCTCATCCTTCTAAACTCAAGGGAATACCATCCAAGTTTATGCAACCTGTCCTCAAAATGTCACCCTTTAAGCACCGGCACCATTCCAGTGAATCTGTGCTGTACACCCTCCAAAGCCAATATATCTTCCCTGAGGTTCAGTGCTCAACACCTAATGCAGTACTTCAAGATAAGTTCTGACCAAGACTATGTACCACTGAAGCATCACTTCCTCACTTTAGTATTCCAACCTTAATGACATAAAGGCCAACATTTATTTTACTTAACCATTTATTGAGCTAATCACGTCTGCATCATATATTAAATTCATCCCTATTATAAAAATGGTGGATTTGGCACCCACTACTGTCCATTACACTCAATATCACACCAGCATTAGACAAAGTACTGCCCTACTTACAGCTGACTGACACATATTCAAATTTGTTCCTACTCAAGTCAAATTTCTTACAACAAATCAGCAAATTTATTAATATAATTCAAATGTATTAATTGTAATGATGAATACGGACATTTCTTAAAAAGAATACAAACCAAGTGAACCAATTAAATTGTCAAAATATTTTTTGAAATTTTTTTCATCTGTTATTTTCTCCCCCCTCGGGTTTCTAATTATGGGCTCAAAATAAGGTTTGTTGCATAATAAAATAAAAATTACACCATGAAACGACTATAAAATTATTTTTTGTGCCTTTTAGTATCTTGGTTAAGGATTTTACTTGAAAGCTTCAGCCTCTCTCAAAAGCATAGGATTGAAGTTAATATTTTTCTGTCAGCTGGAGAGATGCTGCAGTCTGAACATGTGCATAATTTTCCAGCATGCAGCTGCAGGATTCACTCAGTCCAAATGGACAGCTATATTTCTTAAACCACTAACAGGATTTCCAACATTGCTTTTCCAAATGATTTACAAACAAGTTAGAGGATAAATTTGCAATTTTTTCAGTTAACTATCATATTAACTACTCAATATAATTTATTGTGAACTTCTTAATTTTATGTCAAAGACCCAGACAGACAATGATAGACAAATAGATCGGTGATTAACAACACCTATTCTTAAGTAAGTAAAGTGAGCTTTGGTCCTCTGGAGAGAGAGTCTGGGGAATTAATAACGGAGAATAAGGAAATGGCGGATGAATTGAACAGATATTTTGCATCCGTCTTCACTGAAGAGGATACAAATAACATGCCAGAAATAATTGTGAATCAAGAGGTGAAAGGGAGGGAGGAACGTAAAACATTTACAAATCACCAGGGAAAGGGTTCTGAAAAAATTATTAGAACTAAAAGCTGACAAGTCCCCAGGTCCTGACGGATTTCATCCTAAGGTCTTAAAAGAAGTGGTTGCAGAGATAGTAAATGCATTGGTATTAATTTTCCAAAATTCCCTAGATTCTGGAAGGGTCCCTTCAGTTTGGAAAATAGCGAATGTAACTCCTCTATTCAAGAAAGGAGACAGAAAGCAGGGAACTACAGGCCAGTTAGCTTAACATCTGTTATAGGGAAAATGCTAGAATTTATTATTAAGGAGGTTTTAGCAGGGCACTTAGAAAACCTCAATGCAATCAGGCAGAGTCAACACGGCTTTGTGAAAGGTAAATCGTATTTGACTAATTTATTAAGAGTTCTTTGAGGAAGTAACAAGCAACGTGGATAAAGGGGATCCTGTGGATGTGGTGTACTTGGATTTCAAGAAGGCTTTTGACAAGGTGCCACATCAAAGGCTACTACACAAAATAAGAGCTCATGGTGTAAGGGGTAACATATTAGCATGGATAAAGGATTAGTTAGCTAACGAACAGAGAGTAGGCATAAATGGGTCATTTTCAGGTTGGCAAGATGTAATGAGTGGAGTGCCACAGGGATCAGTGCTTGGGCCTCAACTATTTACAATCTATGATGTGGAGATGCCGGTGATGGACTGGGGTGTACAAATCTTAGATCTAAGGTTTCTCTGTCTGAACACTATTCAATTCATTTGATGGCCTTGATAACGGGCAGTTGGAAAGATTATCTGTAATCACCAGGCATTGTTCTATGACTATATATGTGGTAATTTTCAATGAATCTTGACACTCACCTGACGAAGGAGAAAGCCTCCGAAAGCTTGTGATTTTCAAATAAAACTGTTGGACTATAACCTGGTGTTGTAAGATTCCTTACATTTACAATCTATATCAATGACTTGGATGAAGGGACCGAATGTATGGTGGCTAAATTTGCTGATGACACAAAGGTGGGTAGGAAAGTAAGTTGCGAAGAGGACATAAGGAGTCTGCAAAGGGATATTGATAGGTTAAGTGAGTGGGCAAAAATTTGGCAGATGGAGTATAATGTGGGAAAATGTGAACTTGTCCACTTTGGCAGGAGGAATAGAAAAGAAGTATATTATTTAAATAGAGAGAGATTACGGAACTCTGAGGTACAGAGGGATCTGGGTGTCCTAGAACATGAATCACAAAAAGTTAGTATGCAGCTACAGCAAGTGATTACGAAGACAAATGGAATGTTGTCATTTATTGCAAAGGGAGTGGAATATAAAAGTAGAGATGTTTTGCTACAGTTGTTCAGGGCATTGGTGAGACCACATCTAGAATACTGTGTGCAGTTTTGGTCTCCTCATTTAAGAAAGGACATAATTGCTTTGGAGGCGGTTCAGAGAAGGTTCACTTGACTGATTCCTGGGATGAGGGGGTTATCTTATGAGGAAAGGTTGGACAAGTTGGGCCTGTATACACTGGAGTTTAAAAGAATGAGAAGTGATCTCATTGAAACATATAAGATCCTGAGGGGGACTAGAAGGGGTAGATGCTGAGAGGATGTTTCCCCTTGTGGGAGAGACGAGACTAGAACTAGGGGCCACAGTTTAAAAATAAAGGGTCTCCCATTTAAGATGGAGATAAGGAGAAATTTTTTCTCTGAGGATCGTGAGTCTGTGGAACTCCCTTCCCCAGAGAGCGGTGGAGGCAGGGTCATGGAATATTTTTTAAGGCTGAGTTAGATAGATTCCTGATTAACAAGGGAGTCAAAGGTTATAGTAGGTAGACGGGAAAGTAGGGTTGAGGTCACAATCAGATCAGCCATGATCTTATCAAATGGCAGAGCAGGCTCGAGGGGCTGAATGGCCCACTCTGCTCTTAATTCGTAAGTATGTTTATTTTATTTATATTTCGAAATCAAGAACAATAACCTTTTTAATAGAACATAAATATTCAGTAGAAAAGCTCAGACTAAGAAACAGGAATTCACTTTGCATTCCAAATAATTGTAAATCTAATTGAAAGATGAGTTTGAATTATTACATTTGGCTTTGTTTTTGCTTCTATAAAGACTTCGGTTCCCGATTGGCTCTGTACATGTCAATAATAGCAGGCCCCTCCTCTCCTCATTTTGGTTCCAAATGTAGTTCAATATCTTTCTCTTCCAAGACCATTCACAATCTTAGTACTTGTTTGTGAGCCGTACCTCCTTGCAATCAAGTAGAAGAAGAAGAAGAAGAAGAAGAACGTGCATTAATATAGCACCTTTCATGACCTCGGAACGTCCCAAACCGCTTTACAGCCAATGAAGTACTTTTGAAGTGTAGTCACTGTTGTAATGTATGAAATGCGGCAGCCAATTTGTGCACGGCAAGCTCCCACAAACAGCAATGTATAATGACCAGATAATCTGTTTTTAGGTGTTGGTTGAGGGATAAATATTGGCCAGGACACCTAGGAGAACTCTCCTGCTCTGCTTCGAATAGTGCCGTGGGATCTTTTACGTCCACCTGAGAGGGCAGACAGGACCTTGCATTAATGTCTCATCCAAAAGATGGCACCTCCAACAATGCAGCACTCCCTCAGTATTGTATTGAAGCGTCAGCCTAGATTTTGTGCTGAAGTCTCTGGAGTGGGACTTGAACCCACAACCTTCTGACTCAGACGTGAGAATGCTACCAACTGAATAGTGTAAGAAGCAATTGAAGTTTCATCTAAAAACCTGAAAACAAAGGCAACCACAAACCATACACATTTATAGCACAGAAGGAGGCTATTCAGCTCATCATGTCTGTACTGGCCCTTTGTTAGAGCAATCCAAAACTAACCCCACTACCCTGCTCTCTGCCCACAGCCCTTTATTTCCTCTACTTCAAATTTTTATCCAATTTTTCCCTTAAAAGATATAATGGTCTCCACCTCAACTACTCCCTGTGGCAAAGCATTCCATCCTGCAACAACCCTCTGCACGCAGAAATATAATCACCGATTCCCCAACCAGAAAAATAGTCTTTCCCTATTCACTCTATCAAAACCCTTCAAAATGCTTTTAAATTCTATTAAATCTCATCTTAGCCTTACTCTACTCCAGTGGAAAGAGTCTCCGTATCTCAAGTCTCTCCTCAGAACTATAGTTCCAATTTCTAGCATCATCCAAGTGCCAAGCCTTTAATGTCCTTTCAATAGGGGAGCATCCAAAACTGCATGCTGTACAGTGGCCTAGCCAATGTACAAATTCGTTGTTACTTCTTTACGCTTGCACTCTACACCCCTATTTATAAAGCCTTAAATGTTATTGGCTGTATCTATATGCATTTGCACCCTTAAGTCCCTCTGTTTTTCACACCTTTTAGCATCTTTCTACTGAGTCGCTACTCCCATTTCGCATATTAGCTCTCACTTCTCCACATTAAGTTCCATCTGCCACCTGTCTATCCATTTCACTGATCTGTTTATGTCTTCATGAGGTCTTCAACTGCTCTCGCTGTTTCCCAGTGCCTTACTTTTGTGTCATTAGTAAATTTTGATATCACGACCCTAGAGCCCAAGTCTAAATCATTTATATATACCGAGAACAAAAGTGAACCCAGCACTAACCCCCGCTGGGGTGCACCACTCCCAACCCTTCTCCAATCTAAGCAACACCCATTAACCCTAAATATTTGCTTCCTATTCGTCAACTAACTTTCTATCCATCCTGCTACATTTCTTCTTTTTGTAACAAGTCTCCTATAAGACATCTTATTGACAATCTTCTGAAAATCCATATATAAAACATCTACTGCATGCCTTTTATTTATCTAATCAATACTTCATCATAAAACTCTATTAAGTTTGTCAAACGTGACTTGACACCAACAAATCAGTGCTGATTATTCCATGCATTTCTAAATGCTCACTAATTTCACCTCAAATTATAGATGCTAAGAGTTTGCTTACAACTGACATTAGACTGACTCATCTTTGAGGCTTAATGCTACAACGTAACTTGAAGGAGTGGGCTACCAGTTCATCAATTACCACATTTATCAAGCTGAATTCATATTCCAATGAAGATTGTAGTGAACATGCTTATATATTGGCTAACGCAGATTCAGCTTCAGGCATTTATTAATTCTGTCAGAGTTGAGATGGGTAGGCCACGAAAGGACATGTTTGAATAGAGAACCAAGGATGCATATCCACCAAAGAGGCACCTATACTGGCACATCAGCTTGGATCTTATCAACTTACACCGGCTAATGAGCTGGATCCTTGTCAAGGAGAGCACCAGCTTAAAAGTGACCATTGGTCACATAAGAGCCTGTTTGTGCACTTGGGAAAGGTTACTTGAGTACGTGTCCTAGCCAAATCTGTTGAAATTTGTGTTGATGCAGAAGCGCATTCCCTGGACTTAAATAAGATAAGGACGATTTTCACGTGTCATCCGCCTGTTTCTCCCCTGAAAAACAGGAAAGTTGAAGATGTGGGGGGCGGGGAAGAAAAGGGTGGGGTGCACCTCGGCCATCCCATATACGTCCAGGGCAAGTCTGATGCAATTTTCAGATGGGTCTGTAAACAGGCAAGCAGCACGCCTGGCTGTTAACAGCGGGAGGCTGCTTAAATATGCAAATCAATGTCCTACGCCAGTTGTCGGACCCCGATTATAATTTTGTTGAGCGGCCTAACCAACAGTCCTTAAAGGGACCACTGGAGTTCGCTCAAAAATGACCCAAGAAATATTTCATTTTTAGTTTTATGGGCCTAGGAGGAGTCTCCCCTCTCCACCCTCCCAGGCCCAACCTGTCAGCTGACTCAGCATGGAAGCCGGCCGATTTCCCACCCTCCCACAACCAGCGAGCTGCAGGGGGGACGACGCCCATTTGCCGCTCACAGATCAGCAGTGGTATTTAAATCAGGCCTGAACCGAAAATGTTTCAGGCCTTCTGATGCCGGCTTTGGGTGGGCATCGTGGTCGCTCTGCTGATTTCGCACCTGTTTCGGGCAGAAGTCGAAGATCACCCTCTTATTTGTGATTCATATTCTTGGTCTATCGTCTATTTTTGCAAGATGCATCAACACTTCAAGAAATTCCTTCAGCATTCATCCAAAGAAATATATACTGTAGGCATCGTTGGATAGAACTACAGCATCAAATAAAGTTGCCCCAAATTCCAAATTTTTTCTTGGAATTCAATGTGTTCCAATTTTGAAGCCAAAGAGAATCATGTCGGAGATCATTACACAATATAAATTGTGTGGCAATGGCACAGCACTTTTTCTTTTTGGGATAAATTTGCACATTCATTAATTTCCTGGTAATGGGGCACTTTTCTCACTCAATGGAGGCATCAACTGCTCCCAGGTCAGGTTAGCATGTGCTAGATGCAGAAGTGAAGTTCCTGCTACAAAATCCCTTAACTCCAACCTCAGTACAGTACATTTTCAACATTACTGGCATGGATGATACCAGGTTCTTAAATAGCAATGCCTCTGTAACATGCCTCAAATGAACACCTTGGTATGTTGACAAAGTAACACAATGCAACCAGTATCGATAAGTGCAGTGTAATTACAGAACTATAGGGGCACCAAGGCAACCATAGGTTCAAATGCCTTACAACAATGAAAGTAGATACTACCCAGACCACTGGAATTTGACAATGTCTGCTGTGCTTTGGTTGTAATTAAGCACCTTCTCCAATGAAATTTGAAACAAAATATCTCAAATCAAGAGCTAAGTTATACAATGGGTTGTTAGATAAAATAAAATCTTCTTACTGTGTTTTTCATCAACAGTCACTCATTAAAACAACAATTACACACATATGAAAATGAATAAACTTAAAGGAACGTAATTTAAATCAAGATTTCAATAAACTGCTGATAAAAACAAGCAATTTGTTAATGTTCAAGGCACAGATTACTTAATGATTCATTGTGTAATTCAATCTACAATCTAAAGAAAAAAAAACAGAAACCGTGCAATAAGAATATATTTTACACTAAGGTGATTAGATTTTTAACCTGTACTCCTGCCTCTTAAGTGAAAATTTGGCACGAGCGTATGACTATATTTAGTGCACTTAGCATTACAAATCAGGTAATTGGGGAACATTTTATGATTGAATCAGAATTTTGCATTCAAAGGTTATGCTTGATCAGGAGTTCTAGATGTGAGTAAATGGGAAGTGGCTTGGCACATTGGGATGCTATGCTTGCTTCAGGTCTGGAGTCATTTACTAGGAGTCAGCTGTATTGAGAAAAAATTGTTTTGCTGCAGATTCTCTGGATTCACAAGCAAATTCTTCTTATTCAGAATATCTACTTTTTGGAGAATCACAGAGGATGAGGGGAAGAAATACAGTCCCTCCCTTATTAACCAAGTATAATTTTTCTAACCCACCCCCCAAATACAAGTACCTGCTCAAAGTCTAACGTGATTCCTGCTACAAGTCCAGTAAATTGAATCTAAGAGCTGGTTAAATTTAACCAGGGTGTTGTACAAACATCTTCATTCCACTCTGCTAAAGATACTTAGCTTCCTGTAACATTAACACAGTCGTTTTGTGCTTTCTCAATAATATTACCTCCGTGCTTGTGCAGTGAATCCTCTACCTTTACAAATCTGACTTATTCCATTATTATCCTCTCGTCTAATTAGAATCTCCTTCATGTTTGATTAGCGTTAAAAGGGAAAAATAAACTGTAATTGCTGCTTCTTTTTTTTATTAAATTCAAGAAATAATAGTTAAGCTCACAGAATCTGGAAATGTACCAGTTCAAAATATTAGTATATATGTGAGGACTGATGTCAAACAATTCTGGATTATTATTTTAAAAATCTGTGGTTAATCACCAGCTTCATGGGTTCTTTTCCTCAATAAAGTTAACATATCATCCACCATGTACTCTATATTTCTATGATCTCTTCTGTCTGTCCTGAAATATTTGCAACTGTGAAGCGCTTCAGATCCTTAAAGAAAGAGCAGCTCTGAGCTCCAGACTACATATAATTTATACTGAGTATGGAATCACCCTGTAATCAACTGAAAATGATTGCTCGGTAAACCTGAAGCAACATAACAAACCGTTAACATCCTTGTGTGATCACACATCTAGTATACGTAATAAGGTGGATTTTCTGAGTTCTCGCCCGTGGTGAGGTACCTGGCCCACAAGAATAGATTGGAAAATTACAGGCAGTGCGCCCACAATTTTCCAATCTGCACTCATGGCAGGCCAGGCATCAGGCTACGGATGAAGACTCAGAAAATCTACCCAATATAGTTGGTCTTCCATGGCATTGAATGCAAACCTTTTTTTTAAATTGCCTCTCTCTCTGGCCTGTAACTGTCTTTCTGCTTGCCTCCCAATCTCTAATTCTTTCTGACCATTGTCTCTGCTTTTCTATTTTTCTTCCACTCTTTCTTTCACTTGTGTATAAATAAATATATTTTATATATATATATATATATTCTAAAAAGTAACAGCTAGCAGGGAGTGAGTTCAAGTCTAATATAATTACAGGCTTTGAATGACTGTTATAAACCACAGTTTATGAAGTCATCTGACACTTTTGACAGTCATAATCGTTGTATGAATTACCCAGGTAATAAGCTTGAATTTAAGGCACACTCACAGTGAGTGGATTATGATATCTTGTGTTTTACCTTCCTTCCAACATACTCTACACATGCCTGGTTATCTGTAGTTGGAACTCTTTGTATCTACTGCAGTAAGAGACCATGTGGATCAAAGCTCGGAAATTCTCTCTGTCCCTGTCCTCATCAGTCAAATTATAACCAGTCAATGGCCTTTGAATATATAACATAGCCATAAAATATCAAAGGCATTTAGGCTGGCTTATAATATAAAAAAGAAACAATCGTGACAAACCATTTCTTTTTCCAAAACTTTTTTTTAAATCAATTTTTGTGCTCAAGGTGAGGGATGCTGGTGCTTGAAGCAGAACACTTTTCCACGTTAAGCATCCAATGTCAACATCAAACCTTCCCAAGTCAGATACAGCACATACAGATGCAAAAAAGAGCTTCCTCTGCTCTACCGCAATAATGTGCGTTCATCCCAAACTCGAGAGCATCCTCTACTGTAACAGTGTGGTATTTTCCTGACTTCCTACTTAGGCCACTCTTACAGCCTCCTAATTGATACTGCCAATTTGTGCCGAGGGTCTGAACAAACTCATTTCATAAAAGGACCTTTAGAACAGCAGACTGGGCATTCTGCTATTGGTAAAGACTGAAATAATCAAATATCCAACAAGACATGATGGTTCATATGTAGCAAGAACTGAAGTAAGAAGGGAAATCAATTTCTGCGGACGGCGTCAAGCCAGTGGTGAACAGCAGCGATGTGGGGATTTGGGAAGTTTTACTTGATTACTTTTGCAGATAAGGAGTATTTAAACAGAAATTTGTCTCAGAAGATGAAGTATGAGGGATAGAGTCCAACAGAGGCTGGGGAAGGAATGGACCTGATGGACTGAAAGGCCTTTTCTCATTCCATGTTTTTTTTTGTTCCCATATCTTTCCCTACAACCTCAAATACTATTCTCAAACAAATACTTAACCAGTGCCATTTTATAGGATTTAATCAACAGTGCAACCCTTCCAATCAATAACCTATGTTCTCTAGTTCTGCAATCACAACCTAATATCTACCTCGCTCAGCATTTTGAAGATCAGGATCATACATTTCCCCTAATGAAAACAAATGCAGCTCTGAGACACTTTATAATTTACAGCCCAAAATCCCAGAATAATCCTTGTTGATCATGTTGAATCCTCTTCAATGCAGCAATGTCCTTTTTATGGTAGGGTACCTAAAAGTATCACCAGTGACCTATACAGGATTATAAACAACTTGTTTTTATTCCTAGTGACATGCTCTCAAAATGAGTCCTCGTTTTTCATTGAGCTGGAAACTGCTCATAAAATAACAGTGAGCCTAACGGCGCTCACCGTTATTTCAGGGCAAATCGAAGAGCAAGTTCCGGTGACCGCGCATGCGCAGTCAAAGGTGGAAATCCTGAACTTGCTCTTCCTTTCCTCCTCTCACAGCTCAGAGAAGCCCGGGAACGACCACTGCCCTACTTGCAGCTCTCAATTAAAGCAAGTTGATGCTCAGAAGACAGCGAAAGGTTTGTGGGTGAGTTAGTTACTTACCAGCGGCGGGCGCCGTGTGTTCGCCCCTCAGAGCAACTTCCAGCCCATTATCTTTTTTAATGATGACTTTGCTTTGACTAGGTTCAGAGAATGATCCAATAATCATACCTTTGTTAATAAACACCCCTTCACTGCATGCATGTTTGCTGATTCATGTTCTAGTATGGACTATCATATATTTTCTATATTAAATCTACCTGCTACTATTTAATCAATACATTTATTTAGTCCAATGATGTTCATGTCCCTCTCCCTTATATTTGTCGCCTGAGCATATAATTTGTCATCAGCAAAGTTTATCGCAACTTACTTTTACGGAGCACCTTTAACATAGCAACATGTCCTAAGTCGCTTCAAGGTAAGGAGGGAGGGATGGGGGGAAAAATTCAGACAATGAGCAGGAATTAGAAGTTAAGGCAGGTTAAGGAAGGCAAGGTCAAAGAAGCAAGCTTTAACAAAGCCTTTGAAAGTGGGAAGCGATGTGTCAAGATAGGGGTTTAGGAAGAGAATTCTAGAGAACAAGGCATGATGTGGGGGGGGGGGGGGGGGGGTGGGGGAGGACTCAAGTGGAAAAGGAAGTATAAATCATAATTCTAAAACAAACGAAAAGGAAGAGAGTGGAGCAATAGTCAGAAATTATGCTTTAGACACTACAGGTAAAGGGAAGACTAAAAGATGCAAAGTAACTAAATTAGGAGAGAGAAATAAGAAATGTATGAGAAAAACAATATTAGAGTAGAAGGACAGGTTGGAGTATGTGACCCAAATAAGCGTTCTTTATACAAACGCACGGAGTATAAGGAACAAATTGAATGAATTGCAGGCGCAAATTCAATTTAGAGGGTGCGACATGATAGCCATTACTGAGATATGGCTGCAAGACGGTCAGGACTTGGAACTGAATATACCAGGTTATAGGTTCGCTAGAAAGGATAGGGAAACTGGTAGAGGGGGAGGAGTAGCCTTAGTGATTAAGGATGAAATTACTTCAATGATAAGAGTGGATATAACGAGAGGTAAGCAGGCAGTGGAAACTACATGGGTAGAATTAAGAAATAGAAAAGAATTTAAGACTGTAGTGGGAGTTGTGTATAGGCCCCCTGGTAGCAGCTGTGATGTGGCAGAATGTATAAATGCAGAGATTAGACAAGCATGTAGTAAAAGCAGAATGGTTTTAATGGGGGATTTTAACTTTCATATGGATTGGGATTAGCAGACGAGCTCATGTCAGAAAGGTAGCAAATTTCAGGACAGCTTTCTGCAACAATATGTCCTAGAACCAACAAGGTGGTAGGCCATATGAGATTTAATAATGAGTAATGAGCCAGATTTAGTTAACAGCCTAACACTGCGTGAACACTTATCTAAGAGCGATCACAATATGATCGAGTTGAACGCTGTGTTTGAAAGGGAGAAACCCATATCAGCTACTAAGGCCATGGTTTTATCTCCGAAGTCCGGATGCGTTGGGGACAAACAAAATCGGACATTTCCGCAGCAGGAAGGAATCCCGACTCCAATCCATCGAAAAACGCGCATGACCCAGACCCACCTGGGTGCATGCGCGCTTCAGGAAGCCAGAGTCCCGCCAGCGGGATGATATTTAAACCCACAATTAACATAGTTAAAGCCGTTGGAATGGTGATTTATATTTTTATTGATGCAGGGAAATGATTTCAATGCTGCCTCAACGTGTTTCCCGTGTTGTGTGAAACATGCCATGGGAAACTAGGTGGGTTGCAGCCGGCAGCCGGCAGCCATTTGGACATTTAAATCCCTGTTTGACAGATGGGGATAAAAGGTGAGTTATTGCAGCAGGGCACTCAGTTCTCTCAGACAAACTTTTGGCTGGGAGCTCTTTGTGTTTAGACTGAGAATTCTTGGTTCACACTCAGAATTGTTCTGTTTGCACACATTTACCTACTTTTTGGACCCCCTCAAACTGACAACATCAGGATGGGGGGGGGCGCAATGGCTGCATTCAGCAGTACATCCAAACAGGAGGCACAACACCATCCACGGCAGGCAGGGCGTGAAGTTCCGCCACTTGCAGCTCCACAAGACACAGGTGCGCCACAGGGACCTGCAGAAAAGCAGAGAGGGGAACAACAGAGGGCCTTGTTGTCGCAGGAGGCACTACCCCCGTGAAAGGGTCTACAGATCAAGGCTGATCTTCCTGGACCTCTCTGAGCAGCAACGTCTCCGAAGGCTCAGAGTGAATCGCCAGCTGGTCACAGATATCCGAGCGCTCCTTCATGCAGAGCTGCTCCCAGCTAGGCCTGGTGGCGTCGCATTGCCCATGGCAGTTAAAGTCACCACTGCCCTCAACTTCTTCGCCTCCTTCCAGGGCGCCAGCAGTGACATCGCCGGGCTCTCTCAGTCGTCTGCACACAAGTGGTTTGTTTCGCAGGGCGTCCCACTACATCAACTTCCCCATGGACAACCTCAGCCAGACTGAGAGGGCAGTGGGTTTCCACTCTGTGACTGGCTTCCCATGGATACAGGGTGTAATCGATTGCACACAAGCAGCAATCCGTGCACCTCCACACGAGCCAGGACTGCTCATCAACAGAAAGGGGTATCACTCCATCCACGCAGCTCGTTTGTGACCACCGGAAAAGATTTCTTCATGTGTGTGCCAGATTCCCTGGCAGCTGCCTTGATTCCTTCATTCTGCAGGAATTCAACATCCTGGCCCTCTTCCACGCACAAAACAGATTCGGAGACAAGGGATACCCCCTGCAGACGTGGCTCATGACACCTCTGTGAAACCCCATCAGCAAGGAACAGCGTCGGTACAACGACAGTCACATCACCACCAGGTCTGTCATTGAGCATGCTGTAGGGTTGCTCAAGATATGCAATTTCAGTTCCTGGATCGATCTGGGGGAGCGCTTCAATACGCACAAGCGAGAGGGGGTAGAATTATAGTCGTCTGTTGCGTCCTGCACCTCATCGCGCAACAGAGAGCGTTGCTGATTGATGAGGCACCATGCCTTCATCCAGCATTCACATCTGCCATCAACATGGAGGAGGATGATGAGGATGATGGGCAACTCGTCGGCAGAGCAGTGGATCACCTGGCTGCTCGTGAGGCCAGGGAGTCACATGTTTGACCGATTCTCATAAGGACATCTGCAAAGTGAGGATAGTCCAGTCCTCAGACCACCTGGAATGAGCACTGCCAACACCAGCACCACCCAGCGCACAAAACAGTCCTTCAACTACACATACACTCACTGTAAACGCACCCACTGGGTGGCATCAAGTCTTGCCATTCATGATGAGGCACATGAAAAGGCGCTATCACAAAAGGGACTCAAGAACGGGCAAGACGTGGCAGTGAATTTAACAAAAACCAAATATAAATGAAAAACATGACAGTCTGTCAGACACTCTTGTGCATCCCCTTTGTGATCACAAAACTTTAGCCTTTCGCTTCCGACTACTTCTACGTGGTGCAAC
The DNA here is from genome assembly GCF_035084215.1 of Heptranchias perlo. Lineage (NCBI taxonomy): Eukaryota > Metazoa > Chordata > Chondrichthyes > Hexanchiformes > Hexanchidae > Heptranchias > Heptranchias perlo. The sequence continues at coordinate 107,954,976 of NC_090325.1, read as the reverse complement.
CCCTGTGGCTGTAGCAGAGGTAGTGGCATGGAGAAAGGTAGGGATTTATTTTTCGGGTTTCCCGCGTGCCCATTGACCACCACCCCCCCCCCCCCCCCGCCGGCTGACATCCCGCCGGCATATTAAAATTATGCCCTTAGATTCTAAATTTAGGTAAAGCCGATTTCAACGGGATTAGACAGAGATTATACACAGTAAACTGGGCAAATCAGTTAATGGGTAAAATGACAGAAGATCAGTGGGAGGAGTTCAAAAAAGAGTTTCACTTGATACAGAACCATCTAATATCACTAAGGGGCAACAGCTCCACTTGCCAAAGAAAGCAGCCATGGACGACAAAAGAGGTAAGGACAACATAAAACTAAAAGAAAAAGCATACAAAAATGCAAAAAATAGCACAGATCCTGATTACTCGGAGAGATACAAAGAACAGCAAAGGGTGACAAAACAGATAGTAAGAGCTACAAAAAGGAGTATGAAAAGAAACTTGCAAGGGATATCAAAATCAACACAAAAAATGTTTACAATTATATTCGGAAAAAGCGGGTGGTCAAGAGCAATGTGGGCCCCTTAAAAACCAATGATGGTGAAATTGTAAATGAAAATAAGGAAATGGCAGACATGTTAAATAATTACTTTGCGTCAGTATTTACGGTAGAGAAAGAGGATAGCATGCCAGTTAACCCAAGGAAACTAATTTTGAATCAGGGATGGGGACTCACCATAATTAACGCAAGCAAATTAACAGTAATGAAGAAAATAATGGCACTAAAGAGTGACAAATCCCCAGGACCAGATGTTTCCATCCCAGGATTTTAAAGGAAGTAGGTGAGAACATTGCAGAAGCCCGAACTATAATCTTCCAAAGTTCTCTCAATTTAGGAACGGTTCCTTCAGACTGGAAAATTGCACATCACTCCACTATTTAAGAAAGGTGAGAGAGGGAAACCAGGGAATTATAGACCAGTTAGCCTAACATCTGTTGTCGGGAAATTACTAGAGTCTATATTTAAGGATATAGTGACTGAAAACCTTGAAAATTTTCAGCTGATCAGAGAGAGCCAGCATGGATTTGTAACGGGTAGGTCATGCCTGATGAACCTGATTGAATTTTTTGAAGAGGTGACTAAATTAGTGGACAGGGAAATGTCTATGGATGTTGTTTAAATGGACTTCCAGAGGCATTTGATAAAGTCCCTCATAAGAGACAGTTAGCTAAAGTTGAAGCTCATGGAATAGAGGGCAAATTATTGACCTGGTTAGGAAATTGGCTGAGCGGCAGGGGGCAGATAGTAGGAATATTGGGCAGGTACTCAAATTGGCAGGATGTGACTACTGGTGTCCCACGGGGATCTGTGTTGGGGCCTCAATTATTCATTGCATTTATTAATGATTTAGATGACGGGATAGAGAGCCACATATCCAAGTTTGCCGATGACATAAAGATAGGCAGCAGTGTAGATGAAAGCATAAAATTACAGAGAGATACTAATAGATTAAGTGAATGGGCAAAACTGTGGCAAATAGATTTCAATGTCGGCAAGTGTGAGGTCATCCACTTTGGACCTAAATGGTGAAAAGCTCGAAACAGCAGAGGTCCAAAGGGACTTAGGGGTCCATGTATAGATCATTAAAATGTCATGGACAGGTACAGAAAATAATCAAAAAGGCTAATGGAATGCTGACCTTTATATCTAGAGGACTAGAATAAAGGGGGTAGAAGTTACGCTACAGCTATCCAAAGTCCTGGTTAGACCACACCTGGAGTACTGCGTTCAGTTCTGGGCACCTCACCTTAGAAAGGATATATTGGCCTTCGAGGGAGTGTAGCGTAGATTTACTAGAATGATACCTATACTCCTAGGGGTAAATTACAAGGAGAGATTACACAAACTAGCGTTGTATTGCCTGGAATTTAGAAGATTAAGGGGTGATTTGATTGAAGTTTTCAAGATATTAAGGGGAACTGAAAGGTAGATAGAGAGAAACTATTTCCGCTGGTTAAGGAGTTTAGGACTAGGGGACATAGCCTAAAAATTAGAGCCAGGACTTTCAGGAGTGAAGTTAGGAAACACTCTACACGCAAAGGGTGGGAGAAGTTTGGAACTCTCTTCCGCAAACGGCAGTTGATGCTAGCCCAATTGTTAATTTTAAATCTGAGATTGATAGATTTTTGTTAACCAACGGTATTAAGGGATATGGGGCTAAGGCGAGTATATGGAGTTAGGTTACAGATCAGCCATGATCTCATTGAATGGAACAGGCTCGAGGGACTAAGTGTCCTACTCCTATGTTCCTAAGTTCCATGCTCACAGATAATGTCACCAAGAGTTAGTGTGTGCATGAAGAACTGGAGAATGCCAAGGATAGAACCCTGGGGAGCATTGGAGAAACTATTGCAAGAGATGTGCTTTCTACATTGGGATTAGAAACATCTAAGTGTGGTGCCACAAAGGTGAGTCATGGCAGAAAGGCTGTTGAGAATGATGGATTGGTTCAAAGGCTAAAGAGGTTGAGTTGTACAAGGAGAGATAATACACTGTGGTCACAATGAAATTGAATACTAATCAAGCCTATTCTCAGTGCTGTAGTCAGGATGGAAGGATTTGGACAGGGAGTGGTTGACATGGAGTTGGGTGTTGATGATGTGTTTGAGCACCTTTGAGAGGAAGAGGCAGTTAGAAATGCAGCAGTACCTAGAGATAATGGAGGCATTGATGGTGGGCTTTTTAAAGAGGGATGATGATAGCAGTTTTGAAGACGGTGAGAAGAATGCCCAAGGTAAAAGAGTAGTTGACTATGTCCATGATCATTGGGCCAAGGAGAGGCAGTTAAGTGGTCATGAACTTGGCTAGGAGATGTTTGTGGAAGCAGATAGTGGTTCTTGTGGAAGAAATGAGTCTGTAAGGCCTGGAGGAATGTAGGAGAGATGTTGCAGAGTACCCTGGAGTTGCAACTTTGATAGGAAGAGGCCTGATATAGGGGAGACAATAGGGCAACGGAAAATTGAGGCAGCCAAAAAGATGATCTGAACTTTGGAAATGAAGAAATTCATGAACTCCTTGCATTTGGTACCAGAAGTGAAGATGAAGGAGCTGAAAAGGATGAGTGAAGGAAGCAGTTTGTGTTGGCAGGATCTGAGTCCATGGTGTGGAGCGTTCTACCTCTTCTTGCGACTGGTAGATCCACTGTGTTTTGCTTCTTTTCGGTTTTAATTTCAGACCTGCTGCACTTGCAGGTTTTTTTCTCTCGCTCTCTTCCTTAATTTTTTTAATATTCTCTCCCTTTATTTTGCATGAACTTCTCCTGTATCTTTCCGCTCCCCCACCTCCCACTATTGTTTATACATTCTTTTGTCATTTTTATATCTCTGCATTTTCGCACTGATGACCTTTTCTATCAACTAACAGGCTTTTGTTTGCAGACCATTCGGCTCATTAACTTGCTTTCTATGATTGGTATATCGGTTGATTCTCTCCCCATCCCCCTCTCTTTGTTCCAACCGTGCTAAATTGTGTGTCTATCTTTCACCCTTCAGTTGTCCTAAAGGGAGCATACCTGAAATGTCATAAAAGAACGAACTTGCATTTATATAGAACTTTTCATGACTTCAGGCAGTTCCAAAGCACTGTACAGCTAATTAAGTCATTTTGAATTGTATACGCTGCTATAATGTAGGGAAATGCAGCAGCCAATTAGCACACAGTAAGGTCCCATAAAGAGCAATGAAAGAAAGAAACACTCACATTTATATAATTCATTTCACAACCTCAGGATGTCCCAAAGTGCTTTACAGCCAATGAAGTACTGTTTCGAAATATCGTCACTGTTGTGATGTAGGAAACATGGCAGCCAATTTGTGCACAGCAAGTCCCACAAACAGCAATCTGACAATGACCAGATAATCTGTTTTTATGTATTAGTTGAGGAATAAATATTGGCCAGGACATTGGGGAGAACTCTTCTGCTCTTCTTGGAATAGTGCTATGGTATCTTTTACTTCCACCCGAGAGGGCAGACGAGTCCTTGATTTAACGTCTCATCCGAAAGACTGCATCTCCGACAGTGCAGCACCCCTCAGTACTGCACTGAAGTGTCAGCCTAGATTATGTGCTCAAATCTCTGGAATGAGGACTTGAGCCCACGACCTTCTGACTCAGAGGTGAGTGCGCTACCATCTGAGCCACAGCTGACACCTACAAATGACCAGATAATCTGTTTTTTGAAGTGATGTTGTTTGAGGCACGAATATTGGCCAAAGACCAGTAGAACTCCCCTGCTCTTTTTCAAATACTGCCATGGGATCTTTTACATTCACGGAGATTTTACTATCAAATCTGGAAGAGAGTGTTTCACAAGTAATAGAAACTTTTCACTATTCCAGATTTACAATGAATTATTCTGCTTATTAAATGTAGTTGCAAGTTAAAAACTGTACCAGGTTCAACAGGGGTTTTCTCAACCTTTTAAAAAAATCATTAGGACTGGCATTAATGAAAAGTATTTCACAACTAGCAATCATTTGTTTTCACATTTTTCGGGAGGATTTAATATGTGCTAGAGCTCTGCAACACCAATGAAAAGTAATTCAAACACACAAGTAATAAAGGACCATATCACAATTTATGACTACCAGTTCCATGAAGATAAATCTGCACACTGATCAGCTGACAAGCCCAAAAAGATCTGCATCTTTCAGGCACATGGAATTGTTTAACTTACAAAAATGTAATTATTCTGTGCAAAATGAAATAGTACTGAAGTTGAATTATCCAATAAATATATGTGCTATTTTTATTTAGCCATATTTTTACTGAAATGTGAAATATACCATTAAAACTGTTAGCTTGATGGTAAGTTTCTAAAATTCTTTTTAACGGTTACTAGAAGTAAAGAGTATGTGTTTATCAGATGACACAATGCCAGGACGATAGCACAGCAGACTGTTAACGTCAAAGACCAAGGGCCGTTTTTGGCACAAACACTACCAGTATGTGTTTCTTCCCCATGCAAGATCACTGCAGAAGTCACACTGCATGGTTCAGGATCAGGTCAGGATAAATGGGAACTTTGTGTCGGAATGCTGCCAGAAACCACAACACATGTTTTATGCCCCAACACAGTCTGTACAAATCACTAGTAAGCCTCAATATTTTATTCATGTAAGTTGGCTTTGTGCTTCCATTTTGTCATTGGACATCTCACCTAGGACTGCCCAAGAATTTTTTTTTTTAAATCTGTGGTGCACTTCAAGGGCATAAAATTCAATTCATCTGTAATAGTTTTAAAAATGCAGCTTGTATTGCCAAGAATAGATTGTGCAATATCTTTATTTTCTGTGTCAATAACCAAAAGAACACATTTTTTTAACTCCCACCCCAGCTTTTCTGGATAAATGTGCTCAGCTGGGCAGAAAGGCAGTGCCTGGGAATAGAATATTCCCCACCCTGTGGCCACGTTGAGTAATTACTTTGTGTCAGTCTTCACAGTAGAGGAAGAGGATAATATACATGACATTCCAGGGAAACTAATAATGAATCAAGGACTGGAACTCGCTAAAGCTAAAGTAAGCCAGATAACAGTATTAGAAAAAATAATGGCACTAAAGACTGACAAATCCCCAGCACCTGATGGTTTCCACCCCAGGGTTTTAAAGGTAAGAGGTGAGGAAATTGCAGATGCTTTCACCATAATCTTTCAAAGCTCTCTCAATTCAGGAATTGTCCCTTCAGATTGGAAAATTGCAAAGGTAACTCCTTTTTTTAATAAAGTTGAGAGAGAGAAACCAGGAAATTCTAGACCTGTTAGTCTAACATCTATTGTAGGGAAGTTATTGGAATCTATAATTAAGGAGAGTGACTGAGCACGTAGAGAAATTTGAGCTGATTAGAGAGAGCCAACATGGATCTGTAAAGGGTAGGTCATGTCTAATGCACTTAATTGAATGTTTTGAGGAAGTAACTAAAGTAGTAGACAGGGGAATGTCTATGGATGTAGTTTATATGGCCTTCCAGAAGGCATTCGATAAGGTTCCACATAAGAGACTGTTAGCTAAAATTAAAGCTCATAGAATTGAAGGCAAGTTATTGGTTAGGTGATTGGTTAGGCGGCAGAAGACAGAGAGTAGGAATAATGGGTTTGTACTCGAATTGGAAGGAAGTGACTAGTGGTGTCCCACAAGGATCTGTGCAGGAGCCTCAACTATTCACTATATTTATTAATGACTTAGATAACACAATGGAGATCCATATATCCAAGTTTTCCAATGATACAAAGATTGGTGGCATAGTAAGTAGTGCAGACGGAAGCATAAAATTACCAAGAGACATTGATAGATTAAGTGAATGGGCAAAACTGTGGCAGATGGATTTCAATGCAGGTAAGTGTGAGGCCATACATTTTGCACTAAAAGAGGATAGAGCCAAGTATTTTTTAAATGAAGAACAGCTAGGAACAGTGGAGAACCAAAGAGATTTAGGGGTCCATGTACACAGATCACTAAAATGTAGTAGTCAGGTACAAAAATAATCAAAAAGGCTAATGGAATATTAGCCTTCATATCTAGAGAGCTAGAATATAAAGGGGAGGAAGTTTTGCTACAGCTATACAAAGCCCTGGTTAGACCACATCTGGAGTACTGTGTACAGTTCTAGACACCGCACTTTAGAAAGAATATTTTGGCCTTGCAAGGAGTGCAACACAGATTCACCACAATGTTACCAGGGCTCCAAGGGTTAGATTATGAGGAGAGATTACATAAACTAGGCTGTATTCCCTGAAATATAGACGGTTAAGGGGTGATTTGCTTGAGGTTTTTAGGATTTTGAAAGGAATTAATAGGGTAGTTAGAGAGAAACTTTTTCTGCTGGTGGGGGAGTCTAGGACAAAGGGACATAACCTTAAAATCAGAGCCAGGCCATTCAGGAGAGAAGTGTGGAACTCTATTCCACAAAAAGCAGTAGATGCTAGCTCAATTAATAATTTTAAATCTGAGATCGATAGGTTTTTGCTAACCAAGGGAATTAAGGCCTATGGAGCCAAGGTGGATGGATTGGAGTTAGGATACTGATCAGCCATGATCTTATTAAATGGCGGAACGGGCTCGAGGGTCTGAATGGTCTACTCCTGTTCCTATATTTCTATGTTCCTACGGTCAAGCAGGTCAAAGTATGGAATGTTCCAATTAGAACACAGGATTCTCTACCACTCCAACAAAGGGAGAGTGACCTCGCAGTCCACCCAATTCAAACCTCGCAGTCCACCCAATTCAAACCTCACAGTCCACCCAATTCAAACCTCACAGTCCACCCAATTAAAACCTCACAGTCCACCCAATTCAAACCTCACAGTCCACCCAATTCAAACCTCACAGTCCACCCAATTCAAACCTCACAGTCCACCCAATTCAAACCTCACAGTCCACCCAATTCAAACCTCACAGTCCACCCAATTAAAACCTCGCAGTCCACCCAATTCAAACCTCGCAGTCCACCCAATTCAAACCTCGCAGTCCACCCAATTCAAACCTCACAGTCCACCCAATTCAAACCTCACAGTCCACCCAATTCAAACCTCACAGTCCACCCAATTAAAACCTCGCAGTCCACCCAATTCAAACCTCGCAGTCCACCCAATTCAAACCTCACAGTCCACCCAATTCAAACCTCACAATCCACCCAATTCAAACCTCGCAGTCCACCCAATTCAAACCTCACAGTCCACCCAATTCAAACCTCGCAGTCCACCCAATTCAAACCTCACAGTCCACCCAATTCAAACCTCACAATCCACCCAATTCAAACCTCGCAGTCCACCCAATTCAAACCTCGCAGTCCACCCAATTCAAACCTCGCAGTCCACCCAATTCAAACCTCGCAGTCCACCCAATTCAAACCTCGCAGTCCACCCAATTCAAACCTCGCAGTCCACCCAATTCAAACCTCGCAGTCCACCCAATTCAAACCTCGCAGTCCACCCAATTCAAACCTCGCAGTCCACCCAATTCAAACTTCACAGTCCACCCAATTCAAACCTCACAGTCCACCCAATTCAAACCTCGCAGTCCACCCAATTCAAACCTCGCAGTCCACCCAATTCAAACCTCGCAGTCCACCCAATTCAAACCTCACAGTCCACCCAATTCAAACCTCACAGTCCACCCAATTCAAACCTCACAGTCCACCCAATTCAAACCTCACAGTCCACCCAATTCAAACCTCACAGTCCACCCAATTCAAACCTCGCAGTCCACCCAATTCAAACCTCGCAGTCCACCCAATTCAAACCTCACAGTCCACCCAATTCAAACCTCACAGTCCACCCAATTCAAACCTCACAGTCCACCCAATTCAAACCTCACAGTCCACCCAATTCAAACCTCACAGTCCACCCAATTCAAACCTCACAGTCCACCCAATTCAAACCTCACAGTCCACCCAATTCAAACCTCTCAGTCCACCCAATTCAAACCTCGCAGTCCACCCAATTCAAACCTCGCAGTCCACCCAATTCAAACCTCGCAGTCCACCCAATTCAAACCTCGCAGTCCACCCAATTCAAACCTCGCAGTCCACCCAATTCAAACCTCACAGTCCACCCAATTCAAACCTCACAGTCCACCCAATTCAAACCTCGCAGTCCACCCAATTCAAACCTCGCAGTCCACCCAATTCAAACCTCGCAGTCCACCCAATTCAAACTTCACAGTCCACCCAATTCAAACCTCGCAGTCCACCCAATTCAAACCTCTCAGTCCACCCAATTCAAACCTCACAGTCCACCCAATTCAAACCTCGCAGTCCACCCAATTCAAACCTCACAGTCCACCCAATTCAAACCTCACAGTCCACCCAATTCAAACCTCACAGTCCACCCAATTCAAACCTCACAGTCCACCCAATTCAAACCTCGCAGTCCACCCAATTCAAACCTCGCAGTCCACCCAATTCAAACCTCGCAGTCCACCCAATTCAAACCTCGCAGTCCACCCAATTCAAACCTCGCAGTCCACCCAATTCAAACCTCGCAGTCCACCCAATTCAAACGTCGCAGTCCACCCAATTCAAACCTCGCAGTCCACCCAATTCAAACCTCGCAGTCCACCCAATTCAAACCTCACAGTCCACCCAATTCAAACCTCACAGTCCACCCAATTCAAACCTCGCAGTCCACCCAATTCAAACCTCGCAGTCCACCCAATTCAAACCTCGCAGTCCACCCAATTCAAACTTCACAGTCCACCCAATTCAAACCTCGCAGTCCACCCAATTCAAACCTCACTGTCCACCCAATTCAAACTTCACAGTCCACCCAATTCAAACCTCGCAGTCCACCCAATTCAAACTTCACAGTCCACCCAATTCAAACCTCAGTAGAGTCCCTTATCCCTATATTCTGTTTGATATTTCTATTTCCCATCTAATAAACTCTCAGGAGAAAATGGTTGCTTAAATTCAGGGCATTTCTAAGTTGCAGACTCATGTTACTGGATTGAGACTGCCACAATTTCTTTAATTTGTGATGAGAGAGGGATAGATAAAGCCGAAGATGTAGAAAAAGATAGAGAGACATAGAAATAGAGAAAAAGATATAGATAATTCGAGTGAGAGAGATAGATAGATAGATAGATTGAATGAACAAAGGAATACACACAAGCCTTCATCACAATTCTGCACACTGGCTAACAGTTCCCTTGTATGTTTTTTCACCTTCCTAGGAACTTGTAATTTTTTAAGCATCACACTTGTATGTTTTAAAATGACATTCAAAATTCCTTAGGCAATGAAGAAAATTTATTACATTTTGTGGAGTGATAGATGGACCTGTGGTGAAATATCGTTAACAGGATTTTTTGTAACTGCCCCAGAGTGAGATACTCACAAGTGAAACTCATGACAATCAAGTGCTTTTGTCACCAGTTGATCCTCAGATAATTAAGCCACAGTACACACCTACTTAATATGCACAACACATACTTGCCCTCCAAAAAAGAAAGCTCTTCCCTTCAGCAGCCTGCTTTCTCCATGGTCCAGGTTCCACTTGGGACACCTTGGGCTCGAATTTAGCAGGCCTGCGGGTTCCCAGCGGGTGGTCCTCCGGGAGCGTCGAAAACGCGAACGGCGAAATTAGTGGGTTGCCCACGCGATCGTAGCAGGCAATCCACTAATAGGATCCAATTACCTGCTCCTCCGGGGTCCACGGCGCTGGCCTGCGCGTCGGGCGGGCTGCGCATGCGCAGTACGATCTGTCAGCTGGAGGCTCTCTAGTTAAAGGGGCAGTCCTCCACTGACAGATGCTGCAACCAATGGGACAAATTGCAGCATGGAGCAGCCCAGGGGGAAGGCTGCTCCCAGTTTAATGATGCCTCACCCCAGGTATCATCAGATGGGGTGAGGAGGAGGGGGAGGACACAGATCTTCCCCCCGGCGGGCAGGAGGAAGCGGCCTGCCTCTGCCACCAAGAAGGCCTGGCTCGAGGTGGCAGAGGGGGTCACCTGCGCCACCAACATATCGCCCACCTGCATACAGTGCAGGAGGCGCTGCAATGACCGCAGTAGGTCAGCCACAGTGAGAACACGAAGTCTTTCCCCTACACTCCGTCTGCCACAACACTGCCCCCACCCCAAATCTCCTTCGGCACCGCCAACACTATTCTGTCACATCACCCTTCATGTCCACTCACACCCCATCCTCATCTTACCTCCACCTACTCACCTCGCCAGTACTCATCCTGCCACTAACACGCGACCCAATCCTCATACAATCTCATGGCTCCATCCCATACTCACCCTCTCGTGCATCTCCCTCACGGCCAGCCTCACTCAACCTGCCACCACCTGTGCTGCAGCCACAGGGCATGCATCACATATGTGCAGTAGGCAGGGTAAGGCAAACGTCTCGTCAGCATGAAGGGGGTGCACAAGGGTGTCTGAGGGTTTGTCATGGGTGTTACCCATATTGAATTTCAGAGCCACAAACAGCACACATTATATTGACACCACCACTGCCATGTCTCCGCGAATCCTGTCCATTGTGTCCAATAATGCCCGCTCCTGGGTATCACTATGAGGACCCACCACTGATGCCACCCATCGTGTTACTGCAGAGTAGGTGCAGGTGTATTTGCAGGGCTCGTCCGCGCAGACAACTGAGAGACATCGGCGGTGTTGCCGGCTGCACCCTGGAAGGATGCGGAGGAGAAGGTGTGGAGGACAGTGGTGACTTTGCCAGCGACAGGTAAGCAGTTGGTGCTGGGGCCAGCCAGGAGCAGCTCGGCATGAAAGAGGCTGCAGATCTCCACGACTACATGTCGAGCGAATCTGCGCCTCCCTGCGCACTGCTGCTCGGAGAGGTCCGGGGAGCTGCGCCTCGGTCTGTGGACCCTGTGGCGAGGGTAGTGCCCTCTGCGACGCGTCTCTCTCTGCGGTAGCCCTCCCTCCTGCTGTGCAGGTGGGCGTGCGACCACACCGTGTTGGGGGGATCCACGTCTCTGCGGCGGACGGCGTGGACTGCGAGGCTGCTGGTGGTGGTCATGCTCTTCGTCCTCCGAGGGTGTCCACACACCACCCAACTGGCAGGTGTTGGTCTGAGGGATTGTGCAGGGTAGGTGTGTGGGTCCTCGGACTGGGGCTGCGGTTTCGTGTCGGTCTGTCCTCTGGCTTGGCCGGGGGGTGGTGGGGGGCAGGGGTTGCCCTATGTGACGCGGTGGCCTCCTGCGTGGGTGAGGGCGCTCCCCCGTGGAGCGCACCTTGGCACCTGCCACAGGCTGCTGGCTGCAACACGCCTGGTTTGAAGGGTCCTGTTTCCCCCAGTGTGGGAAACTGACTGCTTTGAACGTAAAATCCCACACTTCCTCTTTTGACAGCTGCTTCAGCTCATTAACTGACCACAACGAGCAAGTTAAGTGCTCTCAAGTGGAACCCCGCTGGCTTTAATTGCCTGCGGGATTCCCACCAGCGGGGCTTGCGCGCGCAGCCCCGCACGTCAGCGCGGTACCCGGAAGTGGCCGGGATTTCGTCCGAATCCGGTCACGTGATCGGAGATCGGGATTTTCGGGGCCCCCCCGCTGGAAACCCGCAGGTAACCCGACCCTAAAATCGAGCCCCTTATCTCCAGGACACTCCCTCCTATAAAAACCACTGTGGCTCCCTGAAATGATCAGCAATCCTCAATGCTACAAACTCAACTGAGGCACCTTTATGCATAAGTGTCCAAAGTCACTGGATACCACTCCCATCAACCACAAGCCAGTAAATTTCAGTGTATATATTTTAAATAAAATCTGGAACAAACAATTTAAAAAATGAAATTATGGCTCACATAAACAGCACCAGTAGTAGGCAAGATAACATTTCTGGACCATTCATGGCTCTACAGGCGTAAACCAGTCTTGACTATCAGATTAAATATTACTATTATTATTCACAATTAGCCATATTAACAGTTACACAAACTTCTCAGTTCAGAACATTTAAGTTTCTGAACTTGCCAAAGAAATGCAAAAAATTATTTGTCACATGCAAAATGGGCCAATATAGTTGTTTCCATAACAATACACAACAGGCTAGTGATGAGTTGCACAAAAGGCCATTTCTTACTGAAGACTCTTTCTGTACCATACACTCGACAGCAACTACCTTATCAACTCATATTTAACTTATAATGTTATTAAAAGTGCTTTGCTTTCTGTTCAGTAAAAATAATGCTCAATGTATGTGCTGGCATTGATCACAATTCGAAAATAGAACTGGCATTTAAAATACATAACAATGTTTAATTTTAGGAGTCAGTCATATCTTCAACACTTTCACCAAGTATGTGCTTTTTCTACTGTCCTTAAAAAATGACTTTTTCAGTAAACATCTTAATTACCAAGGTTGCAAAGGGGATCTTCTCTCTGTCACCCCTCTATGCCTCATGATGATAATGTAGAATAACCTTATACATATACACATATGACACAAAATACAAAACTTTGATGTTTTAAGACTAACAAGTCTGGAGGAGTAAAGTGATTTTATAGTTCTGTTAAGTCACTCTGCTCTTCCACTCATACAGAGGCCACAATAGGCTAAAAGGAGAAAGACATTTGCTAAAATCCAATGTACATCAAAATATCCAGGCTTGACTCATCTCAGAGCAGTATATTGTATTCTTAGATGTGCTGTAGCCATGGCAACTGCAATTCAGTGACCTCGTTATTTCAACCTAATCCTGGTTTCGAATTATGGTTGCTCCTCCCTTTTGCCTGGCTCGCCTGATAACATAATCATTGCAAATTAGCATGGAAAAACCCAGCAGGATTTGTTCTCAGAGTGGCATAGGACTGGTCAAGCTGAAGAAAGTGTATCAAAACACTAGCGTTATCAAAGAAATAATGTACAAATGGTACAGCAATAAACTCAGCTGGAACACAGTTTGAATTCACAAGTCTGACAGCTCCTTTCTCTGCACACATCATTTGAACAAGATTTTAAGAGTCTAAATCTATTTTTATTTTTTTAAACTCAATTTTAAGCTGTCAATTTTCTACTTCAATAATTCCCTGCTTTTGTTACAGAATTAATTGGTTTCAGTGAAGGCATTTCCCTATAGAATGTCACATGCATGTCCTATGGGGTTTGTAAACTAACCTCAGCACAGTGCATTTTCCTCTAGTGCGCAACTGACTCAATACACCTAGGATATACCAGGGTCCCAAAGGGTCCTTTTAAAATGTCATTTAATGATATCTCCAAATTCAAATTAAATGATGCACTTTGGAACTTCTTATTTAAAAACTTATTTCTGTTCCTTTTGACAGGCATGTTGCAAAAGTCGATGATCATTTCACAAATCCTCTCCTTGCACCTTCTTCGATCAGGATTATTTATTAAATATAGTTATAGGACCTAAAATTAATTCTTATTATTGCCAACTAATTCAATTCCAGCAGTTAAGTATTTAGCAGGTAGCATAAATATACAAATAGAACACAATTCGATTGTGAACTGATACAAACAAAGCAGAGACTGACAGCATTAGCCTGTTTACATTAAGCATGCAACTATGCCCTGAAGGAACACATTCTGAATGTAATAATTTTTTTGCCTGGCAATAATGTTTTAAATAACAACAGTGGGTTACAAATATGACCTTTAATATGGAATAACAGAATATTGATCATACTCCAGTTCAATTCTCAGGGCAAGGTTGTTCTTTTTTTAAAAACCATAAGAGTAAAAACTGTGCACGAAAGAAAATACCACAGCATCTATTTTACTTAATGGCTTATACCTGTAGAAATGACTGTGCGAGTCTTTCAAAAGAAATACTGCAGCTTTGGGCCATCCCTTTCCATATACTCTCGTTTGCCCCTTGACTTTCTCCACTCCCAATCCCAATGAAATGCCAGGTGTATCTGTTTCTTTGCTGTCAAAACACAACTCTATGCCGTGGTATCTCAAATACAATGTCAATTACCGGAGCAAGCCAAACAACATCACCCTCTCAGGGCAACTAGGGATGGCATTAAATGAGGCCTTGACAGCACCATCCACGTACCGAGAACACATTTTTAAAAAGGGGGAAACGTTAGTAGTAGGAATACGTTACAGACCACCGCAAAATAAAATGGAAGGTGGATGTCCTGCTGTGCGAGTTTGTAAAAAGGTTAGTGCTAACACCTCAGTTGTAATCATGGGGGATGTTCATCTTCCTGGCACAGGTTGGGATTTACAGTGGGGACAATCTGTATGCATGACGGGGTTTATTGAAGTCCTTCAAGAATTTTTTCTTAAAATGGAGGCGAGGGAATCCACTGAGGGAAGGCAATATTGGATTTGCTAACTAACAGAATGGAATAATACATTTGATGTTTAATGATCATGGTAGGTTGAAATGAGGACAAAACAAAGAATAAAAACTATTCAGAAATTGGACTTCAGGAAAGCTGACTTTGAGGGATGTAATACTGTACAAAAGGAATAAAATGGGAATTACTAGTTAACGGAAACAATGGGGAGGAAAAATGGTAGTCTTAAGGAGATATGTTTTACTTTGCAGAAGCAATTTATCCCAGAAACAAATCAAGGACAAACAGGAGATTAAAATGGAGACGGATTAAAAGGGAGTCCCAGAAGCCAAAGAGAGAAAGAAAAGGAGCATAAAATACAAAAATGTATAAGGGAGGAGCAGGATAGGAAGCAAACAGGGGAAGCCCAAGAAACTGATGAGAAGTGCAAAGAGGGAGCATGAGCAGAATACAGTGGAATAAAAGGACAATAACAAAGCATTTTTTTTAAAGTACATCAGCAGCAAGAGATATGTACAGAGGGACAATGGACTGTTTACAAGTGACAGTAGAAAAGTGGTTTCTGAGGACAGGGAAGTGCCAGAATTGCCAAATCATTATTTGGTGACCGTTTTTACCACTGAAAAGTGGAGAAAGGTGTCTCAATTGAGGGGACGGTGTGACAGGGAGAGCTCAGACTGCTTATTAGAAAGGACAATATATTAGATAGGTTAAGAAAACTTAACATAAACAAGGCTTCTAGCTCTAACAATTTATATTCAAGGGTGCTGGTGAAGGTGGCTGAAGAGATTGCAAATCATCTTACCAATATCTTTCGAAGCTGTCTGGAATTGCTAATATTCAAATGGATTGAAAAGTAGAGAAACTTACTCAATCTTTGAAAATAGGGCAAGGGATGAACCCTCAAATTATGGTCTGTAAGCCTTGCCTCCACTTTGGGGAATGTGTTTGAGATTTTGATGAGGGATAGCATAAGGAATCATATGGAAGGACAGGGCTGATTAAAGAGAAGCAGCATCAGAAGGGGCAGGTCGTGTTTAACCAAGTGACTGAATTTCTCTGAGAAGATTATAGATTGCTGAATGTGGTGAAGCAGTATATGTCATCGACCTAGATTCCAGAAAAGCATTTGACACTGTTCCACAAACAGACTGATCCACATGGTGCATTCCCATGGCTCAGATGACAACTTGTTTGGCTGGACTGGTGTCTAGCTGGAAAGTAGACAGCAAAGAATGACGATGAATGGGAAATTCGTTACCAGTGGAGTTCCACAGGAGTCAGTGCTGGGGCCACTACTGTTTGTTATTTTGTTCAAGTTTGCAGATGACACCAAATTGGGTGCAGTGGCCAGTGATGCTAAGCAATGTGTGATAATCCAAAGGGATCTGGACAGGCTTGGTCAATGGGCAGAGAGGGGCAGATAGAGTTGAACAGAAGACTTTGCACAATATCATGACTTTACACAGATAAGTGTGAAGTCATGAGATTAAGTAAAGAAGTGAGAATGTGGAGTATATGTTAAATGGTAATGTGCTTCAGGTAACATAGCAGGAAAACAAACTGAAGGCTTTAGCGGATAGGTCATTAGAACCACCCTTCTCTCAAATATACTGAACTATACAAGATCTTCAAAATATATATCTGTAAGTACCATGTAAGTTGGAAGGTAGCGTGCATGCTGTGCTGTATTTTCATTTTTTTCCAGTTTATTCAAGAAATGAATTTTAAAAATGTACTTTTCAGAAATATTATCTAAATGATGATTGTAAGCATCCCTGCAAATTTTCAATTCTAAATTAGCAATGATATCAAGAGAGGTATCCTGTATCAATAAGTCATTCTCTCTCCGAGAAACAAAATAACCCTGGATCCCTGGGATATAAAAAGTAAAGTTTCCTGTTCCTTGATTTTGTTTTTCATCAATTGAACTGTAGCTTAGTGTAGGTCAGTATAAAGGGACGGTGCAGCCGTAAAACAAATGAGCTTTTATAAATAATTTCTGCACATATTTGGAAAAAAAATCACTTTATGTTGAACTAAAAGATTGAATGAACTTTTCAGTAATAGCTCTAAAAAAATCAGATTCAGTAAATAATTTAGACATATTTGTAAGATTCCTTTGTAAAGCACTAAATCAGACTGAATAAACATTTTAGTTTAAACTGACATTTCTGATGTTTATTTTACCCAGATGAAAATCTAATTACAATGCGCTTATCATCAAATTACCACAAAAAAAATCCAAACTTTAGGCATAATGGAGATAAGGATTTAGAATAAATTGTGAAGAATATTTAATGAGATCTGATATTAAACAAAAGAAAGATAAGAAACATCTATTATGGTTAACCAGAAAATTAGAAAAGGACAAGTACATCTAAATTGAGGACTGGATAGCACAGTGGATTAGAATGTTCACCCTGAAGACTTAAAATCCAAGTTTAAACATTGCTGAGTGAAAGTTACCTCCCTCTGACTGTTGAGTTTAGTTGTGTGTTTTTAAAAATATAGTAACAGATGATCTCGAGCAGCATTGTTTGTGATCCCAATATCAGGGGTGAGAAGTATCCGGACTGGAGGCTACCGGCCACGGTAGCGAGCAGTATGGACACAGAGATAGAATGGCCTTGGTTGGAGAGAAGCAGAAATTGAGCAGAAGTGCTGAAGGTGTGCCTGGGAGTATAGAAAGAGTGAGTGCAGGAGCACTCACAAAGAGGGCCTCAAGAAGTAGGGAGTTGAGCCAGAGCTGCAGCATCCAGAGTGGGCCAGAGAAGGAGAGAGAGGTGAAGAAACAAGCCCTCAGGAGAGAAGGGAACCTAGGATTCAGCAGAAGTGGGGATAGTGATTAAAATGCCCTATGGAGGATTAGCATAAGGGTAAACTGGGAACTATCACAGTGGCTGAAAAAGATGTTGACATTTTTTCCCAATGATTCAATTTTCCCATCAAATTTCCTGGATGTGATTGTTCTGCAATGTCACATGGTTAGCATGGACCAATCAGATCCCAACAGTGGTCCTTACAAGCTGCATGACATCATCAAACAATCAACAACGTCAGAGGTTTATGACACCTCTACAATCATACAACGATGGAGGGACAATTTCCAGATCGTGGGGTAGAGTTGGCCTTGATCGCTGCACTCTGCTCAAGTACAGCAGCCTTCCAATTCTACCAAGGTCACTTCAGTGACATAATTTCAATAAGTTTGCTGTGCACATCCCAGAGGCACTGGGAGTGTTCTAGCAGCTATTTTGTGTGGGGGGAGGGGGAATGAGAAGAGCAGCAACTTTCAACAGTTGCTGTCTCATTTCACCAGGAACCTGACTGCTGAGCCTGGAAAAACATCTGCATGAAGTGGCAGAACTGACCCCTTCCAAAAGAAAGCCTGGAAATGCTGCTGGTGGAAGTGCAAGAGAGCAAAGAGGTTATTTTTGGGGCTGAGGAGAAGCCTCCAAACAAAGCCAATGTGCAGAAGGGATGGCAGGAGGTAGGCATCAGGGTCAATGCTGGCTCCCATGGAAGAAAATGAAGAAGGAGTTCTTTGAACTGAGGAAGGGTGCCAAGTTATGGTTGATTAAAAGGCGCCCACTCAAAAGCAAAGGACGGCCTGTACTATGTATGCACCAAACAAACACTCAGCCTGCAGCACGGTGCCACATCAGCAGTGCAACCTCGAAACCATCCCACCCCACCCCACCCCCCACAACTACTACATTTTTAAAGATGCAGCTGTATCTTGGTGGCTGCCAAAGGCAAAGGCTTCATTTGCCTTACATAACTGTAGCATGTTTTATTTATCAAAACACGATGGCTCCTCAAACTACTTGCATGCTCTGTGTTTATCCTTTCACACCAGGTGGAATGCAGGCTGGTCATTGGAGTGCTTCTCATGTTGTATCCAAATACTGAAAGAGTGTGTTTCTTTTTAAAAGGAGATGGTTGCCCACAACCATCAAGAAAGAACTAGTGGTGGACCAGCTATTCGGTACTTATTCACACAGGTGAGGAACTCGCCCTCCAAATTATTGAGCTGGAGGCTGTAGAGGGAGTGGTAAAGGAGCAAGTCTTCTCTTCAAATTCAGCGAGTCACAGAGCAGGCCAATACAACAACAACTTGAATTGGCCTTGCGACCATGTGCATAGCCATTTGCCACATGACCCATATTCCTTTCTCTTTTTGTAGGGCGCTCCCAAGATGATGCAGCTGGCACCAGAGACAAGCAGGAAGCTGGCCCATCACATGAGCACCTGTCAAGCACTCAGCACAGATACATCCATTTCGGAGGAATCAGGTGGAGTCTGAAGGGAGCATCTGGTGAAGCACCAGCAACAGAGAGAAGGACCAAGTGGAGGTGGCAGCAGACAAGCAACATCAGCAAGGAAGGGCTAGAGCCATCTCACCAATCTACCAGCTCCTTGAAATAGTGCTGGCACTGTGGGCTGGTGCAAAATGAAGGCATCCTAGCTGCTGTTGCCGGGGTACCACGCATTCGTCTGCATTATTCTGCTCTTGTGGTCCAACACTACAAATACCTTAATAGACTGTGTGGCTTTAATGAGGTCCTGCACTTTTAAGGAAGTCTGACGTCAGGTAAAAGTACTGCATCCTCTCATGTTTTTTTTCTCCATGGGGAAAGTGGTAGAAGTGTTTCCCCTGATTTGACGCATAAGTTGATCAGGTTTTGACTAATGTGGGAAACGTCCCCAATGGTGGCTTGAAAGGATTCAATGGCATAAAATTTCAATGCCGTGGTGGCTTTCACAACAGTAGGCAGGGCTGTTCCTGTGGCAGGGCTGTTCCTGTGCAAGATCCTTTTTGCAGGTTAAAGTTCTGAAAGCGGCATAACACGGTCACGGTGAAATGCAGATGGAGCTGGCAAGTCTCCTCAGAGTTGGCCAGGTAGGTACGCCCGAGTCGGAGAACACAGTTCTTGGGTCAGTGAAGGCCAAGCAACTGAGGTGCAAGGACACCTACCGTTCTTCCCTTCTCCGGAACTCCTCTTCTCCTCTCCAAACGCAAGGCAGCCATTGGCAGGCCCAATGGAATGTCCATGCTGAGCAGAGCAGTTGGATTCAAGGTTGACAGCTGGAAGTTCGAGCAAAAAAAAACCCCATATTGCAAAAAATCAGCAACAAACAGCAGAAAGAAATTGCTGCGCAAACAATAATACAGAAAGAGTATAATAAGTTTTAAAAAAACAGCAAAAAGCAAGATCCCAAAAACTAGTAAGTCCCAGTTTTAAAAATGAAAGTTCTGCAGCAGACAGCATGAAAGCTCAAACATGAGCATAGCACACAGAGCCGACCAGCAAGGAAACATGGGGAATTCGCCATGAGACCTATTAAACATGTTTTTAAATCATTTTTTAGGGCTATAATGAGGTCTACACATGCTTGGAGCACCCCCTCAAAAAAACTTCACAAATTTTCTCCTGCCGAATCATGTGTCCAGCACGTCCTAAGCTCAGGCCCACCTACTAATTCCACAGTGCTCCTGCATTGCATGTGAGGATCTGCTCCACAAGGACAGCATTGGGAATTGGGCCTCACTATCTCTCTCTCTCTCTCTCTCACACAGACACACACATGCCAGTAAATCACCCACGGCACTGCTCAAAGCAGTCGGACGAAATGGTATGTCTTTAAGCTGTATTTGTTGAAATAGGATAAGAAAAGTTACAGCAACACCTCTGTAGCAAGAAATAACAACATGGGTTACAGCTACCCAACGATTTCAATCTACAGCATTACCAACTCATCGATTTTAATATAATTCCAGTCAATCTCTTGTGGCGTTGTACATGGGAAGTCAAAACCAAGACCTCAAAGGTAATAATCTCTGGATTACTACCTGAGCCATACCCAAATTGGCATCGGGTCAAACAGATCAGAGAGTTAAATGTGTGGCTCGAAGAGTGGTGTGGGAGACAGGGATTTCGATTCATGGGGCACTGGCACCAATACTGGGGAAAGAGGGAGCTGTTCCGTTGGGACGGGCTCTACTTAAACCGGGCTGGGACCAGTGTCCTGGTGAATCCAATAACTAGGACTGTAGATAGGGTTTTAAACTAAAAAGAGTGTGTGTGTGTGTGTGTGTGTGTGTGTGGGGGGGGGCGGCGTCAGGTGAGGGGAAATTTAGAAATCTGAAGAGAAAAATCAGCGCAGCGATTTGGGTAAAGACAAACAGGGTGTGACAGGAAGGGACAGAGAGTTTAATGGTAATAGTGCATCAGTGAATAAGGTCAAAGCAGGGAAAAATGATAAAAAGTTAAAATTAAAGGCTCTTTATCTGAATGCACGAAGCACACGTAACAAGACAGGCGAATTAGTGGCACAAATAGAGATAAATGGGTTTGATCTAACAGCCATTACTGAGACGTGGTTGCAAGGTGACCAAGGTTGGGAATTAAATATTCCGGCGTACTTGACGTTTCAAAAAGACAGGCAGAATGGAAAAAGAGCTGGGGTAGCCCTGATAATGAAGGATGACACAAGGACAGTAGTGAGAAAGGATCTTGGCTCGGAAGATCAGGAAGTAGAACAGTATGGGTGGAAATAAGAAATAACAAGGGGCAGAAAACATTGGTGGGAGTAGTTTATAGGCCCCCTAACAGTAGTTATACCATTGGACAGAGTATTAATCACGAAATAATAGGAGCTTGTAACAAAGGTAATGCAGCCATCATGGGGGACTTTAATCTTCACATAGACTGGACAAATCAAATTGGCAAAGGTAGTCTGGAGACAAATTCATGGAACGCATTCAAGACAGTTTCCTAGAACATTACGTCATGGAACCAACCAGGGAACAGGTTAATTTAGATCTTGTATTGTGTAATGAGAAAGGGTTAATTAGTAATCTCATAGTAAAGGATCCTCTGAGGAAGAGTGATCATAATATGATCGAATTTCACATTGAGTTTGAGAGTGACATACTTGAGTCCGAAACTAGAGTCTTAAACTTAAATAAAGCCAATTACATAGGTATGAGGGGCAAGTTGGCTAAGGTAGATTGGGAAATTAGATTAAAAGGTATGATGGTAGATAAGCAATGGCAAACATTTGAAGAAATATTTCAATATTCTCAATGAATATACATTCCATTGAGAAATAAACTCCATGGGAAAAGTGATCCATCCATGGCTAACTAAAGAAGTTAAGGATAGTATTAGATTAAAAGAAAAGGCCTATAATGTTGCGAAGACTACTAAGCCTGAGGATTGGGAGAGTTTTAGAAATCAGCAAAGGACAACCAAAAAATTGATAAAAAAGGGAGAAAATAGAATATGAAAGTAAACTAGCAAGAAATATAAAAACAGATTGTAAGAGCTTCTACAAGTATGTAAAAAGGAAGAGAGTAGCAAAAGTAAATGTTGGTTCCGTAGAGGCTGAGACAGGAGAAATTATAATGGGGAAAAAGAAAGTGGCACAGACGTTAAACAAATATTTTGAAACTGTCCTTACAGTAGAAGACACAAAAAACATACCAGAAATAGTGGGGAACTAAGAGGCTATTGAGGGTGAGGAACTTAAAGTAATTAATATCAGTAGAGAAAAAGTACTGGAGAAACTAATGAGACTAAAAGCTGATAAATCCCCCGGACTTAATGGCCTGACGGCTGCAGAGATAGTGGAGGCATTGGTTGTGATCTTCCAGAATTCCCATGATTCTCGAACGGTCCCAGTGGATTGGAAGGTATCAGATGTAACACCGCTATTCAAGAAAGGAGGAAGAGAGAAATCAGGGAACTGCAGGCCAGTTAGCCTGACATCAGTCATCGGGAAAATGCTGGAATCCATTATTAAGGAAATGGTAACAGGGCACTTAGAACATCATAATATGATTAGGCAGAGTCAACATGGTTTTATGAAAGGGAAATCGTGTTTGCAAAATTATTAGAGTTTTTTTGAGGATGTAACGAACAGGGTAGATAAAAGGAAACCAATGGATGGCGTATATTTGGATTTTCAAAAGGCATTCGATAAGGTGCCACATAAAAGGTTGTTATGCAAGATAAGGGCTCATGGGGTTGGGGGTAATCTATTAGCATGGATAGAGGATTGGTTACCGGACAGAAAACAGAGAGTAGGGACCAATGGGCCATTTTCAGGTTGGCAGGCTGTAACTAGTGGGGTGCCTCAAGGATCAGTGCTTGGGCCTCAGCTATTTACAATCTATATTAATAACTTAGATGAAGGGACCGAGTTTAATGTATCCAAGTTTGCTGATGATACAAAGCTACGTGGGAAACTAAGCTGTGAAGAGGACACAAAGAGTCTACAAAGAGATATAGACACGTTAAGTGAATGGGCAAGAAGGTGCAGATGGAGTATAATGTGGGGAAAGGTGAGGTTATTCACTTTGGTAGGAAAAAAGGAAAAACAGAATATTTTTTAAATGGTGAGGAACTATTAAATGTTGGTGTTCAGAGAGATTTGGATGTCCTCGTACAAGAAACACAGAAAGTTAACATGCAGGTACAGCAAGCAATTAGGAAGGCAAATGGCATGTTGGTCTTTATTGCAAGGGGGTTGGAGTACAAAAGCAAGGAAGTCTTACTCCAATTGTGCAGGGCTTTGGTGAGACCTCACCTGGAGTCCTGTGTACAGTTTTGGTCTCTATCTAAGGAAGGATATACTTGCCGTGGAGGCGGTACAACAAAGGTTCACTAGATTGATTTCTAGGATGAGAGGCTTGTCCTATGAGGAGGGGTTGAGCAGAATGGGCATATACTCTCTGGAGTTTAGAAGAATGAGAGGTGATCTCATTGAAATATATAAGATTCTGAGAGGGCTTGACAGAGTAGATGCTGAGAGATTGTTTCCCATGGCTGGAGAGTCTAGAACTAGGGGACATAGTCTCAGGATACAGGGGTTGGCCATTTAAGACTAAGATGAGGAGAAATTTCTTGACTCAGAGGGTTGTTAATCTTTAGAATTCTCTACCCCAGAGGGCCGTGGATGCTGAGTCATTGAGTACATTGAAGGCTGAGATCGATAGATTTCTGGACTCTAAGGGGAATCAAGCGATATGGGGATTGGGCAGGAAAGTGGCGTTGAGGTCGACGATCAGCCATAAACATACTGAATGGTGGAGCAGGCTCGAGGGGCCGTGTGGCCTACTCCTGCTCCTATTTCTTATGTTCTTAAGTGCAGTCTTCAAGTGAAGCGGCGTAAGATTAGGGTTCCCAACCCTACCAGAATGACCAGGATTTTCCTGGAATCGGGAGTTGTTCCCCCGAGCGCTGTCTCCAGCAGCCCAGGAGGTTCAGCAATTTACATTTCCCACCTCAGTGCCCCCTCGCTCCGTGACTCCACCAGCTGCTGCTAGAAAAGCCTCCAGCTCGGTGACGTCACCCGCAAAGCCACGACCACATGGTTGGGAGAGGGCTGGAGGCTGGAATCGGGAGGGCTTGGGAATCGCCTGTGTCGGCATTCGGGGCGGGGGGGGGGGGGGGGGGGAGGGGTGGATGGCTCTGAAATCGGGGGGGGGGGGGGTGGGCTCGAGAGTGGAGTGGAAGAGCGGGAGATTGGGGATGAGGAATTAGGGGATGGGAAGTCAGAGGCGTGAAGGGGACTAGGAGTCAGGGACTGGGGCTCAGGCAGTGGGGGAGGGAATGGGTTGGGAGTGGGCATGGGGACCAGCATTTCCTGCAGCACCAGGAGCAGCAGCAACGGGGTGAGTGGGAGTGGCACTGAGAGAGGAGCAGCCAGGAAAGGGGTGAGTGAATTCTGGGGATCTTACTGTGGGTAAATAGTGAAAGATTATTTCCACTGGTGGGCGAATGGGGAACTAGGGAACGGAAACCAAAGATTCCCACTGGAAGAAACAAAGGGGAAGGGAGGAGGAAAATTCTTCAACTGATTAGACCGTGGGATACTTCACCACATTGAGATGGAGGCTAAAACTTTATTTCAAAAGGAATGGGGTAAATATTTGTAAAGAAGGAATATAAAAAGATTTTTGTGAGGGAATGGGGTTACAGGAGAGAGTATCAGCATCGGGGGCCAAATGGCCTCCTCCTCCTCCTGTAATTTCTATAATTCTATTAAAACTGTCCTTTCTTGTGTCCGAGCTCATGGAGTGATTTAGAAATGTTGGTGCTGAGCTGAGTTTAGGATGGTGTCCCCTGTGAGAATTGCCCCAAACGCTTAGCCCACTCCCCTTTGTGTGATCTCTTGGTTTGGTTCAGGTCGGTTTGTGCTGCCCGGTTGTGACGTGTGAAGTCCAAGTATAGATCAGCTCTGATTGAGGTTCCCAGTTCAGAGTTGTCATCTTCATACCGAACTGGAGTCCAAACCAGAGTCCAGGGAGATAGGGAGAGATCGGGCCAGTTAAAAGTGGCATTAACTGGGGAGTCTATCTGCACCTTGTACTGTGCAGGAGGATTCTGGCTATGGTTTCAGGGTGAATATCAGCGGGTTATAGGATTACTACTAGTTACAAGTAGGATATCAGGGCAATACACCTATTACTACCAGTTACATATAGACTATCAGTGTTGCCACTTTACTATTAATTATCAGTGCAATTCCAGTAAGTTACCATTAGTTACTGGTGGAATCAAAGTTCCTCCTACCTCTGGTTTCCCCTCTGCGAATCGCTCCCCCACTTTTAGATTCCCCTCTTCCCCCGCCCTCTGTTTCCCCTCTTCCCCCGCCCTCGGTTTCCCCTCTTCCCCCGCCCTCGGTTTCCCCTCTGCGCCTGCTCACGATGGCCCCCTGGTTCTTGGAACTTGTCGTCCATCAGCTCCTTTATAAGGTAAATAAAATAACATTTGTAGAAGTCATGTGGTCAGAATGTCACGTGATCAAACCTCCAGGAATGCCTCCAACCAGAGTTATCAACTCTGGTTTAGACAGTGGGGGATAACTAGAGCAGGGAATGCAGCCATAATTTTGAAGTCATATATTCTGTCCTTATTTTATTAAAATACTTTGATTTAATATTATTGCTAATTTATTATAGTTATGTAGCAAAATGTATGGCAATTTAGGCAGCAGAGCAGTTGAGTTGGTTAGAGCATAGGAATTTCTTTACAGTCCAGGCCGAGGAGCTGAGAGACTCAAGACTGAGATGCTGCAACACCATCTCTGGCAGGCAGGTGTAATTACAGCTTGTTTGCTCCTGGGTCGCTTGAATTCAGTGATCAAACCAAACTACTGCTTGCTTGTAATTGAAAATAGCCAGGTATCATTGAAAGAAGAGGTAATGGATATTATATTCTCTCCTTCTAAATGCTTGCTGACTTGGTCCTCTCATGCCATTTATCTGTCCACTGTTCATTCTGCCTACATCTATCTGCAGTGGCTTGGTCACCCCTTGTTTTTCCAGATGGAATTATCCACTGTCGAGAAGCTGATGTCATCAACAAAATAACACTACTTCTGCTGACATTTATTACACGACTGATAAAATGCTAGGAGCAAAGTGGGGCCACGTACACTTCACTGAGGGATCCTCACAATGGGACGATAAGCCAATGGTTGTACTGTTTCAAGAATCAATAGCTCAGAGCCTCAAAAGAGTCCATCTTTTAATGAGATACAGTAGCCATATCCTTTTGAAGGTTTTGAAAAAGTCAACAGGCACTACACTGACAATTAAAATAGAAGAGCATGAATAGCAGTCAGCTGGTCAGCTAGTGCAGCTTCAATACAGGTCCTAGTCGGCACCAATCCCAAGCACCAAGCAGCTGTTAATTCAATGCTTTGCCTCAGACTTCATGCATCAATATGCAGGATGCAGGGTATGCAGGATATCTTCCCCCACTTGGCTGATGTGAAGTCAATTCCTCCAGGACTTATTTCCACAACTAATGCAGCACTACTGGAGTTCCCAGTTTGAGACTCTCAACTGGCCCATCACACATCTGTCCCACATCTCACTTCACCCACCTCCTGCTACATTACAGAAATCACAAAGTTTTTCTGCCACATGGCACAGTCATTCCCCAACCAATTTAAATGATTTTGCTTTCTGCCATGGCCACATCGACTACATACTGCCTGGCATCACACGTCCCTACTGCTTACTCCCTCAATGTCAATATTTCTTCACTCGAAAAATATACACACAAAAAAGGCAAGAACATTTCAAGATACTGTTCAGTCCTGACAAGTTCTCTTTTCTGAAAGTCAAAGACTAATATGTTTTGAGAGATGCTTTTCCGTCATTCTCTTTTATTTAGTTTTCTCCCTTTCTTTCTGGTTCCCCACATGATTCCATTGCCAGAAGGATAAACGGACAACCTGCTGCAATGCCAGTCATAAGCCAACCACAAGGAGGTCTGTGAGCAGTCCTAAGTGAATCAGCATCACATTTCCCTCCTGCTTTCCATGTGGAAAAGTGGCCGGCAACCATTTGGCAAATACCCAGATATTGCAACTTAGATCAGCCAGTCTCTCAGGCAAGCTTTACAAATGCACACTCCCAATGTGAAACTTCATCCCCCAGGAGTACATGTAAGGAAATCGTAGGCAGGCTCCCCACGATTTTCTAACCTTTATGCATTTGTTAAAAAATACCTTACTGTCTCAGGAATCATGGGTGCAAAACTATCGCCGATCGCCGCATGCAAAGAACACTGAAGCACAGTGTTACACCACCACAAAAGTGATTTTTTTTTAAAAAAGCAATAAAGCAACACCGTGTCACCAAATGTCACTAAAATACAAAGTTGTGGTTGCAAATAAAAAAAACTCAATTCTGAAGTGAAAACAAAATGATAAACTTTTCCTATTATTGAGCAACAGTAAAATTCTACACGAGAGAAAAAGAATGGAGATGGGAATATCACATGGTTCTCATGAGACTTCAGTAAGCAAATCTCTTAAAAGGGGCGTTGTCCCATGATTTTTGCCTGATGTATGATGGGGATAAATGAACGAACAGGGGTTAATATTTTCAGGCAATCTAAGACAGGTTATTGGGTTCATCGACTTGTGGGAAGAAAGTTAAGTTCAGTTGTTAATGCTCATTTTTCAGGAAGGCTTCCCTCGCCTGTTTAAATAAGATTATGTATGCTTGTATTATTATAATAAATCAACTAAAATTTATTCAAAAAAGCAAACAAATTAATTTTCCTTCCTTTTTCAAGAGTACAAATCCCCCATTTTATCCACAGGAACATGCATTTCCTACAGCCATGAAGGGTGAACAATCTGATCTCAGACCCCTGGCTACTAGGAGACATACAAGAGCAGTCTTCAACTATCTCTTCCCGCTTGACACCTCCACACAGCAACAGCGATTAGCGACCCAGTGGTACTGGAAATCAAACCTGTGCCTACACTGCTCCCTGATAAAATGGGCAGCAACACTAATTAAAATGGCGCGCAGGTGGAAAAAGGCCCTTGAGTGAAGTATTGGAGGCCTAACTACACTTGTGAAACCATTTCCACTACAAGTCAGCATTTTCAGGAGAAAAGAGGAAAACTGCAAAGTAGTTTTTGAAAAGTGAAGAGAGAAAGTATTACTATCAATATAACAAGTTGATTTTATAGTGATACACATAAAAAATTAAAAATGTTAAAATAATTTTTTTAAAATTAGTGTATTTAGAACACATACTGTGAAGCCAGAAGTCCTCACTCAATAAATGCGCTTCATTCAGGGGTTGCTGTCTTGCAATCAGGAGCAGAAATCCTGGATGATTTCCCCCCGCCACCACCACCGTCCCGTCCCCTGCATAATGCAGGAATATTAAAGGTAATTGCTGCTCCCCAAGCAAGATCAGCTAATTCAGCACAGATCACATATTCAAACTGGAGCCTTTCTGGTCAGTGTGGGTCAGCTACTCACTGCAAAAACTTGCCAAGTCATCAGGGAAGTCATTGGCATCTCATGCTTTTTTAAAATAAATTATTTTATAATATATACAGTCCTGCACGTGCACACAAGTCCTGTGTCACTATTTTGCAATGCCAGTGCTGTGTCTTCTCATGTCTGACAAACCTGATTGAATTTTTTGAAGAGGTGACTAAAGTAGTGGACAGGGGAATGTCAATGGATGTTATTTATATGGACCTTCAGAAGACATTTGATAAGGTCCCACATAAGAGACTGTGAGCTAAGACAAAAGCCCATGGAATCGAGGGAAAAGTACGGACTTGGTTAGGAAATTGGCTGAGCGAAAGGCGACAGAGAGTAGGGATAATGGGTAGGTACTCACATTGGCAGGATGTGACTGGTGGAGTCCCGCAGGGATCTGTCTTGGGGCCTCAATTATTCACAATATTTATTAACGACTTAGATGAAGGCATAGAAAGTCTCATATCTAAGTTTGCCGATGACACAAAGATTGGTGGCATTGTAAGCAGTGTAGATGAAAACATAAAATTACAAAGCGATATTGATAGATTAGGTGAATGGGCAAAACTGTGGCAAATGGAATTCAATGCAGACAAATGTGAGGTCGTCCACTTTGGATCAAAAAAGGATAGAACAGGGTACTTTCTAAATGGTAAAAAGTTAAAAACTGTGGATGTCCGAAGGGACTTAGGGGTACAGGTACATAGATCACTGAAGTGTCATGAACAGGTGCAGAAAATAATCAAGAAGGCTAATGGAATGCTGGCCTTTATATCTAGAGGACTGGAGTACAAGGGGGCAGAAGTTATGCTGCAGCTATACAAAACCCTGGTTAGACGGCACCTGGAGTACTGTGAGCAGTTCTGGGCACTGCACCTTCAGAAGGACATATTGGCCTTGGAGGGAGTGCAGCGTAGGTTTACTCGAATGATACCCAGACTTCAAGGGTTAAGTTACGAGGAGAGATTACACAAATTGGGGTTGTATTCTCTAGAGTTTCGAAGGTTAAGGGGTGATCTGATCGAAGTTTATAAGATATTAAGGGGAACGGATAGGGTGGATAGAGAGAAACTATTTCCGCTGGTTGGGGATTTTAGGAGTAGGGGGCACAGTCTAAAAATTAGCCAGACCTTTCAGGAGCGAGATTAGAAAACATTTCTACACACAAAGGGTGGTAGAAGTTTGGAACTCTCTCCTGCAAATGGCAATTGTTACTAGCTCAATTGCTAAATTTAAATCTGAGATAGATAGCTTTTTGGCAACCAAAGGTATTAAGGGATATGGGCCAAAGGCAGGTATATGGAGTTAGATCACAGATCAGCCATGATCTTATCAAATGGCGGAGCAGGCACGAGGGGCTGAATGGCCTACTCCTGTTCCTATGTCTGTCACGCCTGCTTATAACAATGAATACACTGCCCATTCTTACCATAACTTATCTTTCAGTCCTTCCATGCTAGATGGTGCCGCTACTCTTGTAAGTTTCGTCTCCCAGGAATACAATTCGTTAGCCTGTTTACTCACCATCAAAAATGGAAGGTATTTTTTCGTACTTTTACACTACTAATCATCTAATTTCATTTTTCCTCCGAGCTTCTTCTCTTGTTTAAGTGATGACACAAAAATAAGAAAGATAAACTTTAAAAATAAATGATCTATAACTGCTGGCAAACATCTTCTTTGTAACCGGATTCAGTTTATATAGCTCAAGAAAGTAACAAAAAAAATTCAATTTTATCAGCCCTTTGTGGGATATATTTACTTTTTGGCTCTTGGACATTTTCTATGCCCTTCCATTGAAAATAAATAACTTCCATAGCATTCAGTGCAAAATAACCAAATGATGTGCACTGGCTGCATTCACTGTTGCCCGATCTCAAAAAACAAATTATAATCTGCACTCTCTCACTAACTTTATTTTTTTTTAACACTAGCAATTTGGGAAACAGAGAAGTAGAATTGATTGGAGCATAGGAGTTTCTCTACAGTACAGGCTGAGGAACTGGAAAATCCTACAGTGCTACCACTGGCAGGAAGGGGTAATTATAGCGTGATAAGTTTACTGGGGCAATTTCTATTATAAATGTGGACATAGGAATTTAAACTGGGGAAAGTTGACAGGAAGTGTGCAGAGACCCAAGTTTTTAATATATTAAAGATAATGGGGTAGAAATTGGTATGCGTTGCGCCCATTTTTCACTGACAAATTTAGCAGTGGGACAGCCCGCAGATGTTAATTAGGGGCTTTACGCCTGTTTAATGGCCTCACTGGGAAATTTGTTTCTGATGAGCGGAGCAGGTGCCAGGCAGCCCTGCTCAGGATTCTTCAGCAGCTGCCAAGTAAAGGAAAGTTTAAAAAAATGTCTTTATAAAGCCTCCCTGTGGAGCCAGGAGGAGCAAGAGTGCTTCTCCGACTCCAAAATCATTGCGATCACTCCCAACACCCACCTGCCGCTCCGTGCCCCTCTGCACATGCCCAGCCCCACACCATTGTCCACTCCAACCTCCCTCCAGGGACTTGCCTTTGGGCTGGTGAGGCAAGCGGTCTGTCGTTCGTTGTCTTCACAGGCAGCTTGCACCCAATTTCGGGCTGGCCTCGGGCCTCTTAGTTGGGACGTGCACTAATTCAGTTGCCATAAATTACTGACCTTGATGTTATGCCCTAATTGGTATAATCATTCCTATTGTGAAGAAATTAACATACGTACAGGGAAAGTGCTACAGGAGTTAAGCGTAACTCTTATAGGGAAGTGTGTGCTCGCAAGACTTATTTTTTTTTACACACATACATACACACAAAGCTACGCACTTCAATATTCTCTATGTAAGATTTCTGGTAAAACATGATCTTTGCGACTTTCGTAAGGCTCCTACAAAGTATCTATATATTTAGATAATCTTTACTTCTTTAGTTTTTGCAAAGGTACTTTAGTGTGGCACAGCATAACACTATGTAAAGAACCATACTGAGTGTGTCATACATCCTTGCTATTGATTGTTGTAGAGGCAACAGGATGTGCAAAAAGGGACAGAGATTCTGGTCTCTAATCTTGTCACTCTTCATTCCCTGTATTTTTTTGATAGACTAACAATTTAATAAATACAAATACAGGCTACAATTTTGGTGGTAAAAGGTAACCCTTTCCTCTTCAGTTTAGAGTGATCCCAAGAAAGCAATAATTTCCCCAGCCTTTGACATCAATAGTACTTGCTTTGTCATTTCTGTAACCATCTACAGAGCTCAACGGAAGTAAATATTGGCCTAGAAATTGTTTAGAAAAGAACAGTGAGCTCAACAGCGCTCACCGTTGTTAGTGGCGAAATTGAAGAGCAAGTTCCGGCGTTTGCACGTGCTCAGTGAAACGTGGAAATCCGGAAATTGCTCTTCCTGGTTCGCCAGCAATATGACAGCTTCGAATTAAAGGGATATCGCTGGTTGGAATCAGTGGAAACAACGGACCAGTGCCAAATTGCTTATCGGCCCAGCTGAAAAGTAACAAATATCGTCACAAAACAGGTCTAGACTAAATTAAACAACTAAAAATTAACTTTTAAAAATGTGGAGTCTCATTATTCCTTATTTTAATAGTTTTTGGTCATTAAAAAAAAATGTAACTAAAAAAAAACTTTTTCCTTCTGTCTCTTATTCAATTATTTCTTACCCTTGCTTTTTTTTGCTGTCTATAACTGTTTCTACAAATGATTTTAGTGTTGTACCTTTCACTTCCAGAATTTTATGTTCTAGCCTGCAGAAACTGTTTGCAGCGTGTCAAAAATGCTGCAATCTGATTGGTCGAGGGGAGAGAGTGACCCGCTCACTTCTCCCATAGGTCCTCGCTCCACTGGAGCTAACGCTAAGCTCTTCTCCGCTTCCTATTCAAAGAAGTGCCTACGATAAGTTAGCTGGTTAGTATAAATCTATGGAGCGGCGAGCACTGTTGGTTCGCCGCTCTGTGCAATTTCTGGGCCATTACGTAACACAAAGGTAAGACGATAACAGTGTTTTTCTATTGTAAACAATTTTACAAC
This sequence comes from Heptranchias perlo, assembly GCF_035084215.1. Classification (NCBI taxonomy): domain Eukaryota; kingdom Metazoa; phylum Chordata; class Chondrichthyes; order Hexanchiformes; family Hexanchidae; genus Heptranchias; species Heptranchias perlo. The sequence goes on along the minus strand of NC_090325.1, from coordinate 107,922,338 downwards.
ACCAAGTTATAGTCCAGCAATTTTATTTTAAATTCACAAGCTTTCGGAGGCTACCTCCTTCCTCAGGTGAACGATGTGGAAATGAAGTCCTCGAAATGAAGTCGCATTTATAATTCACAGAACAATGTTGGTGATAACAGACAGTTTTTTCAACTGCCCGTTGCCAAGGCAATCAGTGTGCAGACAGACAGGTGTTACTTGCCAGGTCTCAGAATATACAAATCACCAAAAAAAACAACAAACAAAAAAAAACAGAGATAGAGAGGTAGAAACATAGAAAAGACAGCAACTGACCCGTTATATTAAAAACAGATAACATTTGTTCGCTGGTGGGGTAACGTGTAGCGTGACATGAACCCAAGATCCCGGTTGAGGCCGTCCTCATGGGTGCGGAACTTGGCTATCAATTTCTGCTCGACGATTTTGCGTTGTCGTGTGTCTCGAAGGCCGCCTTGGAGTACGCTTACCCGAAGGTCGGTGGCTGAATGTCCTTGACTGCTGAAGTGTTCCCCGACTGGGAGGGAACCCTCCTGTTTGGCGATTGTTGCGCGGTGTCCGTTCATCCGTTGTCGCAGTGTCTGCATGGTCTCGCCAATGTACCATGCTCCGGGGCATCCTTTCCTGCAACGTATGAGGTAGACAACGTTGGCCGAGTCACAGGAGTATGAACCATGCACCTGGTGGGTGGTGTCCTCTCGTGTGATGGTGGTATCTGTGTCGATGATCTGGCATGTCTTGCAGAGGTTACCGCGGCAGGGTTGTGTGGTGTCGTGGACGCTGTTCTCTTGAAAGCTGGGTAATTTGCTGCGAACGATGGTCTGTTTGAGGTTGGGTGGCTGTTTAAAGGCGAGTAGTGGAGGTGTGGGGATGGCCATAGCGAGGTGTTCGTCGTCATTGATGACATGTTGAAGGCTGCGGAGAACATGGCGTAGTTTCTCCGCTCCGGGGAAGTACTGGACGACAAAGGGTACTCTGTTGGTTGCGTCCCGTGTTAGTCTCCTGAGGAGGTCTATGCGATTTTTTGCTGTGGCCCGTCGGAACTGTCGATCGATGAGTCGAGCGTCATATCCCGTTCTTACTAGGGCGTCTTTCAGCGTCTGTAGGTGTCCATCGCGTTCCTCCTCGTCTGAGCAGACCCTGTGTATTCGCAGGGCCTGTCCATAGGGGATGGCCTCTTTGACGTGGTTAGGGTGGAAGCTGGAAAAGTGGAGCATCGTGAGGTTGTCCGTGGGCTTGCGGTAGAGTGAGGTGCTGAGGTGCCCGTCTTTGATGGAGATTCGTGTGTCCAAGAAAGAAACTGATTCTGAGGAGTAGTCCATGGTGAGCTTGATGGTGGGATGGAACTTGTTGATGTTATCGTGTAGTCTCTTCAGTGATTCCTCGCCGTGGGTCCATAGAAAGAAAATGTCGTCGATGTATCTGGTGTATAGTGTTGGTTGGAGGTCTTGTGCAGTGAAGAAGTCCTGCTCGAACTTGTGCATGAAAATGTTGGCGTATTGGGGTGCGAATTTGGTCCCCATGGCTGTTCCGTGTGTTTGGGTAAAGAACTGGTTATCGAAGGTGAAGACATTGTGATCCAGGATGAAGCGGATGAGTTGTAGGATGGCGTCCGGAGATTGGCTGTTGTTGGTGTTGAGTATTGATGCTGTCGCAGCGATGCCGTCATCGTGGGGGATACTGGTGTAGAGTGCCGAGACGTCCATCGTGGTGAGAAGTGTTCCTGGTTCAACTGGTCCGTGGGTACTGAGTTTTTGTAGGAAGTCTGTAGTGTCGCGACAGAAGCTGGGGGTTCCCTGTACGATGGGTTTCAGGATGCCCTCGATGTATCCAGAGAGGTTCTCACACAGGGTTCCGTTGCCTGATACGATAGGACGTCCAGGTGTGTTGGCTTTGTGTATCTTTGGGAGGCAGTAGAAGTCTCCCACGCGGGGATTACGTGGGATGAGAGTGCGTAGGATGCTTTGAAGGTCTGGATCGAAGGTCTTGATCAGTTTGTTGAGCTGGTGGGTGTGTTCTTTGGTCGGGTCTGCGGGTAACCGTCTGTAGTGTTCCTGGTTGTCCAGTTGTCGGTATGCTTCTTTGCAATAGTCCGTTCTGTTCTGTATGACTATGGCTCCTCCTTTGTCCGCTGGTTTGATGACGATGTTGCGGTTGGTCTTGAGAGCATTGATGGCGTTGCGTTGTGCTCGGGTGACATTCTGGACTGTCTTCTGAGTGCGGCTGATGAATCTGGCATTGACGCATTTCCTGACAGTGTTTTTCTAAGCATTGAGAACCAAGCTCTCTGCCATACTCCTGACTTCGGCGCTGTGTGGAAATTGTTCCAGGACACTATGATCCACTTCAAGTCTTCCTCTACTTCATAATGGGTTTCAGAGGAATCCAGTACAAAGCTGAAGGTTTGAACCAGCAGATTAAATAATCGTGGAACAGTTTTCACACATCACTGAAGCAAGGACTAATATTGCAATCCTATTATAATTATACACATTTCAGTCAAGGTCTCCACCGTTAAACTATTGCCCTAGGCATTATAGAAGAGACCAGAAATGTCACAAAACAGCCAAAGCTGTTCTTCTACTTTAGGCGAACCACAGTGATAATCTACATGTTCAGCAATCATTGCCATGTGTTTTGAGGATAGATAATATGAATAATTTAACATATTTTAACTTATAGCAATTAATTTCTCAAAAATATGAACGACCCAAATGGTGATAACTGGCTTGACTCTTAGCCGATTGAATTTTTGACAAAAAATATCGGTGAATGTGGAACAACAGCGCTAAAAAAAACAAGCTGGCAGACATTGTCTGGATCACCACCTCCACCCAGTGGCTCATGACTGTATATACATCTCAGAAAAAAAGGAATCAATCAATCACATAAAAGGGGATGCCCTTCAGTTTGGAATACAGATTAACACATACACATTTGGGAACACACAATGTTACATTGTGGACTACTGCCAAGATCCAATTTTTTTTTAAATATAAAAAAAATGTTATCAGCACAACATTGATTGTTTTTGTTCTGAATCTGCTACACATATCCATTATTTTGTTTAAAAAAATTCTAATTTCTGGACTCATTGGCCCAAAATTCCCAGGGCCAGAGGTGACCAATCTCACAGCGATGACGAGGGTGAAATCTAAGCCAGCTCTGCTGGGATTCTGCCCCACTTGGACTGGACCTTGAAATTCTGGTCGGGGTACAAGGATCTTCACCCATCACTCGTACTTCAAGGGACTGTGTCCGGGGAAGTTCTTCCTATTATACCCTTGAAAGGCCGCAGTTGAACTCACACCCGGTAAAGGGAATGATTACCTTCTCTAGTCAGAATGGCCAGTTGGGCCTCCACTTGCTTGGATGAGTGCAGCTCCAACAACACTCAAGAAGCTCGACACCATCCAGGACAAAGCAGCCCGCTTGATTGGCACCCCATCCACCACCCTAAACATTCACCCCCTTCACCACCGGCGCACTGTGGCTGCAGTGTGTACCATCCACAGGATGCACTGCAGCAACTCGCCAAGGCTTCTTCGACAGCACCTCCCAAACCCGCGACCTCTACCACCTAGAAGGACAAGAGCAGCAGGCACATGGGAACAACACCGCCTGCACGTTCCCCTCCAAGTCACGCACCATCCCAACTTGGAAATATATCGCCGTTCCTTCATCGTCGCTGGGTCAAAATCCTGGAACTCCCTTCCTAACAGCACTGTGGGAGAACCGTCACCACACGGACTGCAGCGGTTCAAGAAGGCGGCTCACCACCACCTTCTCAAGGGCAATTAGGGATGGGCGACGCCCACATCCCATGAACGAATAAAAAAAAAAGGTGGACTTAAAAGATCGGATTGGATCAGGCTGAGGCAGCCGCGGCTGAGGCACCCTTGCTGATGCAGGTGCCCCAACTTGGCTATGTAGCCTTGGGCGAGGGGATCGAGTGAGGGGAGGGGGTGAGCGAGAGGGGTTCCACTCTGCCACACTTATGGCAGTTGTATGGGGCCCCATGAATTTCCAGGCCTTTAATTTTGTACTCGTCCTCTAATTTGCTGATCACAGTTCAACTTAAATAACCAATCACATCCATATTATCTATATTCCTTATTATTTTCAAGAACTGAATCATTCCCCCCCGCCCTCCTCCCAATCTTCTTTTCTCACACAGGCTCAATTCTGTGAGTTTCTCTTCATAACTTAGCCCCAAGTTGCAGTATCATCCTAGTCCATATCCAATACATAAAAGTGTCCAGAATTACACGCAATATCCTAAGTGTGATCATACTAATGAGTTATGATGTGGAGATGCCGGTGATGGACTGGGGTGGACAAATGTAAGGAGTCGCACAACACCTGGTTATAGTCCAACAGTTTTATTTGAAATCACAAGCTTTCGGAGCTTTGCTCCTTCGTCAGGTGAAGCGAAGTGATGAGTATAGGCACAGCATATATAGTCAGAGAACAATGCCTGATGATTACAGATAATCTTTCTAACAGCCCTTTATCACACCTCGGCAGAGAGATAATCACATCAGTATTCTTGGATGTAATGTTTCCCTGACTAACCTGTTTTAACACCATTCATTCCTTTGATTGCTGTGATTATCTCTCTGCCGAGGTGTGATAAAGGGCAGTTAGAAAGATTATCTGTAATCACCGGACATTGTTCCCTGACTATATATGCTGTGCCTATATGCATCTCTTCACTTCACCTGACGAAAGAGCAAAGCTCTGAAAGCTTGTGATTTCAAATTAAGCTGTTGGACTATAACCTGGTGTTGTGCGACTCCTTACTAATGAGTTATGCAGGAATAAAAGAAAAAAATTATGATCTGTTGTACTCAAGAAGCACGCCTTTCAGCACTTGATTAGTCTTGTTGAAAACATCTCCACAATGACTGGGTACTTACACCAAAGGGTGTAATCATTGACCAAAGTCCTTAAATTCTGACAGCCCACTATTCTAATTGCTCATGCTGCAGACTTTGGTTTGAATACCATTTACAACTGATATCAAAATTTGAGTATCCCACTAGCTAACCTCATCAAATACTTTGTTTTTTTTAAAATCTGCTGCTCCACTGATAGTGGATCATGCAGTACATTAAATTTGTGCTTAATTTGGCAAGTATGGAATCAATATTTTAATTTTCCCAACAAGAAAGGTGCAACTGCCACAGCCATGTACCATTATCCCTTCATTACGATATTAATGATGCACATGGCCTGTGTGACTTCAAGAAATAAGTGAAGCACCACTCAAGCAGCAATTTTAGGTGAGCCCAGTGAATAATGAGATACGGTCCTCTGCATAATCTGCCTGGAAGAGATTTTGTACACTGAGTATGCATTCCCTGCATCTGCTCAGCTATCTATCTACTATTCCAGCTGTTATGCCGTGAGCATTTTTTGTTAAGTGAAATATACCCCTGGCATTTCATTAGTCAGTACTGAAATATCAATCATCTCTGAAACTAGGAATACTCTGATGTCACAGCAAGTTCCATAACTGCTTTTAATAATTGATTGCCAACATTTTCTAAAATAATAGCAATTTAGGATTTCAAAAAACGAGCACTACATGATTAGTTGTCAATAATCTGTATTCTTCCACGCAGAGTCCTCTCTATATATATATATTCACAGGATTACGCCTTACCCAACTTCTGCATTTGTGAAATTAGGCAGCAGTTCAAGCAGACTTTAAATCCCGCTGTGACCTCACCTGGGTTCATTTTATGCAATTACATAACAAGGTTACCAACATTCCACTCAGTTAAACTTTCCAACAACGAAAACAAGTATTAAAAGAAAAGCATAATAAACTAAATAGTGGGGAAGTAGGAAGGTACATGTGCAGAGAATCAATTATTTGTAAGCATGAGGATTCCGAGTGAGAATCCATTTCTTCACCTCATTCAAACTTGCTCTGAACATGTTTACAGGGTTCCACATCAAAGCAGGTCAAAACATGCGGTGGCTGGGATAATGAAACCCAATTTTTAAAATAACAACAACTATAGGAAATCCTGATAAACCTGGAGAAAAAACTGATCACAGAAAGTAAAAAAGGATCAGCTAGTCAATTGAAGAAATGTATGAAAATTACTCCACACAGGCCTGAATTCAAAAGGAATGTCACACTGGCCTAGAAATTAACCACTTTCCTGTGGACTTGCCTTTAACCAGACCCGATGGAATCTTTATTTACTGCAAGTAGTAAAAAGTAGTTGCCTCTACTAACCAAGAAGGCAGGCACGATATTTTAATAGGTTCACTGAAGAAACAAATTCTGAAAGGAGATAAGTAATGACCTGAATGTCAATACTCCTTCGTTCGTGATTTTGGAGAACACCCTCCCTCCCGAAATCTATGTATTTTTTTTATTCGTTCACAGGATGTAGGCGTCGCTGGCAAGGCCAGCATTTATTGCCCATCCCTAATTGCCCTTGAGAAGGTAGTGGTGAGCCACCTTCTTGAACCGCTGCAGTCCGTGTGGTGAAGGTTCTCCCACAGTGCTGTTAGGTAGGGAGTTCCTGGATTTTGACCCAGCGACGATGAAGGAACGGCGATATATTTCCAAGTTGGGATGGTGTGTGACTTGGAGGGGAACGTGTAGGTGGTGTTATTCCCATGTGCCTGCTGCCCTTGTCCTTCTAGATAGTAGAGGTTGCGGGTTTGGGAGGTGCTGTCGAAGAAGCCTTGGCGAGTTGCTGCAGTGCATCCTGTGGATGGTACACACTGCAGCCACTGTGCGCCGGTGGTGAAGGGAGTGAATGTTTAGGGTGGTGGATGGGGTGCCAATCAAGTGGGCTGCTTTGTCCTGGATGGTGTCGAGCTTCTTGATTGTTGTTGGAGCTGCGTTCATCCAAGCAAGTGAAGAGTATTCCATCACACTCCTGACCTGTGCCTTGTAGATGGTGGAAAGGCTTTGAGGAGTCAGGAGGTGAGCCACTCGCCACAGAATACCCAGCCTCTGACATGCTTTTGGAGCTAAAGTATTTGTGGCTGGTCCAGTTAAGTTTCTGGTCAATGGTGACCCCAGATGTTGATGGTGGGGGATTCGGCAATGGTAATGCCGTTAAATGTCATGGGGAGGTGGTTTGACTCTCTATTGTTGGAGATGGTCATTGCCTGGCACTTGTCTGGCGCAAATGTTACTTGCCACTTATCAGCCCAAGCCTAGATGTTGTCCAGGTCTTGCTGCATGCGGGCTCGGACTGCTTAATTATCTGAGGGGTTGCAAATGGAACTGAACACTATGCAATCATCAGCGAACATCCCCATTTCTGACCTTATGATGGAGGGAAGGTCATTGATGAAGCAGCTGAAGATGGTTGGGCCTCGAACACTGCCCTGAGGAACTCCTGCAGCAATGTCCTGGGGCTGAGATGATTGGCCTCCAACAACCACTACCATCTTCCTTTGTGCTTGGTATGACTCCAGCCACTGGAGAGTTTTCCCCCTGATTCCCATTGACTTCAGTTTTACTAGGGTTCCTTGGTGCCACACTCGGTCAAATACGGCCATGATGTCAAGGGCAGTCACTCTCACCTCACCTCTGGAATTCAGCTCTTTTGTCCATGTTTGGACCAAGGCTGTAATGAGGTCTGGAGCCGAGTGAGCAGGATATTGGTGAATAAATGCCGCTTGATAGCACGGTCAACGACACCTTCCGTCACTTTGCTGATGATTGAGAGTAGATTGATGGAGCGGTAATTGGCCGGATTGGATTTGTCCTGCTTTTTGTGGACAGGACATACCTGGGCAATATTCCACATTGTCGGGTAGATGATGCCATTATTGTAGCTGTACTGGAACAGCTTGGCTAGAGGTGCGGCTCGTTCTGGAGCACAAGTCTTCTGCACGACAGCCGGGATGTTGTCGGGGCCCAGAGCCTTTGTTGTATCCAGTGTAGTCAGCCATTTCTTGATATCATGTGGAGTGAATCGAATTGGCTGAAGACTGGCTTCTGTGATGGTGGGGATATCGGGAGGAGGCCGAGATGGATCATCCACTCGGCACTTCTGGCTGAAGATGGTTGCAAACGCTTCAGCCTTGTCTTTTGCACTCACATGCTGGACTCCCCCATCCTGAATGGTGGCAATGTTTACAGAGCCTCCTCCTCCCGTTAGTTGTTTAATTGTCTATCATCATTCCCGACTGGATGCGGCAGGACTGCAGAGCTTTGATCTGATCCGTTGGTTGTGGAATCGCTTAGCTCTGACTATAACACGTTGCTTCTGCTGTTTAGCCTGCATGTAGTCCTGTGTTGTAGCTTCACCAGGTTGGCACCTCATTTTTAGGTACGCCTGGTGCTGTTCCTGGCATGTTCTTCTACACTCCTCATTGAACCAAGGTCAATCCCCTGGCTTGTTGCTAACGGTAGAGTGAGGGATATGCCGGGCCATGAGGTTACAGATTGTGCTGGAATACAATTCTGCTGCTGCTGATGGCCCACAGCGCCTCATGGATGCCCAGTTTTGAGCTGCGAGATCTGTTCTGAATCTATCCTATTTGGCACACTGGTAGTGCCACACAACATGTTGGATGGTGTCCTCAGTGTGAAGACGGAACTTCGTCTCCACAAGGACTGTGCGGTGGGCGATTAAGAATCAACCACATTGCTGTGGGTCTGGAGTCACATATAGGCCAGACCGGGTAAGGACGGCAGGTTTCCTTACCTAAAAGGACATTAGTGAACCAGATGGGTTTTCACAACAATCGGGTCATGCCAACCTCGAAAATTAACAAAAGCTGATGAATGCTGGAAACTCAAAAACAGCTCTAAATGGGGGTACTTCTATGAACAGACGCACTGCCCTACAATGACTTAACGAGTTAAATTCCGTTTTATTACACAGAATTCCCGGATTTTTACCAGTGTTTTAGGGTCAACCTCTCCGTTGTAGTCCATTTTCTGTGAACTCTGAAATCCATTGAGCCTTTGACGTTTGAAAACAAGTTACACCATGTGTGAGGTGGGACATGAGCTGTCACAACTTAAGTTGCAGGCATAATTTGAGCAATTTCACGAGTCCTGCGCTGCCAGCAGGCCCACTGCTTGCCGACAGTGCAAATTGGAAGTTCGTACACACAATGCCCAAGATTTTTTGACCATTAAAAAGGAGGGTTAGAAAATCGTGGGCAGTATGCATTCTAATCTCCGATTAATGTCGACAGCAGACTTGGTTCCCCAGTTGAAGCGCTGACTTGTAAAATTACCCCCAGCAGTGCATCAGGGGGAAAAGCATACAAAGGTGTGGTGATGGATATCGAAATTTCTGACGGGTGACATGAACACTGATGGTCCAAAATTTGTTCCTGAGGTGGGGGAGGGGGGGGCGTTGGTGGGGGTGGAGTGGAGAGTGGTTCTGGGGAATGTAGCCTCAGGACATTTTGATATTTGACAATTTTGGTGCATTATTTCAGCATTTTGGAGTTACCTATAGAGCCAAAGATAATTTATCCTGGATGTTGCTGTTACATTTTAAAAGTAGCCTTCGATTTTTGTACCAAGTGCATCCTCCCCTTCACCACACCATTGGTGGCCATGCTTTAAGTCGCCTAGGCTGCATGCTTTGAACTGGTCCAGTTCAAATCCACCAGTCCAGTTCAAATCCAACCCAATCCAATCCAAGGGTGCCTCTGTACCACCCTTCTCTCTTTTAAGACGCTCCTTCAAAGCCTACTCTTTGCCTCCTATTCTCTCCTCCTTTGACTCAACCTCCTTTTCTCTCCCTTACAATTCTGTAAATGCAAGTTATTGTTCTATTAAAATCCAAGATTTGGCCTTGTACTCCCATAGCTTCCAGCTCCTCTATGAGGGCCACAAGGCACTGGTTTGAAAGTGTTACCCTAAACAACAACGTACGATGTTCCATGATCTCTTATAAAGCCACAACGAGCGCTAAACCTGCCTCTCCAATGTATATTACATCAATCTTGCTCCATTATCTCTGTTTGATGCATTTTACATCATTTAGTGTCTCCGGTATAACTTACATGATCAACCTCTGCAGTATGTCTCTTTCCCAAGGTCGGAAGTAGTTGCACACTGGTCGGTGCCATTTTGTCATAAGCCAGTGCGACAGCCACCTGATCACGCTGCTGTGCAAGAGAGATTTTGGCAACATAATTGGACAATTTCAGAGCAACAGTGTTTCAGCTGAGGAAGTGCAAATCCCAGGCTGATTCTTGTTAGCAAACACTGATACATAGACAGAACCCAAGAAACGCTGACAATCAGTGTGAAACGCTGGTGATTGGCAGGTGAGATACTTTGGAAGGGGTCTGTTGTGCTATTTATTTCAAAGGGTGCATTTACAAAATTATAAAAAAGTAACTTGTCATTAGACATTTGTGTCAATCTTTGAATGGTTGACTGCTCAATGACTAAAAGACTATTACAAATCTAACAACGGCCCACCAGAGCTGCAACAATGGTACTGATTACAAAATAACTGATGAGCAGATTTCTTTGCATCACAGTGGCTTTGACAATCATGTCTGCCCTTATGATGAAACCATTTTGAAGCAACTCAATTGCAATCATTATTTCGGGAGAGTAAGGTAAAGTGAAGCAAACTTAACTGCAACTGGGTGCCTGATCACGAGCCAGCACCAGAGTCATCTGATTGCTCAGCCACATGTGCGTTTCTGTGCAAGGGATTTGTGCTGTGTTTGGAGGCAATCTCCGGGAAGCAGCCAGCCAACGCAAAATATGAATCCTGCACAGATTTTGTCGACCAACACTGACAAGCAGACAGAACCCAAGAAACTGATGGTTGGCACATATGTGTGAAGAACTTTGCCATGTGCAAGAAAAAAGGTTCCAAAAAACGTTCTAAGCAGTGTGAAACCCAGACACCATCTTTTAAGGATATGATCATTTGGGTAACAGATCTCACAACCTGGAAAAAATATATACTGGGGAAGGGGCAGGGGGAAAGATGAGAAAATGACTGGCACTAGGGCTGGGCGTGCAATAAGTTAGCACACTGTCTTTTCATCTACAGTAGCCGAACTTGAAATCAAGCCCAGACTTTTCTCCCTCCGTTGCTTCCAGGAGTCACACATGAAATCAGTTCTGGCAGTCGCATTCATGGGTCTAGAACCACAGCCCAAAATTACCCACAATTCAGTATTAATTATCAATCTCAGACAGAAAGAGTACAGGATAGCTGTGGTGGGAAACTGAAAAATTCAGTCTTCTGAAGTTGCAGGACAAATCTTATTTTGAGAACAAAGTAGCGCAATCACTATTCTGAATCTGGGTGTGGTACGCTTGGTGTGAGAATATTTGTTATTGCGCGCCTGAAAATTTAGAAAATGTTCCGTTCCCCAACACTGACACTCCTTAAAAATTACCAAAATACAAGCCATCTGTGTTATTTAAAAAAACAACTAGCATCATAACAGAATTAATAAATACTAATAAAGGCAGTCCTTTGTGCTAAAAGTTTGAAATCACAGGAAGGCATGGGCTCAAAACAGACTTTATTATCAATTGAGGACTTATTGCAACTTTGAAAGAAGGGTTGAATATTAGGCATGTTAGGAAGTTTTTTTCTAAAGCACCACATTTCATAAGAATTCTCTCAATGGGAAGCTGACAAAACTTCCCCACATGAACTGATCTTGAGCCTAGCATTCAATGAATTGAGGTGTCCCCATACTATTGACACGACTCAAAATCATGATTACACACCAATATCTGCTACTTGCACTGATGAAAGAAAGAAAGAAAGAGAAATTAAGAAAAATAAAGTTATATAGCACCTTATTACATTCTCAGTACATCCCAATACATTTCCTTTGATTTACAGCCACTATTGTTATGTAAGTAAATCCAACAGCCAATTTGTACACAAGGATCAACAAACAGTAAATGCCAGTTAGGAAGGTATTGGTTGAGGGTGGAACATCAGCTAGAACCCCAAGAGAACTCCCTGCTCTTCTTCAAACAGAGCCATGGGACCTTTTATATCCCCCTGAATAGGTAACAATCTCAGTTTAACATCTCATCCAAAACACAGCACCTCTGACAATGCAGCAATCAATCAAGACTGCACTCAGCCGAGATTATGTGCTGAAGTCCATTTTGGAGCCTGGGCACACAAACTTCTTACTCGGAGGCAAGAATACTACCAACTGAGCAAAACTGACAGCCATTGAGAATGTCATACATAGGATGTGACCAGTCACGGCTCAGTAATTACATTAATATCCTGGAGATTTGCTTGACTCCCTTCATGGATCAAGGAGAAATTTTCACAATTGTACCCTAGAACTTTTATAATGGTTATTTACATAACTCGAGAAGAATTTCTGACATGCAAACTTTGCACAATTTGTCGAAAAGAGCTCAATGGGCCAAAAAAAAACCCTTTTTGATTCCATTACATTAGAACATAGGAAATAGGAGCAGGAGTAGGTCACATGGCCCCTCGAGTCTGCTCCGCCATTCAATCAGATCATGACTGATCTTCGACCTCAACTCCACTTTCCCGCCCAATCCCCATATCACTTGATTTCCCCTATTCTTTCTTGGGTACCATGATATATAATGGATCAGCAACTAGAAATTTATTTCTCAAGGAAAACAAACCAAAATTTAAAGCTTTGAAGCTGACTGGCCATCTCCTTGTGTAGTCCTCACTCAAGTGTTGAAGTGGCATGACAAAAATCAACCTTTGTACTAAGTCTGCCTCTGAATATAGCAAGCTTGCTATGTAATGTTTTAGTGAACATACCACTAACAGAGGGTGATTGACGATCTGCCAATGATATTTTGTGCCATCTTGACAACTGATGTACTGCGTTGCTATTCGATTATCAGAATGAACCATCACTAAATGACTTGTCATCTGAGCTCTGAAATAGGACAGCACAAGTTGTACTATAAGATATTCCAAAATGTAGACATAAACTGTCAACTTGCTCAGGTTCCACTGACTATGAATATAATAAATCTCAATAAATTCTAAAACAACCCTGAAAAGGATAGTTGATCAGCTATACCAAGGCAAAGAAGAGCTGAAGAGGGCATTCTTGCAGATTATTGTTTTTGGCTGCCAGCTGTGCTAGAATGAACAAGTTTATAATGGCTCCTTATTGGGACTATCACTGTATTTGTAGCTGAATGGGATGCATCTATAGCTGAGCAATAAGCACAATAAACAGCAGCTGCAAAAAAATACATCTATGGCCTTTAGGCATCTGGCAAGCACAAACTCTTGAGTCAAGGATCAAATTAGGCTTTTAAAATAAATTTCTTTCAACTTTTCTCCCTTCATCTTCAGAAAGGATGGACTCTTGCTTTTGATGTACTTTTTGATGTTTCCTTTGATCACAAATGTGCCTCAGCACTCATAGGCTCGGAAGGGAAAATAAATCAAGCAATTGGGCCATTTCTCATGTATGAGTTGCCAACATTTGTATAATCCAGTATTACAATTCATGCTACTTTTCCATTACTTCCATAGCAAGCCTCAAATTTTGACTTTTTGCACATTACAATTTTAGATCACTGCATAGCTGCCTATCTCATACTTCAAGAGCTCAAATGGTCACCTGGCTTGCATTGCAGAGTTTCTAAGAGACCAGAAGTGGTTCAGCTTGTGGTCTACCTCATCACACCCAATTTCATTGATTTCAGATCTCTTATTCCAACTTGGCTGCTCCCCTGTGGTCTTCCCCAGGGCAGGCTGAGCATATAACTACTTGTACTAAGCAAAAGTTATTTCTTGTCATACATACTGTTCCAGTGACATAATACCCTCATGTACAAATGTCTAAAAAGCCATGGTTTGATTTCTCTCTGTTGGGACTATTGTCCTTATCCTGATTTGAAAATGTATTCACGTTGAGCAATATAGTAAATAATGAAGTAACATTCATTAAGTACAGAGGTTAAAAAGATGGATTTAATGACTATCCAGTTTGGCTGATGGCAGTATAAATCCTGACTTAGTTACTGGTGTGTGATGCAAGTCTTGTGGCTTGTTGCCATTTTTTAATAATTGAAAGCAACTTTTTGTAAATGGGGAGGATTTTTTGTGATAGTAACATCTTTTTAACATTAACTAAGAACTGCACCAAGATCACCACTAATCCTGCAACAAAGCAACTACTAGAAGGTTACAAGAAAATCCTTCAGGGAAATGGTCAGGCTTCACCAAACACCTCCCCTGAGCAATGTGGCAGAGATGGGAAACTTGGGATCATGCACACAAACCACCACCCCACAATGCAAATAGAGTCTTCCTCAATAAATCAAGTGTCATTTGGACAAAGCCTTAATCATCACTGGGTCAAACTCCTGGAACTCCCTACCTAACATCACTGTGGGAGTACCTTCACCACACGGACTGCAACGGTTCAAGAAGGTGGCTCACCACCACCTTCCCGAGGGCAATTAGGGATGGGCAATAAATGCTGGCCTTGCTAGCAACGCCCATACCCAAGAATGATATTTTTTTAAAATTAGTACATGCATTCCCACTTAAACACCGAGTTCTTAGGCTTTTTGGCTTCATCACCATTCGAGCGAGGCTTTGGTAAGACTAGTGTTCTGCAGGGGAAAACGTGCTCATGATTGGGAGAGATGAAAGAAAGTGTGGCCTGAAAGAAGAACACGACTGGGGGAATGTGAAGAGACCCAGAGAGAAATGAAACTGGACTAGAAAAACACAAGATCAAAGGCTACCAACAGTTACAATGGACCTCACCGAGCAGAAGTTTAATGCAGAATTTTCATGTTCAAAATTCCATGAGAAACAATTGAAGCCTCAGACCCCTCATTACACTTCTAACTATGTGCTACAGACTCATCTATCAGTGTAAGTATTCTAACACGTGATCTAACAAGCAATTCATTCATTTACTAGATCAGTCAACATGATTTTTTAAAATAACGCAAAACAGATGCAGACCTTCATCTCCAAGCTTGAGAGAAAAGAATCATATTGTTCACAAAATTACTTAAGAAAATCAGCTTGTCTGAATGCATTAGAATTCCCACATTTTTGTCACATTTCTTATTATCTTCCAACATAAGTGTACAAACACAGCACATGCACAACTAGCAAAAGTTAGAATTCAAAAGGAGAATCAACATCTATGACCAACAGTATTAAATATGATCATTTTTTTGGAGTATAATGTGCCAAAATCAGCTGACAACTTTGATATTTTTAAAAACTATTTAGAGGATTTCCACGCATAAACCCCCAGCACAATGAAAACAACTTTCAAAAGCGGAGAACCATAAACATTACTGCTGATGAAGTGTGACCAACAATAGATCAAATGAGACAATAGCAAAGAGGTGGCTGACTGATTTTTCAGTTTAAAATGTTGAGGAGGGGATTCAGACTGAAACAGCCAATCCAGAAGAACCCACCAGACAAAACGTAGTACGATTAGATCTAAGTTCTATTAGCATGATACAAGAACAGTCAAGGGAACAAACCAAAGAACCTTACATATCTGTCCAAAGCACAATCCAACAATAACTTACATTTATATACTGTAGAGCCTTTCATGTAATGAA
Organism: Heptranchias perlo; assembly: GCF_035084215.1. Taxonomy (NCBI): domain Eukaryota; kingdom Metazoa; phylum Chordata; class Chondrichthyes; order Hexanchiformes; family Hexanchidae; genus Heptranchias; species Heptranchias perlo. The sequence goes on along the minus strand of NC_090325.1, from coordinate 107,906,776 downwards.
AATCCCAAGGTGCTTTACAAGGCAAAGCGGTGGATACCTATCAGAAAGTAGGAAAGAAAGATTAGGGGAAGTGTCCGAAGGCACACAGAGGTAAATTTTGAGAAAGCTGTTGAAGGGAGAGAAGTGGCAAGGAGGAGTTTAAAAAGCAGAACTCATTAGCTGTAAAGCGCTTTGGGACATCCTGTGAAAGGCGTGATATAAATGCAAGTTCTTCATCTGCTTCTTCAATTTCATGTTGCCAGGCGTGGCAGCTGAGATTCTGCTATCAATTGTGGAGCCGAGGAAGTGTTTGGGGTGGGGGGCGGGGGTTGCTGGGAAGAGTGAAGCGAATTGACTAGAGTCAGAAAAGCAGGGGGTGCGTTCTGAGACATCAGGCTGGAGAAGATGCAGAGGTAAGGTGAAGAAAGGGCATGGAAGGATTTGAATACAAAGACTTTTAAAATCAATGTCCTGGGGATAAGAAGCCAGTGGAGGTCGGTGAGAGCAAGGGCGAAGGGTGATGGGTGAATGAGACTTTGTGAGGGATAGGATACAGACCACAGAACTGGTGAGGAAAATGTTGGAGAAATCAATCCTTGAGGTGAAGAAAGCCTGGATGAGGTTTTCAGTGATCGAGCGGATTGAAGTAAGCGGAACAATATTTCAGAGTTGGAAGTAAGCAGTCTTGATGTGAAGTTTCTAGCAGAAACCAAATGGGATGGCTTTGGGGTACTGCTGATCTTGAGCTGAAGAAAGTTCTGCCTCATCCAAGTCTTGAAACAGGCAATTGGACAGCACAAGAGGTATGGAATCAAAGATGGAGGCAGAAAGATAGTGTTTTGTGTCATCACCATACATGTGGAAACTGATTTCATGTTTTTAAATGATGTCATAGAGGGGCAGCCCAGGAGCTTCAGGGCACAAACCACCAGCCCTCCAATCCAGCCAGCCGTCTCCCACAGAAAAATACATTTTATTCTCAATATGGATTTATGGCTTTAGATAAGGGAGTAGTAATAAGATGCTGGGGGTGGAAAAGGAGGCAAGCCAGTGAATTCATAAACACCAGATGAAATATGAGCCATCCAGGTAACTGCTGCAGGACAGGCTCCCTGATGGCTCGGTTGGTAATAGCAACCTGTAAATGAGCCAAATATACGAGAGCGTCCTGGGATCAATTCCCACTCTGTGCTGTCCAGGTGACAGTAAAGGCTCACTGTCTAGACTCATACATGAAGAATGGCTATCATTTGCTTTCTTAACAAGGAACCGTAAAACAACTGATCACTTTCCTCTTCCCTCTTCCACTCCCCCCACCACCATGTCCTTAAAAGAGGAGAGGAAAAAGATAAAGATAATCTCATGTCTGAGGTACAGAAGCCAATATGTGAAAATATCTTCAGTGGCCTTTAAATTATACCATAAGAATTTAGCATATTAACATTTAACACATTCATATCAAAATCCTTGCTTCATTATTTTAATTATCAGATTTAAAATAAAAAAGTAATTTCAAGGCCAATGAATTGAGAGAGTTTGTCACTATTTTCCTACAGAGCTGATTAAAGCAGAGATCAACAGTGCCTCTACACAAAATAAGAACAGTATTCAAAGCCTTTTTTAATATCTGTATTAATACTGAAACATGCAAGGAGAAAAGGCACATTGTTAAAACTTATTAAGTTAAGAAAGGCCAAACATAAGTGACAAGAAACAGCTTTGAAAAATCTAGAGTGCTCAGTGAATTGCATCGATGCTGTAGGAACTTGCTGATCGCTTGCTTCACAAATTTTAAAAGTAATATTCAATTTAAAATACAATGGAATTTGGATAATTTTATTGCACAGATTTAATTTTTTTGTCCTTAAAAAATAAATCCCTGCTTTAAAAATGCACGGCAGCATTCTGTTTTCATTTTCATACAGTATGAAGTAAACTCTGGAGCTTGTAGCAATCGACATGCATCTCTTCAAATTGTCACTGGCTCATTGAGAATGAAATAAATTAGCATTCTTGCTTTACTGTGTACAAGTATTTTTCAAAAAACACTGAAAATGTCTGTTTACATCAGATTTCAGAAGGAGTGCTGCATTAAGTAGATGTCTTCCAGAGTCTCTTGATTGAACTTCCTTTATAAAAAAAAAGGATATTAAAGAGGTCATCATGGATTGGAAATGGCACTAGGTCATATGGAGCCACAGGGATGAAGGTCCTTTCATTTCATTGGTCCGTTAATTTAATTTGATGGGCTGTATAAGTGAATATTTGTTTCTAGCCCCTGGCTTTCTGGAAACCTTTCAAAAATATCAAGTTCCATTTTCGATTAGATTAAATTAAACCTTCCCTTTGCTTGTAAATTTAAAACATTTTTAAAGGCACAGAATATATTTTGGAGGAACAAAGGGGCAGGAGTATATCCATCTAAGTCATTTAAATTATTTAAGTTTTTGCATCTTTATGCAGCCATTAAAATGCGGCTACTGGTATCTACGAAATGCAACTTCTCACCAGGATGGAGTTGTACCACACAATGTGAAGTCAAATGAGCGTGAGACAGCCTTCTGGAACGGGGTCTCACATAGCTTTGGTTTAGTGTGCTCAGGAATCAGATCGGGACTCGATTCCCAAGTTATATTGCCACCTTTGGGTCAATGCACATGCAAAACCACTGATCATCAACATGAAAACAGCAATGTAACTGCACCTTTATCACAGGTTTACAATAGCTCTTTACAAGGCCTCAAGACAGTAGGGGCAGCAGTGGACTGAAGTCATTAAATATGATGATTGGTCAAACAACAAATTAACAACTTGCATTTATACAACATCTTTAATGTAGAATGACGTCCCAAGGCACATCACAGTGGAACAAATAAAAAGAAATGGACAGATGCACAGCGGTTGGTGAAGAGTTAGGTCTGGCCCTAAGTTCTGGAATTCCCTCCCTAAACTTCTCCACCTCTCTCTCTCCTCCTTTATGACGCTCCTTAAAACGTACCTCTTTGACCAAGCTTTTGGTCACCTGTCCTAATATCTCTCTCTGTGGCTCAGTGTTAAATTTTTGTTTGATAATCGCTCCGGTGAAGTGCCTTGGGACATTTTACTATATTAAAGACATGAAATAAATGCAAGTTGTTGTTGTGACAAAAAACTGGGTTGAAAACATGAGTTTTAAGAAGGGATTTAAAGGCTACAGGGAGGTGAAGTTTAGGGAGGAAGTTCCAGAGAGTGGGGCTGAGGCAGCTGAAGGCTATGTGACCACGGATGAGGCAAGGAGAGGGGGAGGGATGCACAGATGGCCAAAGAACTGAAGAATGTGAGAAAGGATGGAAGGGGTTGCAAAAGTAGGGTAGGGTGTGGCAGTTGAAGATTTAAGGGGAGGACAAGGAAATAAGTTCAATGAGTTGGGGGACATGGAGCCAATGTAGTTCAGCAAGAAAATGGATGAGGAGTGAGAGGGAGTTAGTGTAGAGATGATATGGGTGGCTGAGTTTAGAACGAGATGGAATTTATGGAGGGAAGATGATGAAAGGCTGACAAGGAGGTCATTGGAGAAATCAATCTTAGAAGTGACAAAGCGTGGATAAGGATTTTGGTGGATAAAGGGTGGGGTAGGGGCAGTGGCAGACAATGTTGCAGATGTATGATGTATTTAGAAAGGATAGGGAAGGAAGAAGGGGTGGAATAGCTGTATTAATTAGAAACAACATAATGGCAATAGAAAAAAGAAACACAAGTAATGTTAAGATAGAAACAGAATCCATATGGATTAAGACAAAGGATAAGAAAGGATCGATCATGTTAATAGGGGTATAATACGGACTACCTAAGAGTGGAAGGGAAATGGAGAAAGAAATATGCAGGCAAATCTACAAAATGATTAAAAAACATTGAATAATAATCATGGGAAATTTCAACTACCCCCAAATAAACTGGCAAGAAGAGGCAGGGGAAGGGGAAAAGGGAATGGAGTTTTTATAGTGTGTACATGACTCCTTTCTTAGCCAGTATGTGAGAAGCCCAACAAGAGAGGAATCACTGCTGGATCTAATAATGGGAAATGAACCGGAGCAGATAAGAGAAGTAAGCATTGGGGAACATCTAGGCAATAGCGATCACAACACAATAAGGTTTAAAATAATGATTGAGAAAGACCAAAGTAAGACAAAGACTAAAGTAATAGATAGGACAAAGGCTAATTTTGAGGGGATGAGAAAGGAATTAGGGAAAGTAAAATGGAAAAAGATTTTGACAGACAAAGAGATAGAACAGCAGTGGGAAATATTTAAAATGATGATCAATAGAGTTCAGGAGAAATATATTCCTCTAAAAAACAAGAACAAACTAGCCAATAATGAAACACCATGGATGAATAAAGAGATAAGGGTAAAATTGAAACTAAAAAAAGGCATACTCTAAGTACATAGACAATAAAGTATAATAATCATGGGAATATGAAGAGGTTAAAAATGATGTCAAAAAAACAATTCGGAAAGCAAAGAGGAACTACAAAAGTAAATTATCAAGGATAATAAATAACAAAAGAAAAATCAGGATAGGGTAGGGCACACGATAAACTGACAGGCAATGACAGCAAAACGGCAGAAATATTGAATAGTTACTTTGCCTCAATATTTACCAGGGAGACTAACAAGGTGGGCATGACATTAGAAAAGGAGATCAAAAAAGGTATAAAGACATTTAAGATAGAAAGCGGGAACATAATTGATAAACTAATCAAACGTGGAGATGATAAAACCCCTGGTCCCGATGGATTGCATCCGCGAATATTAAAAGAAGTTAGGGAAGTGATACCAGAGGCACTATTACATATATATAAAAATTTATTAGAAAAGGGAATAGTGCCAGAGGACTGGCGGACAGCTAATGTGATTCCTATATTTAAAAAGAGAATACAACAAGTCCAGGGAGCTAGAGACCAATTAGTTTAACGTCAGTGGTAGGAAAGATAATGGAACCTTCGCTCAAATATATAATTTTTAAAAATCTAGAAAATTAAAATATAATAAAGAAGTCAGCCCAGATTTCAGAAGGGAAAGTCATGCTTGATCATCCTTGAATTCTTTGACGAAGTAACAGAAAGAGTAGACAAGGGTAATGCAGCAGATGTAATATATTTGGATTTTCAAAAGGCCTTCGATAAAGGTGCCACACTGTAGGCTCATTACTAAGGTCAGAGCTTGTGGAGTCAGAAGACAGGTAGCAGAATGGATAGCAAGCTGGCTACAAAGCAGAAAAGAGAGTAGGGGTTAAGGGTTCTTACACAGACTGGCAAAAGGCGGGAAGTGGTGTTCCACAGAGATCAGTGCTGAGACCACTGTTGTTCACAATTTACATCAACGATTTGGACTCAGGAATCAAGTACAATTTCAAAATTTGCGGAAGACACCAAATTGGGGGGTGTAATTAATACAAAGGAAGAACACGTTAAAATGCAAAAAGACATTAATAAACTTGCAGAATGGACATGTAATGGGCAAATGAATTTCAATATAGATAAGTGTGAGGTGGTGCATTTTGATAGGAAGAATAAGGAGGTCACAAAAAGCAGGACAAATCCAATCCGGCCAATTACCACCCCATCAGTCTACTCTCAATCATCAGCAAAGTGATGGAAGGTGTCGTCGACAGTGCTATCAAGCGGCACTTACTCACAATAACCTGCTCACCGATGCTCAGTTTGGGTTCCGCCAGGACCACTCGGCTCCAGGCCTCATTACAGCCTTGGTTCAAACATGGACAAACGAGCTGAATTCCAGATGTGACGTCAAGGCAGCGTTTGACCGAGTGTGGCACCAAGGAGCCCTAGTAAAATTGAAATTAATGGGAATCGGGGGAAAACTCTCCAGCGGCTGGAGTCATACCTAGCACAAAGGAAGATGATAGTGGTTGTTGGAGGCCAATCATCTCAGCCCCAGGATATTGCTGCAGAAGTTCCCCAGGGCAGTGTCCTAGGCCTAACCATCTTCAACTGCTTCATCAATGACCTTCCCTCCATCATAAGGTCAGAAATGGGGATGTTCGCTGATGACTGCACAGTATTCAGTTCCATTCGCAAACCCTCAGATAATGAAGCAGTCCGTGCCCGCATGCAGCAAGACCTGGACAACATCCAGGCTTGGGCTGATAAGTGGCAAGTAACATTCGTGCCAGACAAGTGCCAGGCAATGACCATCTCCAACAAGAGAGAGTCTAACCATCTCCCTTTGACATTCAGTGGCATTACCATCGTCGAATCCCCCACCATCAACATCCTGGGGGTCACTGTTGACCAGAATCTTAACTGGACCAGCCACATAAATACTGTGGCTACAAGAGCAGGTCAGAGGCTGGGTATTCTGCGGCAAGTGACTCACCTCCTGACTGCTCAAAGCCTTTCCACCATCTACAAGGCACAGGTCAGGAGTGTGATGGAATACTCTCCACTTGCCTGGACGAGTGCAGCTCCAACAACAATCAAGAATCTCGACACCATCCAGGACAAAGCAACCCACTTGATTGGTACCCCATCCACCACCTTAAACATTCACTCCCTTCACCACCGGCGCACCGTGGCTGCAGTGCGTACCATCTACAGGATGCACTGCAGCAACTCACCAAGGCTTCTTCGACAGCACCTCCCAAACTTGCGACCTCTACCACCTAGAAGGACAAGGGAAGCAGGCACATGGGAACAACACCACTTGCACGTTACCCTCCAAGTCACACACCATCCCGACTTGGAAATATATCGCCGTCCTTCATCGTCGCTGGGTCAAAATCCTGGAACTCCCTACCTAACAGCACTGTGGGAGAACCTTCACCACATGGACTGCAGCGGTTCAAGAAGGCGGCTCACCACCACCTTCTCAAGGGCAATTAGGGATGGGCAATAAATGCTGGCCTCGCCAGCGACGCCCACATCCTATGAACGAACAAAAAAAAAACATATTGCTTGCATAATAAGAGTCTAAATGGAGTACAGGAGCAAAGGTATCTCGGAGCACAGATACACAAATCACTAAAAGAAGCGGCGCAGGTTAATAAGGCCATAAAAAAGCCAAACCATGCATTGGGGTTCATTTCTAGAGGGATAGAATTGAAAAGCAGAGAAGTTATGTTAAACTTGTATAGAACCTAGGTTTGACCATATCTGGAGTACTGTGCATAGTTCTGGTCTCCATATTATAAAAGGGATATAGAGGCTTTGGTGAAGGTGCAAAAAAGATTCACAAAGATGATACCAGAACTGAGAGGATATCCTTAACAGGAAAGTCTAAACTGGCTGGTGTGCTTTTCTCTCGAAAAGAGAAAGCTGAGGAGTGACCTGATAGAGGTCTTTAAGATGATGAAAGGGTTTGATTGGGTAAATGTAGAGAAAATGTTTCCACTTGTGGGGTTAGACTCGATGTAACTCAATGTAGATGCAGGCAGTCTTGGTGACGGATAGAATGCAGAGTCTGAAAATTTAACCCTGGATTGAACGGGATGCCAAAGTTTCACGTGGCCCAAATCAGCCTGAGCGAGTGGCCAGGGAGGAGACGGAATCAGTGGCAAGAAATTATGGCAGTGGCCGAAAATGATTTAATCCTCCCAATGTTTAGCTCAAGGACATTTTCCGTTCCAACTTAACATCAGCCCAAGCAGTCTGACAGCACAGATGTCGAGGGAAGTGGTGGAGTGGTTGTGTCAGGTATTATCAGCATGCATGGAAGCTGAACCATGCCCGCAAATGATGTCATCAAGAGGCCGCACATCTAAGTCTAGACCCACCACGATAGTGTGAAAAGTCTGTAGCTCTTTTTTAAATGAAAAGTAAAAACTTCTTAACCATTGCCCATAAATCAATGTCCGACCTTCTCATCAGTATTGTCCTCAAATGTTCATTTCAAAAATCATGAATTACTTGAGACCAAACCATTTGATAAAATCATAACTGGACTTTAAAAAATTTAAATAATTTTATAAACTATATTTATTAAACTAAAAGCTCATTAGATATGAATAACAAAGGACACGTGGCTATTTTAATATTCTCTTCTTTAGCAGTTGTGGAGTTGTTAATATTGCAATGTTATCATCAACAGTACGTGCGCAAAAATATACAACAAAGGAAAGAGATTTGTTACACTTTCTCCAGCCTTTTGTTTAAAACTGATTAATTGTTGAATACAAGAATCTTTAACTGTAATAGAAAAAGCTGACTAGTAGCCGAAGGGTAAAAACATTAGCTTCATATCGCATAGTTGTAAGTTCACATCTCCAGTGCTGCTGGATATTTGAACATGCCTCTGGCAGTCGTGATGAGTTTTATCTGTTCTCAGCAATAGCCACTAGGTGGACATCTCACTCTATCAACCGGCCTCATCTCTAATGCTCATTCAAAAGCCTGCAGTCTACACAAACCTTAAGATTAAAGCCTGAAGATGACAGGCAATGGAAAATAAAATTTATGGTATCTACTTCGGGGAGAATGGAAGGAAAGAGCAGTTCTGATGAAAGGTCATCAATCTGAAACATTAACTCTGTTTCTCCCTCCACTGATGCTGCCTGACCTGCTCAGTGTTTCCAGCATTTTCTGTTTTTATTTTATGAAAGAATTTCTGATGTTTTTAAACAGAATGAAATGCCAAGAACAGGATCAAAATTTCTCCTTCAATAAAACTTATGACTGTATTCTTGGCTGGGCGAGTCTGTTCTTAACCTCCAGGGTTAAATGGACAGTCCATTATATCGCTCGTCAAACCTAATACAACAATTAGCCACTTGTTGTTGTGTTGGTTCAAACTGTCCTTACAATGCAACTGTAATACTATACACACAAACATACAAGTTTCTGCATGGGACAAATCATTCACAGAAAGCAGTAGACTTCATCTTACCCCATATCTAGTTCACTGAAGGATGAAGGATATGTAGGACTGAGGGACAAAGAGAAAAAAAATTATAAATTGAACCAATAAATCATAAGAATAAGTATGCATACTTTTGTATTCTGGACCTATAATATGTTATAGGTCCAGCTACTTACAAAAATAATAAAAATCCTGCATGCTTCCCCATGATTTGCAAATTTGCAGCATTCTAACTCACAAAATTTGAAACATTAATAACTTTTCTACCAAAACCATTTTTCAACATTAAATTTAATATGTTAAAAGTGATACATTGACAAAAAGCTGTGCAGAGATACCTTAAGATACAAGTTAATCTGTGACAAGTACAAACTATCCAGGCAGTGTTAGTTATACACTGACTCACTGCATGTTGACGATTATCATAGTTTCATTGCGTTCTTACATTCTATACTGTACTGAGATAGCCTTTAACATGATCTCATTGCTGTAACTAAGAAAAGTTACAAAAAAAAAATCGATATACTTGTTCACAATTCAGATTTCATCAAACTGAACCCAACACAGTAAAAAGTGAAATCAAAATTCACTTTCAAAGAGACATTTTCTAAATTAAGTAGTAAATAGGTCGAAAGAAAGTGGTAGCACACTCAGCTCTGAATCAGAAGACTGTGGGTTCACTTCAGACCCTTGGGTGCATAATCCACAATGACATTTCAGTGCAGTACTGTGGGAGTGCTGCGCTGTCTGAGGTGCCGTCTTTCGGGTGAGACGTTAAACCGAGGTCCCGTCTGCCCTCTCGGATGGATGTAAAAGATCCCTTGGCACTATCTGAAGAAGAGCGGTAGAGTTTTCCCTGTGTCCTAGCCAATATTTATCCCTCAACCAACATCACTCATTATCACATTGCTGTTTGTGGAACCTTGCTGTGTACAAATTGGCTGCTGTGTTTCCCTACATTACAACAGTAACTACTTTGAAAGTGCTTCATCGGCAGTAAAGCGCTTTGGGATGTCCTGAGGTTGTGAAAGGCGCCATACAAATGTAAGTCTTTCTTTCATTAGATAATGAACATTAGTTAGAACACTCAGGTATGAGGTAGTTACAATGTCAGCTAATCTGTAGCAATATTTTAGTTAAGTGTCTTTGTTGATTATTTATTATGCTCAGGATTAGGGATGTTAGTGCTAAGGCTGGGGGGGGCATCTTTGTCACCCAGTGTCAATATCAAGCACTCGTAGATTCAGATATAGTTGTGTCCTTAATTCCAACCTTAAAAGTGCACTCCCTACTACATTAGTATGGATTTTTCCACTTCCCACACCAGTCATCCAAGCGAGATTGTCAACTTGTTCCAAATCGTGGGTAGCTTTGGTCTATGAACTTATGAAATACGTTGAGATTATAAGTACTAAATTTCACATATACCACTAACCAGTACAATCAGCAAAGAGAAGAGACTCTCGACTACTCTGGGCTGGATTCAAATCAAAATTTCAGAGCTGAAAGCACAGCATGCTAACCCACTGTGCCATTCAATCCCCAGTGTGGAGCATTTATTAAAAGGCAAATAACGTATACAGACTAACAGTTTTGTTTTACTACAGAGTGATGGAAAATACCATCTAGTTTTTTAACTATTTTTAAAAAAGTTCCTCCCACATCAACATTGCTCTTGAGCTGCCCACTACAAGGTGTGCAAGATCAGCCCAGGTTATTCTGGCATCCAATTTTCCTTTCCCTCTGGGTCATTTTATTACATGATACAGTACCCTAGTACACCAGTGCGTTGCTCCACTCGGCAATCTCCAAATAAATTCAGATGATCACTTGATGCCACTGAAGAAGTTTTAACAATATTACATCTTTAGTGCTAAACCTGTGTTTAATCATAAAGCACCACTTCCAGAATAGACTTTGTCCCAGAAATATCTGGAACCTTTAAAGCAAACCAAACCATGACTAAATAACATATTACAAAAATATCACACTTACCCCATATCTCGATCCAACATAGTTCTGGAGCTGAACGAGAAAGGAATTGGGATGGTAGGTGGAAGTTCTTGTGGCAAGTACAGTTTGGAAGATTTCAAAGGATAGCAACCTACAAAAGCAAGACAACAACATTGACAATTTTGAAGTGTTTGTAAACCTGCATGTCTGCTCCATCCTCACCAAATCATAGGCTTTTGCATCTACTTCAGTCCCAAATAGCATCAACCTTTTTTCCACAGGAACAAATGAAACCGAACATAAATGACTAAGAGAAGCAACACTTACTGTAAATCTCTGCGATGAGGTCAAAATCCCACTAGCATCAGCAGCTTATTTAGCATTGTAAATCAAAAGTGATAGTTTAAAATTATCATCTTTTCCATACTGATGGAAAACAACCCACCTTTTAAAATGTAACTTCACAAATGGACCAGTTCCTTTTGTAAAGCAGCAAATTTATGTATTTGAAGCTAAAAAGAGTGAATATTAAGTCCCTGAATTATTGTTCTCTATTATTCTGCACAGGTTCTTACCATAGGTCAAAAGGGTGATGATTGCTGAGTTGATTGGGTAGAGATGTGAAAGGAAATCTTTGATTGCTTAAATAAATCCATGACTCAGTGCACAATGGGGCTTTTGAGGCTAAATGGGAATTCGGTTTCATCTTTTCCCAAGACAGAAACAAGTTCAAATTAATTTGCGCTGAACCGACTGCACTTTGGAGGTGTGCATCACTGTACAACCCAATTTAAATGAATTACATTCTTCTGTATGCTAAAAGAAGTAATAAATCAGGAAGTACTTCAAAATCTTTAATGCCGATTTTTATGTCTGCAGACCACTGCAGCTTCAATTAAATGGCTAATTTACAGGAGGGGCGATTCTGTGGATTATGGTAATAAAAAGGAAGCAAAGGAACACAGGTTAATTCATCTCACACTAATGCAAGAGTGATATTTTCACTTACAACCTCTAATCTCTCAGTACTAAATATTCACAATTAATTTTTATTAGAAATAATAATAAAAAAGCGCTGACCTCAGGACCTGTTAATGCGAAGTAATGCTCAGCCATTGGACTGTGCTGAACACATTTGAAATGGATTTAATATTTATAAGGCTGTTCCACCCATTACATTTCTTGTCTGGCTGCATCCAATTTAATTGGTGCTCAATGAGCGAGTGTACTCAATGAAGACCGACCAAATAGTCTCCAGTAGGACCTTTTAGACGTAGAACAATAGTAAAAATATAACGCTAAAAGGTTGATGCCACCTATTCACTAGTTCCTGATTTAACTGGTCTTTTTATTCTTTTGTTCAACCTTAGACCATGGCCCTTCACCTTGGTATCATAACTAAGAAATATTAAAATTATGTTTGATAGTCCCTTGATAAAAAGATGGTGAAACTGGCTGGAAAAGGTTGTATAAGCTATGCAGACCCGAGGACTTAATGAAGATTATCTGCTCAATAGCACAAACTACCGCCTACATCAGAGATATGCCCAGGCCATTACTCCTCCACAAGATTGTGACTGGAGCTGCACCACAATACTTGCTGATACTTCAGCCAGACTTCCGTGCACAAACCAGGGACACAAGAGCTCCTACTGCTGCAATTCAACATTCAATATCAACCACTCAGCATACCAGCAGTGAAGCTTCACATACTGCTGATCCTGCTCGCCAGACTCTTCAAGACAGTGCTATCACCTGGAGTTCCGTCTGCATATGCAGAAGGTTAAACACAGAGTCAATTATTTTCAGGGCTGCTGCACCATGCGTTAAGCTGTGGGAAATCTGTTGCTCAACAGTATCCAGAGCAATCTCCCCAGGGCCTTCCCAGCAATCGCCATAGTCCATTATCTGAGATATCTCCACTTGTTGTAACGGCAGATTTTTCTCTTGCTACCTAAATAGACATTATTTTAAAAATCCATTCTTCAAAGAACAAGTTATAAACAGAGTATATCTACGCTTTGCTGTAAAATTGTACATGTACAGTATTTACGGTATAGCACATTATATCAGAGATAGCAGTCTGTTGTTTTGCCTGTAAGTTAGATTTCCTGTGGCCTGGTAAAGAGATCAGTTTCCATTATGCGAATGCATTACAGTTATTATCGTTCAAGACTACGGATTGGGAAACAAATTGCAGCAGTAAAATTAACATCACTGGCTTTAAGCATTCTAGTGTATCAGCACATTACAATACCATGGACGCTAAGTGAAAAAAAATCAATGCTGTTTGTATTTGCCTGCATTGTTTTGGAAGTGGTGCCACCGACAGAGAAATTTGTCCATTCTGATGGCATGCACCGGAGCCAGAGAAGAGATAAAATGGAGCCAGACATTTCTTCTCTGGGGAATCCCTGTACCGATGTTGGAAATGCAGCTGTATCCCACTGCTTAGGGCATTTAAGTGTTAAAAAAAAGTTATCACACGAGATAGAGAGATGGAACATTTTTTCACTCTTAACACCTAAAAATAAAGAAAGAGCTGACAGTGGAATAGACTCACAGAATCAGAAATTTCAGCACAGAAGGAGGCCATTTGGCCATTGTGTCTGTGCTGATTGTAGCTCCAGGTCAAGAGTTATCTTCTCCACTCCCACCACCCCGTTCTTTTTCTGTTTCCCTTAATAATTTTATTCTTTCCATGTGTATCTAATGGTCTCATAAATATTGAAACTGGAGACACTGTTAATAATCCCAGACACAAGAGCTTAGTTTTTTTCCGTTGGGCTGTACCATTGGCGCAAAGACAGGCCCCTCACCTTGGCTGAGTTTCTGAGGTCAGGGTCAATAGAGTAATGTTGGCGGCCTCGACAGCCTTTGCCTGGAGCAACACAGAGATTGGTTGCAGCAGGCCTCTCAGATCAGCTGAGGTGCGCTGTGCTGCTGGCATGGCAACTTTAAATCATCGCTCCATCACACATAGCACTGCTAGACACCAAAGTTCCTTGCACTCAGCGTTATGACACAAATAACAGAAACTGCATCATATGATGTTCCATATCGTTACAATATACCCATCCATTTATAGGTGGCTGTACCATACATCACCAGTCACTTCCAGCAGGAAATCGAGCAGCCGTAAAAATGGGCAGGGACCTGGCGGAACAGGTCCTCGACCCATTTCCAATTCTTATCACCCCAGTTCCACAACGATGGGAAAAAAAAGTCAGTGGAGGTTTGGGCTAACGTATTTACCTATTTATGGAAGCGAGCCTTTGGCTTAGTGGTAGCATTCCTGTCTCCGAGGCAGACGTGCAAAGTTTGAACGCCTCTTCAAACTGTCCCAGCTCTGGCTCTGAATTCTGGGTTCGCATCGTGTGATGCTCGCGCCTGGTGAGTGTGGGTGGACTATCCCCTCATCGTATAGGTTGTGGGAGCCCATAAAACCCTCCCACCACATTGGACTAATCACCATGTTGGCTGATATAAAAATTGTTACGGCCATGGAAGGAGCCGTCACATTGCAACCTGTCAGACTGTTAATCAGCCTGTGAACCCTTCCACTATTTCTCACTCCTTTCCAAGGGAAGAGTGTGAAGATAGGAGAATAACAACAACCGATTTATGATTGCTTAAAAATTTATGTAGTCTACGCCTTTTAATTCAGTTGTTTCTCTGCTTGAAAAAAATACATTTGAATTATAGCACTGGGGACATTTTTTCCTTGGGAAAATAATTTTAATTAACAGATAATTCAAATTAAATCAATTTTGAATATGGAGTATCTGTTTCACATTCACCTTCTAAAAATGTTGCCAAAAGGTGGCATTGTTGCAATACAGAGCTGATGGATTTATAAGGGTAAAAAACATAATCAAAAATGATGGAAAATCTGCTGAAAATAAATCAGGCTTCTTTGGACCAAAAGTGAAAATATACATCACTGTGTGGGAAAAAGCTCATCAAAACATTACAGCTATAAAAAGAGTGGGTAGGGCAGTAGAATAGGACAAGGTTGAAACAGATAGAACTGAGAGTAATAAGTGTGGAAAATTATTAAATCGGTAACTGCTGTAGAATCCCAGCACAAGCCAACAACAACTTGCGTTTATGTAGTTCCTTTAACATAGTAAAACGTCCCAAGGCGTAATCAGACAAAAATTGACACCAAGCCAAAGGAGGAGACACTGGGACAGGCGGTCACAGAGGTAGGTTTTAAACAGCGTCTTAAAGGAGGAGGGATAGGTGGAGAGGCGGAAAGGTTTTGGGGGGGGGGGGGGGTGGGGAACAGTGGAATTCCAGAGCTTCGCCAGAGTACGTTGTTGATTAGTGGGCTCGATAGGCTGAATGACCTTTCCTTGATCTGAATTTTCTAATGTTTTCATAGTCAAGGAACCCCTTCCCTTGCATTGCAACCTGTAGTTCACGCACCACAGATTAAGAGCAGAGGACAAAAAGTTATTTCCCAAAGACATTTTTATTTAATGTTATTTTTATTTAATTAGAAAAGGATAATTTGTTAAAAAAGTACATTGCAGTATATTTTCAGGGTTGACCTTTTTTTTTTGGCTGAATTTTTCCTTCCTAATCCGGGGGTGCTGAGGCCAATTAAAACTCCCCTTTTAACACCATCAGGCCAATGAGGCTAACTAGTAAAGAAAACAAATGGAGTGTGGGGCTGCATAGCAAGGTTTCTAACCATATAAATCAAAAGGAATCATTTCAAAATGATACCTTGTAACCTTGGTGGGACCATAACTGGAATGCTGTGGTCCAGTTTTGGTCCCCCCTATTTCAAAGATGGTGTCATTGAAGCAATTAGAAGATTATCCTTAAACAACATGCATTTATATAGTGGCTTTAATGTAAAACAAACACCCCAAGGAGCGCCACACATAGGTGTAAAGAAAACAAATGCCACGCCAGGAAGGGAGAGATTAGATGGCGTAACTGAAAGCTGAGAGAGAGAAAAAGAGACAGACAGACAAAGAGAGAGAGAGAGAGAGAGAGAAAAACATGAAGAAAAAAGGGAAAGAGGGAAAGAAAAAAGACAGTGAAAAAGAGAAAGAGGGAAAGAAAACAAGGCAAAGGATGAGAGAGAAAAAGGAAAATGAATGACTGGGATTTGAACCCAGTTAGTTAAAAGCTTTGCCACCAATGGTGAAACAAAGGAATTCAGGATGACACAATAGGCCAGAATCAGAAGAGCTTTGTGGAGAGGGGGAAGAGAGGGGTTTATATAGGGCTAGAGGAGGTGCAGAGACAGGAAGTCGGCGGAATCCTTTTTTAAATATGCAGATCAGGCTCCAATGACATCACTGGGGGACAGCTGTTTGTACCTGACGCCCAAGTAGGGGAGCAGTGGTGGCTTTCCTGCCAGGTCAAAGCTGCATCGATTTCCAGAAGAGACCCACTAAAATAAGTTTTTTAAATGTATTTGAAGATTCCATGTGGGCCAGGAGGAGCAGCAGTGGTCCACCAGGCCTCACAAGGAAATGCTTGAGCCTCCTCAGCCCTGGGTTTTCCCCCCTCAACAGAGTACAATGCCCCTGCCAAGCCCCTCAGATTCATTGACAATGTGCCAGGGACCGTTCCCGCAGGTCCCAGGCGGCAGCCTCCAAGCCGCCTGATTTTATCAACAGGGCAGCCGCTTTGGTCAGGAAGTCAGCAAGCGACATTTTAAGAAGGCCCAGCCATTAAAATCAGCCGAACCTCCATGGTAATGCTCCTGGACAGGCCAGCAGGTCGCTAGGCCACGTTCGCATCTGGGAGTAAGAATCAAACCCGTAATGTCCTTAGACTATCTGACAATGGGGATGGAGGTGGCATCATAGCCAAGCCTGCTTTTGTCCTCACTCAAATATCCACACCCTCACTTTTCAGCAGGAGTCAATGTACGGTGATAAAGTACGAGAAATTTTGCTGATTTTCCGTTCCTTTGCCCAGACGTGTTGAGGCCAACTACAGTACCTCTGCTGTCTCCCTGGTCTAGAGCTGCTAACTCAGCACACATCAGGAATTGAACCAGCAATTTTCTGACGTCTGGCTGAGTTATATCCAACCTTTACCAACTGAGAGAGTCTGTAATTCTTTTCAGATCTTCGATACCAATGCCTGTATTTTCTATCCCAGCTGCATATAGACATTTGTTGGAAACAAGCAATGACAACACTGTACAGACATCTGTAACCCAGACTCTCCTGCCCTTTTTAAATGAGGAGGTTGAAATGCATGGTGAATTATTGCAGGAAGTAATTAATGGTGTATCAGTTGGTAGGATGTAGGTTTCCAGCCAGGATTCATCTCCTGATAAGTTTGTGATATTTGCCAAGTTAACTGGGGAAAAGGACAATGCAAGGGGGGGGGTCAGTATATTATGTAGTTTTAGAATAAGCTTTCACGTACTTCCTATCAATAGGCTGCACAGCACAAATGTAAAAGCCCAGGAACAGGCTGCTTGCCCACCTTCTTAGCCAGGGAATGCTATGTGGTACAAGAAAACGGAAGAAAAATAATTAGAATCATAGAAAGGTTACAGCATGGAAGGAGGCCATTCGGCCCATCGAGTGTGTGCTGGCTCGATGCAAGAACAATCCAGCTGGTCCCATTCCCTCACCGTAGCCCTGTAATTTTTTTCCTTTCAAGTACTTATCCAGTTCACTTTTGAAGGCCGTGATTGAATCTGCCTCCACCACCCCCTCGGGCAGTGCATTCCAGATCCAAACCATTCACTGTGTAAAAAAGTTTTTTCTCATGTCACCTTTGGTTCTTTTGCCAATCACCTTAAATCTATGTCCTCTGGTCCTTGACCCTTCAGCCAATGGGATCAGTTTCTCTCTATCTACTCTGTCTAGACCTTTCATGATTTTGAATACCTCTATCAAATCTCCTCGCAACCGTCTCTGTTCCAAGGAGAACAACACCAGCTTCTCCAATATATCCACGTAACTGAAGTCCATCATCCCTGGAATCATTCTAGTAAATCTCTTCTGCACCCTCTCTAAGGCCTTCACATCTTTCGTGAAGTGCGGTGCCTAGAATCAGAAACAATACTCCAGTTGCGGCCGAACCACTGTTTTATAAAGGTTCATTATGACCTCCATACTTTTGTACTCTATGCCTCTATTTATAAAGCCTAGGATCCCGTATGCTTTTTTAACTGCTTTCACAACCTGCAAAGCCACCTTCAACGATTTTTGCACATATACCCCCAGATCTCTCTGTTCCTGTACCCCTTTTAGTGTTGTGCCCTCTAGTTTATATTGCCTCTCCTCATTCTTCCTACCGAGATGTATCACTTCGCATTTTTCTGCGTTAAATTTCATCTGTCACGTGTCCGCCCATGCCACCAGCCTGTCTATAACTTCTTGAAGTCTATCAGTATCCTCCTCACTGTTTACTTCCCTTCCAAGATTTGTGTCATCTGCAAATTTTGAAATAATGCCCTGTACACCCAAGTCCAACTCATTAATATAGATCAAGAAAAGCAGTGGTCCCAGCACCGACCCCTGGGGACACTATAGAATTGTCACCAATTCTTCTATAGGTGGAACACATCACTAAACTGCATCCCTGTAAGCAAATGTTAAATCCTCCAGTCATAGAAAATGGGCACAGCAACATTATCCTGACACCCAAACTTATATTTTTTGCTGTTCTGGCAAGGCTCCCTTCTTCCTTCTCCCACAATCTTTCCACCTAAATAAAAATATTTCTAGATATCAGGCAAGTGGAATTTTTAATACTCATTCCTTAGATAAGATGAAAATATACAGTGATACATAATGCAGCATTGTAGTTCCCAGCAACTACATAAGTCCCTCATATTTTGCAGCAAGTTGCAGAGCCAATATGTCAAACCAGAATTTATTCTGATAAATAAAAATGATTTAAACCAAAATTCTCCTTTTATAAACAAAATACTGCGGATGCTGGAGATTTGAAATAAAAACAGAAAATGCTGCAGATGCTCAGCAAGTCAGGCAGCATCTGTGGAGAAAGAAACAGAGTTAATGGGCCCGATATTAGCACCCGCTATCGGGTGCGTTCCTGGCAGGGGGGGGCTCCGAAAATTGGGGAATCCTGGAGCGGGTCGGGAGCCCAGCTCCAACCCGCCCACTTCCGGGTTCCCCACAGACGCGCCGAGGTGCACGCGCAGCCCCCGCATGTGGGACTCCCGCAGGCAATTAAAGCCGGCGGGATGCAACTTAACAGTATTTATCTTGCTATTTCAGGTCGTTTACAGATCTGATTGACCTGTTATATTAGGAGGGGTGGGATTTTATAAACAACTGGGATAGTTTCCCGTACTGGGGGAAACACTCCCAGTTCAAATGGACCTGTTGCAGCTATCAGCCTGTGGCAGCTGCAAAGGTCCATTTGACAGTTGGAGGGGGGAGACCCTCACTCGTTGCAGGAGGCCACTCTGTCACTTGGGACAAAGTTTGGCCTCCACCACCCTCCTCCTGACAATCAAAGTCACCAACTTGAACACTTACCCCGGGGTCCAGAGACATGTACCTACCTTGCGGACCCCCTCAGATGTACATCTTCCGGATGGGGGCCGCCGTAGCTGCAGTCATGACCTCCTCGGAGGGCAAACAGCATCACCAGCCTCGCCGTCCACCTCTGACACGTGGGGCTCCACAACACGGTGCTGTGACACATCCACCTGCACAGCAGGCGGGAGGGCTACCGCAGAGAGAGATGCGTCGCAGAGGGCACCACCCTCGCCACAGGGTCCACAGACCGAGGCTCAGCTTCCTGGACCTCTCTGAGCACCAATGCACATGAAGGCTCAGAGTCACTCGATATGTAGTCGTGGACATCTTCAGCCTCCTTCGTGCCAAGCTGCTCCCGGCTGGCCCGAGCACCATCTTCTTACCTGTCGCTGTCAAAGTCACCACTGCCCTCAACAACTTCTCCTCCGCATCCTTCCAAGGTGCCACCGGGGACATCGCCGACGTCTGAGTCGTCTGCACAAAAAAGCCCAGCAAATACACCTACACCCACTCTGCAGTGACACAATGGGTGGCATCAGGTGTGGGTCTTCATTGTGATCCTCAGGAAAGGGCATTATTGCATGTACCAGACAAGATTCGCACAGACATGGCAGTAGTGGTGCCAATATAATATATGATGTGAGTTGGTCAGAAATTAAATATAAGTAAAAACCATGACAAACCCTCAAACACCCTTGTGCATCCCCTTCATGCTCACAACACGTTTGCCTTACGCTGCCTACTGCACATATGTGATGCATGCCCTGTGGCTGCAGCACAGGTAGTGGCAGGTTGAGTGAGGCTGACCGTGAAAGAGATACATGAGAGGGTGAGTATGTGATAGAGCCATGAGATTGTATGAGGATTGGGTTGAGTGGTAGTGGCGGGATGAGTACTGGCGAGGTGAGTAAGTGCAGGTAAGATGAGGATGAGCTTTGAGTGGGTGTGAGGGGTGATGTGACAGAGTAGTGTTGGCAGTGCAGAAGGTGTGGGGTGGGGGCGGTGATGTGGCAGATGGAGTGTAGGAGAATGAGTAAGTGTACTCATTTTGGCTGACCTACTTAGGTCATTGCAGCGCCTCCTGCACTGTATGGTGGTGCAGATGACCTCCTCTGCCACCTCGAGCCAGGCCTTCTTGGTGGCAGAGGCAGGCCGTTTCCTCCCGCCCGCCGGGGGGAAGATCTCTGTCCTCCCCCTCCTCCTCACCCCATCCAGTAGGAACTGGAGTGAGGCATCATTAAACCTAGGAGCAGCCTTCCCCCTGGGCTGCTCCATGCTGTAATTTTTCCTATTTCTTGCAGCATGTCAATGGAGGACTGCCCCTTTAAATAGAGCTCCTCCAGCTGACAGACCTGACTGCGCATGCACAGTCTGCCCGACGCGCAGCTCAGCAGCGGGGAACCCGGAAGACCAGGTAAGTGGTTCCAATTAGGCTGCGATCGCGCGGGGGGCAGACCGATTTCACCGGGTGCGTTACCCACGTGCCCAATAGCCCCCCCGCCGCGAACCCGCAGCCCTGGTAATATAGAGCCCAATGTTTCAGGTCAAAGACCTTTTGTCAGAACTGGAAGATGCACATCAGATGCTGCCTGACTTGCTGAGCTTCTCCAGCATTTTCTGTTTTTATTTCTCCTTTTATAAATTGCTTGCATCTATGGTCTCTCAGGAAAAGGATTTCATTTAAAACCACATCCATCTTCATAGTTGCTCTGCAATCTTGTCTGGTGAAGGTATGCGCCTCTCATTCACCAAATAAATACAAGAATTACTAAGAGCACAGTGCGTAAAAACAATACTCTACTGGTATTGATATATTCCACCTCTCGTTCAGGATCAAAAACAATGTCAGACAATTTGGCTGAAGCACTAAAACTGCATTTTAAGTGCTGCAGAAGACAGTATAGATGCGATGTAGCTCATACTAAGTGTTACCCTGAAACTAAAAAGATGAAATGAATCTCAGTTACCTCAGCCTGTTCTTATTTTCAATGTAGTATTTTACCTCTAAAATCATTAGTATTGTTGTTTTGGATATTGGCAGCTCCAATGCACAGAGGAGTGAGCAAATAACTCATAGGAGGCATTTTACAGACCCAGGCAGGAATCAGCACCTACGAACAAGCATTCCCTTTATGTAAAATAATTATTTTTTTTAAATTCCAATTTTATACAATTCCACTGCATAGTTAGATTCAATCAGAATTGACTGCTGGAAATTATATTACAATATTTAAAATATAAATTTGATGTGAATATGTATTAGACACAATTAAATGATTTAAATTATGTTACAAGCTTCAACAAAGCTCGGATGGATTAGAGTATTAAAGTAATTTGAATGCAGAGGTAATTTGCATTACAGTCCCACACCACAATTATTTATGATTTTGTATTATAAACCTTTTTCAAATATAATGAGATCTCTGGCCTGCTGATTTAAAAGTCAAATTCCCCATTTTGATGTTTGCATCATGCAACATGAAATAGGCTGATACAGATATTTTGATGAAGGTGATATTGAATGATGTGACAATAAATAAGTGTTAGAAATATATTCATAGTTTACTGACAGTGTATTAATTACCTTGTATGTATCAAGCTTGAAGTAGAAAAGTACACTTAAACCTACGTCAGTCTAGACCGCTGCATTATTCTCCAGTCTCTTTCACACCTGAGCAGATATTTTGGCCATCTCCCTCCCGCTCGGACTGTGTTTCTCCTTCTCACACACAAACATGCTCACATATGTGCCATGGGTTCATGCCCACTGGGAAATAGGCTGAGAATGCTCAACCTAATTTCACACAGGGCCATTACAGCCCACAGACAAAAGAGACCTTTCACAGCAACAGTTAGGACTGGACTCAAACCTGGTAATTCTCATTTCTAAGCATTCAGAGTTAGATTCCAATAATCAATATTTCTTCCTTTTATACTTAAATGAAATAAGTGTTTTCTTGAACACAAAACCCCAATCTAAGTTCAGTGGAATAGGAGCTGTATTGAAGAAAATGTTGCATTTTATTTATAGAAGAAATAGCGTCCGTAAATCATCTCTGAATTAGAAATTATTTATTTCTTTTCTGAGGGTTTGCATCACTTAGTCTTCTCGACAGCCAACATGTTGATTGAGGCCGAGAGGACCAGCAGATAGACTGTTCCCAAAACCTCCACCAATGGAGAATCTTCTATTGGATGCGTGAGGGTGGCCAAATTTTCTGGGTCTGGAGCAGAGCTACAGGAGTAAACAATGCAACTATGAACTCGGAACACAGGGCTGAGGTGATAGGGAATGAACAGAAGAGGACAAGTCAGGTGTGCAGCAAGTTGAACTTTCCAAGGAGAAAATAATCTAAGTATGACAGTTGAAAAGTTCAGTCAAAAGGAATCAATTACTTAATCACAACATAAATACCTATGAGGGAGGCCTTCTCAACTAAAATTAAATTCAGACCTTTCATCATGTCACTGAATGAATCTAAGGTTTCTGCCTCTATCAGCCTACACAGACCATTCCAAGTGTTGATCGCTCTTTGCAAGAAGAAGTTTTGCCAATGTCATTAATCCTACTTCAACATCTAATGGTTAGAGAGAACTACAACAAAAAACAGGCTTCTGAAAAAGTGTTCAGAGCACTTGTTTGACTATTTATTTGCACTGTGTTCACTCGGGTAAGATGTTGTTTGTTTATCTGGATCTGCTGTTTAATTGGGCCTGATCAGGATTTACTTTTTAATGTGATGCTAGGGATCTCATTGATTGAATCCACTTGATATTCAATTGATTATTAATAGTCGATGCTTCCTTGCCTATATTTATGTAGTTATAAAACATAATTTGTATAGTTTAGTTTTGTTTATATATAGTTATTAAGAGTCCATAAGGATTAATGAGAATTTATATTTATCCACAGTCAACCAGCACTCAGGTATTTATCAAATCACATTATATA
The DNA here is from genome assembly GCF_035084215.1 of Heptranchias perlo. Classification (NCBI taxonomy): domain Eukaryota; kingdom Metazoa; phylum Chordata; class Chondrichthyes; order Hexanchiformes; family Hexanchidae; genus Heptranchias; species Heptranchias perlo. The sequence continues at coordinate 107,883,536 of NC_090325.1, read as the reverse complement.
CTTTATAAACGTAAATTACTGGTCTATAATATGCTTAATGTGTTCTTATGATATTCCGTTATTATCTAAACCTGTTTGTTTCAAATGGGTTAATACCTCAGCTAAGATAGAAAAAACAAAGGAATCTCAAACAAACTCATTAAGTATTTGTCAACTAATATCAACAGAAATTTCTAGCCTATTGTTAGCAGGAATCATTGACCATTTGATTATTCCATAAAATAAGCAACTTTAACAGTATACATCAGTTATTACGATAGTAGGCTTGAGGGGAATTCAAAAAATTATCAATTAATTTTACAGATCAGTACAGAATTAGAAATAAGGAAACTCATTAAATAAGGACTGTAGGCCAGTGGTGTTAACTTTGAGAGAAGGAAATTGTAAGGAAAGGGTTAATTCTTTATATTAACTTTTAGCTTTTGCCTGTTAAGTGAGTTTCAATGTTCAGTCGGAATTAAAAGTTACCAGACAGAGACTTAGTTGATAAGCATTCAAGCTTTCTTTGTCCTAGCCCCATAGATATCTCAGCTGTCCTCCTAGGGATTAATTCCTCCAAGGACACATCTGCGCAAGGCAAGTGATAACTCGTCTGTAGGAGTCTTGGGTCCCTGTAAGTGTCTTCAGTTGAATGACTTGATTGACAAGATAAAGCCTTGATTAGGCATATGGGAGGCCTTACTGTTAAAACTGAAATTCATTAAGTGAATAACAGGGTGAGGTAATCGTTTGAATACATATGAATCCGCACAGGAGTAAAAATATATAAAGAGGGGTGTTGGAACAGATTTTTCAGAATTCGAAAAGGCCTGGCCAGCTGTTCCCCTCAAGCTCAAGAACTGTAATGTGTGAATTCTCCGGTAACTTGTACCGTAAATGTGACCTTAAGTATATGTATAATTATTAATAAGATATTGTATGTGTAATTAATAGATATCATTGTATATGTGCAATTATTGGTAATAATAGATATTGTATGCTTAATTCCTGTGAAAGCCGATAAATGCCTTTGAACCCTATTACCTTGAGTAATTACTTATACATTTATACATAAGAACATCCATTCCCTAACAGAAATCAGTAGTGTCCGAAGCAATATATTTAAAGGAAGAGTACAGAATCAATAGGAACTGAGGTTCTTAGCAAAGGGTTAGAAACCAAGGCCTACATTTGTTGTGTTGTGATCTTCTGATAAAGTGCAGGCACTTATTGAGTAAACAGCAAGTTAGCTCCCCACACCCACGACCCCCGCCCCCCCCCCCCCGCCTCCACCCCATCCAATTGGTATCTCTACTAAAGCCACTGAGGTCAGGTAGCCACAACTAACCTCACTGGAAATCCTCAAATTCCGACAGCTGGCTCTGCACTCATGTGCCAGGTGTATTGGATTGCTTCCCATCAGTCTCCCATCTATAATGGAAGGCACATATTGAGGTTGTTACAGAAAAAAGTTGGGGTGAGGACTGCGTTGGACTAGAATGTTGTTTTATTTACAGACTGCTAGCCAGTGTCCAAGAGCATGGCTACCCTTCCATCCTATATAACAGTGTCACTGCACTTGTAAAGTAATGGTGAGTGTCATCCTGGCTCAGTGGTAGCACTACTGCCTCTGAGACACAATGTTGTGGGTTCAGGCCCCACTGTAAGACTTGAGCACAAAATCTATGCCAATACTTGAGTACAGTACTGAAGGACTGCTGCTTTGTCAAAGGTACCATCTTTCTGATGAGACTCTAAACCATTGCCCCATTCACCTATTGAGGTGGATGTAAAAGATCCCATGGTATTATTCAAAGAGGAGCAGGGAAGCTCTTCCTGTGTCCTAGCCAACATTTATCCCTCAACCAACGCCACGAAAACAGATTGCTGGTCATTCATCTCACTGCTGTTTGTAGGATCTTGCTCTGCACAAATTGGCTGTTGTGTCTGCCAACATAACAGCAACTGCACTTTAAAAATAATTCATTGATTGTGAAATGCTTTGGGACATACTGAGGACATGAAAGTTGCTTTATAAATACAAGTTAGTTCTTTGTAGTTTATGATGTGAACACCTTTGAGATTTTTCAACATGATAACGGATCAGATCAAAGCTCTGCAGTCCTGCCACATCCAGTCGTGAATGGTGGTGGACAATTAAACAACTAACGGGAGGAGGAGGCTCTGTAAACATCCCCATCCTCAATGATGGCGGAGTCCAGCACGTGAGTGCAAAAGATAAGGCTGAAGTGTTTGCAACCATCTCCAGCCAGAAGTGTCAAGTGGATGATCCATCTCGGCCTCCTCCCGATATCCCCACCATCACAGAAGCCAGTCTTCAGCCAATTCGATTCACTCCACATGATATCAAGAAACAGATGAGTGCACTGGATACAGCAAAGGCTATGGGCCCCGACAACATCCCGGCTGTAGTGCTGAAGACTTGTGCTCCAGAACTAGCTGCGCCTCTAGCCAAGCTGTTCCAGTACAGCTACAACACTGGCATCTACCCAACAATGTGGAAAATTGCCCAGGTATGTCCTGTCCACAAAAAGCAGGACAAATCCAATCCAGCCAATTACCGCCCTATCAGTCTACTCTCAATCATCAGCAAAGTGATGGAAGGTGTCGTCGACAGCGCTATCAAGCGGCACTTACTCGCCAATAACCTGCTCACCGATGCTCAGTTTGGGTTCCGCCAGGACCACTCTGCACCAAACCTCATTACAGCCTTGGTCCAAACATGTACTAAAGAGCTGAATTCCAGAGGTGAGGTGAGAGTGACTGCTCTTGACATCAAGGCAGCATTTGACCGAGTGTGGCACCAAGGAGCCCTAGTAAAATTGAAGTCAATGGGAATCAGGGGAAAACTCTCCAGTGGCTGGAGTCTTACCAGCACAAAGGAAGATGGTAGTGGTTGTTGGAGGCCAATCATCTCAGCCCCAGGACATTGCTGCAGAAGTTCCTCAGGGCAGTGTCCTAGGCCCAACCATCTTCAGCTGCTTCATCAATGACCGTCCCTCCATCATAAGGTCAGAAATGGGGATGTTCGCTGATGATTGCACAGTGTTCCGTTCCATTCGCAACCCCTCAGATAATGAAGCAGTCCGAGCCCGCATGCAACAAGACCTGGACAACATCCAGGCTTGGGCTCATAAGTGGCAAGTAACATTCGCGCCAGACAAGTGCCAGGCAATGACCATCTCCAACAAGAGAGGGTCTAACCACCTCCCCTTGACATTCAACGTATCCCCCACCATCAACATCCTGGGGGTCACCACTGACCAGAAACTTAACTGGACCAGCCATATAAATACTGTGGCTACAAGAGCAGGTCAGAGGCTGGGTATTCTGCGGCGAGTGACTCCCCTCCTGACTCCCCAAAGCCTTTCCACCATCGACAAGGCACAAGTCAGGAGTGTGATGGAATACTCTCCACTTGCCTGGATGAGTGCAGCTCCAACAACACTCAAGAAACTCGACACCATCCAGGACAAAGCAGCCCGCTTGATTGGCACCCCATCCACCACCCTAAACATTCACTCCCTTCACCACCAGAGCACAGTGGCTGCAGTGTGTACCATCCACAGGATGCGATGCAGCAGCTCGCCAAGGCTTCTTCGACAGCACCTCCCAACCCCGCAACCTCTACCACCTAGAAGGACAAGGGCAGCAGGCACATGGGAACAACAGCACCTGCACGTTCCTCTCCAAGTCACACACCATCCCGACTTGGAAATATATCGTCGTTCCTTCATCGTCGCTGGGTCAAAATCCTGGAACTCCCTTCCTAACAGCACTGTGGGAGAACCTTCACCACACGGACTGCAGCGGTTCAAGAAGGCGGCTCACCAACACCTTCTCAAGGGCGATTAGGGATGGGCAATAAATGCCGGCCTCGCCAGCGACGCCCACATCCCATGAACAAATAAAAAAAATAAGGCACTATATAAATGCAAATATTATTCCTGTGAGGAAGCACCTGTTCTCTCCTAGTTGCTTCCTCACATGATTGGGAACTCAGTATTTGAGGAGAAATGGACATTAACCCTTGTTCATTGCACGACTCTACCATCATGTTAACCCCTTTTAAACCCTCTTACTCGCGCCAACCCCCCCACCCCCACAATGAAACAAGGTTAAAATCTAATGCTCATATGAAGAGATGTGTATTGGGACAGTGAAGCTCTTTGCTGTGAGGTAGAGCTGTGTCATTATGGCCCAGTGTCAAAATTTCAATCTGGTTTAAACCTATTTTCCAGCAGTAAGATCTTGCCTGCGTTTGTTAGGAACGAAGGATTTATGAGATATCCTGAAAGGTTTGCAATTTCAACTTTTATCCATTGTCAGAAGATTCCCATTGTTCAAGCACCACCTGGCAAGTCAGTTCTCGGGTATTTGTTCTGACAACTCATACATCAAGGTATACGGATAAACACACAGAGGGTTTGATTGGAATTCAGTGATAGCACGAAGAGGGCGATAGCGATGGGCAGACCGTTTTACACCGTGCCCCAGTCAATGGAAAAGAAAATTGAACCCAGTGTAAAACCAATTTCACCCCCACAAGTCCCAAGAACAGAGGTGTGCAGCTACTAAGCTACTATTGACAAGATTTTGGTGAGACTCCTGGGTGAAAGGACAATGTCAAATGGCAGCATTTCTATTTGGTATTATCTTAGTCATCTTAAATTGATCACATCTTCAGTGGCTATCTCTGATTGTTACATGACACAATTTTGTTTCTCTTTCCTTTTTCTGCTACTTCTTACCCCCTTCCCCAAGGCATTAACTTCTTACTGGTATGGTTTTACAGGCACCTGGTACCCTCTGGTACTCACAGAAGTGGCCATACTTCTTATGACAGCCTAGACAGCAAGTGTTGCAGACCATTCAATCACAGGGCATCTTCACCCAACATCCATACATGCACACTTTCCAACAGGGTCCCTGGATAGTGATCACGGTCAATTGTCCCCTCCTTAACTTTAAGTTGCTGAGGCAAATTGTAGCTCTCTTTATGCTGTGCCAGCTGAGCTCAGCTAACCTGATCAAAAAAGAGTATAAGGATAAACCCAGCAACTACAGGCCAGTCAGGTTAACCTAAGTGGTGGGGAAACTTTTAGAAACGATAATCCGGGACAGAATCAGCAATCGGCAGTATCAGGGTAGATGAGGGCAATGCAGTTGATGTGGTGTATATGGACTTTCAAAAGGTGTTTGATAAAGGGCCGCATGATAGACTTGTCATCAAGATTGAAGCTCATGGAATAAAGTGGCAGTAGCAGCATGGATACAAAACTGGCTAAGTAACAGGAAGCAGAGAGTAGTGGTGAACGGCTGTTTTTCAGACTGGAGGGAGGTTTACGGTGGTGTTCCCCAGGGGTCGGTACTCGGACCATTGCTTTTCTTAATGTATATTAATGACTTGGACTTGGGTGTACAGGGCACTATTTCAAAATTTGCAGATGATACAAAACTTGGAAGTGTGATGAACAGTGAGGAGGATAGTGATAGATGTCAAGAGGATATAGACAGGCTGGTGGAATGGGCAGACACGTGGCAGATGAAATTTAACGCAGAAAAATGCGAAGTAATAGATTTCGGTCGGAAGAATGAGGAGAGGCAATATAAACTAGAGGGCACAATTCTAAAGGGGTACAGGAACAGAGAGATCTGGGGGTATATGTGCACAAATCGTTGAAAGTGGCAGGGCAGGTTGCGGAAGCGGTTAAAAAAGCATATGGGATCCTGGGCTTTATAAATAGAGGTTTAGAGTATAAAAGCAAGGAAGTCATGATGAACCTTTATAAAACACTGGTTCGACCACAACTGGAGTATTGTGTCCAGTTCTGGGCACCAAACTTTAGGAAAGATGTGAAGGTCTTAAAGAGGATGCAGAAAAGATTTTTTTAATTCATTTTTTATTCATTCGTGGGATGTGGGTGTTGCTGGCAAGACCTGCATTTATTGCCCATCCCTAATTGCCCTTGAGATGGTGATGGTGAGCCACCTTCTTGAACCGCTGCAGTCCGTGTGATGAAGGTTCTCTCACAGTGCTGATAAGTAGGGAGTTCCAGGATTTTGACCCAGCGTCAATGAACGAACGGCGATATATTTCCAAGTCAGGATGGTGTGTGACTTGGAAGGGAACATGCAGGTGGTGTTGTTCCCATGCGCCTGCTGCCCTTGTCCTTCTAGGTGGTAGAGGTCGTGGGTTTGGTTAGATTTACTAGAATGATTCCAGGGATCAGGGACTTTAGTTACGTGGATAGACTGGAGAAGCTGGGGTTGTTCTCTTTAGAACAGAGAAGGTTGAGAGGAGATTTGATTGAGCTATTTAAAATCATGAAGGGTCAAGACAGAATACATAGAAAGAAACTGTTCCCATTTTCGGAAGGGTCAAGAGCCAGAGGACATAGATTTAAGGTGATTGGCAAAAGAACCAAAAGGTGACATGAGGAAAACCAGTATTTACACAGCGAGTGGTTAGGATCTGGAATGCACTGCCTCAGGGGTTGGTGAAGGCAGATTCAATTGTGGCTTTCAAAAGGGAACTGGGGATAAGTACCTGAAAGGAAAAAATTTGCAGGGCTATGGGGATAAGGCGGGGCAGTGGGACTAGCTGGATTGCTCTTGCATAGAGCCGGCACGGACTCAATGGGCCGAACGGCCTCCTTCCGTGCTGAAACCTTTCAATGATTCTATGAACTCAGCACAGACTGGTGATTGAACCTGTTCTGTATAACTCTACTACTCACTGTTTCTTTCAATGACAAGTGTAACAGCTCTCTGCAATTCACTCCAACTTGGCATTTCTGGACAGCCCTGGTCATATTGACTCAACAAAAGAATTTTAAACGCCTAAATTAGAATAAAGGGTAAAAACGCTATGATAGTCATTCATTTTTAATTTCAGCGAAAAGTAATTCAATCAAGGTCTACTTTCAGTTGTTGAGTGGAGGTGCCCTTACACAAGTGCCTTGCAGTAAAACAATAAAACATTCATAACTGCTTTAAGCAAATTACATTGAAAGCATTGCTGATATTCTTCTCTTCGGGTAATGATAACTAAATACTGTAAAAGTGCTGACGGCTAACACCATTAGAGAAAGACTCCTGCTGGCAAAAGCTTTCATATCAAGTGCTGTAAATGATGGGTTCGGCCAAGTACAGCACGTTAGCCATTCTATTAGTTCAGGCTCATCTCTATTTCGCATAGATTACCTGATGAGAACAAATTCCTTTTTCCTTTTTTTAAGAAAAAGCTATCAGCAGCTTCAATTTTTTTTTTAAATGTACATGTACATTACATAACAGGAAAGATACACTGCCAAGAAATTTTAAACACTTACAGGTGGGTACCTCTGTTCTTCATATTCAAAAAGACAATCACTACTCAAGAAAATCTGCACATATGTATCAAACATAAAAAGCCTAAAATTAGGATGAGGGCCTCTCAGAACCACAGAGATTCAACAAATTATTTATACAAAATCAAGAGCAAGGGTCCAAACTGAAACATAACGTTACACATTTTAAATTAACTAACCAAAAGTAAAATCCTAAAGCCTAAACATAACAGTACAGGGCTGATTATGAAAGAACTTTACACTATAATGAAAACTAATAGTACAGGATTGAGCTAAAAATAAACACCTCAAAATAAATTCACTAATAAGCAAACTAACAAATTGTTAATCCTTTTGGACACTGGAAAGGTCTTCCAGTAGTCAGGAAACTAAGTAAACAAATGATTCTGAAGTTACTAGGTCTAAATTTACAGGTCCAGCAGTTATCTATATAAAGTTTTGTACTTATTACAGGTTGTTTACTGGGATTGTAAAGCATCTTGTACAGTAAACATGCAGAAAGAGAGCAGCACCATCAATCACTGGAGTTTATCTGACGTGTTGGTCTGCGACACCCTGAGGAATAAAGGAACAACACACACACACCAGCCTGCACAAGACGCAACAATAACGGCTCACTACATTATCTAATGCAAGCTCTAAATTCAATGGCAAAAGGTATTTTTGAACAATCAGAGAAGAAAACTCTTTCCAGTTAGACAAAGTATTTCAGTAAACGTAAATCAGTAACATAATGCCAGAATGCAATTATCATCTTTTTATATTCTGCAGAGCACCCTACCTGAATCTGTCAGACTAAGTCCGGAGCAGCAATTCATGATCACAATGTCTTCCATCTCCAGATGCAAGTGATCTCAGAAGAAGGATGGACTTTGACCTGTAGTGCACACTATGTTGAGAGTGTGTAACAGAAGACTGTACAATGTGAGAAGAGTCACTCAAGCTCCCTGAGCTGGGATCATACTGTGACACTCGTAACAGGATGGAATGGCAGAGAGATGAAAATCTCTTCCCATAAATGAAAGAACAAAGTGTCTCTCAAGGGGCAGCCTCCCTTACACCGCATAACCCAGAACCACAACAATTTATCAAACTTCACTTGACAGCCATTTGTGAAGACAATGGCGGTGCATTTTCTGACTTTGTGCTCAATTAAGCCTATCTGCTGCTCTGGATTTGTGCCTGACATATTGATTTCTCCATTGTACACGTGACCTACAAAGCCACACTGTGCACTGAAGCTGTAGAACACCTAGTGGGTCTCCAGTACAATATGAACAATCCAAAAAAGGACATGTATTACATGTCCTCTGAATAAATTTTAAAAAGCATACTTCAAATTATTTATTTAATGTCAATTAAACTATCTGAACACAATGCTTTGAATTACCCTTCTTTCTTTCGCTCTCTCACACTAAGTCTGTGGAGATGTATGGTCTGGGAATCCACACTGTCTATAATTACTGCTATACAGAAAATGACAGCCAACAACTTACGATTCTCTGCATGTAGATGTTGAACGATAGGATTACATTGACCTTTACTAAACTGTACAAGTCAGGAGCGAATTCAATTTTATTGTTCTCATCTGCTTCAATTAGCACACGACTCTCAAAGGACAACCGAAAAGTCAGAACATTTCAATCTGTTTTTGTCTCTCTTCTGTTAAAAGTTAGACTTTTGTTACCTAGGGAGGTGAGGTTTGTTAGCCAGTTACCAGCATGTCCCCTCTCAGAAGGGGTTCAGTGAAACACTCACAAGGTATATAGCAGACAACAGTGCATTCTTAATGAGATCCAGGCTACCCTATGTCTTTCAAACATCATCTTCAATAAGGGTTTTTTTAATTCATAGACTATTAATTTTTCCACAGGGTTTGCACCTGTCTACAATTTTCAATATAATTTTGCCACAAGGCAATACCTTCTGGGATCAAAGCAGCACACAAAATAATTCATTTCACAAAACAATTATGTAACTACTAGACTTTACATAGTAAGCAATAAACATGCTTGGAGAAGCCACACTAATTTAAAATTCCAATTTTCAATAAACAGTAATGACTTTCCATGGTACAGTACAGTAAGTGGAGTTAACGAAAGAGGACAATACCATGGTGCTGTGTTTTTTTTAAAACCAAAAAAGGTTATTTTCTACTTTTTCCACCCATTACATGATTTTGACTAGAATCTGAATTGGTAAATGCAAAGCATGATTTCTTCATGACCCAGTGTTAGGGAAGCCACAAGAGGAAACTCTCTGCTCAACTTTGGAGACCCCAACGCCATACAGAAAATGGAAGTCACAGCATCAACGGCAATAGCAAATCGCAATATGATTAAGTTCAGCATGATTTGGGATTTAGCATCGCTGAAGTCCGACAACCACATACATCATTTTAAAAAGTTTGAGGGAAGTGCAAAGCAGGTTGACTGGGTGAAATTATTAACGCTTCAGGACAGGACAAGTGGCATACCTCCATAAAGCAAACTGAGGAAAACGCAGGACAAATACGTATCTAAGCTTAGGAAAGGTAGGCGCTAAAAACATGACTTAAACGGCTCAACAAGATGAGCAGAAATGAAAGAAAAATGGAAAATGAGTTTCACAAGGCTTGCGGTGAGAAAGGGAGAGGCTCCTCTAGGAAGGTTACAGGAAACTTCACAAACATGTCAAAAGGGTGATCAAAGGGGCAAAGAAGAAACTGGAGATGAGTACAGCTGCAGACACTAAACAGACAGGAAGACAGGAAGATGTTCTTCCACTACTATAACAGCAAGAGATAAGGACCTTAAAGAATGCCAACAGGAATGAAACTAAAGGTGAGCGGTAAATGGCTAGGGCATTAAATTAATACTTTCTTGGAGTATTCACTGGAGAAGAATACAAAAACATGCTCTACCATGACAAAATTTAAGGATTTCAACATCAATGAGATGGAGGTTGTAAAACTGGCTTAAAAGGGCTCAATATGAACAAACCCGAGGGCAGATGAGATGTGTCCCAAGATATTAAGAGAGGCCAGACATGAAATTTGTGAAGTACCAACAACCATCATGGGAGCGTCAATGAATGTTGGGATGGTACCACTAGATTGGAAACAATCTAGCATAGTCCCCATATTCAAGAAAGGGGCACATCTTATCAGGGGAACTACAGACCCATCAGTCTAACATTAATGCCTAGTAAAATAATGCAATTGATCATCAGGAGCAAACTTGTGGAATACCTATACAATAATAAATAATAGCCAAGATGGGTTTAGAATCACAAAATCCTGGAATTTTACAGCATAGTAGGTGGCCATTCAGCCCATTGCCCTATGAAAAAGCAATCCACATAGTCCCATTCCCATTCCCCTTCCCTTTTCTAATACACTTTTTTTTAAAACCCTTCCATTTCTATCAGATCTTCTCTTAACTTTCTCTGTTCTTATGAAAAAGGCCCCAGTTTCTCTAGTTTCTCCTTATAATTAAAACCTCTCATCCCTGGTATCATCGTAACAAATCTCTTCTGCACCCTTTCCATGGCCTTTACATTCTTCTTAAAGTAGGACACCCAAAACTGGACGAGATAGTCTAGCTGCAGCCTATCCAATGATTTGTACAGATTTAGTGTTACCTCTTGGCTTTTGTACTCTAAGATCTTATTTATAAAACTTATGATTCCATATGCTGCTTTTTAACAGCTTTAAAAGTGGTAGGACAGTTGATAAAGATTTGTGTATCTGAACCCCTAAATTTCCCTGTTCCTCTACTCCTTTTAAAATTTTACCCTTTAGTCTATATTTCCACGTCTTAGTTTTCCTCCTAAAACATATGACCTCAGATTTCTCTGCATTAAATGTCATTCGACATTTATCGGTCCAATCTGTCCTTCTGAAGTAATTTACAGTCCTCTTCACAGTTAACCATGCTGCCTATTTTTGTGTTGTTTGCAATTATTTTATTGTGCCTCCGATACACAAGTCCATATCATTTATACATACGTTGAGAGGGGCAATGATCTGATCACTGACCCATGGGGGAACATCACTTATCTCATTCCTCCAATTTGAAAAACATTCATTAACCGCTGCTCTGTTTTTGTGTCGTTTAACCAATTTTCTAGCTGTGCTGCCACATTCCTTTTAATGCTGTGTGCCTTCATTTTATCAACAAGCCTCCATTACAGCTCTTTATTAAATGCCTTTAGAAATTCCATATACACCACATCCACTGCATTTCCTTTATCAGTACACTCATTAGTTCTTCAAAGCAATCTATCAAATTTATCAGACACAACTTGGCTTTCACAAATCTGTGCTGGCAGTCCTTAATTAGAAATCATAGAAAATTTACGGCACAGGAGGCCATTCGGCCCATCGAGTCCACGCCAGCTGAGAAACAAGCCACCCAGCCTAATCCTACTTTCCCACATTTGGTCCGTAGCCCTGCAGGTCACTACTCTTCAGGTGCACATCCAAGTTTTTTTTTTAAATGAGTTGAGGGTTTCTGCCTCTACCACCTTCTCGAGCAGTGAGTTCCAGACCCCTACCACCCTCTGGGTGAAAAAATTTTTCCTCATTTCCGCTCTAATCCTTCTACCAATCATCTAAAATCTATGCCCCCTGGTTATTGACCCCTCCGCTAAGGGAAATAGGTCCTCCCTATCCACTCTATCTAAGCACCACATAATTTTGTACACCTCCGTCAAATCACCCCTCAGCCTCCTCTGTTCCGAGGAAAACAACCCCAGCCTATCCAATCTGTCATCATAGCTAAAATTCTCCAGTCCTGGCAACATCCTCGTAAATCTCCTCTGCACCCTCTCTAGTGCAATTACATCCTTCCTTGGTGCAATTAAACCACGTCTTTCTAGATAGAGTTTCATCTTAGGTTATGGGCTCTAGAAGCTTAACCATTACCAATGGTAGGCAAATCAGAAAGTTAACATGCAGGTACAGCAAGCAATTTGGAAGGCAAATGGTATGTTGGCTTTTATTGCAAGGAGGTTGGAGTACAAGAGTAAGGAAGTCTTACTACAATTGTACAGGGCTGTGGTGAGACCACACCTGGGAGTAGTGTACACAGTTTTGGTCTCCTTACCTAAGGAAGGATGTACTTGCCTTAGAGGCGGTGCAACGAATGTTCACTAGATTGATTCCTGGGATGAGGGGGTTGTCCTATGAGAGATTGAGTAAAATAGGCCTATATTCTCTGCAGTTTAGAAGAATGAGAGGTGATCTCATTCAAACGTATAAAATTCTTAGAGGGCTTGACAGGGTAGATGCTGAGAGGCTGTTTCCTCTGGCTGGAAAGTCTAGAACTAGGGGGCATAGACTCAGAATAAGGGGTCGGCCATTTCGGACTGAGATGAGGAGGAATTTCTTCACTCAGAGAGTGATGACGGTTGAAAAGCAATGGCAAACATTTAAAGACACAGTTCAATATTCTCAACAAATATACATTCCATTGAGAAATAAAAAACTCCACGGGTGGGAAAAATGATCCACCCGTGACTAACTACAGAAGTTAAGAATAGTATTCGATTAAAAGAAGAGGCCTATAATATTGCCAAGAAGAGCAGTAAGCCTGAGGATTGGGAGAGCTTCAGAAACCAGCAAAGCACAACCAAAAAGTTGATAAAAAGAGAGAAAATAGAATATGAAAGTAAACTAGCAAGAAATATATAAATGAATTGTAAGAGCTTCGACAAGTATGTAAAAAAGGAAGAGAGTAGCAAAAGTAAACGTTGTTCCCTTAGAGGCTGAGACTGGAGAAATTATAATGGGAAATCAGAAAATGGCAGATGCGTTAAACAAATATTTTGTATCTGTCTTCACAGTAGAAGACACAAAACACAGACCAAAAAGAGTGGAGAACCAAGGGTCTAATGAGAGTGAGGAACTTAAAGTAATTAATATCAGTAGAGAAAAAGTACTTGAGAAACTGATAGGACTAAAGGCCGATAAATCCCCTGGACCTGATGGCCGACATCAGAGGGTTCTAAAGAAAGTGGCTGCAGAGATAGTGGATGCATTGGTTATGATACGAACACATGAACATACAAATTAAAAGCAAGAGTAGGCCATTCTGCCGCTCGAGCCTGCTCTGCCAATTGATAAGATCATGGCTGATCTGATTGTGACCTCAACACTACTTTCCCATATACCTAATATAACCTTTGACTCCTATGTTAATCAGGAATCTATCTAACTCAGCCCTAAAAATATTCAATGACTCTGCTTCCACTGCTCTCTGGGGAAGGGAGTTCCACAAACTCATGACTCCGTCTTAAATGGGAGACCCCTTATTTTTAAACTGTGGCCCCTAGTTCCAGTCTCTCCCACAAGGGGAAACATCCCTTCAGCATCTACCCCTTCTAGTCCCCTCAGGATCTTATATGTTTCAATAAGATCACCTCTCATTCTTCTAAACTCCAGTGAACACAGGCCCAACTTGTCCAACCTTTCCTCATAAGATAACCCCTCATCCCAGGAATCAGTTGAGTGAACATTCTCTGAACTGCCTCCAAAGCAATTATGCCCTTTCTTAAATAAAGAGACCAAAACTGCACACAGTATTCTAGATGTCGTCTCACCAATGCCCTGTACAACTGTAGCAAAACACCTCTACTTTTATATTCTATTCCCCTTGCAATAAATGACAACATTCCATTTGCCTTCCTAATCACTTGCTGTACCTGCATACTTACTTTTTGTGATTCATGTACTAGGACACCCAGATCCCTTTGTACCTCAGAGTTCTGCAATCTCTCTCCATTTAAATAATATACTGCTTTTCTATTCCTCCTGCCAAAGTGGACAAGTTCACATTTTCCCACATTATACTCCATCTGCCAAATTTATGCCCACTCACTTAACCTATCTATATCCCTTTGCAGACTCCTTATGTCCTCTTCACAACTTACTTTCCTATCTACCTTTGTGTCATCACCAAATTTAGCAACCGTACATTTGGTCCCTTCATCCAAATCATTGATATAGATTGTAAATAGTTGAGGCCCAAGCACTGATCCCTGTGGCATTCCACTCGTTACATCTTGCCAACCTGAAAATGACCCATCTATGCCTACTCTCTGGTTAGCTAACAAGAAACAATCATTTATCCATGCTAATGTTACCTCCTACATCATGAGCTCTTATTTTGTGTAGTAGCCTTTGATGTGGCACCTTGTCAAAAGCCTTCTGGAAATCCAAGTACACCACATCTACAGGATCCCCTTTATCCACGTTGCTTGTTACTTCCTCAAAGAACTCTAATAAATTAGTCAAACACGATTTCCCTTTCCAAAATTCCCTAGATTCTAGAATGGTCCCAGTGGATTGGAAGGTAGCAAATGTGACCCCGCTATTCAAGAAAGGAGGGAGAGAGAAAACAGGGAACTGTTCACTTGAAATCAGTCCTCGGGAAAATGCTGGAATCCATTATTAAGGAAGAGGTAACAGGGCACTTAAGAAGTCATAATATGATTAGGCAGAGTCAACGTGGTTTTATGAAAGGGAAATCTTGTTTGACAAATTTATTAGAGTTTTTTGAGGATGTGACTAGCAGAGTAGATAAAGGGGAACCAGTGGATGTCGTATATTTGGATTTTCAAAAGGCATTCAATAAAGTGCCACATAAAAGGATGTTACACAAGATAAGGGCTCATTGTGTTGGGGGTAACATATTAGCATGGATAGAGGATTGGTTAACGGATAGAAAACAGAGAGTAGGGATAAACGGGTCATTTTCAGGTTGGCAGCCTCAAGGATTGGTGCTTGGGCCTCAGCTATTTACAACCTATATTAATGACTCAGATGAAGGGTCTGAGTGCTGAGTGTAATGTATCCAAGTTTGCTGATGATACAAAGCTAGATGGGAAAGTAAGCGGTGAGGAGGACACAAAGAGTTTGCAAAGGGTTAAAGACAGGTTAAGTGAGTGGGCAAGAAGGTGGCAGATGAAAGGTAATGTGAGGTTATTCACTTTGGTAGGAAGAATAGAAAAATAGAATATTTTTTAAATGGCGAGAAACTGTTAAATGTTGGTGTTGAGAGAGACTTGGGTGTCCTCGTACAAGAAACACAAAAAGTTAGCATGCAGGTATAGCAAGCAATTAGGAAGGCAAATGGCATGTTGGCCATTATTGCAAGGAAGTTTGAGTACAAGAGTAAGGAAGTCTTACTACAATTGTACAGGACTTTGGTGAGACCATACCTGGAGTACTGTGTACAGTTTTGGTCTCCTTATCTAAGGAAGGATATACTTGCCTTAGAGGCAGTGTAACGAAGTCTCACCAGATTAATTCCTGGGATGAGAGGGCTGTCCTATGAGGAAAGGTTGAGTAGAATGGGCCTACACTCCCTGGAGTTTAGCAGAATGAGAGGTGATCTCATTGAAACGTACAAGATTATGAGGCGGCTTGACAGGGTAGATGTTGAGAGGTTGTTTCCCATGGCTGGAGAGTCTAAAACTAGGGGGCATAGTCGCAGGATAAGGGGTCAGCCATTTAAGACTGAGATGAGGAGGAATTTCTTCACTCAGAGGCTTGTGAATCTTTGGAATTCTCTACCCCAGAGGGCTGTGGATGCTGAGCCGTTGAATATATTCAATGCTGAGATAGATAGATTTTTGGACTCTAGGGGAATCAAGGGATATGGGCATCGGGCAGGAAAGTGGGGTTGAGGTCAAAGATCAGCCATGATCTGATTGAACGGCAGAATAAGCTTGAGGGGCCATGTGGCCTACTCCTGCTCCTATTTCTTTTTTTCATATAAACTGAACCATAGTTACTTGGTTCATCCCTTTCTCATTTATTGAAGAGGTGTTGCATTGTCAATCCTCCAACCCACTGGCATAACTTCTATATCTAAGGATGTTTGCAAGATTGAGGTCAGAACATTTATTTCCTCTCTGACTTCCCTCAAGATTCCAGGATGCATGCTATCAGGACCCAGTGCTTTTCTTACTTCCACCATTTTCAGTACAACCCCTTTATCAATAGTAATCTGATCTAATTACTCCTCTTGTACCCTTTCATTCCTACTATCACACTCTTCTGTGAAAACCAAGACACAGTTCTCATTTAGTACCTCCACAAATCCTTCATCCTCCATAAAAAGATTTATTTTTCATCTCTAATTGGCCCTATCCTTGCTTTAATTATTCTTTTACTTTTTCTGTTTATAAAAACCTTTACAATTTCAATTTATTGTCACCTGCTGCTCTTTTTTCATACCCTCTCAGGCTTTTTTTTTTGCTTCGCTTCCATATTTTCTATGCTCCACTTAATTTTCTTTTATGTTCATTGTCCCAGAATTGTCATATGCCCCTTTTTAACATAATATTTAAATATGAATTTCTTTACTCATCTAAAGAACTCCAGCTTTTGCAGCAACCTCTTTACTTTTGTGGGAATCAGATCTGCTTTGTACTCTAACCATCTCCTGATTGAATATTTCCTATTGTCTGCCTGCTGTTTTCTACAGCATTTTTCTTGGCCAGTTCCCTTTTTATCTCACTGAAATTAAAGAAGTACAATTATTTTTGACTGTTCTCTTACCTTTTCAGTTTTTACATCAAACCTAATTATGTTATGGTCATATGTTAAGCCCTCAGCTTCTGAAACTGGGATAGGCCCCCAAATGTTCTTGCAGCACTTCAAATGCACAAGAGACAAGTTTATAGTGAAGTTTAATGATGCTGTGAATTATGTAATTCTTAATGTGTTTCTTATGTTAGGAACCTTACTTTTGGTAATATTTCTTCTAGTTAGTGAAAAAACCAGATGGGAACCAAAATAATGTTGGTTCCCCTTTTCTTCACTCCTACTGGTTTTATTGTAGTTGTTTACTGTCTGATTCTTGATTGGTAGTTCTCATTATTCCTTGGTACTTCTTGATTGGTATTTTTCATTCCCACTTATTAATTGGTACATTCTAAACCTCTTCAGTTGTGATTTATTAGTATGCTACGAAAATAATATTTGAGCCAAACAGGTGCAAGTGTGCTATGCACTTTCAAGCCTGACAGTTTGAGCTGCGACAGATACACACTGAAAACAAGAGGCTTGAAATTCCTGGGGGCCCGCACTGCCACAGGAAGTGCAGCGGGGCTGGACTGCCCAAGCTCTGACTCTGTCCCAAATCCCAAGGAAGGAATCATTTGCAAAGAGAAAAGAGGTGAAGACAATCGAAGAGTCAAGAGAAAAAGGCAGTGCTAGTTGTTTCAGGACTTAACATAACATTCCTTCCATGTTACAAAATGTTAACAAGTAAAATGTTTCTGAAGGATATTTAGCAAAAATTAGAATGCTAAAAAAAATTAAGTTGTCAGGTATTTTCCTAATCAATAACACTCCACTGAAGGGATTCTGATCCTTCAGTAACATCAGAGAGCATGATGAACTGCTTGTCTGCCATGTGCAGAAGCTTCTGAGAAAACGTTGAGACTTCAAAGCAAAATCAGTAACATCAGAGAGCTGAAACTTTAAAACAAATAGGCGTCGAAGCCACATACAACGACGACAATGGCCCAGACGATCATCAGAAGGAACTGTGTCAGCAAACCCCAAGGCTGTGGTGAAGTAATGTCTTAATTAACCCCACTTGAATAAATTGGACAAAACAATGACTACAGAAGACATTAATCTATCCCTTTCTTAATCAGAGCTTGTTTGATGTAGATATGAAAGCAGAGATGAGTTATAGAGAAGGCATGACACCTAAGCTCAGGTGTGCACCCAGAATCAAGAGATTCTGAAGGAGACACGTCAGGGGACGTCTAGAAACAAGAGTAAAGAAGGAACAGAAGGCGACGCATCAAGCCAGCTCCCAAGGCTGAGGATTTGGTCAACCCGAGATCTCGAGTGCCACTCTCCAAGTTAAGATTGTATTACTGTCATTCTTTCCATGTATAACCAGTGTCAGCTTCGTTAATAAAGTTAATCTTGAATTGACAAGGTAATGTATGTTCATCTCTCTCTCCGTTGTAGGTTACAGAGATAGGGTGGGGCGAGGCAATGGAATGATTGGAAAACAAAGATGAGAATTTTAAAATCGAAGCATTGCCAAACTGGGAGTCAACGTAGGTCAGCGAGCACAGGGGTGATGGGTGAATGGGACTTGGTGCGAGTTAGGATATGGGCAGCAGAGTTTTGAATGAGCTCAAGTTTAAAGAGGGTGCAAGGTGGAAGGTTGGCCAGTAGAGCATTGGAATAGTCCAATCTAGAGGTAACAAAGGCATGGATGAGGATTTCAGCAGCAGATGAGCTGAGGTGGAGGCAGAGACGGGCAATGTTACGGAGGTGGAAGCAGGCAATCTTGGTGATGGAGAGGCTAGGAGGTCGGTAGTTCAGCTCAGGGTCAAATTGGACGCTGAGGTTGCGAACGGTCTGGTTCAGCCTCAGACAGTGGCCAGGGAGAGGGATGGAGTCGGTGGATAGGGAACAGAATTAGTGGCAGGGACCGAACACAATGGCTTCGGTCTTCTCAATATTTAATTGGACTACAGCAGCTAAATAATGAACTGGTTTGTCTTACTTACTGTACAACAAAAATGAACTGCATTTACAGTTACCAGTCCCCTTTAATTAAAAACAACAGCTCTCTCATGACATTACTCCTGATGATTCAGAGGATATATAAGAAACTGCCATATACAGTAAATACCAATAAACAGTCTTATCCAACTAAAATGGTATGCGCTGGAAGGAACCAATTTTGTCGATAATTGGAGAGCCTTTTGGGTTGGATGGAAAGAGCTTCAGTTTTGGACAATGAGAACTGAAATCATCTGATTGTACTGTGATAAAAAGAGAATTTAAAAAAATTCAAAATTGCTAAAGGACCACCAGAACAACAAGTCAAAAGTAATATGGGATTATTTCAACAAAGAATAAATCGGACTTCTTAAAGATGAGAGAGCTAGGAGACTGAAAAAGGAAAACATCAGAATCAAATTTTCACTGAGAGAAAAATAGTGATATTCTGTAGATAATGAAAATCGACAGATAATCAGCAGTGTCCCATACCTAGTCTAACACAGTAAATATTTAGATTCTGATTGATCTATTTAGATTACCTGATCAAGTTTCCTGCATGTGAAGATAATGCATATTTTACCACTTAAAAAAATTAGTAACATTCTTGAAAAAAATGCTAACAATCCAATTCCTCAACATTGCGGGACATTAAATTCTACAAGAGAAAGGGCATCTAGATAACAACTACTTATCCTGCTGTATCAGGAGGAAGGGAGAGGAACCTACTTAACAACACTTGAGTGCACTTTATCTGGTTTATGCAAAACAAAGCCCCAACTCCCAGAGCCAGGTGGAATGTTGAATCGTTGCAGCTCATTAAGACAGCAATTGGAATTGGAGAATAATTTAAATAGTTCCAATTTTCAAAATGTCAAACATAATCCTGGATATTTTAGGCCTGTCAGTCAACATTTAAAGTAAGGAAATCATTTTAAAGTTATTGCACTTACTTCTGTTAAATGGTCGGGAATTTAACAGGACTAAATGCAATAATTCACAGTAACGTGGATTTTTGAAGAACAGGTCACCAACAAATTTAGAGGGATTCTTTGATAATTGGTGATAATGTTATATACTTTAAATTTTAGAAAGTAATAACATGCTGCACAAGAGAACGATATCTAAAATCAAATTGTTGGTGATAAAGGCAAGAGTAGTAAAATGGATTATAAATGAGCCTATATGGGACAGAAAGAGAGATAATTGATCAATAGTAGTAACTGTTCACAGTTGACCCCAGTGGAGTACCTTATAAATCAGTCCAGTTTCGGATCCATTTTTCAGTGATCGTGATTAACATTTTATAGTAGAATGTCTGTAAGTCTGCAGATAATACCAAGTTGTTTGGGAAAACTTGATTTGGGGAAAGCCAAAATAAAGATTTAGGCAAATCACTCAAAAATCGAACTTAGTGCATTGCTAAGAAATGAAGTATATGACAAAGGAGAACTAAAAACATAAAAATCATTAGAAAATGAAAGGCATATTGTTAAAAACTTATGGTATAAAAATTTTTTAGATACAGACATTGACCAAATATGTTCAATGTAGTAAGTCTCACAGTGATATGGATACTTTATCAGTGAGACGCAACATACAGTATTATGTTCAGCTGTTCTCATCACACTCACTGAAAAAGAGAGACAATGGAAAGGAATCAAAAAGACAAGAAGATTCTCAGTTTTAGATCACTGACAGGCTATGGAAGCTAAACCTACGTTCTTTTGAGGAAAAGACTGATGTCATGACCAAAATACTTAAAATAATGAAGGATAATGTAAATATAGAGGGTAGTTTGTGCTAAACAAAATTTGAGAACCACTGAACATGATTATTATGAACTGAAGAAGTTACAAGCTGAAGTAAAGTTTAGTCATCCAGCTATAGGGGAGATTGCAAACAGTGCAGTGAGTTGAGCATCTGAAATGGAGCTGGATCAATTCCTGATTCAGCAGAGGGCAGAAGCAAATAAAGTTAGTTTTTTTTAAAAAGTGAAAACAGTCAAAGCAGGCCCTAAATTAGGACTTGGATACCGGTGGCTCTATCTTGTGTCCCAAAAAGGGACACCTTTGATACCCTTGTCCACATTAAAACCATTATTCTCTCTCACCCTGGTCGTTCCCCCTGGTACGGCCCCCATCTCCGCTCCCTTAAGTCTAAGGGACGCAGACTTGAACGCTTATGGTGGACAACTGAATCATCCTAGAATGCAAAGATAATCCCTGGCTTCACTTCTCCACTACAAACCTTCTTCTTACCCCCCCCCCACTCCCCTGCCTCCTCCACCCTCGCCTACAACAAGTGGGAGGAGCTCATAGAATTCTTTGTCACTAAGATTTAGACCATCCGTTCAGCTGCCTCTGTCGCTTCCCTCCCTTCCCTTAGCCCACCAAGCCAAACTTCCCCTAAGTTTCCCCCCTGTCCTAGCCCTGAACGTGCATCTTTCTCTAGTTTCTCTCCTATCTCCCCTCATGCCCTCTCTAAGCTGATCTTGTCCATGAGAACCACATCCTGCTCCCTCGGCCCTAATCCCACCAAACTGCTGACCATCCAATTTCCTTTTCTGGTCGCCATGTTAGCTGATATTGTTAACGGTTCCCTCTGCTCAGGTACTGTCCCCACTTTCCCCCCCCCACCCGCCCCTTTAAAAAAGCCGTCAGCAACTCCTCCTCAAAATATCCACCCTTGACCTCTCTGTCCTTGCAAACAATCGCTCCATCTCCAACCTCCCTTTCCTCTCCAAAGTCCATGAACGTGTTGTCGCCTCCCAAATCCATGCCCATCTTTCCCGCAGCTCCATGTTGGGGGAACCAGGTCTCCGCCCCTGCCACAGCACTGAAACGGCCCTTATCAAAGTCACAAATGACATCCCATGTGATTGTGACCATGGTAAACTATCCCTCCTCATTCTACACATTCAGCTTGCAACCTTTGACACAGTTGACCAAACCATCCTCCTCCAACGCCTCTTCTCAGTTATCCAGCTGAGTGGGATTGCCCTCGCTTGGTTCCATTCCTATCTATCCAGCTGTAGCCAGAGAATCATCTGCAATGACTTCTCTTCCCGCTCCCGCAACGTTACCTCTGGAGCCCACAGGGATCTATCCTTGGCCCCCTTCTAGTTCTCATCTACATGCTGCCCCTCGGCAACATCATCTGAAAGCACGATGACAGGTTCCACACAGACGCTGATGACACCCGGCTCTATCCCCCCAACACTTCCGTCGACCCCTCCACTGCCTATGATTTGTCACGCTGCTTGTCCAACATGCAGTACTGGATAAGCATAAATTTCCTCCAATTAAATATTGGGTAGACCGAAGCCATTGTCTTCAGTCCTCGCCACAAACTCCATTCCTTAGCCACCGACTCCATCCCTCTCCCTGGCCACTGTCTGAGGCTGAACCAAACTAATCGTAACCTTGGCGCCCGATCTGACCCCGAGCTTAGCTTCCGATCCCATAACCTCTCCATCACCAAGATCACTTACTTCCACCCCTGCAACATTGCCCGTCTCCACCCCTGCCTCAGCTCATCTGCTACTGAAATCCACATCCATGTCTTTTTTACCTCCAGGCTGGACTATTCAAATGCTCTCCTGGCCGGCCTCCCACCTTCCACCCTCCATAAACTTGAGCTCATCCAAAACTATGCTGCTCATATCCTAATTTGCACCAAGTCCCGTTCTCCCATCACCCCTGTGCTCACTGACCTACATTGGCTCCCGGTCCGGCAATGCCTCGATTTTAAAATTCTTATCCTTGATTTCAAATCCCTCCATGGCCTCATCCCTTCCTATCTCTGTAATCCCCTCCAGCCCTACAACCCTCCGAGATCTCTGTGCTCCTCCATCTGGCCTCTTGCACATACTTGATTTTCTTCACTCTACCGTTGGCGGCCATGCCTTCCGCTGCCTAAGCCCTAAGCTCTGGAATTGCCTCCCTAAACCTCACCGCCTCTCTTTCCTCCTTTACGATGCCCCTTAAAATCGACCACTTTGACCAAGCTTTTGGTCACCTGTCCTAATATCTCCTTATGTATTAATTTTATTTGATAATCGCCCCAGGGAAGCGCCTTAGGAAATTTTATTACATTAAAGACACTATATAAATCCAAGTTGCTGTTGTTGTTCCACACAATTTTAATTTTCCCAAGTCCTCTATTGATCCAAATATTTGCCATTTTAAAATCTATTCAATTTAGGATAACTTCTTATTTATAGGAAGTGTTTCCATCTTTAGCTGCAAAATAAGAGAAACCTAAGTTTCCATTACTGTTTTGTGAAGTGAGGGAATAGAATCTAATTCATCCAGCATATAAGGGATCTTGATTATATAAAGTGAGATGTGCTGCAAGAACGTGAGTCACGAACAGCTGTTTGTTAATTTATAGCCTATGGAAATGAATAACCTATTGATGCTGTCTGAAATTATTAGCCATGATGTGGAGATGCCGGTGATGGACTGGGGTGTACAAATGTAAGGAATCTTACAACACCAGGTTATAGTCCAACAGTTTTATTTGAAAATCACAAGCTTTCGGAGGCTGTCTCCTTCGTCAGGTGAGTGTTGAGACTCATTGAAAATTACCACATATATAGTCATAGAACAATGCCTGGTGATTACAGACAATCTTTCCAACTGCCCGTTATCAAGGCCATCAAATGAATTGAATAGTGTTCAGACAGAGAAACCTTCGATACCCCAGACAACTGAATATACAAACGGCCAGAACCAAAGAAAGAGAGGGAGAGAGAGA
This sequence comes from Heptranchias perlo, assembly GCF_035084215.1. Classification (NCBI taxonomy): domain Eukaryota; kingdom Metazoa; phylum Chordata; class Chondrichthyes; order Hexanchiformes; family Hexanchidae; genus Heptranchias; species Heptranchias perlo. The sequence continues at coordinate 107,859,899 of NC_090325.1, read as the reverse complement.
GAGAAACATCCGAAAGGAAGAGAAAGAGAGAGAATGACCAGTTGTATTAAAAACAGATAACTTTTTTTTCCCTTGGTGGGGTTACGTGTAGCGCGACATGAACCCAAGACCCCGGTTGAGGCCGTCCTCATGGGTGCGGAACTTGGCTATCAATTTCTGCTCGACGATTTTGCGTTGTCGTGTGTCTCGAAGGCCGCCTTGGAGAACGCTTACCCGAAGATTGGTGGCTGAATGTCCTTGACTGCTGAAGTGTTCCCCGAGTGGGAGGGAACCCTCCGGTCTGGCGATTGTTGCGCGGTGTCCGTTCATCCGTTGTCGCAGTGTCTGCATGGTCTCGCCAATGTACCATGCTCCGGGGGCAACCTTTCCTGCAACATATGAGGTAGACAACGTTGGCCGAGTCACAGGAGTATGAACCATGTACCTGGTGGGTGGTGTCCTCTCGTGTGATTGTGGTATCTGTGTCGATGATCTGGCATGTCTTGCAGAGGTTGCCGTGGCAGGGTTATGTGGTGTCGTGGACGCTGTTCTCCTGAAAGCTGGGTAATTTGCTGCGAACGATGGTCTCTTTGAGGTTGGGTGGCTGTTTGAGGGCGAGTAGTGGAGGCGTGGGGATGGCCTTAGCGAGATGTTCATCGTCATCGATGACATGTTGAAGGCTGCGGAGAACATGGCGCAGTTTCTCCGCTCCGGGGAAGTACTGGACGACGAAGGGTACTCTGTTGGTTGCGTCCCGTGTTTGTCTTCTGAGGAGGTCTATGCGATTTTTCGCTGTGGCCCGTCGGAACTGTCGATCGACGAGTCGAGCGTCATATCCCGTACTTACGAGGGCGTCTTTCAGTGTCTGTAGGTGTCCATCGCGTTCCACTGCCACAACGGATGAACGGACACCGCGCAACAATCGCCAGACAGGAGGGTTCCCTCCCAGTCGGGGAGCACTTCAGCAGTCAAGGACATTCAGCCACCAATCTTCGGGTAAGCGTTCTCCAAGGCGGCCTTCGAGACACACGACAACGCAAAATCGTCGAGCAGAAATTGATAGCCAAGTTCCGCACCCATGAGGACGGCCTCAACCGGGATCTTGGGTTCATGTCGCGCTACACGTAACCCCACCAGGGGAAAAAAAAGTTATCTGTTTTTAATACAACTGGTCATTCTCTCTCTTTCTCTTCCTTTCGGATGTTTCTCTCTCTCTCTCTCTCTCTCTCTCCCTCTCTTTCTTTGGGTCTGGCCGTTTGTATATTCAGTTGTCTGGGCTATCTAAGGTTTCTCTGTCTGAACACTATTCAATTAATTTGATGGCTTTGATAACGGGCAGTTGGAAAGATTGTCTGTAATCGCCAGGCATTGTTCTATGATTATATATGCGGTAATTTTCAATGAGACTCGACACTCACCAGACGAAGGTGAAAGCCTCCGAAAGCTTGTGATTTTCAAATAAAACTGTTGGACTATAATCTGGTGTTGTAAGATTTCTTACATTTGAAATTATTAGGGTATACCTGTCAACTCACATCAATATACTTACAACACTAAAAACATCCTTTTCACTGCAAAGAGAATAGCAAAGAATAACTGAAGATAGCTAATCTAATGTTAGAAATGTATATTCTTAATTATATGTCTGGGTTAATTTGGATTTTTAATTAAATGATGCCAAATAGCAATTTAATTTAAATTCTTAATTAAATTAGACACAGGGCTGAGAATACATATTTCAAACACTGCTATTTGATCTCGGTGTTTTTTACAGCTGGATTAGTTTAAGAGCTCCAATGGGCATTATTAAACATAAAAGAAAGGATAAGTGAGGTTGTCATGAAATTAAGGGGTTCATGTGACATCCTAAAATCCCCTAAGAATGACTGTCTTTACCTACTACCACCTTTCACGTCCTCATGACGCCCAAAGCTGAAGTGTAGTCACTGTTGTATTGTTGGCAAACACAGCAGCCAATTTGCATGCATCAAGGTTCCACAAACAGCAATTAGACAGGTGATCAGATAATCTGTTTTGGTGGTGGTGGTTCAGGGATAATTGTTGGATTATAACCTGGTGTTGTAAGATTCCTTACATTTGTCCACCCCAGTCCATCACCGGCATCTCCACATCATGTCTTTACCTAGACATAGAGGACAAGTTACAGCTTTGAAAAAACTCCCTACTATTGGTTATTACTAGTAACTTATCCTGGTCATTTTTGTTTGTCATTAAATGCGCTGGTTATAAGAAAAAGAACTTCCATTTATATAGCATCTTTCACGTCCTCATGACGCCCAAAGTTGAAGTGTAATCACTGTTGTATTGTTGGCAAACACAGCAGCCAATTTGCACGCATCAAGGTTCCACAAACAGCAATTAGACAGATGATCAGATAATCTGTTTTGGTGGTGGTGGTGGTGGTGGTGGTTCAGGGATAAATTTTGGCCTGGACCAATGGGAGAATTCCCCTGCTCTTCTTCGAATAGTGTCAGCGACTTTATTTTATATTCGTTCACGGCATGTGGGCATCGCTGGCAAGGCCAGCATTTATTGCCCATCCCTAATTGCCCTTGAAAAGGTGGTGGTGAGCCGCCTTCTTGAACTGCTGCAGTCCATGTGGTGAAGGTTCTCCCACAGTACTGTTAGGTAGGGAGTTCCAGGGTTTTGACCCAGCAACGATGAAGGAACGGCGATATATTTCCAAGTCGGGATGGTGTGTGACTTGGAGGGGAACGTGCAGGTGGTATTGCTCCCATGTGCCTGCTATCCTTGTCCTTCTAGGTGGTAGAGGCCGCGGGTTTGGGAGGTGCTGCAGTGCATCTTGTGGATGGTACACACTGCAGCCACGGGTGCGCTGGTGGTGAAGGGAGTGAATGTTTAGGGTGGTGGATGGGGTGCCAATCAAGCGGGCTGCTTTATCTTGGATGGTGTCGAGCTTCGAGTGTTATTGGAGCTGCACTCATCCAAGCAAGTGGAGGGTATTCCATCACACTCCTGGCCTGTGCCTTGTAGATGGTGGAAAGGCTTTGGGGAGTCAGGAGGTGAGTCACTCGCCGCAGAATACCCAGCTTCTGACCTGCTCTTGTAGCAACAGTATTTATGTGGTTGGACCAGTTAAGCTTCTGGTCAACGGTGACCCCCAGGATGTTGATGGTGGGGAATTCGGCAATGATAATGCCGTTGAATGTCAAGGGGAGGTGGTTAGACTCTCTCTTGTTGGAGATGGTCATTCCCTGGCATTTGTCTAGCACGAATGTTACTTGCCACTTATCAGCCCAAGCCTGGATGTTGTCCAGGTCTTACTGCATGCGGGCACGGACTGCTTAATTAACTGAGGGGTTGCGAATGGAACGGAACACTGTGCAATCATCAGCGAACATCCCCATTTCTGACCTTATGATGGAGGGAAGGTCACTGATGAAGCAGCTGAAGATGGTTGGGCCTAGAACACTCCCCTGAGGAACTCCTGCAGCAATGTCGTGGGGCTGAGATGATTGGCCTCCAACAACCACTACCATCTCTTTTGCGTCCATCTGAAAGGGCAGCAGCTTATCATCGCATTCTAAATACGGCACCTCCAATAGTGCAGCCCTCCCTCAGTGCTGCACTATACACTGGAAGTTATGCACATATTTCATCTGTTGTATTTTATGAGTTGTTTCGGTTCAATGGATAGAAGCTGTCAAAAACAGCAATAAAACAATGCCTCAAAAGTAGAGGGAGTATTTTGGGGGGGATGGGGACGGGGCGGGGAGAAAGAAATAACATGCTTTCTAAACTACACATTCTAACTCTTACAGAATTTGAGATACATAGCTCTTCAAAGGGTGAGGATAGAAAAGTATTATAAACATGACAATTGCTAAGGAATAATGACTTAGTTTAAGATGTACATCGGATGTACAATTCCTATGATACTTCATTGCAGATTCTGGGCTTTCCCACCATTGCAGAAATAAAAGATATTTGAATTCTAGTGGCTCTAGCTACACTGTACTATTACAGTACACTACCTCTGGAGAGATCAGATTTTCTCTACTGCCATTAGCAGGTCTACATAACTCACCTCAAAATATGTGATCCATTAAATATGGTACTTCACATAATGCAAGCACTAAGACTACAATTTTTATTAAATAATTTTCATAAGGGAAGACAGACCACCTGTTCAGGATATGGTACCATACTACAATAAACAGATCATAGTATCTATCACAAAAGTACTACTGAATCCCTTAGAAATGGACAAGTTTGTATTTGCACTTCACAACACCATAATGTCAGGTTAAACAGATCACTACATCAACAATCACCTCACAATTTACCTGCAATAAACTTGGCATAATGTAACTGCAGACGGAAACAACACTCATTTATATTAAAAAGAAACTCTAAAAACAAAAAAGATATAGTGTAGTCATTTACAATAAAGCAAATATCTTTTTGAAACCTTGTACCGAAATTAGCAGCTTTTTCTCCAATGCACTTATCTGAACCCACAATAATAAAATGCTAATGTACTCAACACCATTGAGGATGCATTTTGCTCAAAACTATTTATAACCATGTGCTGATGAAGACAGTAAATACATTTTGGGTCCAAGTAGATGAAGTGAGGAGGCTTTCAAATACTCCTTGCAAGGGGTCACACAAATCCTAATGCCCACATTCACTGACGAAGATATGGTCTGCGAGGCACTACTGTATAGTATTTAAACTATTGCTGTCTTTTATTTTCTTTCCTTCAGGTAGAAGAACTGTTTTCCACACAGAATTTCATTTAATAGATTGAGAACTGAAAATAAAATACAAAACTACAGTGATGTAACAAAACCGACTAAAGAAAACAGTTTGCTGCAAAAAAAACTAAGAATTGTAGACCACCTTGTGGCAGATTTGTGCCAGTGCCAATACCTATGTCTGGGTCTTAATCCAACCATACTGAATAGCAGAATAACTGCGGAACAATGCTTTCCTTAAAACCATTAGTAACATAAGTAAAAACTTATTGGCAAATAATGTTAGTTTTGCTTGCCTTACTCATTGTGAGCATGCATCAAGGGAAGTTCATCACTCAAAACCACTGTACCAAATACTTAAAATTTCTTATAAATGAATAATCGAGTTGAAAACAGATTATGCTTTGAAATTGTAGGTTCTTAAAGCACAATAAATTCTGTAAATTTGATGAACGATCCCCATTACGAAGCACACGCTTTTCCTTTAACGTTGCAGCTTTGACTATGCACCATACATTATCTTAAACATACTGCCATAGGGTACTTCAAATAAATACTACTTTTTGTATATTTACACCTACTTGTAATTCCTCAAGATGCATTAAAAAATACTTTTAACAGCACTTCCAGTATTTTGTAATCACCGACAGCACTAAATTTTGCAATCTAAATTAGATTAGCAAATCTACTTGTTCCCATATAAGCCTGGGGGAAAAACACACAGCACGCACCTTGCCACAGTACTCGCATTTTTTAGACTAAAGTGTGCTACTGAACTCTGCATAGAGTTTCATAACCTACACTCCCGAAAACTAAAAGACATTACTGCAACAAAACAAGTTTCGACAGTGCTATGTTTAGAAGTGGTAGCACCCTTGGATACTCGGATTTATTACAATAATGAAAATTACAGTCACTGCAGTTTTACAAAGAAAAATATCTATGGATCTCAAAAGAAAGCTATTGTGCAGTATTTGAAACAACTGATAGAAGTAAAGTATGCTTGTGATGAGGACTGGTCTTCTTGAAGTAGAAAAATAAAAGCTACTTGACAATTATTTTCCTAAAGAAAGCTTCTGAGTTCTTAATTTTTAACAAGTATTATGTACACTATCCAACATCCCAGCCCTTCCCCAATAGTTACTCAGTCAAATTTGAATAGTCAGCTACATTAATTCATAACAATCTAACACTGTTCTGGTTAAATGTGTGTTCAGTGATGTGCTAACAGGAAGAATAAATGCCAGCTAACCAGGACTATTATTTTCAGTCCATGTCATTTATCCCTATAATGAACTAAAGGCCAAAAGTAGGCTTCAATGTTTCATTATTGACACAATACCAGAAAAATCACTGTCAAACTGGAAGGTCGAATCCAACAGTTCTATAGCAGAAACACACTAAATCAATTATATTATAAATTTGTTTTTGATTAATCAATATACCTCGATATACCAGCCACACACCTGGTGCGCGCGCGCACACACACACACACACACACACACACACACACAAACATACAACTTTTGAAAAAGTGATATTTATCACTCAACATTGTCCATGGGATTTCCCTGCAAAAAAAATTGGATTAAACAGAAACTCATTTTTTTTGTATGAGGAAACCCATCAAATCAGGCTAACAATTCAGGCTACTGATACCTTGTATGGTTTTTGTTGCCCAACATGTGGTGCACATTCTCTCCCTGTAGGGACACATCCCATTTACCAATGCCCAGACAACTTAAGTGCAAGTTGGCAGAGACAAGGCTTGGGGACCCCAAGTGTGCACAGGGGCTTTACTGCAGTTTGATCAGCTAAAAATGTGAAGCTTATCAGAGCTACTTGTCCAGATAGAACCACCCTACCCAACGGAGCATTGGCTTTCAAGGTTATGTGGAGCCGAGTGAGAAGAATCCTAGCCCCCATTGTAAGATCTACACCTTCGATTTCCATTCATGAGACAGGCTGACTGAGCAATCAACAATAGTGCCCTGCAGTACTGCTGACCTGCTTGGGTCAGGTATTGGTTTGCCACCACGGGCAGTTGACTTGCTTTCAATTTTCTAACACCAGGTATATCATTTGGAACCACCTCAAAGAGAATCCACTTACCTCCCCCATAGAAGATTGTCACTAGATGTTTGTTAGACAACTAGCATAGGTTTGAGCCACCTCCAGCAGGGCAGCAGCATAAGAAGCAGCACAATTCACCATAAAATGCTTGACTGTATTGCTATCATTCTCCAAACCACAGCATGGACACACCCCATATTCCACTGAATGGTGGTTCCACCAGGTGGAGGTGTGAAGATTAGGGAGCAGTTGTTTGCCTTTCAGTAGCCCAATCATGGTAGGTTCCAAGCCTTGGGTAAACGAGTGTGTGTTCTCATACGCAGCCTCCAGCAGGCATCTCAGAGTGTCCTCATCAATTGCATGACGGGCATCTACTTTGTGCATGCATCGTACCAGTCACCTTAATGTTCTAGACGTCCAATTCCAATGCTGCATATTAGGCTTACTCATCACCAGGTGTTTAATCCAGGTCTTTATATGAGGAGCTTCAGCAAAGAAACTTGCCGATCTGAGGCTGACTCCCACCCCAGGATACTCAGTGACAGGTGGGTTTGCACCATAACTCTCTCTCCCTGCAGCTGCTTCCCCTTTTTGCCACAATTGGACTTCACAGCTCGATCCTGGATCTCATACATGAGCGAGAGGAATCACTTCTTCTGCATGTCAAGGAATTCTAAACCACGAAGAAGAATTATTTAGGCATATCTTATGTGCCTCAAGCTGTACCTGCAATAGGATCTTGCTGTCACTATTGCTGTACAGGTAGTGTAGTCATTATGTTACTGGACTAGTAATCCAGGGGCCTGGACTAGTAATCCAGAGAACATGTGGTAAATTTTAACGGGAGCCTGGAAGAAAGTAGGCGGGGGGATGGAAGGGGGGAATTTCTGGACAGGAAACCCGGACGTACGGGTTTTCAGTAAGACCTTACGATTTTGATGCAAGGACATCTTTCAATTTTTTTTTGAATAGGTTTCCTGCCCGACAGCGAGGCTGGCTGTCAGTCGGATGGGATAGCAGCCAAGGAGCAGATGTCAACAGGTGCCAGAGGTGACGGGAGGGAGGAACTTAAAACATGTAAAATCACCAGGCAAAGGGTTCTGAAAAAATTATTAGAACTAAAAGCTGACAAGTCCCCAGGTCCTGACGGACTTTATCCTAGGGTCTTAAAAGAAGTGGCTGCAGAGATAGTAGATGCATTGATATTAATTTTCCAAAATTCCTTCGATTCTGGAAGGGTCGCACAGATTGGAAAATAACGAATGTAACTCCTCTATTCAAGAAAGGAGGGAGACAGAAAGCAGGAAGCTACAAGCCAGTTAGCTTAACAACTGTCACAGGGAAAATGCTAGAATCTATTATTAAGGAGGTTATAGCAGGGCACTTAGAAAATCTCAATGCAATCAGGCAGAGTCAACAGTTTTGTAAAAGGGAAATCGTGTTTGACTAATTTATTAGAGTTCTTTGAGGAAGTAACAAGTAACATGGATAAAGGGGATCCTGTGGATGTGGTGTACTTGGATTTCCAGAAGGCATTTGACAAGATGCCACATCAAAGGCTACTACACAAAATAAGAGCTCATGGTGTAGAGGGTAACATATTACCATGGATAAAGGATTGGTTAGCTAACAGGAAATGGAGTGTGGACATAAATGGGTCATTTTCAGGTTGGCAAGATGTAATGAGTGGAATGCCACAGGGATCAGTGCTTGGGCCTCAACTATTTACAATCTATATCAACGACTTGGATGAAAGGTCCGAATGTATGGTTGCTAAATTTGCTAATGACACTAAGATAGGTAGGAAAGTAAGTTGTGAAGAGGACATAAGGAGTCTGCAAAGCAATATAGATAGGTTAAGTGAGTGGGCAACAATTTGGCAGATGGAGTATAATGTGGAAAAATGTGAACTTGTCCACTTTAGCAGGAGGAATAGAAAAGCAGTATATTATTTAAATAGAGAGAGATTGCAGAACTCTGAGGTACAGAGGGATCCGAGTGTCCTAGTACATGAAACACAAAAAGTTAGTATGCAGGTACAGCAAGTGATTAGGAAGGCAAATGGAATGTTGTCATTCATTGCAAGGGGAATGGAATATAAAAGTAGAGATGTTTTGCTACAGTTGTTCAGGGCATTGGTGAGACCACATCTAGAATACTGTGTGCAGTTTTGGTCTCCTTATTTAAGAAAGGACATAATTGCTTTAGAGGTGGTTCAGAGAAGGTTCACTCGACTGATGAGGGAATTATCTTATGAGGAAAGGTTGGACAAGTTGGGCCCATATACACTGGAATTTAGAAAACTTTAGAAGAATTGAAACATATAAAATCCTGAGGAGACTTGAAGGGGTAGATGCTGAGGGGATGTTTCCACTTGTGGGAGAGACTAGAACTGGCGGACACAGTTTAAAAATAAGGGGTCTCCCATTTAAGCCGGAGATGAGGAGAAATTTTTTCTCTGAGGGTTGTGACTCTGTGAAACTCCCTTCCCCAGAGAGCGGTGGAGGCAGGGTCATTGAATATTTTTAGGGCTGAGTTAGATAGATTCCTGAGTCAAAGGTTATAGTAGTAGACGGGAAAGTAGGTCAGAATCAGATCAGCCATGATGTTATCAAATGACACAGCATGGCTCGAGGGGCCGAATGGCCTACAACTGCTCTTAATTCATATGTAGGTAGTCTTAGATCTGGGTTGGGGGTGGGGGGGGGCGGGGGGGTGGAGAGTCCGTCATCTGTTGGGGGGGGGGGGGGGGGGGGGGGGTCAGTCATGGGACAGTGTCGGGGTGGGGCGGTGGAGATCGTGGGGAGGGGCGTGGGGCCGGAGCCGGAGATCGTGGGGAGGGGGAAAATCGGCCTCTTACGTGGCGAGAAGCAGAAGGCCCAGGAATCCAGGCCTCCATGAGTTAAAAATAAAAAAGCTATTAAAATGGAGACCCACAGCCTCATTAAAAGATTTTACTGACTGACCCACCTCCTGAGAACAGGTTGGTCGCCCGCCCCTCGACCCGCCTCCATTAAAACCGGAAGTGGGTGAGGCGGATGCAGGTTGGGGATGGGTTTACAATTTTTACCTTCCCACCTGCCCCCAACCCACCCGTTTGTGGGGTTAAAATTTACCCCCTTGAGTTCAAATCCCAGTGCAGCAGATCGAGAATTTGAATTCAATTTTAATAAAAAGCTGATATCAGTAAGTGACCATAAAGCTGTGGGATTGTCATAAAACCAAACTGGTTCACTAATGTCCTTCAGGGAAGGAAACCTGCCGTCCTTACACGGTGTGGCCTATATGCGACTCCAGTCCGACACCATCGTGGTTGACTCTTAACTACCCTCTACCCTAGCAAGTCACTTAGTTATATCAAACTGCTACCAGCGGTTCAAGAAGGCCCACCACCACCTTTTCAGGGCCACTAGGGATGGGCAATAAATGCCGAGAATGAAAAGAAACTACTCCGACCAGAAGAACTGGGTCCAGAACAAAATTAGCATCACCTGGACCCTGGGTACCAATAGGAATCAACAACTGGGACAGACCTCTCTTGTATTTTATTGACTTGGAGGGGGGTAGATGCTTTTTTTAAAAAAAAACAAGGAATTCATGAATACAATTCACACCAGTTGCCCCATTAACAAAAGGTGGGCTGGTTCTTACCCCATCGGTACACAGCCGGCAGGATGGTTCGCACCCCTGGGGTCTACTGCCTTTCTCTGCCATGTTCCCGGCCATAGGAGCATTCATCTCTTTGCCAGATTTTCCACACTTCCCTTCCTATTTTGCTATTCTGCTGTAACCATTTACACCTCCTCAGAACCCATCTTTTGTTTCTATACTTGTCTCATTATCACCTTTGTCATTTAATCACTCCTGTCCTCCACCCTAGCACAGACCTTCCCTTTTGTTCTTTTCCTGGCTCCTTTCTTGCTTAAAAAACTATGCATCTCGAACATCCTCCAGTTCTGATGTGGAGATGCCGGTGATGGACTGGGGTGTACAAATCATCGTCCAGTACATGGCGCAGTTTCTCCGCTCTGGGGAAGTACTGGACGACGAAGGGTACTCTGGTTGCGTCCCGTGTTTGTCTTCTGAGGAGGTCTATGCAATTTTTCGCTGTGGCCCGTTGGAACTGTCGATCGACGAGTTGAGCATCATATCCCGTTCTTACGACGGCGTCTTTCAGCGTCTGTAGGTGTCCATCGCGTTCCTCCTCGTCTGAGCAGATCCTGTGTATTCGCAGGGCCTGTCCATAGGGGATGGCCCTTCGTCGTCCAGTACTTCCCCGGAGCGGAGAAACTGCGCCATGTTCTCCGCAGCCTTCAACATGTCATCGATGACGACGAACACCTCGCTAAGGCCATCCCCACGCCTCCACTACTCGCCTTCAAACAGCCACCCAACCTCAAACAGACCATTGTTCGCAGCAAATTACCCAGCTTTCAGGAGAACAGCGTCCACGACACCACACAACCCTGCCACGGCAACCTCTGCAAGACATGCCAGATCATCGACACAGATACCATCATCACACGAGAGGGCACCACCCACCAGGTACATGGTTCATACTCCTGTGACTCGGCCAACGTTGTCTACCTCATACCTTGCAGGAAAGGATGCCCCGGAGCATGGTACATTGGCGAGACCATGTAGACACTGCGACAACAGATGAACGGACACCGCACAACAATCGCCAGACAGGAGGGTTCCCTCCCACTCGGGGAAAACTTCAGCAGTCAAGGACATTCAGCCACCAATCTTCGGGTAAGCGTTCTCCAAGGCGGCCTTCGAGACACAAGACAATGCAAAATCGTCGAGCAGAAATTGATAACCAAGTTCCGCACCCATGAGGACGGCCTCAACCGGGATCTTGGGTTCATGTCGCGCTACACGTAACCCCACCAGGGAAAAAAAGTTATCTGTTTTTAATACAACTGGTCATTCTCTCTCTTTCTCTTCCTATCAGATGTTTTTCTCTCTCTCTCTCTCTCCCTCTCTTTCTTTGGTTCTGGCCGTTTGTATATTCAGTTGTCTGGGGTTTCTCTGTCTGAACACTATTCAATTAATTTGATGGCCTTGATAACGGGCAGTTGGAAAGATTATCAGTAATCACCAGGCATTGTTCTATGACTATATATGCGGTAATTTTCAATGAATCTCGACACTCACCTGACGAAGGAGAAAGCCTCCGAAAGCTTGTGATTTTCAAATAAAACTGTTGGACTATAACCTGGTGTTGTAAGATTCCTTACATTTGTAATCCTCCAGTTCTGATGAAAGGTCATTGACCTGAAACGTGAACTCTGTTTCTCTCTCCACAGATGCTGCCCGACCTGCTGAGTGTTTCCTGGATTTTTCAGTTTTTATTTCAGATTTCCAGCATCTGCAATATTTTGTTTTTGTTTCAGGTTTGGAAAATGTTCAGTAGCAGCAGCTCCCCTGGCACTATGTTAAGCTGGCGTTGATTTAACTGTTTTAAAGAGTGCAGGCACCAGTGCCCTCACTCTCAATGTCCCAGGAGAGGAGCTCTGTGCACTGCTGGTTACACCCATACACTGAACTCTCTGCAGGGCAGAATTGCAGGTAATGTAAAGGAGCTTTAAAATCGAGTTAACACTACATATGAAAATCACAAAGTATCTTACAACGGTCGTATTTTTCTGCTTTTCATATAAAGTACCCATAATTATGAGAGCCGTATAAAGAATTAATAAAAGACACAAAGGTTCAAATATGCATTCAAATAATGGAAACATTTAAACTGAGCTCCAATGCTTCCAATCACTGGAGCTTCAACTCATTCTGCACTTTGAGCAGTTAACTTTGGCATTAAAGTAATTGAAAACTTTAACTACTCAGTGTGTGGTTACATATCCCCACTCCACCAGTACTTGGAGGTTAATGCACCGATTTTGAAAACGAGGAACAAATTCCTGTGCACATACAGATAAACAGAGTTGACACGAGTCGGCTTTCCGATACAGATATTCCGCCATCCTCCCCCGGACTCGGCACTGGACGTTGCTGAGGGTTTTGGAACTTTCAACAAGTCCGGCTGTCAATCAGAGAGTGAGCGGCCGTGCCCGGGGCCATGGACCGGAGCCCGAGCGGATGCTGCGGTCTCCGGGCCGGGCTCTTATCACCGCGTCCGGCTGCAAAATAAACATTTATTTGTCTCTCAAAAGAGGGGGAGGGGTTGTGAATGCATCAGTGCCAGGCCCGGGAATGAGCCTGGGTGTGGATTTAATCAACTGACCGTATGAGATGCATGGCTGACCCCCCACCCCTCCCCCCAAGTTATAGTCAATTCCCGGCTGACCCCCGCCCTCCTCCTCCTCCCCGTTAAACTCGGAGGCGGAGACCGCGTGTTTGCACCAGACTTGCACATTTACCAAGAGCTGCAGCTTACCGAGGTTGGACGAGCACGGCAGAGCATCAGCCGTCTTCCTTTTACCTTTGCTCCTTCTCCCCGTTCCTTCCACAGTGACAGGCTGGGATTGATTACCTGGCGGCCGGGGATCAGCTGAGTGACAGGACAGCCGGTGGCGCGCCAGAGAGGAGGAGGAGAAGGGGCATCCAGGGCGGGCGCGCACCCACTGCACATACACAACCACATAATCCACATATAATCACACAAACATACATAATGCTCAATATATAAGTAATGTTCACAAGCCGGCCCCCTACTTAATCACACACAAACTAAGGAACCCACAAATGTACAATATGCACTCACTATCATAATACATAATTCACAGATAGACTAACAGGAACATACATTATGCACAAACACATATATGTATTCATATATATATTTACACAACTATATAATACATAGGAATTGTTAAGATGAAAAAGGGCCACAATCTAGTTCGCCTATCATCGTGGTAGTGGCAACAGTAACACAATCACATGGTGCACAAATACATGCAACTAGATAATCCATATATAACACTAAAAACTGCTACATAGTGCACATATTCAGCCACACAAAATATATAACACACATATATTAACATAGCTACATAAACTCACAGAGCTACATACTAATAATCCACACATACACATACGGTATATACACACATACCCTGCTACAGAATAGGCACATCATTATAGAAAGGACATTAAAACCATAGAAAGTAAAGAACATAGATTCACCAGGATGATACCAGGTATGAGAAGCTAGGTAATGAGCAGAGACTTTGAGATACCAGGACTATTTCCACTGGAGCATAGGAGACTGAGAGGAGATTTAACAGAAGTCTTTTTTAAATAATGAAGGGTTTTGATAGGCTGAATAGGAATAGGCAATTTTCTCTGGTTGGGGAAGTCAGTGGTGAGGGGAGGGGGGTCATCAATTTTAAATTGTCACTAAGGAAGTGAGGCGAGAAGTTAGGAGAAATGTCTTTATGCAGAGAGGTGTTGGAGCATAGAATACTTTCCCACAGAAAGTAGTTGAGGCAGAGACTATTGCATCTTTTAAGGGAAGATACAAGGCTATGGGAAGCATAAGTTAGTGGAACTAGTTTTGGATTGTTTTAACAAAGAACCGGCACAGACACGATGGACCGAACGGGCTCCTTCTGTGCAGTAAACTTCAATGGTTCTAATGCACACATAGAGCTATAAAAAACACACAAACACAAAGCTTGATCCTCCTTGCTGTTACTGCAACCTGCCTATTTTGTTTTTCCACTTTTAAATACTCTAGTTTTCCTCAAATCAGTTTGGTGTGACTCTCAGTCTCAACATTTTTTGAATCCTTGTTTTATTAATAGTTTTTATTAATCTTTAGGTAACAAATAACTCTTATTTGGCCACTGTGGTCTATGTGTTGATATGTTTTTCATTTTTCTCAGTGATATATTTATTTTCTATCACCCTTAAAATACATTTTTAAAAATTTCAGTTTTTGTACATTTTCTTATCCTTCCCTTTGTCAGTCTTTTCTCTAATGAAGACAAGTTCACCTCTCAGATTATATCATCTGAAATACTCAATCGGATTACAATCTAATAATTCACTTAATTGGCAAAATTCTTGTTTTAATAAAAACAGGAAAATGCATTATTCTCTTAAATTAATGGCCAACTAACAAAATCACATTCTCCCAAATCACATTTCAAAGCCATTTATTTCTATGATTCTATTGGTGTGTATCAATGTGTACATTATGTAGCTACAATATATACTGAAGTATAGTTTGATCATTAATATACTGCCAGAATACTGCCTAATGTTGCCATATAGCCCAGGACACCGAAAGCAGTAAGGTGTTCAATTTTGTTAGATTTCACCTGCATTTACTATACAGGTCTGCTGAATAGATAACCAAAGAAAAATTAAAATGTTTGTTTTTCCTAACAGTACACAATTTTGCTATTTCCTCCCTGGATAGGCTGCTAGATCAGCCTGGAAACCTGATAAGGCGCTATACAAATGCAAATTCTTTCTTTCCTCTTTTTGGTGTCTTATGCTGTAGCTACGAGACTATAAATTTACTTCAGCTGCCTAGGCCTGATACTCTGGAATTTCCTCCCTAAACTTCTCCGCCTCTCTTTCCTCCTTTAAGGCTCTCCTTAAAACCCACCTCTTTGACACACCTGTCCTAATATCTCCTTATATGGCTCGGTGTCAAATTTTGTTTGATAACCCTCCTGTGAAGTGCCTTGGGATGTTTTACTATGTTAAAGGTGCAATATAAATGCAAGTTGTTATTGTATATAGGGAATTTCATGTTCCAATACATCTTCCAATGGCCAATTCAAATATGGCACTGACATAAACTGGCAGTGGGTCTTCCAATGGGAGTACAATTCACTCTCAGTTCCTTGGAGCCTCTTGCACCAAAGTGACAGGAGGTGGGTGTACTCTTTTAATATTCCACCTGATGGATTCCCAATCTCAGCCAGCATACTATGGGAAGCTATATGCTTCTTCTCTTCCCTCACCCCTATTTGAGCTTCTTACCCTATAAAATGTGGATAGGTTTTCCTTACCATAAAAATGGTATTGAAGTTGTAATTTCTTGGCTGGAGAGTCACTGCTCTCATGTGCCTTCTGAAGGACAGACACAAAATGGCACTGGCAGAGTCCTGAGAACAGTAAACCTGCCAGTCTTCTGAGCCAGGAATGGTGCTTAGGGCAGGAAAACCCATGAAGGAGAAAAGTGGAAAGGGAGAAAATACCACAAAAATAGTCTCACCTTTAACAGAAGCCTGTAAAGAGAGTCTGAAAATAGCAGAACAAGTGTGTAATAGTCAACAATCATGGAATAAGACTGCCTACCATTCGATGTAATGTCATCCATTAGAAATTGTATCTGCAATACTACTTTTATAGTAAGGAAAATGTTACATCTCTGATTTTATAGGGTAGGAAGCTCCGGGAGACCAGATAATATTTAAAGTATCATCTTTGGAACGATGTTGAAATAGTGCAGTGGTTTGAAATATATCCAACAAAACAAAAACATATTTGACACATTGAAAAGAGAATCAACAAGGAAATACACGTTTATTTTATTGATGGAAGGGCTACAAAGTTCAAGTACAGATAGCAACAATCTTAATATCTCAGTTTTACACAGTACATCCACATTAAGAGTCAAGGTGACACATGGCAACAGGGTACAAAAATACATTTGTATAAAGCAGTATAATGTTAGCATTGGTACTGTGTCATACATAGAAGCACTCATGGTATAATTATACAGGCTCAGTCAGGTGGGCAAACAAAGCGATCAGTTAATCCTTACTATCTCATTTAATTTATAGATGGTTACAATATATGGTTTATGTATGTATTTGTAAATGACTTGAATGAAAAGATGACAGTAAAACATAGGAAGCGTATCTCCACCTCAAACAAAACGAGAGCACTTATAAGAATTTTTAAAAGGAAATGTATCAATGACTGACATGTGGACTGGATTTTAAAACTGTTAGAACAAAAGAAATAACTTTTTATTTTTGCACCTGTTGATACTTTGTTTTAAAATAAATGTAACATTTTAAATATAATTTTGCTATGTAATTAGAATGGATTCATCCTCACATTTTTCCACACAAGTTCCTTACCTCAACTTGCTAGTCTGGGGCATGAAAAGGGAATAGGAGGCATTTCCCCAGAAAGAGGAAACAATTAAAGGGCAGCTTGACCCAAGCAACAGCCCCACACCTCTTGGTGACCAGTTCTAGTGTGGTAATGGCAGGTACCTGGAAACAAGTTTTTTCTAGTATATTTGAATATTGGAACTTTGGACCTTGAAATTAATGTATAATATAAAGAGCCTTAAACAACACTAAAGCTAATTCTAGTGTCTCTCTGTTAGAACAATTACTGAGATGTGGGAGGGTGAAAGCAGTGAGGTATTGGTAGACATCGGTACAGTCAGTATCTGTGGCTGGTCTGTTCATTGAAAGATTCTGGTTATGTCTTTTTGTTAAAATTACATAGATGTTCCCTTTATTCTTTTCCGTTATATTCCTTCTTCTTTCTTTCATGCTTTTCGCCACCTTGACTATCTCTGGGTGATCTGCATTGCCCCCATTAATACTCCAGTTACACTCGGGTGGAATTTCAATGCAATTCTGATAAAATTCATTTGAATCGAGCGCACTTATCCCTTACGTTATGCCTCTACTCGAAATAACTCGTGTTGTGCTGCACCAAATCAAAATCATTCATATCTGCCAACAGGTTGTGAGCAGAGATTCTGGTCAAGCTGTTCATCCTACTTTGAATTTTGAGATGTTATTAAAACTTGATGGAGGTGTGAGCTTGTACCATCAGTTTAAGTCCAGTTAAAAAACAGTTTAAATCAATTTGTAGATTTAAAATTATGCATTTTGATGCTGAGTGGGGTTTATTTCAGAAAAGCATTAGAAAGGTAGCACAGGGCAGTGTAGGTTGACTTGCATTCTCCAAACTACTTTCCAATTTCAAATAACTTTTTAAACTCAACCACATTGTGAGTTAAAAAGAGATAAAATAAGTCATAGCATTGAGAAAAATTTTAAAAATGAAGAAATAAATGACAACGGGGAGGCCCAATCATTGAGAGGAGAAACTGGCAATATATAGGAACTAGTCAATTGTAAAATGGAAATGTTATAATCAAGTATTTGATTCTCCCCCCACCCACCAAATTGATACTGGTATCAATCAACTCCTACTAGGCATGCTAAATGGCACATCACAAAAAATTAAACTGATCTCCATGTTGGTGCTGTTACAATAGTAATTCCATCTTAAAGTTGAGCAGGAATCAGTTCAGTTTTGCTTCCAGTCGTAATGAACTGAATGAGACTTCCTGAGATAGGTCTAGTTGCTTTATCAGTCCAGGTAAAGAAGGTTCTGGAAAAGATAATCAAAAATCCTCATTATGTAAAATAGAATAAATTCTTAAAACACTAAAAAGGGAGGTGTGCAGATTTGTTATGGTTCAAAATGAATTTTAGTGAGTTTTAAAACAACCCTGACTGCACTTTACCATCAACTTTTCTTTTGAGATTATTACTAAATTTTTGAGTAAGAAGGGAAAACTCAGTCCCAAAATTGAACTATAAAATATAAATTCAATGAATCAGGCACATTTGAGGTTGACCCAAGGCTGCAGCACCGAATCCCTAACTCAGGAGAGTTGGGAGTCCCAGCTTCAACTGATAATCTGGCTGGTCTGCTCTGACCAAGGAAGTTTGGGTAGTTCTCAGCAGGGCTATTTGACAGAGCAGTGTATGGCTGCAGAACACTTCATCTCGAGAAGTAGGGGGAAAATTGTCTTTCACTCAGAAGAGCTTTTTGTTAGCCAAACAAAGC
Organism: Heptranchias perlo; assembly: GCF_035084215.1. NCBI lineage: Eukaryota > Metazoa > Chordata > Chondrichthyes > Hexanchiformes > Hexanchidae > Heptranchias > Heptranchias perlo. The sequence continues at coordinate 107,841,294 of NC_090325.1, read as the reverse complement.
ACTACACTGACTAGAAGAGTCTAATGCACAGCTCAGACTATCCCATCCTCCAAGTGAAAGGGAATGTGGTGGTGGGAGGCAGAAACTGGAGATCAAACAAAGTGGGAAAAGGATATTGCATGCACACACAACTCCTATTAAAAAGCACTAAAAGGGAAAGAGCAGGAAAATGGGATCAGAGCAGTCAGCTCATGTGGAGAAGCTAGCAGTGAGCCGTGGCACGAGCACAATGGACTGAATGGCTGAATCAACAACTTTATGATTCTATGCGCTTTTACTTCCACACACAACAGCTCAGAATCTCTGCGAGGGAAATCTTAAAAGTTATAACAAGATGTTGTCTTCAAATTCACACTAATGACAACAAAAGCTTGCCTGAAGATCCTACTGAATTTCACTCCAATTAAAATTAATGGACAGAAAATAAATCGTGGGCAGAGCGTCTGTGATTTCCCAATGTGCACGACTGGTGGAGAAGGCTCCCTGCCAGTAGGATGCATTTGTAATATAGGCTCTATTGTCTTCCATTTGTTATCTTCTCATTTTATATATTTTTCCATTATTTTTTTAAACCAGCCAGCTTGTGTGCGTTTTATGTGGTAAATCACATGATAAACAAATGGCCCAATTAGGCCAAGAATTAATGGGCAAGTTTCTGCAATGATGCATTCATTTGCTGTTTATCGGACCTTGCTGTATGCAAACTAGCTGCCAAGTTTGCCTACATATCAGTGATTGCACCTCAAAAGTAATCCTGTGGTTGTAAAGTGCTTTCGGACATTTCATGAACCTGATGAGGTGCTATATAAATGCAAATTCTATAAATGCTGTGTTTGCGCAGAGCTCTGCTTTGCATGAGTACAAAATCTTGTGGAGGCCACAATGGAACCTAGCACGGCTTGCTTATAAAGAAAGTACCAGTGCCAAGCGTAAAGGCAAGATATGTTGGCAGGATAACTGAGCAGTGCTTAACAAATACACTCTGTTTTAAGTGTGTAACTGAACTTTGCTTGGGATATATGTATTGGAGCTTCCCTTTATAGGGTATACTACAAAGCTGCACTGTGGCTTCAACATGGGGGCAAATTTCTTCGGGGCTTCTCTCGCTCCTCCGCACGTAAGCAGGGTTTCTGCCAATGTTAAACCGAAGTTACAGCGGCGGAGCAGGAGAAGCCCGAGGAAATACCCCAAGTAGTGTAATGAAGATTCAATATAACACTTACACACTCAATTTGCACAGCTCACTCTCAGCCCACAGAATAGGTATACGTTCATGCAGTGTACACAGTCAGATACAGAAAAGGTGCAACATGTATACACATATGACTGTAGGCCATGCTGTGTCCACTACAGATAGGGCCACATTTTACCCACCAACGCACCGCTGGAGTGCCAAATCCCCTGTGAGATAATAAGTAACACTAGTTATAAGTGGAGAGAAAAACCAAGTGGGTAGGCAGAAATATTTCTATATTCCTACCAATGCATTCTCGAGCCAGAACTAGGAAATGCGAGTGCGAAATATGTTCATGCCCTTGTGGGGAAGCGCTTCTCCTCCCTTTGGAAACGGCTAGAATGAAGGGGGGGGGGGGGGGGGGTGAATCGAGAGCATGAATCCGTGCCCCACAACTCGACAGCACAGCAACATGGCAAATTCAGTGTCTAGTGTAGAATTGAGCAACACAAACCAGAAAGGTCCTAGATTTCATTCCTGGTCTGTGCTGAGTTCGCTGATCTCAGCTCCCACAGCGGTAGGGGTACTACAATTGCGTTCAGTATCCTGGGCTAAGGAAGGCAAAAAACAGCAACAGCTTTTGTGGACAATCCATTGAGCCCTCGTAGGAAGTGTACACCAGGTAATGATAGGGTCAGACTTGTCTTTGATGCCCCCTGTGGGCAAATAGCCTCCAGCACTCACCGTCAAGGCTCACACATGAAGAAGGATGATGCATTGCTTTTGCAATTTACTTTTAAATTACAGAATTTGGAAGGAATAGCTTATTTTGTTTAAAAAAAGGAAGTTTTTCAAAAAAAAAAGCTTATCCAAGTATTTATTATTATAGTTTATATCCTAATTAAATTTTCAAGTAGAGTGTAGTTATTGAGAGTCTACTGGGAGTATAAGATGTTGATTTCGACTGTGTAACATGTTTTGAAAGAGCAAGATCTCAACTTGTGCAACAAAGCACCTTGCAGTTTTATTTGATTTTTCTCACTTGCTATCAATGATGCAAAAGTATTAATTTCCGCAAGTCAGTTCGGCATCTGTAAATGAGTCACCAAACATAGGGAATTGTCTCTCAGAAAGTTCAGCTGTCCTTGATAATATTGTGTACAATACGTGGCCTTTGCTAAACTAGACAAATAAGCCTCTCAACTGGAGCCTGGACATTGGGACGGACACAAACAAAAATCAGACAGCAGCAAACAGACGTGAAATGATTACAGACAATTGATCTAGCTGGGTACTCACTCAGCAACGAAGTCTAATGGTGTCCAGGAGCTGAAATCTGCATTAGGCATCGATTTCCTGTTCATTGGTGTATCCAAGGTAACACTACAAAAGAAATTAAATTGAGCTGAAAGCCCTTTGTGTCATATGTATGTTTTGTTGCCATGGTGAAGGCCTGATAACACCAGATTGCCCAGAAATTGGCAATTTAAAAGTAAACTCACACTTCAGTCTTCCGTTGACCCATTTCAAATTGAAAATGAATTCAATTCTATTTTCCCTGCACTGCTGTTTTAGTCTGAATTATAAGTACATGTCACCACATACAATAAACTGCTTTATTTTTGCCTGCTCCACTTGCACCACTAGAAAGCAGGATGAAAGCAGATTGTGATCAATCAGTTTCTCCAGCAAGACTACCTGGATATAACAGATTGAAACCCTCACTAATCCCAAACAATAAGTAAAGCTCCTCAGGAAGATACAATATTGCAAAGATAATTTAACAAATGTGCTCGTCTCAACAACAATGACTTGCCTTTCACGTAGAAAACATCAAGGTGCTTCACAAATAGGTGTAATGAAAATGGACATAGAGCTAGGAAGAAAGAGATTTGGAAACGTGTTTGAAGGGTCTGCCAAAGAGATGGGTTATGAGGAAGGTTATAAATGTGAAGAGAAAGGTATAGAGGTGGAGAAATTTAGGGAAGGAGTTCCAGAGAGTAGGACCGAGGCAGCTGAAGACTCTGCCTGCCACCAACAGTGGGCCAAATAGAATGGAGGAATGCACAAAAGGACAGAGCCAGAGAAATGGGAGGGGATACAGGGTTGATGGAGATTGCAGAGATAGGGCGAAGCCATGGAAGCATTTATAGATGAGAACAAGGATTTTGAAATTAATGTGTTCGGAATTGGGAAGCCAGTATAGGTCAACAAGAATGGAGGTGATGGCAGAGTACCACTTATTGTGGGTCAGGATACATGCACCAGAGTTTTAAACAAATTGGAGTTTATGGAGAGTGTAAAATGGGAGGCGATACATGTGAGCGTTGGTGTAGTCGAGTACAGAAGTGACAAAGTAATGTCTAAAGAGTTGTGTGACAGAGGAGCTGAGGTAAGGGCAGAGCGGGGCAATGTTGCAGAGGTAGAAGTAAACCGTTTTGCTGATGGATAGGGTATGAAGTTTAAAGCTCAACTCAGGATCGAACAGGATCCCAGGATTATGAATGATCTGAATCAGCTTAAGAGAGTGGCTGGGGAGAGGAATGGAATCAGTGTCAAGGGAGTGGAATTTGTGGTGGGGGCCAAAGAAGATGCCTTTGGTCTTCCTGATGCAAGCTAAAGGAAGTTGTGACTCATCCAGGATATGATAAAATTGTGCACTAAAATTATAAATTATACATGATTCCAAAATCTATACTGTACAATAAAATTCAAAAGAAGCAACAAGAGAACAAACCTTCAAAAAGTACAGAAAAGTGAAACTATTGACAGCTGCCATAAATGACGGTCAATCTCGCCCTGTTAAAACTAAGAAGAAGGTACCAGTGGCATCATGACTTCACATATAAGATACAGGCTATTCCCGATCCTATTAAAGAGTTAGAATTTGGACAATATAAAGCCGGGAACCCACTGTATCCGGAGATGGAGTTGTTAAAATCTAGTAAAGCCTATTTTAAAATCATGGGAGAAATGACAATCCACAGCATTATCTATTTTTTTAACAGCACAAAGAACCCAGAACAGGATCAATGTGTAATTTCAGATTCTTCTGTAGTGTGTGCTTGCTCTCACTATCTCATCATGTGCCATTTAGAATGGTCTTCACCTTTAAACCCCTTTGAGTAGCTGATATACAAGATGTCTTAAAAAAATTTCAGCAGCAAATGTTTCAAAGATTGTGACATAGTCACGTTTTTTGTCAGCCCATCAAAAGTGTGGTTAAGCAATACAAAATGCATTTAAAATAGGATGGGCTTTAGGTAAAAGTGGAAAAGAGTAAAATGAACTTTGCTCTTTTAAGATAGCTTGCAGGAGTGTAATTAAAGTCAAAGTATTCAGATGGTTTATACAGCAAACAATAAATACCTGTGACATGCAGCAGGACAATAATCAAAATTAATGGCTTCAGATAATGCCATACACAGGAACAACAGTAACAGTACAAATGCTTTAACAACAACCTGCCCTTAATGTATACAAACGTCTCAAAGTGCTTCACAGATAAGTGATCAAACAAAAGTGGACACCGAGCCAAAGAAAAGAGATATTAGGAGTGGTAATTAAAAGCTTGGTCAAAGAGTTGGATTTTAAGGAGGGTCTTAAAGGAGAGCGAGGTGGAGAGGCAGAGAGGTTCAGGGAGGGAATTCCAGATCTTAGGGCCTAGACAGTTGAAGGCACCCTGCCAATGGTAGGACGAAGGGAGTGGGGGATGCATAGGAGGTCAGAGTTGGAGGAACGCAGAATTTTCAGCGGGTTGTAGGGCTGGAGAAGGTTACAGACATAGGGAAGGGTGAGGCTATGGAGTGATTTGGACACAAGACAGAAAATTTTAAATCAGAGGCATTGTGGGACTGAAAGCCAACGTAGGTTAGCGAGCACAAGGGTGATGGGTGAGAGGGACTTTATGCGGGATAGGATACAGTTAGCAGAGTTTTGGATAAGGAGAAGACGAATCTAGATTGGCCAAGGGAAAAAAGGAAGATAGAAGCAATGGCCTCAGGTCCAGAGCAGCAGCCAAAATGCTCACAAGAATGGACACAGAAGGAATTCAGGTTGTATGACCATGGCAGAGATTAGAAGAGACATGTTCTGGTCATAAACAGAGGACCAGGAGGAGATGATATGAGAGAAACAAGCAGCTAATTACCAATGCATATAATAGAAAAGTAATTCATGGGGCGTAAAGCACTTTAGTAAGTACTGAGGATGTAGTAATGCACGAAACAAATACAAGATTGTTCTCTCTTTTTTTACACATACACAAAATACAGCCTTCTCTGAGAACTGTTTAGAATAATACAATTAACACATTGAAAAGCTGCATTTAAACAGCACTAAAATGTTTGACTCAACATTTTTTCAAACTTAAAAAAAAACCACTATACCACATACTATGGACGCTATACATCTGCTCTCGACCGGTCATCATTTTACGCCAGATGCTGTTATGAAAGCCACCAGCAACTTTCTCCTCCAATGGGACGGAGAACATTATCAAATCTAGTATAGGCCCAAGAAATGTAATTACTGATACTTACGGCAGAATTGCAAGAGCAGAAGACCCAGATGGCAATCCGCAGTTTTCTCCAGCTAGACTCCGACAGAGCTGATGAACAGCTGCCTTTGCCATGCCGTAGCCCACCATCCCTAGTGGAAAACAGGAGGGTTTACAAACAAAACCTTACTGCAGTCAAATACACTTCAAACAGGACGGGAACATCATCGTGAATAGTTTCTTCAAAACACCCATGTACTAAAATAACAATTAATGTTGGCTTTTCAAACAGATCTTGTATGAAATCATCTTATATTCCAAATAAAATGATGCATTATTTCAACATAAACTATGAACTATGTTCTAAAACTGCACAAGTATATAGTTTTTCCCCCTTTTATTTTCTTCTCTGTTGAAGGCAGCGACTCATACAGTTTCATACTTTACAAAACCACTAATAGCACACTATACATCAGTTTCATGGCACTGGCAGCTTTTGATACCTTGCCAAAGTAGCCATTTTTCATGTGTGAAACTGAACAGAAAACATCAGCAGGCTATTCAACAACAGGCAGCATCACAGGCAAACAGTATGCCGCCTTTACCAGACGTCCACGAGGGCACACTTTGCAGCAAGAGTCGCTGGGTAATAAAATGACTTTTCCTTTACTTAGCAGATGCCAACTGCAGCACCCCTCGTGCCACCCCAAACGGGAAGAGTTAACTTAGCACGGATCGGGCATCAAACCCACATAAGGGGTGGTACAGCAGGAGGTCCCACAGGCACTGATCCTGTCGTACGAGGTACTTGATACCTGTGAGGATAAGGATCAAGGCTGCAGGGAGGATGCCCAGAATGCTAACCATGGCACCATGGAGCATGAGGCAGTCCAAGGGGGAGAAGATCAGAATCGAAAGGTTGTAGTAACAGAGGATTCTATAATCAGGGGGATAGGTAGCATCCTCTGCAGTCGCTACAGAGAATCCAGGAGGGTGTGTTGTCTACCTGGTGCAAGAGTAAAGGACATCTCGGAGCAACTGGAGAGGAACTTGGAAAGAGAGGGGGAGGATCCAGTTGTTGTGGTCCATGTCGGCACCAATAACATAAGGAAGAATAAGGAGGAGGTCCTGCTAAGGAAATATCAGAAGCTAGGAACTAAATTAAAAAGCAGGACCTCACATGTGGTAATCTCAGGTTTACTACCTGAGCCACATGCTAATTGGCAAAAGGATAGGCAGATCAGAAAGGTGAATGTGTGCCTGAAAGAGTGATATGGGAAGGAGGGGTTCCATTTCATGGGACACTGGCACCAGTACTGGAACAGGAAGGAGCTATACCGTTGGGACAAGCTCCACCTGAACTGGAATGGGACCAGAGTCCTAGTGGAAATAGGGCTGTGCATAAGGCTTTAAACTAGCAAGATGGGGGCAGGATCTGACGGCAATAACAAAAGTTTAAAAATCAAAAGGAACAGGAGATGAGTGTAAAGGTCAGACCAGGGTAGGAATAAAGATAACATAAATGGTCAAAGGACAGTTATAAAACAGTAGTATAAAAGAACTGTTAAAAAATAAAGTAAAAGGAATAACTATTAAAGATTGTACAGCAGTGTACACAGCGTCCAAAATAAAACGGGGGAACTGGAGGCAATAATCCGTAGTGAGGAAACAGATGTAGAATAACTGAAATATGGCTACATAAAGAACAGGACTGGCATATAAATATTGCAGGTTATAACATAATCAGAAAGGATAGGGAAGGAAGAGGGGGGTGGAGTAGCTGTATTAATCAGAGATAACATAATGGCAGTAGGAAAAAAGGGACATAACTAATAGAAGGATAGAAACAGAATCCATGCGGATTGAAATAAAAGAAAAGAAAGGATCGATCACCCTAATCGAAGTAAACTACAGAGCACCTAATAGTGGAAAGGTGGAGGAGGAAGAAATATGTAAGCAAATGGAATGAGTAAAGGGCATAAAATAATAATTATGGGAGATTTTAATGACCCCCAAATAAATTGGCAAGAGGTAGGAGTTTTTACAATGCGTCCAGAATGTAAAAAGCCCAAGAGGAGAAGCACTGCTGGATCTAATGATGGGAAATGAACCAGAACAGATAAGAGAAGTAAGTGTAGGGGAACATCTAGGCAATAGAGATCACAACATAATAAGGTTTAAGATAAAGATTGAGAAGGACATAAGCAAGACAAAGACCAAAGTAATAAATTGGAAAAAGGCTGATTTTCAGGGAATGAGAATGGAACTAGGGAAAATAAACTGGAGAAATTTACCGATAAACAAAGAAATAGAACAACAGTGGGAAACATTTAAAATTGTGAATTTTAGAGTCCAGGAGAAATATATCCCACTAAAAAGCAAGAAGAAACTCGCCAGTAATGATACACCATGGATGAATAAAGACATACGGGTAAAATTGAAATTAAAGAGAAAGGCATATTCTAAGTACATAGACAACAAAGGAAAGGATGACAAAGGGGAATATGAGAAGGTTAGGAAGGAAGTTAAAACAAACAATTAGGAAAGCAAAGAGAAACTACAAAATTAAATTATCAAGGAATATAAAAAGAAATAGTAAAGTATTCTACAGACACATAAATAACAAAAGAAAAATCAGGATAGGACTAGAGCTACCAAGGGATATACACTGTTAACTCACGGTTAATGACAGCAAAATGGCAGAAATATTCAATAATTACTTTCCCTCAATATTCACCAGGAAGACTAACATGGCGGGCATGACATTAGAAGAAGAGATCAAAAAAGATATAAAGGCATTTAAGTTAGAAAGGGGGAAGATAATAAACTAATCAAACTTAGTGAGGATAAAACCCCTGGTCCGGATGGATTGCATCCGCGAATATTAAAAGAAATTAGGGAAGAGATAGCAAAAGCACTATTACATATATATATAAAAATTCATTAGGAAAGAGAATACTGCCAGAGGACTGGCGGACAGCTAACGTGATTCCATATTTAAAAAGGGAGATTGTTCCCTGGACTGGTTCTATCAACCAATTAGCTTAACATTGGGAATAGGCAAGATAATGGAATCCTTACTCAAAGATGTAATAGAAAAACGGCTAGAAAACAAAAATATAATAAAGAATAGTTAGCACGGATTTCAAAAGGGAAGTTCATACTTGACCAACCTTATTGAATTCTTTGAAGTAGTAACAGAAAGGTTAGACAAGGGTAATGCAGTAGATATTTGGATTTTCAAAAGGCCTTCGATAAGGTACCACATAGTAGACTCATGACTAAGGTCAGAGTTTGTGAAGTCAGGGGACAAGTAGCAGAATGGATAGCAAGCTGGCTATGAAACAGAAAACAGAGTAGGGGTTAAAGGTAGTTGCTAAGACTGGCAAAAGGTGGGAAGTGGTGTTCCACAAGGATCAGTGCTGGAACCACTGTTGTTCACCATTTACATAAACGATTTGGGCTCGGGAATTGGAAGTACGATTTCAAAATTTGCGGACGACACCAAATTGGGGAGTATGGTTAATATAAAGGAGGACTTTACAAAATACAGGACGATACTAAAACTTGAAGAATGGGCGTGTAATTGGCAAATTAATTTCAATATAGATAAGTGTGAAGTATTATATTTTGGTAGGAAGAATAAGGGGGTCACCTACTGCTTGGATAATAAGAGTCCAAATGGAGTAGAGGAGCACAGGGATCTGGGGGTACAGATACACAAATCACTAAAAGTAGCAACCCAGGTTAATAAGGCCATAAAAAAAGCAAAGCACTGGGGTTCATTTCTAGAGGGATAGAATTGAAAAGCAGAGAAGTTATGTTAAACTTGTATAGAACCTTGGTTAGACCACACTTGGAGTACTGTGAACAGTTCTGGTCTCCGTATTATAAAAAGGATATAGAGGCACTGGAGAAGGTGTAAAGAAGATTTACTCGGATGATACCAGAACAGGAAGGAGATACTTATCAGGAAAGACTGAACAGGCTGGGGCTCTTTTCTCTAGAAAAGATAAGGCTAAGGGGGGCCTGATAGAGGTCTTTAATATTATGAAAGGGTTTGGTCGGGTTGACGTAGAGAAGATGTTTGCACTTGCGGGGGAGACCACAACTAGGGGCCATAAATATAAGATAGTCACTAATAAATCCAATAGGGAATTCAGGAGAAACTTCATTACCCAGAGAGTGGTTAGAATGTGGAACTTGCTACCACAAGTAGTTGAGGCAACTAGCATAGATGCATTTAAGGGGAAGCGAGATAAACACATGAAGGAGAAAAGAATAGAAGGATTTGCTGATAGGGTTGGATGAAGTAGAGAGGGAGGAGGCTTGTGTGGAGCACAAACATCGGCATGGACCTGTTGGGCCGAGTGGCCTGTTTCTGTGCTGTACATTCTATGTAACTCTATGTAAAACCTTGAACCTTCTTGGTCTATTTATTTCATTACACCAAACAGTGCATTTGCCCAAAAAGTCATCAGCGGAGCCCACAACTTTAAAAAAAAATCTAAGTAGTTTATTAATTTTCTCTCCATTTCATTCCCTGGAATCTCCATATGTTGCACATCTTCCCCAGTCAAAAGGAGATTTACTGCAAGGTCTCTGCCAACTGGCTACTAGGTAATGCCATTCTGATTCTGTTCCCAGGACTCAGCATTCCTTCACAGTGGCACCGTTAAGATTGCAAACTCACTGTGCAGGTTTATCACTGTTGTGAACTAATGTACTTAATTATGTGATCCAGCGCAGTGGGGCTAAAAGCAGTTCACCATCAAACTAATTCCACAATCTATATATATATTTCATTATCAGGAGTAATTGTTACAATAATTAGCTCCCAAAACAAAACAGAACAAAAAGCGGGTAGCTTTGAAAGCATGTTAAAAAGCAAGAGCATTATATTTTATTCAAGGTTTATTTGACATATCGACTTAAAAAGTCTAGAATTTGCATTTATAACAGCACTTCTAACATTAATAAAAAAAACTCAGAGCACATAACATAGCAGAGGGGTAGAACATAGGAACAGGAGTAGACCATTCAGCCCCTCAAGTCTGTTCTGTCATTCAATTAGATCATGGCTGATCTGACCATGAAATGGAAGAGGTATAAGAAAGAAATTTTAGGCTGGGGGAGAAGAGGAAAGAGACCATTGACACTATTAAAGCAAACAATTTAGGAGCCTTTTGAAAGCTGCAGTGAGTAGCCCTCACTTTACATCAAGGGCACAGACGAGAGAGTGGATTCAGCAGTGAAATACTGGTTTTGAGCTAAATTTACAACTGAGCACATAAGGACTTTGTCCCTGCTAATCCCCAATCTGTTCTCTTATACATGTTCCCATTTAATTTCACTTTATTGCATTTACCCAGGAGAGGGAAGGTCAATCAAATTGTATTTTTGTTTACATTTTTAGATCTTAATGCTTTCAAAACCATCCTGATATTGTTTTCTAACAGGAAATCACTTCAGTGAATGATCCTGAAACAAAGAAGAATAATTGGGAGGTGAGCTTTAAATATTGAGAATGATCACAACATTTTTTTAAATTCGTTCATGGGATGTGGGTGTCGCTGGCATTTATTGCCCATCCCTAATTGCCCTGGAGAAGGTGGTGGCGAGCCACCTTCTTGAACAACTGAGTGGCTTGCTAGGCCGTTTCAGAGGGCGATTTAAGAATCAACCACATTGCTGTGGGTCTGGAGTCACATATAAGCCAGACCGGGTAAGGACAGCAGGTTTCCTTCCCTAAAGGGCATTAGTGAACCAGATGGGTTTTTACGACAATCCAGTAGTTTCATGGCCACCATTACTGATACTAGTTTTTTTTTATTCCAGATTTTTAAAGAATTCAAGAACTAGTATTAATGTTCACTGGTAAATAGAAACTGAATGTTAAAGAAATTATTCACCAAGCTTTTTCCTCTTTTTAAAAATGTATTCATCCACCCAAGAGGAAAAGGGTAGGCAAATGACCCAACTCCAGGCCTCTGCTAATTTTATTCTTGGTTGGCCATCAGGAATGTGTGCAAGACCACCCACACCATGAGGAAACATTCAGCCTTCCCAATACCTGCTGTGCCCAATGGCCTGACCGAGACTAGCAACCAACCCACTACACAGAGAATCACTGAGCAGATTTAAATTCTTTTACAAGTTTATATTATTTTATCAGTCTCAATGGATTTGTTGTAAAACATTACAAGGCTAAAATTCAGTTGTTTATTCACACAATACCATTGATGAAATATAGTGAGAATAAACTGGATATATATTTTACATAGTATACAATATTTTGTACACCACTCTCCATTTTTCAGGGGCTCAGGAATCTTTTCCAGATACAACATGCCTGTCAATTGGAGAAACCACCGCATAGCAATGCTTTTATCATCGAGAGAGATCTTCAAGGTTCTGGATAGAGATATGAGTCATTTTATTTATGGCCAACACAACAGCTTCAACTGACAATAAAATGTCCAGCATGTTAGTGCTTTCGTTCTCACTCCCTTTTTAAAATATTGCTTTCCTGAAACAAAATTGGTGCACTTCGGTGAAGGAAATTCAATACTTAAGCTCGGTCATAACAACGGTATTGTCTGTAGTGTGGAGAGAGAGATACAGATGTTCCCACCCACCACTTGGTTGCAGCTTGAATTTTGGAATTTCCCCAATCAGAACCGTCCATCAGACTCTCAAGCGGATATTTTATTCATGGAATCATAGAATATGATTGCACAAAAACACGCCATTTGGTTCAATAAGTTTGTCCGGTATTTTTCACTACGAGCCATCTAGTCTAATCATACAATATGCATTCCTCATACTCTTTAATATTCCTCTTTTTGAAGCAACTATCAAATTCCCTTTTAAGAGAAGTTATGAACTTTGCTTCAACAGATTTGGACCAGGGAATTACAAATTCTAACCACCCTGTGAGGAAAGATTTTATTTCTAACTTCTGCTTCAATTATTTTTGTGTTTATCTTAAATTTGTTCCCCTACTTTCTATCTCCCCAATCACTAGAAACAATCAATCACTATTTACCTCATCATAACCCTTCATTATCTTGAAGGCCTCCATCAGGTCACCCATTAACTCTTCTCCGCTCTCATGAAAAAAAAGCCCTAACTTCTCAAGTCTCTCTTCGTAACTAACCCATCGCCCCTGAAAATCAATGACAAATCTTCAAACATTCATGTACAACTATAGCCCGAAGCAGATTTAAGCAAAAGGAATTAAACCTATAGTTTTGATTTGAAATATCCAACAATTTGTTGCACTTGTGATATTAACTGATTTAAGTATTTGCATTCAAATTATCCAATCAGATGATTGGGTTTTTGGACATCTACTGTCAAATTGAAATATTACAGAGTAGAAGTAAATTTCAAAAGAAACAGCTTGTTATAGCACGGTTTAGCAAATGATTTTTTAAAAGTTAACTATGATAGAAATTTACTTTTCAGGCTTCATTCTCAAGAGAAAAGGGATAAGAGAAGAGCTTTGGAACTGTGAAAACTGGAAGAAATAAAATAATGATAAGGTAATAGTGATAGCTGGTTCCTACCCAATTGACTTTTTGTACATACTGTTACTATTCAGAGAAATAAAAACAAAATCAACTCATTTTTAAGTGAAATATATAAATCACAATTCTAAGGAAATAACTACAAAATTTGTTTTGAAACCAAGACAAATGGGATATAAGTTTTAACGTTTTCCTGAAAATAGTATAATCCACACAGAGGTCAAATGGAACAGTGAACAGTTTCCATATTCTTCAATCAAAACAGCAAATCCTCAAGCCCCAACACCACCAAAGGTAGTGACTGATTGCCTTGAAAATATTCAACTTTTAAGCAGAAAGTTCAAATTGTTGTAACTGTAACGAACACAACATTGTGCATTAGGAAACAAGTCATAATTCACTGACCCCAACTGGGCTTTCCATTCTGCTGATTAGAAACAAGGTCAAGCCTCACAACGCTACACAAATCTAAATCTGCTAAATCATTCTCAACTAAATTCAGCCCAAAACAAAAATGTTTGCAATAATGCGCTGGCTGAAACTTCCAACTAAACTTCTGAAACAACCATCACACATGCTATGTCCTGCAAACATAATAAATTTACATCCTAAGTGTTGTGTCATAACTATAACAAACATGAAAAAATAATTTTAAAGCCTTTTCGACCCACAAAAGTTTGCTTAATGATTTTAAGAATCTGCATGTTCTCCACCGTGTTATCGGTAAAATGGTTTTCTACAAAAATATAATGCTGATTATAATCAAATAAATATGGAGTTACAGAGTTGATTTTCTGGAATTTTTTGGTTTAGAAATCCTACTGCAGTCTTCAAGGATTAAACACGAGTTAGATTAGCAATATAATTCTGTCAGTTTCAAATAATTAGCCTTAAAACTAAACATCCTTCAAATGATCCTTCAAGGCTCCTTCTGTCTGTTGTGTTCAGGTGGACATCAAAAATCCCAAAGCACTATTCATAGAACAGCAGGGAGTCTTCCCAGTATCATGACCAACATTTCTCCCTCAACCAACACCACCAACAACAGTTTAATAGTCATTCCTTCCATTGTTGTTTGTGGGATCTTGCTGTGTAAAAGTGGTCACCATGTCTGCCTACATAACAGTCACTGCAATTCAAAGTCATTCATTGTACATGAAGCACTTTGGGATATTTCTAAAAGACAAGATAAGGTGCTGTATAATTATGTGAATGACTATATTCAAACTAAATAGTAAAAATGGTAAATAGAACCTCTCTGGGATTTTAAAAATTAAATTGAAATAAAATGTATGTCTTTTTCTCTTCCTCATTGCAAATATTAGAAGTATTCAAATTAGACATTTTAGTATCAATAGCCTTGCACGTTTACTTTCTTCTATCCCTTACTAATACTGCTCCATTCTCTAGTTGGAAGAGCAGGTAGGCAAAATGCTCCCAGGTATCTGTCAATTCTTTTCTAAAGCCAACCACAGGGAGGGCAATTTTTCCCTTTTTGATGAAGAAGTGGCTGACCACTGCTCGACCCATTCCATTACCCTTATTGTGTAGAATCATGGCATAACCTTACTGTGACACAATGGGTGTAATTTTAACCCCCAAGGACGGGTGAGTTGGAGGCAGGTGGGAAGACAAAAATTGTAAAAAAAGTAAAACCCAACCCCAACCCACCCATTTATGGTTTTAACAGAGGCAAGTCGAGGGGCGGGCGATCAATCCAAACTCAGGAGGCAGGTCAGTCAGTAAAATCTTTTAAGGAGGCTGTGTGCCTCCATTTTAATAGCTTTTTTTATTTTTAACTCCTAGGGGCTGGATTTCAGGGCCTTCTGATTCTCGCCATTTAAGAGGAGGCGAGAAGGGTCGGATCAAAAGGTGAGTGCCTTTATTGCATTGCTCGTGGGCCAGCAGGAGCGTTTCCTCCAGGACCAACAAGCCGACCTGCCACGATCCAACACACACGGTTGACCGACCCCACCCCCACGTCCGACCCCCGATGTCTCCGACAACCCCCCTCCATGTCTCCGCCCCCCCGCCGACTGAACCCCTCCCCGATGTCCGGTCCCAACCACCCCCCAATGTCCAATTTACCTGGCATCTGCTCCCCGGCTACTTTCCCATCCGACAGGCAGCCAGACTATCAATCTGGCAGCCTGTCCGGTGGGAAACCTGCTTGAAAAATTCAAAAGACATCCTGATGTCAAAATCGCCAGGACATCGGGAAACCCATACTTCCGGGTTTCCCATCGAGAAATCCTCCTCCCCCCTACCCCGGCTCTCAGCTCAGAGTAAAAATCCAGGCCAATGTATCATGTTATTGGCTTCTTTCTTTCCATTACATTACATACACGATTAAAAACCAGGCCCAATCACAGAAAATGGCCTAGCTGAGTTTGATATATACAGCTCTGGAATAGGTGTTCTGTCCAGTCAGGCATCTGAGGGCCGGGCCAGGCCATTCAATTAAAACAGAAACATTTTGTGGGTTTCGCTTTAACATATGTTTTATTGGAAGCTCTATGAGTTCAAGAAACAAGTACTTACATTTCCTTTGTCCCGGATTTTTATTTAAAACAACTATTTATCAGCCTGTCTTGTTAAATTGGTTAGTCCATCAGAAGCCATCAAAGAGAGATAGTAAGACCAGAGAAAGACTCCATGAATAGCCAGCAGCAAACTGTCACATAAAGATTAATATTCAGCGATCAAGGCCTCAAAATTAAACCCCCCCATGACTGGTGGGAGAGGGTCGGGGTGGGGGAGGGTTAAAAAGTGAACTACAGGGAACATGACCCCAACACGCCGCGCACGTGACCCCCGCCTTTTTTTTTACAGCGGAGAAATCAGGGCATCTGAGTAACCCACCATGGAGAGGCGGGACACTTGATTAACATATTTAAATCGGGCTCCCACAGTGCAATTGGGGTTTCCCAGGGGTTGGGAAACTCGGCAGAGAAATGGAGGCAGTAACTGCCGGCCCCACTCCTTGTGGGCCAGAAGGAGCAGAAGTGCACCTCCTGACCCCTTGAGGAAACTGCACCCCCCCCCCCCCAACCCAGTCCCGATTACCGATATCCCCCCAGCCCTCCCAATCGCGGGCCTCCCCCCTCCTCCCAATTGCCTCCTGCCGCTGGTGTTCCTTCCTGCCCGCCGACCAGACTGTCCATTTGGTCGGCTGCCAGGCGGGAAAGGGAGCTAAAAAATATTAATGCCATTAAGATCGGCAGGACCTCCGTGTCCCCGGCCTCACTGCATTCTTTGTCCATTTTTGGCCTCATCCGCACCCTCGCCATAAATATTGGGGCCCACGTATCCAGCCCAGTCTACGTTGCGGTTTGGTGCAGCATGTGTGAATGTTTGTTATTTTTCTATCTTCCAGGAGAGATAGTTCAGCCTGAAATTACTGAAAATCCACAGTGTCATTGATTCCGTTCAGTTATCCATTTACTGTTTACAAATTGCTTACCTAGTGAAACGATTATTGTACCGTCTTCTGAAGGATGTCAAGGGAGATCATATGAAGGCACCGATATAACTAGCAGCTGGAAGGGTTCTATTTAATGCCTATGTTAGAGAAGCTATATTACGAGAGAGTATGTTTGGGTTCCAGCTGTTGCTGAGGACTCCACTTTGCGATTAAAAGACAGTGTCTGCAGAAAACTGATGAAGCAGACAGAATCTGGAGTATGTCCAAATCAGCCCAGGCCCTCAAGGCCCTTCATAGCTGGTACAAGCTGCAGTTATAAAGATAGTTCTTTGTTATTTGTGTAATTCTGACCTATATAGTATTCACTAACATATACCTGAAACCAAACCGCCTCAATGGCTTTTTACATTTATTTAGAATTGATATAAAATTTAAAAACACAAATCCACATTATTTTACTTTTGTTCCAATATGGAAATGGCATCTACATTTTTAATGAATGTAGAGACTAATTCCACCCTGATGTCCAATCAGGATCCTGTTATATAAATGTGAATGTGCACCAGAAACATTAAAAATGACCCAATTACTATATGGCAGCACTTCATGTTACAGATTAAGACTGCAGATTCAACATATTGACACAGTTGATAGGTGTGGGTGCTGACACAAACGATAATAGAATTCAGCTATTAGTATCAAAGGGTAATAGGAGAAAATCTACTCACCTGCTGTCCCAGTCAAGGCAGCACTTGCTCCTGTCAGTGTCAACAAGCCATCATCCTTGAGATGTTTTGTGGCTAAGTGACTGGAGATTGTCGATGTCCACACACTCTGCTTCCACATCAAGTCAGCATTTTTATAAAGAGCTTTGAGAAATTAACAAAAAAAAGTCATCGCCCAATTCGACTTTACATTAGACACAGATTAACTATGTTGAAAAATGTAACCAGAGGAAAAACTGAAGCAAAAAATAAAAGGAAAGGGGCATCATGTTTTTGAAGTATCTTAAAATCATTACAACATTAATTTTTACTTGGTAGTACATCACAAATAAGTAAGGATGCAGCAAAGAGAATCCAAAGATTTTACAGAATCGTCCCGCGAATCAAATAACTAGGGCTGTAGACAGGGCTTTAAACTAAAAAGGTTGGGGGGGAGTGGGGTCAGGTGAGGGGAAGTTTAGAAATCTAATGAGAAAAGTTAAGACAATAGAACAGTGTAGTGACTTGGGTAAAGATAAGCAGAGTGTGGCAGGAAGGGTCAGAGAGTTTACCAATAATAGTGCAACCACAAGTAAGGTCAAAGCAGTAAAAAATGGTAAAAAGTCAAAATTAAAGACTCTTTATCTGAATGCACCGAGCATTGATAACGAGATAAATGAATTAATTTCACAAATAGAGATGAATGGGTTTGATCTGGTAGTCATTACAGAGACATGGTTGCAAAATGACCAAGGTTGGGAACTAAATATTCCAGGGTATAAGACATTTAGAAAAGACAGGTAGAATGGAAGAGGAGGGGGTGTAGCGCTAATAGTAAAGGATGACATAAGGACAGTAGTGAGAAAGGATCTCGGCTCGGAGGATAAGGAAGTAGAATCAGTATGGGTGGAGATAAGAAATAACAAGGGGCAGAAAACACTGGTGGGAGTAGTTTATCGACCCCCTAATAGCAGCTATACAGTTGAACAGAGTATTAATCATAAAATAAAAGGAGCTTGTAACAAAGGTAATGCAGTAATCAAGGGGGACTTTAATCTTCATATAGACTGGGCAAATCCAAATGGCAAAGGTAGTTTAGAAGACAAATTAATGGAATGTATTCGAGATGGTTTCCAAGAGCAATACGTCATGGAACCAACCAGGGAACAGGCTATTTTAGAATCATAGAAAATTTACGGCACAGAAGGAGGCCATTCAGCCCATCGTGTCCGTGCCGGCTGAGAAACAAGCCACCGTGCCTAATCCCACTTTCCCACATTTGGTCCGTAGTCCTGCAGGTCATGGCTCTTCAGGTGCACATCCAGGTTTTTTTTAAAAAATGAGTTGAGGGTTTCTGCCTCTACCACCCTCTCAGGCAGTGAGTTCCAGGCCTCCACCACGCTCTGGGTGAAAACATTTTTCCTCATTTCTGCTCTAATCCTTCTACCAATCGCTTTAAATCTATGCCCCCTAGTTATTGACCTCTCCGCTAAGGGAAATAGGTCCTCCCTATCCACTCTATCTAGGCCCCTCATAATTTTGTACACCTCAATCAAGTCACCCCTCAGCCTCCTCTGTTCCAAGGAAAACAACCCCAGCCTATCCAATCTGTCATCATAGCTAAAATTCTCCAGTCCTGGCAACACCCTCGTAAATCTCCTCTGCACCCTCTCTAGTGCAATTACATCCTTCCTGTAATGTTGTGACCAGAACTGTGCGCAGTACTCAAGCTGTGGCCTAACTTGTGTTTTATACAGTTCCAGCATAACATCTCTGCTTTTATATTCTCTCTCTCAGCTAATAAAGGAAAGCATTCCATATGGCTTCTTAACCACCTTATCTACCTGTCCTGCTACCTTCAGGATTTTAGATCTTGTAATGTGTAATGAGATAGAATTAATTAGTAATCTCACAGTAAAAGAACTTCTGGGGAAAAGCAATCATAATATGATAGAATTTCACATTGAGTTTGAGAGTGACGTACTTAAGTCAGAAACTAGAGTCTTAAACTTAAATAAAGCCAATTACATAGGTATGAGGGGCAAGTTGGCTAAGGTAGATTGGGAAATTAAATTAAAGGGTTTGACAGCTGAAAAGAAATGGAAAACATTTAAAGAAATATTTCAATATTCTCAATGAATATACATTCCATTGAGAAATAAAAACTCCATGGGAAGAGAGTTCCACCTGTGGCCAACTAAAGTAGTTAAGGAGAGTATTAGATTGAAAAAAGAGGTCTATAACATTGCCAAGAAGGGTAATAAGCCTGGGGATTGGAAGAGTTTTAGAAACCAACAAAGGATGACAAAAAAAGTTGATTAAAATGGGAGAAAATAGAATATGAAAGTAAACTAGCAAGAAATATAGAAACGGACTGTAAGAGCTTCTACAAGTATGTAAAAAGGAAGAGAGTAGCAAAAGTAAATGTTGGTCCCTTAGAGGCTGAGACAGGAGAAATTATAATAGGGAATCAGGAAATGGCAGATGCGTTAAACAAATATTTTGTATCTGTCTTCACAGTGGAAGACACAAAAAGCATCCCAAAAATAGTGGGGAACCAAGGGGTAAATGAGAGTGGGAAGCTTAAAACAATTAATATCACTAGAGAGAAAGTACTGGACAAACTAAAGAGACTAAAAGCCGACAAATCCGTTGGACCTGATGGCCTACATCCAAGAGTTCGAAAAGAGGTGGCTGCAGAGATAATGGATGCATTGGTTATGATCTTCCAAAATTCTCTAGATTCTGGAATGGTCCCAGTGGATTGGAAGGTAGCAAATGTTACCCCGCTATTCAGGAAGGGAGGGAGAGAGAAAACAGGGAACTACAGGCCAGTTAGCCGGACATCGGTCGTCGGAAAAATGCTGGAATCCATTATTAAGGAAGTGGTAACAGGGCACTTAGAAAATCATAATATGATTAGACAGAGTCAACATGGTTTTATGAAAGGGAAATCGTGTTTGACAAATCTATTAAGAGTTTTTTGAAGATGTAACAAGCAGGGTAGATAAAGGAGAACCAGTGGATGTAGTATATTTGGATTTTCAAAAGGCATTCGATAAAGTGCCACATAAAAGGTTGTTACACAAGGTAAGGGCTCATGGGATTGGGGGTAACATATTAGCATGGTTAGAGGATTGGTCAAAGGACAGAAAGCAGAGAGTAGGGATAAACGGGTCATTCTCAGGTTGGCAGGCTAAAACTAGTGGGGTGTCGCAAGGATCAGTGCTTGGGCCTCAGCTATTTACAATCTACATTAATGACTTAGATGAAGGGACCTAGTGTAATGTATCCAAGTTTGCTGACGATACAAAGCTAGGTGGGAAAGTAAGCTGTGAGGAGGACACAAAGAGCCTGAAAAGGGACGTAGACAGGTTAAGTGAGTGGGCAAGAAGATGGCAGATGGAGTATGATGTGGGGAAATGTGAAGTTATTCACTTTGGTAGAAAGAATAGAAAAACATCATATTTTTTAAATGGTGAGAAACTATTAAATGTTGGTGTTGAGAGAGACTTGGGTGTCCTCGTACAAGAAACACAAAAAGTTAGCATGCAGGTACAGCAAGCAATGAGGAAAGCAAATGGCATGTTGGCCTTTATTGCAAGGGGGTTGGAATATAAGAGTAAGGAAGTCTCACTACAGTTGTACAGGGCTTTGGTGAGACCTCACCTGGAGTACTGCGTACAGTTTTAGTCTCCTTATCTAAGGAAGGATATACTTGCCTTAGAGGCTGTGCAACGAAGGTTCACTAGATTAATTTCTGGGATGAGAAGGTTGTCCTATGAAGAGAGATTGACCAGAATGGGCCTATACTCTCTGGAGTTTAGAAGAATGAGAGGTGATCTCATTGAAATACATAAGATTACAAGGGGGCTTGACAGGGTAGATGCTGAGAGATTGTTTCCCCTAGCTAGAGAGTCTACAACTAGGGGGCATAGTCACAGGATATGGGGTCAGCCATTCAAGACTGAGATGAGGACAAATTTCTTCACACAGAGGGTTGTGAATCTTTGGAATTCTCTATCCCAGAGAGCTGTGGATGCTGAGTCACTGAATATATTCAAGGCTAAGATGGATAGATTTTTGGACCCTAGAGGAATCAAGGGGTATGGGGATCGGGCAGGAAAGTGGAGTTGAGTTTGATCTGATTGAATGGCGGGGCAGGCTCGAAGGGCTGTATGGCCTACCCCTGCTCCTATTTCTTATGTTCTTACGTAGGGTAGTGCAGCCAAGGTTCGGAATCTACTCGAGCCCTTCAATCCTTCCACACTGTGTAGGACTGACATGTTCAGATCTTCATTATTTTCTGTTTACAGCCGTCTGTAATTAATTTAAACGCTTTTCTTTTTAAAAAATTATCTTACGAAATTTATTTACCATCATTTCCATGCTAAAGTAGACACAGACCACTTGGCTGATCACTTCTAAGTACACAAAATAATCTGGGGCATCTCATATTCAAAGAGATATAAGAGCATAAACTCAGGCTGATGTAAACTAGAGATCAATAAATACAAATGTACTTGTCTCCTTGTACATGTACAGTATTAGAAATGGGAATTTTTTAGATTAACTCATATCACTGACTGAAGGCATGTGTGACAAGGTTTAAGAATGTGTATGATATGATCGACAAAGGTGGATAAATTACAACTCAGCATCATACATTCATATAACACCATGGAACTTCTGGATACTATGGAATTTGCTTTAAATTATTTATCCTTGTTCACAAAATATCAAGTGCAAATGAAAGCTGTAACTGTATAAAATAAGCACACTTACATTTTGCCTTTGCACTGCCACCTGCCCATCCCCCCGCTACACAGATGATGGCATCTACCTTCTGTTCCCCAAGAAGACTGGCAACATCTGTGGTAACCTATAGAAATGAGAGTGCCACGCTAAAATTAATAGAATTTTATTGATGACTTCAGGTTCAATAGTACAATATCTAATTCACCATGTGCAAGCATCTAAATTATAACCCATGAAAGGTATAGTGTATAATTTATTACCTGCACCGCCTGTATCTGTCAGCAGC
Source organism: Heptranchias perlo (assembly GCF_035084215.1). Taxonomy (NCBI): domain Eukaryota; kingdom Metazoa; phylum Chordata; class Chondrichthyes; order Hexanchiformes; family Hexanchidae; genus Heptranchias; species Heptranchias perlo. Next base: position 107,818,918 of record NC_090325.1, on the reverse strand, counting down.
AGTTATTGTATCTTTTATTATCACCTCTGCCTGTATCTGTCAGCAGCAGTTATTGTTTCATTTATTATCTGCTCCGTCTGTATCTGTCCACGGGAGTTATGGTATTATTTATTACTTGCTCTACCTGTATCTGTCAGCAGCTGTTATTGTATCATATATTACAAGCACCGTCTGTATATGTCAGCAGCAGTTATGGTGTAATTTATTACCTGCTCCATCTGTATCTGATATGGGGAAAAAGCGGGAACAGGGTACTGAGTTAGACGATCAGCCGTGATCATTTTGAATGGCAGAGCAGGCCCGAAGGGCCGAATGGCCTACTCTTGCTCCTATTTTCTATGTGTCTGTCAGTAGCAGTTATTGTATCATTTATTACCTGATCTGCCTGTATCGGTCAGTAGCAGTTATTGTATCATTTATTACCTGATCTGCCTGTATCTGTCAGTAGCAGTTATTGTATCATTTATTACCTGACCCGCCTGTATCTCTCAGTAGCAGTTATTGTATCAATTAATGCCTGCTCCGCCTGTATGTTAACAGCTGTTACTACAGGTGGAGCTCATTAATTAAGAGCTCCACCTATATCTGTCAGCAGCGGTTATTGCATCATTTATTGGAAGGCCTGCCTTGATCTGCAAACAGCAGTTACTGTATCATTTATAACCTGCTCCACCTGTATCTGTCAGCAGCAGTTATTGTTGTATGATTTATTACTTACTCTGCCGGTATCTGTCAGTAGTAGATATTGTAGAATTTATAACCTGCTCCGCCTGCATCCACCAGCAGCAGTTACTGCATCATATATTACCAGGCAGCCTGTATCTGTCAGCAGCAGTTATTATATTATTTATTACCTGCTCCACCTGTATCTGTTAGCAGCAGTTATTGCATCATTTATTACCTGCTCCGCCTGTATCTGTTAGCAGCAGTTATTATATCATTTATTACCTGCTCCACCTGTATCTGTCAGCAGCAGTTATTATATCATTTATTACCTGCTCGGCCTGTATCTGTCAGTAGCGGTTATTATATCATTTATTACCTGCTCGACCTGTATCTGTTAGCAGCAGTTATTATATTATTTATTACCTGCTCCACCTGTATCTGTTAGCAGCAGTTATTGCATCATTTATTACCTGCTCGGCCTGTATCTGTTAGCAGCAGTTATTATATCATTTATTACCTGCTCCACCTGTATCTGTTAGCAGCAGTTATTATATCATTTATTACCTGCTCCACCTGTATCTGTTAGCAGCAGTTATTATATCATTTATTACCTGCTCGGCCTGTATCTGTCAGTAGCGGTTATTATATCATTTATTACCTGCTCGGCCTGTATCTGTCAGTAGCGGTTATTATATCATTTATTACCTGCTCCACCTGTATCTGTTAGCAGCAGTTATTATATCATTTATTACCTGCTCGGCCTGTATCTGTCAGTAGCGGTTATTATATCATTTATTACCTGCTCGACCTGTATCTGTTAGCAGCAGTTATTATATCATTTATTACCTGCTCCACCTGTATCTGTTAGCAGCAGTTATTATATCATTTATTACCTGCTCCACCTGTATCTGTTAGCAGCAGTTATTATATCATTTATTACCTGCTCGACCCGTATCTGTTAGCAGCAGTTATTATATCATTTATTACCTGCTCGGCCTGTATCCGTCAGTAGTGGTTATTGGGGCAGAACTTGCACAGAGCTGCGTGGCAACGATCACTGCAGCTCCTGCGAAATAAATTAACAAATGTACTCACTGCGGGCTCTGTGGCGTCGACTTACGTGATTTTGAACTTTTAAAGAATTCTGCGCAATCAACCTAGCCTCTGAACGACATAGGTTGATTTGCATGGAACAGTCTGTGAGAATAGAAGACACGCCCACAAAATCTATCAGGAAGTCACACCCACAAGCAGGTGAGCAGACTTCATTCATTTAAAGTTAGTATTCTGGATGTCATTGTAAACAAAAGTTTTATTTTTTTATGTAAAAAGCCAAAGAAATAATTGAATTAAAAGGGAATTTTTTTTTTAAAATTTGAAGACCAAAAACTATTAAAATAAGGAGTAATGAGAGACTCCACATTTTAAAAATTTAATTTTTAGTTGTTTGGCAGTCATAAAGAGTTACCGTGCTTTTAAAACTTAGTTTACACCTGGTAAGTTCAAGGATAACTTTGGTGGCGCAATTAGTTACATTCCAGCTGGGCGGATGAGCGATTTTTCAGTGATTTCTATGATTGTCGGGTGCGACGGCCCTTTAATTTGCAGCTGTCAAATCGCCAGCTAATGGAGAGAAGCAAGTTCCCGACTCCCACGTTTTACTCCGCAGGTGCAAACGCGGCAACTTGCTCCTTCGATTCGCCATAAAAAGAGAAAGCTGTTGAACTCCTCCGTTATTTCGGGAGCAAGTTCAGCCCCGATGTATCATTGATTACCTGATCCGCCTGCTCCGTGAAGGACTCGCTCATCTTCACAATGATATTCGCGTTCGCTTCTTCATTAGATGTGAGATCAATGGAGGCCACCCACTGCAGTCAAAAAAATGATTAAACGTTAAGGAGATAGTGAAATAGGTTCAGACGAGAATGAAACTCCATCACAAGCTGGAAAACATGGTCGGTTTAATAATCCATCCATTGCTTCACTTGCCCCTAACCGGAATGCATTTAATGTGGTGGCGAGTGAAAATGTAAAGTGACAAGTTGTGACATTAAACTATAAAATGCATTATTCTCACTGTCCCAGTCAGGTATTCCCCGCGCTGCCCGTCAGATACTCCTTCCTGTTTTTTGCTACATACCCAGTGTTTGGATTTAAAGAACTCCACACATTTGCTTCCTAGGGCCCCCTTTCCTCCGTACACGATGACTTTATGAGCCGCTGCCATTGCCGTTTCTCTCTGTCGCCCAAACAGCCGATTAATCTGCGCTCCACAACAACCTGCACACCCCGCTCGTCTGGCCACAGAGATCCACACGTCAGCTAAAGACCTTCAATAAAACAAACAGTCTGCAAGAAAAGCCAAGTCCATTCCTGTGTTAGCACCTCTCTCCCTCTGGAGGACTCACTACACACCCTACAATATAAATAGATAAAGCTAGAATCGCGCAGCCTTGATAAGTACTGAAGAAGAGCAGGAGAGTCAAAAGTCCACTGTCTGTCCTCTCCACAGATTCCTTTTGTAAATAAACCAATAAGGAGACACAGGGTTGCCCCAGTGTCATCAAACAAAAAAAGCCAACAAAGTGTCCCCTTTTTAGAGGGGCACAAATAATAAAGAACAAAACCATTAAAAAAAACAAAGGAAACTTATAATTTAAATAATAATATCATTACCCATCTCCACCATGCACTCCAGTCCATGCAGTGCCCACCAGTCGCAGAAGGCCTCAAGCGTCCCGGCAGACACCACGGGCATCGTTTTAGCACCCGCTAGTGGGTGCGTTCCTGGCCGGGGGGCTCCGAAAATCGGAGAATCCCGGAGCGGGACCGGAACCCGGCTCTAACCCGCCCACTGACCCGCCGGCGTGCGCGCGCAGCCCCCGCTGGTGGGAATCCCGCAGCCAGCGGGGTTCCACTTGAAAGTATTTTTTTTGCTTGTTCAGGTCATTAACTGACATGATTAAGGGAATATGTGAGGAGGGGTGGGATTTTATAGCAAACTGGGACTGTTTCCCATACTGGGGGAAACACTCCCAGTTCAAATGGACCTGTTGCAGCTGTCAGCCTGTGGCAGCTGCAAAGGTCCATTTGACAGGAAGGGGGGGAAGACCCTCATTCATTGCAGGAGGCCACTCTGTCACTTGGAACAAAGTTTGGCCTCCACCACCCTCCTCCTGACAATCAAAGTCACCAACCTGCACACTTACCCCGGGGTCCAGAGACATGTACCTACCTTGCGGACCCCCTCAGATGTACATCTTCCGGATGGGGGCCGCCGTAGCTGCAGTCATGACCTCCTCGGAGGGCGAACAGCATCACCAGCCTCACCAGCCTCGCCGTCCATGCTGTCCACCTCTGACACATGGAGCTCCACAAAAGAGTGCTGCACAGCAGGAGGGAGGGCTACCGCAGAGAGAGATGCATCGCAGAGGGCACTACCCTCGCCACAGGGTCGACAGACCGAGGCTCAGCTTCCTGGACCTCTCTGAGCAGCAGTGCACACGGAGGCTCAGAGTCACTCGATATGTAGTCATGGACATCTGCAGCCTCCTTCATGCCAAGCTGCTCCCGGCTGGCCCGAGCACCATCTTCTTACCTGTCGCTGTCAAAGTCACCACTGCCCTCAACAACTTCTCCTCCACATCCTTCCAGGGTGCCACCGGGGACATCGCCGACGTCTCTCAGCCGTCTGCACAAAAGAGCCCTGCAAATACACCTACACCCACTCTGCAGTGACACAATGGGTGGCATCAGTTGTGGGTCTTCATAGTGATCCTCAGGAAAGGGCATTATTGCACAAACCAGACAAGATTCGCAAAGACATGGCAGTAGTGGTGCCAATATAGTATGTAATGTGAGTTGGTCAGAAATTCAATATAAGTAACAACCATGACAAACCCTCAAACACCCTTGTGCATCCCCTTCATGCTCATGACACGTTTGCCTTACGCTGCCTACTGCACATATCTGATGCATGCCCTGTGGCTGCAGCACAGGTAGTGGCAGGTTGAGTGAGGCTGACCATGAAAGAGATGCACGAGAGGGTGAGTATGAGATGGAGCCATGAGATTGTATGAGGATTGGGTTGAGTGGTAGTGGCGGGATGAGTACTGGCGAGGTGAGTAAGTGCAGGTAAGATGAGGATGAGGTTTGAGTGGGTATAAGGGGTGATGTGACAGAGCAGCGTTGGCTGTGCAGAAGGAGGTGTGGGGTGGGGGCGGTGATGTGGCAGATGGAGTGTAGGGGAATGAGTAAGTGTACTCACTTTGGCTGACCTATTGAGGTCATTGGAGCGCCTCCTGCATTGTATACAGGTGCGTGATATGTTGGTGGTGCAGGTGACCTCCTCTGCCACCTCGAGCCAGGCCTTCTTGGTGGCAGAGGCAGGCCGCTTCCTCCCGCCCGCCAGGGGGAAGATCTCTGTCCTCCCCCTCCTCCTCACCCCATGTATTGATACCTGGAGTGAGGCATCATTAAACTGGGAGCAGCCTTCCCCCTGGGCTGCTCCATGCTGTAATTTTTTCTATTTGTTGCAGCATCTGTCAGTGGAGGACTGCCCCTTTAAATAGAGCTCCTCCAGCTGACAGATCTTACTGCGCATGCGCAGCCCGCCCGACACACATATCAGCAGTGGGGAACCCGGAAGACAAGGTAAGTGGATCCAATTGGGCTGCGATCGCGCGGGTGGCTGACTAATTTCACCGGGCGTGTTACCCACGTGCCCAATAGCCCCCCCGCCGCGAACCCACAGCCCTGGTAACATCGAGCCCCACATGTTCCTTCTCCAGGTCTCCATCGGTGCTGGTTGAACTGTTGCGTGTCCCCAGCTTTTTCTGCTTTGTTTCTGATTCCAGTCATTTTATAGTGTTTTTGCTTTTTACACCACAATATTTACCAGTCCCAATGCCTTCAGTAGCATGTCAGGTAGACAACCCCAAATGCACAAGTCATGTATTTGGCCTTCAAAAGGGAACTGGATAAATACTTGAAAAGAAAAAAATTGCAGGGCTATGGGGAAAGGGTGGGGGAGTGGAACTCGCTGGATTGCATAGAGCCGGCACAGACTCAATGGGCCGAATGGCCTCCTTTTGTGTTGTAACCTTTCTATGATTCTATGATTTGCTTTCTCACTGTTTCTATTTGTCTGTTTGTTCCTTCTTCTGTCAGCCTTTCTCTGAAGTAAAAATAACTGCAAGGCATGAGCATTATTTATCTTCCTGGTATTTTACAGTTAATATCCTGATTGCATGTTAGATATTTTTTCTGTTATTGGCCTCTATTCCACATACCTTTCACTAAAATCTGTCACAGTGTCATTTAACTTGTGAACCAATTGGGTTTTTACAACAATCTGGCAGCTTTCATGGTCATTTTTGCTCATAAATGACCAGATTTATTGAATTCAATTTCACAACTTTCCATGGTGTGATTTGAACTCATGACCTCTGGTTGCTAGTCCAATGCCATAATCACTGCAGTACTGTACCCAAAATGTGTGCAATCATACCATTTTATTAATTGTAATTATATTTAGATAAATTATGTAGACTTATTCAAAAAGAATCCCTTAATAGCAAGCAGGGGATTCCAGTTCTGTTCTGCTGTACATAAGGGTTCTTCCTTCTTTGCCATCATTAATGTTTTGGGTGATTGCCCTTTATCAGAAATGTAGACGGTTAGGAGAGCTCCTTCATGGGACTGATCAAAACAAAGGGGGAGGGAGAACAATAGATAAAGTGAAGAAAGCAGATATGCTACCTACTATTACAGAGAGGCAGCTGGTGGGTTTAATAACCTGCAAACTGTTGTTACAATGCTAGAAAAAGATGAAAAGTGCTGGACAGCACTTTGAAATCATCTCAGCCAAGCAGTGAAAAGGCAAAATAAAGACAAAAGGTGATTAAAACAGCTCGAAGGCAGAAGGGAACGCAGTGGAATGTGAACAGGGGAGACCAGAAGGAAGCTGAGCTACTGTTTCTTTTTTTTAAATTTCAAAATATGCTCTATTTCATAAAATTTAAGGATACACACAGTTCAATGTAGATGTCACAATCACAATTTGAAAACAATACTATGCAGATCATACACAATACGATTCCATTATTACAATTTAAAATACAGTACATATCTCATCATACATGTTGTACAATACAAGGAGGGATGGCCTTACACGGTGGCCTTTCCCCATTGAGCCTCGCTTCAATGCATCCCACAGCACGTACTCCTGGACCTTGGAGTGTGCCAGTCGGCAGCACTCGGTTGTGGACACTTCCTTCAGTTGGAAGACCAGCAGGTTTCGGGTGGACCAAAAGGCCTCCTTCTCCGAGTTGATGGTCTTCCAGCAGCAGTTGATATCTGTCTTGGTGTGCGTCCTGGGGAACAGCCCGTATAGCACAGTGTGCTGTGTTACCGAATTGTCAGGGATGAACCGGGACAGATGCCAACGCATCTGTCTCCACACCTTCTGCGTGAAGGGGCAGTGGACCATGGTCTCGTCCTCACTGCAGTCTTGAGGGCAGCTCGTGGTGGTGCTGAGATGCCATGCGTGTAGGAAAGACCGCACAAGCTACATCCTGGTGCCTGTTGGTTAGTTCCGGCGACAAAACGTTCTGCCAAATAGCTTTGACTGTCTGGTTGGGGAATTGCCTGATCGGATCCACCCTCTTGTTTCCCTGCAGGACCTCCAGAACGTTCCATGCCAACCACTGTCTGCGGCCTTGTGGTCGAAAGGGTTCCTCTTCAGGAACTTTTCCACCTGGGACAGGTGGTGTGGTACAGTTCAGCTGGATGGGATGTCCTGCGTCTGCTCGGCCAGTGTGGCCAGACCCAACCTTCTCGGTGTGGAGGACAGGTAGAAACTCAGCATGTAGTGACACTTAGTGCTCACGTTACTGTTTCTTTCTGCTGGATTTGTGCCAGGCCTACAATTCACATTCCACTACGTTATGTCCTGCATCACTGTTTGGGTACATCTCACTGAACTGCTACTCTATCCGTCTGTATTCATATAAATAATAGAGCTTTTGTGTAAGACATGCGCTGGATCACAACTAATTAAATTTACTCATGTTTAGTTCATCTCAAACTGACAAAACAAAATAGTTCCCTGCTTGAAAGATGTAAAAAACAAAGTCCAACTTCATTGACCAGATATATTCTTGAAATATAGAAATCTACAGCATGCTTGTGATTCATCAGATTAATTTACACCATGATTGGTCAACTGTGTTAGAGTGTTTGGATTGGTTACATAACTTTAATGCGGCCAGTCTAGAAAGATGGCTTTCTATAGTTAGACCGTTTTTCTAAAGTTATAATTTCGAGAATCTACCTTTCACAAAACAGGGATCAAAAGGTGAGTTGCAGAATTTGATAGCTATTGCCCTCCTTTAAACAAAAAGAGTACAGCTATATTGGAGATAATTCTATTCTGAATTTGACACAGTGCCTATCTTGTTGCAGAAGTTTCATTATTTATACATCTCTTGATAAGCATAGGATAGCAAGGCAGTGCGAACTAAGCAGCACAGTAACCCAGGAGATGATCACATGTGCTGCTTTAAGACTCCTCTCCTAATGAATCACTTGCAGTCAGATTGCAGATTCACTTACTGTGTTCCTTTGATGAGAATTAACTTCTTGAAGAAAAATGCCTTTGGGTACCACAGACCCATAGTGTTTGATTTTCTGCACCATAGCATATTTTATGAGGATAATGCAGCTACAATGAAGGTGGACTGTATTCACTGAGAAAGAAAAACAGTTCAGCAAGATCAATTTGAACACAATGGATTTTGAATTACATAAGCAATGAATGGTAAGTTCTGAAATAAATAAGCATACTAATTATTTTATTTTTAAAAGAATTATTCCTTAAATTCCCAAAGTTTCTATTTATTTTAATGTCCCTATCGGAGGTCGTTCTTGTCATGCGACCGGGAGAGTAGAATGGTCTGGACTACAGATGTCTGTCTCCTTGATTATAAACAATGCTGCTCCCTGATTGCCTGACAGGTGGGTGCATTGTAAGACAACGAAAAGGCTATGTGTTATTTGTTCAAGCATCTGTAAAATTATCATGGCTAGATTTTTTTTTGAATTCCCATGTTTGCTATCAAATATTTTAGTATAATCTGTATCATTTGTAAATCTGTAAATATCAAAGTCAGTAGCAAATTTGATATCCATATAGAAAGCTTTACTCAGAATGTGACATTGTTGTGTAATTTAGTTACATCATTGCCCTGCTGCTAAAAACTTTCACTGGCAAAGTTTTAAATTTTTTTTCCTACTTTGTGAATTTTGTGTTTGTCAAGGCAAGGAATGCTGGCCCTGGGGCATGGAAAACTTTCATTTTAGGCAGCAACAGTAACAGCATCAGGAATAGCGGATTAACGTTCTCTCAACTCTATCCCGGTGTGTCACAAACTCAATTGAGGAAGAGTTCCTTACCCTTCTCCCCCGCTGTACCAATTTCCCATTACCAGTCACGTCATCTTGGAGCTAAATTGATTCTAGAGATTTTTTACCCTACAGTGCTTTAACCTACTACACACAGAAGAGTATTGTCTCAGTGAGACTGCCAATTTTATACCAACTAACAGTTTAATGTTGTGAACTCATGTCATAGAAGAAACTGGCTTGAGGCTGCCCTAATTCATTTCATGTCAGGCCCTTACAGTTAGAATAAGGGGCTGCTCTTTCAAAACTGAGATGAGGAGAAACTTCTTCACTCAGAGGGTGGTAGGTCTGTGGAATTTGCTGCCCCAGGAAGCTGTGGAAGCTACATCATTAGATAAATTTAAAACAGAAATAGACAGTTTCCTAGAAGTAAAGGGAATTAGGGGTTATGGGGAGCGGGCAGGAAATTGGACATGAAGCTGAGTTCGGATCGGTCAATGCCCTGTGGGTGGCGGAGAGGGCCCAGGGGCTATGTGGCCGGGTCCTGCTCCGACTTCTTGTGTTCTTTAGATTTGTGGTTGGGATCAGATCAGCCATGATCTTATTGAATGGCGGAGCAGGCTCGAGGGGCCGATTGGCCTACTCCTGCTCCAATTTCTTATGTTCTTATGTATGTTCTTATTTGGGTCTGAATTTGAACCTGAGTTCAAGAGGCGCTGGGTGAACTCACTCAGTCCCTCCATGGCACAGCATTCTGGTGCACAAATGTACTGTGCCATCGGCAACCTGAATACATCTACTGACAACTGCCTTTCTATCACCAAAGCCCAGGATCAGAAAACTGAAGTTACTGAGTCTTTGGTTTTGATGTATGATGCCAGTCATTAGAGTATAAGCACATCTGAGAAGTGTATTCTTCTGATAGATAAACATTTTCATCCATTCTGATCTTGTCTTTTCTTTTACAGTCATGCTGATATTCACCCTATTGGTGTGCATAGCATATTCTGGCCTGGTGATACTGATGCTTACTAAACTAAACTGGAATCGTCAATGAAGTGACAAGTGACCATAACGGACAAGCGATGGTTAGAACTTTCTATATTAGTTGCAACTCTGAAAGGATGTGTACATGTAATAAGAGATACTGTGATGATTATTAGATCTTCTATATCAACTACAATGTCGAAGAGGGTGTCCATCCTATCACTGTAAAAACATTTTTGAGAATTGCACCAAGTATTGAGAAGAAAATGTAAAAAACGACAATTGAATAGCAATAATAATATGACTGGTGGAACATTGGATAAAATACATCTGATTTGGTTCATTTTGAGTTATTATGCCATTTCAGTTGTGCATTTTAAAGCATCAAAATGGCTTTGGAAGCTGGCTAAGAAGAGGATTTGTACAGAAGCAGCTTTTCTTCAATTGCACCTGGGAGATCTCATTGAGTCATTCACTTATTAAGAAATTCACAGAGGCAGGCAGTTGAAGTTACAGTTGATGTGATGCCCAGTCACCTGAAGAAAGCTCTCTTTTCCATAGCTGCTATTGTAAGTTTTGTTTCTGTAATCCTGCTGACTGTGGCACTGGGGACATCGCGATGGGCAACTGGTACTATTCTGTGCAAAACTGGGGCTGATATTGTAAATGCCACTAATCCAGAAATGGCAAAGTTTATGGGACACCTTTACTATGGACTGTTCCAGGGAAGAAAAATACGACAATGTGGTCTCGGAGGACGGTGCTCCAAAATCACAAGTAATTATGGCAGATTAGCAGAAAATGATTTTATTGCTTTTAACTTGTTATTTAGGTGGGCTGTGCATCACAGTGAGTTAGCACACTCACTTTTCACCTCTGGAGCTCATGAAACCAGCTCAGAATGATGGGATGAAAGTTTCCTTTATCTCCAAAAGTTTACAGCTTTACGTGAAATGTCTGTTTGAATAGTCTGATCGCATTTCCTTGTGGCCATTGTCCCACAGCACTAAACTTCCCACATTTTAGCACAAATTGGCATTAAATTGGCAATCTCACTCAGCAGTCTTAACCCAGTTGTTGGGTTATGTGTCCACAACACAAAACAAGGGGTACTATATCTGGCTATGCTTCACCTGAATTGCGGATACTTAATGCTGACAGTGACATTTCTCACCTTAAAGAGGTCAAATACAAACAAAAAAAAGTTATAGTGCACCTTAGATCAGAAATGACCTTTTCACAATAGTTTATCTCTTGCATGGTTAATATATAATGAGAATTATGTAATGGATCAAGTTTTTTTTAATATTTCAGTTTCTGTGTTGAAGGAAAGCCCTGAATTAAATTAAATTGTAAAAGGTTATTTTTTATTCTTCAATGTTTTTATTTTTTTAGGTTAAGATTTAATCAAATGAAAAATAGCCAAAGTGGTCACTGTTTAAAATCAGATCAATTTTGGAATATTCCATTTGACATTTAGCTTTATTGTGCCAAAAAGGGACAAATGTCATCATTAAATGTCAATGGAATATATAACCTGGCAAAACTGCACTATCTTTCCTGTATGTAAATGACAGTTCATTTGCATAGGAAATTAAATTGACTTGAAGAGGAAATTGCTTTTTTAATGATAGACACTTCATGTATCACATCAAATATATGGAGCATCCATAAATCTAGTAAAGCCTGTAAAAGTACCAGTTATGTATTTAAAATAGAATTACATAGAATTTACAGTACAGAAACAGGCCATTTGGCCCAACTGATCCATGCTATATTTCACACAAGTCTCCTCTCACCCCTCTTCATCTAACCCTATCAGCATATCCTTCTATTCCTTTCTACTTCATGTGTTTATCTAGCTTCCCCTTAAATGCATCTATGCTACTTGCCACGACTACTCCATGTGGTAGCAAGTTCCACATTCTTACCACTCTCTGGGAAAAGAAGTTTCTCTTGAATTCCGTATTGGATTTATTAGTAATTATTTTATATTTATGACCCCTAGTTTTGGCCTACCCCACAAGTGGAAACATTTTCACTATGACTACCCTATCAAAACCCTTCATAATTTTAAAGACCTCTATTAGGTCACCCCTCAGCCTTCTCTTTTCTAGAGAAAAGAGCCCCAGCCTGTTCAGTCTTTTCTGATAGTTGTAACTTCTCAGTTCTCGTATCATCCTTGTAAATCTTTTTGCACCTTCGCCGGTGCCTCTATATTCTTTTTGTAATATGGAAACCAGAACTGTTCACAGTACTCCAAGTGTGGTCTAACCAAGGTTCTATACAAGCTTAACATAACTCCTCTGCTTTTCAATTCTATTTCTCTAGAAATGAACCCCAGTGCTCTGTTGGCATTTTAATGGCCTTGTTAACTTGCTACTTTTACTGATTTGTGAATCTGCACCACTAGATCTCTTTGCTCCTCTACCCTCTTTAGGCTCTTATTTTCCAAGGAGTATGTGGCCTCCTTATTTTTCCTACCAAAATGCACCATCTCACACTTATCTGTATTGAAATTCATTTGCCAATTACATGCCCTTTCTGCAAGTTTATTAATGTCTTCTTGTATTTTGGCACAGTCTTCCTCAGTATTAACTACACCCCCCAATTTGGTGTCATCCGCAAATTTTGAAGTTGTACTTCTGATTCCTGATTCCAAATCGTTTATGTAAATGGTGAACAACAGTGGTCTCAGGACTGATCCCTGTGGAACACTTCTCACCTTCCGCCACTCTGAGTAAATACTTTAACCCCTACTCTCTGTTTTCTGTTTTGTAGCCAGCTTGCAATCCATTCTTCTACTTGTCCTCTGACTCCACATGCTCTGAACCTTATCGAAAGCCTTTTGAAAATCCAAATACATTACATCTACAGCATCAGCCTTGTCTACTCTTTCTGTTACTCTTTCAAAGAATTCAATGAGGTTGGTCAAGCATGACGTTCCCTTTTAAAATCCTTTTTATATTTTTATATTCTTTATTATATTTTTGATTTCTAGATGTTTTTCTATTACATTTTTGAGTAAAGATTCCATTATCTTGCCTATTCCCAATGTTAAGATAACTGGTCGATAGTTCCCTGGAATTGTTCTATCTCTCTTTTTAAATATAGGAATAACATTAGCTGTTCACCGGTCCTCCCGGCACTATTCACTTTCCTAATGAATTTTTATAGATATATAATAGTGCCTCTGCTATCTCTTCCCTTGCTTCTTTTAATATGCATGGATGCAATCCATCCGGACCAGAGATTTTAACCTCTTTAAATTTGACTAGTTTATCAATTATCTCCCTCCTTTCTATCTTAAATGTTTATATCTTTATTGATCTCTTCTTCTAATATCATGTCCACCCTGTAAGTCTCCCTGGTAAGTATTGAAGCAAAGTAATTATTCATTATTTCTGCCATTTCCCTGTCATTACCTGTGAGTTTATCTTGGGCATCCTTTAGTGGCCCTATCCCTATTCTGATTTTCCTTTTGTTATTTATGTGTCAAAAGGAAAGTTAAGAGGAAATTCGGTTATTGCATTCCTATTCTAAGCATCTTAAAAAAATGTATAATTTGTCAACATTTTATTGCACAGTTAAGATCAGAAAAATTGTGAAACTGAAAAAATAAATACCATGGGATACAAAGGAGAGTGACTAAACTGATAGTCAGAGTGTGGCACCTGAGCTATAAGGAGAAATGAAAGAAGGTGAGAATGTTTATATTGGAGAAAAGGGAAGGCTCAGAGAGACATTATCAAAGTTTTTGAGAGTTATAATTTAAATAAAGCCTAATAAATTGTTTGGCATAACAATAAACTCTGTAACCAGGGGACATGAACTCACACTGAGAAAAGTGAATGTGAATAGACAGTTTAGATTTAATTATTTCACACAGAGGGTGGTGAATGTGTGGAACAGATTGTTCCAGCATTAACCTGGATAGGAAGGAAAAATAGAGATGTTAAAGCAGTATAACTTTTAATACCATAGGCAACGATATTCAATTTGAATATTCAGACATTGTCACTAGCATGGCAGGCTCCACATACAGGTTAATATAAATGATTTTGCAGGAACATGCCTGCAAAAGCTACTTCCATTTTTGTTTTTGCTATAATCTTTTCTAATCTATATTTTCAGTTTTTCCACAGTTGGTGAAAACGCTGAATGCAGCTGTACACGTTTTGATTATAATTTTTATCTGCCTAGCGATTGCATTTGCTTTGGTCAGTTTTGGGTTTTGTATTTACAATGCAGTGAAGATCCCTTACCAAGCCATAAAAGGACCAATGGGCATCTACCTCTGGAATTTGATTGCAAGTAAGTGTATAGAACCTAATATTTCTTCGTGCAGTCCTTTCCTGTTACTTCCTGTTTTTAACTTGTAACTAAACCCCATTAATACTGAGGGGGGAATTTTAACGTCCCCCCCCCCCCATGATGGGTCAGAGAGGGTCCAGGGGGTGGTTCAACTTCTGAAAATGGGAAACCCGACCCCAACCCGTCGCGGAAGCGCCTACATCCGGTTTTACCACGACGGGTTGGTGTTGGACGAGTAACCCGCTCTGGAGAGGCGGGTCCATGATTATAATATTTAAATGAGGCTGCGTTCCTCAGATTTTGGCAGCCATTCAAATTTAACGATGGCCGGCCGGGTTTCCCAGGGCTCTGGAAACCCGTCAGCTGAGGGGGACGGGGGGGGATGTGAGAACTGCTGTATCCAGCAGGTATTTGCTTTTCCAGCACTGCCTATAGGCCAGGAAGAGCAGAAGTTCTTCCCCCAGCCCCTCAAGCAAACATGATCTTCTGACTCCCCCCGCGATGTCTCACCCCCAACAATGTCTCCCCCCGCAATGTCTCCCCTCCAGCAATGTCTCTCCCCAAGGATGTGTCTCCCTCCCTCTTTGCTGCTGCGCTCCGAGGCCCCCACCCCACTGACCCCTGATTTTCTCGAATGCTGGGGACCATCCAGCCTCTCAATCAGGCTGCAGCCGTGCGGGAAATGGAGTGAAAAAATTCTAACGAGGTCCTGCCAGTAAATTCGGCAGGACCTCTGCCTTCCCGGTATTTCAGGGTTTCCTGGCTACTGACATGCTGTCTTCCTGCATCCACGTAAATATCGGGCCCTAATTGTTTCATTTATATTAATTTAAAAACAAATCATTCAAATAATCTATGAAATTGAGGGTTTGTAACAAAATATTCTATAAACTGAGGTGAATAAATAATTAGGTAATAAGAAGCATTTGCATAAATCATCCATCCCTAAGTGAAGTTGTTCTAATGTTTCCACCTAAAATTGTATATATCTGAAAGAAACTCTCAGATATATGAAATTTTCCTGATTTAATGCAGTGTTTACATCCTTGTTGTTCTAGTTCATGACTTTGTGACTGGGATAAGTTGCTGTCATCGTAATCTGTGAATATTTTGCATGTCTTACACAGAAAAAATGCAATATTTTGCATTAAATACAGTTATTAAGTTGTACAAATGTATTTTTAATCTTAAACCATTTAATAGTGTAGATCTCCATTTATTTTCTGATATTGTTTTTAAGTTATGAAACAAAATGATGTAGCAAAGATTAACAGTGTAACCTAGACCATAGTATCATAGTAAGGTAGAGCTCAGGAGGAGGCCATTGGGCCCATCGTGCCAGTGCCGGCTCTTTGAAAGAGCTATCCAATTAGTCCCATTCCCCTGCTCTTTCCCCATAGCCCCGTAATTTTTTTCCCTTCAAGTATTTATCCAATTCCCTTTTGAAAGTTACTATTGAATCTGCTTCCACCATCCTTTCAGGCAGTGCATTCCAGATCATTACAATTTGCTGCGTAAAAAAATGTTTCCTCATGTCTCCTCTGGTTCTTTTGCAAATCACTTTAAATCTGTGTCCTCTGGGTATCGAACTTTCTGCCACTGGTAACAGTTTCTCCTCAAAACCATTCATGATTTTGAACACCTCTATCAAATCTCCTCTTAACCTTCTCTGTTCCAAGGAGAACAATTCCAGCTTCTCCAGTCTATCCACATAACTGAAGCCCCTCATCCCTGGCACCATTCTAGTAAATGTCTTCTGCACCCTCTTTAAGGCCTTGACATCCTTCCTAAAGTGTGGTGCCCAGAATTGAACACAATACTCCAGCTGAGGCCTAACCAGTATTTTATAACGGTTTAGAATAACTTCCTTGCTTTTGTACTCAATGCCTCTATTAATAAAGTTCAGGATCCCATGTGCTTTTCTAACAGCCTTCTCAACTTATCCTGCCACCTTCAAAGATTTGTGTATATACACCCCCAGGTCTCTCTGTTCCTGCACTCCCTTTAAAATTGTACCATTTAGTTTATATTGCTTCTCCTTATTCTTCCTATCCAAATGTATCACTTCACACTTCTCTGCGTTAAATTTCATCTGCCATGTGTCTGCCCATTTCACCAGTCTGTCTATGTCTTCCTGAAGTCTGTTACTATCCTCCACATTGTTTACTACATTTCCAAGTTCCGTGTCATCTACAAACTTTGAAATTATACCTTGTATACCCAAGTCCAGGTCATTAATATATATCAGAAAGAGCAGTGGTCCTAATACTGATCGTTGGGGAACGCCACTGTATACTTCCCTCCAGTTAGATAAACAACCATTCACCACTACTCTCTGCTTTCTGTCCTTTAGCCAATTTTGTATCCACACTGCCACTGTCCCTTTAATCCCATGAGCTTTAATTTTGCTAACATGTCTATTATGTGATATGTTATCAAACGCCTTTTGAAAGTCCAAATGCACATCAACCGCACTACCCTCATCAACCTTCTCCGTTACTTCATCAAAGAACTCAATCAAGTTAGTCAAACATGATTTTCCTTTAACAAATCCATGCTGACTTTCATTTATTAGCCCATACCTTTCCAAGTGCCAATTCATTTTGTTCCAGATTATTGTCTCTAAAAGTTTCCCCACCATCGACATTAGGCTGACTGGCCTGTAATTGCCGGGTTTATCCCAGCAAATGGTAATGTTTGACGGGTGTTTTGTGACTGGAAGGCTGTTTCCAGTGGGGTTCCACAGGGCTCAGTACTAGGTCCCTTGCTTTTTGTGATATATATTAATGATTTGGACTTAAATGTAGGGGACATGATTAAGAAGTTTGCAGATGATACAAAAATTGGCCGTGTGGTTGATAGTGAGGAGGAAAGCTGCAGACTGCGGGATGATATCAATGGATGGGTCAGGTGGGCAGAAAAGAGGCAAATGGAATTCAATCCAGAGAAGTGTGAGGTAATGCATTTGGGGAAGGCAAACAAGGCAATGGAGTACACAATAAATGGGAGTATACTGAAAGGTGTAGAGGAAGTGAGGGACCTTGGAGTGCATGTCCACAGATCCCTGAAGGTAGCAGGGCAGGTAGATAATGTGGTTAAGAAGGCATATGGAATACTTTCCTTTATTAGCTGAGGCATAGAATATAAAAGCAGGGAGGTTATGCTGGAACTGTATACAACACTGGTTAGGCCACAGCTTGAGTACTGCGTACAGTTCTGGTCACCACATTACAGGAAGGATGTAATTGCACTAGAGAGGGTGCAGAGGAGATTTACGAGGATATTGCAAGGACTGGAGAATTTTAGCTATGAGGAAAGATTGGATAGGCTGGGGTTGTTTTCTTTGGATTGGAGGAGGCTGAGGGGTGATTTAATTGAGGTGTACAAAATTATGAGGGGCCTAGATAGAGTGGACAGGAGGGAACCTATTTCCCTTAGAGAGGTCAATAACCAAGAGGCATAGCTTTAAAGTGAATGGTGGAAGGATTAGAGGGGAGCTGAGGAAAAATGTTTTCACCCAGAGGGTGGTGGGGGTCTGGAACTCACTACCTGAAAGGGTGGTAGAGGCAGAGACCCTCAACTCATTTAAAAAAGTAGCCGGATATGCACCTGAAGTGCCGTGACCTACAAGGATACGGACGAAGTGCTGGAAAGTGGGATTAGGCCCGGTGGCTCATTTTCGGCCGGTGCGGACACGATGGGTTAAGTGGCCTCCTTCTATGCCATAAATTTTCTATGATTCTATGCTTCTATCCCTCTCCCTTTTTTTGAACAGGGGTGTAACATTTGCAATCCTCCAGTGCTCTGGCACTGTCCCCATATTTGAGGAGGATTAGAAGATTGCGGCCAGAGCCTCCACAATTTCCACCCTTACTTCCCTCAGTAACCTAGGATGCATCCCATCTGGACGGGGTAACTTTTCTACTTTGAGTACTGCCAATCTTTTAAGTACCTCCTCTTTGTCTATTTTTATTCTATCCCATATCGCTACTCTCGCCTCCTTTACTGCTACATTGGCAACATCCTCTTCTCTAGTGAATTCCGATGCAAAATATTCATTTAGTACCTCAGTCATGCCCACTGCCTCCACAAGAAGATCTCCTTTTTTGACCCTAATCAGTCCCACCCTTCCTTTGACAACCCTTTTACTATTTAAATGTTTATAAAAGACTTTTGGGTTCCCTTTTATGATAGGCGCTAATCTATTGTCATACTCTCTCTCTGCCCCTCTTATTCCCTTTTTTAGATCTCCTCTGTACTCTCTGTATTCAGCCTGGTTCTCTACTGTATTATGAACCTTACATTTGTCATAATCCTCCTTTTTCTGTTTCATTTTAATCTCTATATCTTTAGTCATCCAGAGAACTCTAGCTTTGGATGCCCTTCCTTTCCCCCTCGTGGGAATGTGTCTGCTGTGTACTCAAATTATTTCCTCCTTGAAGGCCTCTCATTGTTCAATTACTGTTTTGCCTGCCAATTTTAGTTTCCAATCCACTTGGGCAACGTCCCTTTTTAAATCACTGAAATGAGCCCTCTTCCAGTTAAGCATTTTCACATTTGATTGTTCCTTGTCCTTTTCCAGAGCTATTCTAAACCTAATGATATTATGATCACTGTCCCCAAATGCTCCCCCACTGAAACATGCTTCACTTGTTCCACTTCATTCCCCAGAACTAGATCCAGCACTGCTTCCTTCTTTGTTGGGCTGGAAACACACTTTTCAAGAAAGTTCTCTTGTACACATTTCAGTAATTCCTCCCTCTCTTTGCCCTTTACACTGTTACTATCCCAGTCTATATTGAGTTAATTGAAGTCCCCCATTATCATTACTCTATAGCTCTTTCATCTTTCCGTAATTTGCCTGAAAATTTGCTCCTCTATCTCCTTCCCACTATTTGGTGGCCTATAATATACACCCAGTAGCATAATAGTTCTTCTATTGTTTCTTAATTCTAACCAAATAGATTCTGTCTTTGACCCCTCAACCACATCATCCCTTTCCAGTGCTATAATAGTTTCTTTGATCAATGCCACCGCCCCCCCCGCCCCTCCTTACTTTCCTTCCTTATATTTCCTGAATACTTGTAGCCAGGAATATTAAGTACCCAATCTTCCCCTTCTTTGAGCCAGGTCTCTGTTATTGCCACTACATTCATAGCCCCATAATAAAAACAGAAAATGCTGGAAATACTCAGCAAGTGAGGCAGGATCCGTGGAAACATAGAAAACATAGAAAATAGGAGCAAGAGTTGGCCATTCGACAACTTCGGGCCTGCTCCACCATTCAAAATGATCATGGCTGATCGTCTAACTCAGTACCCTGTTATAGAAACATAGAAAATAGGAGAAAGAAATAAAGTGAACGTTTCAGGTCGATGACCTTACGTCTGAACTTGATCATAGTCCCATGTGGCGACTTGAGCCTGCAACTCACCAACCTTATCTACCACGCTACATGCATTTACACACATGCACTCCAAATTCATTTTAGTCTGCCTCGCATTTTCCCCCGTCTGATCCCTCCTATTTCTGGACTATTCCTTACTCTGGTGCTATTTGTCCCTCCCAATCCTCTGTGCACCATGTTTCTCCACTCTAATGTTTCATCCTGGTGCCCATGCTCCTGCCAAATTAGTTTATACAAGAAATATTTTAACATTTCCAACTAACACTGAAAACTGTGGACATGCAAGGTATTCCCAAACTGGCTACTGTTGTGAAGCTAATGCTGCCTGTTGAAAGCTTGTGGAAGAAGTTCACATGTTTCTCAGATTATGGTTTGACATGCTTTATTACAGCTTATACAATGAGGGTCATGTAGTTACACAATTCCATACGATATCAAACAGGATATCTGTAGTAGTATTACATTTGCAGATTACACATGGTTCTATAGTTAGGTTGACTGCCACTGCTTTGCTAGGGCTCCTTGGCACTATATTCAAATACTGCTTTAAAAATACTTGTCCTTATATATTTATATATATATTTTTAAAGCACTTAAAGAAACTTTAAAAAACATTTCAGAAAGTTCGTATCATCTTGCCTTAAACATGTTCCTTTATTGTTGCTGGGTCAATATTCTGCAATTCCCTATCTAGCACTATTGTCAGAACATCATCATCATAAGGACTGCAGTGGTTCAAGAAGAAGGCCCACCACCACCTTCTCAGGGCAACTAGGGATGGGTAATAAATGTGGGCTTGCCAGTTTTGCCCAGATCCTGAGAACAAATAAATAAAAAACATTCTAAGTATTTTTCAAGACTTTTTAATATTTATTTTAAGGTTGCAAACTAGAACCAATGGGATTTCCCTTAGATCGCTCCATATTGTTTTGCTGTAAGATGGAAGAGGGAGAGGATCAGAAAGACCACTGCAGAGATGCCAGGCTGACTAGGCATCATAGACAGCATCTGGCTCCTGCCTGCTGGGACCCATGCCTCCCTATCCACAGATCCACATGGGGCTACTTAACCAAGACCTTTCAGCAATACTTCAGAAGGCTGCATCTCCCTCACACATCAGTAACTGAGTTATGCCAGCTGGCAGGCAGTTATGGATGCATTTGAAACTCATGTTCGCATCCTTCAATTATTAGGTATTATACATACATACAGCTAGGCAGAAGCAAATATTTTCAACTAGTAGTAAAGTAATTATTATTGAATATGTTCATCCTAGCCTAGCAAAGAGAAAATAAAGGTTGAGATTCTTATTCAAACAAGACTGATCTTCAATCCCCTCCTTGTTTCCTGAAGGCATCGACTCCATGCTGGCCTTTAATTCCATTGATGCTGCTCGTCCTCTAGTTTTGCTCCCAAATGGCCATTCCCAATATGTGAACTTATTTGGTAGACTATTCAACTGTACAGGCATCTTAGCCAAGTCTAAATACTGATATTCACACATGCGCACCTCTAGCAGGGGTTACTGGATAGCAGTCAGCAGCAGGAGTACTGACTGAACTCACCACCCTAATCCATGGGGTGCTGAGGTCCATTGTAGCAGACCTATAACCCATTCAGCTAAGATTATCTAAATCAGCATATACGGCATATTGAATCTGGGACATTGTTGGACTATGTGGCTCATCTACTCATTGGCTTAACTGGCTGAGCTATTAGCAGAGCCAAACAAATGTTTTAAATGTTTATACTGCAAACCATACAATTAGAATAACAGACCTGTGCACTATTAAAGCTGTCTCAGCAAAACATGATTCCAGTCTTTGATGCTTCATTCTGACTAATCTTACTAGATCATATTAATGTTATACGTAATTTTCATCATTCAAGAATACAAGTAATCTGTAGAACAGATATTAGATATCAGATCTACAGGGAGGGAGATATTCTATATCAGCCAAACCTTTTAATTCCATGCAATCGCATTGGTTTCCTTTTGCAGGTATATGTGGACTGTTTACAATTGTTTGCTTTATTGCTGCTGTGAAGCTTCATCACCATACAGAACGAATCGCCAATTTTCGTGAACATGTTTTTAGGTTTATTATCCTTCAGGAATACTTTGATTCCTCCTTCTGGCTGTGCGTCGCAAGTGCTGTTGTGCATGTAGTAAACATGGTGGTGATCCGCATCAGCGAAATACGTTTCCCCCCATTAAAGACCAAAACAGAGGAAGCAAACGTCACACCTGAAGACCTAATGTATTAGTCAACAAACGTTATATTTACAACACAGAAGCACATTATTGGAAACCTTACCAAGATTAAACAGCTTCGGAGAGCCATATGCATCATTGTGACAAAGAGTTTATAATTGGTATGAATTGGAGGTGGTATTGTTCCAGTGACTAATGTTTAAAGCAAGCATTTACCATATTTTTGTTACTGTGTTTTCAACATGGGTATATACAGTATGTTGCTACTGTACATAATTTTAAAAGTTAAATGCTTATTTTCTTCATATAATATTCAGTTAGTATTCAAATAATTTATTTGCTAGAGTGTCTATTTTTAAGTCTTTCTTTTCGTATGATAGTATTATGTCCTTGATGAAATATATGTAATTGCAGACAGTAATATAGAATTTTATCATAGTAAGAGTCACAAATGAGATATTTGATGTTTGGAATTTATTGGGTACAGCATGGGGCAGTTCACTGTGGGAGGGAAACTATGGATTTATTCAGCATAACTGAGGGTCCAATTTATTTAGGACCTAAATAATTATAAGCTTGAGAGGATAGGAAAGTGTTTTTGAGGATTCAGAAATTCATCAAGCACAACTTTAGGGATAATTTATTGAAAGAATTCATTGTTATTTAGTGCAGTTTTAGGAAAGAATTCATGAACTTGTCAAACATAGCTCTGAGGATAGTTTATTGAACGGATTAATTATCCTATTTACTACAGTTCAAGAAGGGAGAGTATTTATAGCAAAACTCTGAATTTTTCAAGGGAAGCTGCAGGAATTACTTATTAATTACATTTCTTGGAATTTAGCACCGGGAGTAGTTAATTTGAGCTCAACTCCCAGATAAATGCCAACATATAGTTATGGAGGTAATTGGCGGGAGCTTGCACTTGACAAACAAAGCAAAGCCCTGGGATTGGTTAAAACTAGTTTGTCCCGTCCAAAAATGAGCATTTGCAATCCTAATTTAAGTCAGAATAATTTATTTGATAGTTAGTACTCACAGTGGCTGTATATAATTGACAAGTGTTTATTCTTAAAATATTCCCTTTTATAGATTAAGGATTTACGATAACTATTGATCTATGCCTCCTGGTTAACGTTTTGCTCCAGATCAGTCCAGTCTCTGACAAAGTGTGACATGAAAAGCGCTGATTTTAATTTAAAAGCAGATAAACATTCATTGCAAAACCCAACAGGTAACAACTCTACTTTGGAAACTAAAATATAACTATTCCTAAAATTCCTGTATGATTGCCTTGTCCAATGCAATAAATTCTGAATAAAATGTCTAATCGTTCGAGTTAACCTGAAACAGTTTGTTTTAAAATGTTGCTGCGCCCTCTCCACATCTGGGTCAAATTTCATACTGGTCTCAGGCTGCTTCGTGAAGCCGGGAGCGCTGCAGCATCGCAGTCAGCTCGCCCCCAGGGGCGCTGTCCGGGGAGGCGGGAGTATCGCAGTCAGCTCGCCCCCAGGGGCGCTGTCCGGGGAGGCGGGAGTATCGCAGTCAGCTCGCCCCCAGGGGCGCTGTCCGGGGAGTCGGGAGTATCGCAGTCAGCTCGCCCCCAGGGGCGCTGTCCGGGGAGTCGGGAGTATCGCAGTCAGCTCGCCCCCAGGGGCGCTGTCCGGGGAGTCGGGAGTATCGCAGTCAGCTCGCCCCCAGGGGCGCTGTCCGGGGAGGCGGGAGTATCGCAGTCAGCTCGCCCCCAGGGGCGCTGTCCGGGGAGTCGGGAGTATCGCAGTCAGCTCGCCCCCAGGGGCGCTGTCCGGGGAGTCGGGAGTATCGCAGTCAGCTCGCCCCCAGGGGCGCTGTCCGGGGAGTCGGGAGTATCGCAGTCAGCTCGCCCCCAGGGGCGCTGTCCGGGGAGGCGGGAGTATCGCAGTCAGCTCGCCCCCAGGGGCGCTGTCCGGGGAGGCGGGAGTATCGCAGTCAGCTCGCCCCCAGGGGCGCTGTCCGGGGAGGCGGGAGTATCGCAGTCAGCTCGCCCCCAGGGGCGCTGTCCGGGGAGGCGGGAGTATCGCAGTCAGCTCGCCCCCAGGGGCGCTGTCCGGGGAGTCGGGAGTATCGCAGTCAGCTCGTCCCCAGGGGCGCTGTCCGGGGAGGCGGGAGTATCGCAGTCAGCTCGCCCCCAGGGGCGCTGTCCGGGGAGTCGGGAGTATCGCAGTCAGCTCGCCCCCAGGGGCGCTGTCCGGGGAGGCGGGAGTATCGCAGTCAGCTCGCCCCCAGGGGCGCTGTCCGGGGAGGCGGGAGTATCGCAGTCAGCTCGCCCCCAGGGGCGCTGTCCGGGGAGGCGGGAGTATCGCAGTCAGCTCGCCCCCAGGGGCGCTGTCCGGGGAGGCGGGAGTATCGCAGTCAGCTCGCCCCCAGGGGCGCTGTCCGGGGAGGCGGGAGTATCGCAGTCAGCTCGCCCCCAGGGGCGCTGTCCGGGGAGGCGGGAGTATCGCAGTCAGCTCGCCCCCAGGGGCGCTGTCCGGGGAGGCGGGAGTATCGCAGTCAGCTCGCCCCCAGGGGCGCTGTCCGGGGAGGCGGGAGTATCGCAGTCAGCTCGCCCCCAGGGGCGCTGTCCGGGGAGGCGGGAGTATCGCAGTCAGCTCGCCCCCAGGGGCGCTGTCCGGGGAGGCGGGAGTATCGCAGTCAGCTCGCCCCCAGGGGCGCTGTCCGGGGAGGCGGGAGTATCGCAGTCAGCTCGCCCCCAGGGGCGCTGTCCGGGGAGGCGGGAGCCGCCTGTTGCCAGGGACCGCTGGGTTCGCGCGGGAGCCGAGCCGAGCCGCGGGTCGGGGTCAGTCAGTCACTCGCTCCTCGGACATGTCGCTCGGTGTTTGTGGCAAGTCGCCCCTTCGGTCCATCCTGAGGACGGGCCTGGGCAGGAATCTGATCCGCGTCTCCCCGCTGTCCCGGCCCAGCAGCGGCTCCAAGGTGACGGAGAGCTCCGGGCCTCTGTTGTGGGGTTCGGAGTTATCATTAATATTTACTGTTCTTTGGGCTTTTGATTAACGAGTTCAGGATTAAAGGGGCGGCTGTATTTTCCTCTGGGCCGACAGTCTGTTGCTTCTTCAACTGGTCAACAATCGATGTCCATTTGGTTGAAGGGCTTTAACTTCACCCAGGGAGAGACTCACCTTTTGCCAGATTTGAGTCCACCCCCCACCCCTCCCCCCGGGTTTGAGTCCACCCCCCACCCCTCCCCCCGGGTTTGAGTCCACCCCCCACCCCTCCCCCCGGGTTTGAGTCCACCCCCCACCCCTCCCCCCGGGTTTGAGTCCACCCCCCACCCCTCCCCCCGGGTTTGAGTCCACCCCCCACCCCTCCCCCCGGGTTTGAGTCCACCCCCCACCCCTCCCCCCGGGTTTGAGTCCACCCCTCCCCCCGGGTTTGAGTCCACCCCTCCCCCCGGGTTTGAGTCCACCCCTCCCCCCGGGTTTGAGTCCACCCCTCCCCCCGGGTTTGAGTCCACCCCTCCCCCCGGGTTTGAGTCCACCCCTCCCCCCGGGTTTGAGTCCACCCCTCCCCCCGGGTTTGAGTCCACCCCTCCCCCCGGGTTTGAGTCCACCCCTCCCCCCGGGTTTGAGTCCACCCCTCCCCCCGGGTTTGAGTCCACCCCTCCCCCCGGGTTTGAGTCCACCCCTCCCCCCGGGTTTGAGTCCACCCCTCCCCCCGGGTTTGAGTCCACCCCTCCCCCCGGGTTTGAGTCCACCCCTCCCCCCGGGTTTGAGTCCATCCCCCACCCCCCCTCCCCATCCCGCCCTCATCCAACTGACCAGTACCAACTCGCACATGGAAATCTTCGCATCCTGTTGTGTAGAGGGGTCAGAAAATGCCTTAATCTACAATATTTTGCTGCTCTGCATTGTTGGAAAATGTCACTCTCCATTGACATTTTCTCGTTGGTGGCTCTACTGGTACCTTGCTCAAATAGCCATTCTTCATTTGTTAGCCAAGATGGTTAGTGTCAGCAGGTTATTTGATGTTGAAGGTATCACAAGAAGGGAGAGTATAGCAAAACTATGAATTTATCAAAGGAAGCTTCAGGAATTACTTATTAATTGCATTTCTTGGAATTAAACACAGGGAGTAATTAATCTGAGCTCAACTCTGAGATAAATGCCAGAATATAGTTCTGGAAGTAACTGGTGGGAGCATGCTCGAGACAAACAAAACAAAGCAAAGCTCTGAGTTTGGTTGAAAGCTAGTTTGTCCTGTCCAAAAATGAGTATTTCCAATCCTAATTTAAAGTTAGAATAATTTATTTGATAGTTATTACTCACAGTGGCTGTATATAATTGACATATGTTAGCTTAAAATGTTCCCTTTTATGGATTAAGGATTAAGTCTGATCCTCACCTCATTGATCCAAACTTAAACTTTGGTCATTAGATAGTGGTAGAAGCAGGAACTCCGTTTCTCAGATCGACGTAAAAGATGCCATGACACTATTTGAAGAAGAGCAGCAGGGGAGTTCTGCCAGTGTCCTGGCCAATATTTATCCCTCAACCAACACCTAAAACAGATGATCAGGTCATTGGGCCAGAAATCGCTCACTGCAACTTCTGCGAATTAAAGTAACGAAAATACTTACTGCGAGCTCTGTGGCGTCCAATTGCTTGATTTTGAACTTTAAAAAAAAATTCGCTATCAGCTCAGCCTCTGAGCAGCGTGAATTGACCCGCATAGAATAGCCTGTGAGAATAGAAGACACGCCCTCAAAATCTGCCACAAATTCAGGCCGCATTGCTTAAGCAGGCAAGCAGACTTTATTCATTTAAAGCTAGTATTCTGGATATCAATATAAATAAAAATTTTAATTAAAGAGACAGAAGGGAAAAATAAAAAAATTTAATGACCAAAAAATATTAAAATAAGGAGTAATATGAGACTCCACATTTTTTTAATTTAATTTTTAGTTGTTTGGCAGTCAATAAGACTAACCGCGCTTTTAAAACTTAGTTTAGACCTAGTATTTTTAAGCGTACCTGTTTGGTGTAATTAGTTCATTTACAGCTGGGCAGACGAGCAAGTTTACGATTTTTCAATGATTTCTCTGATTGTAGCGTGCGATGGCCCTTCACTTCAAAACTGTCAAATCATCAGCGAACCAACAGGAACAAGTTCACATTTTCTGCGTTTTATTGCGCGTGTGTAAACGTGGGAACTTGCTGATTTAAAAACGTTGAGCTCCTCCGTTATTTCAGAAGCGATTTCTGGTCCATTGTCTCACTGATGTTCGTGGAAGCTTGCTGTGTGCAAATTGGCTGCCGCGCTTCCTACATTACAACAGTGGTTAAACTTTTTTTTGTAAAAAGCACTATGGGGTATCCTGAAGTCACGAAAGGTGTTATTTAAATGCAAGCTTTCCTTTCTTTCTCTTGCTATTTTTTCTTGTATTTGAGCAGAGGCTGATTATATTGTCCTCACTGCTACCATGGCTGCGATCAGCTCACTTGGCGCAGACCAAGCATAGAATCTGTGATCTTTCTGGTTTGTATGACTATGCCCCACAGGTATATTTATCCACTGAAACATCAGGGAAACTAGTTGAACATTTTTTACTTTTAAAAAAAAAATCAACCAGGCAACAACACTCAAAGTAAAACAATGTGTTTCAGCAGCTAGTGTTTTGTTTTACTTTTAGCAATCCGTTGTGATGCGAGTATTCAATAGTGGAATTATAGAGACTAGCTTGAAGTGGCCGTTGCTACTCCACATTGACGAGATGCCCAATTAAAATGACAACTAGCTGGGAGCAGTGAAGCACGTCCCCTGCCTTAGCTCATCTGCTGAAATCCTCATTCATGCCATTGTTATCTCTGGACTTGACTATTCTAATGCTTTCCTGGCAAGCATCCCATCTTCCACCCTCCATAAACTTGAGCTCATCCAAAACTCTGCTGCCCATATCCTAACTCGCACCAAGTCCTGTTCACCCATCCCCCTTGTGCTTGCTGACCTACATTGGCTCCTGGTCCGGGAACGCCGCAATTTTAAAATTCTCATTGTTGTTTTCAATTCCTTCCATGGCCTTGCCCCTCCCTATCTCTGTTCTAGTTCCTACAACCCTCTGAGATCTCTGCGGTCCTCCAATTCTTGCCTCTTGCGTATCCCCGATTTTAATCGCTCCACCATTGGCGGCCGTGCCTTCAGCTGCCTAGGTCCTAAGCTTTAGAATTCCCTTCCTGAACCCCTCCACCTCTGAACCTCTCTCTCCTTTAAGGAGATATTAGGACAGATGAGGTAGGCTTTAAGGAGTTCCTTAAAACCAACCTCATCTGTCCTAATATCTCCTTATGTGGCTTGGTGTCAAATTTTGTTTGATAACACTCCTGTGAAGTGCCTTGGAATGTTTTACTACGTTAAAGGCACTAAAAAAATGCAAGTTGTTATTTTTGTGATTAATGTTTGTAGAATTACAGTATATTGTGTTTCATTTTTTTTCTTGACCAACATTATTTCTCTTTAGGGTCTTGTCCTTGGTGTTTATGAAGGAGGGAAAGAGGATGATACATTTCAGTTCACAAAGGCGGGGGAAGCTTTTGACAGTTCTATATCTGGAAGACTTAAGAAACTTCTGACCATGTAAGAACAGTACCCAAAAATAAATTGGAGACAACAGACTAAAATGCATTATTGAGAAGAATGTTAGATTAATTTATTCATTCTAATTATATGAGAGTTTCCAAACGTTTTTTGGAGCACTTTTTAAAAACATGTCCACTTTTTTATTGAACTGCAAATTGATTTGTTTTCACTTTAAATAAAAAACACAGAAATTACATTTTGAGAAAAATGTGAATTTTGTTATGTGGAATGTATTATGCTTGCTCTGTATTTTTGTCTGCACATATTATTAAATTAATATACAAGGCATAAATAAAGTGCACAGGTTATTTTGTTTTGGGTTGTAACGTAGTGGGGACAATTTTAACCCTACCCGCCTGGCGGAAACTGGGCAGCTGGACAGTTAAAAGTGAGCAGGGTATTTACCCGCTCAGATCCCGACTGTTTCCAAAAGTTTGCAATGTAATCTGCAGGGTTTTGCAGGTGGAAGAGGCCTAACGCAGACAGGAACCTCATAAATTTCTGCAATTCGGGGCAGCAATTTCAACCAGAGCCTGAGCAGGGGAATCATAGAAAGTTACAGCACAGAAGGAGCCCATTCGGCCCATCGTGTCCGTGCCGGCTGAAAAAGAGCTATCCAGCTTAATCCCACTTTCCAGCACTTGGTCCGTAGCCCTGTAGATTACGGCACTTCAAGTGCACATCCAAGCACTTTTTAAATGAGTTGAGAATTTCTGCCTCTACCACCCTTTCAGCAGTGAGTTCCAGACCCCCACCACCCTCTGGAGGAAAAAAATTCTCCTCAGCTCCCCTCTAATCCTTCTACCAATTACTTTAAATCTATGCCCCATGGTCACTGGCCCCTCTGCTAAGGGAAATAGGCCCTCCCTATCCTCTCTATCTAGTCCTGTCATAATCTTATATACCTCAATTAAATCTCCCCTCAGCCTCCTTTGTTCCAAAGAAAACATCCCCAGCCTATCCAATCTTTTCTCATAGCTAAAATTCTCCAGCCCTGGCAACATCCTCATAAATCTCCTCTGTACCCTCTCTAGTGCAATCAAACCTTTCCGGTAATGTGGTGATCAGAACTGTACACTGTACTCAAGCTGTGGCCTAACCAACGTTTTATACAGTTCTAGCATAACCTCCCTGCATCTTATATTCTGTGCCTCGGCTAATAAAGGAAAGTATCCTGTATGCCTTTTTAACCATCTTATCAACCTGTCCTGCTACCTTCAGAGATCTGTGAACATGCACTCCAAGGTCCATTTGTTCCTCTACACCTCTCAATATCCTCCCATTTATTGTGTACTCCCTTGCCATTGCCTTGTTTGCCCTCCCCAAATGCATTACCTCACACTTCGCTGGATTGAATTCCATTTGCCACTTTTCTGCCCATCTGACCTGACAATAGATATCTTCCTGCAGTCTACAGCTTTCCTCCTCACCATCAAGCGCACGGCCAATTTTTGTATCATCTGCAATCTTCTTGATCAAGCCCCCACATTCAAGTCCAAATCATTAATATATGCCAAGGAAGCTGCTGGTGCTTTCCCGTGAGGCCGAAGCAGGCCTGCAGCTGGTCTGATGATGGAAGAGGCCTTTCTGGTAAGTCTAAAACTTTCTTTTGCAAGGGCCAGGAGAGCTCCTCTTGGCCCTACAGGAAAAGTTGCAGCCTCCCCTCTTCCTACGACACCTTCCCAAAATTCCTTTCCTGTCACTTACCCAGAAGTTGACAGTGGTCTGTGGCTGCCTGATACTGGCCTGCCGGCAGCTGCTCTGTGCCTCTTCATGCCCGTTCTGGGTGGGAGGTGGACTTGCAGCATTTAATTGAGGCCCAATGGTTAAAATCATCGTAGCCTTCTGCTGCCTCTGTTGGGTCGGAAATGAATTCACTTAAAATCCGCCCCAGTATATAAAAATTGATTAAGATAAGCATTTCAAAATGCATAACCTTCAATTGTGAAAAGAAAATCCTGTATTTGTATTGCCCCTTATCACTCAAACATCTCAAAGTGCTTCATATGCAATGAATTACTTTGAAGTGCAGTGACTTATATGGGCATGTGAGGCAGCCATTTTGGAGACGGCAAGATCCGATAAACAGTATTGAGATGAGTTAGATGTTAATCTGGTCATTCATCTTATTGCTGTTCGTGGAATTTTTGGAACGTCTTCAGCCCATGCAACATACTCCGTACCTTTGCCACCGATACTATCTCCCTCCCTGACCACTGACTCAGGCTAGACCAGACTGTTTACAACCTCATCCTGTTTGACCCTGAGCAGAGCTTCCAACCCCATATCTGCTGCATCACAAAGATGGCCTACTTCCACTTCTGTAAAATCACCCATCTCTGCCCCCTACCTCAGCCCATCTGCTGCTGAAACCTTAATACATGCCGTTGTCATCTACTGACTCAACTATTCCAATTCTCTCCTGGTCTCCCATCTTCCATCTCTGTAAACTTCAGCTCATCCAAAATTCTGCTGCCTGTGTCCTACCACACCAAGTCCTGTTTGCCTGTCTTCGCCATCCTTGCTTACTTACATTGGCTCCTGGTCCCACAAAGCCTTAAATTTAAAATTCTCATCATCCGTTTAAATATTTTCATGGCGTGTCACACCATATCTCTATAGCCTCCTACAACCACCCCAAAACTCTCTGTTCCTCTGCTCTGTTGTACATCTCCCCATCCCTTTGCACAATTGGCGGCCATGCTTTCAGCAGCCTTGACCCCACGCTCTTCGCCTCCCTCTCCTCCTTTAAGACCCTCCTTAAAGCCCACATCTTTGACCCAGCTTTTGGTCACCCCTCTTAATATCTCCTTTGGCTCGGTGTCCATTTTTTGATTACACCTCTGTCAAGTGCTTTGGGACGTTTTTCTACATTAACGATGCTACATAAATGCAAGTTGTTTGTTGCAATATGTATTTAATAGTTTTGGTTGAGGCAGGAATGTTAGGGCACCAGGGGAGTTGTCTGCCTCTCTTCAAATAGTACAATGGAATTTGCTGGAACTAGGCAGATAGGACCTCAGTTTAACATTTCATCCAAACGACAGGACCTCCAGCAATGTAGCAGTCCCTCAGCACTGCACTGTAATGTTCACCAGGGTTATGTGGTGAAGTTCTGCAGTGGGGCTTGAATTCATACTTTCTAAAGTGAGTGTGCTACCAAATGAGACAAGATGAAATATGGAATATATAGATTTAACTTGTGCAATATTTCCTGAAAATCTGCTCAGAATTGTCTTTTCAGGAAACCAACAAAAGAGTGTATCTGGTAAGAGGGGGAGGGAAGAAAAGTGCGGTGATATGAAGAATTGTTGCCTTAACCAGAGAGCAAAACATGTTGCAGGGAGCTTACATTTTAAGCTCCCTACCACATTTTTACCATTAGTTTCTGGACTTAATGTTTTTCTTAGAACTCAGTGCAACAATTTGCATGTTCATAGTACCTTTAGCATAGCAAATAACCCCAAGGTGCTTCATGGGGAGGATTGGATACGGAATAGGATTAGGGAGAAGAGTTGGGTAAGTTGGCCAAAGTTGAGGTTGAAGGGGTGGGATTTGCAGAGGCTTTTGAAGGTGGGGAGTGTTGTAGCCAGGTGGAGGGGGTTTAAGGAGAGTGTATGGCTGAAAGTGCAACCGATTGTGCAGAAGAACGGTGGGTGGTGGGCAGGGGAATGCATGATAGGCCAGTCAAAGGAAGGCAGGGTGCAAACTGGAATGGGGGCTGGTAGATGGTTCAGCGGTAAGGTGGAGCAAGGCTATGGAGGGATTTATAAGGGCAAACGTTTACTTTTTTGTACTCCAGTTTTATCATAGAATCGTAGAAAGGTTACAGCACGGAAGGAGGCCATTCAGCCCATTGAGTCTGTGCCGGCTCTATGCATAAGCAATACAGCTAGTCCCACAGCCCTGCCCTATCTCCGCACAATTTTTTTGTTTCAAGTACTTATCCAATTGCCTTTTGAAGGCCATGATTGAATCTGGCTCCACCACTCCAGTGCATTCCAGATCCTAACCAGTTTCTGTGTAAAAAAGTTTTTCCTCATCAATTTTGGTTCTTTTGCCTTAAATCACCTTAAATCTATGCCCCCTGGTTCTTGACCCTTCCGCCAACGGGAACAGTTTCTCTCTATCTACTCTGTCTAGACCCTTCGTGATTTTGAATACCTCTATCAAAATCTCCTTGCAACCTTCTCTGTTCCAAGGAGAACAATCCCAGCTTCTCCAGTCTATCCACATAATTTAAGTCCCTCATCCTTGGAATCATTCTAGTAAATCTCTTCTGCATCCTCTCTGAGGCCTTCACATCCCTCCTAAAGTGTGGTGTCCAGAACTGGACACACTACTCCAATTGTGGCTGAACCACTGTTTTATAAAGGTTCATCATGACTTCCTTGCTTTTGTACTCTATGCCCCTATTTAACCTCTTTCTCAACCTGCCCTGCAACCTT
Organism: Heptranchias perlo; assembly: GCF_035084215.1. Taxonomy (NCBI): domain Eukaryota; kingdom Metazoa; phylum Chordata; class Chondrichthyes; order Hexanchiformes; family Hexanchidae; genus Heptranchias; species Heptranchias perlo. The sequence goes on along the minus strand of NC_090325.1, from coordinate 107,785,866 downwards.
CAACGATTTGTGCACTTATACCTCCAGATCCTTCTATACCTCTACCCCTTTTAGAATTGTGCTTTCTAGTTTATATTGCCTCTCCTCATTTTTCCTACCGAAATGCATCACCTCGTATTTTTCTGCGTTAAACTTCATGTGCCACGTTTCCGCCCATGTCACCAGAGTGTTTATATCCTCTTGAAGTCTATCACTATCCTCCTCACAGTTTACTACCCTTCCAAGTTTTGTGTCATTTGCAAATTTTGAAATTGTACCCTGTACTCCTAAGTCCAAGTCATTAATATATATCAAGAAAAGCAGTGGTCCCAACACCGACCCCAGGGAACACCACTGCACACCTCCCTCCAGTCCGAAAAACAACCCATTCACCACTACTCTCTGTTTCCTGTCATTTAGCCAATTCTGTATCCATGTTGCTATTGCTACCTTTATTCCATGGGCTGCAATCTTAATAGCAAGCCTACCATGTGGCACTTTATCAAAGGCTTTTTGAAAATCCACACACACCACATCAACTGAATTGCCCTCATCTACTCTCTCTTACCACATCAAAAAACTCTCAAGTTGGTTAAACACGATTTGCCTTTAACAAATCGGTGCTGGCTTTCCCTAATCAATCCACACTCGTCCAAGCGACTGCTAATTCTGTCCTGGATTATTGTTTCTAAAAGTTTCCCCACCACCGAGGTTAAACTGATTGGCCTATACTTGCTGGGTTTATCCTTACACCCTTTTTTGAACAAGGGTGTAACATTTGCAATTCTTCGGTCCTCTGGCACCACTCCCATATCTAAGGAGGCCTGGAAGATTATGGCCTGTACCTCCGCAATTTCCCCCTTACTTCCTTCAGCATCCTAGGGTCGATCCCATCCGGACCAGATGACTTATCTATTTTAACTACAGCCAGCCTTTCTAGTACCTCATCTTTATCAATTTTTAGCCCATCCAGTACCTTAACTCTATCTTCCTTTACAGAGACTCTGACAGCATTTTCTTCCTTGGTAAAGACCGAAGCAAAGTACTTTTCTATTTCAAATTATTGCTTTTTTTTAGATCTGGACCTGCGCTTAAAAAAGGCAGAAGTCGCACATTTTATGGCCTACATCAGGTACAGTTTCAGATTATATGCATTTAATACTTTATTTAAGTCAATGTAGGAATGTTAACATTCTAGTCTTACTGCTGTTAGTAATAGGTTGGGATAGATGAGCAGCATATATTGGAAATTATTATAATTCTAATGAGGAATTGTCAGAATTTCAAATACTGTCGGTGCATTTGGTTAAACATACAAAATACATAGCTTCCTGGTTATTATAACAAAATATATCCAGAACCAAGTCATTAAAGCATTGCTACATAATCTAATTATCAAATTACCAAACATTTAGAAATGACCTAATTTTAGACATAGTAATTACAGTACTGCAATCTGAAAACTGGTATGTAATTGGTCAAAAACTGAACTAAACAATGGAATTATTATGGACTTGTGATACACAGCTGATGGTAAAGCTTGATTTTGATTGCACAATTTCTGTAATCTCTCAGTAAACTTGGTTTTGTTGAAAAACAAAATGGTAATTTGAATAGTCCCATAACTCATTGTTTGCCAACTCCTCGAGCCCTATCTTCCAGCTTGCACCTGTTGCTCCTTCAAATCTGATCTGTTGTACATCACTCCCTAGCACCTTCAACCACCAATACCCCTGCACCTTTGAATCTACTTCCTTAACCCTCTGCTTTGGCTACCTCACTCCCTACTTTCAAAAGCCTTCTCAAAACCAGCTTCTCTGACCACACTTCTTAGAGCTGTAAGTTTGTATCCCTGCAAACTACCACCCCATTTCTAACCTCCCTTTCCTCTCCAAAGTCCTTGAACATGTTGTCGCCTCCCAAATCTGTGCCTATCATACCCGCAACTCCATGTTTGAATCCCTCCAATCAGGTTTCTGCCCCTGTCACAGTACTAAAAATGCCCTTATCAAAGTCATAAATGACATCCTATGTGATTGTGACCGTGGTAAACTATCCCTCCTCATTCTTCTCGACTTGTCTGCAGTCTTTGACACGGTTGACCACACCATCCTCCTCCAACGCCTCTCCTCCATCATCCAGCTGGGTGGGACTGGGCTCGCCTGGTCCCTTTCTTATCTATCCGCTCAGAGGGTTGTGAATCTTTGGAATGCTCTACCCCAGAGGGCTGTGGATGCTGATTTGTTAAGTATATTCAAGACTGAGATCGATAGACTTTTGGACACTAAGGGAGTTAAGGGATATGGGGATAGGGTGGGAAAGTGGACCTGAGGTAGAAGATCAGCCATGATCTTATTGAATGGCAGAGCAGGCTAGAGTATGGTCCACTCCTGCTCCGATTTCTTATGTTCTTGTATAGCCAGAGAATCACCTGCAATAGCTTCTCTTCCCGCTTCCTGCACCATTACCTCTGCAGTCCCCCAAGGATCTATCCTTGGCCCCGTCCTAGTTCTCATCTAAATGCTGACCCTTGGCAACATCATCCGAAAACACAACGCCGGGTTCCACATTTACACTGATGACATCCACCTCTACCTCACCACCACCTCTCTCAACCCCTCCACCGTCTCTGATTTGTCACACTGCTTGTCCGTACTGAATGAGCAAAAATTTCCTCCAACTAAATATTGGGAAGACCAAAGCCATTGTCTTCGGTCCCTGCCACAAACTCCATTCCTTAGCCAGCGACTCCATCCTTCTCCCTGACCATTTTATGAGGCTGAACCAGACCGTTCGCAATCTTGGCCTCCTGTTTGACCCTGAGATGAGCTTCAGACCACATATCCGCTCCATCATCAAGACCGTCTACATCCACCTCCGTAACATCATTCATCTCTGCCCATGTCTCAACTCATCTGCCGCTGAAGCCCTCGTCCATGCCTTTGTTACCTCTAGACTCGACTGTTCCAATGCTCCCCTGGCTGGCCTCTTATCTTCGATAAACTTGAGCTCATCCAAAACCCTGCTGCCCATATTCTAACTTGCACTAAGTTCCGTTCTCCCATCACCCCTGTGCTCGCTGACCTACACTGGCTCCTGGTCTGGGGACGCCTTGATTTTAAAATTCTCATCCTTGTTTTCAAATACCTCCATGGCCTTCCCTCTCCCTATCTCTGTAACCTCCTCCAGCCCTACCAGCCTCCGAGATCTCTGTGCTCCTCCAGTTCTTGCCTCTTGCGCATCCCCGATTTTAATCGCTCTACCATTGGCGGCCGTGCCTTCAGCTGCCTAGGCCCTATGCTCCGGAATTCCCTCCCTAAACTTCTCTGCCTCTCCTCTAAGACCCTCCTTAAAACCTACCTCTTTCATGTCCTAATATCCGTTTATGTGGCTCGGTGTCAAATTTTGTTTGATGACGCTCCTGTGAAGCACCTTGGGACATTTTACTACGTTAAAGGCGCTATATAAATTCAAGTTGTACTGACATTTCAATTCAATTTCTTGTTATCTCTCAACCCGGCTGCTAGATGGAGCACTGTATTGCTCTACATGTATTTGAGAGAATAACACTACAGAATGTGCCTTTTGGTTAGCTGATCATGGAATTGTATATATTAGTAACAAATACCACGCAGCAAGTCATGGCTTGTCTGGACTGATTTCTTCTCTCAACTTAAGAAAGAGAAAGCATCGTGGCGAAGGAAGAAGAACAAGAGAAACTGATAGTTAATGGGGAAATTGAGTGCTATTGTATTAATTGCAATACAGGATTGTAATGTCTGTGTTCTTAATCATTAAAAAGATGCTTTGCTTTAATAGGATTTTCCTCATATTGTAGTTGTTGGTCTTGGTGACAAAAATGCTGGAGTTAATAATTTGGAACAATATGATGAAGGCAAAGAAAATATTCGAGCTGCCACAGCAGGTAAAGTGTGCGCTCTGTTAATTTGTATGTGATATCAACTGCAAATGTAATAAAATCGGTGGCATGTTAAAATATAACTATTGTTTGAAGTGTGGGGATAAGTTTTAAGCTGATAAAGCGACCTAGTTCAGAGAAGTCTGGAACTGTGCTGGGTTATTACCTCTGCTTGTAGAGTTACCACCAAATGCCAAAAGTAGATAGATGTTGACATGAGGCTGGGCAAGGGTTGGCATCATGCGTTGAGTTGAGATTTGCTGCTCCCTTGACCCAATTCCCACTAAACTGCTGACCACCCAACTTCCCTTCCTGGCCCCCATGTTAGTTAATAAATGTAAAGAATCTTACAACACCAGGTTATAGTCCAACAATTTTATTTGAAAATCACAAGCTTTCGGAGATTATCTCCTTCGTCAGGTGAGCGTGGGACTCCTTGAATGTTTCGCATTTATAGTCAGAGAGCAATACCTGGTGATTACAGATAATCTTTCCAACTGCCCGTTGTCAAGGCAATCAAAGTGTTCAGACAGAGAGGTGTCACCTACAGGACCACCGAATATACAAACGGCCAGAACACAAGACAGAGAGAGGGAGAAACATCCGAAAGGAAGAGAAAGACAGAGAATGACCCGTTGTATTAAAAACAGATAACCTGTATTCGCTGGTGGGGTTACGTGTAGCGTGACATGAACCCAAGATCCCGGTTGAGGCTGTCCTCATGGGTGCGGAACTTGGCTATCAATTTCTGCTCGACGATTTTGCGTTGTCGTGCGTCTCGAAGGCCGCCTTGGAGAACGCTTACTCGAAGATCGGTGGCTGAATGTCCTTGACTGCTGAAGTGTTCCCCAACTGGGAGGGAACCCTCCTGTCTGGCGATTGTTGCGCGGTGTCCGTTCATCCGTTGTCGCAGTGTCTGCATGGTCTCGCCAATGTACCATGCTCCAGGGCATCCTTTCCTGCAACATGTGAGGTAGACAACGTTGGCCGAGTCACAGGAGTATGAACCATGTACCTGGTGGGTGGTGTCCTCTCGTGTGATGGTGGTATCCGTGTCGATGATCTGACATGTCTTGCAGAGGTTGCCGTGGCAGGGTTGTGTGGTGTCGTGGACACTGTTCTCCTGAAAGCTGGGTAATTAGCTGCGAACGATGGTCTGTTTGAGGTTGGGTGGCTGTTTTAAGGCGAGCAGTGGAGGTGTGGGAATGGCCTTAGCGAGGTGTTCGTTGTCATCGATGACATGTTGAAGGCTGCAGAGAACATGGCGTAGTTTCTCCGCTCTGGGGAAGTACTGGACGACGAAGGGTACTCTGTTGGTTGCGTCCCATGTTAGTCTTCTGAGGAGGTCTATGCGATTTTTCGCTGTGGCCCGTCGGAACTGTCGATCGATGAGTCGAGCGTCATATCCCGTTCTTACGAGGGCGTCTTTCAGCGTCTAGGTGTCCATCGCATTCCTCCTCGTCTGAGCAGATCCTGTGTATTCGCAGGGCATGTCCATAGGGGATGGCCTCTTTGATGTGGTTAGGGTGGAAGCTGGAAAAGTGGAGCATCGTGAGGTTGTCCGTGGGCTTCCGGTAGAGTGAGGTGCTGAGGTGCCTGTCTTTGATGGAGATTCGTGTGTCCAAGAAAGAAACCGATTCTGAGGAGTAGTCCATGGTGAGCTTGATGGTGGGATGGAACTTGTTGATGTTATCGTGTAGTCTCTTCAGTGATTCTTCGCCGTGGGTCCATAGAAAGAAAATGTCGTCGATGTATCTGGTGTATAGCGTTGGTTGGAAGTCCTGTGCAGTGAAGAAGTCCTGCTCGAACTTGTGCATGAAAATGTTGGCGTATTGGGGTGCGAATTTGGTCCCCATGGCTGTTCCGTGTGTTTGGGTAAAGAACTGGTTATCGAAGGTGAAGACATTATGATCCAGGATGAAGCGGATGAGTTGTAGGATGGCGTCTGGAGATTGGCTGTTGTTGGTGTTGAGTATTGATGCTGTTGCAGCGATGCCGTCATCGTGGGGGATACTGGTGTAGAGTGCCGAGACGTCCATCGTGGTGAGAAGTGTTCCTGGTTCAACTGGTCCGTGGGTACTGAGTTTTTGTAGGAAGTCTGTAGTGTCGCGACAGAAGCTGGGGGTTCCCTGTACGATGGGTTTCAGGATGCCCTCGACGTATCCAGAGGTTCTCACACAGGGTTCCGTTGCCTGATACGATAGGACGTCCGGGTGTGTTGGCTTTGTGTATCTTTGGGAGGCAGTAGAAGTCTCCCACGCGGGGAGTACGTGGGATGAGAGCGCGTAGGATGCTTTGAAGGTCTGGATCGAAGGTCTTGATCAGTTTGTTGAGCTGGTGGGTGTGTTCTTTGGTCGGATCTGCGGGTAACCGTCTGTAGTGTTCCTGGTTGTCCAGTTGTCGGTATGCTTCTTTGCAATAGTCCGTTCTGTTCTGTATGACAATGGCTCCTCCTTTGTCCGCTGGTTTGATGACGATGTTGCGGTTGGTCTTGAGAGCGTTGATGGCGTTGCGTTGTGCTCGGGTGACATACTGGGCTGTCTTGTGAGTGCGGCTGATGAATCTGGCATTGACGCCTTTCCTGACAGCTTGAGCATACATGTCAAGCTTAGGGCAGCGACCCTCTGTTAGTTGATATTGTTAACAGTTCCCTCTCCTCAGGTACTGTCCCCCTCCCCTTCAAAGCTGCCGTCTTCATCCCACTCCTCAAAAAACCTAGCCTTGACCCCTCCGTCCTTGCAAACCACTGCTCCATCTCCAACCTCCCCTTCCTCTCCAAAGTCCTCCTTGAACGTGTTGTTGCCTCCCAAATCCGTGCCCATCCTTCCTGCAACTCCATGTTTGAATCCCTCCAATCAGGTTCCTGCCCCTGCCACGGTACTGAAATGGCCCTTATCAAAGTCACAAATGACATCCTATGTGACTGTGACCATGGTAAACTATCCCTCCTCATCCTTTCTCGACCTCTCTGTAGCCTTTGACACGGTTGACCACACCATCCTCTTCCAACGCCTCTCCTCCGCTCGCCTGGTTGCATTCTTATCTATCCAGTCATGGCCAGAGAATCAGCTGCAATGGCTGCTCTTCCTGCTCCCGCACCGTTACCTATGGAGTTCCCCAAGGATCTATTCTTGATCCCCTCCTATTTCTCATCTACATGCTGCCCCTCAGCAACATCATCCGAAAACACGACGTGAAGTTCCACATGTACGCTGACGATATCCAGCTCTACCTCAGCACCACTTCCCTCGACCCCTCCGCTGTCTCTGATTTGTCACACTGCTTATCCGTACTGGATGAGCAAAGATTTCCTCCAACTAAATATTGGGAAGACCGAAGCCATTGTCTTCGGTCCCCGCCACAATCTCCGTTCCTAGCCACCGACTCTATCCCTCTCCCTGGCCACTGTCTGAGACTGAACCAGACTGGTTGCAACCTTGGTGTCCTATTTGACCCTGAGATGAGCTTCTGCCCACATATCCGCTCCATCACCAAGACCGCCTACTTCCACTTCCGCTCATCTCCGCCCCTGCCTCAGCTCATCTGCCTTTGTTACTTCTAGACTCGACTATTCCAATGTTCTCCTGGTCAGCCTCCCATCTTCAATAAACTTGAGCTCATCCAAAACTGCTGTCCTTATTCTAACTTGCACCAAGTTCCGTTCTCCCATCACCCATGTGCTCGCTGACGTACATTGGCTCCTGGTCTGGGAACACCTTGATTTTAAAATTCTTATCCTTGTTTTCAAATCCCTCCATGGCCATGCCCCTCCCTGTCTCTGTAACCTCCTCCAGCCCTACAACCCTCCGAGATCTCTGTGCTCCTCCAATTCTTGCCTCTTGCGCATCTCCGATTTTAATTGCCCTACCTTTGGCAGCCGTGCCTTCAGCTGCCTAGGCCCTAAGCTCTGGAATTCCATCCCTAAACCACTCTGCCTCTATCTCTCTCCTCTTTTAAGACGCTCCTTAAATCCTACCTCTTTGACCAAGCTTTTAGTCACCTGTCCTAATATCTTATGTGGCTTGGTGTCAAATTTTGTTTGATAACACTCCTGTGAAGTGTTTTGGGATGTTTTACTACGTTAAAGGCACTATATAAATGCAAGTTTTTGTTGCTTAAAATTCATCAAACCTCAATAACTAATGACTCCACATCATGAGACACAGAAAAGGGTTCAAAATGGACTTTAAAAAAAATACATAGACTTCTATTACATTTTATCTCTGAAATATTTCTTGAAAGCCCACTTAAAAATCAGATTTTCCAGTCTAAAACTGGACAGGTGGCAACCTCAATCCCGTAAAGGGTCTCAGCTGCTCAGGTGTATTCAATTCAGTATTAAACAAAACTGTCCGAACAAAAGCACAGGATTGATGTCAGGAAATTCTTCATAAACAAGTGACCAACTTATGGAATAGATTTCCAGATAGAGTAACGGAGGCAAAAACCATGGAACCATTTAAGAAACAATGAGATACTGCAATGGAGGGACCTTAGGTTCTTTCTGAATGGATGGATTTAGATGGGCTGAATAGCCATCCTTGTAACTGTGTGGTGAAATACATATTTTTCAACAGAAAAGTAACTGGAAAACAATTGTGGCTGTGTTGATATCACAACCCCTATGCAAACACTTGACAAAAACTTCCTTGGTGTTTGCAACATTTAGATTATTACTTAAAAACTACTATGGAACCTAAAATTATAATTTGAGGCCAAGTTCTCTCATTATACAATTCCACATGGCTTTCTACTTCAGCAACTGAGTGATTTTAAAATCTGATGTGTAGCATTTGATTCATAAAATAATAGAATCATAGAATGATACAACACAGAAGGAGGCCATTCGGCCCATCATTCCTGAGCCAGCTATCCAATTAGTCCTATTTCCCCATAGCCCTCCAAATTTTTCCCCTCAAGTACTTATCCAATTCCCTTTTGAAAGTTATTATTGAATCTGCTTCCACCATCCTTTCAGGCAGTGCATTCCAGATCATAACAATTAGCTGTGTAAAAAAAATTTCTCCTCACCTCATCTTGGTTTTTTTTGTCAATTACCTTAAATCTGTGTCCTCTGGTTACTGACCTTTCTGCCAGTGGAAACAGTTTCTCTATATTTACTCTATAAAAACTCTTCATGATTTTGAACACCTCTACTAAATCTCCTCTTAACCTTCTCTGCTCTAAGGCAAACAACCCCAGTTTCTCTAGTCTCCACGTAACTGAAATCCCAGATCCATGGTACCATTCTAGTAAATCACCTAAGCACCCTCTCTAAGGCCTCAACATCCTTCCTAAAGTGTAGTGCCCAGAATTAGACACACTACTCCAGCTGGGGCCTAACCAGTGATTTATAAATGTTTAGTATAACTTTCTTGCTTTTGTACTCTATGCCTCTATTTATAAAGCCAAGGATCCTGTGTACTTTTTTAACGACCATCTCAACTTGTCCTGCCACCTTCAAAGATTTGTGTATGTACACCCCCAAGTCTCTCTGTTCCTGCCACCCCCCCCCACCCTTCTGATCCTATAATTTTTTAAAAATTGTTCCTTATAGTTTATATTGCCTCTCCTCATTCTTTCTACCAAAATGCATCACTTCACACTTCTCCGTGTTAAACTGCATCTTCATGAATAATAGTTCAACCAATTATTCTTTGAATGTTTTGTGGATCTATTCTAAAAAGAAAGCATATGGTACAGTGATTTAATGATAGAAAATTTAGCATCTGGATTTCTTTTAGTTGGATGCAGGCAGTTACAAGACCTAGAGGTTCCTCTGGTGGAAGTTGATCCATGTGGGGATGCGCAGTGTGCAGCTGAAGGATCTGTTTTGGGGTTGTTTGAGTATAATGAGCTGAAGAAGAAAAAGAAAACAGTGGTCACTGTTAAACCGTATGGAAGGTATTGAGATATTACGTATTTACAGAAAGCATGCTCTCAATTTTATAAAGAATATTCTATTCATTCAGTTATATTTTGGGCAATGTGCACTTGACGAAAGCACTGAATTGCCAAGCACCTGCTATCATTCTCATTCTTTTGCTTCATTCTGTAACTTTCTTTTCTTGGCAAGTTAGTTGCGGCTCCATTTGAATTCAATCATAATTTAACAAAATAGTGGCAGGATTTCTAATTTGTGTGCAGGCCCTAACTATAATCTTTCAAAGTTCTATAGATTTAGGAACTGTCCCTCTAGATTGGAAAATTGAACATGTCACTCTGCTTTTTAAGAAAGGAGAGAGAGGGAAATTATAGACCAGTTAGCCTAACATTTGTTGTGGGGAAAATGCTGGAATCTGTAATTAAGGATAGGGAGACTGAACACCTCGAGAATTTTCAGTTAATCAGAGAGAGCCAGCATGGATTTGTGAAAGGTAGGTCGTGCCTGACAAACCTGATTGAATTTTTTTGAAGAGATGACTAAAGTATTGGTCAGGGGAATGTCAATGGATGTTATTTAGATGGACTTCAAGAAGTCATTTGATAAAGTCCCACATAAGAGACTGTTAGCTAAGATAGAAGCCCATGGAATCGAGGGAAAAGTACGGACTTGGTTAGGAAGTTGGCTGAGCGAAAGGCGACAGAGAGTAGGGATAATGGGTAGATACTCACATCGGCAGGATGTGACTAGTAGAGTCCCGCAGGGATCTGTCTTAGGGCCTCAATTATTCACAATATTTATTAACGACTTAGATGAAGGCATAGAAAGTCTCATATCTAAGTTTGCCGATGACACAAAGATTGGTCAACGATTTTATTTGAAATTTACAAGCTTTCGGAGGCTTCCTCCTTCCTCAGGAACTGCTCGAAGCCTACGCATTTATAAATCACAGAACAATACATGGTGATTACAGATAGTCTTTGCAACTGCCCGTTGCCAAGGCAATCACCGTGTTCAGACAGAGGTGTTACCTACAGAGCCCCCGAATATACAGTCAACAAAAAAAACCAAACAGAATAAAAAACAGAGAGAGAGGCAGAAACATCCGGAAGGCAGAGAAAGCCAGCAAATGACCCGTTATATTAAAAACAGATAGCTTTTGTTCGCTGGTGGGCTTACGTGTAGCGTGACATCCACTGTTTTAAAACTTTTTACCATTTAGAAAGTACCCTGTTCTATCCTTTTTTGATCCAAAGTGGACGACCTCACATTTGCCCACCCCAGTCCATCACCGGCATCTCCACAACAAAGATTGGTGGCATTGTAAGCAGTGTAGATGAAAACATAAAAGTACAAAGGGATATTGATAGGTTAGGTGAATGGGCAAAACTGTGGCAAATGTGAGGTTGTCCACTTTGGATCAACGCTACACGTAAGCCCACCAGCAAACAAAAGCTATATGTTTTTAATATAACGGGTCATTTGCTGGCTTTCTCTGCCTTCCGCATGTTTCTGCCTCTCTCTCTTTTTTCTGTTTTTTTTTGTTGACTGTATATTCGGGGGCTCTGTCGGTAACACCTCTCTGTCTGAACACGGTGATTGCCTTGGCAACGGGCAGTTGCAAAGACTATCTGTAATCACCATGTATTGTTCTGTGATTTATAAATGCATAGGCTTCGAGGAGTTCCTGACATTTACCTGAGGAAGGAGGAAGCCTCCGAAAGCTTGTAAATTTCAAATAAAATCATTGGACTATAACTTGGTGTTGTAAAATTGTTTACAATTGTCAACCCCAGTCCATCACCGACATCTCCACAACAAAGATTGGTGGCATTGTAAGCAGTGTAGATGAAAACATAAAAGTACAAAGGGATATTGATAGGTTAGGTGAATGGGCAAAACTGTGGCAAATGGAATTCAATGTAGGCAAATGTGAGGTCGTCCACTTTGGATCAAAAAAGGATAGAACAGGGTACTTTCTAAATGGTAAAAAGTTTTAAAACAGTGGATGTCCAAAGGGACTTAGGGGTTCAGGTACATAGATCATTGAAGTGTCATGAATAGGTGCAGAAAATAATCAATAAGGCTAATGGAATGCTGGCCTTTATATCTAGAGGACCGGAGTACAAGGGGGCAGAAGTTATGCTGCAGCTAAACAAAACCCTTGTTAGACTGCACCTGGAGTACTGTTAGCAGTTCTGGGCACCGTACCTTTGGAAGGACACATTGGCCTTGGAGGGAGTGCAGCGTAGGTTTACTAGAATGATACCCGGACTTCAAGGGTTACGTTACGAGGAGAGATTACACAAATTGGGGTTGTATTCTCTAGAGTTTAGAAGGTTAAGGGGTGATCTGATCGAAGTTTATAAGATATTAAGGGGAACAGTTAGGGTGGATAGAGAGAAACTATTTCCGCCGGTTGGGGATTCTAGGAGTAGGGGGCACAGTCTAAAAATTAGAGCCAGACCTTTCAGGAGCGAGATTAGAAAACATTTCTACACACAAAGGGTTGTAGAAGTTTGGAACTCTCTTCCGCAAACGGCAATTGATACTAACTCAATTGCTAAATTTAAATCTGAGATAGATAGTTTTTTGGCAACCAAAGGTATTAAGGGATATGGGCCAAAGGCAGGTATATGGAGTTAGATCACAGATCAACCATAATCTTATCAAATGGCAGAGCAGGCACGAGGGGCTGAATGGCCTACTCCTTTTCCTATGTTCCTCTGTCTGTGCTGCTTATCCTGTATGTTATCTTCTCATGTCAGCTGCAATGCTGGTCAGAACAGTACTTTTGTTTGTAGATCCTCTTTTGGTTGACATGTCTACACCTAAAACATTGTCTATTCTCTCTACGCCTGCTGAGTGTTTCCAGCTTTTGTTTTTGTTGCAGATTTCCAACATTTGCAGTTTTTTCTTTTTTGTTTTGTATTTATATTTGACCGACTTAATTACTTTTTAAAAATATGGAATATAAATTAAACCTGTTCATTTATCTACAATATAACCATATTTGTGGTATTCAGGACTGTAAATATTAGGTTTTAAAGTAAATCTAATCTTTTTGGTTGATTTCTGTAGCTTGGTACAAGAATCCTTTGAGGAAAAAAAGCCACAGTTTTGAAACTACATGAATTGCTCACAGAAATAAGTACTGAAGATTCTAGATTCTATTTTGTAATGGGTTAGTCTGACATTAGGTTGTTTAGATCTGATAGCTGGATATCTTTGCTTCATTAAATTGCATTGACTTTAACATGCACATTTTTAAAAACCTGCATTTCTTTTTGCAAGTTTGGAAAGTGAAACTTGGCAGAAAGGAGTTCTGTATGCAGAAGGACAGAATTTAGCACGGCATTTGATGGAAGCACCAGCCAATTATTTAACTCCAACCAGTTTTGCAGAGACCATTCAACAAGCACTGCATTCAGCAGGTGATAAAGTCAAAGTGCACGTAAGGTAATTCTGACATCCTGTTCTGTGCATGGTAACAGTAAATGTGGAGTTGCAGTACTTGTGAGAAAAACAAATGTTGGTGTGACAGAATGCAAATGATCAGTCTTTGTTAATTTATTAAGCTGTGGTAACAGAAAACTCCAGACTGTGGACAATTTAGTAATTACACAATGCTTCTCTACTATCTGCTCCTACTATATGTTATTTTTAAGATACTGTATGCTGTAAAAATAAATGAAAGCATTTTTTCCCTTTGAGACAGACTGTCGGCAGCCTTATTATTAGCTGATGTCATTTAGCTGATGGCTAAAAGGGTTCTGTGTGTTCATTTTTTAAATTGCTTTACAAAAGTGAGGCCTAACAGTAACTTAGGATTTTTTAATGTATTTAATCGTGCTAAAAAAGACTGCAGGGATAAACCTTGCTCCTCTAATCTAATGAGGTGAGGTAATGAATAGCTGAGCCGTGAAGACCAGAAAGGTGCGAGGCTGGATTCCTCTGTCTCTACTGAGTCAGCTGATCTCAGTTAGGACAATGGCAGGGGGTGCCCCACATTGACCATAGCTAGCAACGCTCCTTGTCAAAATTCATAATGACCACTTGGATGAGGTACCAAAGGGCAGCTGTCAACAGTGGAACCATATCCTTGTAAGAGTTGATGACTTTGGGAGAGAATCTGAGAAAATTGGTGAGAAAGGGGAGAAAAGCACCAAAGGAAAAAAAAGGCAACTTACACCTACTATAAAGTTGCATGTTCAACTCAGAAGGTCTGCAGTGGAAGAATCAAATTTATTCTGGCAGATCTTTAAACAATGTTATTGTAACACCTGTCCAATCATATTCATAATTTCCAACAACTCTTCTAAGCCATCTATGTCTAGCTTGACTAATATAGCATTCATATCTTTATCCAGCACTGAGTTTCAAATATACCAGGATAACTTTGCTTCATTAAATTGCATTGACTTTAACATGCATGATTGGCCAAATGGCTTCCTTCTCTTCTGTATTATTTTATGATTCTATATGCACAAGAGTGTTGAGTGCATCCTAGAGCTAATTTTATTCATATGATTCACTAAATGGAATTGTGGGGAAATCCACATTTATATTACACTGAGGAAGCCCTTAACTGATTTCCAGAAAACATACAAAAAAGCTGGCTGTAATTAATGAGACATTTTGTAGCTTGAGTACATTGTTTTCAGACCTAGTTCAGCGATTAGTATCACCTTCATTTGTACTAAGCACTCCAAGATACTTTATTCTGTAACAGGGTATGGTAGTTTAGTGGTTGTGTTACTGGACTAATAATCCAGAGGCCTGGACTAATAATCCAGAACACATGAGTTCAAATCCCACATGAATTCAGTTTTTTTTAAAAAATGGAAATAAAAATCTGGTATCAGTAAAAAGCGACCATTAAAACTGCTGGATTGGCGTAAACCCCAACTGGTTCATTAATGTCCTTCAGGGAGGGAAAGCTGCTGTCCTTACCGATCTGGCCAATAGGAGACTCCAGTTCCACGCCAATGTAGTTGACTCTTAATTTCAATTAAACCTGCATCAGGTATGGATGCAATGAGAGCTGACATGGCCACCCAGGACAACTAGCAAGCCATCCAGGACAACTAGGGTGGGTAATAAATGATAGTCTTGCCAACAATGAGTGAATTTTAAAAAATGATAATTATGTATGACATTGTTTTATTGAAGGCAGTTTACAGTAATGTTTGTTTTCCATATTTCTCATTATTCATAGACCCAAATCCTGGATTGAGGAGCAACAGATGGGAGCTTTCCTTAGTGTAGCTAAAGGCTCAGATGAAGAACCAGTTTTCTTAGAGGTTCACTATAATGGTTCCACAGTCTCGGGTGAATCACCATTAGTCTTTGTAGGAAAAGGTATAACATTTGACAGGTAAGTTCTGAGTTTGTTTCATTGTTTTATATAAAAAATAATTTAAACACTCCAGAAATCATGTATTGGCTTCCCAACCAGAAGGTTAGAGATTGAATCATAGTCTTTACTAAAGTTCCCACCTGTCCAGTTTTGAATCACGTGTTTTTGGAGTATACTGTTCAGAAATTCTTGCAATGCAAACGCCCGTAATAAAAGTAATTTTTTCCCACTTCTTTGTACCATAATGTGAAGGCATTACTCACTACAGCAATTAAGGCTTTCATTGAATTTTCATCAACAGTGAAGTAAACCTCAGCAGGAGCCATGATTCCCACCCGCCCCATCTTTCTGCTTCACTGGTCCAGCTTTGGACTTAGTAGAAATGGAACCCAAATATCGACTGGCATTTGAACTGAAACTCTCATTGATTATGTTTCCCCAGAGTTTGGTTCAACTGCCAGAAAACAGTCAAATCCTGCTTCAGAGCACTGTGGCCACATCATTTCACTTAAGATTCTAGCAAAGTTATTCTAACTGGATTTCATACGATGGGATTGTTTTAAGAGCAAACTTTGATTGTAACACAGAATAGAATTTTGTATTCTTGCATGTAGAATTGTGTTTTAGCTCATTGTATCTGCACCTTCTCTTTTGGCAGTGGTGGAATTTCAATTAAACCTGCATCAGGTATGGACGCAATGAGAGCTGACATGGGAGGAGCAGCAACAATCTGTTCTGCCATCATCACTGCAGCATCTTTGAAACTTCCCCTTAACATTATAGGTAAAACATTGGGATATGATTCTCCTGTAAGGCTGAAAAATTTTGAGGTGTTACCAAAATCCTCCTTAGATATGGGGGTGGTGCCGGAGGACTGGAGGATTGTAAATGTTACACCCCTGTTCAAAAAAGGGAGAGGGATAAACCCAGCAATTACAGGCCAGTCAGCCTAACGTCGGTGGTGGGGAAACCTGTACAGACAATAATCCGGGACAAAATTAATTGGTACTTGGAAAAGTATGCGCTAATAAATGAAAGTCAGCACAGATTTGTTAAAGGAAAATCGTGTTTGACTAACTTGATTGAGTTCTTTGATGAAGTAATGGAGAAGGTTGATGTGTATGTGGACTTTCCAAAAGGCATTTGATAAAGTACCACATAATAGACTTGTTAGCAAAATTAAAGCCCATGGGATTAAAGGGACAGTGGCAGTGTGGATACAAAATTGGCTAAGGATCAGAAAGTAGAGAATAGTGGTGGACGGTTGTTTATCAGACTGGAGGGAAGTATACAGTGGTGTTCCCCAAGGGTCAGTATCAGGACCACTGCTTTTTTTGATATATATTAACAACCTTGACTTAGGCACAGAGGGTATAATTTCAAAGTTTGCAGATGACACGAAACTCAGAAATGTAGTAAACAATTTGGAGGATAGTAACAGACTTCAGGAGGACACAGTCAGACTGGTGAAATGGTCAGACGCATAGCAGATGAAATTTAATGCAGAGAAGTGTGAAATTATGCAATTTGGTAGGAAGAATGAGGAGAGGCAATATAAACTAAATGGTACAATTTTAAAGGGGGTGCAGGAACAGAGAGACCCGGGGGTGTACATACACAAATCTTTGAAGGTGGCAGGACAAGTTGAGATGCTGTTAAAGAAGCATATGGGATCCTGGGCTTTATTAATAGAGGCATAGAGTACAAAAGCAAGGAAGTTATGCTAAACCTTTATAAAACATTGGTTAGGCCTCAGCTGGAGTATTGTGTTCAATTCTGGGCACCACACTTTAGGAAGGATATCAAGGCTTAAGAGAGGATACAGAAGAAATTTACTAGAATGGTGGCAGGGATGAGGGACTTCAGTTACGTGGAGAGACTAGAGAAGCTGGGGTTGTTCTCCTTAGAACAGGGAAGGTTAAGGGGAGATTTGATAGAGGTGTTCAAAATCATGAATGGTTTTGACAGAGTAAACCAGGAAAGAGTGTTTCCAGTGGCAGAAGGGTCAGTAACCAGAGTTTAAGGTGATCGGCAAAAGAGCCAGAGGCGACATGAGGAAACATTTTTTTACGCAGCGAGTTGTAATGATCTGGAGTGCACTGCCTGAAAGGGTGGTGGAAGCAGATTCAGTAGTAACTTTCAAAAGGGAATTTGATAAATGCTTGAAGGGAAAAATGTTCATGGCTATAGGGAAAGAGCAGGGGAATGGAACTAATTGGATAGCTGGCACAGGCACGATGGGCCAAATGGTCTCCTCCTGTGCTATACCTACAATGATACTATGAAAATGTGGATCTAAGCACTTTTAGTCTGCTCTGGTTGCACAATTTATTAGTTTCAGATAATTTCATCATGAACCCTTTGAGTACTGAATGTCATTTGTTGCATTTAAAATGTGGGAGCATTATCTGTATTTACACAATTTATATACCATTTTAAAGGGAGTGCTGTATAGAATCACATCGTTCAATTTATATTCTTGGGATAAATTGTACTTTTGTGCGTGAATATTTCTAAGGTCGAATTTCCTTTAGTGCTCAAAGGGTTAAAAATCTACATCTCTAGAAGGCAGCACTAGAAATTCCTGTTATAAATTCCTATTTACCTCAACTACTCCTTGTGGTAGCACGGTCCACATTCTTATCACTCTTTGGGTAAAGCAGTTTCTCCTGAATTCTCTATTGGATTTATTAGTGACTATCTGATATTTATGACCTCTAGTTTTGGACACATTGGAGGTGTGAACAAGTGGAAACATTTTCTCTACATCTACCTTATCCAACCCTTTCACTATCTTAAAGACCTCTATCAAGTAACCCCTCAGCCTTTTCTTTTCTAGAGAAAAGAGCCCCAGCCTGTTCAGCCTTTCCTGATAAGTGTATCCTCTCAGTTCTTGTGAATCTTTTTTGTACCTCCTCCAATGCCTCTATATCCTTTTTATAATATGGAGACCAGAACTGTGCACAGTACTCCAAGTGTGGTTTAACCAAGGTTCTATACAAGTTTAACATAACTTCTGTGCTTTTCAATTCTGTCCCTCTAGAAATGAACCCCAGTGCTTGGTTTGGTTTTTTTATGACTTATTAACCTGCGTTGCTACTTTGTGATTTGTCTATCAGTACAATGTTCTTTTTCTAAATATTTTCCTCTTTCATTTTGTTAAAAAAAATCTCCCAGTTCCAGAAATGGTCTTGTTCTATCCGTCGGTCGTTAACTGAATAGTTTAGGAGGAGAGAGGCTTTAAGTGCCTTGTTTCCTTGCCTCTCCTCCCAAAAAGTAGTGGATTAGGTCCACTCAGCACTTATGCAAATAACTCTCATATAAACTGATCTTCTCTGAGATGACCCCTAATTCTATAGGAAATCACCACTTTACTAGCACTGCATTAAAGAGTGTTTTTAAATCCAGTCAATAGTGTGTAATGTCTCTAAATTGTGAAACAATGAGAAGAATTAGGTACTGAACCAAAGGAACAGGACTAGGCTAGTTAGTCCCTCGAGCCTGTTCTGCCATTCAATGAGATCATGACTGATCTGTGCCTAACTCCATATACCTGCCGTAGTCCCATATCCCTTAATACCTTTGGTTAACAAAAATCTATCAATCTCAGATTTAAAATGAACAATTGAGCTGGCATTAACTGCCATTTGCGGAAGAGAGTTCCAAACTTCTATCACCCTTTGTGTGTAGAAGTGTTTCCTAACTTCACTCTTGAAAGTCCTGGCTCTAATTTTTAGGGTATGGGTTTTACTTTTCTGACCTAAAAAAGGTTTTACTTTTCTGAATAGGGGGTGCTTAAAATTCTTATCACCTCCGTTTGGAGATGCCAGGAGATAGGAGACGCACATTTAGTTTTGGTGGTAAAGCTTTATTACTAATGGCTAATGCATCTTTTAGGTTTGGCTCCTCTGTGTGAGAATATGCTGAATGGCAGAGCAAATAAACCTGGTGATGTAGTCAAAGCAAAGAATGGGAAAACAATACAGGTAAAATAATGTTTTAATTGTTAAAATGTTTTTTAAGGACAGGGATAGTCATTTTCTACTTGGCTACATGTGAGTGGATCGAAGATTGTTCTATCTGTGCTATAATAAATGTTGTGGATGCAGCCAAGAAATTAAGTGTTTTGAAGGGATACATTCCCCTTATCCCTAGTCTGTCTCCTACTTCTCAACCAATTTCCGACCCATGTCACAAGCTTACCACCAATTCCGCGTGCTTTTAATTCTGCTAATAACCTCTTGTGCGGAATCTTATCAAATGCCTTCTGGACATCCATATAGACCACATCCATATAGACAACATACATCCATGGACATTCCAATATCCACAATGTTAATGACCTCAAAAAAAAAAGTCAGACATGACCTACCTATCAAAAATCCATTCTGTCTCTCTTTGCTCATACTTGTCCAAGTGCTGTGAATACTCTGTCTCTGATGATAAATTCCAGCAACTTCCCCACAACTGATGTTAAACTGACAGGTCTGTAGTTTCCTGGTTTCTCCCTCCCTTCTTCAATAATAGAGTTGCAGTTTTCCATCCAAAGGCATAATTCCCAAATTTAGAGAGCTTTAGAATATTATGACAAACGCATCTGCAGTTTCCTCTTCTAATCTGAGGTGTATAAAATAATAAAGGAATTTGATATGATAGATGCAGAGAAATTATTTCCCGTGGTGGAGGAATCCAGAACAAGAGGGCATCATTTTAAAATTAGAGGTCATTCAGATGTAAAATCAGAAAGTACTTTTTCCACACTAAGGGTAGTGCAAATCTGCAAAATCTGGAGATTTGTCTATCTTAAGTACCATTATTTTTTCATTACTTTTTATTTGTATTAAATCCAATAAGTTCCTCCCCATGACTTAATTTTAGGTTTCCTTGTATAGCTGGTATTTTGTCCTCTTTCTCTACTGTGAAAATGGATACAAAATATTCATTTAACTAATCTGCCATTTCCTTATTGTCTGTTATCGTCTTGCCTGCACCTGTGTTAAATGGGACAATATTCCCCATTTTGCAAAAATCACTGAAACTCAGATGATGTCGGTACCCACTGTGGATGCAATCTCTATGTGGTGGATCTTTTAAAATTATATTTGTTTGAATACCATCATTTAAAAATGTTAGTGTTACATTGGGGCAGATCAGTGGAACATCAATATGCTGTGTCATAGAACAATGAGACATGAAACTGCATCTGTGATTCCCATTAATGTCAATCATAATCTTATCTGTGCTGGTCATGAGGACTGAGCATATAACAAGCACTATAGAAAATCAAAGACCTAAATGCTGTGAACTGTTGCACATCTTTTAATGGCTGCCCATAGTGCAGAATTGATGGTGGCATGTGACTAGGTCTCCAGTTTGTCATTCTGGCTGGAGATGGTGTGTGACATGGAAAGGGAGTGTCCAAAGTTGAAAGGAGAAAATGAGCTAGGTTTCATGTTTGGGTGCTGCAATTTTCAATTGTCTTGTTGCTAACTTCTAATAACTATGACCTTAGTTGCACTAAATACTCCCAATTTAAATAAATATTCTAAAGTTTTTTTTGTCGTGAGCAATAGCTACCCAGATTAGATACTCCAGAAGAAAATTGGGTGTTCCTGCTCCAGGATGCTTCTTGAATAAACATTTGTACATAGACTTCGCTTTAAATTTTAATGTACTCATTACTTGCTTGACTCTGTGTTGTGACGTTTGAGGGAAAATGATTTGAATGGGGGAGGGGATAGAAGATAGAGAAAGGCGAGTAAAGTAGATGGGGGACATGGAGGAAGGGGGGGGAGGCAGTGTGCCAAGGTTGATTTCTCTTTCCAGTGGTGGGAGGGACTGTATAGGGTTAATAGTGGGCCGGCAGTGGTAGGAAATGGGGGGGAGGGGGGTGGTGGTGCGGTGGTTGGCAAGGTCCAAAAGGCTGGTCAGTGGCAGTATATTGCAGTGCATGGTGGGACTGAAAGCTGCTCAGTGAGATCATCAGTTGGGGGAGTGAAATGATTCTAAATGAGACTGAAGGGAGAATTCCTGCCCAGTAGGGAGGGGGCAAGATGTTACTCAGTGTTGCTGAGTGCAGAAATTCTGATTAGCGGTATAGGGACTTGTAGGACCTGGATCTCTATGCCTGCCTAAAAACACGGGAGATGTTTGACAGAACGGTGACTTAGCGAGGAAGGAGAAAGGTGACCGTACAGGAGAGAGATTGTGAGGCCGATCCAGCAGACAAGGAGACGGGGATTTTGATCATGGGTGGCCCTGGGGGTGGGGGGGGGGGGGGTGGTTGCAGAGGAAACTGACGGGAACAGGTTACTAGGCGATTGCTCGCTTACAGTAATGTGGGACGTGGGATTACTGATTGGCAGGATGGAGAACGAGCAACATGCAGAGGATTTAGTCATTGGCTGAGGTATGAGGATGTGATGGACTGCTGGAAGGGGGTGAAATATTTAGTTAGAGTTTTTAATTTACTATTACTAATACTTCTACTGACATGTTTGGTTGTTCAGACAACAGATGCTCAAACACATGACTGCTCCACATTGACACTTGGTGGCCAGAACCTGCAAGCAGACTCCACCCATGTTTTTAACTCTGTTGTTTTAGGAGGTAACTTTTTTTTATTTTTGGGATGTAGACGACACTGGCAAATTAGTATTTATTGCCCATCCCTATCTGCCCTGAGTCAACCACGTAGACAGTGCTGGGATGGCAGGTTCTCTTCTCTGAAGCATATTAGTGAATCAGTGACAACAGCTTTTATGCTCATGCACACAAATTACCATGTTTATTGAATTGAGTTTACAACTTGCCATGGTGGGATTTGAGTTCATAACCGCTGAGTTGCTAGTTCAGTACTTAACCACTAGGCTACCATACCCTGTTATAATATTTGTAAACAATTTTACAACACCAAGTTATAGTCCAACAATTTTATTTGAAATTCACAAGCTTTCGGAGGCTTCCTCCTTCCTCAGGTGAATGTTGTGGAAATTCACCTGAGGAAGGAGGAAGCCTCCGAAAGCTTGTGAATTTCAAATAAAATTGTTGGACTATAACTTGGTGTTGTAAAATTGTTTACAATTGTCAACCCCAGTCCATCACCGGCATCTCCACATCACTGTTATAATATGACATTTAATATTGAAAAAGCCCATCACAGTGCCATCTACAGGCATAACAGGTACTGCAAGTAACTATTGACTGTTTTATAATGGGTTTTGCCATAGACCAGTGTTGTCCAACATGTTAGCCACGAGCGACATGTGGCTAGTTGGGAATCCAGATGTGGCTAATTGCATTTCTGATTAGTAAATAAAAAGTGATTAATAATCACCATCATTGGACATGTGATCTCAATACTCATTTGCGTGCATATGCATGTATACTTTAACCTTTTTGTGCGTTTGTTGGTAAAATAGTAAGATGAAAAGCAGAATGCGGAAGTGTTTTTTGATCGTTGTGGGCACCGTACTCCCTTGGTTGCTGAATGGTGGTACATGTTTGTAAAGTAAATATACACATGTGAAGTATTTTTATCTATATTGTATGAGTGTATGTAAGGTGTTTTCTACTAAAATTAGTGCATATGGCTAAAATGGTGTCGCTGTAGTCACACCTGTGGCTAGCCAGCAATGTCTCTTGAACAACACTGCTGTAGACAGGGCCTAACATAAGAGTTTTCAATACATTTTGAATTGGAACGTTGTGACCCACTCATTGATTTTATTATAAAATAGGTTTTTACTCTTATCAATTGTCTTATTTTCAGGTTAGTTCCAGTATTAATGGTATGCCATTAAGTGCTCCCATACAGAATAGCGTCTTCTCTTGCCTCTCTTTCCCCCCCACCCCCACCAATCCCCATGCATAAGAATAAAGATGGCAGATATTTTTCTTTGAATTTGGAGACAGAAAACATGAACATTAAAGCCTGGTGTAGGATTTTGTAGAACAGATTGCTGACAACGACATTACCAACAGACAATGCAGAGATGGAATGGGGAGAGATCGTGGAAGGATTTCTAGGGGAAGATAAGGATTTTAAATATAATTTTGGGAGCTGGGAGCCAATGTAGGTTGTCAAGGACATGGTTGACTGGTGAAGGGGACTTGTGTGGGACAGGATACGATCAGCAGAGCATGAGCTGGAGCATGAGCGGCCAGCAAGTAGAGCGTTGGAATAGGTGAAAAGGGCATTTTTCAAGGTTTCAGCAGCAAAGGGTGGGGTGAGGTAGAGCCAGAAGCAGGTGATATTGTGGAGATGGAAGCAAGTGATTTTGGTATGTGGTAGGATGTGGGTTTATAGATCAGCTCTGTCGAACGGGACACTGGGTGCAACTGGTCTGATTAAGTTCGAGTGGCTGGTGGAGGGGGGTAGAATATAAAGGGAGTGGAGAATGTGGTGAGACTAAAAATAATTCAGACTCTTGAGCCCCAGAATTGAATTTCATTTTTAAATTTTGTAAAAATATGTGATGGTGAACCTGAGCTATGTCATCAATTGGAAGTGCTGAGGGAAGGGTAACCATTTCACACAGAAGGAGAAAAAATTGCTGAGAGTCACCCTGGGTTGCTGTTCGCTGGTAACTGATTGGGTGAAGACTGAAACTTGACCTTGGGAAGAGGCGGGGGGGGTAGTTGACGTTTTCAAACTGGTTATTTGTGAAACCATCAGAAGAAATTGACTTGAACGAGATCTTAAGTGTTCACGCCATCCATTATTTTACATGTTGGCATTCTAGTTACACGTCTTATTTCAGTGAAGTTTTTAAAGTTCTCACTGCTTGAATTATCCTATATCTTTAAGGTGGATAACACTGATGCTGAGGGTCGTTTGGTACTAGCTGATGCCCTGTGCTATGCACACAACTTTAACCCCAAAGCAGTTGTAAATGCTGCGACTTTAACAGGTATTGTAATGCTGACTTTCTTTGATCTTGCACAAGGCCAGTAAGTGCATGTGATGACAACAGTACAGTGTCTGCCAATTTCCTTGGGAATGAGAGTGCTAAGAGAGGCCTTCTTAAAAAAAAATTCATTCCAACTGCAAATGCATCATTGTGATGCCAGATATTGAAACTTTGCATGACAACTTTTGAAATGTGTTCAAAGCAAAAATTTTAATTCAGAATTTAAAATTTTCGGCATGTGGACATTGCTGGCAAGGCAAGCATTTATTGCCCATACCCTAATTGCCCTGAGAAGGTGGCGGTGGGCCGCCTTCTTGAACTGCTGCAGTCCGTGTGATATTCTTCGTAGTGGTTTGATGCAACTGAGCGATTTGCTCAGCCACTTCAGAGGGCAGTTAAGAGTCAACCACGTTGGTGTGGGACTGGAGTCACATATGGGCCAGACCAGGTAAGGACATTAATGAACCAGTTGGGCTTTTACGACAATCCGACAGCTTCATGGTCTTTTACTGATACCAGCTTTTTATTTCCAGATTTTTAAAAACTAAATTCAAATTCTCAACCTGCCATGGTGTGATTTGAACTCCGTACTCTGGATTATTAGTCCAGACCTCTGGATTACTAGACTGATAACATAACCAGTATCCTATTGTAATACATACAATTGTGATAGCAGAGAAGTTGTTTATTATGCCTTATGTAAGACCTTGGTAGCCAAACATTACTGAAATCTAAACATTAATCAGTTTAAAAAAAAAATTAAATCCAGTGATTTGATTTGAGCTATTTTAACAGGTGCTATGGATGTGGCTCTGGGATCAGCAGCTACTGGGGTTTTCACAAACTCTGACTGGTTGTGGGGGCACCTCAGACAAGTAAGAATCATTTATGCAATGTTGAATGCCAAACTGTAAATTTCATTTGTAAAACCTACTATCTATTTTAAAGCACTTTTTTTTAATGGAATGATGAGGGCTAATTCTGCGATCCTACACTCGCATGAGAAAATGAGGCTTGAAGGAAGTGCAGGTCAGAGATAGAGCTGTAGTACTGTAGCCTTAATTCTCCCTCCTGTTTCCTCTGCAAGTGAGGTGGTCTGTTGTGATTGCAGAATTATCTGTCATAAATTTTCAGAAAGAGCAACCAGCAGCCAACAATATAGCGTGAGTCTGTTAAATTGACCAACCAGCTTTTGTCACAGTACAGTGGTATTTTAATGTCAACAGGAACAGATATCATCAATCTCCTCACCAGATTAATCAGACTGCTTTAAGAATTACTCACTAACACTGATTTGGTTGCAAAACAAAGACATAGCATTTTGATTGCAGATCTGCAATCAAAGATGTATTTAAAAACCAAATACATTTATTTTGTAAGTTGATGTTGTACTACATTATAGGGACATAATATTGTAACGAAAAAGGGCCACTTTTACATCCCCATCCTTCATTCGGGTCCTTCTTAAGCATGGTGGTTCAAAAACATATCTATTTTGAAGATAATTTAGAACACACGGATTCTAAACAATTATGTACTCTTTGGTACTTTTATTATTAACAATGCGTGGTCTAACAATGTGTGGAATAGCTTAAAAATTATTAGAATTTGAGCTGATGGATTATTCACCCTTTTCTCTTTTTAAAGTGTAGCACTAGTAATATGAATATAATGTTTTTAATTGAGAATTTAGGTTTAATTAATGTCCTTTTCAGTTTTGGATGGCAGAATAGATACCAATCTTTGTGCATTTTTAATCACAACTGATAATACTGGGCATATACTGTTTGTTTAGGCTAGTGTTGTGACTGGAGATCGAGTGTGGAGGATGCCACTTTTCCAACATTACACCAGACAAGTCACAGAATCACAACTAGCAGACCTGAATAACATCGGCAAATACAGGTGAATACAGTATCATGCCCTTAACTCGCAGCAATTCTCACTTTGTTTATTTTGTATTACGGTTATGACATTAAAGGTACATTGCATGAAACGGAACAAATTGAATCTTGTTGCATACCTGTATCCCTGCTGTGTTGAAATCCAGACTCATTCTATCCTATTACGGAACCTCAAAACTTTAGAATTTCTTATCTCCCTAAGTCTTCCCTTCCTTCTGCAATGTACAGGCTTTTAAAACCCAAACTTGACATTGCCTAACTAATATTACTTAATTTACCTTGTCTTTTCTCCCTATCTCTTTTCTCAACCTAGTGTCCTACACCATGGGCCTTGACCCCATACTTCATTTTTACCAATTTTCGCTCACATATCTAATGGCACTTTTATGCGACCACTTAGTTTGATTTCTGAATACCAGTGTCTGAGATGGGTCCTGATGTTTAGACTGCAAAGTCCGACTTTGTTCTACTAGCAACCGAATCGTAGACAACTTTTTGTGGGCCGACTCTGTGTCGGATTTTACAATATAAATGTGGGGAGCCAGCTTGTTGAATCAGAACTAAGCAAGCGCCAGTGTAAAAGTGGCTTGAGTTTGAATAAAAAGTATCATACTTTGGTATATCTCAGAAGAAAGATGTCAAAAAAGGTTCTGTCATATCAGATTTGTTCATCTGCCTCTATTTGAGGTATAGTTTCACACTGGGAAAGCTGCAGAGACATTTTTTGTTTCAATCTGTGTTTTAAATTTGGATAATGTTTTCAGAATTACAGCAGGATTTTCAGCAGGATTAATTAATGTGAAATAAAAACATATTGTTAGAATTTCACAGCAGGTCATTTAGCATCTGAAAGAGAATCATAGGTTAATGTTTCAGGGGGACCTTCATTACATTGTTTTTATTTAGGACGTAAATCCTGTTTCTGTAGTTTTATACTGCACTATAGAGTTACACTGAGGAAATTCATACCCATTAGATGTTCCCTATTTTGTAGGAACTGACATTCTGTGGTTGAATGCCTTTATGTTAAGACATTAATACCTTTCACCTTGCAGTACTCTTCCAGATAAGCGCTCTTTACATTTGTAAACCTAAGTACTGTCACTGTTGTGTGGTAAAAGAACTGCTAAGTATTTTCTGTTTTGATTTGATACTGAAAGACTTTTAGGATATAACTATGCTCTCCTGGCCAACCTCCTATCCTGCACCCTCCATAAACTTCTGCTTATCCAATACACGGCTGCCCAGACCCTATCCTGCACCAACTCCTGCTCATCCACCACCCATATCATTACATCAGAACATAAGAAATAGGAGCAGGAGTAGGCCATACGGCCCCTTGAGCCTGCTGCACCATTCAATCAGATCATGGCTGATCTTCAACCTCAACTCCACTTTGCTGCCCAATCCCCATATCCCGTGATATCTATCTCAGCCTTGAATAAACTCGACGACTCAGCATCCACAGCCCTCTGGGGTAGAGAATTCCAAAGATTCACAACCCTCTGAATGAGAAGAAATTCCTCCTCATCTCAGTCTCAAATGGCCGACCCCATATCCTACGACTATGACCTCTAGTTCTGGACTCTCCAGCCAGGGGAAACAACCTCTCAGCCTCGACTCTGCCATGCCCTCTCTGAATCTTATATGTTTCAATGCGATCACCTAACATTCTTCTAAACTCCAGACAGTATAGGCCCATTCTACTCAACCTCTCCTCATAGGACAACCCTCTCATCCCAGGAATCAATCTAGTGAACCTTCGTTGCATCGCCTGTAAGGCAAGTACATCCTTCCTTAGGGAAGGAGACCAAAACTGTAGGCAATACTCCAGGTGAGGTCGCACCAAAGCCCTGTACAATTGTAGTAAGACTGCCTTACTCTTGTACTCTAACTCCCATGCAATAAAATCCAACATGTCATTTGCCTTCCTATTTGCTTGCTATATCTGCATGCTAACTTTTTGTGTTTCTTGTACCAGAACACCCAAGTCTCTCCAGACACCAACATTTAATAGTTTCTCGCCATTTTAAAAAATTCAGTTTTTCTATTCTTCCTACCAAAGTGAATAACCTCACATTTCCTCACACTGTACTCCATCTGCAACCTTCTTGCCCACTCACTTAACCTATCAATACCCCTTTGCAGACTCTTTGTGTCCTCCTCACAGCTTACTTTTCACGTAGCTCTGTATCGTCAGTAAACTTAGATACATTACACTCGATCCCTAAGTCATTAATATAGATTGTAAATAGCTGAGGCCCAAGCGCTGATCCTTGGGGCATCCCACTAGTTACTGCCTGCCAACCTGAAAATGACCTGTTTATTCCTACTCTCTGTTTTCTCTCTGTTAACCAATCCTCTATCCATGCTAATATATTATCCCCAATCCTGTGAGCCCTTGTGTAACAACCTTTCATGTAGCACTTTATCGAATGCCTTTTGAAAATCCAAATATACTACATCCACTGGTTCTCCTTTATCTACCCTGCTAGTTCCATCCTCAAAAAACTCTAATAAATTTGTCAAACACAATTTCCCTTTCATAAAACTATGTTGACTCTGCCTAATCATATTATGATGTTCTAAGTGCCCTGTTACCACTTCCTTTAATAATGAATTTCAGCATTTTCCCAATGACTGATGTCAGGTAACTGGCCTGTAGTTCCCTGTTTCCTCTCTCCCTCCTTTCTTGAATAGCAGGGTTACATTTGCTACCTTCCAATCCTCTGGGACTGTTCTAGAATCTAAGGAATTTTTCAAGATCATAACCAATGCCTCCACTATCTCTATAGCCATCTCTTTTAGAACCCTAGGATGTAGGCCATCAGGTTCAGGGAATTTATCAGCTTTTAGTCCCATTAGTTTCTCAAGTACTTTTTCCTCTACTAATAATTACTTTAAGTTCCTCACTCTCATTAGCCCCTTGGTTCCTCACTATTTCTGGTATGCTTTTTGTGTCTTCTACTGTGAAGACAGGTTCAAAATAATTATTCAATGCATCTGCCATTTCCTGATTCCCCATTATAATTTCTCCTGTCTCAGCCTCTAGGGGACCAATGTTTACTTTTGTAAATCTCTTCCTTTTTACATACTTGTAGGAGCTCTTACAATCTGTTTTTATATTTCTTGCTAGTTAACTTTCATATTCTATTTTCTCCCTTGTTATCAATTTTTTTGTCATCCTTTGCTGGTTTCTAAAACTCTCCCAATCCTCAGGCTTACTACTCTTGGCAACATTATAGGCCTCTTCTTTTAATCTAATACTATCCTAAACTTCTTTAGTTGCATTATGTGACTGACATTGAAGCAATAGGAGTCCATTTTGTCCACTTTTCAAAATAAAATGAAAATTTTAAAACATGCTCTCAGTAGATGAGAAGTGAAAATATAAAACAAACAGTTTTATCCAGATTGTTGCAATGATGATCCAATGAAACAATCACCCAAGAAACTTGGCCAGCAGGGCAAAGAGTGACGCTTAGAAATAGCATTCCTGACTCTGTTTCCATTAAGGATCAAGTGGGCATAATGATAATAGGAGGGGGAGGACAGAGCAGGACTAATGTTGAGAAAAATGCAACAAAAATTGTGAAGGTTTTTTGTCTTAATTTTCTTTTTGGGTCTTTCGGGAAGGGGATTTCCAATTTAAAAACTCTGTGGTGAACTTTCAAAGAAGTACATTCATATGCTGCCATTTGGTAACTTGCATTCTGCTCTGAAATGTTTCTGCAGGTCAGGTGGTGCGTGTACAGCTGCGGCGTTCCTGCGAGAGTTTGTTACAGTCCCTCACTGGGCTCACCTCGACATAGCTGGTGTGATGTCAAACAAAGATGAAGTTCCATACCTGCGAAAGGGAATGGCAGGAAGACCTACCAGGACATTAGTGGAATTTGCAGCCTATCTGAGTCAAGAAAGCCAGAAATCTTAAAATGTATTTTTAAAGATGAGTCCATGTATTTTTCCACTTCATCAGTTTCATAATTCTGGTACCCACACAAATGCCCTTGCTTTTGTATCTGTGTTTAAGCTTAGTTTTGATTTTTTTGTTTTCCTTTACATTTGGAAAGATGATACTTAATTAAGAAGGATACAAAATTTTTTGTTACAACTTTTATTAATGGAGAGTTTTATAATCATGACTGACATTTGTAATAGTGGCTTATAAATGTGTTAAATGATGATTTTTATCTTCTCTAAACCGTAATTCTCATCATTCATTATGTTACTGCGCACTTGCTGCTTCAGATTTTTCACCTTCAATGCAGTAGAGGAACATGCATCCAGGAAATTATTGCTGCAGCTATACTGTGTTACCAGGCTGAGCACATTAGTTGTATTGTGCCATTGACAGACAGTGGCATGTGATTTATACGATAATGCTGCATCATACTCTTACACCTTGGAGCAACTGCTACACCCACTTGCTGCCAGCCAATAAATTTGGAGTATTTTCAAACCAGAAATTGGGACTGACTGTGGAGCTATATTGTCACTTTAGTGTTGCTGTACAAGATAAATTACTTTGCAGCAACATCACAAGCTGCAGTATTCCCAGTGTCTCTTGGACAGTACAAACAGTGAAAGTGTGAAAACCTACCAGTTTTGATAAATAGTGAATATAGTTGAGAAATAAGTTTCCCCAGTTGTAGGGACAAGCTGTGACACATGTATCCAACCTTCAGTATTGTTAGTGACAAAGCCAGGCCAGGTATCTATATGCTACTTTTCCCTCTGCCATGGATCAGATTGTGGACATGAACCTGATTGCACCATTTTTTGTAATATTCAAAATAAAGTTGAGACAATACAAACCAAAATAATAAAGGAAAATAATGAGAATTCCTAACTGATGCCCATAGCTGTGATTACAAAACATTCAGCATTGACAATGTCAGCGTCAGATGAAATCTAATTAATGGATGCAAAATCATTCTAGAATGAAGACAATTCTTTTGATCTATCTGCAATAAAAGTACATGTACAAAGGAATACCTGAGTAGGCTGAGTTGGGCCAACTGGTTTTCTAAGAGCAGATTGTGAAATCTTAACAATTCACACCTGAAACCAACCTCATGTATCTTTGCTGAGTTGTGACCAACCAGTGGAGTCATCATTTATCCTGAACCCCAGGGCAGGACATTGGATGAGATGACCTGAAGTTCTGTCTGTCTGATCCAATATTTTTGGGGACTACATTCCTCAACCAGTATCACCAAAATTAACCGGTCATTCATTTCAGGGCTATTTGTGAGATATTTGTATTTGCTTACATAGTGTGTTTCAAAAATAATTCATTGTTTGAAGTGCTTTAAGATACTTCAATGCAATAAGTAATCAAGTATTTTTATAATTTATGATTGGGATGTAATTTGTTCTGACAAATTTTAAGCTGACCTTACTGAAGGTGATTATTCATGGCATTGAAGTGCAACATATAACTGCTGATCAAAGATATTCAATTGAACATCATTTGGTCCCTTAGTGACATCACCTGTAAACCTGGGGTCAGGTTCACATGAGTGAGGGAGCACGGAGTAGCAGCTATCAATGGAATCTGGTTTCGACAAAGTCTCTAATTGGGAATTTGGTGAGTGAGGGGATTTTTAAGGGTTGATCTTTATCTAAAATTTGACTAAGTTTGGCATCAAGCATTTAACTTAAATTTAATCTGAACTTGCAGTTTTCAGTTAGTGGTAAACAAGCAGCCTGAAGTGGCAGTTGGTCACCTAGTTAATTAGGTGACTGGTTAGAACTGGTAATCGACTGTCAGCTGGGGCTGACTCAGGTGATTGGCATTCCAGCTAGCATAAATTCAGAAGGGTTTTGTTAATGCACGGTGTAGCAGCTATCGACGGAGTCTGGTTTCGACAGAGTCTATAATCGGGAATTTGGTGAGTGAGGGGATTCGGTGAAGTAAGGGGTGAGGTGCATTTGATTAGTCAGCGAAGAGGAGTGTACCGAGAGTGGGTCACAGCAACAACAAAACAAAACTTGCAGTGTGATGTCACAAGTAAGGCAGGTTGGCGGTATCTCTTCTGTTTTCTTCTTTCTTAGGACTGTGGGCTAAGTAACATATAGTATAAAACTAAATTTAAAAAAAAAACTAAACTTAATTTAATAAATTAAACATGGCCAGTACTTAGTACAACCTAAAAATAATTTGATTGGCATTGTAGTAATCAATTAAATAAATAAAAGTTATGACAGGAGATGTGCTGCAGCTGCAATATGTGGGAGCTACTGGACAGTTTTGTCCAGGGCGACTACATCTGCGGTAAGTGTCTGCAGCTCAAGGAACTTAGGCTCCGAGTTGAGGAGCTGGAGTCTGAGCTGCAGATATTGCGATGCATCAGGGAGGGAGAAAGTTACCTGGACACTTTGATCCAGGAGGTAGTCAAGCCCCTTAGACTAAATACTGTAGAATTGGCACGTGGTCAGGGACAGGAGGGTGTGGCTGCGAGTGAGGCAGGTACGGGGAATCAGGAGGTAGCACTGCAGGAGCCTCAGCCTCTGCACTTGTCCAATAGATATGAGGTTCTTTCAGCCCTTGTGGACGAGTGCAGGGACTGCAGGGAGGATGAGCAAATGGGCCTCGTGGTTCAGGGGGCCATTCAAGTGGGGGGAGTAAAGAGGAACGTGGTTGTAGTACGCAACAGTATAGTTAGAGGGATAGACAATGTTCTCTGCAGCCAAGAGCGAGAGTCCCGAAGGCTGTGTTGCCTACCCGCTGCCGGTGTTAAGCACATCTCCTCGGGGCTGGATAGAAACTTGGAGGGGGAGGGGGAGGATCCAGTTGTCATGGTCCACGTAGGTACCAACAACATAGGACGAAGAAAGAGGTTCTGCTGAGGGAGTTTGAGCAACTAGGGACTAAATTAAAAAGCAGAACCACAAAGGTGATAACCTCCAGATTGTTACCTGAGCCACAAGCAAATTGGCACAGGGTAAATCTGATCAGAGAGATGAAAGCGTGGCCCAAAGATTGGTATGGGAGAAGTGGGTTTCGATTCTTGGGGCACTGGCACCAGTACTGGGGAAAGGGAGCCGTTCCGTTGGGGCAGGCTTCACCTGAACCATGCTGGGACCAGTGTTCTGGCAAACCAAATAACTAGGGCGGTAGAGAAGGCTTTAAACTAAATAGATTGGGGGGGGGGGGGGAGGGCTTAGGTGGGGCGAAGTTTTGATTGATAGAGAAAAGACAAGGAAGTAGGACAAGAAAGTGATGGGGGTAATGATAAACAGAGCGGACAAACATAAGAGTGCACTAGCAAATGGGGCCGGGGTAGGAAATAATGGTGAAAAGACAAAATTAGAGGTTCTTTATCTGAATGCGTGCAGTATTCGTAATAAGATGGATGAATTGATGGCACAAATAGAAACAAATGGGTATGATCTCGTGGCCATTACAGAGAGGTGGTTGCAAGGTGACCAAGGTTGGAAGCTAAGTATTCAGGGTTATTTAACATTTCGGAAGGATAGGAAAAAAAGGTAAAGGTGGTAAAGGCTCTGTTAATAAAGGATGAAATTGGTATAATAGAAATGATTTTGGCTCAGAAGATCAAGATGTCAAATCAATTTGGGTGGAGGTAAGAAATAGCAAGGGAAAGAAATCACTGGTGGGAGTAGTAGATAGGCCCCCTAACAGTAGCTACATTGTAGGGCAAAATATAAATCAGGAAATAAGGGGGGCTTGTAAAAAAGGTAATGCAATAATCATGGGCGATTTTAACTTTCACATAGATTGGACAAATCAAATTGGCAAAAATAGCCCTGAGGTGGAGTTTATAGTGTATTAAGGACTGTTTCTTAGACCAATACGTTGGGGAACCAACCAGGGAACAGGCCATTTTGGATCTGGTAATGGGTAACGAAACAGGATTAATTAACGATCTCAAAGTAAAGGATCCCTTTGGAAGCAGTGATCATAACATGATAGAATTTCACATCCAGTTTGAGAGCGAGGATCTTGGGTCTGAAACTACTGTATTAAAATTAAATAAGGGCAATTATAAAGGAATGAGGGCGGAATTGGCTAAAGTGGACTGGGTAAACAGATTAGATGGTATGATGGTGGATAAGCAGTAGCAAACATTTAAAAAGATATTTTATGACTCGCAACAAAAATAAATCCCTGTGAGGAGGAAAGACTCCACAAAAAGGGTGAACCGAACATGGCTAACTAAGGAAGTCAAGGATGGGATCTGCTTAAAAGAAAAAGCATACAACATAGCAAAGATTGGGAAAACTTTAAAAACCAGCAAAGCATAACTAAAAGAGGGAGAAAATAAATTGAGTGTAGCAAGAAATATAAAAACTGACAGTAAAAGCTTCAAGTATATAAAAAGGAAGCGGGTAGCTGAAGTAAACATTGGTCCCTTAGAGGATGAGACTGGGGAAATAATAATGGAAAACAAGGAAAGGGCACAGGAATTGAACACATATTTTGTTTCTGTCTTCACAGTAGAAGACACTAATAACATACCAATAATAGTAGAAAATCAAGGGACAAAGGGAAGGGAGGAACTAAAAACAATCACTATCACTAGAGAAAAAGTACTCGGTAAACTATGGGTCTAAAGGCTGACAAGTCCCCTGGACCTGATGGTTTGCATCCGAGGGTCTTAAAGGAAGTGGCTACAGAGATAGTAGATGCAGTGGTTGTAATCTTCCAGAATTTACTAGATTCTGGAAAGGTCCCAGCAGATTGGAACACCGCAAACGTAACACCCCTATTCAAGAAGGGAGTGAGACAGAAAGCAGGTAACTATGGACCAGTTAGAATCCATTATTAAGGAAGTAGTAGCAGGACATTTGGAGACTCACAATACAACCAAGGAAAGTCAACATGGTTTTATGAAGGGGAAATCATGTCTGACAAATTTATTAGAGTTCTTTGAGGAAGTAACGGGCAGGGTGGATAAAGGGGAACTAATGGATGCAGTATATTTGGATTTCCAAAAGACATTCGATAAGGTGCCACATTAAAGATTACTGCACAAGAGAAGAGCTCATGGAGTTGGGGGTAATATACTGGCGTGGATAGAGGATTAGCTAACTAACAGAAAATAAAGAGTCGGGATAAAAGGGTCATTTTTAAAATGGCAATCTGTAACTAGTGGGGTGCTGCAGTGATCAGTGCTGGGGCCTCAACTATTTACAATATATATCAATGACTTGGATGAAGGATCAGAGTGTCTTGTGGCCAAATTTGCTGATGATACAA
This sequence comes from Heptranchias perlo, assembly GCF_035084215.1. Classification (NCBI taxonomy): domain Eukaryota; kingdom Metazoa; phylum Chordata; class Chondrichthyes; order Hexanchiformes; family Hexanchidae; genus Heptranchias; species Heptranchias perlo. The sequence continues at coordinate 107,750,683 of NC_090325.1, read as the reverse complement.
GATAGGTGGAAAAGCAAGTTGCGATGAGGACACACAATGTCTGCAAAGCGATATTGACACGTTAAGCGAATGGGCAAAATTTTGGCAGATGGAATATAATGTGGGGAAAATGTGAAGTCAACCACTTTTGGGAGGAAAAATAAAAAAGCAAAATATTATTTGAATGGAGAAATACTACAAAATGCTGCGGTACAGAGGGATCTGGGTGTCCTCGTACATGAAAGACAAAAAGTCAACATACAGGTGCAGCAGGTAATCCGGAAGGCAAATGGAATATTGGCCTTTATTTCTAGGGGGATGGAGTATAAAAGCAGGGAAGTCATGCAAAAACTGTACAGGGTGCTGGAGAGACCACAGCTGGAGTACTGCGTACAGTTCTGGTGCCCTTGTTTAAGGAAGGACATACTTGCATTGGAGCAGTTCAGAGAAGGTTCACTGGGTTGATTCTGGGTATGGAAGGGTTGTCTTATGAGGAAAGATTGAACAGGTTGGGTCTATACTCATTGGAGTTTAGAAGAATGAGAGGAGATCTTATTGAAACATACAAGATTCTGAGGGGACTCGATAGGGTAGATGCTGAGAGGATGTTACCCCTCATGGGGGAATCTAAAACTAGGGGGCATAGTCTCAGAATAAGAGGTCGCCCGTTTAAGACGGAAATGAGGAGGAATTTCTTCTCCCGGAGGGTCATGAATCTTTGGAATTCTTTATCCCAAAAAGCTGTGGAGGCTGAGTCACTGAATACATTCAAGGCTGAGTTAAACAAATTTTTGATCAGCAAGGGAGTCAAAGGATATGGGGAAAGGGAGGGAAAGTGGAGTTGAGGTAAAAATCAGATCAGCCATGATCTCATTAAATGGCGGAGCAGGCTCGAGGGGCCAAATGGCCTACTCCTGCTCCTATCTCTTATGGTCTTATGTTAATAACACACATTTCTGCCTCCACCACCTCTGTATTGTCAGACTGCTCTGACAACCAGTACTGAATGAGTCGGAACTTTCTCCAGTTTAACAATGGAAAGACGTTGTCTGCCTCCACCCCTCTCTCAGCTTCTCTGCTGCTGAAATCTGGAACGCTCTCCCCCAAAAAACTGTTGGGGCAAGGTCAATTGAAAATTTCAAAACTGAGATTGATAGATTTTTGTTAGGCAAGTGTATTAAGGGTTATGGAACCAAGGCGGGTAGATGGAGTTAAGATACAGATCAGCCATGATCTACTTGAATGGTGGAACAGGCTCAAGGGGCTGAATGGCCCACTCCTGTTTGAGTTTGTCACCTCAGTACCCGACTACTCCAAAACCCCTCCGTGCTAGCATTCCATCCAGTACCCTGCATAAATTCCAATTTTTCCAAAACTGTACCACTTGTATCCTGTTCCACAATAAACCCTGTTCACCCATCACCCCTATTCTCCCTGACTTATAATGGCTTCCTGTTCCCCACATCTTAAATTTAAAATCCTAGTCTTTGTCTTTAAGTCTCTCCATTGACTTGCCTAATCCTTTCTATACAACCTCCTTCAACCCTATATCTTCTTCCCTGAGAACTCCATTCTTTTGAAAACAGCCTTTTGTGCGTCTCCGTCACTTTGTTCTGTCATTGGTGGCAGAGTCTTAAGCTGGTTGAGGCCTACTCTCTGGACTTCCCTACCCTCATTTAAAAGCTTCAAAACCCATCTGTTTGAACAAGCGTTCAGTCACCCATTTCCATTCTATTTCCTTTCCTGGCTCAATGTCTGTTTTACATATGTCTCTGAAGCACTTTGGGACTTTCTTGTTAAAGGTACAAGCTGACACGTGTATCCAACCTTCAGTATGTGCAAAATGTTGATTCAGAAGCGCGATGCAAACTGATGAAACTTGCCAATGATACCAAACTAGGAGGGGCAGCTGAATTTGAGGAAGCAGGTAAAGAACCACCAAGTAAAAGAAAATATATAAGTGGACAAGTTAACTGAGTGGGCAAGGTGGTGACAGATGGAGTATAATGCAGGGAAATGTGAGGTTATTCACTTTGATAGGAATAGAAAACCACAATATTTTTTAAATGGTGAGAAACTGTTAAATGTTGGGTGTCCTGGTACAAGAAATGCAAAAAGTTAGCATGCAGGTACAGCAAGCAATTAGCAAGCAAATGGTATGTTGGCCTTTATTGCAAGGGGTTGGAGTACAAGAGTAAGGAAGTCTTACTACAATTGTACAGGGCTTTGGTGAGACCTCACCTGGGAGTACTGCGTACAGCTTTGGTCTCCTTATCTAAGGAAGGATATACTTGCTTTCGAGGCGGTGCAATGAAGGTTCGCTAGATTAACTCCTGGGATGAGAGGGTTGTCCTATGAGGAGAGGTTGAGTAGAATGGGCCTATACTCTCTGGAGTTTAGAAGAATGAGAGGTGATCTCATATAAACATATAAGATTCTGAGGGGGGTTCACAGGGTAGAGGCTGAGAGGTCGTTTCCCCTGGCCGGAGAGTCTAGAACTAGGGGGCATAGAAAATAGGAGCAGGAGTAGGCCATTCAGCCCTTCGAACCTGCTCCGTCATTCAATATGATCATGGCTGATCCTCTATCTCAATACCATATTCCCACTCTCTCCCTATATCCCTTGATGCCTTTAGTCGCAGGATATGGGGTCGGCCATTTAAGACTAAGATGAGGCATTTCTTCACTCAGGGTTGTGATTCTTTGGAATTCTCTTCCCCAGATGGCTGTGGATGCTAAGTCGTTGAGTATATTCAAGGCTGAGATAGATACATTTTTGGACTCTAGGGGAATCAAGGGATATGGGGATCGGACAGGAAAGTGGAGTTGAGGTTGATCAGCTGTGATTTCATTAAATGGCAAAGCAGGCTTGAGAGGCCGTATGGCCTACTCCTGCTCCTATTTCTTATGTTCTTATGACAGATCAATGGCAAATAAAATTTAATATGGATGAATATAAAGTATTGCATGAAACAAAATTGGTGATATTGAAATTGTTAAGGAAGTTGAAAGAAATGTAGGAGTTGCTCAACATGTCCAATCGCTGCAGAGCCCCACTAAGTGAAGGAAGCAGAATGCTAAACTATATAGCTAAAACAGTAGAGTGCAAGTCAAAGGAAGTCCTGCTCAAATAGTATATTGTTCTGGTTGGACCATGTGTTGAGTACTGTCAGTTCTGGTCACCAGAGAAACACATGAGCCAATTCAGAAAAGAGCTACAAAACTCATCCCTACCATCAAAACACTGAATTACAAAGAAAGACTGAAGAAACCTAGACTTTTCAACCTTGAAAGGAGGAAATTAAGAAGGGACTTTATAGAGGTAAATAGACAGTAAACAATATATAAGATAGGTCTGGAACACTACAAACTAAACTGTGACAGTAGGACTATGGAACAAGTTCAAACTACTAAGAGGTACATTTTTAGGACTGATGTCAGTTCTTCACACCAATAGTGTTCAATACATGGAATGGCTTTCTGGGTAGACGAGAAGGGAAATTTAAGAAAAAGTTAAATACCATGATGGGAGTATAAAGTCCTTTTGGATAGATGAGCGATGTTGAGGAAAAATATCTTCTGTATTTTGTGAGTAAATGATAATTTCTAAGAATCTAGTTAAGATGGAGCTGAGCTGAGACCAATTTCTCAGATGGTTGGAATGTAAGGAGCTCTTTAAAAGTAATTAGTGGCTCTGTAGCCTTGACTTGCACTTGAGTGTTAGAAAATGACACACCTGAAAGCTCTTGCTTTCAAAATAATGTTTCCTTTGGAATTATAGGATCGGACTAAGCCCTTATCACAACTCAGAAAGCCTTCACCTGTCATGGTGGGGACAGTGTTCGGTTTGTTCTGGAGAGGTGAATTAGTAGAGAGATTGAGTGGTATGCAGAAAAAAAATGACAAGACAGTTTGCTAGACTTGGGTGGCCCAAACTAACAGATAAGATTGTGGGGAACTAGATCACTGAAGAAAGGGATAGTGTTATTCCAGTAGATGCTAGCGTGTCTTCTGTTCCATCAGGATCCATTTTGGGTGAAGGATGTAGATGCATATTTGAGTATAAGTTCTTTCTTAGTTGCCTAATAATATGTTTGGCAGATTGATGAGGTAGTTTGAGTTGCTTAATTTTCACAAAAATACAGGAAGTTAATCCAACTCCTTGAAAATGATGTTATGGTTGAGGCTTTTCCCCCATTACCATTAAGCATACTGAGTATCCTATTATCTAAACCCGTGGTGTTATATGTACTGTGTATGGGTTTGCAGTCCGGATTTAACGATTAACCTCTGAGATACATAGTTCACTGGAGTTCACGTGGGATGCCCACCTTGTTCTGTCTCCTCTGCGGGGTGGAAAATATCATATCGAAATAATGTGTAGAGACTAAAACTATTAGATTCACTCATAGGTTAATACAGAGAAATCAAATGATACAGCAGCTCCTGGTCCGGTAACGCCTTGATTTTAAAATTATCATCCTTGTTTTCAAATCCCTCCATGGCCTTGCCCCCTCCTATCTTTGTAATCTTCTCCAGCCCAACAACCCTCCGAGATCTCTGCGCTCCAACTCTTGCCTCTTGTGCATCCCCGATTTTAATCGCTCCACCATTTTATATAGCACCTTTAACACAGTAAAATCTCCAAGGCGCTTCATAGGAGTGTTATCAAACAAAATTTGACACTGAGCCACATCAGGATGCGTTAGGACAGGTTTTAAGGAGGAAAGAGAGGTGGAGGATTTAGGGAGGGAATTCCAGAGCTTAGGACCTAGGCAGCTGAAAGCATCCTGCCAATGGTGGAGTGATTAAAATCGAGGATGTGCAAGAAGCAAGAATTGGAGGAGTGCAGAGATCTCAGGGTTGTAGAGCAGAAGGAGATTAGAGATAGGGAGGGGTGAGGTCATAGACGGATTTGAAAATGGATGAGAATTTTAAAATCGAGGCGTTCCGGATCGGGAGCCAATGTAGGTCAGCGAGCACAGGGGTGGTGGGAAAACGGGACTTGGTGCGAGTTAGGATATGGACAGCAGAGTTTTGGATGTGCTCAAGTTTATGGAGAGTGGAAGATGGGAGGCCAGCCAGGAGAGCATTGGAATAGTTGAGTCTAGAGGTAACAAAGACATGGATGAGGGTTTCAGCAGCAGATGATCTGAGGCAGGAGCGGAGACAGGCGACGTTACGGAGGTGGAAGTAGGACGGTCATAGTGATGGAGTAGATATGTAGTTGGAAGCTCATCTCAGGGTCAAATAGGATGCCAAGGTTGTGAACAGTCTGGTTCAGCCTCAGACAGTGGCCAGGGAGAGGAATAGAGTCGGTGGCTAGGGAACGGAGATTGTGGTGGGGACCAAAGACAATGGCTTACGTCTTCCTAATATTTAATTGGAGGAAATTTTTGCTCATCCAGTTAGATAAGCAGTATGACAAATGAGATACAGTAAATAAATCATCCATGACTTTAAAAAGGCACACACACAATGGTTGGAATTATTGCATAGAATGCGAATGAGCATGGTCCTCACTTAATAACGGAGTTCTGTGTACCTGTTAATGAACAACCAAGTACAAATCCATTTGCACCTAGATCAAAGCCCAGATCAATCAATATGGGCTGGTCCTGTAAACAATTTGTCTCCAATCCTTCATTTTGACATTTGTTAAAGGTAGACAGTTTCCATTTTAACATAAAACTATGAATTAAATACAAATTTCGCACTGAGAACATCTGAAGAAATTTTAACAAACTTTAACAGGTATGGAAGAATATTAACTTTGAGTATACTGGCTCTACCTAGAGAATGGTAATAACTTACATTGGACCAAGCCCTCTTTGATTGCTGAAAAATTGGGGTGAAATTGGGTTTGTATAAGGTCCGCACGTAATTAAAGTCCTCCGAGATCAGTTTAGAGACGGGAATCCTAAAGCTCCTGAAGGGATTAAGTACTGGTATAATTGACGTTGTATCGTATCAAATAACCATAATCGCTAATATAAGCCATCATGCATAAGAAACTGGCTACAGGGTACAGGGTTTAACAGGCTATTTTGTTCTGAGCCCAACTTGAAACCCATAAATATTTGGATGTTTCTGGATCTGCACTTCACTGGCTCAGTCAAAAATATCGGGTGGATAGGAAAACTTGACTTGCCCATAAACAAAATAGACCATCCTGTCAAACAATTTTATTTTGCAAGAAATTAAAAGGTATTTTTCAGGTAAAACTACCTGAAGCTGGGTACATTTTCCGTAGTTTGTGTTTGAACCTTAGAGTTGTGGAACATTTCGCCCGCTGCTCGTCTTGGTCAACATAGCGTGCAATCTTCATTTTATGAACAGTGCTTCAATTCTTTTGATATCGTCATTGGATTTAGGAAGCCAAGTTTCTTTCAATGGCGAGAATTAAACTACGCCATGTTCTCCGCAGCCTTCAACATGTCATTGATGATGATGAACACCTCGCTAAGGCCATCCCCACGCCTCCACTGCTCGCCTTAAAACAGCCACCCAACCTCAAACAGACCATCGTTCGCAGCAAATTACCCAGCTTTCAGGAGAACAGTGTCCACGACACCACACAACCCTGCCACGGCAACCTCTGCAAGACATGCCAGATCGTCGACACAGATACCACCATCACACGAGAGGACACCACCCACCAGGTACATGGTTCATACTCCTGTGACTCGGCCAACGTTGTCTACCTCATACGTTGCAGGAAAGGATGCCCCGGAGCATGGTACATTGGCGAGACCATGCAGACACTGCGACAACGGATGAACGGACACCACGCAACAATCGCCAGACAGGAGGGTTCCCTCCCAGTCGGGGAACACTTCAGCAGTCAAGGACATTCAGCCACCGATCTTCGGGTAAGCGTTCTCCAAGGCGGCCTTCGAGACACACGACAACGCAAAATCGTCGAGCAGAAATTGATAGCCAAGTTCCGCACCCATGAGGACGGCCTCAACCGGGATCTTGGGTTCATGTCACACTACACGTAACCCCACCAGCAGAAAAAAAAAGTTATGTTTTTAATACAACTGGACATTCTCTCTCTCTCTCTGTCTTTGGGCTCTGACCGTTTGTATATTCAGTAGTCCTGTATGTAATATCTCTCTGTCTGAACACTTTGATTGCCTTGACAACGGGCAGTTGGAAAGATTATCTATAAATGCGGTAACCTTCCATGGAATCCCACACTCACCTGACGAAGGAGAAAGCCTCCGAAAGCTTGTGATTTTCAAATAAAACTGTTGGACTATAACCTGGTGTTGTAAGATTCCTTACATTTGTCCAACCCAGTCCATCACCGGCATCTCCACATCGAGAATTAAACTGTTTTAGAACTTGTTGATGGTCATTGTGAAAACCAAGGTATGAACCGCTCCACCATTCTCCACCACTCCCCCCCACACAAAAAAAATTAGATGAAACTGGAAGGTTTGGCCAACATTCAGAATAAAGGACAATGAAACCCACAAACAGTGCAATAATATAAATCAAATCGGAACTTATAGTGATGATACTTGCACGCTGTGTCATTATCTTTAAGGTTGATGGATCTTCATCCCGTCCAACCGCCAACGGGCGCTGCAGCGGCGCCGCGCGCAGCAGTCTGGGGCGCGCACGCGCAGTGAGGCCAACGCAAGATGGCCGCTTCTCTCCCTGGAATGTTCTCGCATCCGCCGCAGAATCCGCTTCCCGGGGCTGGGCCCGGGCCTGGACCCGGACCTGGGCCCGGACCCCCTGCACCCACTGGGGCCGGTCTCACCGCAGCCCCGCCACGGCCTCCCAGCACCCTGGTGGACGAGCTCGAGGCTTCATTTGAGGTAAAGGTGGCACCTGAGTGATAGCGGGGTCGGTGGGGGGGAAGCTCCTGGGGTCAGAGAAGAAGACGAAGAGGAGGAGGAGGGCACACAATTTTGGGCACATAATTTAGGAAGGATATCAAGGCCGTGAAATGAAGAGATTCACTAACTATTATATCAGGAATAAGGGCTTTAGATATTGAAGAATCACTAATACAGTCAGGAGGGAGTGGTCCTGGGAGTCCTCAACATTGACTCTGGACCCCATGAAATCTCATGGCATCAGGTCAAACATGGACAAGGAAACCTCCTGTTGATTACCAACTACCGTCCTCCCTCAGCTGATGAATCAGTCCTCCTCCATGTTGAGCACCACTTGGAGGAAGCACTGAGGGTAGCAAGGGCACAGAATGTACTCTAGGTGGGGGACTTTAATGTCCATGACCAAGAGTGGCTCGGTAGCACCACTACTGGCCGAGCTGGCCAAGTTCTGAAGGACATAGCTGCCAGACTGGGCCTGCGGCAGGTGGTGAGCGAACCAACACGAGGGAAAAACTTACTTGACCTCGTCCTCACCAATCTACCTGTCGCAAATGCATCTGTCCGTGACTGTATTGGTAGGAGTGACCACCGCACATTCCTCGTGGAGATGAAGTCCCGTCTTCGCACTGAGGACACCATCCAATGTGTTGTGTGGCACTATCACCGTGCTAGATGGGACAGATTCAGAACAGATCTAGCAGCTCAAAACTGGGCATCCATGAGGCGCTGTGGGCCATCAGCAGCAGCAGAATTGTATTCCAGCACAATCTGTAACCTCATGACCTGGCATATTCCTCACTATACCATTACCAACAAGCCAGGGGATCAACCCTGGTTCAATGAGGAGTGTAGAAGAGCATGCCAGGAGCAGCACCAGGCGTACCTAAAAATGAGGTACCAACCTGGTGAAGCTACAACTCAGGACTACATGCATGCTAAACAGCGGAAGCAACCTGCTATAGACAGAGCTAAGCGATTCCACAATCAATGGATCAGATCAAAGCTCTGCTGTCCTGCCACATCCAGTCGTGAATGGTGGTGGACAATTAAACAACTAACGGAAGGAGGAGGCTCTGTAAACATCCCCATCCTCAATGATGGCGGAGTCCAGCACGTGAGTGCAAACGACAAGGCTGAAGCATTTGCAACCATCTTCAGCCAGAAGTGCCGAGTGGATGATCCATCTCGGCCTCCTCCCAATATCCCCACCATCGCAGAAGCCAGTCTTCAGCCAATTCGATTCACTCCACGTGATATCAAGAAACGGCTGAGTGCACTGGATACAGTTAAGGCTATGGGCCCTGACAACATCCCGGCTGTAGTGCTGAAGACTTGTGCTCCAGAAGTAGCTGCGCCTCTAGCCAAGCTGTTCCAGTACAGCTACAACATTAGCATCTACCCGACAATGTGGAAAATTGTCCAGGTATGTCCTGTCCACAAAAAGCAGGACAAATCCAACTTGGCCAATTACTGCCCCATCAGTCTACTCTCAATCATCAGCAAAGTGATGGAAGGTGTTGTTGACAGTGCTATCAAGCGGCACTTACTCACCAATAACCTGCTCACCGATGCTAAGTTTGGGTTCCGCCAGGACCATTCGGCTCCAGACCTCATTACAGCCTTGGTCCAAACATGGACAAAAGAGCTGAATTCCAGAGGTGAGGTGAGAGTGAGTGCCCTTAACATCAAGGCAGCATTTGACCGAGTGTGGCACCAAGGAGCCCTAGTAAAATTGAAGTCAGTGGGAATCGGGGAAAACTCTCCAGTGGCTGGAGTCATACCTGGCACAAAGGAAGATGGTAGTGGTTGTTGGAGGCCAATCATCCCAGCCCCAGGACATTGCTGCAGGAGTTCCTCAGGGCAGTGTCCTAGGCCCAACCATCTTCAGCTGCTTCATCAATGACCTTCCCTCCATCATAAGGTCAGAAATGGGGATGTTCGCTGATGATTGCAGTGTTCAGTTCCATTCACAACCCCTCAAATAATGAAGCAGTCCAAGCCCGCATGCAGCAAGACCTGGACAACATCCAGGCTTGGGCTGATAAGTGGCAAGTAACATTCACGCCAGACAAGTGCCAGGCAATGACCATCTCCAACAAGAGAGAGTCTAACCACCTCCCCTTGACATTCAACGGCATTACCATCACCGAATCCCCCACTATCAACATCCTGGGGGTCACCATTGACCAGAAACTTAACTGGACTAGCCACATAAATACTGTGGCTACCAGAGCAGGTCAGAAGCTGAGTGTTCTGCGGCGAGTGACTCGCCTCCTGATTCCCCAAAGCCTTTCCGCCATCTACAAGGCACAAGTCAGGAGTGTGATAGAATACTCTCCAGTTGCCTGGATGAGTGCAGCTCCAACAACACTCAAGAAGCTCGACACCATCCAGGATAAAGCAGCCTGTTTGATTGGCACCCCATCCACCACCCTAAACTTTCACTCCCTTCACCACCGGCGCACAGTGGCTGCAGTGTGTACCGTTCACAGGATGCACTGCAGCAACTTGCCAAGGCTTCTTCGACAGCATCTCCCAAACCTGCAACCTCTACCACTTAAAAGGACAAGAGCAGCAGGCACATGGGAACAACACCACCTACACGTTCCCCTCCAAGTCACACGCCATCCCGACTTGGAAATATATCGCCGTTCCTTCATCGTCGCTGGGTCAAAATCCTGGAATTCCCTTCCTAACAGCACTGTGGGAAAACCGTCACCACACGGACTGCAGCGGTTCAAGAAGGCGGCTCACCACCACCTTCTCAAGGGCAATTAGGGTTGGGCAATAAATGCCGGCCTTGCCAGCGACGCCCACATCCCATGAACGAATAAAAAAAATAATAACTCGGAACAGCACCTTATCTTTCGATTAGGCACTTTGCAACCTTCTGGACTTGACATTGATTTCAGTAACTTCAGATCATAACCACTGCCCCCATTTTTTCAGACAGCAGGTTCTGCTATTGCCATTTACAGCTCCTCTTGTCCCATCTTTTTGTTTCTTTATTTGCCCCATTACCACCCTCCTTGCCTTGCACCATCATTCCTTTTGCCATTTAATTGCTCCTGCCTTCCACGCTATCACAGACCTTCTCTTTTTTTCTTTCCTCCTTTCCCTTGCTCTGTACTTGCTTAAAATCTGTTAAATCTTAATCCTTTCTCAACTGGAAGAAGTAATCAACCTGAAGCGTTAACTCTGTTTCTCTCTCCACTGCTGCCGCAAATGCTGCCTGACCTGATTATTTCCAGTCTTTTCTGCTTTTATCACTAATAACTGCGGCTCTTTTCATTCAAATAGAGAAGGTTAAGTGTGGAACTCATTTAAGTATTCAAAATTATAGAACTTTGATAAAATAGGTGAAGAAAATCTGCCATTTGTTGGTTAGTTGGTAACTAGAGGTCATAAATTTAAGATCACCACCAAAAGAACAAAGTTAGAGGCAACAGAAACTTTTTAGAGATGTTTGTTAGGTTCTGAAAGAGAACCATGACCAGCACCTGCTGTCTGAAAAGTAGTGGAAGAGAATCAGTAATCACTTTCACAGATGCGCTGGGCTGAATGGGGGTGCTGGGTGTTGATTGCATCTAAGTTAGGAGGTATGTACCATACATTGATTGTACTTTGATTAGGTCGATATTCAGCGGGCACTAATTGAACCTTTGCATGGGGGTTGCATTGTGGGCGTTCATTGAGTATTCGGTACGTCGCAGTCGTTGACTCTAACGTATGTAGTGGTTATTGATTTAGTATGGGGTACATGGTGCATATTCCAATCTCGGGGGTGTCAGGGGAAGGAACTGGGTACGGAGCGGGGTCAGGGGACGGTATCGGTCCGGGGAAGGTACTGGACACGTTGATGTCAGCTTGGCTCAGTTAATAGCTCTCTTGCATCCGAGACACAAAGTTGTGAGTTTGAGCCCCACCACAGGACATAAATGCATAATGTAGGCTGATGTTGTGCAGTACTGAAGGTGTCTGGATCACATTGTAAATTTTAGAAGAGGGAATGATGTATTTTGAACTTTGAAGCTGGACAACAGCAATTTTAGTAAATTACCTTGAATTACCTCTTTTGTATTTCTTTCCCCCAAAATCTTGCAACTTGAAAGGTTTTTTAGTAATCAATAGTTGTTCTTTCTTTGTAGAAAATACAGGTCCTAAATTAAGGGACTTCCAGTTGTTTTAATTTTTTGTGTATGTTTTATATTTGATCAGGTGTTGCAGGTGACACTGGCATTGCCACATTTATTGCCCTGTGAAAGTGGTGGTGAGCCTTCTTGAACCAGTGGAGTCCTTATGGTGCTGATGCTGCTATGACAGTATTAGGTCAAAATTCTGGAATTACCTAACTAACGACAATGAAGGAATGGCAGTATATAGTCAGGATCATCTGAGTTGACAGTGTTCCTGTGACATTGCCACTCTTGTCTTTCTCGATGGTGAAGGTCGGGGTGGGGGGAGGTGCTGTCCAAATAACCTTGGTGAGTTGCTGCAATTCATCCAGTAGATTGTACATACTGCGGTCACAATATACCGGTATGGAAGGGTGGTTTTGAGTACAGTGGCAGGGGCACCGGTTAAGCCGACTGCTGTGTCTTGGATGGTGTTGAGCGTCTTGAATGTTGTGATGCAGCCATCCAGGTGCATGGTGAGTATTCCATCACACTCCTGCCTTGTGCTTTGTAGATGGTGGAGAGGTTTTGAGGGATCAGGAAGTGAGCCACGTTGCAGAGCACCCAGTCTCTGCCCTACCTTTGTAGCCACGTGTTGATATGGCTGGTCCAGTTCAGTTTCTGGTCAGTGGTGATCGCATGAACTTTTTGAGTTAACACCTCCTTGAATATTTCTTACTCCGTTTTAAAGCTAGCTATCGTTAGCAGGGTAGAACTTGGTAGCAGTCTCATGGGATATGAATCCTAACTAAAGACTTAGACACTTAATGTATGAGGTGCCCAATTCCTTTTAAATAATACATTAAATCCATTTTGGGCACATTCCAATGTTGATGCATAAAAGAATGAGAAATAATATAATTTGTTGTTTACAGATCCTAGTACAAGATTTAAATTTTAATAAAGCCTTTAGTGAAACTTAGTCTCTTTATTCAGCTCTTGCTTGTCCCTTGTACCAGCTCCATTTGCTTTTATTTCCCTTGGTACCTGCTTTTTATCCTCTCATTCGGGAATCGGAAATGCAATATTAAAATTTGTGGATGACACCAAATTGGGGGGTATAGTTAATACCGAGGAAGACTGCAACAGACTACAAGAAGACATTAACAAACTTGCAGAATGGGTGTGTAAATGACAAATTAATTTCAATATAGATAAGTGAGCTGGTGCATTTTGGTAGGAGGAATAATGAGGCCATCTACTCCTTGAAAAATAAGAGTCTAAATGGAGTAGAGGCGCAAAGGGATCTAGGGGTACAGATCCACAAATCATTAAAAGTAGCAACGCAGATTAACAAAGCCATAAAAAGTGCAAACAAAGCACTGGGGTTCATTTCCAGGGGAATTGGAATTCAAAAGCAGAGAAATTATGTTAAACTTATATAGAACCTTGGTTGGGGTACACTTGGAGCACTATGCACAGTTCTGTCTCCAAATTTCAAGGACGATATAGAAGCACTGGAGAAAGTGCAAAAAAGATTTACGTGGATGATACCAGAACTGAGAGGATACAACTATCAGTAAAGACTGAACAGGCTGGGGTCTTTTCTCTGGAAAAGAGAAGGCTGAGAGGTGACCTAATAGAGGTCTTCAAAATAAGAAGTGGTTTGATAGGGTAGACGTAGAGAAGATATTTCCACTTGTGAGGGAGTCCAAAACTAGGGACCATGAATATAAAATAGTCGCTAATAAATCCAATAAAGAATTCAGTGAAAACTTCTTTACTCAGAGAATGGTGAGAATGTGGAACTCGCTACCGTATGAAGTGGTTGAGGCGAATAGCAAAGATGTATTTAAGGGGAAGCTAGATAAGTGCATGATGGAGAAAGGAATAGAAGGATGTGATGATAGGGTGAGATGAAGTAAGGCTCGTGTGGAGCTTAAACACTGGCGTAGACCTGTTGGGCTGAATGGCCTGTTTTTGTACTATAAAATTCTATGTGATAGTACTATGCTATTTTTTTGTTATCTTAGCTCTGATTTCCTTGTATGTGCCCTGTTTTCTGCCAGCTTTGTTTGCTTTCTGCTTGAGGTCTAGGCTATGGAGTACGTATGGATATAAACCCTCCACCTGGAACTACTCCTTGTTGATTCCAGCTGCTTCTTTACTCGTCCAGATTTTGTCACACTTCTGAGTGTCCGCTGGCTACTGTTCTAACATATCTATTAAATGACCTCCCTTCTGCTGACGTGTTCAGCTTTCTCCAGCAATAACCTATTTCACAAATATTTTCCCAACACCTTTTGTTGCTTGACTTCCAGAGAGTCCTTGGATCTGATGACTGCAATTGTGATTGGATATAAAGGTACCCTTACACTAGATTTGTTTCTGTTGACTAAATGTTGGAAAATTGGAAGCATTAATTGTGAATTTCTTGCAGGCATGCTTTGCATCACTGGTCAGTCAAGACTATGTGAATGGTACTGATCAAGAAGAAATTCGAACAGGTGAGACTCCCTGGAAGAATGGATGTGGTGATCTAAAATAGGTTTGCACAACGTGTATCTTTTAGTTAGTTAACAAAATCAGACTTTCTATGCACTTCATGGGCATTACTTTGCATATTTTAAGGTTCATGTGTTAACTTCTGTGCTTGAATCAAGACATATTTTAAAAAGTAACTTGTATTCAAACCTGAGATACAGCAGTTGGATTGATTATGAAAAACTCTTTATAATGTTACATTCTGGAAGGAATATTTTTCAAAGCACTTTTGCATTGTTATGAAGGTGGCATGAGCCATAAGAAAAAGGAGCAGGAGTAGGCCATACGACCCCTCAAGCCTGCTCCGCCATTCACTAAGATCACGTTCACTTCGACCTCAAATTCATCTTCCCGCCCGATCCCCATATCCCTTGATTCCCTTAGAGTCCAAAAATCTATTGATCTCCGTTTTGAATATACTCAACGAGTGAGCACCCACAGCCCTCTGGGGTAGAGAATTCCAAATATTCACAACCCTCTGAGTGAAGAAATTCCTCCTCATCTCAGTCCTAAATGTCTACCCCCTTACCCTGAGCCTATGTCCCCTAGTTCTAGACTCTCCAGCCAGGGGAAACACCCTCTCAGCATCTACCCTGTCAAGCCCCCTCTGAATCTTATGTTTCAATGAGATCACCTCTTATTCTTCTAAACTCCAGAGAGTATAGGCTCAATCTTCCCTCATAGGACAACCTTCTCATCCCAGAAATTAACTAGTGAACTATTGTAAGAATTACCTTAAATAACACATTTGCATATATAATGCTGAATATGCTATTCAGAATCATATAATGCAGGGGCCAACATCTACTTTTTGATGATTATTAATGTGGCTGAAGTATATGATGGCAACAGTAGCCTGATGTTTGGCAAAGGGTGATATGACATGCAATATGAAATCACATCCCCAGGTTACCATGCTGGTGACAAAATTGAAAATTACTCCCAATATTCTCACTGTGGCCTAACTAATGATTTGTACAGATTTAGCATTACCTCTTTGTTTTTGTACTCCATATCTATGTTTATAAAACCTAGGATGCCATTCATATTTTTACATCTCTATCAACTGTCCTTACACTTGATAGAGGAGGGGTGTCCTGCTTATAATTTACTCCTCAAAATAATAGGGTTTGCAACATTAAAAGTCAGATGTCACTGATTTATTAAGCATACAATAAGTAAACATATACTTGACGGTAGCACTTATGGCTAAACCTTGTGAGTTTTAGCCGGAGAATTCAAACATGTTACAATTCCGAGCTCGGTTTTTCAGATTGATCAGACCTTAATTGAATTCTAAAGTATCTGTTCCAACAGCCACTTTTTATACCTTTTTTTCCTTACCTCTTCTACATGACAATTTGCATGTTTCATAGCATTACCTAATACAACTCAATAATTTTAATGAGCTTGTCCCTTATCAATAACTTTAGTTTTAATGAGTTATTTTTCTGTAGACTGGTACAACTCCCCAGTTTTCTTTCTCAGGCAGGTACTTATCTTCAAGGCCTTCTAACGAATGAACAAAGGAAGCTTCTCTGCCTCTATTTAGTCACTGGAATGTCTTTTAATCAGATTTATTGTCTAAACTGACCATTGCTTCAAGGTCAGTCTTAATTCAACAGTTCAGTAGTCACTGCATTTAAATTGACTTATACTTCCTGACTTCACAGGCAAAAGCTAAAGGTTACTGTTACTACAATATAAAGAAAAACCAATAGCAGTATAACATTAGCAGACTTCAAATCATTCTGATTGACTCATTCCTTAGACACTTTTAAAGATTTGTTTATCTGAAACCGTAATTTTATCAACAAGCTTACCTTGCAGCACCTTATTGAATATTCACGACATTTTCTTTATCAATTATTTCCTCAAAGAACTTTATTAAATTTGTGAGACACGACTTGTCTTATACTCATCTGTGTTGGTTGATATTAATTAAACCCATGTCTTTCTAAGTGAGTATTACTTTAATCCCATATTATGGCCCTAGGTGCTTACCCACTATTGCTGTTAGGCAGACTGACTTATAGTTATCCAGTTTATTCCTTTCTCCATTTTTAAACAGAGGTGTTGCATTGACAACCCCCACCCAGTCTTTCCATCTCCAAAAATGTTCAAAAGATTGTGGTCAGGGCCTCTGCTATTTTCTCTCTGACTTACCTCAGCATTCTGCCATCAAGACCCAGTGCTTCTTCCACTTTGGCCCCAGCTTTTTCAGTGCTACTTCCATACCAATAGTTATCCTATTCAATTGCTCCACCTCCTCCTCTTGTATCTTTTCATTCCCTCTGTTGCACTCTTTTTGTAAAAACCAAGACAAAGTACTCATTTAATATTTCTCTCATGCCTTCACCTCCAGGAGAAGTTATCCTTTTTCACCTCTTATTAGCCCTACACTTTCTTTAACCATTCTTTCACTAACATATTTATAAAACCCTTTACTATTTCCCTTTGGTCTCTGCTAGTGTTCCTTTCTGCTTCCTTTTCTGTACTCGGCTTTTTTTTTGTATTACATGCTGTAGATTTAATTAATTCAATTAATTAAATAAAAATATCTGGAATTACAAGACTAGTATCAGTAATGGTGGCCACGAAACTACCGGATTGTCGTAAAAACCCATCTGCTTCACCAATGTCCTTTAGGGAAGGAAACCTGCCATCCTTACCTGGTCTGGCCTAAATGTGACTCCAGACCCACAGCAATTGCCCTTGAAAAGGCCTAGCAAGCCACTCAGTTGTATAATCTTGCTGAAAAAAGGTCATAATGAGAATAAAACCGGACGGACCACCCGGCATCGGACCACTAGGCACCAGACACGACAAAGGCAAACGAAGCCCAGTTGACCCTGCAAAGCCCTCCTCACTAACATCTGGGGACTTGAGCCAAAATTGGGAGAGCTGTCCCACAGACTAGTCAAGCAACAGCCTGACATAGCCATACTCTCAGAATCATACCTTTCAGCCAACATCCGAGACTCTTCCATCACCATCCCTGGGTATGTCCTGTCCCACCAGCAGGACAGACCGACCAGAGGTGGCGGTACAGTGATATACAGTAAGGAGGGAGTGGGCCTGGGAGTCCCCAACATTGACTCTGGACCCCATGAAATCTCATGGCATCAGGTCAAACATGGCCAAGGAAACCTCCTGCTGATTACCACCTACCACCCTCCATGTTGAGCACCACTTGGAGGAAGCACTGAGGGTAGCAAGGGCACAAAATGTACTCTGGGTGGGGGACTTCAATGTCCATCACCAAGAGTGGCTCGGTAGCACCACTACTGACCGAGCTGGCCGAGTCCTGAAGGACAGCGCTGCCAGACCGGGCCTGCGGCAATTGGTGAGCAAACCAACACGAGGGAAAAACTTACTTGACCACGTCCTCGCCAATCTACCTGACACAAATGCATCTGTCCATGATAGTATTGGTAGGAGTGACCACCACACAGTCCTCGTGGAGATGAAGTCCCGCCTTCGCACTGAGGACACTCATCCAACGTGTTGTGTGGCACTATCACCGTGCTAAAAGGGATAGATTCAGAACAGATCTAGCAGCTCAAAACTGGGCATCCATGAGGCGCTGTGGGCCATCAGCAGCAGCAGAATTGTATTCCAGCACAATCTGTAACCTCATGACCCGGCATATTCCTCACTCTATCATTACCAACAAGCCAGGGGATCAACCCTGGTTCAATGAGGAGTGTAGAAGAGCATGCCAGGAGCAGCACCAGGCGTACCTAAAAATGAGTTGCCAACCTGGTGAAGCTGCAACTCAGGACTACATGCATGCTAAACAGCGGAAGCAACCTGCTATAGACAGAGCTAAGCGATTCCACAATCAATGGATCAGATCAAAGCTCTGCTGTCCTGCCACATCCAGTCGTGAATGGTGGTGGACAATTAAACAACTAACGACAAGAGGAGGCTCTGTAAACATCCTCATCCTCAATGATGGCGGAGTCCAGCACGTGAGTGCAAACGACAAGGCCGAAGCGTTTGCAACCATCTTCAGCCAGAAGTGCCAAGTGGATGATCCATCTCGGCCTCCTCCCGATATCCCCACCATCGCAGAAGCCAGTCTTCAGCCAATTCGATTCACTCCACGTGATATCAAGAAACGGCTGAGTGCACTGGATACAGCAAAGGCTATGGGCCCCGACAACATCCCGGCTGTAGTGCTGAAGACTTGTGCTCCAGAAGTAGCTGCGCCTCTAGCCAAGCTGTTCCAGTACAGCTACAACATTGGCATCTACCCGACAATGTGGAAAATTGCCCAGGCATGTCCTGTCCACAAACAGCAGGACAAATCCAACTTGGCCAATTACCGCCCCCATCAATCTGCTCTCAATCATCATAAAAGTAATGGAAGGTGTCGCCGACAGTGCTATCAAGCAGCACGTACTCACCAATAACCTGCTCACTGATGCTCAGTTTGGGTTCCGCCAGGACCACTCTGCTCCAGACCTCATTACAGCCTTGGTCCAAACAAAAAAGAGCTGAATTCCAGAGGTGAGGTGAGAGTGAGTGCCCTTGACATCAAGGCAGCATTTGACCGAGTGTGGCACCAAGGAGCCCTAGTAAAATTGAAGTCAATGGGAATCGGGGGGAAAACTCTCCAGTGGCTGGAGTCGTACCTAGCATAAAGGAAGATGGTAGTGGTTGTTGGAGGCCAATCATCTCAGCCCCAGGACATTGCTGCAGGAGTTCCTCAGGGCAGTGTCCTCGGCCCAACCATCTTCAGCTGCTTCATCAATGACCTTCCCTCCATCATAAGGTCAGAAATGGGGATGTTCGCTGATGATTGCACAGTGTTCAGTTCCATTTGCAACCCCTCAGATAATGAAGCAGTCCATGCCCGCATGCAGCAAGACCTGGACAACATCCAGGCTTGAGCTGATAAGTGGCAAGTAACATTCGCGCCAGACAAGAGCCAGGCAATGACCATCTCCAACAAGAGAGGGTCTAACCACCTCCCCTTGACGTTCAACGGCATTACCATCGTCGAATCTCCCACCATCAACATCCTTGGGGTCACCATTGACCAGAAACTTAACTGGACCAGCCGTATAAATACTGTGGCTACAAGAGCAGGTCAGAAGCTGGGTATTCTGTGGTGAGTGACTTACCTCCTGACTCCCCAAAGCCTTTCCACCATCTACAAGGCACAAGTCAGGAGTGCTTGGAATACTCTCCACTTGTCTGGATGAGTGCAGCTCCAACAACACTCGTGAAGCTCGACACCATCCAGGACAAAGCAGCCCGCTTGATTGGAACCCCATTCACTCATTCACTCCCTTCACCACTGGCGCACAGTGGCTGCAGTGTGTACCAGCTACACGATGCACTGCAGCAACTCGCCAAGGCTTCTTCGATAGCATCTCCCAAACCCGCGACCTCTACCACCTAGAAGGACAAGAGCAGCCGGCACATGGGAACAACACCACCTGCACGTTCCCCTCCAAGTCTCACACCATCCCGACTTGGAAATATATCGCCGTTCCTTCGTCGTCGTTGGGTCAAAATCCTGGAACTCCCTAACAGCACTGTGGAAGTACCTTCACACGGACTGCAGCAGTTCAAGAAGGCGGCTCACCACCACCTTCTCAAGGGCAATTTGGGATGGGCAATAAATGCTGGCCTCGCCCACATCCCATGAACAAATTTAAAAAAAAAGATTTGTCATATTTCTCTTCTCTTCAAAGAACTGGAACTTTTCTCAGATTGATGACAGCCTTGGCTCAGTGGTAGCATTCTCACCTCTGAGTCAGAGGTCATGGGTTCAAGCTCACTCCAGACATTCGTACAATAGAGCATGTAATCTAAGCTTAATGAGGGAATGCTGCTCTGTTGTTGAAGGTGCTCAGTTCCGCACTGAATTGTTGGTCTAGATTATTTGCTTTTTCAGATGAGACGTTAAACCAAGATCCCATGGCACCATTCAGAGAAGATCAGGGAAGTGCTCCTGATATCCTGGCCAATATACATCCCTCAATCAACATCACTTCAAAAAAACTGTATATCTGGTCATTTATCTTATTATTGTTTTTGGGACTTTGCTGTGTGCAAATTAGCTTCCCTATTTCCCTCTACATTAGTACAGTACCTACACTTCAGAAGGACTACATTGGCTGTAAAGCACATTGGGACTCTTGAGGTTGTGAAGGGTGCTATATCAATGCAAGTTCTTTCTTCTTTCTATTGTTTGTGAGAATATATCAAATCTGTACCCTAATCATCTGTTCAAAAGTTACCTGTTGTCCACTGCCTTATCTGGCAGTTTTGTTTTACGGTTTATCTTGTCTAGTTCCCTTTTTATCTAGTTGAAATTTGTTTTCTTTTTCCCTGGTTTAGTATCTTTTATCTTTGACTGTTCCCTTTTCTTTTCAGTTTTTATATTGAGTCTGATTGTTATAGGTCTGACTAAAAACATAATTAATCTTTGTTTATGTAAATTTTTGTTATAAAAACTGTAGTTTGATATTTACTTGGACATAATTTGAAATTACACATGTCTTCTCTGATCTCGGACCTAATGTAATTTTGATTGATCTAATTTAAAATCCTCATGTTTAGTGTTGCAAACATTTTGTCTCGAGCCATTCTCAGGAACGCTGTAGCCTGCTTTGTCACAGAGTGATAGAATGTTGGTCTGCATCTGTGATTATCCATTAATTGTGCTCCAGATTCATAATTGTGGGACTATGGGCAGTTACTGAGTGGAAGACAGACACTTCCCACAAGAGGGGTGGGGTGGGGGGTGGGGAATAAGCTAAAGAACCAGTTCTGTTTTAATTTAGCCCTTCTCCTTGCTGCATGGAAGCTTGGTTTCTAGTAGCAGTTCCTTGTCATCTTTTCCTCGAGCAAGAAAAGAACAGGAAACAGCAATGGATCCTAGCTTAGTCGACATATCACGGCTGGACAGGACTTGAATGGAGGCACATGGAACAGATTATCTGTTCAGGACAACTAGCAAAGAGAGCGTGAGCCTCAAAGATAACTATAAATTATTAGAAAGTTTACCTTATTAGCATCCTATGCTGTTTTTCACTTAACTTTATTTAGTTCTACTGTTGATGCACATTTAGATGTATTTGGAAGTTATAGTAATTTGAATCCAAACAAAATGGATTTTTTTCTATGAATATGTTAATTATTTTGCAACAGGTGTGGAGCAATGCATCCAAAAGTTTTTGGATGTCGCCAGACAAACGGAGTGTTTCTTTCTTCAGAAGAGACTACAGCTTGCTGTACAAAAACCCGAACAAGTCATAAAAGAGGTGAAGAAAGTTTATTTTCTGTGGTTTCATATTTTTGTTTCCCCTTTCCGCATAAGCTGTCGAGAGGGAATTAATTGGGCATTGAATAATGGGTATTCTATTACTAAGATAAGAAACATAAGAAATAGGAGCAGGAGTAGGCCGTACGGCCCCTCGAGGCAGCTCCACCATTCAATAAGATCATGGCTGATCTTCGACCTCACCTCAACTCCACTTTCCCGCCCAATCCCCATATCCCTTGATTCCCTTAGATTTCAAAAATCTATCCATCTCGGTCTTGAATATATTCAACGATTAAGCATCCACAGCCCTCTGGGTTAGAGAATTCCAAAGATTCACAACCGTCTGAGTGAAGAAATTCCTCCTCATCTCAGTCTTAAATGGCCGACCTCTTATCCTGAGACTATGCCCCCTAGTTCTAGACTCTTGAGCAACAGGAAACAGCCTCTCAGCATCTACCCTGTCAACCCTCCTGAAAATCTTATGTTTCAATGAGATCACCTCTCATTCTTCTAAACTCCAGAGAGTGTAAGTCCATTTTACTCCATCTCTTCTCATGGGACAACCCTCTCAACCCAGGAATCAATTTAATGAACCATCATTGCACCACCTTTAAGGGAAATATATCCTTCCTTAGATAAGGAGACCAAAACTGTACAGTGTACTCCAGGTGTGGTCTCACTAAGGCCCTATACAATTGTGACAAGACTTCCTTGCAATTGTAGCAAGACTTCCTTGCTCTTGTACTCCAACCCCCTTGCAATAAAGGCCAACATACCATCTGCCCTTCTCCCCATTTAAAAAAAAATTATGTATTTCTATTCTTCCCACCAGTGAATAACCTCACATTATACTCCATCTGCCACCTTCTTGCCCACTCATTTAACCTGTCTATATCCCTTTGCAGTCTCTTTGTGTCCTCCTCACAGCTTGCTTTCCCACTTAGCTTTGTATCATCAGCAAACTTGCATACATTACACTCGATCCCTTCATCTAAGTCATTAATATAGATTGTAAATAGCTGAGGCCCGAGCCATGATCCTTAGGGCACCCCACTAGTTATTGCCTGCCAACCTGAAAATGACCCGTTTATTCCTACTCTTTGTTTTCTGTCCGTTAACCAATGCTCTATCCATGCTAATCTATTATCCCCAACCCCAATGAGCCCTTATCTTGTGTAACAATCTTTTCATGTGGCACCTTATCGAATGCCTTTTGAAAATCCAAATTTACTACATCCATTGGTTCCCCTTTATCTACCTTGCTAGTTACATCCTCAAAAAACTCTTAATAGATTTGTCAAAATAATGAGGGGTTTTGATAAAGCAAATCGGGAGAAAGAGTTTCCTTTGCCAAGGTCCAAGAAACCATCAATTCAGTTTGATAGTCTTTTTGAAAATATTGGCCACCCTTTGATCTTCTGAAATCGAAGGGCCAGCAGAGTTATAACCCCAAAGGTAATGTCTGCTCGCCAGCTCTTCCTGTTTAGTGACTGTACAGGAAGCCAGTGTAAAGGTGAGCACGTGAAGGCTGTGAGGAATTCAACCTCTTAGATAAGCCTTGTATTACAGACACATCCTGTGGGTTTTTAGGAGAGTTAGTGAAGTGTTGTATTGTTCCTTGTTTTTGAAACTGTGAATTGTAGTTAAGTATTGAATTTATGGTGTCTACTGTGATTAACCTTTTGCTGCTGTTTCATTTTTACTTTTAACCTGAATTGTAGGTTATAGAGTTAGCCACGTAACCTACAGTGATTATTGTTTTGTTATCTGAAGTCATGAGAGGATTTATGTCAGTTCTAATTAGCAGACTATCAAACTGAATTGATGGTTTCTTGGACCTTGCCAAAGGAAACGGTTTCTCCCTATTTGCTCCATCAAAACCCCTCATAATTTTGAATACCTCTATTAAATCTCCCCTTAACCTTCTCTGCTCTAAGGAGAATAATCCCAGCTTCTCCAATCTCTCCACATAACTGAAGTCCCTTATCCCTGGTATCATCCTGGTAAACCTCCTCTAGCAAGGGCGTACTGTTCAACCCTATAGCTACACTCTCTACCAGATATTGTGCATATAAGGTCACACTTGAATTTGCAAAGAGTAGCAATTAACCCTTTGTTAGATAGACCACCTAGACAAAGTGCATTAATCTCCCCTCACCTCTCCTCCCCCCACCCCCACCACCAAAAGTGATATTAAAACATGAGACATAAGTGTGTTTCAGAGACACAATCACACACAATCTGTTTCCGGCAACCAGTAAACAAATGGAACTGGCTGCGAGGTACCAAATTCCATAAAGAAATATTAAAATATACAGTCTTTCATGATTTCAAAAACCAGACAGATCACCAATCTCTCAGTTATGTGATACAAATATCCAGAGATTTAGAAAACTGCTATGGAAAATTAGTGTACCAAGTACTAATGCTGCAATGCACATCTTTTCTTTTTACTTTATTAAATTTATTAACTTGGTTTAAAAGATGGCATTTTAGCAAATTCATCATGTTTATTTAAATCCACTGATACAAAGTATGAATTATAATTGATAAATTTGAAAGTACACCTGATATTACTTACTTCTGATACATAAGCTATTGAGAAAAATGTGCAATAGCCACGTGTCCCAGCCAACACAGTGGATGCCCAGCTAGCACTACAGCAATCATCCGCAACACTCACACCATGCAAATGACCGTTTTACAGTTGACATTTGCAAGACTCCTGCTTGCTATGTTTGCAACCTTAATATTACTTTATAGTACCACCTATGCAAAAAAAAACCTCCTACAACTACTACTGCTATGAGATAAATTTACTCAAATCCAGCGCAAACTGGAATCCTGCATAATATACTTGTTCGTTATGCAGTCACCTTCATGAAATGAGTTTTGTGTTCAATACATTATTCTCCCATTTAGTTGATATTTTTGTTTCTAAATGTCTGAGCCTATCTTTTGGGTATAACTTACTTGACTAAAGCTGAAAATGTGAAGTGAGAGTGTGTAAATTTTTTTCTTTTGGAAATTAGAAATACTTTAAATTCTATTAGACAATACTCCCCTCCCCCAGCCATCCCCTTGGAAACAACTCTTTGGCCAACTCTGGAGCCATGTATGAAGAGTGTGTGTTGGGGGAGAACTCCTCCTCCTTTGCCACTTTTTTCTTTCAATCCTACTTCATCTCCCACCATCTTCTGATAACCTTGAGTAAAATGGACAAATTGTTCCTCTTTTGGGGAAATTGTAGATAGCTCTAGAGTGAGATTTGAATATGTCTCCATGTTGAAAAATCAGTGCTTTGGAGCCTCCCATGTTTTACTCTTTTTGAATCCCTTAAGTTAGAAAATTAACCACCTGAAATTGAGACCATTTCAAAACAATAATTGAATTCACCACAACCTTTACATAGTTACCTAGAGTCTACAGCATAGAAACAGGCCATTCAGTTCAACTTTTCTATGTCAGCGTTTATGCTCCACACAAGCCTCCTCCCACCCCTATTCATTTAACCCTATCAGCATATCCTTCTATCCCTTTCTCCCTCAAGTGCTTATCTAGTTTTTGCTATTTGCCTCAACTACTCCTTGTGGTAGCGCATTCCATATTCTTACCACTCTTTGGGTAAAGTTTCTCCTGAATTCCCTATTGGATTTATTAGTGACTATCTTATATTTATGACCGTCAGTTTTGAACACCCCCCACTAGTGGAAACATTTTCTTTATGTCTACTCTTCCAAACCCTTTCATTATCTTAAAGACCTCTATCAGGTCACCCCTAAGCCTTCTCTTCTACAGAGAAGAGTCCCAGCCTGTTCAGCCTTTTCCGATAAGGATATTCTCTCAGTTCTGGTATCATCTTTGTGAATTTCTTTGCACCTTCTCCTATGCCTTTATATCCTTTTTATAAAATGGAGACCAGAACTGTGCACAGTACTCCAAGTGTGGTCTAACCAAGGTTCTATACAAGTTCAACATAACTTCTCTGCTTTTCAATTCTATCCCTCTAGAAATGAACCCCAGTGCATGGTTTGCTTATTTTATGACCTTATTAACCTGAGTCGCTACTTTTAGTGATTTGTGTATCTGTACCCCTAGATCCCTGTGCTCTTCTACCCCATTTAGACTCTTATTATCCAAGCAGTATGTGGCCTCTTTATTCTTCCTACCAAAATGCACCACCTCACACTTATCTATATTGAAATTCGTTTGCCATTTACACACCCATTCTGCAAGTTTATTAATGTCTTCCCGTATTTTGTCGCATTCTTCCTTCGTGTTTACTACTCCCCCCATTTTGGTGTCGTCCTCAAATTTTGAAATTGTATCCCTGATTCCAGAGTCCAAATCATTAATGCAAATTGTGAACAACAGTGATCCCTGTAGAACACCACTTCCTACCTTTTGCCAGTCTGAGTAGCTATCCTTAACACCTACTCTCTGTTTTCTGTTTTGTAGCCAGCTTGCTACCTGTTCCTTAACTCCACATGCTCTGACCTCAGTCATGAGTCTACAATACGGTACCTTTTCGTAGGCCTTTTGGAAATCCAGTTATATTACATCTACTGCATTACCCTTGTCGACTCTTTGTTACTTCTTAAAATAATTCATTAAGGTTGGTCAAGAATGACTTTCCCTTTTGAAATCCATGCTGACTACTCTTTATTATATTTTTGTTTTCTAGATATTTTTCTATTACACCTTTGAGTAAAGATTTCATTATCTTTCCTATCACCGACGTTAAGCTAACTGGTCTATAGTTCCTTGGACTTGTTCTAGCTCCCTTTTTAAATATAGGAATAGCTGTCTGCCAGTCCTCTGGCACTATTCCCTTTTCTAATGAATTTTTATATATCTATGCAATAGTGCCTCTGTTATATCTTCCCTAAATTTTTAATATGCATGGATATAATCTATCCGGACCAGGGGCCTTATTCTCTCTTAAGTTTGTTTAGTTTATCAATTATCTTCCCTCTTTCTTTCTTGAATGTCTTTATATCTTTTTTGATCTCTTCTTCTAATATCATGCCCACCTTGTTAGTCTCCCTGGAAATACTAAGACAAAGTACCTATTCAACATTTCTGCCATTTCACTGTCATTACCTGTGAGTTTATCTTGTGCATCCCTTAGTGGCCCTATCCTGATTTTTATTTTGTTATTTATGTGTCTGTAGAATACTTTACTTACTATTTTGTTTTATATTCATTGATAATTTAATTTTGTAGTTCCTGTTTGCTTTCCTAATTGTCTTTTGACTTCTTTCCTAACTTCTTCGTCTTCCCTTTTTGTCATCCTCTCCTTTACTGACTGTGTACTTAGAGTATGCCAGTTTCTTTAGTTTCAATTTTATCCTTATCTCTTTATTCATCCATGGTGTTTCATTATTGGGTAGTTTGTTCCTGTTTTTTTAGAGGAATATATTTCTCCTAAATTCTATTGATTAACGTTTTAAATATTTCCGACTGCTGTTTTGACGAACCGGATTCTTTCCCCTCAGTCTGGTTCAGCAAGAACTGATTCGAGTACACCGTAAAGTTCAACACAACTTTAATAGCAGATCTTAGTCTGTAGCTTCAATTCAGATTCCTGAGAGAATCCGAACGATTCTAACAGAATAAGGAGACAAAGACAAAGACAAAAACTCATACCTTTATACAGATCGATAGGGGTTGGAACATCATTAACACAAGAGTCAACACCAATCATAAGCCGGGCACAGGTTGCCATGCGGGGTTACATTATTTCCGGCCAATCATAGATAATCCATGTGCTGACCATGTTGCTGTTAGACATCAAATGGGATACTTCCTCACCTTCCAACTTGGAATGTTCTTCCCTGTTCCTTCTGTTCCTTATCTCCCAACCTGGAATGTCTTTCAACTTTGACTAAGCTCGTTACCTATATTGATCTGCCATAAACATGGAGACATTCAGACCAGTCCTTGAATCACATCAAAGACCTATCATTGATAATGTGGAGATGCCGGTGATGGACTGGGGTTGACAATTGTAAACAATTTTACAACACCAAGTTATAGTCCAGCAATTTTATTTTAAATTCACAAGCTTTCGGAGGCTACCTCCTTCCTCATTTCCACATCGTTCACCTGAGGAAGGAGGTAGCCTCCGAAAGCTTGTGAATTTAAAATAAAATTGCTGGACTATAACTTGGTGTTGTAAAATTGTTTACAATTATCATTGATAAGACAATGCAGGCCTGCTGACTAAGCAAACATATGGCCCAGCAGGAGGGCCAGGCCACCTGTATCAATCTCAGTTACTAATTAATTAACCCTTTCTAACCATTTTGCATTCTGCTTCTTTGCCACGTAGGCATTTTAATATTTTACCAAAAACTGACCACGTAGGGATTCTCAGTTCTCTCTCTTAAACTGGAAAGAAATGTTGACAGATAATCGCCCCTATTTCCATCCTCAACCTTTTAAAAAAAAAATTAGCTTTTTTCCAATCCATTACTTTGGTCTTTGCCTTATTTATATCTTTCTCAATCAATATTTTAAACCTTATTATGTTATGATTGCTATTGCCTGGATGTTTCCCAATGCTTACTTCTCTTATCTGCTCTGGTTCATTTCCCATTACTAGATCCAGCAGTGATTCCTCTCTTGCTGGGCTTCTCACATAATGGGTAAGAAAGGTGGCCAATACACACTGTAAAATCTCCATTTCCCTTTCCCAACCTCTTGCTAGTTTATTTGGGGGTGTAATTGAAATCTCCCATGATTATTATTCAGTGTTTTTTACTCATTTCATAGAAATGCCTACATATTTCATCCTTCGCTTCCCCTCCACTGTTAGGTGGTCTGTAGAATATACCTATTCACGTAATCGATCCCTTCTTATCCTTTGTCTCAATCCACATGGATTCTGTTCCTATCTTAATATTACTTAAGATATTTTTTCTATTGCCATTATGTTGTCTCTAATTAGGACAGCTACCCCACCCCCACTTCTTCCCTATCCTCGAATTCTTGTCTGCTGCGCGTCCCCGATTTTAATGGCTCCACCATTGGCAGCCTTGCCTTCAGCTGCCCAGGCCCTAAGCTCTGAAATTCCTTCTCTAAACCTCTCTACTTCTCTCTCCTTTTAAGACGCTCCTTAAAACCTACCTCTTTGCCTGTCCTAATATCTCCTTATTTGGCTCGGTGTCAAATTTTGTTTCATAATTGTCCTCAGAAGCGCCATGGGACGTTTTACTACGTAAAAGGCGCTATATAAATGCAAGTTGTTGTAAATATGTTATATTCTGCAATATTTAACTGACAGTCTTGTTCTTTATTAAGCCATGTTTCAGTTATCCTTACTGCACCCGGCTCCTCGCTGTGAATTATTGCCTCCAGTTCCCCCATTTTATTTCGGATGCTATGCACATTGCTGTACAGGCAATTAAATTTATTATTAATTGTTCCACTCTCTTTATTTTGAACAGTCGTTTTATACTCATGTTCTATAACTGTATCTGTTCCCTGACCATTTGTTACCCTTATTCTTTACCTTGGTCTGACTTTTACTCTCATCTCCTATTTCTTTTATCTTCAGACTTATGTTATTTTACCAGATTCCTGCCCCCCCCCCCGTCTTACTGGTTTAAAGTCCTATCCGCAGCCCCATTTATCCTTTCCGTTAGGACACCGGTCCCATTCTGGTTCAGGCGGACCCCATCTCAGCAATACGGCTCCTTCCTGTCCCAGTACTGATGCCAGTGTTCCATGGAACCCCTTAATTGAGAATATATATACGGTCTTAGGGAGCCTCTGCTCCACAACTCACTTCCGAGTTCCAAAAGATTCGAGTCGACCCCAATTGGTTACGGTGGCACGTACTTTATTATGAAGAACAGCTTAACACACACTGTATTTAAGCAGCGGTTTACAGAATGGAAACTGGAGGTATATTACCCGCTTCCACTCTGGGCCTGGCTCACGCCTTGGCCTCTCGCGGTACTCACGGCCCCACCCTCTTGGATCCCGCGGATCCTGCCTTTTGCAGACTTCTTCTTTCTACACGGACGTTAGGCTCCTGCTACTCTGTCCGCCTTAACAACTAGTCTGCTGCTTCTTGAGGGATCCCCAGCAAAGAACCCTTGCTTGAGCTGTGTCTTTGTACACTGCTTAGCAGGAGGTCCTGTGGTCAGCAGACTACCCGTCCCCAGCTCAGATAATGGGAGCTGAGACGACGGCTAAGCCCTTACCCTCGTCAAGAGGAGATGGCATAATGTTCCCTCATCAATATGTTGATGATGTTAAATGGCATGAGACAATGGCAGGACATCCCACCCTGTTAAGAGGGGATGACATAATGTTCCCTCATTAATATGCTGGGTGCCTGCAAGTCTCTTAAGGGACAGCACCAGTCGCAGGCTTAAGATTTATACAGCCTGTGGTTACAGTTTGATATATACAGTATATAAACCAATTCTTTGATATTTAGTACACTTTTAACACACCTGCATAATCTAACACCTCTTTCCCACACTAGTTTTTAAGCCACGCAGTCACCTTCCTGATCTGTTTATCCCTGTGTCAATTAGCACATGGCTCCGGTAGAAATCCTGAGATTACCACCCGTGAGGTACTGTTTTTTAATTTACTTCCTAACTTCTGATATTCCCTTAGCAGGACCCCTTCCCTATGTCATTGGTCCTGACATCTTACAATTTATCAACTGCAAGGGAGTCAACATTTTTTATGTTTGTGAGCCACTTATGTGTGTACCATGGAGTCTTCAGGCCAAAGTTAAACAGCTACACTATAATACATGGACTTTTGATGCAGAACAATTGCAATCAGGATTTCCACCTTCTGCAGTTGGAAAAACAATGGTTGGGGGGTGGGGTCTGGTGATGGATATCATACTTATTGTTGCATTCTTGACAGGACCTCTAATGGGCTCCCTAATTAATATATTTGTTTTATGATAACATTATATCGCTGTTTTTGTTGTAGGAATTAAAAAAGTAACAAAACTCTGATTTGGAAATGCTAAATCAATTATTGGAAAAATTGAACATATATGTACTAATAGATTTATTGGCCTGAACTGTGCCCTCAAGTCTGTGCTGGTGGCCAGAAATAAAATCACTTCCATTTCAACATTAGCTGCAGACTTTCCCTTGGATTTCTTATCTATTTTAGCAATAGGTTCTTATGATTTTGTTCCTAACGAGTTTCTGCATTTTCAGTTTTCTGCCTGAGTTCAATGTATAGTTATCGTGACACGTTAATCAATCCTGGAGTCCAAATTCTGCTTCATCGTTACTGTGGTTCTCCAGGCAACAGAGTACTTCAAATTCTGGAGGAGAGAAAATGTGTGGCAGACCGGCGGAGTGACCATACACAGGTTGAGAAAAGTGTGATGGCTATGGTCTTTGGAACCCAGTTGACTGTTGTAGATAGCAGTGCTTCAGGGGTCAGATCGTGAGAGCTTCCACATCATAGTTTGGACACCCCTTGTTTATTGTATTATTGCCCTGTGTTTTCTCTCCTTGTTTCTGATATCACCCATTTTTTTTTTTTTTTTGTTCACGGGATGTGGGCGTCGCTGGCGAGGCCAGCATTTATTGCCCATCCCTAATTGCCCTCGAGAAGGTGGTGGTGAGCCGCCGCCTTGAACCGCTGCAGTCCGTGTGGTGACGGTTCTCCCACAGTGCTGTTAGGAAGGGAGTTCCAGGATTTTGACCCAGCGACGATGAAGGAACGGCGATATATTTCCAAGTCGGGGTGGTGTGTGACTTGGAGGGTAACGTGCAGTTGGTATTGTTCCCATGTGCCTGCTGCTCTTGTCCTTCTAGGTGGTAGAGGTCGCGGGTTTGGGAGGTGCTGTCGAAGAAGCCTTGGCGAGTTGCTGCAGTGCATCCTGTGGATGGTACACACTGCAGCCACTGTGCGCCGGTGGTGAAGGGAGTGAATGTTTAGGGTGATGGATGGGGTGCCAATCAAGCGGGCTGCTTTATCTTGGATGGTGTCGAGCTTCTTGAGTGTTGTTGGAGCTGCACTCATCCAGGCAAGTGGAGAGTATTCCATCACACTCCTGACTTGTGCCTTGTAGATGGTGGAAAGGCTTTGGGGAGTCAGGAGGTGAGTCACTTGCCGCAGAACACCCAGCCTCTGACCTGCTCTCGTAGCCACAGTATTTATATGGCTGGTCCAGTTCAGTTTCTGGTCAATGGTGACCCCCAGGATGTTGATGGTGGGGGATTCGGCGATGGTAATGCCGTTGAATGTCAAGGGGAGGTGGTTAGACTTTCTCTTGTTGGAGATGGTCATTGCCTGGCACTTATCTGGCGCGAATGTTACTTGCCACTTATGAGCCCAAGCCTGGATGTTGTCCAGGTCTTGCTGCATGCAGGCTCGGACTGCTTCATTATTTGAGGGGTTGCGAATGGAACTGAACACTGTGCAGTCATCAGCGAACATCCCCATTTCTGACCTTATGATGGAGGGAAGGTCATTGATGAAGCAGCTGAAGATATCTGGGCCTAGGACACTGCCCTGAGGAACTCCTGCAGCAATGTCCTGGGGCTGAGATGATTGGCCTCCAACAACCACTACCATCTTCCTTTGTGCCAGGTATGACTCCAGCCACTGGAGAGTTTTCCCCCTGATTCCCATGGACTTCAATTTTACTAGGGCTCCTTGGTGCCACACTCGGTCAAATGCTGCCTTGATGTCAAGGGCAGTCACTCTCACCTCACCTCTGGAATTCAGCTCTTTTGTCCATGTTTGGACCAAGGCTGTAATGAGGTCTGGAGCCGAGTGGTCCTGGCGGAAACCAAACTGAGCATCGGTGAGCAGGTTATTGGTGAGTAAGTGCCGCTTGATAGCACTGTCGACGACACCTTCCATCACTTTGCTGATGATTGAGAGTAGACTGATGGGGCGGTAATTGGCCGGATTGGATTTGTCCTGCTTTTTGTGGACAGGACATACCTGGGCAATTTTCCACATTGTCGGGTAGATGCCAGTGTTGTAGCTGTACTGGAACAGCTTGGCTTGAGGTGCAGCTAGTTCTGGAGCACAAGTCTTCAGCACTACAGCTGGGATGTTGTCGGGGCCCATAGCCTTTGCTGTATCCAGTGCACTCAGCCGTTTCTTGATATCACGTGGAGTGAATCGAATTGGCCGAAGACTGGCTTCCGTGATGGTGGGGATATCGGGAGGAGGCTGAGATGGATCATCCACTCGGCACTTCTGGCTGAAGATGGTTGCAAACGCTTCAGCCTTGTCTTTTGCACTCACGTGCTGGACTCCGCCATCATTGAGAATGGGGATGTTTGCAGAGCCTCCTCCTCCCGTTAGTTGTTTAATTGTCCTCCACCATTCACGACTAGATGTGGCAGGACTGCAGAGCTTTGATCTGATCCATTGGTTGTGGAATCGCTTAGCTCTGTCTATAGCATGTTGCTTCCGCTGTTTAGCATGCATGTAGTCCTGAGTTGTAGCTTCACCAGGTTGGTACCTCATTTTTAGGTACGCCTGGTGCTGCTCCTGGCATGCTCTTCTACACTCCTCATTGAACCAGGGTTGATCCCCTGGCTTGTTGGTAATGGTAGAGTGAGGAATATGCCGGGCCATGAGGTTACAGATTGTGGTGGAATACAATTCTGCTGCTGCTGATGGCCCACAGCGCCTCATGGATGCCCAATTTTGAGCTGCTAGATCCGTTCTGAATCTATCCCATTTAGCACGGTGGTAGTGCCACACAACACGTTGGATGGTGTCCTCAGTGCGAAGACGGGACTTCATCTCCACGAGGACTGTGCGGTGGTCACTCCTACCAATACTGGCATGGACAGATGCATTTGCGACAGGGAGATTGGTGAGGACAAGGTCAAGTAAGTTTTTCCCTCGTGTTGGTTCGCTCACCACCTGCCGCAGGCCCAGTCTAGCAGCTATGTCCTTCAGGACTCGGCCAGCTCGGTCAGTAGTGGTGCTACCGAGCCACTCTTGGTGATGGACATTGAAGTCCCCCACCCAGAGTACATTTTGTGCCCTTGCTACCCTCAGTGCTTCCTCCAAGTGGTGCTCAACATGGAGGAGGACTGATTCATCAGCTGAGGGAGGACGGTAGGTGGTAATCAGCAGGAGGTTTCCTTGCCCATGTTTGACCTGATGCCATGAGATTTCATGGGGTCCAGAGTCAATGTTGAGGACTCCCAGGGCCACTCCCTCCTGACTGTATATCACTGTACCGCCACCTCTGGTGGGTCTGTCCTGCCGGTGGGACAGGACATACCCAGGGATGGTGATGGAAGAGTCTGGGACGTTGGCTGAAAATATGATTCTGTGAGTATGGCTATGTCAGGCTGTTGCTTTACTCGTCTGTGGGACAGCTCTCCCAATTTTGGCACAAGTCCCCAGATGTTAGTAAGGAGGACCTTGCAGGGTCGACTGGGCTTGGTGTTTTGCCGTTGTCGTGTCCGGTGCCTAGTGGTCCGATGCCGGGTGGTCCGTCCGGTTTTATTCTTATTATGACTTTTCGTAGCGAGATTTTACAACTGTGTGGCTTGCTAGGCCATTTCAGAGGGCAATTAAGAATCAACCACATTGCTGTGGGTCTGGAGTCACATATAGGCCAGACTGGGTAAGGACGGCAGGTTTCCTTCCCTAAAGGACATTAGTGAACCAGATGGGTTTTTACGACAATCTGGTAGTTTCATGGCCATCATCACTGATACTAGTATTTTAATTCCAGATTTTTATTTAATTAATTGAATTTAATTAATTAATTGAATTTAAATTCGCCAGCTGCCGTGGCGGGATTTGAGCTCATGACTCTGGATTTTAGTCCAGGCCTCTGGATTACTAGCCAAGTAACATAACCACTATGCTACCGTACCCAGTATCCCTGCCCAAAGGGGAGACCTACACATTTGCCAGTGCTACTATTGACTTAGCAATTACGAGCTGCATGAGAGTGTCATGGGGAATGCCTGTTCCACTGCTTTGCACTCACTGCCCAACTGTTCTTTGGAAACTTTTGCCTTAATGTACATTTTATCAACTATAAATTCGTGACCAAATTTTGACTTTTTAGAATGTAAGCATTACATTCCTTTTTTTGAAAAGGTTCTTAAAATATATATATTTATATTGTTTTACAGGATGTTTCAGAATTGAAAAATGAGCTACAGAGAAAGGAGGCCTTGATCCAGAAGCACCTAAGCAAGCTGCGCCACTGGCAACAAGTCTTGGAAGATATTAACGTGCAGCCCAAAAAATCAGCGGACCTAGCTCAAGGACCTTTGGCCTATCTTGAACAAGCATCTGCAAATATCCCAGCTCCACTAAAGCAAACGTGAACATTATACACATATGAATTATACACATAGACCAAGATATCTGGAAGTTTCATTTTAACTGTTCAACCCCCCTCCCCCCCCCCCCCCCCCCCCCCACCAAAAGAAAATCAGTTCCAGTTAATCTCTTGAATGAAAGTAGATACCAAGTATACATGTACAGTGACTAAATCACTTTGCAATTATTTTCTTTGGGATTGCAAGTTATAAATTACTGATACATGCATCTTCAGATCAGCTATTCTCAGTATGAGAAAACTTTGTATAATTATATTGTTGATATGATTTATATATAATAAAACTTTGTGTACAAAATACTAGATTTTTGTGGCAAATATTAGCATATTGCTATTAAGTATGTTGAGGAATTTTTACAATTTTTCAGAGCAGTCAAAATAAGGCATGCTATTGAACTTTTTTCTAGATAGGTTTTGTATCACATTTATAATTTTTTTTATAGTAAGTGTCTTAAATGTAGTAACTTAGTCCCACCAGTCGTCCTTGTGAACAAGCAGAGTCTTTGGCAGCATTTGGCTGGTAGAATTGTACTTGGAAGTTAAGACCTTAGTGTTACTACAACTTTGTTTTCCTGGGGTCAAGTAGAAAATGTGCCGTACTTCAAATCTCAATCAAGCCATGATTCTGTGTTTTTGGATTGACTTAAGTTCTCTAGATTTGGGAATTGTGCTTTTGGATTGGAAACTTGCAAATGTCATTCTATTATTTAAGAAGGGAGGGAGGGAGCAACCAGAAAAGTACAGGCCTGTCAGTTTAACATAGTTGTGGGGGGATTACTGGAATCTATCGCCAGGGTCAGAGTGACTGAGCACTTCAACAAGTATGAGCTGATCAAAGAGGGGTGGTCTCTTAGATCCCTGACTCAAGCAATTCACACACCTTCAAGACAAAACAAATCTGAGCATCTAGCTCGCAGGTTCCTGATGGCACAAGACACTGATGTAAGGTTACAGGCTTGACTGTTTTTACATTTTCAGAAGCCTGGAACATAACGGCAGTTAACAGCTTGCGATCCGTCTATCTTGCACATACTTCCTGTATACAAAACTTTATTTCCTGTTGTCATTCATCGTCACACTTTTGAGTCATCTTTTTCCATTATAAATTCCTGTGCCCACATTTGACACCCTGTAAATGGACAATCTGAAGACAAAAGAACTTGCATTTATATAGCACCTTTCACATCTTCAGGACTTCCCAAAGCGCTTCACAGCCAACAAAGTACTTTTGAAGTGCTGTCACTTGTAATCTGGCCACCTTTTGCAAAATATGTTTTGTGAAAAAATGTTACGCTGTTTTCTGTTACTGAAATTGCTAATATCAAAAATAAGGATTTAAACAAAATTTGAAAATTAAAAAGTTACATATTTCACAATAACTAAAATATCTTATTGTGAAATATATATTTTATATATATATAGATACATATAGGCTTAGCCTTGATATCTTTGCCCCGAACTGTGATGCTTTGAACTGAATTTTGATCGTGCAGTTTGAGCATCTGCAGTGCACTTAATATCCCAGGATACATCAGTACTGTTCAGTCAGCGGCACTGATATTTTTCTTTAGTTTGTAGCAATTTTTGCATTTTTAAAATTATTTAAGCAAAGCTAGAGGACAAATTTCAAAAACTGGATACGGGTAAACGTGATTTTGTTTTAAATATGGAGAGGCTGTAAGAGAGAATGAAGCAAAATATGTGTGCTGATTATGCACTTGTAGCTTTTGTGTTCTATGAACTTCAGAAACTAAGAGAGGTTAGTGGAGATGGTGTCTTTCCTCATTAAATTTTCCATTTTTTTAATTGAATTTTTAGTCAGCTCCTTACCTGACCTGTGATTCCTGACTGCAAAGATGAATGCTAAAGGATTACACTGATGAGACAGGCTTACCTCATTCTAATTGGTGGCTCTTTTTCCTGCTATATCACACCATGCCATCCACCACCTCCCAACCAAAAGAAGGAAAAAGACAGAAAAGCAAAAAGATGAGTTAGAGATGAGTAGAAACAGATAACAAGGAGAGGTAAGAGACCAATTTTCACAGCCTCTGCCTGGCCTGAACAGGGCAACTGTGGCCAAAAATGGTAGTGCACCAATTACTGATCTGTTCCCACTAACAGCAGTCCTGCTGTGATTTTGTAGCTGGCTGGAACTCGGGCAAATAGTCCTCTTGCCCAAAACAGGTGGGAGCCTACTTACAATTTGCAAATCAGGGTCCTACACTGGTTGTAGGACTTTGACTCAATTTTAGTGCACCAATGGGGAGAGAGAAACAACCAAATAATCTGTCTGTGATGTTGGTTGTGGGATACATATTTACCTGGACATGAGAATTCCTCTGTTCTTTGAATCATGCCATGGGATCTTTTACATCCACTTGAGAGGTCAGATGGGGCCTTGGTTTAATGTCTCACCTGAAAGACAGCAGGTCTGACAGTACAGTCCCTCAGTACGGCACTGAAATATCAGCCTAGATCATGTGCTCAAGTCTCTAGCAGGGTTTAAACCAATGACCTGACTCGAGGCAAGAGTGCTACCACTCAGCCATGGCTGACATCTCAACTAAATTAAAGCACCCTGAACTGGTAGAATGAGAATTCTTCTTGTCTTCAGGGAGCAGAAGAATAAGGAGTAGTTCCACAAGAATACGTAGAAGCAGTTCTACCTGCACCAGAGGCAGTCTGCACATTGCGTTGTTACCTAACAAAGTGAAATTCTGGATCCTGCCAGTTAGTTGGATATTTCGCTGGTGGTCTGCCCATGCTTCACCACGAAAACAGTTTCAGAACTTTGCCATCTCCTGCAGTCAGATTTGCAGGACAGCTGAAAATTACCACTGCCTTGAATTTCTACATGACTGACTCCTTTCAAGCTGCTTAGGGTGGCATCTGCTAATTCAGCCGATCTGCAATCCATATCAGGTCACTGATGTCTTACAGCTCCCCCGCTCCAGGACAAAAAGGTGCACGTACTTATGTACAGTGCCCATGCATGTCTCAGCCGTTGGGGAAGAATTCTTGCCCCTAGTGATAGGTCTGTCCTTTCATCAAAGGGCCACCGGCTGGCTGGTCAATCATTAACAACAGCTTGGCCTACTGTGGACCTGCCTGGTTTAGATATTTGAATACTCTGGTACCAGTGTGAACTGGCCTTGGGGGCCAGAGTGAATCATAACAAAAGTGAAGTGATGTTCTTTGGAAACTGGGCTGACTGATCCTTCATCCCCTTCACAATCAGGCCTGATTATCTGAAGGTGCTGGGCATTTGGTTCAGAGGACCTGGGCCATGCAGCAAGAACCAGGAGGAAAATGAAAGCTGGATTGTGGGTGCAGTGCCTTCTCTTGATCATGGGTAAGAATCTAGTCATCAGGTGTGAGGTGCTCTGGGTGATGCTGTTCATGGTGCAGGTGTGGCCCAAACTCTGTGCCTGCACCACAGTGGTCATCGAGCTATCTTCCACTTTAACTGGAGATTGTAAATACACTATGTCTGCAGGGACATAATGTACAAATCTCTAGATGAAGGCAGAAAGAACGTACCCAATGTCGCCCTCATCATGATGGTGACCTTTGTGTGCAGCTGAATCAAGCTGTACATAAACCCTAGGTATGCAAACACCAAGTATCACTATGTGCTCCTCCCGATGTGCCTGCTGCCCTTGTCCTTCGAGGTGGTAAAGGTCGTGGGTTTGGGAGGTGCTGTCGAAGAAGCCTTGGTGAGTTGCTACAGTGCATTCTGTGGATGGTACACACTGCAGCCACAGTGCACTGGTGGTGAAGGGAGTGAATGTTTATGGTGGTGGATGGGGTGCCAATCAAGCAGGCTGCTTTGTCCTGGATGGTGTCGAGCTTCTTGAGTGTTGTTGGAGCTGCAGTCATCCAGGCAAGTGGGAGTATTCCATCACACTTCTGACTTGTGCCTTGTAGATGGTGGAAAGGCTTTGGGGAGTCAGGAGGTGAGTCACTCTTGCAACCACAGTATTTATGTGGCTGGTCCAGTTAAGTTTCTGGTCAATGGTGACCCCCAGGATGTGGATGGCGGGGGATTCGGCGATGGTAATGCCATTGAATGTCAAGGGGAGGTGGTTAGACTCTCTCTTGTTGGAGATGGTCATTGCCTGGCACTTGTCTGGCGCGAATGTTACTTGCCACTTATCAACCTGGATGTTGTCCAGGTCTTGCTGCATGTGGGCTCGGACTGCTTCATTATCTGAAGGGTTGCGAATTGAACTGAACACTGTGCAATCATCAGCAAACGTCCTCATTTCTGACTTTATGATGGAGGGAAGGTCATTGATGAAGCAGCTGAAGATGGTTGGGCCAAGGATACTGCCCTGAGGAACTCCTGCAGCAATGTCCTGGGGCTGAGATGATTGGCCTCCAACAATCACTACCATCTTCCTTTGTGCTGTCTTGTGTATCTTTATGCTGTCTGAGAGCGGGTGTTGCAGACTGGCACATTTTGAGGTTGAGTACTATGTGCCAAGGGACGCACTAAAGCTTCTGCAGCAGCCGCAAAGACTAAGTGGGGAATGGCCACGATCAAAGGTCCGTCCACTGTTGTGCTTATTTTTGTATACTGAGCGGCTGAATCCTACATAACATCCTCTCGGCCTGAATGTTTTCAAAGAACCAAATGTATTAAGTGGAACAAAGACCTCAGAAAGTTGTGTACCTCAAATATACCTTCTTTGAATAGAAACAAATGTAACTGCCAACACCAATGGAAACTGTACAACTCAATGCAAATGAAATATATTTTCAAGTGTAATGAAATGGACAAAAAATGTACCTGGGTCAACACTAATTGTACACCTTAATGTAAATACAGAATTCTTTGACATGCAATAATGGGATGTACCATTCCCAACACCACCTTGAACTGTGTTTATGACCTGTGCAGAATTTTTTTGGTTGGATTTTATATGTATGTATTTTGCATTATTTGTGAATAAAGTTCAGAGAAATGAAGTGTGACGGCAAAACCACTTCCTGCATCGCATTGACTGAGTCAGGAAATAGTCTGTCAGGTGATATAAAGGAAGAGTCAATTGGGTTTTGAATTTAGACAGTAAATCTGTAATCCTGGATCTCTGCACGATTGTGTTGGGTGAAGATGGAGATTTCGGGTTCGGGATCACCACCTGCCAGAAGAGCAAGGCTCAGCGAAGACTCACATTCTAACTTTCAAATGAATCTCGGAAATGCGAACCTATCTATCCGCATCAGCGATAGCTTCGCTCGGACTTTTGGCGGGATTATTCGCCCGATCGCTATTGCAGGGGCGAGTGTTCTCCTTCTGAGGCAATTGCACTCAATGGCTTTATCCAAGGTCCTCACAGAAGTGGCGGAAACTTTTGGTCTGTTCTTGAAGGCAATAAAACCAGGGAGCATCGTAGTTGAGTTTGTGGAAACAACCCCACTGAGCGAGGAAACATTCAAACTATTCCTCCATAAACTCAAGTTCAGGCTGCAGCAACTGATGCCCTCTGGTAATTTCTGGATCGAGAGAATTAAAGACCCTGCGAATGCTGGAGCTCCACTGGAGCCGCTGGTCTCAGGTAACTGGGTTTATATTCACAGGAGGGGTCTGAACATTGTCATTGATGCAGATTGCGACAAGGCACACATCCAGATAAGTGCAGGCCCAGCTGGTTATGCTGGTGTAATACCGGTACCTAACCTGTGACACTGCTCCATGTGGCTGGAATAGGTGTGTGGTTCCTGAAGCTTGCTATAGTTTTGAAGCCCTTACCAAAGTCACGCTGCCTGTCCGACATCCGGTACTGGATAAGCAAAAATTTCCTCCAATATTGGGAAGACCAAAGCCATTGTCTTCGGTCCCCGCCACAATCTCCATTCACTAGCTATCGGCTCCATCCTTGTCCCTGGCCACCGTCTGAGGTTGAACCATACAGTTCCCAACCTTGGCATCTTATTTGACGCAGAGATGAGCTTCCAATCACATATCCACTCCATCACTAAGACCGCCTACTTCCACCTCCGTCATATCGCCCATCTCTGCCCCTGCCTCAGCTTATCTGCTGCAGAAACCCTCATCCATGCCTTTGTTACCTCTAGACTCGATTGCCCCAATGCTCTCCTGGCTGGCCTCCCACCTTGCACCCTCCGTAAACTTGAGCTCATCCAAAACTCTGCTGCCGTATCCTAACTTGCACCAAGTCCTGATCACCCATCACCCCTAGTGCTCGCTGACCAACATTGGCTCCGGTCCGGCAACGCCTTGATTTTAAAATTCTTATCCTTGTTTTCAAATCCTTCCATGGCTTCACCCCTCCCTATCTCTGTAACCTCGTCCAGCCCTATAACCCTCCGAGATCTGTGCTCTCCTCCAATTTTGGCCTCTTGCGCCTCCCCGATCTCAATCGCCCCACCATTGGCAGCCGTGCTTTAAGCT
This sequence comes from Heptranchias perlo, assembly GCF_035084215.1. Classification (NCBI taxonomy): domain Eukaryota; kingdom Metazoa; phylum Chordata; class Chondrichthyes; order Hexanchiformes; family Hexanchidae; genus Heptranchias; species Heptranchias perlo. Next base: position 107,709,150 of record NC_090325.1, on the reverse strand, counting down.
GCTTAGGCCCTAAGCTCTAGAATTCCTTCCCTAAACCTCTCCGTCTCTCTACCTTTCTCTCCTCCTTTAAGATGCTCCTTAAAACCTGCCTCTTTGACCAAGCTTTTGGTCACCTGCCCTTATATCTCCTTAAGTGGCTTGGTGTCAAATTTTGATTCATAACGCTCCTGTGAAATGCCTTAGGACGTTTTACTACATTAAAGGCGCTATATAAATGCAAGTTATTGTTGCAATGGCCAATGTAATATTTTGCTGCAAAGGTACAATTGTCAAGTATAATAATTAAGTAAATGGATATGGAGAAAGAGGAGCAATTGGGATTAAAAAGATAGAACTGCTAATGCTAACATAATGTATAGCAGGCCCAATGGGCCAAACGGTCAACTTCTGTTTCTGTGTTCCTACTGTACAAGTGTTCTTTTTCTCACCAATTTTCGGACCTCCTCCTTTGAAAATCAGTCAGAGCAATTGGTTAGTGAATTGTGCACATTGGAAAATGCTGGAAGGTTTTAGGTTTCAGTTCAAAAGCACCCAATGGTAAGTGACTGGCTTTCTTTTTCTTAAAGTGTGATTGTTCAGATCAATTCAGGGTAACGGATATTCTGGGCTGGATTCTTCTCTTTGGGGCAGAGTATCAGTGGGGTGAGGGTTCCGTCTGTCCCTCCAACTCTGCCCTAATCCCGACTCATTTTCCTGGGTTGGGGTTCATTGAAGACTCCCCTACCAAGAAGGAACCTGCCAGTGTCCATCCTCAAAATCCCAGCAATGCTGCAGCAGGACCAACATTGGCCAGGACACTGGGCGAACTCCCCTGCTCTTCACATAGAGCAACAGGACTCATTTAATTCATTCAGTCAGTATATCTGGCCTCTGTGTAGCTGCAAAATAATGAAGATACTTTGTTTTTCCACATCAATGAGTTGCATTGCTTCTAACTACCATCTTGTATCCTAATCTTCTGAGTCTGGTGAAAGTTTGTCCTCCCAGCTTTCTGTTTAAAAACTGGACTGCCCGTTTGTATCTGTCTGTGTTTTATCTCCACGTTCACAACTTGAGGTCGAGGGCCGATACCAGACACCCTCCTGTTGAATGTCCGGAACCACGGACTTCCCAACAGTGAGTGTGAGATGTTTAATTAATTACCAAGATAGACTAGCAAATTACTTATTCTTTACAGTCTTTGAGGAAACAATTTCAAAACCTAGTTCATGAGCATTTTAATCACCTTTCATCTCAGTGCCTTTTTTAAATGTGTGAATACATTTTGCTTTGAAATGCATCCTGAAATATAAGTCTTTTTTCCAAATCCATTTTGTGAAAATGTTCAAAAATCCTGAAATGTGACATTCTGCCATTCTTACCCTAGAGGGCTGTGGATGCTCAGTCGTTGAGTATATTCAAGACTGAGATCGATAGATTTTTGGACACTAAGGAATCAAGGGATATGGGGATAGGGCGGGAAAGTGGAGTTGAGGTAAAAGATCGGCCATGATCTTATTGAATGGCGGAGCAGGCCCGAGGGGCCAAATGGCCTACTCCTGCTCCTATTTCTTATGTTCTGTTGTTCTCACATGCAAATCTTACTACCTCACACTTTGTTACATTAAAATGCAAGAGGTAGAATTTCCATTGAGTTCTCCCGATCTCCTGTTGTAACTTCGGAAGCTTGACGAAAATCCTGGAGAAACAGCGTTTTATGCCGTTCCTCCAGGATTTCCAACAATCTTCCGCCAAGGTTACACTGGGTGATCGGAAAAGCCCCACGGAAATCCTTGGGTACATGTCCTTTTGCAATTTTCTGCATTCCTCACATTTCACTATAGGGCTGATCTGTGCTCCCACTCTCCTGGTGGGAAGCCATACCCAAACAGCGTAAGATCTGAGCCTGCTCAGGAATTGTTCACTGCTGTGGCTGGGAAGGGTATTCTGGAGTACCAAACAAGATAACCATCCTCGCATTTACCTCATGCAATTCATCAGGCTTGAAATAGGGATAAGGTGTTCATTGCCCCAACAGTGGCTACATTCCTTTATATTTCAGATAGTGCAATTTCCCCCAATTAGTCGAACTCCCTGCACGGGCAGCTTTGAATAACTATATAAATGATCTGACCTGACAGGCAGCCACTGGGTTCACTGTGCAGCTGGTTAGCTTTGTGATAACAGCTAGGGATGCATTGGAAGCCCAAACCTCAACTGGACTGCAACATCAGCTCTTAATTGCTTTAACCTTTTGTAGATTGTTGAGATCGTCAACTTTTAATATTATTTGTGAGTTTAGGAGGACTTGGGAGTAAAATTGGATCCGTTCTAATCTATGTTCACTTTTTTTTTGTAGAACTGGATTTGGCACAGCACATTCTGAAAACTGTTTGTAACAAACTTGAAGATAAAGTGAAAGTCCTATCAAGCGGAGTAGTGGATTGGCTTGGCATCAGAAATACTATAGGAGATATCAACTGCCTTATTAAGGAATTTGAAGAAAAACGTACTAAGATTTCCATGCTGTCACAAAATGGTAAATAAAGTTTTCAGTATCTTTCACACCTGAAACAACCAGTATTTTGTCATAAAGGAATATGCACGTGGTGCAAAATATAAAATGTTGAAATTATTTGGCAAAATAAATCATAAAATAAAGCAAGGATTATTCCAAAAAACTCCAAGTTGTGAAAATAAGGAACTTGTACATATGCTGACAGTTATGTAGGAAGTTGTGGAATATTATAAAATTAGCGCTATATTTAAAGGACCACTGACGTTACTTTTGTATTGCTTTAGGAAAGCTGGTACAGACACAATGGGGCAATTTTAACTTACCCTGCCCGTTGGGAATTGACAGGATCAGGTGCAATGCTGGTTTTACAACCTGCCCGATTTTACACTTAGTGGGTGGAAAAGCGTAGGCAGAGTGCTGGAATTTCCAGCATGTCCTGGCAGGCAAGCCTCCTCGCTGGGAGCATGAACTAGTAAAATTGACCTGAGAATCCAAGGTACAGGAAGGAAGCAATTCATGTGATTTTACCCACTCCCAAAGCCTGCATATTAAACTGTATATGAAGCATAAATTCAATGAGAAGCTACATACCCTGCATAGAATTTGGAAAAGGCTGCAGTCAAATAAGGAGGCTGTGTGGCTTAAATTGTGGCTTAAAAAGAAGTCTTAGAAAAGTATCAGCCTTGGCTCAGTTGGTAGCACTCTGGCCTCTGAGGTACGGAGGTTGTGGGTTCATAGTCCTACTCCAGAGGCTTGAGTGCATAATCTAGGCTGACACTTCAGTGCAGTAGTGAGTGAGTGCTGCACTGTTGGGTGGTGCTGTCTTTCAGATGAGAGGTTAAACTGATTCCATGAGGTGGATATAAAACATTCCTGTGATACTATTTGAAGAACAGCAGGAGAGTTCTCTGTGTCCTGACCAATATTTATCCCTCAACAATAGCACCAAAAATAGATAATCTGGTCATTATCACATTGCTGTTTGTGGGACCATGCCGTGTGCAAATTGGCTGCTGTGTTTCCTACATTAAACAGCGACTACACTCCAAAACTGCTTCATTGACTGTGAAGCATTTTGGGAATTCCTGAGGTTATGAAAGGTGCTGTATAAATGCAAGATGTTTCTTCTTTCTTCCCCTTTCATTCTTCAAGGCAAAGAACTCTCTTTAATTTATTTAATCTTGAAATGGAGTTGGATGTATGAATATAAGTATGGAACAAAGAAATGGCCAAACCATTTCTCATGACAGGGAAATTAATGTTATTTGCAAAGTATACATATCTGGTCAACATAAAAATCCATGTAGCATTCCATTGCAATCATAGTTCACAAATCTAGATTAGCCACAATATGTGTAAGGTTACCTTCCCCGAGAAATCATACCACTAGAAGTGTACCTGTGATTTTCTGATAAGCCTCCTGCTGTGTGCGAGACATGGTTGGTGATGTGGGGTCAAAGAAGATTTTGCCCAAAAGATCACAGGGCACTCAGAAATTCACGAATACATGTTACTCAGCATATAGATGGGTGAAATTAGGGTAGCATTATGTATCAGCAGACATGAGGACTATCTTTGGCAGCTGGAGACTGGGTCAGGCATTGTGATCAATAGGCGAGGGTGGCAGAACGGCTGTTTGGAGTTTCCTGTGGTGTTTGAGCAGGGAGTCAGGGACTGCTGTTTTTTTGTGTCGTTTGGTCTCCCTTAGATGGGAGGACTGGCTGGGGAAAGGATGGGGTGGGACAATAGGGTGGAATGTGTTTGCAGAACTCGGCTCACAGCTTTAGGCACTTTTCTAGCCCCAGACACAGCCTGTGTGTTTTTAAAATTTCCTTATGTAATAATCTGGTTAGATTTTTTTTCATTCCCTCACACAGTACTGAAATAATTTTTCTTGTGATTCTATTTGCTTCCCATGAGTAATAGTAAAACAACCATTGATCCATTTCTTATTGGATTGGCTTGTTGGTTATGAATGCAGTAAACATCAAAGGTACGATGGTTGGTCAGATATGTTAGTACGTAGATGATACTGTCCGCTATATATGTATACAGCTTCATTTAACATTGTAAATCAATTATTTTGTTTAACAGGAAAAGGAAAAAGTTTCATACTGAATCTTCTTCTGTGTCTGACAGCTGACAGTGAAGTGGAATACAAGGAAAACAATAAGTACCTGAAGGTAGTGGTCACCTTTTTAATGTATAGACAACAAAATGTGATTAAATTATAAAAGGCAATTTAAAAATGTAATTTAAGATTTTTCTTGATGTATGTGCACATGTGTATATATGTGAAGTGGGTTAAAAGATAACAGATCCTGAACATTACATGTGAGTGCTCTCCTAAATTGGGCATGGAATGGTGGAATTTGATACTTACTCCAGAGGATCGAAAATCTCAGCCCCATCTCCGTATGATTTGTTGACTTATTTGCTTTTATTGAGAGTTTCTTTGTTCTTGCTTAAGTTTTTAGATGGTGCACTGCATGCTTAGTATAAACTTTCAGAACCAATCTCAGCAGGCGAGACCCAGGAGTACATATTCATAAAACTAACCCTAATCAAGGGGTGTAGATAAGCGCAGTCTACTCCTGATAATTCTGATAATTAATCTGATAATTCAAAGCTGCATTTTTGGTGCAAATAATTTGAATTATTCAGTAATTTGAATTAAGTGATGTAAATAACATAGAAAAATAGAAATTTAGTGCTTAAAAAATGTGAAAGTGAGCTTGAACTAAGAATAGATTGTATGTTGCTTGAGTTTCTTTCATCGTAGGGAAAGGTTTACAGATTAAAGCTCCAATTTCTTTCTGTCTGTGTCAGTGTATTCCTCATTTGTTCAGCCTCACATACCAACAAGAATCCCATCACCAGTGAGGAGAGGAAAAAGAGAGGAGCCCAATACCTTTAATAGAGCATATGCAGCCACCCGAAAAAAGTGACCTTCCTTCCCTTCTATGTACAAGTCCTCCTTTTGGGTCATGCACTTCGTTCTTTGCCTCCTGCCATTGAAAGTGGTTCATTTTGTTACCCTTTTGTTGCTTCCTGCATCAGACAAAGTCCAGTGTTGTGTTACAGTCTGAGAACTCCTTTGCAGTGAAAGTTTTCAAGTTTTGCAAAGTTGATAAGCTTTTATTAATACAAAGTCATCAATGCCACTTTAACCCATCTAATACTCTGCATTTCAGTATCAGTGTCCTCAGGCTTATGCTGGCCGATTTTGTCTCAGTTGACTCCCTTCAGCAACCTGTTTGGCACTACCAAATGCTGTCTTTGATCCAGTGACCAGAGCTTTTTGGCTACTGTTCAGATAACCTGATCAGCCTTAGCACAAACATAGGCATTGCAGCCAATCGTGGTTGATCCTGAAACCCAAGAGGAAGTGGTGCTGACTGCAAAACCTTCCCACTGTAAATGAAGGAGCCTGCTTGAGACTGAGCACAAGGACGCAATAAAGTTAGATTCAGCATGCACCCAAAATAAGACCATAACTTGTGTGGCAATGAAAGGCTGGTATCTGAATCTTCTCCAAAGATGAGGGCTGATTCCTGGTTCGGGTATTTGCGGTGAGAAGTGGCACTCGCAGGGGTTTAAATGGATGGAATGTCAAGGACAGTGGGCTTATGATTTTCCGATTAGTGGTCCTGGTGAGTACACCTTCTCGTCACGAGTACGCGATCAGGGAATTAACCTTAAGGTGATCTCTTAAATTTTGTAATGTGTGTTTATTTATTTTGAGTAGAAGTTTTATGTCTTATTGGTTGTCCACAAAAGTGGGCACAAATGCTTTACCATTTTTTTTGAGGAAGTAAAACTATTTTGGTTCACTCAGGACATGAGTAAAGCAAACTGCAGAGAAGAAATGGAAAAGATTCCCCAAGTTGTAAGTACTTCACTAAATTCAATTTCAATATATTACAACTGTTTTTTGCTTATTCATCGGAGTTTAATTGTCATAAACAGCAGGGATTGATTTATTAGAAAATTATACTGGAAACCAGAAGTATGCATATTGTATCTGCAAAGTTGTATCCATTATTTTGAAAAGGACCTAAAATATAATCTATAGTTATAATGAACTGTGGTGTGAATAAGTCTGAATTGTTGCTGAATATTGTGAGTTTATCTATAACAACAGAATGTAAATTTGGCACTTCAAACATTTCACATTTGAATTTGATCTCTGATCAAAAGTTCATTTGTCGCAAAATTTGGGAATTATGAGTAAAGTTTTCATTGATCAGCACTGACCATAATTTTGGTAGTAATCAGAAACCCAGAATCATTGCCCATTATATACAGTGAAACCTGTACATTAGGAACACCAATGGAAGTTGCATCAGGTATCCTTTATTTGCAGGGTGTCCCTATTTTCATAATAGTCCTTGTATGTACAGTAAATTATTTGGGATTGTCAACGAGTGTCCGTTCTTTGCAGTTGTCCCTTTTTTGGAGGTGTCTCTGTGCACAGATTTCACTGTACTGCTTATCTCTTCGACAGATGCTTGAAATGAGCCTTCATCACATTCCCTTACTCTACTGGCTACTGCCAAAGTGGCCAAATTGACTTAAGAGAAAACAGGTGTGAGGAGTACATGCTCCTGACTTTCAGCATTTCATGGCCAACATTTGTTTAAACAGTTAATGAATCAACCTGTGAATTTGCAGGAGCATTGCTCTATTGTCTCCTGCTGCCATATGATCACTACGGTGACTGAAATACTTTGCTCATCAGAAATTGGAAATGAGTCTTTCAGACTCAAACTCTGAGGAGGAGAAGAATTATCTCCCTACCATCCCTGAGCACCCTTTGGCCAGTCAACACATGTCCAATATCTGTGTCGCTCAGCATGAATGTCTAGGTTCATTAGACCCAAGTCAAGTAGGTGAGTATCTGCTGAAGATATCTCAAAAGTTATCATTTTTAATTTTGGAGATATCTAGAAGGACATAGGCCTTCAATTATTGGTAACAACCACTGTAGAGATCCTCTATCATGCTCATCGATTCAGCTCAGACCCCCTGTATGTGTTTGTAGGAGTTGACTTAGCAGCTAACAAAGTTCCAGTTCATTGCAAAAACTTGCTTTCCTGGTCAAGAAACTTAAGCAACTGGACTTATGGATTGAAAGCAGCTTGGAGGTAATTTTCTGACTTAATATTACCAGTGGGGAGCCTTACCCATCCGCAACACATATTGAAAAATTTGGTCAGAAAATGAGGTGCATGCCTGATTTTCTGATATGCATTCCCAGCAGACAAGGCTTCCCGCTACTAATGTGAAGTTAGAAAATGAATCCCTTTTGTGTGGGAAATGCTTTATGATATACCACAGGCATGGTTGTCACACCATGGAGATTATCTGCTCAGGATAGCTCAGGCACCTACCAAGAAGCCCCCTCTATCAATTCTGTTGTCCCAGCTTGGAGTTCCATGCACAAATTGCCTATTCACTGCTTATCATTGACTGTACAAATTGGCATATTTTGGCACTGAGAGATCACAAAGAAAGTTTTGATATTTCAAGGTCTTAGTTTTTTTCATTTTCTATGAGAAATCTCAGTTGTAACCACAGCAGGACTTAAAGTTTAATGGTCTCCATCATTGGAGAACTACAGGATTTGTCATTGTTACAACAGAGCAGAATCTGACACTTAAGAGGAAATTGATTGGAAAGCAGGAGGCAGGAATTGGGATGAAAGGGTCATGCAATTAAATAACAAATCCACCAAATGGATTAGTGCTGGGACTCCAGCTTTTCGCTCTATGTATAAATGTCTTATGTTTGGAAATAGAGGGTATAGCGATCTACTCATGATATTTCCAAGTCAATTTGGGCAATGGAAATTGAAATTATCCAATAATTTGAATTAAGCTTCAATAGAAGAAAAGTGAGAATTTCGAGTCTTAAAAAATTATTCGGTAATTTGACATCAGCGGCTTTGATTTGAGATTAAAGTGCATAGTCAAGCTTGTAGATGACATTAAGCTGGGAAGGATAATGAAATGTGAAGAAGTGAACAGCTCGGAACATAGGAACAGGAGTAGGCCATTCAGCCCCTCGTGCCTGCTCCGCCATTTGATAAGATCATGGCTGATCTGTGATCTAACTCCATATACCTGCCTTTAGCCCATATCCCTTAATACCTTTGGTTGCAAAAAAGCTATCTATCTCAGATTTAAATTTAGCAATTGAGCTAGTATCAATTGCCATTTGCGGAAGAGAGTTCCAAACTTCTATCACCCTTTGTGTGTAGAAATGTTTTCTAATCTCACTCCTGAAAGGCAGTTAAGGCAGTTGAGAGGTGATCTGATTAAGGTGGCTAAAAAAACCGAAATCAATTGTCAGGCTAGATAGAGAACAACTTCTCTATCAGTCAGGGAATCCAGAAGAAGGGGACATAATCTTAAAGTTAGAAGTAAGATGGTTAAAATTTAGGCTAAATGTAGACCAGCTGGTCTTTTCCTGTCCGGCATTTTTCGTATGTTCATAAGTGCAAGAATAATTTCTTCGGACAAAGTACTATGAGAATGAGGAATGCATTGTTCAGAAATGCCACAGATGCATTTTTATAGCGGGTTGTTACGATCTGGAATGCACTGCTGAAAGGGTGGTGGAAGCAGATTCAGTAATAACTTTCAAAAGGGAATTAGATAAATACTTGAAGGGGAAAAGTTAGCAGGGCCATGGGGAAATGGCAGGGGAGTGGGACTAATTTGGAGAAAGATCAAGGAATTGGGATCAAAAAGATGAAAAGGTGCCATGGCTAACAAAATGGTGGAGCAGGCTCAATGATCTAGTCTTTGTTCCCATGATCTAACATTACTATTTGAAAAGAGGGCTTGGTCCAAACATTAATGACAGATCGAAAGACGATGAAACAGGGATGATATAATCCTGTGCCATATTCTGTTTTACATGTTAAACTGGTGTTTCAATGTACAATAGGGCTATTTCCATAATCAGATACTCCATGTGAGGACCGGTGGTCACAAGGAATCCTGGTCAGGAAATTTTGGGAGCTCAACCTCTGATTTCCACCCATTCATTTAAATGGATGGTCACTAAGGCTGCAGGCCCGCCATTTCCCAACCAGCACTCCTTACGAGCATTGCAACTCAAAGGGAGCACTCAGACAATGAATCAGCCATAATATGTGCTCTTCCTATGTCTTCAAAGTTGAGAGAAGATCTTGAGGAATTAAAAGAAGATGAAAGAGAAGAAGCCTTTCAAAAAATGATGGCAAATTGCAAACGCACATCATCATTTCGTTTGAAGGTAAGGGCTTCATAACTGCTCACTTTTGTATTCATGATATCAGTTAACCTGCAAATCATATGCAAAAGCAAAAGAAAGCATTCTGGCAGGCTATAATTTAAATATAAGGCTTTGAAATTAAGAAACGTGAATACCAAAGTATGAATGTATTGTACACTAATATTCAGACAACATAATTTCAGACCAATGTGTTCCAGTCACAGAATTTTCTTAAAACGCTGTAATTAGAACATAAGAACATAAGAAATAGGAGCAAGAGTAGGCCATACGGCACCTCGAGCCTGCTCCGCCATTCAATAAGATCATGGCTGATCTTTGACCTCAACTCCACTTTCCTGTCTGATCCCCACATCCTTTGATTCCCCTAGAGTCCAAAAATCTATCTATTTCAGCCTTGAACATATTCAATGACTGAGCATCCACAGCCCTCTGGGGTAGAGAATTCCAAAGATTCACAACCCTCTGAGTGAAGAAATTCCTCCTCATCTCAGTCTTAAATGGCTGACCCCTTATCCTGCGACTATGCCCCCTAGTTATAGACTCTCCAGCCAGGGAAAACAACCACTCAGCATCTACCCTGTCGAGCTCCCTCAGAATCTTATTCGTTTCAATGAGATCACCTCTCATTCTTCTAAATTTCATAGGGTATCGGCCCATTCTACTCAATCTCTCCCCATGGGACAACCCTCTCATCCCAGAAATTAATCTAGTGAACATTCGCTGCACCGCCTCTAAGGCAGGTCCATCCTTCCTTCGATAAGGAGACCAAAACTGTGTACAGTTCTCCAGGTGAGGTCTCACCAAAGCCCTGTACAATTGTAGTAAGACTTCCTTACTCTTGTACTCCAACCTCCTTGCAATAAAGGCCGACATATCATTTGCCTTCCCAATTGCTTGCTGTACCTGCATGCTAACTTTTTGTGTTTCTTGTACGAGGACACCCAAATCTCTCTGGACACCAACATTTACTAGTTTCTCACCATTTAAAAAATATTCTATTTTTCCATTCTTCCTAACAAAGTGAATAACCTCACATTTCCCCACATTATATTCCATACGTCACATACTTGCCCACTCACTTAATCTTTCCATATCCCTTTGTAGAGTCTTTGTGTCCTCTTCACAGCTTACTTTCCCACCTAGCTTTGTATCATCAGCAAACTTGGATACATTACACTCGGTCCTTTAATCTAATTCATTAATATGGATTGTAAATAACTGAGGCCAAAGCACTGATCCTTGCGGCATCCCACTAGTTACTGCCTGCCAACCTGAAAGTGACTCGTTCATTCCTACTCTCTGTTTTCTGTCCATTAACCAATCCTCTATCCATGCTAATTATGTTACCCCCAACCTCATGAGCCCTTATTTTGCGTAAGAACCTTTCTCGTGGCAGCTTATCGAATGCCTTTTGAAAATCTAAATTTACTACATCCACTGGTTCCCCTTTATCGACCCTGCTAGTTCCATCCTCAAAAAACTCCAATAAATTTGTCAAACATGATTTACCTTTCATAAAACCGTGTTGACTCTGCCTAATCATATTATGATTTTCTAAGTGCCCTGTTACCACTTCCTTAAGAATGGATTGCAGCATTTTCCCAATGACTGATGTCAGGCGAACTGGCCTGTAGTTCCCTGTTTCCTCTCTCCTTTCTTGAATAGCGGGATTAAATTTGCTTCCTTCCAATCTGCTGCGACCATTCTAGAATCTGGGGAATTTTGGAAGATCATAACCAATGCAGCCACTATCTCTGCAGCCACCTCTTTTGGAACCCTCAGATTTAGGCCATCAGGTCCAGGGGATTTATCAGCTTTTAGTCCCGTTAATTTTTCTGGTACTTTTTCTCAGCTGATATTTATTACTTTAATTTCTTTACTGCCATTAGCCCCTTGGTTCCCCAATATTTCTGGTATGGTTTTTATGTCTTCTACTGTGAAGACAGCTACAAAATATTTGTTTAACGTCTCTGCCATTTCCCCTATCTCAGCCTCTAAGGGACCAACATTTAGAACATAAGAACATAAGAAATTGGAGCAGGAGTAGGCCAATCGGCCCCTCGAGCCTGCTCCGCCATTCAATAAGATCATGGCTGATCTGATCCCAACCACAAATCTAAAGAACACAAGAAGTCGGAGCAGGACCCGGCCACATAGCCCCTGGGCCCTCTCCGCCACCCACAGGGCATTGACCGATCCGAACTCAGCTTCATGTCCAATTTCCTGCCCGCTCCCCATAACCCCTAATTCCCTTTACTTCTAGGAAACTGTCTATTTCTGTTTTAAATTTATCTAATGATGTAGCTTCCACAGCTTCCTGGGGCAGCAAATTCCACAGACCTACCACCCTCTGAGTGAAGAAGTTTCTCCTCATCTCAGTTTTGAAAGAGCAGCCCCTTATTCTAAGATTATGCCCCCTAGTTCTAGTTTCACCCATCTTTGGGAACATCCTTACTGCATCCACCCGATCAAGACCCTTCACAATCTTATATGTTTCAATAAGATCGCCTCTCATTCTTCTGAACTCCAATGAGTAGAGTCCCAATCTACTCAACCTCTCCTCATATGTCCGCCCCCTCATCCCCGGGATTAACCGAGTGAACCTTCTTTGTACTGCCTCGAGAGCAAGTATGTCTTTTCTTAAGTATGGAGACCAAAACTGTATGCAGTATTCCAGGTGCGGTCTCACCAATACCTTATATAACTGCAGCAATACCTCCTTGTTTTTATATTCTATCCCCCTAGCAATAAAAGCCAACATTCCGTTGGCTTTCTTGATCACCTGCTGCACCTGCATACCAACTTTTTGATTTTCTTGCACTAGGACCCCCAGATCCCTTTGTACTGCAGTACTTTCCAGTCTCTCGCCATTAAGAAAATAACTTGCTCTCTGATTTTTCCTGCCAAAGTGCATAACCTCACATTTTCCAATATTATAGTGCATCTGCCAAATCTCCGCCCACTCACCCAGCCTGTCTATATCCCCTTGCAGGTTTTTTATGTCCTCCTCACTCTCTACTTTCCCTCCCATCTTTGTATCATCTGCAAATTTTGATATGTTGCACTCGGTCCCCTCCTCCAAATCGTTAATATAGATTGTAAAGAGTTGGGGACCCAGCACCGACCCCTGTGGAACACCACTGGTTACTGGTTGCCAGTCCGAAAATGAACCATTTATCCCAACTCTCTGCTTCCTGTTTGATAACCAATCCTCCACCCATGCCAGAATATTACCCCCAATCCCGTGATTTTTTATCTTAAGTAATAATCTTTTATGTGGCACCTTATCGAATGCCTTCTGGAAGTCTAAATACACTACGTCCACTGGTTCCCCTTTATCCACCCTATACGTTATATCCTCGAAGAACTCAAGCAAATTTGTCAGACATGACTTCCCCTTCATGAAGCCATGCTGACTTTGTCCTATTAAATTATGCTTATCTAAATGTTCCGTTACTGTCTCCTTAATAATAGACTCCAAAATTTTACCCACCACAGATGTTAAGCTAACTGGCCTATAATTTCCAGCCTTCTGCCTACTACCCTTTTTAAATAACGGTGTTACATTAGCAGTTTTCCAATCTGCCGGGACCTCTCCTGAGTCCAGGGAATTTTGGAAAACTATCACCAAAGCATCCACAATCCCTACTGCCACTTCCCTCAAGACCCTAGGATGGAAGCCATCAGGTCCAGGGGATTTATCCGCCTTGAGTCCCATTATTTTACTGAGTACCATCTCTTGAGTGATTTTAATCGTATTTAGCTCCTCCCCCCCCGAGAGTCCCCTGTTTGTCCAGTGTTGGGATATTCTTAGTGTCCTCTACTGTAAAGACTGAAACAAAATATTTGTTCAGCATTTTTGCCATCTCCATGTTTCCCACCATTAATTTCCCGGTCTCATCCTCTAAGGGACCTATGTTTGCCTTAGCCACCCTTTTTCTTTTTATATAACTATAGAAACTCTTGCTACTCTCTTTTTTACATACTTGTAGAAGCTCTTACAATCTGTTTTTATATTTCTCGCTTGTTTACTTTCATATTCTATTTTCTCCCTTTTTAATCAACTTTTTTTGTCATCCTTTGCTGGTTTCTAAAAATCTCCCATTCCTCGGGCTTACTACTCTTCTTGGCAACATTATAGGCCTCTTCTTTTAATCTAATACTATCCTTAACTTCTTCAGTTAACCACGGATGAATCACTTTTCTCTTGGAGTTTTTATTTCTCAATGGAATGTATATTCGTTGAGAATATTGAAATATTTCGTTGAATATTTGTCTTTGCTTATCTACTGTCATACCTTTTATTCAAATTTCCCAATCTACCTTAGCCAACTCGCTCCTCATACTTATGTACTTGGTTTAATTTAAGTTTAAGACTCTTGTTTCAGTCTTAAGTACGTCACTCTCAAATTCAATGTGAAATTCTATCATATTATGATTACTCTTCCCCAGAGGATCCTTTACTATGAAATTACTAATTAACCTTGTCTCATTACCAATACAAGATCTAAAATAGCTTGTTCCCTGGTTGGTCCCATGACGTATTGTTCTAGGAAACTGTCTCGAATACATTCCAAGAACTGGTCCTCCAGTCTGCCTTTGCCAATTTGTTTTGTCCAGTCTATATGAAGATTAAAGTCCCCCATGATTATTGCATTACCTTTGTTACAAGATCCTATTATTTCTTGATTAATACTCTGTCCAACGTATAGCTACTGTTAGAGGGCCTATAAACTACTGCCACTAGCGTTTTCTGCCCCTTGTTATTTTTTATTTCCACCCGTACTGATTCTACTTCCTTATCCTCCGAGCGAAGATCCTTTCTCACCACTGTCCTTATGTTAATCCTTTATTATCATGGCTACTCCCACCCCCCTTTTCCATTCTGCCTGTCTTTTCGAAATGTGAAGTACCCTGGACTATTTAGTTCCCAACCTTGTTCACCTGGCAACCATGTCTCTGTAATGGCTATTAGATCAAACCCATTTATCTCTATTTGCGCCACTAATTCATCTATGTTGTTACAAATGCTTCGTGCCTTCAGATAAAGAGCCTTTAATTTTAACTTTTTATCATTTTTCCCTGCTGATGCACTATTACCGTTAAACTCTCTGTCCGTTCCTGCCAAAGTCTGCTTATCTTACCCAAATCACTACAATGCCTGTTGCCTTGACTTTTCTCTTTTGATTTCTCCTCACCTGACGCCCCCCCCCTCTCCTTTTTAGTTTGAAGCCCAATTTATTCGATTTGCCAGGACACCTATCCCAGCCCGGTTTAAGTGAAGCCCGTCTTAACAGAACAGTTCCCTCTTTCCCCAGTACTGGTGTCAGTGCCCCATGACTTGAAACTTTAACCTTTAACCTCGGCAATCCATTACAAATCATCTGCTATAATAATGAAGCAGTCCAAGCCCACATGCAGCAAGACCTGGACAACATCCAGGCTTGGGCTGATAAGTGGCAAGTAACATTTGCGCCAGACAAATGCCAGGCAATGACCATCTCCAACAAGAGAGAGTCTAACCACCTCCCTTTGACATTCAACGGCATTACCATCGCCGAATCTCCCACCATCAACATCCTGGGGGTCACCATTGACCAGAAACTTAACTGGACCAGCCATATAAATACTGTGGCTACATGAGCAGGTCAGAGGCTGGGTATTCTGCGGCGAGTGACTCACCTCTTCACTCCCGTAAGCCTTTCCACCATCTACAAGGCACAAGTCAGGAGTGTGATGGAATACTCTCCATTTGCCTGGATGAGTGCAGCTCCAACAACACTCAAAGAAGCTCGACACCATCCAGGACAAAGCAGCCCGTTTGATTGGCACGCCATCCACCACCCTAAACATTCACTCCCTTCACCACCAGCGCACTGTGGCTGCAGTGTGTACCATCCACAGGATGCACTGCAGCAACTCGCCAAGGCTTCTTCGACAGCACCTCCCAAACCCGCAACCTCTACCACCTAGAAGGACAAGAGCAGCAGGCACATGGGAACAACACCACCTGCACGTTTCCCTCCAAGTCACACACCTTCCTGACTTGGAAATATATCGCCGTTTCTTCATCGTTGCTGGTTCAAAATCCTGGAACTCCCTTCCTAACACGGACTGCAGCGGTTCAAGAAGGCGGTTCACCACCACGTTCTCAAGGGCAATTAGGGATGGGCAATAAATGCTGGCCTCGCCGCGATGCCCACATCCCATGAACGAATAAAAAAAAATAGAATATTTTGTTCAACGATGCTGACATATTCATATCTTTGTACTACTAAAGTATGACTACAGTTTTATTGTGATGCTTAAAACTTCTGAAAAAGTTGCTGACAGGGTGCTACGCCTCATTTTCTTCAAATTAAGCCACGACCTGTGCACTGGTCTATTTTTAAGGCGATTTTGGCTCTTTTGAATAAATAAATAATCTCCCTCATTTATTCAGGCTCCACATGCAAGTAGGATATTGTCATCGTCTCATGGAAAGTGTTACCTTGGCTTTTGTCCCTTTATGAAATTCATGCCCAGCATGGCCTCACTCTGCTGTATACTAGTTTTCTTCAAATCTTTTCTCCCATTGTCAGCAGAACTATGTTGTTTGTCAAAAACTGGAAAAAGTTTGGATTTGTCACTTAACTGTTGGTTTACGTTGAAGCACGGGGCGGGCAAGCTCAACTTGTCTGCTGGTATTATTTGAAGATATTCCCGATAGTGGACAAGGGAAATGCAGTTTATGTTGTACACATGAAATTTCAGAAAGCGTTTGACAAGATTTCGGGTTAATGATTAAGGTAAGGGGCTATGGACTGTGGTTAAAATCGTGTGCTGGATTGATAATTGGCTTAGAAAAAGGAAACAGAGCATAACCATAAATGGGAAATTTTCAAGCTGGAATGAGGTTATGAATAAGATGCCCCAGAGATCAATCTTGGGACTTTTGTTCGTGTTAATACCCACTAGTACATCTCTGATTGTATTGCAGAGAATAAGGCTGAGCAAATGTTTCTCTGGATGCTGAAGGCGTAGGCATGAGTGGAAGGGTGGGACCGAGGAAAGGCTGGATAGGGCAGCAAACATGAAGTGGGTAAGGTGCCTGTCAGATATTAGGAGCCCTGGAAAGTGTGTGGTAAGGGAGACTCAGGCTGGTAATGAGAGGGCTAGAAATTGAGTAGCGGGCAAGGGCAAGGCCGTAGGAGATGAGTCTACGAGAAAGGGTGAACTCGTTGATAGATTGGGAGCTAAAGGATTGAGCAGTGGGAATGAGATTGAGTTATATCAAACCATGGAAGGTCTGGAAGTGAGGGAGAGGCGGGCAGCAAATGGTAACATAGTGGTTGAGGTTGTGGGCTATGAAATAGTAGTGGTAGATGAAATGGGAGGGGACGTTCTCACCCTCGTATCTGATTGATTGATTGCCTAAGTTTATTTTGGCAACAATCAAACAGTAGAAACACTGAAGCAAGCAGAAATCCAGACATGATTCTAAAGAAACAAAAAATATTGTTCTATAGATATATGATTTGGACTAGGATAACATAAACAAGATCTCCAAGTCTGCATATACC
Source organism: Heptranchias perlo (assembly GCF_035084215.1). Classification (NCBI taxonomy): domain Eukaryota; kingdom Metazoa; phylum Chordata; class Chondrichthyes; order Hexanchiformes; family Hexanchidae; genus Heptranchias; species Heptranchias perlo. Next base: position 107,691,807 of record NC_090325.1, on the reverse strand, counting down.
AAAAATAGTGCAAATAATGAGAAACCAAGCAATCAGATTCACAAGCATTTGAATTGTTTATGAAATTGGGAATTATGTGGGAGATGTACTTTGGTGTAAATAGATATAATTTGTTTGGGAGCAACAATCTGTCGAGAAAGTATCACTTAGAAATTACTGTTGCCGTTTAATTTAAATGGATGAATGCTTAAAATGATGATTAAGGCATGTCATATTGTTTTTCTTCTAATATCGTCACATGTATTTTCTAGGCTTATGTATTCAATAGGACAGCCACACTGTGTACTGATCAGGAAAGAGGTGTTAGGGTTAATGTGAATGAATCTCTGAAACCATCAGCCCAGTGCTTGGCTGCTGAGAAAACGAGGTAAGGTATTGGGTTGAAATAGTAGAAGGATAGGGTCAAAATCGAAAGGTTATATTATTACTGTAAAAGTCTTTGGTCATACATCTGGGGTGCTCTGTATAATTCTGGCTACCAAATCATAGGAAGGATATTATTGCCGTGAGAATTTAGAGTCAAGCAACAAAGATGATTCTCGGTATCAGGAATTTAAGTTATGAGGGAAAGACTTGAAGGGGGAGTTTAATAAGCAGGAAGTTAGGAGTAAGACAGACAATGAAACAGAACATTTTAATCCACTGCAGCAATACTGGATCTGTACCAGAACTGAACAAGTACATGTCCACTTTGAGATTTGCCTAGATTTATTATCCTACACTGTTTCTCTCTTTTACAGTAGACTTTTGTAGCATCATTGAGCATTGGTTAAAATATATAGTAGATTGGATCATCTCAGCTCCAAGCGATTTTCTTGGAAAAATTTGACTTTTTTTCGAATTGGGTTTGAGTGTGGTTGGCACTAAGATGAGTGAATGTTCTCAAATGTGAATAATGTCAACTGTATGAAAACTGAAATGTTGGTTATTTGATTTAAGATGGAGGAGGTCATGGAGAATGAGAAAAAATCATTTGATTCACTCCGCAATTATTGGAAGACAAAAGGACTTAATTTTCTACAACCTTATTTGCTTCCAGTGTAAGTACAGCTACTCATTATGAACTATGAGGGTTAAGACTATGCTTAAATGCACTTACTTGAATTTAATACTGTGTGTATTTACATTATGGGACAATTTTTTGCCTTTGCACTGCTGGAAGTGAACCTTGCCCTCAGTGCTGCGTATTAGAAATTCGAATTGCACACTGGGGATGATTTTCAGATCATTTAAAATAATCATCGGAAAATTGTGTACAAAATATGCTTGAATTTCCAATCTCTGCTTTTGGTGCGCGAGGCCTCCCGTCAGCAGTGCAAAGTCAGAAAATTGCTCCTGACACTTGTATATGTTGCAATGTTCAAATAGACTCTTAGGACGTTAAATTGGGCCGTGTAGCGCCCGTTGTTCCGGTGCTACATGGCCTCTTCGACATCCAAGATGGCACCTTGGATGCGCACGCACGTTTCCTGCGTGACGTGCGCCAGACGCCATCTTGGTACAGGAGTTTGTGCAGGCGCAGATAAGAAACACTGGAATCATGTAAAGTAGGGAGAAAATGGCTTCAATCAGTATGCAAAGTTGATTTGAAGTGATAGACACCATTTTGGATCTTAACGCTCAACTCAATGCACAGTCTTAACCCCGACCATCTGAACGTGTCTTAGAGTGCCTGGAGGATCCCCCACCGGCGTTATTTAAAGGGATCATGCAGGATTTACAGGTTAGTGGCTGGATTATTGCTTCAGGCTGCCGAGACATTTGTAACCGTTTTTGGGGGTCTCCTAGACTTCAATACTAGGACACGGGAACATAGCCTAACATTTAGAGCCAGGACGTGCAGGAGTGAAGTTAGGAAATGCTTCTACACGCAATGGGTGGGAGGCATTGAAATGCTCTTCTGCAGACGGCAGTTGATGCTAGCTCACTTGTGAATGTTAAATCTGAGATTGTATTAAGGCATATGGGGTTAAGGTGGGTATATGGAGTTAGGACACAGGTCCACCATGATCTCACTCAAGGGGCTAAATGCCACTGCCACTTGCTGCACCTTGATATGCGCCATCTTCTCCTGCAAGAAAGCGAGGCGTGTGCCTGGGTGATGTGCCTGTCATGGTTGAACAGCTGCCAGTGTGTGTGGCCTGTGAGTTGTGGGTGGGCGGCTTGAAACAGTGGTAATGTGTAAGGGCGGGAGGAAGCATCTGATTGGAAGAGTTGAGTACTGATGGAAAGAGTTTATTGGTATGTGAGGGATGGGGGGTGTTGTGTTTGGTGCAGTTGGTAGGAGATGCCACTTGATAGTTGACCTCACTCACCTTGCCCACTCATGTCAAAGCATTGAACTTGTTCCTGTACTGCATCCATGTTCATGATGCTGTGCGCCTGGCATTGACTTCGTCCCCCCGCAGGGCGCTGCAAAGTGGTCTCCACCCATTTTTCTCTGCTGTGAGTTACAAAAATAGGACTATTTGGGGCACACAGCGAAGCAAAATGTATCCCTACAAGTGCCTGGGAAATTTGTACATCTGATTTGTAACATTAACTGAAAGCCAATGGTTAAAATGTAATCTGTGTTTGGATACCAGTAAGCAGGGTGTTTATCTATGCCAGAGAACAATGTCCAGCAAGTAGTCTCATTTGTATCTACCAGCCTTGCATCATTCTAAACAGGTACCAGTCTCAGATCAGCACCAGTACTATAACAATGGTATTAGACTGCTGACAAGTCCAAGATCCCTGGTGTGGTCAGTTGTTGGGTTTTCAGTGTGATTCTGAATGAATGCCGATATTACAGGAATAAAACTATTATTTATCCTTGAGTATTAGATGACCCATGTATAAGTTGGGGATGTGTCTTAACCATTAAGCTCCAGATACCATCACAGCCTCAATCCAGAAATGAACATAAGAGCTGAATGCCATAGGAGAGGTGACAGAAACTAGCTTTGACATCCAGGCAGCATTTGACCAAATATAGCCCAGGAGCCCCAGCAAAAATTGTCATTTTTGTGGGGGAGGGTCAAAGGAAAGACCCTCCAATTGGCGGAATCGTATCTGACACAAAGGAAGATAGTTGTGGTTGTCAGAGGTCAGTCAGCATGGTTCCAGGACATCACTGCAGGAGTTCCTCAGGGAAGCATCCTTGACCCAACCATCTTCAGCTGCTTCAACAATGACTTTCACTTTGATAAAAAGCCAGGAGTGGGGCTGTTGACTGCCGATTCCACAGGGTTCAGTTCCATTCACAACTCCTCGAATAATGAAGCAATACATTCCAGGCTGCAACAGGACTTGTATAATATCCAGACTTGGGCTGACAAGTGACAGGTAACATTCATGCCATATGAGTGCCAGATAATGACCATCTGAAACAAGAGAAATCCCAGCCACCTTTGTTTGACCTTTAATTGCACCACCATCGCCAAATCCCCCACCATCAACATCTTGAGGGTCACAACTGACTTGAAGTTGACCTGGACCAGGCATACCAATACCGTGGCTACAAGAGCAGGGCAGAGGCTGGGCAGTAAGTGTCAGCCTTGGATCAGCACTAGCACCTGAGTCAGGAGGTTGTGGTTTCATAGCCCCACTCCAGCAACTTAAGCACATAATCTAGGCAGCCATTTCAGTAGTCAGGTGCACTATTGGAGATGGATGTAAAAAATTCCATTGCAGCATTTGAAGAAAAGCAAGGGAGTTCTCCCGATGTCCTGGCTAAAATGTGTCCCTCAAACAAGATGACTAAAACAGATTATCTTGTCATTAATTTCATTGCTGTTTGTGGAACCTTGCTGTGTCCATATTGGCTGCTGCGTTTCCCGTACATTACAACAGTGACTGCACTTCAAAAAATACTTCATTGGCTGTGAAGTAATTGGAACATCTTTAGATCATGAAAGGAGCTATATAAATGCAATTTCTATCTTTCTTTCTTTACTCTGTGACAAGTGGCTTATCTCCTGATCCCCTCAAAGCCTCGCCACCATCTACAAGGCTCAAGTCAGGAGTGTGATGGAATACTCACCATCTGCCTGGATGGTTGCATCTGCTACAACACCCAAGAGGCTTCACTTGTTTGGTGCCCCTGCACTGGGCTCAATATCTACCCTCTCCAGCACATTGGCTGCAGTATGTGTGATCTGTAGATGTATTGCAGCAACTTGCCACGGTTACTTCAACAGCATTTCCCGACCCTGCAAACTCTACCACCAAGAAGAACAAGAGCTGCAATGTTGTGGGAACACCATGACCTCCAAGTTCCCCTTCAAGTCACACACCAGCCTGACTTGAAGATATATCACTGTTCTTTCATTGTTGCTGGGTCAATATTCTGGAATCCCCAACCAAAACCATTGTGGGAGCACCATCATGACAAGGACTACAGTGGTTCAACGATAAGGCTCACCACCTCCTTCTCAGGAAACTAGGGCTGGGTAGTAAATATGGCCTTGCCAGTGTCGCCCATGTCCCAAGAACAAAATTTTAAAAATTGCTTCATAAAACATGAAAATATTCATAACCCTCATTTAAGGGAGGGTCCGCAATTTGCTAGAACTGGACATGATGTTGATTCTTGGTAGTTGGTTTGAAGCTGAGTGCGGGTAGGTTGGATTGGAGCATGCTATATATTGGGGGTGAATGGCGGGGGTGTTGGGAATTGAGTGAGGAGTGAATGGAAGAGTGATATAATATTGACAACTTCTTGTTTCTACGAACATAAGAACATAAGAAATAGGAGCAGGTGTAGGCCAATCGGCCCCTCGAGCCTGCTCCGCCATTCAATAAGATCATGGCTGATCTGATCCTAACCTCAAATCTAAATTCATGTCCAATTTCCTGCCCGCTCCCCGTAACCCCTAATTCCCTTTACTTCTAGGAAACTGTCTATTTCTGTTTTAAATTTATTTAATGATGTAGCTTCCACAGCTTGTTGGGCCAGCAAATTCCACAGACCTACTACCCTCTGAGTGAAGAAGTTTCTCCTCATCTCAGTTTTGAAAGAGCAGCCCCTTATTCTAAGATTATGCCCCCTCGTTCTAGTTTCACCCATCCATGGGAACATCCTTACCGCATCCACCCGATCAAGCCCCTTCACAATCTTATATGTTCCAATAAGATTGCCTCTCATTCTTCTGAACTCCAATGAGTAGAGTCCCAATCTACTCAACCTCTCCTCATATGTCCGCCCCCTCATTCCCGGGATTAACCGAGTGAACCTTCTTTGTACTGCCTCGAGAGCAAGTATGTCTTTTCTTAAGTATGGAGACCAAAACTGTATGCAGTATTCCAGGTGCGGTCTCACCAATACCTTATATAACTGCAGCAATACCTCCCTGTTTTTATATTCTATCCCCCTAGCAATAAAAGACAACATTCCGTTGGCCTTCTTGATCACCTGCTGCACCTGCATACTAACTTTTTGATTTTCTTGCACTAGGACCCCCAGATCCCTTTGTACTGCAGTACTTTCCAGTTTCTCGCCATGAAGATAATAACTTGCTCTCTGATTTTTCCTGCCAAAGTGCATAACCTCACATTTTCCAATATTGTATTGCATCTGCCAAATCTCCGCCCACTCACCCAGCCTGTCTATATCCCCTTGTAGGTGTTTTTGTCCTCCTCACTCTCTACTTTCCCTCCCATCTTTGTATCATCTGCAAACTTTGATATGTTACACTCGGTCCCCTCCTCCAAATCGTTAATATAGATTGTAAAGAGTTGGGGACCCAGCACCGACCCCTGCGGAACACCACTGGCTACTGGTTGCCAGTCCGAGAATGAACCATTTATCCCAACTCTCTGCTTCCCGTTAGATAACCAATCCTCCACCCATGCCAGAATATTACCCCCAATCCAGTGATTCTTTATCTTGAGCAATAATCTTTTATGTGGCACCTTGTCGAATGCCTTCTGGAAGTCTAAATACACTACGTCCACTGGTTCCCCTTTATCCACCCTGTACGTTATGTCCTCAAAGAACTCAAGCAAATTTGTCAGACATGACTTCCCCTTCATAAAGCCATGCTGACTTGCCCTATTAAATTATGTTTATCCAAATGTTCCGCTACTGTCTCCTTAATAATAGACTCCAAAATTTTACCCACCACAGATGTTAGGCTAACTGGTCTATAATTTCCAGCCTTCTGCCTACTACCCTTTTTAAATAAGGGTGTTACATTAGCAGTTTTCCAATCTGCCGGGACCTTTGCCGAGTCCAGAGAATTTTGGAAAATTATTGCCAAAGCATCCACAATCCCTATTGCCACTTCCCTCAAGACCCTAGGATGTAAGCCATCAGGTCCAGGGGATTTATCCGCCTTGAGTCCCATTAATTTACTGAGTACCAATTCCTTAGTGATTTTAATCGTATTTAGCTCCTCCCCCCCCCAGAGCCCCCTGTTTGTCCAGTGTTGGGATATTCTTAGTGTCCTCTACCGTAAAGACTGAAACAAAATATTTGTTCAGCATTTTTGCCATCTCCATGTTTCCCACCATTAATTTCCCGGTCTCATCCTTTAAGGGACCTACGTTTGCCTTAGCCACCCTTTTTCTTTTTATATAACTGTAGAAACTCTTGCTATCTGTTTTTATATTTTTTGCTCATTTATTTTCATAATCTATCTTCCCTTTCTTAATCAATCCTTTAGTTACTTTTTGCTGTCTTTTGAAGACTTCCCAATCTTCTATCCTCCCACTAAGTTTGGCTACCTTATATGTCCTTGTTTTTAGTCAGATACTATCCTTAATTTCTTTCCTTAGCCACGGATGGCTGTCATTTCTTTTACACCCTTTTTTCCTCAGTGGAATATATATTTTTTGAAAGTTGTAATATAATTCCTTAAATGAACACCACTGCTCATGTACCGTCTTACCCTTTAATCTATTTTCCCAGTCCACTTTAATCAATTCCGCTCTCATACCATCATAGTCTCCTTTATTCAAGCTCAGTACGCTTGTTTGAGAACCAACCTTCTCACCCTCTAAATGGATATGGAATGTAACCGTGTTATGTTCACTCATTCCAAGGGGATCCTTAACTAGGACATTATTAATTAATCCTGGCTCATTACACAGGACCAGGTCCAAGGTTGCCTGCCCCCTCGTAGGATCAGTGACATACTGCTCAAGAAATCCATCCCGAATACACTCAATAAACTCTTCCTCAAGGCTGCCCTGCCCAATTTGATTTGTCCAGTTAATATGATAGTTAAAATCCCCCATAATTATAACTGTTCCCTTATTACATGCCCCGACTATTTCCTGATTAATACTTCTTCCAGCAGAGTTGCAACTATTAGGAGGCCGATGTACTCCGCCCACTTATTATTCCTTATGTCTACCCAAACTGTTTCATTATCCTGATCCTTTGTCCCAATATCATTTCTCTGTATTACAGTGATTCCTTCCTTTATTAACATAGCCACCCCACCTCCCCTTCCTTCCTGCCTGTCCTTCCTGATTGTTAAATACCCTGGCATATTTAATTCCCAGTCGTTGTCACCCTGCAGCCATGTTTCTGTAATGGCCACAAGATCATACCCATACGTAGTTATTTGTGCCGTTAACTCGTCCATTTTGTTACGAATGCTACGTGCATTCAGATAAAGAACTTTCAAGTATGTTTTGTGACACTTAGTTCCTGCTTTTTCCTTTTTGAACACTTTACCTTTTACTCCATACCTTCTGTCCCTTCCTGACACGCTTTCCTCTGTCTCCCTGCTCAGGTTCCCAACCCCCTGCCACAGCTTTGATGCTGGGTTAATCACCCTACGCCTTCTAGTTTTTATTTTATCTGTCGTGCCTAAAGTACATTTTCTTTCCGCTGCTCTACGCTTTTCCCTTTCACTTGTTCTTGAACAACTGTTTGTACTATTTGTATTGTAAATTTCCCCTGGGTCTTCCCCTCTCTTGCTGCTCTCAACTTTATTCCCTTCTGACTCCCCACTCAGGTTCCCATCCCCCTGCCACTCTAGTTTAAACCTTCCCCAACAGCACTAGCAAACACCCCCGCGAGGACATTGGTCCCGGTCCTGCTCGGGTGTAACCGGTCATGCTTGTACAGGTCCCACCTTCCCCAGAACCGGTCCCAATGTCCCAGGAATCTAAATCCCTCCCTCCTACACCATCCCTGCAGCCACGCATTCATCCTGTCTATTCTCCTGTTCCTATACTCACTAGCACGTGGCACCGGTAGTAATCCTGAGATCACTACCTTTGAAGTCCTGCTTTTTAATTTATCTCCTAACTCCTTAAATTCACCTTGCAGGACCCCATCCCTTTTTTTTACCTATGTCGTTGGTACCAATATGGACCACGACTACTGGCTGTTCACCCTCCCCCTCCAGAATGCCCTGCAGCCGCTCCGTGACATCCTTGACCCTAGCACCAGGGAGGCAACATACCACCCTGGAGTCACGTTTGCGGCCGCAGAAATGCCTATCTGTTCCCCTTACAATTGAATCCCCTATCACTCTTGCCCTGCCACTCTTTCTCCTCCCCTCCTGTGCAGCAGAGCCACCCGTGGTGCCCCGAACCTGGCTCTTGCTGCTTTCCCCTGATAAGCCATCTCCCCCAACAGTTTCTAAAGCAGAATATCTGTTTGAGAGGGAGATGGCCCCAAGGGACTCCTGCTCTACCTGCCTGGTCCTTTTACTCTGCCTGGCGGTCACCCATTTCCTTTCTGCCTGCGTAATCTTTACCTGCGGTGTGACCACCTCACTGAACGTGCTATCCACGACAGTCTCAGCATCGCGGACGCTCCACAGTGAATCCACCCGCAGCTCCAGCTCCAAAAGACGGTTAGCCAGTCGCTGCAGCTGGACACACTTCCTGCACACATGGTCGCCAGGGACACTGGTAGTGTCCATGACTTCCCACATAGTGCAGGAGGAGCATATCACGGGTGCGAGCTGTGCTGCCATGACTTGCCTTAGACTCTCAGACTCTCCTCCCGCTCTAGGTCTCTCCTTTTATCCTGTGCTCACCTCTCGGACTCTCCTGCCTCACCTGTGACGTCTCACAGTCGTTGTCTCTTGTTGCAGGTCTGCTGCTGCTTTTATTCCCCAATCTCAGTCTTCTACTCTCAGGTCCACTGCCGCTCTGGGGAAAAAGTTAGGAAAAGCAAGGCAAAGCAGCACCTCCTTCCCCCACTTCCCCGAACTCCCACACGTACCAAACTCTCAGCAGTTCGCACTGTGTTGTCCGCACACCGTGCTGTTCGCACTGACAGGCCCCTGTATTTCTACAGTTTGTGACCTTGTTGCAGGTCTAGTCTTGCGCTGTTGGGTTTGGATGGAGTGTTGGGAAGGGTGGTGATAAGGATATGCTGCTGACTTTACCTTTTCTAGAAGTTGTCCACTCAAGCTCCTACGTAGCTTTCCTGCAGTGTCAAGCAGGAACACGGTCTATACATCTATGGCAGGTCCAATTGCCCAGGCGGGAAAGCAAGGTATGCCTCCTGAACCTCATGCACTATCAGCACAGTTCTCAGCATTAGTTGTCTGAAATACGAGCTGCTTGCAAAACCTTTGACTGGGTTTGGAGACAGTTGTTACTTGTTAAGCTCCTTGTATACCCTCCCCTACACACCAGACTAATTGGCGCCTGGACATGTTCAGTTGTATTGCTAACACTGATGAGAGAGAGAGAGAGAGAGAGAGAGAGCAGTCTGCCTCTCACTGAAGATATGCCATGGGACATGAGCCCTCATCCCACTTTGGCTCAACTGTGACATTTCAGAGATGCTAGTTGTGGGGGCATTCAAAACCTGGAATCAAAAGACCATGACAGAGTTGGGCAAGTTGCTCAAAAAGGGCCAGCATCTCGTCGACAAATTTCATAGCCAATTGGAAGCCACAGATGCATGACCAATCTCATTCCTGTGTGTTTACATGATTGGCCTTCTGGTGGACAAGGAACTTTTGCGGCAGGAACTGTGACATAGCACATTACCCCGTCCCCCAATATAAGCATGTGGACAGAACACCTGTGGCGCATGTGCTCGGTGGAGTGGGTATTGCACAGACTATGTTTGGAGCTGGAAAGCTACCATAGCATCTGGGCCCACTTCCTGTGCACCCACTCTGTCCAAACCAGTCGTTTTGCTTAATTTTCTAAAGCAAATATTGCATTTTCCTTAAAAGATTTAATTGCTCTGAAATGTTGATTAATCTTGATTTATGAATAATTAGTAACTGGGGATACTGTACTTGCAATTTATGACACAGTTAAATGTTAACATGTTTTGAGTTAAACTTGGCCATGTTTATGATTTTCTGATGAAAAATATTTTCCAGGAAGGACATGACAGACTTTGGCTCAACAACCACAAAGTGCAATGCTCGTTTGAAATATGGTCCAGTTTATCAGATGAAAATAAAATATTTCAGCATTGAGGACCTTCAATCAATTCTTTATGAACTGGTGACCATGATAAAAGAAGGTACCTATTTTAGAATTCAGGGCTCATTGCGACAAATATGCATAAATTTGCACACATAAACTACTGACAGGATATTCAAATCACTTGAGGTGATCTTTGGTATGGTCTCATATTTAATATCAGCTAAAATGTGCCTTTACCTTTAGAAATGTAGATATATGTATTTGCTGACCAATACATCTATTGGAACATCTGTTTTTGTTCTCTTTTCCCCCTTGTCTGATTTTGAACTTTTCTCCCAGCCTGTCCCATTTTCTCGTGCACCATTCTCTTTCATACTCATTCATTCTCTTGCTAACATTATTTCTCCTCAACCCCTTCCTCTTTACCCTCTATTAACTTTCTATTCTATACGCTTTCCAGTTCTGTCTTATCTTTCTATCATTTCTGTACCTCTCTCCACTATCCCTGCTTATGTGTCAACCTTGTCTCAATGATAGCACTTTTGCCTCGGTGATTGTCAGAAGTTTGTGGGTTCAAGCCCCACTCCAGAGAATTGAGCACATAATTTAGGTTGACACTTCAGTACCGAAGGAGTGCTGCTGTGTTTTGGATGAGATATTAAACCTGTGGGCCAGCTCAAATGGACGTAAAAGATCCCATGGTTTTTTTGGAAGAAGAACAGGGGAGTTCTCCCATTGCCCTGGTCAACATTTATCCCCCAACCAGCAATCAGTAAAAAACAGATTATCTGCCCATTTATCACATTGCTGTTTGTAGGACTTTGCTGTGCACAAATTGGGTGCTGCGTTTCCCTACATTGCAACAGTGACTACAATTCAAAAGTACTTAATTGGCTGTGAAGTACCTTGGGTTGTCCTGAGGTTGTGAATGAAGCTATATAAATCCACGTTCTTTCTTTTTCTTTCTTTATCTCTGCTCTGCCTCCTTGCAGTCTGCTATTTTCTTTCTATATTTCTTTCTTGCTAACTTTTCTTCCTCTGTATTTTCTCTCCAGCATGTTGTCTTTTTACGATAACTTGTTTTCTCTACTTAGCATTTCTCTTCCCCCTCTACTTTTTTATCTTTTCCCTTCTCTCTCACCGTATTACACACCATTCACACTTTATCTACCCTTGTAAACCTTCAATTTTCCTCGGTCGTTTCTGTCTCCATCTCTATGTCTCACGTTTATATTACATAGCATTATATAGAAAGTACAGCACAGAAACAGGCCATTCGGCCCATTAGGTCCATGCCAGTGTTGAAGCTCCACACAAGCCTCCTCCCTCCCTGATTCATTTAACCTTATCTGCCTATCCTTCTATTCCTTTTTCCCTCATGTGTTTACCTAGCTTCTCTTTAAATGCATCTATGCTAGCCGCCTCAACTACTCCTTGTGATAGCGAGTTCATCATACTAACCACCCTCTGGGTGAACAAGTTTCTCCTAAATTCCTTATTGGATTTATTAGTGACTATCTTATATTTATGGCCCCTAATTCTGGTCTCCTCCGCAAGTGGAAACATCTTCTCTACATCTATTGTATTAAAACCTTTCATAATCTTAAAGCCCTCTATCAGGTCACCTCTCAGTCTTCTCTATTGTAGAGAAAAGAGCCCCAGCCTGCTCAATCTTTCCTGATAGGTATGACCTCTCAGTTCTGGTATCATCCTAGTAAATCTTTTTTGCACCTTCTCCAGTGCCTCTCTATCCTTTTTATAATATGGAGACCAGAACTGTTCACAGTACTCCAAGTGTGGTCTAACCAAGGTTCTATGCAAGTTTAACATAACTTCCCTGCTTTTCAATTCTATCCTTCTAGAAATGAACCCCAGTGCTTTGTTTGCTTTTTTATGGCCATATTAACCTGCATCGCTACTTCTAGTGATTTGTGTATCTGTACCCTCAGATCCCTCTGCTCCTCCACCCCATTTAGACTCTTATTATGCACGCAGTATGTAGCCCCTTTATTCTCCCTACCAAAATGTATCACCTCACACTTGTCTATATTGAAATTCATTTGCCAATTACACGCACATTCTGCAAGTTTATTAATGTTTTTCTGTATTTTGTCGCAGCCCTCCTCAGTATTAACTATACTCCCAATTTGGTGTCGTTCGCAAATTTTGAAATTGTACTTGCGATTCCCAAGTCCGAATCGTTTATGTAAATGGTGAACAGTGGTCCCAGCACCGATCCTTGTGGAACACTGCTTTCCACCTTTTGCCAGTCTGAGTCGCTACTCTTAACACCTACTCTCTGTTTTCTGTCATATATTTTACCTGCTTGTTTTCTTTCTCAGTTTTATCTGTCTACCATCTTATAACTAACTCCCTGTCTTCAAATTCAATAGCAATTACTGTTGTCCAATGATGAAGGGTAAATCATCTGAACATATTGGGGGTAATTTTTCACTTTAGTGATCCTGGCACAGAACATGCACACCAGGAGTGCATATCAGAATATTGTGTGCAAAAGGTACTGTATGTGTTACATAGTCCAGCTAAACCTCCATCTATTAATTTACTCTTTTGTTCCTTTAGTCAATTTGCATCATTGTACTGCAATTCTGGTGTATATAAAGTCTAGTATGGTGAATATTCTGACTGGCGGTACTGGTTCCGCCGCTAAGATTCAGGCTGCAGGAACTGGGAAATTGGATGCCAACACTTCCATGCAATCCCCACTAGAAACTCAATCCGTCCAGTTTATTACTTAAGTTGAGTACATTCTTGGCTTCGAATCATTCTGAGCAAGAGCCTAATTTAGCATGTTAATGAGGGTCTTTAGCAGGTCTGCCGAAGCTAGGGATGTGTTGGGGTGGAAGTTCCTTTGAGCATTACTTTTATGTTGTAGATGGCAGAAATGCTGAAGATGCTGTAGTGAATGCAGAGGCGAAAGGATGGAATGTGTTGTTTGTGAAGAGTGAGAACAAAGGATTGGGAAACGGGCAGGGATGATCAAATGCCTACTTGCCCACAGACTAGGGAAAGCTTTGACAGATGAAAAAGGAAGCCATTTCCAAAGGTCCATTGCAGAAAGTGTAGTCATCAAAGCAAAATGATGGAGACAGAGAAACTGAGAGATAGGTATAGAATCTCTTCAGAAAGAAGGGTGGGAAGAATCATATTTGATGTATAGAATCATAGAATCATAGAAGTTTACAACATGGAAACAGGCCCTTCGGCCCAACATGTCCATGTCGCCCAGTTTATACCACTAAGCTAGTCCCAATTGCCTGCACTTGGCCCATATCCCTCTATACCCATCTTACCCATGTAACTGTCCAAATGCTTTTTAAAAGACAAAATTGTACCCGCCTCTACTACTGCCTCTGGCAGCTCGTTCCAGACACTCACCACCCTTTGAGTGAAAAAATTGCCCCTCTGGACCCTTTTGTATCTCTCCCCTCTCACCTTAAATCTATGTCCCCTCGTAATAGACTCCCCTACCTTTGGGAAAAGATTTTGACTATCTACCTTATCTATGCCCCTCATTATTTTATAGACTTCTATAAGATCACCCCTTAGCTCCTACTCTCCAGGGAAAAAAGTAGTTGTTGGAGTCTCTAAACTTGTAAAAGCGGAGCAACCATTGCCCAGAGATGTAGTGAGAAATCCAGAGGGGGAGGGAAGGTTAATACAGAGAACATGAAGGTGGGGAGACGCGTGGAAATAAGAAGCGTCATCAGTAAACTCTAGATTAATGTTGTCCAATAGAAATCAATGACATTGTTTCAGCCACATGGACTAATTTTAGTAGAAAACACTTTCTATACACTCACACAAAACAGGTCAATATATTTCACTTGTGTGTATCAACTTAACAAACTTCTACCACCATTTAGTGCAAAACTTTGCAGTATTTCTCTTTCACCAGAGTTTGGAATCCTGTCATGAATTATCAAACGCCGCACATCTTAATGCACTTCTAGGTTTTTGTCCAGCAGTTGTGAGTGGTAGTTTGACTCCCTCAGAGTGATTGCTGAGAATGTTGACTCACACAAGAAGACCCACCAGACCCACCTCTGCACTCCATCCAGAGCCCGATTGGATGCTGCTTGTCTTTTGCCATGTCGTTTCCTATTGGAGTTTCTTGTTATTTGTTGGGTTTGCTTTCTTCTGCTGACCTGGAGCGGTTATTCCGATTGGTCGAGCTGACCATGATGACAGCTCCCCTCTCCATACAATATCGCTGGTGTTTCTACGGTGCTGAAGTCCAGCATTTTCACCTGTGTTACACATCATTTTAGCAAATAACCAGTAACTCAGGAAGTAAAGTAAACACAAGGGTCAAAAAATATTTGCACACTGCTTTTTGTTTTACCATTTTACCAACAAATGCACAAAAAGGTTAAAGTACACATGTATACGTGGTGCAAATATGAGTGTTGAGATCACATGCCCAGTGTCTCTTACTAATTTTTTATTTACTAATCAAAAATGCAAATAGCCACACCTGCATTGTCAATTAGCCACATGTGACTAGTGGTTAACATATTGGACAACTCTGCAGTAGATCAGAGTGAGAGCAGGGAGTAGCATTGAAACAGTCAGTAATATAATAGAGGAAGAGATCAAGACTTGAGCTAGACCATAACATGGATCGCTCCCTGTATTCTATGAATAGGCAAGCATAGATGGGACCCGGAAGGATTCCCTTAGCAACAGTTTTGACCTGCAGAAAGTGTATCGGTTTAAAGGTGAAGTTGTTAAAGTAGAAATAAAATGAAAAATTGGAAATACTGGAAAAATGAAAGAAAAATAGAAAATATTGGTGTTTCAACACCTGTAACGTGAAGGAACAAGTTAAAGTTTCGGGTGTAGGGCCTTTGTCAGGAGTAGAAAGTGAAAGGCAAGAGAGCCATTAACTGGGCTGAAGAAAGCAAAGAAGGAGGTGGAGGAGCAGAGAATAGTAAATAAAAGTACAGTCCCTAACACGTATGCTGTCCAGTTATCACAGGCAGTCGCCTATATCGGGTAAATGGCGCTAACCGTTTGCCATTGACCGAGGGGTCAATTCCAAAGGCACCGCTTAAAATGTATTAAGCACGCTGACTATTTTAGGCAGTTGAATGCCCTGTACTTACCAAAGTCGTAACAATCTCCCTGTTTTTTCTTATATCACTGTAAAGAAGCCCTTTTAAATTTTCTAAAATTACATCATTCATTCAAAAATCCCCAGTCAGTATCGGGATGTGATTGATCCAAGCACTGAAGCCCCGGGTTGCTTTTGTTTAATAGTGTGTGAGATAGTTAATAAATACGACAGAAACACGAGCTTCATATTATGCTACAGGTAGCCCAGTTTTGCCTGTAGAAGAAATAAAACCAATGTGGAGGTTGCAGACGTTGGTGTCCTAGATCTTGCAGTGCAGCTCTGCTGTACTGTTTTAGCGGTTTAATCATTTAGAAGTCCCCCCCGTATACAAAACACAACCAACAGTTTACACTCCGAATCCTCTGGAAGGTGTCCGGGGCTAATATTTAATTCCTGCAACCTATGATGGTTTTACCATCCATCCCTTATGGCGAGCGAATTGCATTGACACCAACGCGCCTGCTATAAGCGATGGAGACGTATCACATTTACTTTTGTTGCAGAGAGAAATGAATGGGTTAAAAGGCCAGCAAGCGGGTTTTTCAAAAAGCTCATCTTAGCGAATGATTAATTCGTACATGAAGATCATTTTCTTTCCACTTTTGCTAAAGGTCAGCCTTATGGACACTTATTTTTGCTGTTTCATCTTCCAAAATGTTCTTCAGTTCTACCTCCATTAGAATCCATTTTTTTTACTGTGTTCTTGGTATATGGGCTACACTAGCAAGGCCGTATTTATTACCCATCCCTAGTTGCTCTAAGGAAATGATGGTGGGCCTTCTCCTTCAACCGTTGCTCCCACAATTATCTTGGTAGGGAATTTCAGGATATTGATCCAATGACGATCGTAGTCAGGATGTTGTGTGACTTGGAGGGAAACTTGGAAGTAATGGTGTTGCCACCATTTGCTACGTTAGATCCAGTGAAGTTTACAGCAGAGAAAGAGTCCATTTGGCACATCATGTGTACCAACTCTTTGCTAGAGGAATTCAAAACAAGGTCCACGTTCTGTTATCTCCCATAGCCATGTATCTTCCTCTGCTTCAAATATTTTTTCCACTTCTCCCTTACAAGATGAAATGGTACTGCCTCAACCACTTCCTGAAGCCAACCATTTTATGCTCCAAAAATTCTCTGTTTAATAAATTTCTCTTAATCTCTGTAAGGTCTTAATGATAGTTTTAAATTAATGATCCCTCATCACTGACTCCACAAGCAGAGGAAATAGCATTTCCCTATTGACTTTGTTAAAACCCATCATAATTTGAAAAACCTCAATAGTCCCAGTATCTCAAGTCTCTCCTCATAATTATAATTTCCCGTCCTGGTGAAGCTACGTTTACACTTTAATGTTTTTTCTATAATGGAGTGCGCAAAAGTGCAGACACTACTCTAGGCTACCCAGTGTCTTGAATAAATTCAATATTACTTATTTACTCTTGTACAATATCTAGCTGCACACCCCATTTGGCCCAAATGCTTGGCAGACATGAAACTCAACAGACAGATGTGTTCTTACATTTCATATCTGGGATAGTTAAGTGAAACATATTGGGGTAAATATTCCAGTTTGTAACAATATTCACCATCATTAATTATAGTACTTTTTTCACTTAACCAACAGGTATTGATGATAAGGGTATGGAAAATTACCGAAGAGCCACTTCTCGTGCTGCGTTAGAGAACCAATTCTGTCTTCTCACTACTTATTTTTCAGATTGCTCTTTTAATCAGGTAGTGAGTTTTAAAAATATCTTGGTTCTTTAGGATTTAAACATAGATTCAACCATTTTTGGAGGTTTGATTTTAACTTGTGTTGTTTGAAGAATATATTACAGTTCATTGCAAGTCCAGGGTCCATTCAACTTCGTCAAGATGTGAAGGATTTGGCTGGAACTTCAGAGTGTTATATGGGTGATGGAGAAGATGTAATGAAGGATCGCATATTTATTAGGGTATGGTTTGTCACATTTAGCCAATACCGCTATAAAATATGGTTACAATTTATTTTATTTTTCTTCTATAGGTAATTCTGTAACATAATTTGACCAAAAGGACAGAATAGCTTCAGGTTACAGATTAGGCCCTGGGGTTAAAATATTTTAAAACTTGTGTGAAACTAACATTTTTCTGGAAGTTACTGGCTGGAACTTGTAGAAATGTTTTCTCCATTACTAGAACTTGGAGAAAACATTTCTACAAGTTAATCAAGGATAGTCAGCATGGATTTGTTAAGGGGAGGTCGAGTCTGACTAACTTGATTGAATTTGTTAAGGAGGTAACAAGGTGGATCGATGAGGGTAGCGCAATTGATGTAGTCTACGTGGATTTTAGCAAGGCTTTTGACAAGGTCCCACATGGCAGATTGGTCAAAAAAGTAAAGGCCCATGGGATCCAAGGGAATGTGGCAAATGGGATCCAAAATTGGCTCAGTGGCAGGAAGCAAAGGGTAATGGTCGACAGGTGTTTTTGGCGACTGGAAGGCTGTTTCCAGTGGGGTGCTGCAGGGCTCGGTACTAGTTTCTTTGCATTTTGTGGTATACATTCATGATTTGGACTTAAACGTAGGGGGCATGATTAAGAAATTTGCGGACGACACAATGATAGGCCGTGTGGTTGATCGTGAGGGGGAAAGCTGTAGACTGCAGGAAGATATCAATGGACTGGTCAGATGGGCAGAAAAGTGGCAAATGGAGTTCAATCCGGAGAAATGTGAGGTAATGCATTTGGGGAGAGCAAACAAGGCAAGGGAATACACAATAAATGGGAGGATACTGAGAGGTGTAGAGGAAGTGAGGGACCTTGGAGTGCATGTCCACAGATCCCTTAAGGTAGCAGGACAAGTAGATAAGGTGGTTAAGAAGCCATATGGAATGCTTTCCTCTATTAGCCAAGGCATTGAATATAAAAGCAGGGATTTTATGCCAGAAGTATATAAAACATTAGTTAGGCCACGGCTTGAGTACTGCGCACAATTCTGTAATTGCACTAGAAAGGGTGCAGAGGAGATTTACGAGGATGTTGCCAGGACTGGAGAATTTTAGCTATGATGACAGATTGGGTAGGCTGGGGTTGTTTTCCTTGGAACAGAGGAGGCTGAGGGGTGATTTGATTGAGGTGTACAAAATTATGAGGGACCCAGATGGAGTGGATAGGGAGGACCTATTTCCCTTAGCGGAGGGGTCAATAACCAGGGGTATCGATTTAAAGTGATTGGTAGAAGGATTAGAGTGGAAACGAGGAAAGTTTTTTTCACCCAGAGGGTGGTGGGGGTCTGGAACTCACTGCCTGAGAGAATGGTAGAGGCAGAAACCCTCAACTCATTTAAAAAATACCTGGATGTGCACCTGAAGAGCCGTGACCTGCAGGGCTACGGACTAAATGCGGGAAAGTGGGATTAGGCTCGGTGGCTCGTTTCTCAGCCGGCGCGAACACGATGGGCCGAATGGCTTCCTTCTGTGCCATAAATTTTCTATGATTCTATGATTCTAAAACCTTTTTACATTAGTAATCTGCCCAAATTCATATGGGGAGTAATTTTGCACTGCTGCATTCACAGTGCAGGGCCTCACTAGACTGGAGATAGGGTAGGAGATGGGCTAGAACACTGTACGGCTGATTCTGTCATCAAGCTCTCGTCCAGTGAGGCTCCATACTGGGAGCAGAGCCTTGCAAAATTACCCCTAACACGAAATGAAATGGGAAATGTCAGGGGTGAAGACAGGACAGATCTGGATATTATTCCTATTGTATGAAATGTCTTTTGAGTTTCAATTATTAAAATGACCCATTTGAAATTGCTTATTCAGGAAAAACTGCAGGAATATATAACCATGCAGAAAACACCTACGAAAGAGAGGATGCAGCAGAATATGAAAATTGCAGCATTGAAAACCATTGAGGTTTATGCTCCATGCAAGGTCTTGATTGGCAAAGAGTTTCTCGAAACACCTGGCATTGACGAATCCGATCCATTGGCATTAAAAGAAATCAATGATGTACTGGATGAGGTAAGTCATTTGCATGAAATATAATTAAACAAATCATTTAATGACTATTTTGTGAAGTGACTTTAATGCAAGAGTTTCTAAGCAGATAAGTGGTTTGTTACAGAGGAGAAGACGATGATGATGATCATCCTGTCCCTTCCACCTTTGGTGTCCCTACCCATTCTTCCTCTATTCCATCACCTTTGTCATCTGCCTTCTCTGTCCCATGCACCAGCTCAGAGACTTTCACCTGGGGACATCTAGCTAGTGGGGATGAGGATCTTGTAACGTGAGCACGAGGGAGCTGGAGGACTAGGGTGAGGATTTGGCCACTGTTCAGCGGAGGCTGTGGAGATGCCTTGCCTTGTCTGAGGAGGCACCGGACTCTGATCCCATGGCTCTTATTATGAAAAGGAAGACGTTCGATGAGTATGTGGAGGCACTAAGGTTCCTCTCTCAAGATGTGAGGCAGATGACAGGGGTCTCGATTCAGTTCACTGGCTTCATATGCAGCATCACTAGGGAATCTTTTTCCTCAAAGAGATCAATGGAGTTGTGGCAGCTTCGTTCCAGAAAGCGACCATTTCCCCCCCCCTCCCCCCCCACCCAACAACAGCTTCCAAGGAGCAGGAAGCGCCTCCATCATATGAGAAGTACAGACAGAAATCCTGGAGACCCTGGCTAGGATGGAGCTCTCCATTCCAGCCTTCAGACACTGTGATCTGGGTACCGGAGGCACCTTCTTAGGTCTTTCAGATTCTGGCGGGAGTCAATAGATCTGTCCTCTCGCTTATCAGAACCCAGAACCTGGGCCTAGTGCCGGTGGCATGGCTGGTATCAGCTGACAAGCCTATCGTGCTCTATGATGGATTTAGTGGAAGCATGGACTTCACTGTACTTGCTTCTGGCCGGCAGTTTAAGGAACGACACAGAGGGGTCATGAGCCAAGACAACAGTGTGTAGCATCATCCTCCTAGGAGACAACCTTTCACTCATTGAGTATCTACAAACAGTGAGAGTATTGTTGACTATTGGGAATAAAGGCATAGTTTGTGCTGCCAGGGAATCCTGCAAGATGTTACAGTGATGATCACACACAAGATGGACAATGACAGTGTAGAACCCCAAGGTCCAGGGATTGTTCAATGGCTTGGATCTAGGCATTTGTGCTCCTTTGCAGAGGAGGGCCAACTGTATGAATAGGAATGGGTTCGGCCCATCAAGCCCGTGCCAGCTTTTTGTAAGAGCAATCCAGTTAGTCCCATTACCCTGCTCTTTCCCCGTAGCCCTCCAAATTTTTTCCCTTCAAGTATTTATCCAATTCCTTTTTGAACGCCACGATTGAATCTGCTTCCACCTTTCAGGCAACGCATTCCAGATAATGATGACTTGCTGCTTAAAAATGTTTTTCCTCATGTCACCCTTGGTTCTTTTGCCAATCACCTTAAATCTGTGACCCCTGGTTCTCGATCCTTCCACCAATGGGAACAGCTTCTCTTTATTTACTTTATCTTTTATGATTTTGAACACTTCTATCTAATCGCCTCTTAACTTTCTCTGCTCCAAGGAGAACAACCCCAGCTTCTCCAGTCTATCTACATAACCGAAGTCCCTCATCCCTGGAACCGTTCTAATAAATCTTTTCTGCACCCTCTCTAAGGCTTTCACATCCTTCCTAAAGTGCATTGCCCAGAATTGGACACAATACTCCAGTTGTGGCCAAACCATTGTTTTATAAAGATTCAACATAACTTCCTTGCTTTTATACTCAATGCCTCTATTTATAAAGCCCAGGATCCCGTATGCTTTTTTAACTGCTTTCTAAACCTGTCCTGCCACCTTCAAAGATTTGTGCACATATACCCCATGTCTCTCTGTTCCTGCACCTCCTTAGAATTGTACCATTTAGTTTATATTGCCTCTCCTCGTTCTTCCTGCCAAAATGTATCACTTCGCACTTCCCTGCATTAAATTTCATCTGTCATGTATCCGCCCATTCCACCAGCCTGTCTATGGCCTCTTGAAGTTTATAACTGTCCTCCTCACTGTTTACTACACTTCCAAGTTTTGTCATCTGCAGATTTTGAAATTGTGCCTTGTACACCCAAGTCCAAGTCATTAATATATATCAAACAAAAGCAGTGGTCGCAGTGCCGACTCCTGGGGAACACTACTGTATATCTTCCTCCAGTCCGGAAAACAACCGTTCACCACTGCTCTTTGTTTCCTATCACTTAACCAATTTCGTATCCATGCTGCCACTGCCCCTTTTATTCCATGGTCTTAAATTTTGCTGACAAGCATATTATGTGGCATTTTATCAAACGCCTTTTGAAAGTCCATATACACAACATCAACCACATTGCCCTCATCAACCCTCTGTTACCTCATCAAAAAACTCAATCAAGTTAGTTAAACACGATTTGCCTTAAACAAATCAGTGCTGGCTTTCCTTTATTAATGCACATTTGACCAACTGACTATTAATTTTGTTCCAGATTATCGTTTCTAAAAGCGTCCCCATCACCAAGGTTAAATTGGCTAGCCTGTAGTTGTAACATAAAAGGGAATCCAAAAGTCTTCTATAGGCATACAAATAGTAAACGGGTAGTAAGAGGAAAGGTGGGGCCGATTAGTGACCAAAAAGGAGATCTACGCATGGAGGCAGAGGGCATGGCTGATGAACTAAATGGGCACTTTGCATCTGCCTTTACCAAGGAAGAAGGTGCTGCCAAAGTCACAGTAAAAGGGAAGGTAGTTGAGATACTGGATGGAGTAAAAATTGATAAAGAGGAGGTGCTAGAAAGACTGGCTGTAATTAAAGTAGATAAGTCACCCGGTCCGGATCGGATGTATTTTAGGTTGCTGATGGAAGTAAGGGTGGAAATTGATAAAAAGGAGGTACGAGACAGGGTTTATCCTTACACCCTTTTTTGAACAGGCATGTAACATTTACAATTCTTCAGTCCTCTGGCACCACCCTGATATCTGAGGAGAATTGGAAGATTATGCTCAGCACCTCTGCAGTTTTCACCCTTACTTCCCTCAGCATCCCATCCGGACTGGGTGACTTATCTACTTTAAGTTCAGCCAGCCTTTCTAGTACCTCCTTTATCAATTTTTACCCCATCCAGTATCTCAACAACCTCCCCTTTTACTGTGACTTTGGCAGCGTTCTCATACTCTCTCTTTGCCCCACTTATTTCCTTTTTCACTTAGAATCATAGAAAGGTCACAGCACGGAAGGAGGCCATTTGGCCCATCAAGTCCGCACCGGCTCTAAGCTAGAGCAATCCAGCTAGTCCCACTCCCGCGCCCTATCCCCGTAGCCCTGCAAATTTTTTCCTTTCAAGTACTTATCCAGTTCCCTTTTGAAGGCCATGATTGAATCTGCCTCCACCACTTCCTCAGGCAGTGCATTCCAGATCCTAACCACTCACTGTGCAAAAAAAGTTTTTCCTCATGTCACCTTTGGTTCTTTTGCCGGTCACCTTAAATCTATGTCCTCTGGTCCTTGACCCTTCCACCAGTGGGAAAGGTTTCTCTCTATCTACTCTGTCTAGACCCTTCATGATTTTGAATACCTCTATCAAATCTCCTCTCAACCTTCTCTGTTCCATGGAGAACAACCCCAGCTTCTCCAGTCTATCCAGTAACTAAAGTCCCTCACCCTTGAATCATTCATTAAATCTCTTCTGCACCCTTTCTAAGGCCTTCACATCTTTCCTGAAGTGAAGATTTCAGAACTGGACACAATACTCCAGTTGTGGCTGAACCAATGTTTTATAAAGGTTCGTCATGACTTCCATACTTTTGTACTCTATGCCTCTATCTACAAAGCCCAGGAACCTGTATGATTTTTTAATCGCTTTCTCAACCTGCCCTGCCACCTTCAAGGATTTGTGCAAATATACACCCAGATCTCTCTGTTCCTGCACCCCTTTTAGAGTTGTGCCCTCCAGTTTATATTGCCTCTCCTCGTTCTTCCTACCGAAATGTATCACTTCGCATTTTTCTGCGTTTAGTTTCATCTCCCACGTGTCTGCCCATGCCACCAGCCTGTCTATATCCTCTTGAAGTCTATCACTATCCTCCTCACTGTTTACTACCCTTCCAAATTTTGTGTCATCTGCAAATTTTGAAATAGTGCCCTGTACACTCAAGTCCAAGTCATTAATATATACCAAGAAAAGCAGTGGTCCCAGCACTAACCCCTGGGGAACACCACACTGTACACCTCCCTCCAATCCAAAAAACAACTGTTCACCGCTACTCTGTTTCCTGTCCCTTAGCCAATTCTCTATCCATATTGCGACTGTCCCCTTTATTCCATGGACTACAACCTTGATAAACCTACCGTGGGTTACTTTAGCAAATGCCTTTTGAAAGTCCATATACACCACATCAGCTGCATTGCCCTCATCTACCCTCTCTGTTACCTCATCAAAAAACTCTATCAGGTTAGTTAAACACGATTTGCCTTTAACAAATCCATGCTAGCTTTCCCTAATCAATCCACCATCGTTAAGTGACTGTTAATTCTGTCCCGGATTATTGTTTCTAAAAGTTTCCCCACCACTGAGGTTAAACTGACTGGCATATAGTTGCTGGGTTTATCCTTACACCCTTTTTTGAAGAAGAGTGTAACATTTGGAATTCTCCAGTCCTCTGGCACCACCCCCGTATCTAAAGATGTTTGGAAGATTATGGCCAGTACGTCTGCAATTTCCACCCTTACTTCCCTCAGCAACCTAGGATGCATCCCTTCCGGACTGGGTGACTTATCTACTTTAAGTACAACTAGCCTTTCAAGTACCTCTTCTTTATCAATTTTTAGCTCATCCAGTATCTCAACTTTATCTTCCTTTACTGAGACTGTGGCAGCATTTTCTTCCTTGGTAAAGACAGATGCAAAGTACTCATTTAGTACTCATTCAGCCATCCCCTCTGCCTCCATGAGTAGATCTACTTTATGGTCCCTAATCAGCCCCACCCCTCTTCTTACTACCCGTTTATATGTTTACATGGCTGTAGAAGACTTTTGGATTCCCATTTATGTTGGCCTCCAGTCTATTCTCATACTCTCTCTTTGCCGCTCTTATTTCCTTTTTCACTTCTCTGAACTTTCTATATTCTGCCTGGTTCTTATTTGTGTTATCAACCTGACATCTGTCATACGCCCCTTTCTTCCATTTCATCTTACTCACTATCTCTTTTGTCACCCAGGGAGCTCTGGCTTTAGTTGCCCTCGTGGGAATGTGCCTAGACTGTACTTGAACCATCTCCTTCTTAAAGGCCGCCCACTGTTCAATTACAGTTTTGCCTGCCAATCTTTGATTCCAATTTACCTGGGCCAGATGTGTTCTCATCCCATTGAAATTGGCTCTCCTCCAATTGAGTATTTTTACTTTAGAGTGGTCTCTGTCCTTTTCCATAGCTATTCTAAACCTTATGATAATATGATCGCTGCTCCCTAAATGCTCTCCCACTGACACTTGCTCCACTTGGCCCACCTCATTCCCTGGAATCAAGTCCAGCAATGCCTCCTTCCTCGTTGGTCCGGAAACGTACTAGTTAAGAAAGTTATCCTAAACACATTTCTCCTCTATATTCAGCCTGGTTCTTACTTGTATTATCAACCTGACATCTGTCATAGATCTCCTTTTTCTGCTTCACCTTGCCCTCTATCTCTTTCATCATTCAGGGAGCTCTGGTTTTAGTTGCCCTACCTTTCTCCCTCATGGGAATGTACCTAGACTGTACCCGAACCATCTCCTCTTTATAGGCCGCCTATTGTTCGATTACAGTTTTGCCTGCCAATCTTTGATTCCAATTTACCCGTCCCAGATCCGTTCTCAACCCACTGAAATTGGCCTTCTTCCAATTAAGTATTTTTACTCTAAATGGCTCCTTGTCCTTTTCCATAACTAATCTAAATCTCATGATACTATGATCACTGTTCTCTAAATGTTCCCCCACTGACACTTGTTCCACTTGACCCACTTCATTCCCCAGAACCAAATCCAGCAATACCTCCTCCCTCGTTGGGCCAGAAACATACTGATGAAGAAAGTTCTCCTGAACACACTTAAGAAATTCCTTGCTCCCTTTGCCCTTTACACTATTACTATCCCAGTCTATATTAGGATAGTTGAAGTCCACCATTATCACTACTCTATAGTTCTTGCACCTCTCTAATTTCCCTGCAAATTTGCTCCTCTATATCCTTCCCACTAATTGGTGGCCTATAGAATATAACCAGTAGTGTAATGAGAGGATGTCCTTGACCCCTCAAGGACATCCTCTGTCTCCAGCACTGCAATATTCTCCTTAATCAATACTGCCACCCTCCCTCCTTTTTTTCCTTCCCTATCCTTCCCGAACATCTTGTATTCAGGAATATTTAGTACCCAATCCTGCCCTTTTTTGAGCCAGGTCTCCATTATCAACACTAATTCATATTTCCATGTGGCTATTTGCACCTGCAGCTCACCAACCTTATTTATCACACTTTGTGCGTTTACACACATGCACTCTAAACCTATCTTAGACCTTCTCGTATTTTCTCTTAGTCTGATCCTACCTCATACTGCACTATTTCTTTAGTACTATCTGTCTCTTCCAATCCTTTGTGCACCTTGTTTCAACTTTCTAAAGCTACATCCTAGTGCCCATTCCCCTGCTAAAGCAGTTTAACCTCTCCCCCACAGGAGGGGAACCTCCCCGCGAGTACTTTGGTCCCATCTCTGTGGAGGTGCAACCCGTCCACCTTGAACAGGTCCTTCCTGCCCCAGAACTGGTCCCAATGCCCTAAGGATTTGAAGCCCTCCCTCCTGCACCATGTCTCTAACCTGCCTTATCTTCCTATTTCTGTACTCACTAGCGCATGGTACTGGGAGTAATCCAGAGATTACCACCTTTGAGGTCCTGCTTTTTAGCTTCCTCCCTAGCTCCTGAAACTCTAGCCACAGGACCTGATCCATTTTCTTTCCTATGCTGCTGGTAGCCACATGGACCATGACTTCTGGCTATTCACTTCCCCCCACAGAATGTTGTGCACCTCTCCTTTGCACTGACACTAGGGAGGCAACACACCATGCAGGACTCAGATCAACTGTCACAGAAAGGCCTTTCTGTCCCTTGGACTATCAAATCCCCTATGACTACTGCATTTCTACACTTCACTGTGCCCCCCTGCAGTCCTTTGTCCCATGGTGCCATGCTCAGGACAGCACTCCTTCAAGGTGTCATCACCCTCACTGGTATTCATTGCTGAATACTGATTTGAGAGTGCCACACACCCAGAAGATTCCTGCACTGTCTGCCTCTTCCTACCCTTCCAGATGGCCACTTGCTCCCCTGAACTCTCTGTGGCTGCGGGGTGACCACCCCCTGGAATGTACAATCCAGGAAACCTTCAGCCTCCCTTATGCTCTGCAGTAACTCCAGCTGCCGCTCAAGCTCAGAAACCCTTCGCTTGAGCTCAAACAACTGGAGGCATTTCCTGCACACGTGGCCCTCCAGGACATATGAAGCATCCTGAAGTTCCCACATGGCGCAGGAATTGCAGGAAATGGGTCTCAGCTGCCTGTCCATTATATTTAGAAACCTTTTTTTCTAAACACCATTTAGATACTTGATTATTATTAATTTACATACTGTTTACTTACCCCGATTAACCTACCCTTTTATCTTAGGTCTCTGAGTTCCCCCTCTCTGTTCACTGTCCTTCCCCCTCTACACCTATTTCCCCCCCCCCCATCAAATTCTCAAGTTCACAATGCACTCTGTGCTTCAGCAGATGACCTTCCAATGTTTGTATCTTTTGAGAACAGCAGTGACAACTGCTCAATCAGCTTCTAGTTCGCAGTAATTACCCTCTATTCAGACAATCACTTACTGCTGATTGACTGTTAACTGCCATTGACTTGTAGTTTCTGTTAACTGTTACCTAAAACAGTTTCTTTTAAAGTTCTACGTTAAATTTTGAACTAAATTTTAATTTCAATTCACCAACTATATCAGAGCCCCCTCTCACCCAATTCTCAAGTTCCCACTCCATTTGCAATCCACTCCGTTCGCAATGTGCTTCAGCAGATAACCTTCTCCCGGATGCAGTCTGGGATAAGGAAATACAAACATGAAGAAAAACTTGAAAAATTGGAGCTGTTTTCATTCGAACAGGGGAGATTAAGGGATGATTTGATAGATGTGATTAAAATTATGATGAGATGGATATATCAGTTAGAAAGAGACTGGGGGAATTTTGACTTTGGGTGATAGTGTATAGCAGGCAATATCAAATCAGCCGCCTGTTTTACATCTCTCCTGAAAAAATAACTCTAGTTAAAACTCTTGGGCCTAGAAATTCATTGATGCAGTCCCCGTTTCACAGGCGTAAAACGGATACCTAAGCATCCAATATGGACAGGCACGCACGCATTCCACACTGGAAGTGCACCTCCGTCATATTGGTAAAAGCTGAAGTATAGGATTCCAGGGTCCGGGTCTGAAACAGGCGTTATGTCCTTTGCATATGCAAAATGGGGCCTGACGTCTGTTTCAGAACCCCTTCCTGAAGTTGGGCTGCCCGGCGCCAGGCTTTCTGAGTTCAGGATATCCAAGTCTACATGCAACCTAACCAGCAGTCCTTAAAGGCTGCCACCAAAAAGGCTTGTTTTAAAATAAAAATACTTACCTGAATGAGGAACCTGGAGGAGTAGGAGCGCTCATTCCAGCTCCACAGCAGTGAAGATGTTTTCCGGTCTCCGCTCGACCCCCTCCCGGTCACCTCCTTCTCCGGTCCCAGAACTTACCTGAGAGCTGCTGCCAGCAATGCAGTAAACCGAGCTTTTAATCTGTTTTGCCGCTGAGCTTCCTGGAACGTGCAGCAGGCTTTTGCAGCTCGCTGATCTAATTTAAATCAGACCCAATATCGAATGTGTCTCGGACCTACCCATTCCTGTGGAGGGATCATCCCCTGCGCACAGTTCACGCTTGCAGGCTGGCGCTATATAATGTCACCCCTATGCTCTTTTGTTTTTGCTTCTGCTGTTATATCAGCTAACTCCAATGCTTTCTGTATCTTCTGAAATCTGTTTTGAAACAATTTTTCTACAATATATAAAATGTAATATTCGGATTATTTTCGAGACTTAGGCCTGGATTGTCCTCTGGGGTGGGCTCACTGCCAGAGGAAGGTTGGGGGATGTTCAGTTGTGCAAAACAAGCTCCCAGCAGGATCACCGCCACCTAGAGGGAGCCTTTCACTGCGAGGGAGCCAGATGCAGTAGTGCTGTAATGGGATACCCGCTGCAGCACCAGAAGAACAATGGCTGTATTTAAAGGAAGCAGAAGCAGTCTGAAGATTGGAAGTTTCATATTAGTTCAGGTCTTAGACTGAGTCAAGGCCTCAACAAAGATAGTGTTGGGGGCATGAAGAGAGAGAGAGAGAGACACCCACTACGAAACCTTCTCTCTCCAAAAGGCAATATTGGTTCAATGGGTGGATTGGAACCCAGATGTTTGGGATTTGGGGTTGTTATCCTTGGATCAGAGAAGGTTGCGAGGAGATTTGAGAGAGGTATTCAAAATCATGAAGGGTCTAGACAGAGTAGATAGAGAGAAACTGTTCCCATTGGCGGAAGGGTCAAGGACCAGAGGACATAGATTTAAATTGATTGGCAAAAGAACCAAAGAACATGAGGAAAAACTTTTTTACTCAGCGAGTGGTTACGATCTGGAATGCACTGCCCGAGGGGGTGATGGAGGCAGATTCAATCATGGCCTTCAAAAGGGAACCGGATAAGTACTTGAAAGGAAAAAAATTGCAGGGCTACGGGGAAAGGGCGGGGGAATGGGACTAGCTGGATTGCTCTTGCAAAAAGCAGGCATGGAGTTGATGGGCCAAATGGCCCCTTCCGTGCTGTAACCTTTCTATGATTCTATGATTTCAACAAGGGGTGGTAGGAGAGAAAGGCAAGAAAAGGCAAGTGTGATGGTTAGAAACAGTAAGCATTTTTAGAAAGGGTTAATGACAGTGGTCTTGAAAGGATTACGCACGGCCCACATCTATAGTTAAGGGAGGTTGGTAATGTCAGCAAGCATGTGGAAGGCAGCCTGTGTAGTTAGAAGCTGTGTTGGAAGGGTTGAAAGGAACAGGTACTGAGCTTCATTGAAGAAATTAGTTTGCTGAGGGAGAAAGTGAGTTGGAGGAGAAACTGCAAAGTGAAGGGATAGTGGAACTGAGTTGAGAGGAAGGCTGGGGAGCAAGGGGCAGGGGAGGAAGAGAGCAGGAGGAGAGGCAACCGAGCGGATGGCCTTCATTTGGGAGACAAAGAAGTCTATGAGCTCCTCATATTTAGTGTTAGAGGTGAGAATGGAAGGAGGTCTGTGGAGGCAGGTTGTGAGGGAGAAAAGGAGTTTGGGGTTTTTTTAGTTTTGGAATATTCCAGCAATAATCGGAAGAATTGTCCGTAGAGATGGAGTGTTGCTGATTGATGTGGTTGAACCAGATCTGGCAATGGATAACCAGGTTAATTCATTGCTGCGTGAGCTTTAGTGTGTTACTTTTTCCACTGAAAACTAGTCCCAGATGGAAGGATTCATCACAAAAGCATTTCACTTCATCGCTGATCCCAACTTGGTCAACTTGCTAAGTTCCTAGTTAGCTGTTGTTTGGAGCTCCCACAAAACCCGTTTCTTTTTTAAGGAACTGTTGAAAAAAATCCCAAAACATTTTTGCCAGATGTTGGCTGTTTTATTCATTTTCTCCCTCCTTCCTTTTTTTCCACAGGATTATCAGCAACATTCAGTTTGGATTGAAACATTGTGTGTACACAATTAGTATCAAGTAGTTCCAATTTAAAAATGCATTTTAAAAATATAGAACACAATACAATTTGTTTATAACTCTAATTCCAACACAATCTCAATCTTGCTACATATGCAGTGCCCTTCCTCCTTCTCCAAGCATCCCTCCTCCTCCTTCCTGATGGGCATCAACAACCAAAGCTTGTCACTTTGACACCTCAATTTAAATGTCTTTCTGGAGTTGTGGTAGAAGGGATAAAGTTGGTTAATTTCACTGAAAATGCACCTTTAAGTAATTTTCCATTATATACTCTCTGAATAAGCACATATTACAGATTTAGTACTTTTTATTTTTATTCTCAGGTTAATTCAACATTGTACATTTCGGAGTACTCTTTCAAAATAAGTGAAGGGGGAGTTAAAGAATTCCTGATTCGCAATGGGTTTCTGCAAAAATGTGTGAACAATCTGGAAGAACAAAAGCTATTTCTTGTTGCATACCCGGAAAAGGTATTTATTGTTTTTAGTATATTACTTGGTATATTAATTAATTTATATGTGTAATTCATGCTTTTGATAAAAAAGCTGTAGTGGTAAAAGGTGCACATTTCAGGTTTCAAAGTAGTAGTTTCTCAGCTGTGTTTCTGCCAGGGAGACTCCCTCACTGTAAGTGCACATCAAAAATTCAGGCATTGATTTTCAAAACAATTAAATTCCAACCATTTAAATTAGTTGTCAGGAAATCACATGCAGCACACGGCCAAATTTCCAACTTGCACTTCTGGAGGCCGAAGCTCTTGTCACCGGCACAAAGTTGGAAAATTGTCCCTGCACTATAGACAAAATTTTTCTCATTCAATTATCTTCCACATTACCATCGCTGAATCCCCCACCATCAACATCCTGGGGGTCACCATTGACCAGAAACTTAACTGGACCAGCCATATAAATACTATGGCTGCAAGAGCATGTCAGAGGCTGGGTATTCTGCGGCGAGTGACTCCCCAAAGCCTTTCCACCATTTACAAGGCACAGGTCAGTGTGATGGAATACTCTCCACTTGCCTGGATGAGTGCAGCTCCAACAACACTCAAGAAGCTCGACACCATCCAGGACAAAGCAGCCCGCTTGATTAGCACCCCATCCACCACCCTAAACATTCACTCCCTTCACCACCAGCGCACCATGGCTGCAGTGTGTACCATCCATAGGATGCACTGCAGCAACTCGCCAAGGCTTCTTCGACAGCACCTCCCAAACCTGCGACCTCTA
Organism: Heptranchias perlo; assembly: GCF_035084215.1. NCBI lineage: Eukaryota > Metazoa > Chordata > Chondrichthyes > Hexanchiformes > Hexanchidae > Heptranchias > Heptranchias perlo. The sequence continues at coordinate 107,660,250 of NC_090325.1, read as the reverse complement.
CCACCTAGAAGGACAAGAGCAGCAGGCACATGGGAACAACACCACCTGTATGTTCCCCTCCAAGTCACACACCATCCCGACTTGGAAATATATCGCCGTTCCTTCATCGTCACTGGGTCAAAATCCTGGAACTCCCTACCTAACAGCACTGTGGGAGAACCTTCACCACACGGACTGCAGCGGTTCAAGAAGGCGGCTCACCACCACCTTCTCAAGGGCAATTAGGGATGGGCAATAAATGCTGGCCTCGCCAGCAACGCCCACATCCCATGAACGAATAAAAAAATATATACCGATTAGTTCATTGTTCAAAGGAGGAAAATTGGAAGATACACAATTCCTTTAAGAGTCGCACATCAGTAGCCTTGTATGCATCATGTGGCATCTCCTGCTCTCTGCATTATAAGCCAGAATGCTAACCATGACACTGTGGAGCAGGAGGCATTCCAAGGAGGGGAAGGAGCAGAATAGAAGGGTTGTAATCATAGGGGATTTGATAATTAGGGGGATAGATAGCATCTTCTGCAGTCGCGACCGAGAGTCCAGGAGTGTGTGTTGCCTACCTGGTGCAAGGGTAAAGAATATCTCAGAGCAACTGGAGAGGAACTTGGAAAGGGAGGGGGAAGATCCAGTTGTCGTAGTCATTGTTGGGACCAATGACATAGGGAAGAAAAGGGAGGAGGTACTGCTAAGAGAATATCAGAAGTTAGGAACTAAATGAAAAATCAGGACCTCACAGGTGATAATCTTGGGAATATTACCCGTAGTGAAAAACTGCTGTGGGAAGGAGGGGTTCCATTTCATGGGACACTGGCACCAGGACTGGGACAGGAAGGAGCTTTACTGTTGGGCCGGGCTCCACCTGATCCGGGCTGCGAACAGTGTCTTAGTGGAAAGGATAAAGAGGGCTGTGGATAAGACTTTAAACTAGTAAGTGAGGGGGAGGGATTTGGTGAAAATAACATAAGTCTGAAGATAAAAGAAATAGGAGATGAGAGTAAAGGTCAGACCAAGGTAAGGAATCAGGATAACATGAATGGTCAGGGAACAAATACAGTTAAAGAGCATAAATACAAAATGACTGTGAAAAATAACACAAGGGGGACAATTATTAAAAACAAATTAAATTGCCTGTACAGCAATGTGCAGAGCATCAGAAATGGGGGAACTGGAGGCAATAATTCGTAGCGAGTAGTAAGGATAACTGAAACATGGTTACATAATGAACAGGACTGGCAATTAAATATTGTAGGATATAATGTATTTACAAAGGATAGGGAAGGAAGGTGGGGCGGGCGTTGGGGAAAATGTCCTAATTAGAGACAACATAAAGGCAATAGAAAAAATATCTTAAGTAATATTGAGATAGTAACAGAATCCATATGGTTTGAGACAAAGGATAAGAAGGGATTGATCACATTAATAGGTATAGTCTACAAACCACCTAATGGTGGAAGGGAAGTGGAGGATGAAATATGTAGGCATTTCTATGAAATGAGTAAAAAAACATTGAATAGTAATCATGGGAGATTTCAATTACCCCGAAATGAACTGGCAAGAAAGAGAAAGGGGAATGGACTCCTTTCTTAGCCAGGATGTGAGAAGCCCAACAAGAGAGGAATCACTGCTGGATCTAGTAATGGGAAATGAACTGGAGCAGGTAAGAGAAGTAAGCATTGGGGAACATCTAGGCAATAGCGATGATAACAAAGTAAGGTTTAAAAAATGATTGATAAAGACATCAGTAAGACAAAGATCAAAGTAATAGATTGGCAAAAAGCTAATTTTTATGGGATGGAAATGGAAGTAGGGAAGTTAAACTTGAAAAAAATGTTGAAAAAGAGACAGAACAAAAGTGGGGAAATATTTAAAATGGTGATCGATAGAGTTCAGGAAAAATATATTCCTTTAAAAACAAAACCAAATTAGCCAATAATGAAACATCATGGATGAATAAAGAGATGAGTAAAATTGAAACTAAAGAAAACGGCAAACTCTAAGTACATAGACAATAAAGGAGAGGATGACAAAGGGGAATACGAAGAAGTTCAGAAAGAAGTCAATCGCAGGCTGATTGGATCCACTTACCTGTTGTTCCGGGTTCCCCGCTGCTGATCTGCACGGCGGGCGGACTGCGCATGCGCAGTAAGGTCTGTCAGCTGGAGGAGCCCTATTTAAAGGGGCAGTCCTCCACTGACTGATGCTGCAAGAAATAGGAAAAATTACAGCATGGAGCAGCCCAGGGGGAAGGCTGCTCCCAGGTTTAATGATGCCTCATTCCAGCTCATACTAGATGGGGTGAGGAGGAGGGGGAGGATAGAGATCTTCCCCCCGGCGGGCGGGAGGAAGCGGCCTGCCTCTGCCACCAAGAAGGCCTGGCTCGAGGTGGCAGAGGAGGTCACCTGCACCACCAACATATCGCACACCTGCATACAGTGCAGGAGGAGCTGCAATGACCTACGTAGGTCAGCCAAAGTGAGTACACTTACTCATTCCCCTACACTCCGTCTGCCACATCACCGCCCCCACCCCACATCTCCTTCTGCACTGCCAACACTACTCTGTCACATCACCCCTCACACCCACTCAAAGCTCATCCTCATCTTACCTGCACTTACTCACCTCGCCAGTACTCATCCCGCCACTACCACTCAACCCAATCCTCATACAATCTCATGGCTCTATCTCATACTCACCCTCTCATGCATCTCTTTCACAGTCAGCCTCACTCAACCTGCCACTACCAGTGCTGCAGCCACGAGGGCATGCATCACATATGTGCAGTAGGCAGCGTAAGGCAAACGTGTCGTGAGCATGAAGGGGATGCACAAGGGTGTTTGAGGGTTTGTCATGGTTTTTACTTATATGTAATTTCTGAGCAACTCACATCACGTATTATATTGGCACCACTGCTGTCACGTCTTTGCGAATCTTGTCTGGTTTGTGCAATAATGCCCTTTCCTAAGGATCACAATGAAGACCCACAACTGATGCCACCCATTGTGTCACTGCAGAGTGGGTGTAGGTGTATTTGCAGGGCTCTTTTGTGCAGACGTCGGCGATGTCCCCGGTGGCACCCTGGAAGGATGCGGAGGAGAAGTTGTTGAGGGCAGTGGTGACTCTGACAGCGACAGGTAAGAAGATGGTGCTCGGGCCAGGCGGGAGCAGCTCGGCACGAAGGAGGCTGCAGATGTCCACGACTACATGTCAAGTGACTCTGAGCCTCCGTGTGCACTGCTGCTCAGAGAGGTCCAGGAAGCTGAGCCTCGGTCTGTGGACCCTGTGGCGAGTGTAGTGCCCTCTGCGACGCATCTCTCTCTACGGTTGCCCTCCCTCCTGCTGTGCAGGTGGATGTGTCACAGCACTGTGTTGTGGAACTCCACGTGTCAGAGGTAGACGGCTTGGCCGGCGAGGCTGGTGATGCAGTTCCCCCTCTCTGATGAGGTCATGACTGCAGCTACGGTCTCCCGCACCCCCCCACCCCCCCTACACCTGTCAATTGGACCTTTGCAGTTGCCACAGGCTGATGGCTGCAACATGTCCATTTGAGCTGGGAGTGTTTCCCCCAGTATGGGAAACAGTCCCAGTTGTTTGCAAAATCCCAACCCTCCGAAAATATCACATTTATCAGGTCTCTAAACGACCTGAAATACAGAGATAAATACCTTAAGTGGCACCCCGCCGACTTTAATTGCCTGCAGGAGTCCCACATGTGGGGGCTGCGCGTACATGTCAGTGCTTCAGTGGGGAACCCAGAAATGGGGCGGGTTGGAGTCGGGCTCCCGACGCGCCCTGGGAATCCCCGTTTTTCGGAGCCCCCCTCCACCAGGAACGCACCCGACCGCGGGTGCTAAAATCGAGCCCTTTGTCTCAGTATTTACCAGCGAGGCTAACATGGTGGGCATGACATTAGAAGAAGAGATCAAAAAAAATATAAAGACATTTAAGGTAGAAAGGGGGGAGATAATTGATAAACTAAACAAAGTTAGAGAGGATAAAACCCCATGTCTGGGTGGATTGCAAACGCACATATTAAAAGAAGCTAGGGAAGAGATAGCAGAGGCTCTATTACATAGATATAAAAATTCATTAGAAAAGGGAATAGTGCCAGAGGACTATTCCCTTTTATGTTATGTTATTTTCTCTATTTAAAAAGGGAGATAGAACAAGTCGAGGGATCTATAGACCTTGGGCTCGATTTTAGGGTCGGGTTACCTGCGGGTTTCCAGCGGGGGGCCCCCGAAAATCCCGATCTCCGATCACGTGACCGGATTCGGACGAAATCCCGGCCACTTCCGGGTACCGCGCTGACGTGCGGGGCTGCGCGCGCAAGCCCCGCTGGTGGGAATCCCGCAGGCAATTAAAGCCAGCGGGGTTCCACTTGAGATCACTTAACTTGCTCGTTGTGGTCAGTTAATGAGCTGAAGCAGCTGTCAAAAGAGGAAGTGTGGGATTTTACGGTCAAAGCAGTCAGTTTCCCACACTGGGGGAAACAGGACCCTTCAAACCAGGCGTGTTGCAGCCAGCAGCCTGTGCCAGGTGCCAAGGTGCGCTCCACGGGGGAGCGCCCTCACCCACGCAGGAGGCCACCGCGTCACATAGGGCAACCCCTGCCCTCCACCAACCCCCGCCAAGCCAGAGGACAGACCGACACGAAACCGCAGCCCCAGTCCGAGGACCCACCCACCTACCCTGCACAACCCCTCACACCAACACCTGCCAGATGGGTGGTGCGTTGACATCGTCGGAGGACGAACAGGATGACCAGCCCCAGCAGCCTCGCAGTCCACGCCGTCCGCCTCGGAGAGGTGGGGCCCCCCAACACGGTGCTGCGGCACACCCACCTGCACAGCAGGAGGGAGGGCAACCGCAGAGAGAGATGCGTCGCAGGAGGCACTACCCTCCGCACAGGGTGTACAGAGCGAGGCTCAGCTTCATGGACCTCTCCGAGGAGCAGTGCATACGGAGGCTCAGAGTCAATCGCCAGGTAGTCGCCGACATCTGCAGCCTCCTTAACGACGAGCTGCTCCCTGATGGACCAAGCAGCATCTTCTTACCTGTCGCCGTCAAAGTCACCACTGCCCTCAACTTCTTCGCATCCGGTTCCTTCCAGGGTGCCACCGGGGACATCACCGGGGTCTGTCAGTCCTCTGCACACAAGTGCATAAGGCAGGTCACCGATGGGTTGTTCCGCAGGGCCTCCCACTACATCAACTTCGCCATGGACGAGCGCAGCCAGATGGAGAGGGCGGTTGGATTCCATGCCATGGCCGGCTTCCCACGGGTGCAGGGTGTAATCGACTGCACCCACATCGCAATACGGGCACCTCCGCATGAGCCAGGGCTGTTCATCAACAGGAAGGGGTATCACTCCATGAACGCCCAGCTCATCTGTGACCACCGCCAGAGATTCCTACACGTGTGCGCCAGATACCCCGGCAGCTGCCACGATGCCTTCGTCCTCAGGGAGTCCGCCGTCCCGCCCATCCTGCAGGCACCCAACGCCGGCAACGGCTGGCTCCTCGGCGACAAGGGGTATCCCCTCCACACGTGGCTCATGACACCTCTGAGGAACCCCATCACCGAGCCGGAGCGTCGGTACAATGACAGCCACACTGCTACCAGGTCTACAATTGAGCAGACCATAGGGCTTCTCAAGATGCGCTTCAGGTGCCTTGATCGTTCTGGGGGAGCGCTCCAATACACACCATTCAGAGTGGGACGAATCATAGTTGTCTGCTGTGCCCTGCACAACATGGCCCAACAGAGAGGGGTGCCGCTGGAGGAGGCCCCATCCACACCCGCCACCCACATTGAGGAAGGCGAGGGCGAGGAGGAGGAGGAGGAGGCGGAGGCGGAGGAGGCGGAGGAGGAGGACGCGCCCGAGGATGTTGGACGACCCATGCGCCGAGCCGCGACTCACCGGGATGGTCGCCGGGCCAGGGACGCACTCATACGTCAACGGTTCTCCTAGAGTCAGACACTGCGAGGCGCTCGCATCTCCTCACCTGCACATGCGAGCGGCCATACCAGCCCCCTCCACTGAAGAGTGCTGCCAGTAATCCTGCACCCACAGCAGTGTGCCCAATGGGTGGCAGCAGGTGTTTGCCGTCATGATGGCCTCCACGGAACGCAACTACTGCACAAGCCGCGGAAGAATGGACGAGAGGTGGCAGGAGTGGTGAGAATAGACTATTTAATATGTGGAATGTGACATCATTTAAGAAACAAAGTACAAAATAATAAACACCCTGGTGTATTCCCTTTGTGATTATAAGGCCTTTGGAATTCTTCTCCGGGAACCCCTACGTGGTGCTACCCCTGTGGCTCCAGCAGAGGTAGTGGCAGGTTGCTCGTCTTCTTGCCTTGACCGGGTAGATGCTTTTGGCGGACGGCCCCTGGGTTTCGGTGCCCGTGAGGGCACCTCCACAGACTGCTCCTCCTGCACCGGGGCAGGGGCAGACTCGGCCACCTGGAGAGGAGGCACCATTGCGGGTGGTGGTTGAGAGGTGGGCGACGGGTGGGACGTGGGGACGCCTTGAGAGGCGTCCCCGCTTCCATGTCCCCGGTCACCATCATCCCTCTCTTGGCCTCGGCCCACATCACCCCTTCCACCCTGCTGGACGGCAGTTTGGATGGCATGTGTGAGGCCTTGCAAGGCCACCCCTAGTGTATCCCTCAGCCTGTTGGTGGCGTCGGAATGTTGCTCACCCTGAATCCGTACCGACGTTGTGAGGGCCTGCAAGGACTCGAAGTGGAGCTGTGCGTGACGCTCGAGGGAGGCCAGCCTGTCCTCCACCGCAGACAGTCCCGCACCTACCCGCGACACTGTGTCGCCGGTACCCTCCTGTGCCTGCGCCACCAATGCCCACATGCAGGAGGTGGACTCCTCCATCGCCTGCGCTATTGTGGACAATGCGCGCGGCACCTCTGCCAGCACCTCAGCAATTAGCTGGTGGCCCTCGACGACTCTCCTTTTCTCTGGTGGCCCCCTGGGTTCAGCATCTGGGTCCGGCTGAGCAGAGCCTGGAGATGAGTGCTCCCTCCGTCGCGGACCCTCCGCGGCTGCCCCTGCCACCAGGGTCTGCTCATGCTCACTCGTGCGCAGTGACTCACCAAGTGCTACCCCAACTAGTTGGCGAGGGGGACCCACCGAGGTGCGTGTCTCTGCGCTGGTGGATGGTTGGCTCTGATGTGACGATGCACCCTCAGAGACCGCCATGTCCTCTGAGGAATCGCCCTCCATGCTCGCTTGATCCAAAGACGCACCTGCAAGAGAACAGAGGGCACTTTGAGGCATGTGGACCAACTTGACAGTGCGCCTGATGGCAGGTGATGATACGGTCACGCGCGATCATGGGTGTTGAGTGTCAGCTTTCCCTTACCGGCCGTTTCGGCAGCGACACACTCGCCATCGGCCACCGACAGGCAATGTCGCGTGCGGGCGAGGTCGAGCGCCTCCACCTCTGCGTCGGTGAGCTCCACCACTTGCGGCGGCCCACCTCCGGTGCGTGCCCTTTCGCGGTTGTTCTTGCTCCTCTTCTCCTGTGAAGGCAAAACACAGATGTGTGAGTGGGTGCGTCTTGCATCGTGAGACGCATCGAGCATCGGTGTGGTTGGGTTGAGCGTGGCGCGGAACGGATGGGAGGAAGTGTGGGCCACGTGCCCATCCCATTGCATGGGGATTGGGGTGTGTGGTAGTGTTCGGGTGGGGTCAGGGACGGTGGGTACTTGCGTGCACGGCGAGGATGGTGAATGAGTGGCTGTGATGATTGCTGATGGAGCGCAGTGGTGGCTGTGCAGGAGGGGGTTGTGATCTGCTTGGCGTGATGGTGGGGACGGGATGTGGGAGGGTGCGTTGGTGTACTCACCTTGCCAGACCTAGTCAGGTCATTGAAGCGCTTGCGGCACTGCTCCCAAGTCCTTGGGGTGTTGCCCCTGCTGCTCACCTCCGCCGCCACCTCTGCCCATGCCTTCCTGGTTGCGGCGGCAGGGAACTTGCGCCCATCCTCAGGGAAGAGTGTTTCCCTCCTCCTCCTCACGCCCTCCAGCATCAGCTGCAGTGCCAGATCTGAAAAACGGGGCGCAGCCTTTCCCCTTGGTTGAGCCATTCTCCCAGACCTCTTGCTTGCAGCAGGAGGGGCTTTGGGAGACTGCCCCTTTAACTGGAGCTCCTACATCGCGTCGACGGTACTGCGCATGCGCAGCCGGCCGGCTCGCAGCTGGGGAGCGCAGAACCCGGAAGCAGGCCTTAATGGGTCCAATTATCCCGCGATCGCGTGGGGGACGCACACAATTACCCGTCCGCGTTTTCGACGCTCCCGGAGGACCACCCGCTGGGAACCCGCAGGCCTGCTAAATTCGAGCCCCTTGTGTGTAAGCTATCATTATCTTTTTGTTTTTGTACTCTGTGACCTTATTTATAAAATCAAAACCTCATTTACTCTTCTCTTTACAGCTTTATCAACTTGTAGTCCCATTTTTAAAGATTTGTGCATCTGAACCCCTAACTCTCTCTGTTCTCCTACTCATTTAATTTTTTTTTTACTATTTAATGTATAATTCCTCTTATTCTTCATCCCAAAATGAATCACCTCATATTTCTCTGCACTAAACTCTGTCCGGTTTGGGTTCCCTTTCTCCAACCATCCATTGGCAACAGCATGCTTCCCCTTTTATTAAAAACAATTGTTGAATTTCTGCGAGGGTTCTCCTGCTCGTCTGCCGTAACATTGGCGGAAGAGCCTTAAAAAAAACGGCATAAATAAAGTTATGTTGGATGGATGGGAGAACCCCCATGGAAATTCACCCCCATGTTGTATAGTATTAATCGGGAAATCATTGATTTATATTTGGTGATGATAAACCACAGGACAACAAACACAGCTGAATGTCGGGGAAATGTTAAGTTCAATTGTGTTTTCTAAGATGGATAACAGATGTAAGCTAAGACTGCCTCCCAGCTTCTTGCCCAGTTCCCTGAATTGCTTCTCAATAGGAAACTATCCTGAACAAAAATCAAAACTTTAGATGCTGGAAATCTGAAGAAACAACAGAAAACGCCAGAAACAATCAGCAGGTCAGGCAGCATCTGAACAAACAAGTTAATGCTTCAAGTGTGGAAACTCTGTCGGAACTGGAAGATGTTACAGATGAACAGGATTTAAAAAGGAACAGGACAAGGGGAAATGGGAGTGAAAAAAACACATACACATACAGGAAAAGAAATAGAATGACCTATAAAATGCTTAAGTGGAGAATGGGAGTTGGTTAAATTGCAGAAGTGATATTCGCATAAGAGGCATAATGAAAGAAATCAAAGAAATAAATGACATGTATGAGACATAGAGGGTGTGTGAATCACTAAAAGGATGGGGGAAATGCAGTTGAAAGGGAAACATGAAAAACTGGCAAAGCAGAGTAGGTTCCAGTGTCCCAGGAGCCTGGTAGAATTTTTAAAAAGCAGGTTGACACCAAGGGTGTGGACAACCCTGCCAGCACTGTGTCCCGATGGGGGTCTCCCTACCCAAGCACCAATTCACTCCGTCCCTGGAAGCTGTCTTTGGGCAGGTTCATACAATGTGGAATAAGTCAATTCCCCTCACATGTCTCCAGTACTCTAAAGGTTGTGAATGATTTATTTAACGCTGACAGGTACGTCCTGCGCATTGTTTTTAGTTATATGCACCAGAACCTTGAACTCTGCCTACATTCAACCAGCTGTTTTAACAAACTACAAGAGGAAGTACCTGACCAATTACTTCCACCAATTAACGTATGTACTTATTACTGAGGTGAGACCTATCAGTCATTCTTTATAGATTCTGGAAACCAAATATAATTTATGACTTTCTTAATGTATCAAACCCTCAAACTCTGCGATATCAGGGGATGAACTTGGTCTACACCAATAGCGTGAAACAGACTCATCGCGAATCAGCTGCCCATTTTACACCGTTGAAGTCGATGAACAAGAAAAGCGGTGCATTGTAAAACAGGCAGTCGATTCACTCTGACCCCATTTTGCACGACTGGTGTGGACCAATTTCACCCATCTATCCCGTGATCCTGCTACACAAACATATGTCCAATCTGAAAATGAAGATAAATTGGAATTTTTGAAACTGTTTCCCTCTAAACTAATCAAAGGATATTATTTGTCCTCTTACCAATTTGATTGGAAAAGTTGTTTCAAAATAATGACTGCTTTAATATTCTTTGTACAGAATTCTTCCTTGCGATTATCACCTGAAATGGCTGATGAAGGAAGATTTACTGCTAAACAATCAGAAAAGAGGCAAGATGATCTCGCTGCTTTACAGCGATGGTTGCAGGTTTTAATTTTGCTCATCATTTTACATCTTGGTTAATTGTTCTCATTAAGTTTGTGGCATTGGATTTAAATTAGTTTGCTAAGAACACTGTATTACTAATGGAATAGTGAAATTACCTGCACTACATTTAGAAATGGATCATGTACACCCCATTGATGGCTCAGTGAGATTACCAGTTATCTCTAACCCCTCCCTGGTCACTGTCTGAGGCTGAATCAGATTGCTCACAACCTCGGCGTACTATTTGACCCTGAGCTGAGCTTCCGACCCCATATCCTCTCTATCACCAAGACTGTCTACTTCCACCTCCATAATATCGCCTGTCTCCGCCCCTGCCTTGGCTCGTCTGCTGCCGAAACCCTCATCCATGCGTTTGTTACCTCCAGACTTGACTATTCCAATGCTTTACTGGCCGGCCTCCCATCTTCCACCCTCCGTAAACTTGAGCTCATCCAAAACTCTGCTGCCTCTATCCTAACTCGCACCAACCTAGTCACCAATCACTCCTGTGTTAGCTGACTTACATTGGCTCCCGGTCCGGGAACACCTCGATTTTAAAATTCTCATCCTTGTGTTCAAATCCCTCCATGGACTATCTTTGTAACTTCCTTCAGCCCTATAACCCTCCGAGATCTCTGCGCTCTTCCTATTCTGGCCTCTTGCGCATCCCCAATTTTAATCGCTCTACCATTGGCGACCGTGTCTTCATCTACCTCGGCCTTCAGTTCTGGAAATCCCTCCCTAAACCTCTCTGCCTCTCTACCTCTCTCCCCTCCTTTAAGTCACTCTTTAAAACGTACCTCTTTGACCAAGCTTTTGGTCACCTTTCTCTTTATGTGGCTCGGTGTCAAATTTGTCTAATTAACACTCCTGTGAAGCACCGTGGGATGTTTTTACTACGTTAAAGGTGCTATATAAATGCAAGTTGCTGTTGTTATTGTGATGTCGGTTTGGTCACCTGGCTGGCTTTTCATTGGTCCAAACAGATTTTTATAATAGCTTGCAGTTGTTTGTTGACAGTTTTAACCAGAAATACAGTGGTTGTGTTTTTTAATCAATGTGTGCTAAGCCTTTTAAAAAATGGCCACTTTATCGTTAGTCAACAGTGGCAATTTTGAAAAACCAGCCCGATGTCAATGCTACCAGTAAATAGCTGAGCCCTGTGGTTCAGAAAGAGGTCCCAGTTTCAACAAGATCTGTGCTCAGTTAGCTGATCTCAGCTGAGACTGACATGGGTGCCATGTTGAAGGCTTCTGTCCACATAGGCTTCCAAACATAGGAACAGGAGTAGGCCATTCAGCCCCTTGTGCCTGCTCCGCCATTTGATAAGATCATGGCTGATCTGTGATCTAACTCCATATACCGCCTTTGGCCCATATCCCTTAGTACCTTAAATTGCCAAAAAGCTATCTATCTCAGATTTAAATTTAGCAATTGAGCTAGTATCAATTGCCGTTTGCGGAAGAGAGTTCCAAACTTCTACCACCCTTTGTGTGTAGAAATGTTTTCTAATCTCGCTCCTGAAAGGTCTGGCTCTAATTTTTAGACTGTGCCCCCTACTCCTAGAATCCCCAACCAGCGGAAATAGTTTCTCTCTATCCATCCTATCCGTTCCCCTTAATATCTTATAAACTTCGATCAGATCACCCCTTAACCTTTGAAACTCCAGAGAATACAACCCCAATTTGTGTAATCTCTCCTCGTAACTTAACCCTTGAAGTCCGGGTATCATTCGAGTAAACCTACGCTGCACTCCCTCCAAAAAATCAGAATGATACAGCATAGAAGGAGGCCATTCGACCCATTGTGCCAGTGTCGGCCCTCTGCGCCATCCAGTTAGTCCCATTCTCCTGCCCCTTCTCCATAGCCCTTTTGAAAGTTATTATTGAATCTACTTCCACCACCCTTTCAGGCAGTGCAGTCCAGATCATAACAACTTGCTGCCTCAAAAAATTTCTCTTCATCTCGCCTCCACTTCTTTTGCCAATTACCGTAAATATGTGTGGTCTGATTACTGACCCTTCTGCCACTGGAAACAGTTTCTCTATATTTACTCTATCAAAACCCTTCATGATTTTGAACACCTATTAAATCTCCCCTTAACCTTCTCCGCTCTAAGGAGAACGACCACACCTCCCCCAGTCTCTTCACAGAACTGAAGCCCCGCGCCCCTGGTGCCATTCCAGTAAATCTCCTCTGCACCCTCTCTAAGGGCCTTGACATCCTTAAAGTGTGGTGCCCAGAAGTGGACACAATTCTCCATCTGGAGCCTAACCAGTGATTTATAAAGATTTAGCATAACATCCTTGCTTTTATACTCTATGCCTCTGTTTATAAAGCCAAGGAACCTGTATGATCTTTTAACAACCTTCTTAACTTGTCCTGCTACCGTCAAAGATTTGTGTACATATGCCCCCAGGTCTCTCAATTCCTGCATCCGCCTTAAAATTGTACCATTTAGTTCATATTGCCTCTCCTCATTCTTCCTATCAATGCAGCAGCTGTCATTGAATGATGATCAGGGTTCCTGGGTTGGGGAGATGAAAATGGATTAACTGTTCACAATTGTATTGCGGGACATGTGGGCAACACCCCTTGCTTTGCTGCTGAAAATTTGGAGGTCTTGCTTCAGAAGGTGCACCAATTAAGGGTGGCTATATTTGGGTCTTAAGGCCATCTGCCAGTAAAAGCATAGGTGCTCACTGCATGAAGGGAGGTTGCCGACTAAATTAATCCCTTATACTTGGCTGCAAATGAGGAAGAAGTGTGTTTCTATCAGGAACAGGGCGAAGATAAAAGTGCTTCTTTCTTTTCATGACAATCGTTGTGGGACCATCAGGCCAGGCACAAACCTAAGTTTGAAAGTACTGACATATTGGTCGCCTGTCAAAGAATTGCACAATTTTCATTTCCATTGAAATCATCCGAAAACACAATGTTACAGTCCACGTGTATGTTGACGACACCCAGCTCTACCTCACCACCACCTTTCTCAATCCCTCCACTGTCCCTCATTTGTCACACTGCTTGTCCAACATCCAGTATTGGATGAGCAAAACTTTCCTCCAACCAAATATTGGGAAGACCGAAGCCATTGTCTTTGGCCTCCGCCGCAAACTCTGTTCCCTAGTCACCAAGTCCATCCCTCTCCCTGGCCACTGTCTGAGGCTGAACCAGACCATTCGCAACCTTGCCATCCTTTTTGACCCTGAGATGAGCTTCCGACCACATATCCATTCCATCACCAAGACCACCTACTTCCACCTCCGTCACATTGCCGATCTCTGACCCTGCCTCGGCTCATCTGCTGCTGAAATTTTCATCCATGCCTTTGTTACCTCTTGACTCGACTATTCCAATGCTCTCCTGGCCGGCCTCCCATCTTCCACACTCCATAAACTTGAGCTCATCCAAAACTCTGCTGCCCGTATCCTAACTCGCACCAAATCCCGTTCTCCCATCACCCCTGTGCTCACGGACCTACATTGGCTCCCAGTCCAGGAACATCTCAATTTTAAAATTCCCATCCTTGTTTTCAAATCCCTCCATAGCCTCGCCCCTCCCTCTCTCTGTAACCTCCTCCAGCCCTACAAGCCTCCGAGATCTCTGTGCTCCTCCAATTCTTGCCTCTTGCGCATCCCCAATTTTAATCGCTCCACCATTGCCAGCCGTGCCTTCAGCTTCCTAGGCCCTAAGCTCTGGAATTCCCTCCCTAAACCTCTCCACCCCTCTCCACCTCTCTTCCTTTAAGACTCTCCTTAAAACCTACCTCTTTGACCAACCTTTTAGTCACCTGTCCTAATATCTCCTTATGTGGCTCGATGTCGAATTTTGTTTGATAACGCTCATGTGAAGCGCCTTGGGACGTTTTACTGTGTTAAAGGTGCTATATAATTGCAAGTAGTTGTTGTTGCTGGAATGAAAATCGGGCAGTTTTTATAATTGCTGACCAATCTGCAACAACAGTTTGGAGGGCGTAAATTTAAAATCACCCACCAAAAAATAGAGGGAGAGGTTGGGAGAATTTTTTTTACATTCCATGGTAGGACATGGAGCACCCTACCAGAGGCTGTAGTGGAAACACAATCCATAGTAGCTTTTAAAAGGAAAGAGGATAAACATATGCAAAAGAATAATTTTAAAGAGTATGGGGAAAGTGCAGAAGACTGGGACTGAATGGATGGCTATTTATGGATTCCAGGTTTGTTTATTGATCACTTTTAAAAGTCTCTCATCTCTGGTACCACCTGGTATCATTATTTAAAATGTTTACTATGTGCTCTTAGTGGGTGAGGCTCGCTGCTGGAAGTGAAGTCGAAAAATTTACTCTTTAGTTGATGAGAAAGATCACGTTCAGTCTCAAATATCCGTATGTGCATTAGTGCAAGAATATAATCTCATATTTCCATAATTTTCACTTGTAGCCGTGTACATTTTTCATCTTAAAATCGTAAGTTGCAGCATATAATTCTATTTCTCTTTCTTTCCCTCCCCCAGCAATCATTATCTGATGAATTTAAAAGAAATGTGAGCACACCAACTTTATGGCCAGTTTTTCATGCATCTGTTCTCATGCAGCATGTAAGTTTTCTTTATTGTCTAGGATGCAAAACTTTAAGTCAAAATATAAGTATGTATTTTATATAAAAGATAGATATTATGTTAGAACATATGAAACCATGATCCAAGAAAAGGTAATTTGGTCCATCTAACACAGTCCTTGCCCCGAAACTTGTGAAATCACCCTCCCCTGAGCCTTACTCTACTTATTTGTCTCTTATGGGCCTGATATCTATGATTTAGCATCACATCACATGGTCATTTAGCCTTTTGGAGAGCCCTGAATATTGTTTTATATCTATCTAAAAATCTCCTTAATTAAGTACCAATCATTTTTAAGTTCAGATTCTAAATAATTTTAAGTAGCAGTAAGTAACAAACATGCCAGTAGTTGTTTTTTACACTTCCAGAAATTATGCAATTAAAATAAATCTAGTTCATAGATCTGTGACTTTTGCTGAATATTTACACTGGCAGTGAAATAAAGGAATTGAAGGGGAAATTTTCTGATTCTGCGCACCAATGGTGCAAGCGTGCTTTGGGCACAGGGATCAGAGAATCGGGGGCTGAGGTTTGGCACTGGAAATGTGCTGGGAGCGGCTGCCCAGTGTTATCTGACTGTTATTTAGAATCTGAATTTAAAATGATTGGTACTTAATTTGGGAGATTTTTAGATATATATAAAACCATATTCTGGGGTCTCCTAATGGCACAATGTGATGTGATGCTAAATCATAGCTATCAGGCAAGTTCTCAGTTTAACTCCTGTTCTGGGCTGAGTGAGCTGTTCTTGGCCATGGAAGTATTTGTGGCGCTGGGGGATGAGGAAATAAGCACTACAACTGGTCTCAGTGTGCAAGCAAGAGGCTCTCACTGATTATAGGACTTAATTTTACTCCATTCAAGAAGGGGCCTCCCTGTCCTGTTTTTGTGCTAATCGTATGACATCAAAAGGTGTACAGAAGAACAGCAGGTGCACAGCCAGGAGAGGTGACTTTGTTGTCCTTTTAAAGATATTTAGCACAGAAGGAAACCATTCGGCCCATCATGCCTGTGCTGGCTCTTTGAAAGAACCATCCAATTACTCCCACTCCCCTGCTCTTTACCCGTAGCCCTACAATTTTTTCCTTTTTAAGTATATATCCAATTTCCATTTGAAAGTTACTGTTGAAACTGCTTCCACCATCCTTTCACGCAATGCATTCCAGATCATAACAACTTGCTGTGTAAAAAATTATCTCATCTCTCCCTGGCTTTTTTGCCAAATAGCTTAAATCTGTGTCCTCTAGTTATCGACCCTCCTGCCAGTGGAAACAGTTTCTCCCTATCTACTCAATCAAAACTCCTCATAGTTTTGAACATCTCTATTAAATCTCCCCCCTTCTCTGTTGTAAGGAAAACAATCCCTGGTTCTCTAGTCTCTCCACATAACTGAAGTCCCTCATCACTGTTACTATTCTGGTAAATCTCCTCTGCACCCTCCCCAAGGCCTTGACATCTTTCCTGAAGTGTGTTGCCCAGAATAGGTCACAATACTCCAGTTGAGGCTTAACCAGTGATTTACAAAGGCTTGCCATAACTTTCTTGCTTTTGTACTCTATGCCTCTATTTGTAAAGCCAAGGTTCCTGTATGCATTTTAACAGCTTTGTCAACTTGTCCTGCCACCTTCAAAGATTTGTGTCTGTGAATCCCCAGGTCTCTCTGTTCCTGCACCTGCTTTAAAATTGTACCATTTTGTTTATATTGCCTCTTCTCATTTTTCCTTCCAAAATGTATCACTACACACTTCTCTGCATTAAATTTCATCTGCCATGTGTCTGCCCATTTCACCAGTCTGTCTATGTCCTCCTGAAGTCTGCTTCTATCCTCCCCTGTTTACATTTCCAAGCTTTGTGTTATCTGCAAACTTTGAAATTATGCCCTATGTACCCAAGTCCAGGGTTATTAATATCATAGAATCATAGAAAGGTTACAGCACGGAAGGAGGCCGTTCGGCCCATCGAGTCCATGCCGGCTTAAGAGCAATCCAGCTAGTCCCACTCCCCCGCCCTATCCCCATAGCCCTACAGATTTTTTCCTTTCAAGTACTTATCCAGTTCTCCTTTGAAAGCCATGATTGAATCTGCCTCCACCAACTCCTCTGGCAGTGCATTCCAGATCCTGACCACTCGCTGTGTAGAAAAGTTTTTCCTCATGTCACCTTTGGTTCTTTTGCCAATCACCTTAAATCTATGTCCTCTGATTCTTGACCCTTCCGCCAATGGGAATAGTTTCTCTCTATCTACTTTGTCTAGACCCTTCATGACTTTGAATACCTCCATCAAATCTCCTCTCAACTTTCTCTGTTCCAAGGAGAACAACCCCAGCTTCTCCAGTCTATCCTCATAACTAAAGACACTCATCCCTGGAATCATTCTAGTAAATCTCTTCTGCACCCTCTCTAAGGCCTTCACATCTTTCCTAAAGTGCAGTGCCCAGAACTGGATACAATACTTCAGTTGTGGCTGAATCAGTGTTTTATAAAGGTTCATCATGACTTCCTTGCTTTTGTACTCTATGCCTCTATTTATAAATGTAAGGAACCTTACAACACCAGGTTATAGTCCAACAGTTTTATTTGAAAATCACAAGCTTTCGGAGGCTTTCTCCTTCGTCACCTGACATCATGGCTTCTATTTATAAAGCCCAGGATCCCGTATGCTTTTTTAACCGCTTTCTCAACCTGCCCTGCCACCTTCAACGATTTGTGTACATATACCCCCAGGTCTCTCTGTTCCTGTACCCCTTTTAGAATTGTGCCCTTTAGTTTTTATTGCCTCTCCTCATTCTTCCTACCGTAGTGTATCACTTCACATTTTTCTGCGTTAAATTTCATCTGCCACGTGTCGGCCCATGCCACCAGCCTGTTTATATCCTCTTGAAGTCTATCACTATCCTGCTCACTGTTTACTACACTTCCAAGTTTTGTGTCATCTGCAAATTTGAAAATTGTGCCCTGTACACCCAAGTCCAAGTCATTAATATATATCAAGAAGAGCAGTGGTCCTAGTACTGATCCCTGGGGAACATCAGTGTGCACCCCCCTCCAGTCCGAAAAACAACCGTTCACCGCTACTCTCTGTTTCCTGTTACTTAGCCAATTCTGTATTCATGCTGCTACTGCCCCTTTTATTCCATGAGCTTCAATCTTGATGATAAGCCTATCTTGTGGCACTTTATCAGATACCTTTTTGAAAGTCCATATACACCACATCAACCACATTGCCCTCATCGACCCTCTCTGTTACTTCATCAAAAAACTCTATCAAGTTAGTTAAACACGATTTGCCTTTAACAAATCCATGCTGGCTTTCCCTTATAAATCCGCACTTGTGCAAGTGACTACTAATTCTGTTCTGCATTATCGTTTCTGAACGTTTCTCAACCACCGAGCTTAAACTGACTAACCTGTAGTTACTGGATTTATCTTTACACCCTTTTTTGAACAAGGGTGTAACATTTGCAATTCTCCAGTCCTCGGACATCACCTCCATATCTACGGATGTTTGGAAGATTATGGCCAGTAAAAAGCAAAATGAGCAGTGGTCTGAATACTGACCCCTGGTGGACACCACCGTATACTTCCCACCAGTTTCAAAAACAACCGGTGCATTTTTTTTAACAGTTCAGTTTAATTTAGGTTTTTATTTTTCTTTAAAACTTTTTAGGGTCAATTTTCTTCTCTGGCAGCGGACAAGCACAACATCCCTCTTGTATGTTGCACCTGTGAGTGGAGGAGTGCACGCAACATTTCTAGCTCTGGCCATTTGCATGTCTTGATGGCTCTCCCAGAGTGGCCGAAACCCCTAGGCTGGCCTTGCGCAGATATCAAGGGAGTGAAAGCCGGAGTGGAGCTGCAAGCCTCAGTGGAGCTCCTGGCTGGAGAGAAGCAACGAGGGGGGTGATTTTAGGAGGCAAATGCTGGTGCGTTGGGGGCGGGGAGGCTCCGAAAATCACGCAAATCCTGTTCGGGCTCCAACCCGCCGGTCTCAGTTTCCCAGGGACCCACCTGTGCGTGCGGGCGACCTGAAACCGGAGGTCCCGCCGGCTTTACAGTTAAAGAACCAAATGTATCTCATTGAGAGGCACTTTACCTGTGACAGATGAAGGGATTAGAAAGATTTTTAACTTACCTGGGCGGCTTGCCCTCTGTTTCTGATTCATGCCTGATGTCTTCCCCCGATCTTGCCCTCTCCCCTTCGATCTTGCCCTCTCCCCCCCTATCTTCCTCTCTCCCCCCCTATCTTCTCTCTCCCCCCCCTATCTTCCTCTCCCCCCCCCCATCTTCCTCTCTCCCCCCGATCTTCCTCTCTCCCCCACGATCTTCCTCTCTCCCCCCCGAACTTCCTCTCTCCCCCCTGATCTTCCTCTCTAACCCCCCATCTTCCTCTCTCCCCCCCCGATCTTCCTCTCTCCCACTCCGATCTTCCTCTCTCCCCCCCCCGATCTTCCTCTCTCCTCCCCCGATCTTCCTCTCTCCTCCCCCGATCTTCCTCTCTCCTCCCCCGATCTTCCTCTCACCCCCCAATCTTCCTCTCGTCCCCCCCGATCTTCCTCTCGTCCCCCCCGATCTTCCTCTCGTCCCCCCCGATCTTCCTCTCTCCCCCCCGATCTTCCTCTCTTCCCCCCCGATCTTCTCTCTCACCCCCGATCTTCCTCTCTCCTCCCCGATCTTCCTCTCTCCTCCTCGATCTTCTCCTCTCCTCCCCGATCTTCCCCTTTCCCCCTCTGATCTTCCCCTTTCCCCCCGATCTTCCCCTCTCCCCCCATCATCCCTTGTTCCCCCCGATCTTCCCCTCTACCCCCCAATCTTCCCCTCTACCACCCGATCTTCCCCTCTCCGCCCCTGATCTTCCCCTCTCCCCCCGATCTTCCCCTCTCCCCCCCGATCTTCCCCTCTACCCCCCGATCTTCCTCTCTCACCCCCCGATCTTCCTCTCTTCCCCCCCGATCTTCTCTCTCACCCCCGATCTTCTCTCTCACCCCCGATCTTCTCTCTCACCCCCGATCTTCCTCTCCCCCCCCGATCTTCCTCTCTCCCCCCCCCCGATCTTCCTCTCTCCCCCCCCGATCTTCCTCTCTCCTCCCCGATCTTCCTCTCTCCTCCTCAATCTTCCCCTCTCCCCCCGATCTTCCCCTCTCCCCCCCGATCTTCCCCTCTCCCCCCCGATCTTCCCCTCACCCCCCCGATCTTCCCCTCTCCCCCCCGATCTTCCCCTCTCCCCCCCGATCTTCCTCTCTCCCCCCCCGATCTTCCTCTCTTCCCCCCCCGATCTTCTCTCTCACCCCCGATCTTCCTCTCCCCCCCCCCGATCTTCCTCTCTCCCCCCCCCCGATCTTCCTCTCTCCCCCCCCGATCTTCCTCTCTCCCCCCCCGATCTTCCTCTCTCCTCCCCGATCTTCCTCTCTCCTCCTCGATCTTCCCCTCTCCTCCCCGATCTTCCCCTTTCCCCCTCTGATCTTCCCCTTTCCCCCCCCCCCGATCTTCCCCTCTCCCCCCCGATCTTCCCCTCTATTCCCCCCGGTCTTCCCCCCTCCCCCCGATCTTCCCCTCTCTCCCCCCCCGATCTTCCCCTCTCTCCCCCCGATCTTCCCCTCTCTCTACCCCGATCTTCCCCTCTCTCCCCCCCGATCTTCCCCTCTCCCCCCGATCTTCCCCTTTCTCCCTCGATCTTCCCCTCTCCCCCCATCATCCCTTGTTCCCCCCGATCTTCCCCTTTCCCCCCCGATCTTCCCCTTTCCCCCCCGATCTTCCCCTCTCCCCCCGATCTTCCCCTCTCCCTCCATCATCCCTTGTTCCCCCCCGATCTTCCCCTCTACCCCCCGATCTTCCCCTCTACCCCCCGATCTTCCCCTCTACCCCCCGATCTTCCCCTCTACCCCCCGATCTTCCCCTCTACCCCCCCGATCTTCCCCTCTCCCCCCCTGATCTTCCCCTGTCCCCCCCCGATCTTCCCCTCTCCCCCCCGATCTTCCCCTCTCCCCCCCTGATCTTCCCCTGTCCCCCCCCGATCTTCCCCTCTCCCCCCCGATCTTCCCCTCTCCCCCCCGATCTTCCCCTCTCCCCCCCGATCTTCCCCTCTCTCCCCTCGTTAATCCCCTCTCTCCCCCCCGATCTTCCCCTCTCTCCCCCCCCCCGATCTTCCCCTCTCTCCCCCCATTCTTCCCCTCTCTTCCCCCCCAATCTTCCCCCCTCACCCCCACGATCTTCCCCTCTCTCCCCCCCGATCTTCCCCTCTCTCTCCCCCGATCTTCCCCTCTCTACCCCCCGATCTTCCCCTCCCCCCCCGATCTTCCCCTCTCCCCCCGATCTTCCCCTTTCCCCCTCGATCTTCCCCTCTCCCCCCGATCTTCCCCTTTCCCCCTCTGATCTTCCCCTTTCCCCCCTCGATCTTCCCCTCTCCCCCCCGATCTTCCTCTCTCCCTGCCCCGATCTTCCCCTCTCTCACCCCCGATCTTCCCCTCTCTCCCCCCCCCGATCTTCCCCTCTCTCCCCCCCCGATCTTCCCCTCTCTCCCCCCCCCGATCTTCCCCTCTCTCCCCCCCAGATCTTCCCCTCTCTTCCCCCCCCGATCTTCCCCTCTCTCCGCCCCCGATCTTCCCCTCTCCCCTCCCCTGCCGATCTTCCCCTCTTCCCCCCCCACCCCATCTTCCAGTCCAGCGCCAGATGACGTCTCGCTCTCTCTCTTTCCCGCCCCCCTCCCCCCGTCGCGTTGCAGCTCCTGACGGCAGCCAGCTGTCAATCAGGTTAGCTGCCGAGCGCGAAAACCGGAGAGGAAGTTAACCACTGTCAATCAACATGCGATCGCTTTGGAAACGAAAAGTTTGGTTCACGCGGGTTTGCCATGCGCCCAATCGCTCCTCCTCTGCCGTCATGCCTCCCCACTAATATCGGGCCCAAGAAGGCTCCACACCCGAAAATTGCTCTCGGGATTGGCTACAGGTTCATCACACCTGGTACCTGGTTGTGCCTTTGGGCGAGCCCCGCAGACCTGCAGTCTATGTATTGTCCTAGTGCAAACCCCAGCTTTTGTGGGGAGCCCCTCCATTTGGAAAGGGAGATTGGAGGGTCAGGAACACTTGTTCTAACTCATTTATCTCCAGTTACGTCAGGCTCCAAAAATCCCAAGACAGTGTTGTGGAGACGGAGACCTGACGCAGCATGTCTCTGTCCTCATTTCCTTTCTGTTGCTCCTGGGAACAACGAGGGGAAAAATCTACCCCTTTCTCTTTTTACCTAAGTCAGTGGATTTGCTACAGTCCCTGTTGATAGAATAGTTTAGAATTCCTCCTGCCCTCAGGGAGTTAGAGGGGAAGGAGGATTAATCAGGAGAATCTGCCTGTACCTGAGACGTTTGCACAATTCCCCTGATACTTAAGTAGGTGGGTTCACAAACTCCACTGGAGCTTTTTTGGACATATCAGAGAAGATGTGCCTTAGCCACCAATATTTGAAAAAGGAAAGAAAGAATTTGTATTTATGTAGTGTCTACTCATGTCTTTGGGATATTCCAAAGCTCTTCAGAACCAATACATTACAACCAGGAAGGCCCTTTCCCACATTGGGATTATGCCTTCGAGGTGACATCTTGTACTAGCAGAAACTAGTCATCAGAGGTTGGAAGTTGAAGAAGTTTGTGCACAATTACAGATGTGTACACAACCTGCATGCCGGCCTTGGTGTTAGTAAATGACGAGGCATCGTGCACCCAAATTGTTTTACAATAATGTGGGGCATTATAGCTTTGGAAGATGTGAGAATGGCCAGGTTTTCTTTTGTACACGGCATCTTGAAAATCTGCCTTCATGTGGTAACAGTATATATGAGAGGCAAAGAAAAAACTGTAAAGTTATGCGAGGGCTTGGCATGGGTGAGGAGTACATGTGGGGCAGGTTGAAAGGCAACACTTCATGACACACAATCATGGGCCATCCATGAGATACATGGTGTTATTGGGTGGTCCTTCCTCACCAGGTTCCTTTAAATGTACTGTTCTCTTATGCCTCTGTTGCCAGGTCCTTCAGGCAGTACACCAGCAGCTCCGTGAACTAACTGCCTCCAATCTTTGCTGCCAGCTCATTTGAATAATTATTCAGAGCTTCGGCCCGGCACAGGGTTCCTAATGGGAGACGCAGAAACTCTGGCCATCACATACTTTTAAATTGGACCTGATGGTGAGATGAGCAGGCAGCAGAAAATGGCAGAGTTAGTTCACTGTGCTGGTGACTAACTTTACTCCAGAATTGTGGCACAAAAGGGTCAATTGCAGTTGGATTAGAAAATCTTCCCATAACTTCACGGACCTTTCTGACAGTTGTCAGAGTATTTTACTGCAGGTGATGATAGAGTGAAGTTTATCTTAATTTATATATTTTGTGGCAAACAAGATAGTTGAAGAAATGTTCCTAAAATCACAAAAACCTATAATTGAAACACACGGGGCCATTTTCCTCTGCTTTGCGTTCAGAGATCACTCATTTCCTGGGAGAGAGGAAAAAGGGGGACAGGATGTATTAAGGCAGTTCTCCCCCAACGACCCCCCTCCCCTTGCATTGTCCAGGTATTTCCTGGGGCGGGGGGTTATGCCCACAGCAGACACAAACAAGGAAATTAGACAGGAGTGATGTATCGGTGCCTCCCACCTCTTTTCCTTTGTATATGGCGGGCAGACACCCATTTGGAGGTTTGATCACTGATAGTGTCTTTAAATCTTGCTTCTTCCATATGTTCTTGCTGCATCCGGGGCTAAAAGGGTTAAATTACGAGGACAGGTTGCATAAACTTGGCTTGTATTCCCTTGAATATAAAAGATTGAGGGATGATCTGATCAAGGTGCTTAAAATGTTAAAACGATTTGATAGTGTAGATACAGAGAAACTGTTGCCTCTGGTGGGGCAATCAAGAACGAGAGGACATAATCTTAAAATGAGAGCTCGGCCATTTAGGATGGAAATTAAGAAGCACTTTTTCACACACAGGGTAGTAGAAATCTGGAATTCTCTGCCCCAAAAGACTGTGGTTGCTGGGACAATTGGAGCTTTCAAGACTGAGATAGATAGATTTTTATTTGGTAAGTGTATCAAGGGATATGGAGCAAAGAGTTGAGGTGCAGATCTCAAGGGCAATTAGGGATGGGCAATAAATGCTGGCCTTGCCAGCGCTGCCCACATGCCATGAATAAAAAAAAGATCAGCCATGATCTAATTGAGTGGTGGAGCAGGCCCGAGGGGCTGAATGGCTGACTCCTAATCCTATTGATACTATCCGAGGATCTGAGGGGACCAGGCACAAGCGGTAAAACCCATTTGCTGCTGGCTAACCTGCATTGGGCTGCCTGGTAAGCGAAGACCCAGGAAAATTAGATGGGAGATGTGGCGACTCCTGCCTCATTTGCATGGCCTTTGGGTGCTCTAGGTCCCAGCTCTTGGCCCACCTTCTGGGGAAACTCCAGTGGTATGGATTTCTGCCCCTTTTCCTCTGCTTTGTGTCTGGGAAATAAGTGTTCCCTGGGTGCAAAGTAGAAGAAAATTGGCTTTAATCTAGCCTCAACATTAAGCCCTGTACAGCCCCACCTCCTTTTAGTGTATTACTTTCACATAATTCTACTATATGTAACGCTTGAACAAATGAGAAACAATATTAGATTAGCAGAAGCAGATGTGGTTGTCATCATTCTTTGAATGTGGTTCAGCTTTCACATACAAAACTGTTCATCACCCGTGTATAATCCTACACAAATGTAGAGCTGCTGCCTTGTGTATGCATAAATCTTTATTGTATGAATTTCACCTGTCCTGTCATCTCCTTTCAAAATTCAATGAGGCACACTTCTAGACAAAGCCTACATATACATCAATGGATTGGGAAAGGCAGTATACCTGTCATCCCCTTCTATGCTGCCATGGTTTTAAAGGGACAATGTTGCAGTGTTTGTTTTTCCATTACATGCAGCCTGTTCTACTCTATATGGAGATGAATATAATGAAGTAATGCAGAAGATCATACCTATGATAAACCATCTAATATTCAACATGTTCTTCATTTGTTTTTCTCTTCCTTTGGTTTTTAAGGGAAATCCAACTGAAGTAATGAGGAAACATGAGAATTGCCTGAAACGTACTGGCATTCAAAGCTTTTTAGAGGAAATTGACCATTTTGCGTTCAACCGTGCAAAATCTTCAGTGATGGAGGTGAGTCTATTTTAATGAAATATTTTGTTTGAAATATAAGTTCATATTATTATTTTTGCTCCATGTAAAGACAACTTCAAAAATGCATTTCAGATACTGAGTGTATAAACTTTTTTGTTTTTGATTATAAGTTTTAAAAATGCTTTCAAACACAATTTTTTTTAGTATTTCTGAGACTAGATGTGAAATTAAACCATGTCAATAGCTGTTGGACAAAGCATTGAAGGTATTTAAACTCAGCAATTGTAGCTTAACCTCCATAGAATCATAGAAAGTTATGTCACAGAAGGAGGTCATTCAGCCCATTGTGCTGTGCCAACTGAAAAAGAGCTATCCAGCTTAATCCCACTTTCCAGCACTTGGCCCGTAGCCATGTAGGTTACGGCATTTCAGGTGCTCATCCAAGTACTTTTTAAATGAGTTGAGGGTTTCTGCCTCTACCACCCTTTCAGGCAGTGAGTTCCAGACCCCCACCACTCTCTGGGTGAAAAAAATTATCCTCAGATCCCCTCTAATCCTTCTACCAATTACTTTAAATTTATGCCCCCGGTCACTGACCCCTCTGCTATCCTTCCTATCCCCACTGTATCCAGTCCCATCATAATTTTATATACCTCAATTAAATCACCCCTCAGCCTCCTTTGTTCCAAAGAAAACAACCCCAGCCTATCCAATCTTTTCTCATAGCTAAAATTCTCCAGCCCTGGCAACATCCTCGTAAATCTCTTCTGTACCCTCTCGTGCAATCACATCTTTCCTGTAACGTGGTGACCAGAACTGTATGCAGTACTCAAGCTGTGGCCTAACCAATGTTTTATACAGTTCTAGCATAACCTCCCTGCTCTTATATTCTATGCCTCGGCTAATAAAGGAAAGTATCCCATATGCCTTATTAATCACCTTCTCTACCTGTCCTGCTACATTTCCATGTGCCTTAACGAATGCTGAAAATGGTGGTGGTACCAATCGTGATTTGTATTGTTCACAGGTTCAGGCTTTTCTGTAGAATATATCTAGAGGACTGGAATAGAAACTAACTATGGACAGTCAGGGTGTAAGTTTTGTTTGTGAAAGCTGAACCACATTCGAAGAATAATGACGACCACATTTATATCTAATCTAATATTCTTCCTCATTTGTTCAAGCTTCACACGTAGTAGAATTACCTGAAAGTAATACACATGATAAAGTAGCACATAATAGACTTGTTAACAAAATTAAAGCCCATGGGATTAAAGGGACAATGGCAGTGTGGTTACAAAATGGGCTAAGGGACAGAATGCAGAGAGTAGTGGTAAACGATTGTTTTTGAGACTGGAGGGAAGTATACTGTGGTGTTCCCCAGGGGTCGGTATTAGGACCACTGCTCTTTTTGATATATATTAATGACCTGGACTTGGGTACACAGGGTATAATCTCAAAGTTTGCAGATGACGTGAAACTCGGAAATGTAGTAAACAATCTGGAGAATAGTAACAGACTTCAGGAGGACATAGACAGACTGGTGAAATGGGCAAACCCATGGCAGATGAAATTTAATGCAGAGAAGTGTGAAGTGATACATTTTGGTAGGAAGATTGAGGAGAGGCAAAATAAACTAAATGGTACAATTTTAAAGGGAGTGCAGGAACAGAGAGACCTAAAGGTGTATGTACACAAATCTTTGAATTTGGCAGGACAAGTTGAGAAGGCCGTTAAACAAGCATATGGGGTCCTTGGCTTTATAAATAGAGGCATAGAGTACAAAAGCAAGGAAGTTATGCTAAACCTGTATAAAATATTGGTTAGGCCTCAGCTGGAGTATCGTGTTCAATTCTGGGCACCACACTTTAGAAAGGATGCCAAGGCCTTAGAGAGGGTGCAGAAGAGATTTACTAGAATGGTACCAGGGATGAGGGACTTCAGTTATGTGGAAAGACTGGAGAAGCTGCAGTTGTTGTCCTTAGAGCAGAGAAGATTAAGAGGAGATTTGATAGAGGTGTTCAAAATCATGAAAGGTTTTGATAGAGTAAATAAGGAAAAACTGTTTCCAGTGGCAGAAGCGTCGGTAACCGGAGGACACAGATATAAGGTGATTGGCAAAAGAGCCAGAGGCGACATGAGGAAACATTTTTTTACACAGCGAGTTGTAATGATCTGGACTGCACTGCCTGAAAGGATGGTGGAAGCAGATTCAATACTAACTTTCAAAGGGGAATTGGATATATACTTGAAGGGAAAGAGCAGGGGAGTGGGACTAATTGGATAGCTCTTTCAAAGAGCCGTCACAGGCACGATGGGCCGAATGGCCTTCTTCTGTGCTGAATGATACTATGATACTAAAAGGAGGTGGGGCTGCACATGGCTTAATGTTGAGGCTAACTTGGAACCAAAGTGCTTGTCATCTTGGGTTATCAGATTAAGTCAGTCGCACTTTATAAAATCACAAGGCCAATGTTTGTCTGCTTTACGCCATTAATATCAGCGGAATCGGCTGAATCAGCGCAAAAGAACGGGGAATTTTTAACGTAAGTGAGTTACGTCCAAAACCACTTACTTTAGGGTTTTCCGCGATCTTTTCCGCTGGTTTAAGATTCAATTTGCCCGGATCAGGCTCCGCCCACAAATCTGGCCACGTCCCCAGGTCGACATTGCGAGTTTCCACCGATTGGGCTGGTTCGGGAAGGCGCTTCAAATTGCACTCATTTTCTTAAGCGCACAGGCACCAGTAAGCACGTTTTAAAAGTTTTCACATAACAAAAAATATTTAATTTACTAAGAAACTGACTAGTGCACACTAATGAAACTAGTAAATGGTTCAGTATAGTTTTTAAAGTCATTTTCAGTGATTTAAAATCAGGTTACTCACAGGTGGATGACTAGACACTCTTATTTTTCAGCTGTATTAATAAAACTGCATCAGGCTACCACTCCTAAATACATGAATGAATATTTTTTAATGCAAAGAAAAAAAAATAAACCATTACGTTTTATTACGCTGCCTGATTGTGCTGGTTCATGGAAGATTTTATGTTTGTGATTATGCAAATACATTTTAGAGGAAACTTGAACAGTAACCTAACCAGCACAATTTTGGGTGCAATTTCCCGATTTTTCTAATTGGTTTAATAATATTATTTATTGGTATGAATAGGCTCCAGTTCACACGGTAGAATTAGTGCATTCTATTTTTTAATGTTAAAGATAATATTATGTATTCGTGGACTAGATTTTGCTGTTCGTGCGTTTTATGGGCTGACTATTGCAGGGTCTTTTCTGACAGTGTTTGGCTGTGTTAATGACTGACTGATGAATACAGCTTGCAGAGGAAGAGATATTTCACTAAGCAATGTCAGGAGAACCAGCAGTAAAAATGTTTGACTAGATTTAAACAATTCCCCTTTCTTTCCACACCTAGCTGCTATGGAAACCTACAGCAAGTGGCAATTCCAAGCTCCAAATTGGTGCAAGCATAATTTATCTGTTTCAAAAATAAATGGTGCAGTGATAGGGTTGTGTTTCCTTTATTTAGCCTGTGGAAAAGTTCCTTATTGAACTTGTTCACCTAGCTGAGATTGGGAACTCACATAGAGAGGTAAAGCTATAAAATGGCAATCTTACTACTCTATGTTGCAGTATGCTGGCACACCAGTTTGTTAGTGCAAGTAACTGGAGGAAGACAAGAACATAAGAAATAGGAGCAGAAGTAGGCCATCCGGCCCCTCGAATCTGCTCCGCCATTCAACAAGATCATGGCAGCTCTTCTACCTCAAAGCCATTTTCCTGCACTATCCCCATATCCCTTGATGTCTTCAATATCTAGAAATCTGTCAATCTCTGTTTTGAATGTATTCAATGACTGAGCCTCCACAGCCCTCTGGGGTAGAGAATTCTAAAGATTCACCACCCTCTGAGTGAAGAAATTCCTCCTCATCTCAGTCCTAAATGGCCCACTCCTTATTCTGAGACTATGACCCCTGGTTCTAGAATCCCCAGCCAGGGGAAACATCCTCCCTGCATCTACCCTGTCGAGTCCTGTAAGAATTTTGTATGTTTCAATGAGATCACCTCTCATTCTTCTAAACTCTCGAGAATACAGGCCTAGTCTACTCAATCTCTCCTCATACGACAATCCCGCCATCCCAGGAATCAGTCTGGTGAACCTTCGTTGCACTCCCTCTATGGCAAGTATATCCTTTCTTAGGTAAGGAGACCAAAATTGTACACAATACTCTAGGTGTGGTCTCACCAAAGCCCTATACAATTGCAGTAAGACATCTTGACTCCTGTACTCAAATCCTCTTTTAATAAAGGCCAACATATCATTTGCCTTCCTAATTGCTTGCTGCACCTGCATGTTAGCTTTCAGTGACTCATGTACGAGGACACCCAGGTCCCTTTGAACATCAACATTTTCCAATCTCACCATTTAAAAAAACTCTGCATTTCTGTTTTTCCGACCAAAGTGGATAACTCCACATTTTTCCATATTATATTCCATCTGCCATGTTCTTGCCCACTCACTTAGCCTGTCTATATCCCCTTGAAGCCTCTTTGCAACTCACGTTCCCAACTAGTTTTGTGTCATCAGCAAACTTGGAAATATTACATTTGGTCCCCTCATCCACATCATTGATATAGATTGTGAGTAGCTAGGGCCCAAACATCGATCCCTGCGGTACCCCACTAGTCACAATCTGCCAACCTGAAAAAGACCCGTTTATTCCTACTCTCTGTTTTCTGTCTGTTAACCAATTCTCAATCCATGCCAGTGTATTACCCCCAATTCCATGTGCTCTAACTTTGTTCACCAACCTCCTGTATGGGACCTTATCGAAAGCCTTCTGAAAATCCAAATACTCCACATCCATTGGTTACTCCTTATCTATTATACTAGTTACATCCTCAAAGAACTCCAATAGGTTTGTCAAACGTGACTTCCCTTTCATAAATCCATGTTGACTCTGCCAAATCCTATTATTATTTTCGAAGTGTCCTGTTATCACATCCTTTATAATAGATTCTAGCATTTTTCCTACTTGATGTCAGGCAAACAGGTCTGCAGTTCCCTGTTTTCTCTCTCCCTCCTTTCTTAAATAGTGGGGTTACATTTGCCATCCTCCAATCTTTTTTTTAAATTCGTTCATGGGATGTGGGCGTCGCTGGCGAGGCCAGCATTTATTGCCCATCCCTAATTGCCCTTGAGATCTGCACCTCAACTCTTTGCTCCATATCCCTTGATACACTTACCAAATAAAAATCTATCTATCTCAGTCTTGAAAACTCCAATTGTCCCAGCATCCACAGTCTTTTGGGGCAGAGAATTCCAGATTTCTACTACCCTTTGTGTGAAAAAGTGCTTCTTAATTTCCATCGTAAATGGCCTAGCTCTCATTTTATGATTATGTCCTTCATTCTTGATTGCCCCACCAGAGGCGACAGTTTCTCTGTGTCTACATTATCAAATCGTTTTAACATTTTAAGCACCTTGATCAGATCATCCCTCAAGGTGGTGGTGAGCCGCCTTCTTGAACCGCTGCAGTCCGTATGGTGAAGGTTCTCCCACAGTGCTGTTAGGAAGGGAGTTCCAGGATTTTGACCCAGCGGCGATGAAGGAACGGCGATATATTTCCAAGTCGGGGTGGTGTGTGACTTGGAGGGGAACGTGCAGGTGGTGTTGATCCCATGTGCCTGCTGCCCTTGTCCTTCTAGGTGGTGGAGGTCGCGGGTTTGGGAGGTGCTGCCGAAGAAGCCTTGTCGAGTTGCTGCAGTGAATCCTGTGGATGGTACAGACTGCAGCCACGGTGCACTTGTGGTGAAGGGAGTGAATGTTTAGGGTGATGGATGGGGTGCCAATCAAGCGGGCTGCTTTGTCCTGGAAGGTGTCGAGCTTCTTGAGTGTTGTTGGAGCTGCACTCATCCAGGCAAGTGGAGAGTATTCCATCACACTCCTGACTTGTGCCTTGCAGATGGTGGAAAGGCTTTGGGGAGTGAGGAGGTGAGACACTCGCCACAGAATACCCAGCCTCTGACCTGCTCTTGTAGCCACAGTATTTATATGGCTGGTCCAGTTAAGTTTCTGGTCAATGGTGACCCCCAGGATGTTGATGGTGGGGGATTCGGCAATAGTAATGCCATTGAATGTCAAGGGGAGGTGGTTAGACTCTCTCTTGTTGGAGATGGCACTTGTCTGGCACGAATGTTGCTTGCCACTTATGAGCCCAAGCCTGGATGTTGTCCAGGTCTTGCTGCATGCAGGCTCGGACCGCTTCATTATTTGAGGGATTGCGAATGGAACTGAACACTGTGCAATCATCAGCAAACATCCCCATTTCTGACCTTATGATGGAAGGAAGGTCATTGATGAAGCAGCTGAAGATGGTTGGGCCGAGGACACTGCTCTGAGGAACTCCTGCAGCAATGTCCTGGGGCTGAGATGATTGACCTCCTACAACTACTACCATCTTCCTTTGTGCGAGGTATGACTCCAGTCACTGGAGAGTTTTGCCCCTGATTCCCATTGACTTCAATTTTACTAGGGCTCCTTGGTGCCACACTCGGTCAAATGCTGCCTTGATGTCAAGGGCAGTCACTCTCACCTCATGTCTGGAATTCAGCTCTTTTGTCCATGTTTGGACAAAGCTGTAATGAGGTCTGGAGCCGAGTGGTCCTGGCGGAACCCAAACTGAGCATCGGTGAGCAGGCTATTGGTGAGTAAGTGCCACTTGATAGCACTGTCGACGACACCTTCCATCACTTTGCTGATGATTGAGAATAGACTGATGGGGCAGTAATTGGCTAGATTGGATTTGTCCGGCTTTTTGTGGACAGGACATACCTGGGCAATTTTCCACATTGCCGGGTAGATGCCAGTGTTGTAGCTGTACGGGAACAGCTTGGCTAGAGGCGCAGCTAGTTCTGGAGCACAAGTCTTCAGCGCTACAGCCGGGATGTTGTCGGGGCCCATAGCCTTTGCTGCATCCAGTGCACTCAGCCATTTCTTGATATCACGTGGAGTGAATCGAATTGGCTGAAGACTGGCTTCTGTGATGGTGGGGATAGCGGGAGGAGGCCAAGATGGATCATCCACTCGGCACTTCTGGCTGAAGATGGTTGCAAACGCTTTAGCCTTGTCTTTTGCACTCACATGCTGGACTGCGCCATCATTGAGGATGGGGATGTTTACTGAGCCTCCTCCTCCCGTTAGTTGTTTAATTGTCCACCACCATTCATGACTGGATGTGGCAGGACTGCAGAGCGTTGATCTGATCCGTTGGTTGTGGAATCACTTAGCTCAGTCTATAGCATGTTGCTTCTGCTATTTAGCATGCATGTAGTCCTGAGTTGTAGCTTCACCAGGTTGGCACCTCATTTTTAGGTATGCCTGGTGCTGCTCCTGGCATGTTCTTCTACACTCCTCATTGAACCAAGGTTGATCCCCTGGCTTGTTTGTAATGGTAGAGTGAGGAATATGCCGGGCCATGAGGTTACAGATTGTGCTGGAATACAATTCTGCTGCTGCTGATGGCCCACATCGCCTCATGGATGCCCAGTTGTGAGCTGCTAGATCTGTTCTGAATCTATCCCATGTTGCCACACAACACGTTGGATGGTATCCTCAGTGCGAAGACGGGACTTCGTCTCCACGAGGACTGTGCGGTGGTCACTCCTACCGATACTGTCACGGACAGATGCATTTGCAACAGGTAGATTGGTGAGGACGAGGTCAAGTAAGTTTTTCCCTCGTGTTGGTTCGCTCACCACCTGCCGCAGGCCCAGTCTGGCAGCCATGTCCTTCAGGACTCTGCAGGAACCATTCCAGAATCTATAGAATTTTGGAAAATGACAACCAATGTATCCATTATCTCTATAGCCACCTCTTTCAAAACCCTGGGATGTAGATCATCAGGTACTTGGGATTTATCGACTTTCACTCCCATTAATTTCTCTAGTATTATTTTTTTACTGATACTAATTTCTTTAGGTTCCTCATTCTCACCAGTCACTTGGTTCTCTAGTATTTCTGGGAGGTTTTTTTGTGTCTTCTTCCATGAAGACAGACACAAAGGGCCCGATTTTAGCACCCGCTAGCGGGTGCGTTCTCGGCGGGGGGGCCTCGAAAATTGCAAAATCCAGGATCCCGACCGGATCCCGTCTCGATCCCGCCCACTTCCGGGTTCCCCGCTGACGCGCCGGCGTGCGCGCGCAGCCCCCGCTGGTGGGAATCCCGCAGGCAATTAAAGCCAGCGGGATGCCACTTGAGAGTATTTATTTAGCTTTTCCAGGTCATTAACTGACCTGATTAAGGGACTGTGTGTGATTTTGGATCAACCCGGGACTGTTTCCCACACTGGGGGAAACACTCCCAGATCGAATGGACGTGTTGCAGCTGTCAGCCTGTGGCAGCTGCAAAGGTCCATTTGACGGTGGGGGGGGGGGGGGAGACCCTCACCCATTGCAGGAGGCCACTCTGTCACTTGGGACAAAGTTTGGCCTCCACCACCCTCCTCCTGACAGTCAAAGTCACCAACCTGCACACTTACCCCGGGGTCCGGAGACATGTACCTACCTTGCGGACCCCCTCAGATGTACATCTTGCGGATGGGGGCCGCCGTAGCTGCAGTCATGACCTCCTCGGAGGGCGAACAGCATCACCAGCCTCGCCATCCACGCCGTCCACCTCTGACATGTGGAGCTCCACAACAGAGTGCTGTGACACATCCACCTGTACAGCAGGAGGGAGGGCTACTGCAGAGAGAGATGCGTCGCAGAGGGCACTACCCTCGCCACAGGTTCCACAGACCGAGGCTCAGCCTCCTGGACCTCTCTAAGCAACAGTACACACGGAGGCTCAGAGTCACTCGACATGTAGCTGTGGACATCTGCAGCCTCTTTCATGCCGAGCTGCTCCTGGCTGGCCCGTGCACCATCTTCCTACCTGTCGCTGTCAAAGTCACCACTGCCCTCCCGAACTTCTCCTCCACAGCCTTCCAGGGTGCAACCGGGGACATCGCCGGTGTCTCTCAGTCGTCTGCGCAGAAGAGCCCTGCAAATACACCTACACCCACTCTGCAGTGACACAATGTGTGGCATCAGTGGTGGGTCTTCATAGTGATACCCAGGAGCGGGCATTATTGCACAAACCGGACAGGATTCGCGAAGACATGGCAGTAGTGGTGCCAATATAATGTGTGATGTGAGTTGTTCTGAAATTCAATAGAAGTAACAACCATGACAAACCCTCATGGAGGACAAGTTCAGCAGGCACATGGGAATAACACCACCTGCACGTTTCCCTCCAAGTCACACATCATCCCGACTTGGAAATATGTTGCCATTCCTTCATCGTCGCTGGGTCAAAATCCTGGACCTCCCTTCCTGACAGCACTGTGGGAGAACCTTCACCACACGGACTGCAGCGGTTCAAGAAGGCGGCTCACCATCACCTTCTCAAGGGCAATTAGGAATGGGCAATAAATGCTGGCCTCGCCAGCGATGCCCACATCACATGAACGAATAAAAAAAAAACATACCTATGGGAGCTTTTACAGAGCGTTTTTATGTTTCTCGCTAGTTTATTCTCATATTCTATTTTCCCTTTCTTTATCAATTTCTTGGTCCTCCTTTGCTGAATACTCATGTGCTCCCAATCCTCAGGCTTAATGCTTTTTCTTGCAACTTAATATGCCCCTTCCTTTGATTTAATACTATCTTTAATTTCTCTTGTTATCCACGGTTGGACCACTTTTCCTGTTGGGTTTTTGTGCCTTAAAGGAATATATATTTGTTGCAAATTATGTATTAATTCTTTAAATGTTAGCCATTGCCTGTCTTCCGTCATACCTTTTAATGTCATTCCCCAATCAACCACAGCCAACTTGTGCCTCATACCTTCGTCGTTTCCTCTGTTTAGATTTAAGACCCTAGTTTTGAATTGAACTACATCACTTTCAAACTTAATGAAGAATTCTTTCATAGTATGGTCACTCTTCCCTAAGGGCTCCTTTACAACAAGATTATTAATTAACACTTTCTCATTGCACAATACTGAAACCAAAATAGCCTGTTCCCTCGTTGGTTCCTCAACATATTGATCTAGAAAACCGTCTTGTATACATTCCAGGAATTCGTCCTTCATAGAATAAGTGCTAATTTGGTTTGCCCAATCTATATGTAAATTAAAGTCCCCCAAGATTACTGTATTACCCATGTTACATGCACTTATAATTTCCTACTTTATACCGTGCCCTAAATTACCACTACTGGTTTGGTGTCCTATCAACAACTTCCACCAATGTTTTCTGCCCCTTGCTGTTTCTTCGCTCCACCCAAACTGAATCTACATCTTGATCTTCTGAGCCAAGATTCTTTCTCACTATTGTACTGATCTCATCCTTTACTAACAGTGCTACTCCACCTCCTTTTCCTTTTTGTCTGTCCTTCCTAAATGTCGAATATCCTTGAATATTCAGTTCCCAGCCTTGGTCACCCTGCAGCCACGTCTCAGTAATGGTAATTAGATCGTCCCCATTTACTTCTATTTGTGCCTCAACTCATCTACCTTGTTGCGAATGATGCTTGCATTCAGATAAAGTGCCTATAATTTTGTCTTTTTAACATTTTTTCCTATTTTGACCTTATTTGCTGCTGGTCTTTGTCTCCGCTGCCTTCCAATTTCACTTACAACTTTTCTGCCTTCCACTTCCAGCTTTGTTACTCTCCCTTCTGAATCTTCTCTCAGGTTCCCATCCTCCTGCCAAGTTAGTTTAAACCCTCCCCAACAGCACTAGCAAACCTCCCTGCAAGGACATTGGTCCTGGCCCTGTTGAGGTGCAACCCGTCCGGCTTGTACAGGTCCCACCTCCCCCAGATCTTTAAATGACTTAATTTCTCAGAAATTGTGCGGTTTTGTCACTTATGGGGACAGATTTTACATCCAACGCATCCAGTGCAGATCTTTGTGCATCGGGACAGGAATATTGTGTGAAAAGGTTAGTATGCCAGCTTTGTGGCCTGTTCAATTTTCCACCCACTATTTTCAATGGACTGAAAATCAGGTGATCCACAAAGCTGGCACACAAATCTTCTTGTGCAATATTCCGATTAGTGCTCTAGTTGTACGGGGATTGGCACTGTAAAATCTGCCCCATAGAGTTAACTATGTATTCCATGTTTCTCACTGAGTTTCCACCATGTTTTGTGGAGGTCCAGTGTATATTAAAAAATTGACAAAATATATCTAAACACAGAATTTGAATTTCATATAATCTAGGTTAAAGAGCTGCTTTGCCAACTGGAAGATAGAGCGGATCAGTTTGGGAAAAGAAGTGATGTGGAAAAAATGCAAAAGGTTTTGCGTAACAAAGAGTAAGTACCCATTGAAATAGGTACAATATTCTAAATTTTCATTCAGCTAGAGGAATATTGGCAAAGTGAGGTAAATGCACATAAGACCAATAATTTTTTCCTTTTGTTTCACTGCCAAAGAACATTGGAATGAAGGAGAAAAAGGGTCTTTCAGCCCATATGGCTTGATTCATCCTTTAAGGGTAAATTTTCCATTTAAGTTCATGGACTGAAAATCTGGCGTGCTGTGAACTGGGTAGATGATCATCTACTCCAGTGTTCCAATATGCGCTCTCAGTGTGCGCTGCTTTGCACTAGGAGCGCAAAAGTGGAAAATTATTTTACTTCTTTATCCTACCTCAGATCCTTGGCCCCGAACAGAAGTCCTTTGATCCTGGCATGAGTGCGCTCCAGGAATCTCTGCCACTCTGCCCACTACAGACACATCCTTTATTCTTAATTTCAAAACCAACTCGATATTTATAAATCTTATTAAAATTTTAATTTTACTCAGGTCAATGGAAATACTTTTAGCCTCTGCCACTAAAGACCATGACGAAGCCTTGAGGTTCACATTAAAAAAACTGATGAAAGCAAGAGATCAGCTTATTTTAAACACGGTAGGTGTGGAAGAAAATGCAGGAAAAAAGTAGAGTTCGGAGGAAGTAATATTTACTTCAACAATGTGCCTGATAATCTTTGTTGCAGATTAAACCCTTACTGGAAGAAGCAGCGGAAAAAGCTGTGGAACAATGGAACAGTAATAAATCGCTCATCAACAGAATGGGTATATTCAACCCACATTTTAATGGCAGACATCCTGCATACAAGGTATGTAACAGTCACTGTTTCAGTTTGATGACTTTTTCCTGTATTTTTGGGAATATAACAATACCTCTGTCATACTGCGGAACCTTCATAATTGTAATGATTATTGCTGTTCATAACCATTTAAATGAAATTGAGGCACTTGAATGAGTGGAGACTATAGATTATATCAATGTATAATAAAGCCTTTTTACCAGCATGAAAAGCTTATAAAATGAGACAGTAGCGTGGAATTTCCTGTGTCTAGCACTCAAATATCATCAGAAAAACAGGTCCTCTGCACAGAAAAACTGGGCACTAATTTTCTATTTTTGTCCAGCATTTGTATAGCATTACTCCCAAAATTACCCAATGGCTTTTCTGGTGGCTGCACCCGAAGAGGGCATAGCAATGAGAATTACATACAAAGAAATCACAAATTCCCATTGCGCGACTGCCTCTGCTACAGTGCTGCGGCTCGGCACTTCTGCTGATCTGCGGGAGAGCAGAATTTAGGACATCTGTGATCCAAATGCGGCCTCTATCAATTAGGTCTCCAAGTGTATCCAAGGCGGAGGAGGTGGATGAATCGAGCCTGGATGGCCCCAGAATGAGGATCTCTGAGAAATCTAATTACTGGGGTCACAGACTCAGTTGCAGCATCCATTGAGGTGACCACATGCTCCATGGTCGACTGCAGAATATCGGTACCGTGCACCAGAACTCCACACAAGTTGGTAGTGGACTCCTCCACACTCCCCGACATTGTCGAAGCTCCTTGGCAGGCAGTCCAATGCATTGAAAAATTGTTGGTGCAGAGAAATCATCTTTCTTTTAAAGGATGGGCCCTTAAAGTCTGCATCTCTGTCGTCTTCAGTGAGCTGGCATTGTGGTGAGCTCTTTCCTTGGCATTTCCACCTGCTTCTGCTCACTTATACTTGGGAATCACCCAGTACAGACCCCTCTAACTCACTACCTAAATCATGCGGGGTGCTGATTTCCGTGCTGGTGCTTGGAATGGTAAGAGCAAGTGACCGTGAATCTCCTCGAGGGTTCTTCTCCTCAGTCTGTGACTGGAACACCTGAGTCATCTGATGGACCTAGAAAAAGGGGGGAGGCACAGGATTAGGAAGTAATGACAAGAGTAAGCACCAGAAAATGAGTGGCAGTGTGACGCACCACCAGGCTGCCATGCTGATTGTGTAAGTGAGAGTGTTAAGTAGAAAGAGAAAAGGAAGGGAAGTTGCCCAAATACCTTGCTCTGTGTGTGCAGCCACCTCGACTTCTCCGATGCTGCATGCCCTTTGTCTGTCAGTTACTTTGATGGCGGCCTCTTCCATCAATATCAGTGTTTGAAGAGTGGCAGGACCTCCTCCCTCCTGTTCTGTTCCAGCTTCTCCTGTAGTGTGGCAGTTTCTCCTGCATGGAGTGAAAGTGGATTGCAGATACCCACCGGTTCCAGCAGCTCTAAACCAGGAAACCA
This sequence comes from Heptranchias perlo, assembly GCF_035084215.1. Lineage (NCBI taxonomy): Eukaryota > Metazoa > Chordata > Chondrichthyes > Hexanchiformes > Hexanchidae > Heptranchias > Heptranchias perlo. The sequence continues at coordinate 107,621,510 of NC_090325.1, read as the reverse complement.
TTAACCACCTCATTGTGCTTACTGTCTCCTTCACTTAGTTTGCTAAAGTGCTCTCAATGAATGAGATGATTCTGTGCTGTTAACATGTGTGGGGAGCATCAGTTCTCTCACTGCTCTGCCTCTTGCTCCTGGGATGTGCCAGCAACTGGACATGTGGACCCTGCACCCCTGAACAGAGCACATGGACCAACAGGTAGCACATTATTATTACTGTGAAGTTAAGGCAATACTTGTGACATGATGCGGCAATACTTAGAACAGGCAAATGGTGCCTGAAAGTCCAAGGTCCTGCCGGTGCACTCCCACCATAACTTTAGCAGGAGTCCACCAGAAGGGCTGCAATTTATGCCAGGACCCAGATATGCAATGGAGTTCCCAATTGGCCTTTTGAGGATGGAGACTTAGTCCACCCCAAACTTGGCCGTCAATGCAGTACAGGGATAGGTTTGGAGTGGGGCTTTCTTACGTTGGGCTTCCTGCGTCTCTAACTTTCAAAGGGACCCAACGTAAGTTGAGTGACGGTACACCTGGCCAGGTGTAGCTCAGCAACAGCCAGTGGCCCATGTGAGGGTCCAGGCTGGGATCTTAGCCTGGACCCACAAAGAAAATAATAATTCAGAAAAATCTATTTTAAAGCAGGTCCCTTACTAAACTAGCAATTTTTATTCAACATTTATAAAGCACCGTTAACATATAAAAACATTCTATGATGCTTCACAGAGGTGTGAGGAAAACAGGCACCGAGTCAAAGGAGATTTAGGAGGGGGCAAAGTTTTAAGGAAGGCTTTAAAAGGGATCAGGGAGATGGAGAGGTAGAGGGGTTTAGTTGGAGAATTCTAGACAGGTGCACCGATGCAGTAGACGTTACAATGGCTGGGCAAAGGGAGGGAAGGATGGTTGTACAAGAGGCTGATGTCAGAGGAATGGAGTGTTGGAGGAAGTAGTGTAGTTAGAGGAGAATACAGGGAGGTTCAAGGAGTGATTTAATATCAAGGACAATAATTTTAAATGTAAGGTTTTGGGGAACCGGGAGGCAGTGCAGGTCAGCAAGTATTTGGGAGATAGGTGAGCAGGACTTGGTGCAGGTTAGGATATGAGCAGCAGAGATTTAGATGAGCTGCAGTTTATGGGGGGTGGAGGATGGGAGGCAAACAGGACCCCGAGCTGAGCTTTGAACCTCATATCGTTTCCATCACAAAGACCATGTCCAGAGCATCGGCCACCTCTTCACCTACCTCATCTCATCTTCTGTTGAAACCCTCATACATGCTTTCATCACTTCCAGACTTGATTACTCCAAGTGGCCGGAGAGGGAAGTTTGGGATGGGAGCTAAAGTCAATGGCTTAACTTCTCAATGTTTAGCTGGAGGTAGTTAAGACTCATCCAAGACTGGATGTCTGACAAGGAGACTGAAACGAGATAAAGTGTTGAAAAATGTGAAATTTTTTCCATTTTTGATGTTTTTTTTCCTCACCACTCACACTTTACATTTGTTATTTTTAGCTTTTCTGCCTAATTGCCAAGTAATGGAGATGCCGGTGATGGACTGGGGTGGACAAATGTAAGGAATCTTACAACACCAGGTTATAGTCCAACAATTTTATTTTAAAATCACAAGCTTTCAGAAATTATCTCCTTCGTCAGGTGAGCGAGTGAATGAGAGGTTCTCAAATCGCATATCTTATATTAGGCTGGGACACCATCACACCAATCAAAGGTGTCGTTGGTGTTCAGACAGGTTAGCCACGGAAAACAGTAGGTCCCAGTATGCTGAATACACATTGTGTCAAATTACACAGACAGAGAGAAAGAGACCCGAAAGGCAGAGAGAGAGAGAGAATTTCCAGTTGTATTAAAAACAGATAACTTTTTTTCCCTTGCTGGTGGGGTTACGTGTAGCGTGACATGAACCCAAGATCCCGGTTGAGGCCGTCCTCATGGGTGCGGAACTTGGCTATCAATTTCTGCTCGACGATTTTGCGTTGTCGTGTGTCTCGAAGGCCGCCTTGGAGAACGCTTACCCGAAGATCGGTGGCTGAATGTCCTTGACTGCTAACGTGTTCCCCGACTGGGAGGGAACCCTCCTGTCTGGCGATTGTTGCGCGGTGTCCGTTCATCCGTTGTCGCAGTGTCTGCATGGTCTCGCCAATGTACCATGCCCTGGAGCATGGTACATTGGCGAGACCATGCAGACACTGCGACAACGGATGAACGGACACCGCGCAACAATCGCCAGACAGGAGGGTTCCCTCCCAGTCGGGGAACACTTTAGCAGTCAAGGACATTCAGCCACCGATCTTCGGGTAAGCGTTCTCCAAGGCGGCCTTCGAGACACACGACAACGCAAAATCGTCGAGCAGAAATTGATAGCCAAGTTCCGCACCCATGAGGACGGCCTCAACCGGGATCTTGGGTTCATGTCACGCTACACGTAACCCCACCAGCAAGGAAAAAAAAGTTATCTGTTTTTAATACAACTGGAAATTCTCTCTCTCTCTCTCTCTGCCTTTCGGGTCTCTTTCTCTCTGTCTGTGTAATTTGACACAATGTGTATTCAGCACACTGGTACCTACTGTTTTCCGTGGCTAACCTGTCTGAACACCAACGACACCTTTGATTGGTGTGATGGTGTCCCAGCCTAATATAAGATATGCGATTTGAGAACCTCTCATTCACTACTCACCTGACGAAGGAGATAATCTCCGAAAGCTTGTGATTTTAAAATAAAATTGTTGGACTATAACCTGGTGTCGTAAGATTCCTTATAATTGCCAAGTGACACGGACTACCATGACACACTCTCAGTATTGTATTTCCACAGAAGCAGGGTGAAAACTACAGCTCCTATGATGCATCACTTTCTCTCACATGTACAGAATTTATCAACGGGGGCTATTATGTACTCTGCTGTTTTTTTTATTTATGGGTAAAAGTTCTGCTGTGCTACTCCTGGCATGTGCCTGGATGCATAACACAAAATAGTGCACTCCCAGTCTGCAGTTTTTCATTGATTAACTGTAATAGATGCAAAATCGCAGGTTGGGGGTGTGCAATATTGCAATATGCACTCCCTGTGAGCACCAGAATGGCACAGTGGAATTTTTGCTTTTTATTGATCATGTGAAATGGGTTGTCTTAGTGCACTCTACATACTTCAGTTCCACATGAGCACAGTTAAAACTACAACTCCCATGACCCTCTCAGAGGGTCGTGAGTCTGTGGAACTCCCTTCCCCAGAGAGCGGTGGAGGCAGGGTCATTGAATATTTTTAAGGCTGAGTTAGATAGATTCCTGATTAACAAGGGAGTCAAAGGTTATAGTAGGTAGCCGGGAAAGTAGGGTTGAGGTCACAATCAGATCAACCATGATCTTATAAAATGGCAAAGCAGGCTCGAATGGCCTACTCCAGCTCTTAATTCGTATGTTTGTACGTTTATATGATATGTCTCTCACATACACACACATGAAGTTTGACCATAGTACCCAGTCATCCCCAGCATCCAAGAACGAGGTAAAAAATTTAATTCAAGCTCCAGCCTCCAAACATTAGGGCAGACCAATGTGGAGAAATGTTTCTGCAGGCATTTCTAGCATTAAATAAACAATTTATTGCCTAAGTTTTGTTCTTTTTAAACGAGGGGATTTTTATTGGTTTGTTTTGTTTTACATGTTATTTCTAGCTCTATAGCCTATCCTGAGTGAAAAAGGAAAATTCATGTCCAACAACAGGATGAAGAAATGATTTGAGCGATTTGATTGGTCACTTTTGTGATGCATGCTGGTTGGTGAATGATGGCTTTAAAAATAATGGAGAGATATGATTATTTTCTGCTGTTTAATTCTTCCTCATTGGTAATTTGGCTAATTTTGATTAATTCAGATTTAATCAATCAGGTATTTGATTGGTAATTAACAGATAAGTGATTATTTGACACCCCTGAAGCCTCACTTTAGCAGTGATTCCTTTGAAAGGTGTGATGTTACAGACATACACGAAAGATAAAACTTTCAATTATGAGTAAAAAACAATCGTACATGTGATTTCTTTCATGTCTTTACAGGTAAAGCTGTATGATATTGCATTTGGATGCCTCAAGATGCCTGACTTCACAAATTTCTTGGGTAAAACTAGAAAAATAATGGAGGAGTATAAGGTATTTATGCTTTACATTGTAATCTAAGTTTGTTTTGATGTCACGATTCTGAAAATTGCCAAAGAAATCAAATGCGCATAAATGTACAGTCCACGAAACAGGACTGGGATCATAGCGGGGTCATGGTGGCTGGTGTAAGTCCCATCTCAAACCTGTAGAGGTGGGCTCAGGAAAATCCAGCCCTTCATGGCTGTAAAATTATGGGTAGATTTTCCATTTATGTGCTCCCTGCGCATGCCAAAGCTCAAATCGTGACATTGCACACCCCAGGCCCGAGATCTTCTGTCTATTAAAATTAATGGACAGAAAATCACGGACTGGGTATAAGCAGTTTCCCAATGTGCCCTCTGTGCATGGGTCAGGAATTCCAAAGCCATCCTCTTATATTCTTAAGTTAATGGGTGTATGTGACAGAAGGCCACATTTTTAAGCAATTCTTTCAATAAAGTACAACTTTGTAATATTGTTGGGAAATAACAAGTAAACTTTACTTTTCCCCAGTAAGAATGCTACATTTTAAAATGCTGTTGAGATTTTGGAGCCTGGTGTGCCGATGTTTTTAGATGATGACAGTATGGTGGGAAGCTAATTCTGTTGTGGAAAAGGGTGAGTGAAGATCAGGACTTGTAGTAGAGGCTCCCAATGGTGGCAATACATGAACAATATGATACAGGTACCCCAGTACTCTCTGGTCATAGATACATCCTTAGAAAGATGGAATACGCACCAAAGCAGTGAATGTTTTCCGGATACATAACTTGTGAAAGAAGTTTGGAGGTGTAACCAAGCTACTGTAAAATCATAGGTAGAGTTTCTGTTTGCCCAACAGGGAGTGTACCTTCTCTCCCTAGAGAGACGTGCCCTATTTACCTAAGACTAGAGAGCTTCGGTGCAAATTGGCAGAGTCGAAGCTCACATGGGAATCAGTAAGGTGCAGAAACCCAATTTCTGGCTCCTCTATTCCTGGAAAAGGAATGAATTTTTTGGCAATAATCTATTTAAGTTTTATTTAATAAGTTACATATACATTACGACAAATTTTACAAGCTTTACCAACTTTTTCTTACATTACTAACCTAATGTGATGAGACATATATTGACCTAGTCAGCATTTGTGAAATAAAAAGATCCTGTAGTTTCTGAAGACTTCTGTCTTCCTCGATGCACAGTTTTGTCCGTTAACCTTTTTCCCCATTTTTGTATCATTTGTTACTTAAAGGGGCTTCACAAACCCTATCGTAAAAGTATTTTGGATTACATCCATATTAATTCTTAACGCAGATGTACATTATTCAGAAAATAAGAATTATTGGGCTAGAAATTGGATCATGTAGCGCCCGTTGTTTCGGTGCCACGTGGCCTCCCAAGGTGCCAAGATGGCACCTTTGCTGCGCATGCAGCGTGATGCCATCTTGGTAAAGATATTAGCGTGTGTGCAAATACCGAACGCCGGTATTTAAAGTAGGGAGAAAATGCATAAAATCAGTGTGCAACGCTGATTGAAAGAGATAAACACCATTTTGGGACCTATCGCTCAATTCAACGGACAATCTTAACCATGCACACCTGAACATGTCTTAGATGGCCTCGAGGACTCCCCCACCAGCTCTATGTAATGGGACCATGCTGGTGTTGCTGGTAAGTTGCTGGATTATTGCTTCTGGCTGCTGGTGGAAAAATGAAGAGTTTTTTGAAGCGACCTATATTTACTGAGAGTTGCGACAGTACATTTGAGGGTGGTTTGGCAGGTACTGCCTTACGCTTCGGAACAACATTCTTGGCAACCATGGGTGGTCTGCTAGGGCTCCCACTGGGAGCTGAGCATGATTGGGTGCATGCAGAGAGACCACGCATAGCAGGTCAAGCTGCGAGGTGAGGGAGGAAGAGGAGGCACAGGGCACTGAGCAGGAGGCCATATCCAATGAGGGCCTTCCGGGGCCAATTCAACATGAGCGAGGAGCATTGCATCCGGTGGCTGAGGTTCACGAAGGAGGCTGTGACGGAGATCTGTCAACTGGTGCGGCCACAACAGCAGCCTCAGAGCACGGCAAGGACAGCATTGCTTGTGGCCATCAAGGTAACCGCGGCTCAGGATCATTCAAGGCCTCTGCTGGCGACATGTGCAACACCAGTGAGCAGTAGGGTTTGCTCGCATTGCTGGCTTCCCCATGGTGCAGGGTGCCATTGACTGCACACACGTTGCCCTGCGTGCCCCGCATATTAAATCGGTCGTCTTCATCAACCTAATGGGCATCCATTCCCTGAACGTGCAGTTGGTGTGCGACCACACACATCGAATCATGGAGGTCGATGCCCGCTACCCTGGGAGCAGTCATGATGCCTTCGTTATGCGGCAGTCCAACGTGCCAGCTATCTTTCACCCGACTAAGCAAATTAAAGACTGGCTACTGGACGACTCGGGCTATCCAGGCTTGGGCTGATAAGTGGCAAGTAACATTCGTACCAGACAAGTGTCAGGCAATGACCATCTCCAACAAGAGAGGGTCTAACCACCTCCCCTTGACATTCAACGGCATTACCATCGCCGAATCCCCCACCATCAACATCCTGGGGGTCACCATTGACCAGAAACTAAACTGGACCAGCCATATAAATACTGTGGCAATAAGAGCAGGTCAGAGGCTGGGTATTATGTGGCGAGTGACTCAACTCCTGACTCCCCAAAGCCTTTCCACCATCTACAAGGCACAAATCAGGAGTGTGATGGAATACTGTTCACTTGCCTGGATGAGTGCAGCTCCAACAACACTCAAGAAGCTCGACACCATCCAGGACAAAGCAGCCCACTTGATTGGCACGCCATCCACCACCCTAAACATTCACTCCCTTCACCACCGACGCACTGTGGCTACAGTGTGTACCATCCACAGGATGCATTGCAGCAACTCGCCAAGGCTTCTTCGACAGCAGCTCCTAAACCCGCGACCTCTACCACCTAGAAGCACAAGGGCAGCAGGCACATGGGAACAACACCACCTGCACGTTCCCCTCCAAGTCACACTCCAAGCTCCTCAAGGCAGTGTCCTAGGCCCAACCCTCTTCAGCTGCTTCATCAATGACCTTCCCTCCATCATAAGGTCAGAAATGGGGATGTTCGCTGATGATTGCACAGTGTTCAGTTCAATTCGCAATCCCTCAAATAATGAAGCGGTCCTTGCCCGCATGCAGCAATATCTGGATAACATCCAGGCTTGGGCTGACAAGTGGCAAGTAACATTCGTGCCAGACAAGTGCCGGGCAATGACCATCTCCAACAAGAGAGAGTCTAACTACCTCCCCTTGACATTCAATGGCATTACCATCGCCGAATCCCCCACCATCAACATCCTGGGGGTCACCATTGACCAGAAACTTAACTGGACTAGCCATATAAATACTGTGGCTACAAGAGCAGGTCAGAGGCTGGGTATTATGTGGCGAGTGACTCAACTCCTGACTCCCCAAAGCCTTTCCACCATCTACAAGGCACAAATCAGGAGTGTGATGGAATACTGTTCACTTGCCTGGATGAGTGCAGCTCCAACAACACTCAAGAAGCTCGACACCATCCAGGACAAAGCAGCCCACTTGATTGGCACGCCATCCACCACCCTAAACATTCACTCCCTTCACCACCGACGCACTGTGGCTACAGTGTGTACCATCCACAGGATGCATTGCAGCAACTCGCCAAGGCTTCTTCGACAGCAGCTCCTAAACCCGCGACCTCTACCACCTAGAAGCACAAGGGCAGCAGGCACATGGGAACAACACCACCTGCACGTTCCCCTCCAAGTCACACTCCAAGCTCCTCAAGGCAGTGTCCTAGGCCCAACCCTCTTCAGCTGCTTCATCAATGACCTTCCCTCCATCATAAGGTCAGAAATGGGGATGTTCGCTGATGATTGCACAGTGTTCAGTTCAATTCGCAATCCCTCAAATAATGAAGCGGTCCTTGCCCGCATGCAGCAATATCTGGACAACATCCAGGCTTGGGCTGACAAGTGGCAAGTAACATTCGTGCCAGACAAGTGCCGGGCAATGACCATCTCCAACAAGAGAGAGTCTAACTACCTCCCCTTGACATTCAATGGCATTACCATCGCCGAATCCCCCACCATCAACATCCTGGGGGTCACCATTGACCAGAAACTTAACTGGACTAGCCATATAAATACTGTGGCTACAAGAGCAGGTCAGAGGCTGGGTATTCTGTGGCGAGTGACTCACCTCCTGACTCCCAAAAGCCTTTCCACCATCTACAAGGCACAAGTCAGGAGTGTGATGGAATACTCACCACTTGCTTGGATGAGTGCAGCTCCAACAACACTCAAGAAGCTCGACACCATCCAGGACAAAGCAACCCGCTTGATTTGCACCCCATCCACCACCCTAAGCATTCATTCCCTTCACCACCGGCGCACAGTGGCTGCAGTGTGTACCATCCACAGGATGCACTGCAGCAACTCGCCAAGGCTTCTTCGACAGCACCTCCCAAACCTGCGACCTCTACTACCTAGAAGGACAAGAGCAGCAGGCACATGGGAACAATACCACCTGCACGTTCCCCTCCAAGTCACACACCATCCCAACTTGGAAATATATTGCCGTTCCTTCATCGTCACTGGGTCAAAATCCTGGAACTCCCTTCCTAACAGCACTGTGGGAGAACCTTCACCACGTGGACTGCAGCGGTTCAAGAAGGCGGCTTACCACCATTAGGGATGGGCAATAAATGCTGGCCTTGCCAGTGACGCCCACATCCCATGAACGAACAAAAAAAAGGCAGTGGAAGCATTGTTCTAGGAGGCCTATAGTGTACGACTCCATGTTTGGTGTGGCAGCTATCATTGTAGGCCTGCTATGCACGTGTTTGTGGGTTGCTGACCGGAGTCATGAGCCACGCGTGAGGGGATTTTTTTTTTTTATTCGTTCATGGGATGTGGGCCTCGCTGGCGAGGCCGGCATTTGTTGCCCATCCCTAATTGCCCTTGAGAAGGTGATGGTGAGCCGCCTTCTTGAACCGCTGCAGTCCGTGTGGTGAAGGTTCTCCCACAGTGCTGTTAGGAAGGGAGCTCCAGGATTTTGACCCAGCGACGATGAAGGAACGGCGATATATTTCCAAGTCGGGATGGTGTGTGACTTGGAGGGGAACATGCAGGTGGTGTTGTTCCCATGTGCCTGCTGCTCTTGTTCTTCTAGGGGTTTGGGAGGTGATGCCGAAGAAGCCTTGTCAAGTTGCTGCAGTGCATTCTGTGGATGGTACACACTGCAGCCACTGTGCGCCGGTGGTGAAGGGAATGAATGTTTAGGGTGGTGGATGGGGTGCCGATCAAGCGGGCTGCTTTGTCCTGGATGGTGTCGAGCTTCTTGAGTGTTGTTGGAACTGCACTCATCCAAGCAAGTGGTGAGTATTCCATCACACTCCTGACTTGTGTCTTGTAGATGGTGGAAAGGCTTTGGGGAGTCAGGAGGTGCGTCACTCACCGCAGAATACCCAGCCTGGTCCAGTTAAGTTTCTGGTCAATGGATGTTGATGGTGGGGGATTTGGCGATGGTAATGCCATTGAATGTCATGGGGAGGTGGTTAGACTCTCTCTTGTTGAAGATGGTCATTGCCTGGCACTTGTCTGGCGCTTGCCACTTATGAGCCCAAGCCTGGAGGTTGTCCAGGTCTTGTTGTATGCGGGCTCAGACTGCTTCGTTATTTGATGGGTTGCTAATGGAACTGAACACTGTGCAATCATCAGCAAACATCCCCATTTCTGACCTTATGATGGAGGGAAGGTCATTGATGAAGCAGCTGAAGAGGGTTGGGCCTAGGACACTGCCCTGAGGAACTCCTGCAGCAATGCCCTGGGGCTGAGATGATTGGCCTCCAACAACCACTACCATCTTCCTTTGTGCTAGGTATGACTCCAGCCACTGGAGAGTTTGCCCCCTGATTCCCATTGACTTCAATTTTACTAGGGCTCCTTGGTGCCACACTCAGTCAAATGCTGCCTTGGTGTCAAGGGCAGTCACTCTCACCTCACCTCTGGAATTCAGCTCTTTTGTCCATGTTTGGACCAAGGCTGTAATGAGGTCTGGAGCCGAGTGGTCCTGACGGAACCCAAACTGAGCATCGGTGAGCAGGTTATTGGTGAGTAAGTGCCGCTTGATAGCACTGTCGCCGACACCTTCCATCACTTTGCTGATGATTGAGAGTTGACTGATGGGGCGGTAATTGGCCAGATTGGATTTGTCCTTTTTGTGGAGAGCACATACCTGGGCAATTTTCCACATTGTCGGGTAGATGCCAGTGTTGTAGCTGTACGGGAACAGTTTGTCTCGAGGCGCAGCTAGTTCTGGAGCACAAGTCTTCAGCGCTACAGCCGGGATGTTGTCGGGGCCCATAGCCTTTGCTGTATCCAGTGCACTCAGCCATTTCTTGATATCACGTGGAGTGAATCGAATTGGCTGAAGACTGGCTTCTGTGGTGGTGGGGATATCGGGAGGAGGCCAAGATGGATCATCCACTCGGCACTTCTGGCTGAAGATGATTGCAAGCACCTAAGACTTGTATTTTGCACTCACGTGCTGGACTGCGCCATCATTGAGGATGGGGATGTTTAATGAGCCTCCTCCTCCCGTTAGTTGTTTAATTGTCCACCACCATTCACGACTGGATGTGGCAGGACTGTAGAGCTTTGATCTGATCCGTTGGTTGTGGAATCACTTAGCTCTGTCTATAGCATGTTGCTTCCGCTGTTTAGCATGCATGTCGTCCTGAGTTGTAGCTTCACCAGGTTGGCACCTCATTTTTAGGTACGCCTGGTGCTGCTCCTGGCATGCTCTTCTACATTCCTCATTGAACCAGGGTTGATCCCCTGGCTTGTTGGTAATGGTAGAGTGAGGAATATGCCGGGCCACGAGGTTATAGATTGTGCTGGAATACAATTCTGCTGCTGCTGATGGCCCACATCGCCTCATGGATGCCGATTTTTGAGCTGCTGGATCAGTTCTGAATCTATCCCGTTTAGCACGGTGGTAGTGCCACACAACACGTTGGATGGTATCCTCAGTGTGAAGACGGGACTTCGTCTCCACGAGGGCTGTGCGGTGGTCACTCCTACCAATATTATCATGGACAGATACATTTGCGACAGGTAGATTGGTGAGGACGAGGTCAAGTAAGTTTTTCCCTCGTGTTGGTTCGCTCACCACCTACTGCAGGCCCAGTCTGGCAGCTATGTCCTTCAGGACTCGGCCAGCTGGGTCAGTAGTGGTGCTACCGAGCCACTCTTGGTGATGGACATTGAAGCCCCCCACCCAGATACAATCTGTGCCCTTGCTACCCTCAGTGCTTCCTCCAAGTGGTGTTCAACATGGAGGAGGACTGATTCATCAGCTGAGGGAGGGCGGTAGGTGGCAATTAGCAGGAGGTTTCCTTGCCCATGTTTGACCTGATGCCATGAGATTTCATGTGGTCCAGAGTCAATGTTGAGGACTTCCAGGGCCACTCCCTCCTGACTGTATATCACTGTACCGCCACCTCTGGACAGGACGTACCCAGCGATGGTGATGGAAGAGTCTGGGACGTTGGCTGAAATGTATGATTCTGTGAGTATGACTATGTCAGGCTGTTGCTTGACTAGCCTGTGGGACAGCTCTCCCAATTTTGGCACAAGTCCCCAGAAGTTAGTGAGGAGAACTTTGCTGGGTCGACTGGGCTTGGTTTGCCTGGTCTAGTCTGGAGGATCCCTGCAATACTCCGCTGAGCAGGTGGGCAGATTCGTGGTGGTATGCTGCATGCTGCACTACCTCGTCATCATGAGGGAACACCACTTGCCACCGATGATCGGCGAAGACCCCGAGCCAGAGGTGGAGGAGGAGGAGGATGAGGCCGGGGAGGAGGAGGAGGGTGAGGTGCCGGAAGATGAAGTGGAGGAAGATGCAAGGGTGCAACAAGGACCACACGCCTTGTCTGCAAGGGCTCTGCGTGCTCGCCTGATCTGTGCCCGCTATCAATAATGTCAACTGCACCCCCCCAACTCACCAACAGTCCAACAGTCCCCACCTGTCCACTCCCACTTGACCATCAAATCGCCCTCCATCTGATTACACATTGGTTTCACCCTCAGCTCATCGCACAAATAAAAACCACCACCAAATGCAAATTCAGTCACATTTATCAATTAACAAATCAAATTCCGGAAACAGAACAGAATTATTCACCCTTGTGCATTGCCTTAGTGCCCGTTGTTTGTGTGCCGTTACCTATCCTAGTGCTCCTACGATGTGCATCCCCGGTTGCTGGAGTATGTGTAGTGGAAGGCTGCTGACCTTCAATTGAGGAGCGTGCAGATGGCCTTGGAGTACGACCTCAAGCAGCTCTGTGATGGGAGGGCCCAGCTTCAGACTGCACCATATCAGCATGGGCTGCAGCAGTCTGGCCTGGTTGGCTGATAGAAAACAACAAGAGCACTGGTGGATTGACAGGGGTAGGAGCAGGAATGCTGTCGTCCTGAGAGAGGACAGCAGGTCCGACTGCCATGGCGCCACTGCCAGAGATGGAGCAGCGCCTCGTCTATCCTGGTGATCAGCTGGGGAACGGATTGCTGAAGTACTGTGACACCCTGGAAGTCCCGTTCCACAGTGGTCCCCAGAGCCACAAGAACAGCTGTCTGAGCTTCAATTGCAGCAGTCTGAGCTGCAACCGTTGATGACATCGGTCTGCGTTGCAATGGAAGCCACGACATCGACCATCAGACGCTGCTCCATGGTGGTTTCCACAGGTGTGCTGATGGAGGTGACCACCCGTTCCATGAATGAAAGGATGGGCTCCAAGCTCTGCGCAAAGCCCTGTGCCAAGTTGGAGCTCGACTCCTCCATGCCCCTTCTCATTGTGCACAGACTTTCCAGTACCCCAAGCATTTGGTGGTGTACGCCCATCAGCCGTCGTCTGTAGCCTGGCCCATCGAAGTCCTCATCTGACTCTTCTGCAGCAGAACTAGTGAGCGACCTTGCCCTCCAGCGTGCTGGCACCCGTGGTATCCGTTCCCCCCACCCCGGCTCCTGTTCACTTGTGCCCAGTGTCTCACCACATGCAGATCCCCCCTCTAACCTCGGCTCTAAAGGACGCGCAGTGTCAGTCTCTGAGCTGGTGGATACGTGTGTCCGATCGAGTGATGATGCGCCTTCAATGTCCTCCTCCTTCTCCTCTTCCTCCTCCTCCTCATCGGATGGTGCTGCCACGTGTTGTTGGGTATCTGCAATGACAAAGAAAAACAGGTTGAATTGTGGAACGGGAAGAGGAGCAAGTACGACGCAGGCCGACAGCATTTTCAGCACATGAGTCAGAAAAGATTATGGGAGGAGGGAGATGTGGGAAATGAGAAGGGGCGTTAGATATGCAGAATCCACCTTCATCGGGACCTCCAGCGAGGCATTTGGTCACGGCTGCAGCGACGGCCCGGCCAATGATCTGAAGCACTGTCTCCTCCAAGGGGGTGAGGACGTGTAGGCGTGCCTGTCCACCCTCAGGTCTCTCCTGCTGCCGGCTGTTTTGCGCCACCTTCTCCTGCAAGACAGAGGGCAGTGTGTCATTGAGTATCCTGCAAGGTGTCTGGTTGATGTGCCTGTCGTGGTCGAATATCTGCCAGAGTGTGTGACCTGTGAGTGGTGGTTGTGTGGCCTGCAAGTGTGATACTATGTGCGGGTGAGATGCAGCCTGCCAAGTGCAGCATGCGTATGGATGAGCAGTGTTTGTTGGTGGGTGGGTGACGGGGAATGTGATGCCTGGAGCAGTGGTGCAGTTGGTTGGATGTGCCACTTGACACTTACATTCACTCACCTTGACCACTCGTGTCAAATTGTTGAACGTCTTTCGGCACTGCACCCATGTGAGTGCTGCAATGCTCCTGGCGTTGACTTCCTGGACCACAGCCTCCCAATGCCTGTGGAGCTGGAGTCTTGAGGGTCTCCTGCCACCCTGCGGGTACATGTTGGCCTTCCTTTCTTCCACCCCCTTCACTAGGGCCTCCAGTGCTTCATCGGAGAAGTGTGGAGCCTGCTCTCACGCCGGTCCTGCCATCCTTCCGGCCGTTCAACAATTTGACACGAGTGGTCAAGGTGAGTGAATGTAAGTGTCAAGTGGCACATCCAACCAACTGCACCACTGCTCCAAATCTTTCCCTCCTCCGAGTGGACTGTGCATGTCCCATTTAAAATGTGCACCTGCACCTTTAAGAGGTGCATGCTGCCGATGACGTTACATAGTTACATCGTTACACAGAGTCTACAGCACAGAAACAGGCCATTCGGCCCAACTTGTCTAAGCCGGCGTTTATGCTCCATGAAAGCCTCCTCCCACCCCTCTTCATCTGACCCAATCAGTGTATCCTTCTATTCCTTTATGCCTCATGTGCTTATTTAGCTTCCCCTTAAATGCATCTATGCTATTTGCCTCAACTACTCCTTGTGGTAGCATGTTCCACATTCTTACCACTCTGGGTAAAAAAGTTTCTCCTGAATTCCCTATTGGATTTATTAGTGACTATCTTATATTATGACCTTGAGTTTTGGACAACCCACATGTGGAAACATTTTCTCTACGACAATCCTATCAAACCCTTTCATTATCTTAAAGACCTTTATCAGTTCACCCCTGAGCCTTCTCTTTTCTAGTCTGTTCAGCCTTTCCTGTTAAGTATACCCTCTCAGTTCTGGTATCATCCTTGTGAATCTTTATTGCACCTTCTCCCGATGCCTCTATATCCTTTTTATAACAAGTCGTGCGCTGAGCACGCCCCATTTCTGGCTTCCTTATTCTCCGTGCAAACTCTCAGCAGCACGGGTAGCACTGGCTGCACAGAGCTATCATCGTAAGTAGCAGGCAGCTCGAAATTCACGCCATAGGGGCCATCGGGCGGGGGTTAATAGCAGATCGTGCTACCCACGCCCGATAATAGGCCTTATCGAATTTTTTTTTTTCCCCCACTGTGTTTGATAACACTTTTAGCTATAAGAAACAGACATATAAGGGCAAATTCAGCAATCCTGTGCACCCAGCATAGAGTCTCACTACATGGGAGTGCAAATGGGGCTACAAAACTGTGATGCTGATTCTCCCAAAATTTTGGCCCTAACCAGTGAAGCATTGTGCTGGGATAAACCCTGTAGTTCGATAATAAAAACAGAAAATGCTGGAAATACACAGAAGCACCGTCAGAATCTGCAAGAAGAAATGCTGGCACTTTTCACCTCTTTTAGCTTTGTGAAAAAAATCTGTTTACAGGCTATTACTAGATTACAACCGTGACTACACTTTAAAAGTACTTTATTGGTTGTGAAGCACTTTCATATATCTTGAGGATATGAAAGATGTTTTATAAACACAGATTCTTTCTTATTAAACCCATTATGTGGCTCTTCATAATAACAGTTGGCATATTTATACTCTGATCGTTACACATGATTTTTCCCACCTCTTTGTTTGGCCAGATCTATAAAAGGGCTCTCCTAGCTGTTGCTGAGTAAAGCCTCTGAGCCATACAACCCAAGAAGGTGTCTGATTCCACCTCTGGTCTGTGTTAATTCAGTGACAGCAGCAGTAGTAGCATTATAATTCTCTGTGGTGGCTCTGGGTTAGTAAGAAGAAATTGTCCAAGGTTTTCCCACTCCTGATTGATATGCAGTGTCCGCTATTGGAAGTATTGTACACGTGTGGACACTGGGTGCAGACAAGATTGAGCCGCGTTTTGTTGTCCTCCACAAATAGATAACCTACAAACGCTCACTGTCAAAGCTCACAAATGGATAGTGGCCACTACTTGAGCTTGAGCAATGTACTCGAAGGTGACCCGTGACCATGGAATAGCACCACAGTGAGAGTCAATATCAAGTCAAGAAAGGAAAGGATCAAAGAAACAGTTCCTCCTGTCTTCCTGTATCAGTTCCAACATATTAACATCAGAAAAGAAGAGCAAGAAAAGACCATGAGGTCCATCATGCCTGTCCCAACCAGTTGACTGTGCAACCTTGCACACTGTCCACATACCACCTAGCAACACTTTGCAGTAACAGGAAAATCTGCTCCATCTATTTTCCAATATTGATGGAGCTGTGTGTATTCTAGTCATTTCTGTTTTTATTTCAGCAGTCACAGTTTTTTTTAACCATTGTCACATAATTTTACAGAAGCTGTTCAAGATCTTTTTGCCCACAGGAATGTGCCATTAATGATCTTAGCAAATTTCTTGCCATAAATCTTGAAAAAGACACTGACAAAATGCAAAGCCTTGTTCGCCTGGCAGCGGAAAGGGAATTGGATGGAGCCATTGGCTGGTAAGTGCATTCAAAGACAGAATTTTTTTAACGTCTGTAACTCTCGATGAATTGCATATTAAAGGAGTTTAAGTGCAATTTATTTTCTCTTTGATGGTGAAATTACCACTCTTTAAGGTATTTCCTGCTCACCCTCTTTCTCTCTATTCCACATACTGGGATAGATTTTTATCTTTACTGCCTGGGCGTAAATCATCACCTGGGCGGAGCACGCAGGGAAATATAGGATGGGGTGGAATGTACGCCCATAACACAGCCTGCCTGAATTTCCTCCCATTTCAACTATTTGGCTACTTGCTTGCCAGGGTCAACTGATAAAGGTGGAACAAATCAAAAGCAAAATACTGCAGATGCTGGAAATCTGAAATAAAAACAGAAAATGTTGGAGAAGCTCAGGGAGTCAGGCAGCATCTGTGGAGAAAGAAACAGAGTTAACGTTTCAGGTCGAAGACATTTCGTCAGAACTTCCGTCCAGCTTCTCCAACATTTTCTGTTTTTATGATAAAGGTGGAAATGCTTTTTTAAGAGGACAATTCCTGGATTCAAACTTTTGCTTGCTACTCTTTCATTTCAGCACCAATTTGTCCACCGTACAGTTACTGACCTGGCCTTCACCTGCCTCTGCAAAAATCTCTGGAGTCCAAATTTAATTTTCACCTAAACCCACTGCAAAGGCAGCAACATGGGTTTCCCCATTGGAGGCCCCTTGTTTATGACAGTAAGAGGAAGAGAAGAAATGCAACAAATTAAGGCATGTTAGATGTCAGAGGAGGGAAATGAAACAATCCAGCCACTACTCAGCAGCTAGAGTGTACTGACCCTGGTGCTCCCACCAAGAACTCATCCAGGAGCTGTGCATGAAAAGACTACTCTTCAGTAAGGAAGCCTTAGGTGATCTCTAGTCCACCTCCACTGTTCAAACTGCTCTCCCAAAGACTGTTACAGCCACCTCAGCCCTGAATTCTTTTGCACTGGATCTTTCCAGGATGGTACAGGGGAATTCATGGACATAATTCAGTGTTCACTGCCAACCTGCATGCAACAGGTGACTGATGCCTTGTTTGACAAGGTAGGCCAGTTTCACAATGTCTTCCTGGCAGAAAAATGTACAGAAACTTACAACACCAGGTTATAGTCCAACAATTTTATTTGAAAATCACAAGCTTTCGGAGGCTTTCTCCTTTGTCAGGTGAATGTGGAAATCCTTGAACTTTCAAGGATTTCCACATTCACCTGACGAAGGAGAAAGCCTCCAAAAGCTTGTGATTTTCAAATAAAATTGTTGGACTATAACCTGGTGTTGTAAGATTCTGTACGTTTGTCAACCCCAGTCCATCACCGGCATCTCCACATCATGGCAGAAAAATGGCAGGGCTATAAACTTTTACAGAGTGCCTGGTTTTCCCAAGGTGCAAGGAGTTACAGATGGTACACATGTAAACCTTCCAGGCCCCATCTTTCAATTCATTAAATTATGTAAACAGAAATGGGTCGCATTCTCTGAATGTGCACCTCTTTTGTAACAAACAGCACAGCATCCTGCATGTGACTGCTTGGTTTGCTGGCAGCAGCTGATGCCTTTGTGTTACAGCAGTCTACCCTATCAGCACTCTTTCATCCAGATAGGCAAGTATCTCAGTGCCTGCTGGGCAACAAGGCCTGCCTCTCATCACCTTGATTTGTGAAACCTGTGCAGATGCCTTCTACACCTGCTAAGCTACATTACAGTGAAGTCAATCATGTCACCCACGTGGTCATTGAGCACACCAATGTAAAACTCAAGGGTCGCATCCAGTGCCTGGAACATTCAGCGGGGGTTCTGCAGAATACTGAAAAGAGACTCTCATGCACAGGCATGTCATGCAGCATCCTACTTAATCTTAACTTGTAGAAAGGCCTGACCATCACTGCCTGTGAGGGGGAAGGTGAGCTAGGTACAACCAAACATTATGCAGAGCAGCAGCAATGCGAAGAGGAGGCAGACAATATCCCTAACTGGCTGCAAAAGCAATCCACACCCAGATTACTATGAAGACCTTTTCTGCTGATTAACTACTGCAGACCGCCTAAGTAGACCAAATGTGTGGATCCACTCCTCTGCCTTTGCCGAGGTGCCCCATCCTGGAGCACTCTCTTGGATTGTTCCAAATTCAGCCAGCTGACACAGATGCTGTCAGACATAATTAGTAAAGGACATTCCTCAAATGTTTATCAGCATTATATCTGTTGTGGGCGCTTATTCCATCCTAATGGCCTGATTTCCGTTGGTGCCCCGCATAATCTGATGCTTCTTCCAGCTGCTTTCTGAGGACCAGGTTGAAAGAGGTGACTGACTACAAACTAGACGCTGAGATGGCCCTCAACTCAGACACCTGAGTCCTGGGAAGGGCCTACCGCAGGTTGCGATTCTATTGCTGCTGCCTAGGCAAACTGACTCCGCCTCCTGAGTGCCGTGTGCGGGTATCTGAGCAGGCTGGCCGGAGTGGTCCAGTGTGCTGCCACCTGAGAGC
Organism: Heptranchias perlo; assembly: GCF_035084215.1. NCBI lineage: Eukaryota > Metazoa > Chordata > Chondrichthyes > Hexanchiformes > Hexanchidae > Heptranchias > Heptranchias perlo. Next base: position 107,602,518 of record NC_090325.1, on the reverse strand, counting down.
CAGCAGCATCATGTGAGCAGACTCCAGCCATGCCACAGATATCGGGCCTTGTTTCTGGCTGCTCAATGATCAGATGCAGGGCTGAATTAATGGTTCCAGTAACATCCTGGAAGTCCTCAGATATGCTACCCTGGGTCCTGGCCTCATGGGGTGGTGGCCAGAAGACACTGTTCTCCAATCTGTCTCTAAGACCTCAAGGCCAACTGTCTTTGCATCCATGGAGAACACACTCACTGATCTTTGGCCCTTTATGTTGGGGGAAGGAACAGCTACAGATGTGTAAGGAGCTGCCACACACTCAAGGGTACTGTAGTGCTAATAAGGTTCCCTTATGGTGCAGTTCAGGATGGCAGTGGACTCTACCTTTACCCTGTTACATGCTGGCAGATCGTTCTCAGTGCCTCCACGTTTGTGTGATGCCTGTGCATGAGAGTCTCTTTTCAGTATTCTGCAGAACCCCGCTGAATGTTCCAGGCACTGGATGCGACCCTTGAGTTTTACATTGGTGTGCTCAATGACCACGTGGGTGACATGATTGACTTCACTGTAATGTAGCTTAGCAGGTGTAGAAGGCATCTGCACAGGTTTCACAAATCAAGGTGATGAGAGGCAGGCCTTGTTGCCCAGCAGGCACTGAGATACTTGAGATATAGCTCTGAGCCACGGCTGACACCGTGAAGCATCCTTCTTTTCAAAGCAGGACCCCAGAGATCCAAGTCCTCAGGCCTATCAGCCAAGGGGGCTGACATCTCCTGAGCCTTGTGAATGCTGGGACAATTGAAATTTTCAAGGAGATCGATAGATTTTTGTTGGGTAAGGGTAGCAAGGGATATTGAACAAAGGCAGGTAAATGGAGATGAGGTACATATATGTTCCATTCAGCAACATCAGGTTCTTCTTCCCTTCCTTGCTCCTTTGGCTCCCTTATGCTCTTTGCTTCTCCCATTGCAGTCCCCTCATTCCTACTATCTGTATCCCCCAGGTGCATCTATCTGGACTGGTGAGTGGGAAAAGATGAATGATGGCATGGGTCAGATTATTGGGAGGTGGGTGGGGGGGGCGCGGAGAGGAGTTTTCCTCAAGCCAGTGACTTGGAACATCTTCCTCCTCCTGCTCTATTGCTTCTTGCTGTGTTTCACCTGGAGAAGGAGAGGAAGAGGTTGAAATGGTTGGCAGAAAAGCAAAGATTTTGTGAGTTGCCGAAGAAGGGATAACAAGAGCTTGCTTGCAGGAAAATTGCCTGTGCAACTACAGCAGGAGAAGCAAAAACAACACATTATCCAAGTAATTCTCCAGCTGGCAGAGGCCCTCTAATTTCTCTATCATTGACAGCTTCTCTGTCTGCCTCCCCAGGAGTTTCATCACCTCTTTCTGAAAGGCCTAAGGTTAGAGGACCACCCCTTTTGTCCTGACCCTCAAGGCCATTACATGTTGTCGTCTCCTGAAAGAAGATGCAGAAGCATTTATATAACATTTTTAATGTCCTCAAGATATCCAAAGCGTTTTACAGCCAATAAATTACTTTTGAAGTGTAGTCACTGTTGTAACGTATAAAATGCAGCAGACAATTTGCGCACATCAGGGTCCCAGAATCAGCAATGAGATAAATGACGAGATAATCTGTTTTAGCGATGTTGGTAGGCCTGAGATTGGAATAAAAGGATAGACAATACATTGGTGTCAATTTTAAGGGGATGGTTTGGGGTGGGGGGAGTGTGTGGTGGGAGGGAAACCCCCTCGCGCAGAGCTCGATGTGAGGCCTGAGCCATTTCAACTCCCGGGCCTCATTTGAATAAATCAGGACAATCTCCCACCTGAAAACGGTGGGTGTGATGTCAGGGCCGGTAACGAAGGGGGAATAGATTCAGGATTATCAATAGAGGAACAAAGAGGAAAAGTTGAAGGAAAATGTTGTGCACAGAGGGTTATTAGAACATGAAATGCTTTCCCATGAATGGCTAATAAGTCAGGGTCTGTAACATCAATTAAAAGAGAATCGGATAAGAAGAGCTAGTACAACTTTCTGCCAATCTATTCCACATTTCCTTTAAAGAAAACAAAACCTACTGAACTTGCGTACTCTGCATAACAAATATTATTCTTTTTACAGGTACATGGGCAAAAAACGGCTTCCATTTGCTGAAAGAAAGCTGCACAAATTGTTCAAGGAAGGACTTGTACAATCTCTGAAACAACTTCTACAGCAAGTTTACTGTCTGAAAAATATTGAAGAAATGAAGGAAAAGGTATTTATTTCTTTTATTTTGCATGTATTCAATGTTTTAGAACATGAAAATCTGTTTCCATTATTTCACTTCCTGTATCCATTATAGGTACTAAATAGTATTGATCCATATTTATTAATGTTTCCAAATCTCCAATTTAATTATGAATTATTTATGCATTCATGTACATATTATTCAACCCTAACTCCAAGTTTTTGGAACATTGATGCATATTTTATTTCATAGTTCCCTCATTTAGCTTTGTGATATCCCTTGTGCCTTCTACAGCAGTGTTTTTATCTATCTCAAAGCCCCTTTCTTTGCCTTTTTCTTCTGGAACCCTGGCTGATCCCAAAAATGGCACAGCATGAGAACATGGGCATTGCTATGCATATATGCAGTGACAATACGTGCTGTTTAGCAGCCGAGCACAAACACTGCTTTTAATTTAATGAAAATGAAAATCATTGCCAGTGAATGTATTCAATCATCATTGTGCAGGTTAGGAAACTCCTTGATACAGATTTAAGCATCCCCTATGTCTTGTACTATCTCCCAACTTATGATCTCCATGATGGTCTCTCTTTTGTGCTGCATTTGCAGCATGTTACTGAATAAATGTGGGTTAAGAATGCTCTTCTGTGAATGTGTTTGGGCTACCGCCCATCCCATGCCTGCTGAATCTTTTGTTTATTACTTTGTTGTTCTTTCAATTTGTTCACTATTCCCTCACACCAATTGCAATAATCAGGAAGGGCGTTTCCATAAAGTACATCTTCAGGATCTTCTTGTTCCCTCCATATTTTTGTACTGCTGAGCTGGATTGACACACTGGTGTTATTTATAGTAGTTAAATGCTGATTATATTGATTAGCAGGTGATTCAGTAGGAATTTTCCCGGTGCAGTGTGATTGCCTGCTCTGTTGTGACATACCTGGCTTCTAAGAAAGTGCACTGATAGACTTGTGTGGTCCTGAGAGTGCGGTAAAAGGGGGCGAAAAATATTCACTGTTATTTAATGCATGCTCAGAGTGCTAAAAGGAATTAACCCTCTGTGAATTATTGTTTAAATATGGCCAAAATAGCTGTCCAGTCTTTGATTGATAGAACAATTGGGGTGAAATTCCTCCTGATCTTCGACAGTAACATTGTAGTTATGCCATTATAGTGGTGACATGATGAAGGAAATTTGCCTTTAAGTGCATTATGTGCCGTTATTGTGCTAAATGCAAATTTCCTCTATCTGAATTCTGTGCCATTTTCCTTCATGGCATTAAGTGCCTTTTTTTTTATTCTTGATGAGTTCCTTGGTAGTCCCATTCAACCAGAGAGAAGTGCCTTTAAGTTTGGTACCTTTGATTTGCATGGGTACACATTGATCCATTGCATTCAGAATCACCCCCTTGAAGGAACTCCATAGCTCCTCCACTCACCTAGCCAGATTCACACTTGCCAGGCCCACTCTGACAAAACTTCTTAAGCACATAAAGTTAGTCCTCTTAAAACTTGCAATTTTGTTTCGGTTTTTATAATCTTTCCAATCCTTGAAATGTCCAATGTGATCACATTACAGGAACATAGGAACAGAAGTAGGCCATTGAGCCCCTCCAGCCTACTTTTTTTTTATTCGTTCATGGGATGTGGGCGTTGCTGGCGAGGCCGGCATTTATTGCCCATCCCTAATTGCCTTTGAGAAGGTGGTGGTGAGCCGCCTTCTTGAACCGCTGCAATCCGTGTGGTGAAGGTTCTCGACAGTGCTGTTAGGAAGGGAGTTCCAGGATTTTGACCCAGCGACGATGAAGGAACGGCGATATATTTCCAAGTCGGGATGGTGTGTGACTTGGAGGGTAACGTGCAGTTGGTATTGTTCCCATGTGCCTGCTGCTCTTCTCCTTCTAGGTGGTAGAGGTCGCGGGTTTGGGAGGTGCTGTCGAAGAGGCCTTGGCGAGTTGCTGCAGTGCATCCTGTGGATGGTACACACTGCAGCCACTGTGCGCCAGTGGTGAAGGGAGTGAATGTTTAGGGTAGTGGATGGGGTGCCAATCAAGTGGGCTGCTTTGTCCTGGATGGAGTCGAGCTTCTTGAGTGTTGTTGGAGCTGCACTCATCCAAGCAAGTGGTGAGTATTCCATCACACTCCTAACTTGTGTCTTGTAGATGGTGGAAAGGCTTTGGGGAGTCAGGAGGTGAGTCACTCACCACAGAATACCCAGCCTCTGACCTGCTCTTGTATCCACGATATTTATATGGCTGGTCCAGTTAAGTTTCTGGTCAATGGTGACCCCCAGGATGTTGATGGTGAGGAATTCGGCGATGGTAATGCCGTTGAATGTCAAGGGGAAGTGGTTAGACTCTCTCTTGTTGGAGATGGTCATTGCCTGGCACTTGTCTAGCGCGAATGTTAATTGCCACTTATGAGCCCAAGCCTGGATGTTGTCCAGGTCTTGCTGCATGCGGGCTCGGACTGCTTCATTATCTGAGGGGTTGCGAATGGAACTGAACACTGTGCAATCATCAGTGAACACCCCCATTTCTGACCTTATGATGGAGGGAAGGTCATTGATGAAGCAGCTGAAGATGGTTGGGCCTAGGACACTGCCCTGAGGAACTCCTGCAGCAATGTGCTGGGGCTGAGATGATTGGCCTCCAACAACCACTACCATCTTCCTTTGTGCTCGGTATGATTCCAGCCACTGGAGAGTTTTCCCCCTGATTCCCATTGACTTCAATTTTACTAGGGCTCCTTGGTGCCACACTCGGTCAAATGCTGCCTTGATGTCAAGGGCAGTCACTCTCACCTCACCTCTGGAATTCAGCTCTTTTGTCCATGTTTGGTCCAAGGCTGTAATGAGGTCTGGAGCCGAATGGTCCTGGTGGAACCCAAACTGAGCATCGGTGAGCAGGTTATTGGTGAGTAAGTGCCGCTTGATAGCACTGTCGACAACACCTTCCATCACTTTGGTGATGATTGAGAGTAGACTGATGGGGTGGTAATTGGCCGGATTGGATTTGTCCTGCTTTTTGTGGACAGGACATACCTGGGCAATTTTCCACATTGTCGGGTAGATGCCAGTGTTGCAGCTGTACTAGAACAGTTTGTCTCGAGGCGCAGCTAGTTCTGGAGCACAAGTCTTCAGCACTTTAGCCGGGATGTCGTCGGGACCCATAGCCTTTGCTGTATCCAGTGCACTCAGCCGTTTCTTGATATCACATGCAGTGAATCGAATTGGCTGAAGACTGACTTCTGTGATGGTGGGGTAATCTGGAGGAGGCCGAGATGGATCATCCACTCGGCACTTCTGGCTGAAGATGATTGCAAATGCTTCAGCCTTGTCTTTTGCACTCACGTGCTGGACTCCGCCATCATTGAGGATGGGGATGTTTACAGAGCCTCCTCCTCCCATTAGTTGTTTAATTGTCCACCACCATTCACGACTGGATGTGGCAGGACTGCAGAGCTTTGATCTGATCCGTTGGTTGTGGAATCGCTTAGCTCTGTCTGTAGCATGTTGCTTCCGCTGTTTAGCATGCATGTAGGTATGCCTGGTGCTGCTCCTGGCATGCTCTTCTACACTCCTCATTGAACCAGAGTTAATCCCCTGGCTTATTGGTAATGGTAGAGTGAGGAATATGCCAGGCCATGAGGTTACAGATTGTGCTGAAATACAATTCTGCTGCTGCTGATGGCCCACAGCGCCTCATGAATGCCCAGTTTTGAGCTGCTAGATCTGTTCTGAATCTATCCCATTTAGCACGGTGGTAGTGCCACACAACACGTTGGATTGTGTCCTCAGTGCGAAGACGGGACTTCGTCTCCATGAGGACTGTGCGGTGGTCACTCCTACCAATACTGTCATGGACAGATACATTTGCGACAGGTAGATTGGTGAGGACAAGGTCAAGTAAGTTTTTCCCTCTTGTTGGTTCGCTCACCACCTGCCGCAGGTCCAGTCTGGCAGCTATGTCCTTCAGGACTCGGCCAGCTCGGTCAGTAGTGGTGCTACAGAGCCACTCTTGGTGATGGACTTTGAAGTCCCCCACCCAGAGTACATTCTGTGCCCTTGCTATCCTCAGTGCTTCCTCCAAGTGGTGTTCAACATGAAGGAGGGCTGATTCATCAGCTGAGGGAGGGCGGTAGGTGGTAATCAGCAGGAGGTTTCCTTGCCCATGAGATTTCATGTGGTCCAGAGTAAATGTTGAGGATGCCCAGGGCCACTCCCTCCTGACTGTATATCACTGTACCACCACCTCTGGTCGGTCTGTCCTGCCGGTGGGACAGGACTTACCCAGGGATGGTGATGGAAGAGTCTGAAAAGTTGGCTGAAAGGTATGATTCTGTGAGTATGGCTATGTCAGGCTGTTGCTTGACTAGTCTGTGGGACAGCTCTCCCAATTTTGGCACAAGTCCCCAGATGTTAGTGAGGAGGACTTTGCAGGGTCGATTGGGCTTCGTTTGCCTTCGTTGTGTCCGGTGCCTAGTGGACCGATGCCGGGTGGTCCATCCGTCCAGCCTACTCCACCATTCAGTTAGATTATGGCTGATCTGTACCTCAACTTAATTTACCTGCCGTAGCTCCATATCCTTTGATACCATTACCTAACAAAAATCTATCAATCTCAGTCTTGAAAGCTGCAATTGTCCCAGCATCCACAGCCTTTTGGGGGAGAGAATACCAGATTTCTACTACCCTTTATGTGAAAAACTACTTCCTGATTTCCCTCCTAAATGACCTGGCTCTAAATTTAAGATTATGTCCCCTTGTTCTTGATTCCCCCACCAGAGGAAATAGTGTCTCTGTACCCACCCTATCGAATCCATTTAACATTTTAACCACCTCGATCAGATCATCTCTCAATCTTCTATACTCAAGGGAATACAAACCAAGTTTATGCAACCTGTCCTCACAATTTAACCCTCTAAGCCCCAATATCAATCTGGTGAATCTGCGCTGCATCCCCTACAAGGTCACTGTATCCTTAATGAGGTGCAGTGCCCAAAACTGAACGCAGTACTCCAGATTCGGTCTGACCAAGGCTTTATGCAACTGAAGCATGACTTCCTCCCCATTGTAATCCACTCCCTTGAGATAAAGGCCAACATTCCATTTGCCTTTTGATTGTTTTTGTACCCGTCTACCAGCTTTAAATGTATTTGGATTCTGAAATCTCTTTGCTCCTCTACAGTTCCTAGTATCTCACCATTGCGAAAATATTCCGATTTGTCCTTCTCATCCAAAATGGATGACCTCACACTTGCCCACATTAAACTCCATCTTCCATAGTTTTGCCCACTCACTTAATCTATCCGTGTCCCTTTGCAACTTCCTGCTCCCATCTGCACTACTTACTGTCCTAATTTAGTGTCACTTCCAAACTTGGTTATACAACTCTCTATTCCTTCATCCAAGTCACTAATAAATATGGTGAAAAGTTGAGGCCACAGAGCAGATCCCTGGGGAACACCACTTGTCCCTGGAATGGATACCATCAGGTCCGATCCTCGCTGACCCCCCCGATCCTGGAGACAGTCCCATTGTTTCCTCCATTACTATTTTTTTAACTAATATTGAACACAATAATTTCCTTCCCTTGATTTATTTTTTAGCTTCTCTTCTATCAATGGTGGTTTATCCTCTTCCTCTACTGTGAAAATGGATACAAAGTATTTGTTTAATAAATCTGCTATTACCTTGTTATCTATTACTATACCACCTGTGTCTATCTTTAATGGGCCCACATCTCCCTCAGCCACTCTCTTACTCTTGATGTATGTATAAAAACTTTTACTATTAGCCTTTATACTACTTGCAAGGTTTTTTTCATATTCCTTTGTGCAGCTCTTAATATTTTCTTTGTTGTTTTCTATATTTCTTCCAGTCCGCTAGATTACTACTTTTCTTGGCATTTGTGTAAGCCATTTCCTTTAGTTTTATACTCCGTCTTACTTCATATGTTGATCATGATTGCTTCACTGTACAAGTGGAACTTTTGCTCTTTTGGGGTATGTATTGGTCTTGTATTGTACTAAATACTTCTTTGAATATCTGTCACTATTTTTTTGTAGGTTTACCTGTTAACAGCTCAGCCCAGTTTAACGTGTTCAGCTTACGTCTCATTTCTTCAAAGTCAGCCTTACTTAAGTTTAAAACCTTGGTTTGTGTATGATCTTTCTCCTTCTTGGACATAATGTTAAACTCTATCATGTTATGGTCACTGTTTGCAAGATGTTCCTTTACTGTCAAATTATTAATTAATGCTGGCTCATTACTCATTACTAAATCTAGTATGGCCTGTTCTCTTGTCGGTTCTAAAACATATTGGGTTAAATTTAACCCCCAAGAATGGGTGGGTTGGGGGCGAGTGGGAGGTTAAAATAACAGCTTTTTGGAGCGGGAACGGATCCCACCTCCAACTCGCCCACTTCTGGGTTTAACCCAGGCAGATTTGTGCACGTGAGAAGAGCAGACACCAGGAGGTCCCGCCCCCACTTAAAGCCGGCGGGCTGATACTTAAAAGGGCAATGTACCTCATTAATAAACTTGAGGTACTTAATATTTTGTGTATTGTACAATTAAAGCGAATGTAACCTTACCTGTTCAGGTTTCCCATCACTTCCCATTCACACTAGGTGAAAGCAGGCAGTAAGGGTCTGATCCATGAGGTGAGTGCCTTTATTGCACTGCTTGTGGACCCGGAGAAGCAGAAGTGCTTTATCCAAGCCCAGCAAACTCATCTGGCCAACAGGAACCCTGCGATCGGCCGACCCTCCCCACCCCAGTGATGGACCTCTCCCCGATGGTGGACTTCCCTCTCCGATGCTGGACACCCCCCCCCCGCCCTGCCTCAATCTCTGTTGCTGGCTGGACTTCCCCGATGTCGTTGCTGGCTGCCCCCACCCCGATCCCGATGCTTGCTGACCCCCCCATCCCAGAAACCTGATCTTGCTGACCCCCAATCCCCAATCCTCGCTGACCCCTCCGATCCCCAATCCTCACTGACCACCCCGATGTCCGATCCTCGCTGACCACCCCGATGTCCGATCCTCGCTGACCACCCCGATGTCTGATCCTCGCTGACCACCCCGATGTCCGATCCTCGCTGACCCCCCCGATCCTTGCTGACCCCCCACTCGATCCCTGATCCTTGCTGACCTCCCACTCGATCCCCGATCCTTGCTGACCCCCCCCCCCCCCATATTGTCCACATCCCTCCACCTCCCCCGCCTCTGATTTTTTCAAATCCCGATGTTCTCTCTCTTCCTCCCACCCCCCTCTCTGATGTGCAGTTCCTTTCACTGCAGACAGGTAGCCAATCTGTCAATCACGCTGGCTGCCGGGCGCGAAACCCGGAAATGTCATTGATGGACCTCATTAACGTCGCAATCTTTGCAATTACCGTCCGTGTTTCGTACCCGGAAATCTTACCCCCCCCCCCCCCCCACCCGCTCCCTTCCTGGCTATCCTTTAAAATTTGCCCCATTGTTTCAGAAAACTGCCCTGGATACACTCTAGAAATTTATTGCCTTTACAACTTGAACTATTTTGGATCTCCCAGTCTATGTCAAAATTAAAATCTCCCGTTATAACTGCTTTGCCTTTGCTACATTCTTCTCTGATCTCCGTATTTATGCAACCTGCTTACGATCATTGCTACTTAAAGCCTCACCCACCTTTGTGTTGGAGATTTTGATTGTCTCTATTACTCATAAACAAATCCAAGATATTTACTCACCTTGTTGGCTTTTTTACAAACTGAGTCATAAAACAGTCTTCTTTTAACTCTAGAAATTCCTTCCCTGTCTTATCAGTAGAGATAGTATTGTCACAGTCAATTTCTGGAAAGTTAAAATCTCCAACTGCTATAGTTGGTCCCTGACTAGTCACCAACCTTATTTCATCCCACAGCTCCAGATCGAGGCTTTCACCCTAGCCTGGGGGGGAGGGGGGTCTAGAGCATACACCTAGTAATAGTTTACCTCTGTTACCATCTATTAATTCTATCCAAAGTGATTCTGTGTCTGTCCTTTCCTTTTCTTATATCTTGATAGAAATTGAAAAAAATTGTAATTGCTGATAGCTGTCAGAGACTGAGACAATGAAAGAGCATGCATGTGATTGGGACCAAAAGTCTGCAATGTTTGCAGTGCATTTAGGGTGTGATTTGAGTGGGCAAGATGGACTTTGAGGTTGGACCCAGTTATGCTATGTGTCTGCCACATTTTGACAGGGTTTGCTCAGCCATTTGGAAGCAGGCAGTTTTTGTGTCTGCTCAATTTCCAGGCGATATTAGGAAAAGAGGAGAGAATTCCCAACTGTTCCACTTCTTTTGTTCCAGCATCATATATGCATGCGTGAAGTTTTTTTCTAGCTCATGGAAATTTCAATCATACCTTGTCATAGAGACAGTACAGATTTGTAGAACTGCAGAAATATGTCAGATTAAATACTTGCACCAGTTAAAACCAAATCAGACCACCTAATTTGATATATTCCATCACAAATTATTTTCATAGAATCATACAGCACAGAAGGAGGACATTTGGCCCACTGTGTCTGTGCTGGCTCTTTGAAAGAGCTATCCAATTAGTCCCACTCCCCTGTTCTTTCCCCATAGCCTTGCAAATTTTCCTTTCCCAGTATATATCCAATTCTCTTTTGAAAGTTACTATTTAATCTGCTTCCACCACCCTTTCAGGTATTGCATTCCAGATCGTAACAACTCGTTGCATATAACAATTTCTCCTCATTTCCCCCATGGATTTTTTCCCAATTATCTTAAATCTATGTTCTCTGGTTACTGACCCTCCTACCAGTGAAGACAGTTTCTCCCTATCTACTCTATTGAAACTCCTCAGAATTTTGAACACCTCCATTAAATCTCCCCTTAACCTTCTCTGTTCTAAGAAGGACAATCCCAGTTTCTCCAGTCTCTCCACATAACTGAAGTCCCTTATCCCTGGAATCATTCGGGTAAATCTCCTCTACACCCTCTGCAAGGCCTTGATATCTTCCCTAAAGTGTGGTGCCCAGAATTGGACACAATACTCTAGCTGAGGCCGTACCAGTGATTTATAAAGGTTTAGCATAACATCCTTGCTTTTGTACTCTATGCCTCTATTAATAAAGCCAAGCATCATGTGTGCTTTTTTAACAGCCTTCTCAACTTGTCCTGCCACCTTCAAAGATTTGTGTATGTGAACCTTGGTAAAACATTTTTGCATTGCAGGTTCTATCACAGCAAAGCATTGGATTCTCAACTGGGGAAGGCCACTGGGACCTGAGTTCAGAATGTCAGCTGACATTTGCATTTCAGATTCCCTGACAGGAAGAGTTTGTGTGTCAGTCAGGTGATATGGATGTTGGATATGGATATGGATGTTGTTAGGGGAATGGTTCTGAGTAGTTTTGTTGTGCAGAACATACTTCTATTGGAAACCTACATCTTATTGTTTACTTAGATGTCCAAAGACCTTAAGCTGACTGTAAGAAAAGCATTTGGATACTTTGAGTCAAAGCTTGAATATGACCTTCATGGGACAAGGTAAGAATCCAAAATCACAAGGTAAATATAGATGTGAAGGCCGTTTTGCACACCTTACCTCATCCATCTTAAAAATGTACAAACCCCCAATCACAACCGTCTCTTACATTACCAGATTTTCACAGGTGATTTCTGCTCTCAGCATAGAGTCTCACATGATTCCATCACAGATTGGAGAATCAGGCAACGAGATCGGCACATTCAGTTTGGGCACTTCTGATTTTCCAGGCACTGAAACTAATAGCTGGAAAATCAAGATTACTGACCTCCACATTATTGCCATCCAAAAATGATATAAATCTTTACGAACTTCTGCTCGTAAGGAACAGTGGTGAAAATCTCTTTATACTAATTTCTAATTGGCAATGAAAAGCTAAAATCAATCTGTGAATTATTTTTTGATCAAACCCTTCATATATTAAGTTTAAATATTATAGTAATGTACACCCCAAGTAATTACAAATATTATGTGGACTCTACGGGATCAGAGCCCCTCTCTCTAGGATTAAGTGTGAGAAAAGTTGCATACACTTCTGGTCACCACATTACAGGAAAGATGTGATTGCACTAGAGAGGGTACAGAGGAGATTTACAAGGATGTTGCCAGGACTGGAGAATTTTAGCTATGATTAAATAGGCTGGGGTTGTTTTCTTTGGAACAAAGGAGGCTGAGGGTTGATTTAATTGAGGTGTGTAAAATTATGAGGGGCCTAGACAGAATTGACAGGAAGGACCTATTTCCCTCAGCAGAGAGGTCAATAGGGGCATAGATTTAAAGTGATTGGTAGAAGGATTAGAGGGGAGCTGAGGAAAAATGTTTTCACCCATAGGGTGGTGGGTGCCTGGAACTCACTGCCTGAAAGGGTGGTAGAGGCAGAAACCCTCATCGCATTTAAAAAGTACTTGGATTTGCACTTGAAGTGTCATAACCTTCAAGGCTTCCGACCAAGTGCTAGAAAGTGGGATTAGGCTGGATAGCTCTTTTTCAGCCAGCACAGACATGATGGGCTGAATGGCCTCCTTCTGTGCCATAAATTTCTATGATTCTATGAAAAGATTTTCCTGTATGTGAATAGTGGAATCAAAAAATTCCGACGACAATTTATTTCCATGGTAGAAAAGAAGATTGAGGGGGGATGCAATCTATGACTCAAAATTCTGAAGCATAGATAATGTAAGTGTAACATAATTGTGTAATTTCGGGTCATATTTTCTAGTTTTCTCAAAAGTGGTGTTCAATGCCCTTTTTTCCCCATTAATTAATACCCGCTAAAAAAATGGCAGACTCGTGCTGTTTTCAAACATGCAATCTTATTGAACACAAATTTATTTGTGGGAGTGACAAGAAAAGCCCTTTGTGATACTGCTGTAATAATAAATCCTGTAACATTTCTCAGTTAATGAGTCACTTAATTGGTACAGATTATGCAAATTTTCGTAATCCGGTTAAAGATGGAGCAAATTTTATCAGAAATGGCTGAGCAGCAACTTTGAAAAGCTCCTTTTTTCCTTTTGTGTGATAGAGAAATGTCAGAACCTTTTAGTATAAAAGAGCAGTAATCATGCTACAGAGGAGGCAAGCGTGGCAATATGTCCCTGACCACCAGCATCATGGGAGTCAGCATTGACCAGACAATGTATTGAACCAGCTATATCAACATTTTGGCTAAAAGAGCATACAGAGGCTGATTGCTCTGCAACAAGTGGCTTACCTTCTGATCCCTCAAAGCCTATCCACCATCTACAAAGCTTAAGTCAGGAATGTGATGGACTACTGGCCACTCGGCTGGATAGCTGCAGCCACACCAACAGTCAAGAAGCTTGGCATCATCCAGGGCATAACAGTTTTCTTGATTGGTGCTCATACCACTGGACTCAGTATCCATCCCCTCTGCAATTGGCACACTCTTAGTGCAGCATGTATGATCTTCAGATGCACTGTAGCAACTCACTAAGGTTACTTTGATGGCACCTCCCTCCTTTGCAACCTCTACCACTTAGAAAGACAAGAGTAGCAATGTTGTGGGAATACCATCACCTCCACGCTATCCTCCAATTCACACACCGTCCTGACTTGGACTTATATCGCCATCCCTTCATTGTTGCTGGATCAATATCGTGAAATTCCCTACCTTACAGCATTGTGGGAGCACCATCACCACAAGGACTGCAGCGTTTTAGGGAGAAGACCATCCACTATCTCCTCAGGGCAACTAGGGATGGGCAATAAATGCAACGTTGCCAGTGTCGTCCACATCCTGAGGGCAAATTTTAAAAAAATATCTGCCCAGGATGCAGAAATTTTATGAAATAAAATTGCCATACTCAGCCTATATCTGCAAGGAGCCAGTTGTGATTATTGTATGACTGACATCAATTAGTGTTAATTGTACTCAGATGGTGGGTATCCACTGGGGTCTCTTGTATCCTTTTTATCGGAGAGCTTAGCTCGGTTGTGGTGTGTGTGAAAGGGCAATCTCTGTGAATAAAGGCTTGGAAACAACTGAAGACCAGGCTCTAGTATTCTATCCTTCACCACATGACTATCCAATTTTAACATGGTAGCAGAGAATGGTTGCCTAAAGGTGGAGGTTGGAAACTACAATTTTTTTTTTGGACATACAAGGCAAAACTTGAAAGCCTAGTGGCCATTGCGGAAAATGGCAGAAAGCAAGTTTAAATCATCACGGTATGACTTCCCTCTGGTGTTCTCGGAGTTTGAACCAAATGAACAGTGGAAGAATGTGGTTGATATGTGGAACGGGTTACTAGTCTGCCAAAGAGAATACAAGTCATGGCCTTGGCATTGTTGCTTCCTGAATGAAGTTAAATCAGAAGTAAGGTATTTTCTGAGATGGATTCAGATCTTTTGGATAATGATGAAGATTTTACCTTTCTAATAGAATTTCTAGATGAAATCTACAAGAAAGACGACCTGTTAAGTGCCTATGAGCCCTGGTCAGCATTTGATACATTTCAGAAAAAGGACGGTCATTCAGTGGAAGAGTATATCATGGACTTTAAGAAATTGTACAAAAGGATGACAAAGTTCGAATTGGGAATCCCTGGATCGGTACTAACGTTTAAATTACTAGATTATGCTAAGGTGTCTCATATGGACAGGCAACTGGTCCTAACTGGCGTCCAGTTCTCGGAAAAGGAGACTCTGTTGGATCAAATGTCTACTGCCTTAAATAAATTCCTGGGGAACAGTCATTCCCTTCAGTCGTCATGGAACAGCCGCTGTGACACAAGGAATGGATTCCTTGGTTACCAGGTTTTGAAATGTTCCAGATACTAAACGCAGGCGCCAGACCAGGTTTCAAAATTTTCAAGAGACTGGATGCAGGCATCAATATAACGGAAGGATTATAGACAGCCAGATTGGTGATGAAAGCAGGTACAGCAGATCCAGTTATATCAACAGAAGACAAAATTAAGACAGTAATAATAGGCGAATAAATTCCAGTAATGCCCAAGGAAAAATCAGGAGTTGCTTTAGATGTGACTCTAAGTATCATTATGAGGCGAATTGCCCAGAGCGAAGACGCAGGGTCTTTGAAATGACGCATGAACAAAGTAGTTCTGAGGAAAAGAATGAAGATAATGATGTACATGAACAGATTTTGCTGGTCACAAGGAGTTTTAATCCTGTGATGACTGTATTAGTCGTGGATTCCTTTAATTGTGCAGTGTTAGATAGTGCATGTACTTCAAATGTATGTGGAGTAGATTGATTAAAATGTTATCTTGATTCACTAAGTAGTGAAGATCAGCGCAAGCTGAAGGAATATAAAAGTTCTACATGATTTAGGTTTGGAGATGACAACACCTTGAGATAACTCAAGAGAGTTGTAATTCCATGTAAGATATCTGGAGTAAGCCATTTTAAAGTACGGATGTCGTCTCTAGTGAGATACCTATGCTTTTGGGTAAACCTTCCATGAAAAAGGCAAAAATGAAACTTGACATGGAACACGATGAGGCAATTATTTTTGGGAAATCGGTTGATCTGCTGTTTACCCAGAGCATTGTAGCCCCTTAATAAAACCTAATGTTTCTCATCAGCATGTTAGGCAAGTATTAATGGCATCAGGCGATAAGGATAAGAGAGAAAAAAAAATTGTCTTAAAGTCACATAGACAATTTGCCCACCCTACTTCTCAACATTTAAAATTCCTGCTAAAAGATGCAGGTGTAGTTGATGAGAATATGAGGCTAATAGACGAGATTACTGAGAACTGTGATATCTGTAAGAAGTATAGACTGACGCCCCATGTCCTAGTGTAAGTATTCCATTAGCATGTGACTTTAACGAGGTAGTTGCTATGGATCTAAAGGTATGGGACAAAGACAGAAATATTTTCATCTGGCATTTTGTTGACCTGGCTACGAGATTTAGTATTTCTGCACTAATATATAGTAAGAAGAAGAAGGTTGCTCCAACTAAAGTAATGGAAAAATGGATAGGGACTGGACTTGGGACACCAGTAAAGTTTTTGACCGATAATGGAGGTGAATTCGCTAACGTGGAATTCAGAGATCTGTGTGAGAATATGAATATAATTGTTATGAATACAGCAGCAGAGAGCCATTTTAGCAATGGTCTTTGTGAAATGAATCATGCTGTGATTGATAGCCTGGTGCATAAAATTTTGGCTGATCAACCAGAGTGTAAATTGTCAACTTCCCGAGCGTGGGCAGTTAGAATCATAGAAAGGTTACAGCACGGAAGGAGGCCATTCGGCCCATTGAGTCCGCGCCAGCTCTATGCAAGAGCAATCCAGCTAGTCCCACTCCCCCATTCTATCCTTGTAGCCCTGCAATTTTTTTCCTTTCAAGTACTTATCCAGTTCCCTTTTGAAGGCCATGATTGAATCTGCCTCCACCACTCCCTCAGGCAGTGCAGTGCATTTCCGATCCTAACCATTTGCTGTGTAAAAAGGTTTTTCCTCATGTCACCTTTTGGTTCTTGCAAATAATTCTCTTCAGATGGTTGGAGGATATAGTGCTTACCAACAAGTCTTTGGACGCAATCCCAAATTACCTTCTGTTCTTTGTGATAATCCTCCTGCTCTAGAAGGTACTACAATTAGTGCCATTTTTTCTGAGCATTTAAATGCTTTGTATGCAGGGAGACCGGCTTTTATCAAGGCTGAGGTATCGGAGAAAATTCGTAGAGCACTGAGGCATCGTATTGGACCATCTGAGATAGAGTTCAGATCGGGAAATTTGGTATATTGTAAAAGTGAGGGTCATAGGGAATGGAAAGGCCCTGGTAAGGCAATAGTTCGTGAAGACAGTACTTGTCCAACATGGTAATCAAACTGTTAGGGTTCATTCCTCATGATTAATTGGAATTAATTCTAAAATCTCGGATTCTGAGCAGTTGATAGAAGTAAATGAGGCACCTTGTGCCTCCGATGTTCATGATTTTTTTGATGATGTTCCTGCGGTACAGACTGAGGTAGATCAAGGGCTGGACGGTGGTAATGTCAGTGATCAAGAAACACATGACAGAGCTATCACATCCACAGAACAATTACCCAAAGTGGGTACACGAGTGACATATGTTCCAGAAGGGACTAATGGATGGAGGGATGCAACAATTCATA
Source organism: Heptranchias perlo (assembly GCF_035084215.1). NCBI lineage: Eukaryota > Metazoa > Chordata > Chondrichthyes > Hexanchiformes > Hexanchidae > Heptranchias > Heptranchias perlo. The sequence continues at coordinate 107,585,139 of NC_090325.1, read as the reverse complement.
GAATCATAGAAAGTTACAGCACAGAAGGAGGCCATTTAGCCCATCGTGTCTGTGCCGGGACGTGCAGGCAAAGCTACCGGTAGGTTTAAATTTTGGTTGAATGTTCAGGATGACGGCCATGAAGTGAAGTCCATGGATGGGCAGAATGGGGTAAAAGAGTGGAAAGTACGAAAGTGGAGTACAAGTAGCGATAGGGAGTCCAGAAGTGGATTTCACGGCCGAAAACGATCACGAATTAGAGATGAAAGAGGGAGATCTCGCAGTCGTCGTCCCTACAGACATAGAAATGGAAGTAGAGGACATAGATTGACTAGGCCAGACAATGAAACAAAGACCACAGAACAGCCACATAATAGAATTAGAAACAGAAGTCCTCTTGATTGTGAAGTTTTGGTGGCTGCCAATAAACTTGAGGATAAACGAGTAAGAGAGGCAAAACAAGGGGAGTTAGATAGTTGGAAAGAATTTGGAGTTTATTCTGAGGTAACAGATAAGGGTCAACCAGCTTTGTCGCATAGATGGGTTTATGCTGACTTATAAGGCTAAAGCGAGGTTGGTAGCTAGGGGTTTTGGAGAGAAACTAGGTGATACAGATGTTCAAGTGGATTCTCCCACTGCTGGAAAGGTAATTTTAAAAATCTTTTTGGTTCTTTTGGCAACATGCAGTGATGTGGGATATGAGAAGAGACCCTGTAACTTGCATTGTCTGATGTTCTGAAGTACTTTTTTTTCTGCATAGTACTCTTTTGAAGAGTACATGGGAGTGTAGGTCAGTTGACTTAAAAGCCGCATTTCTGCAGGGCGATACTTTTCAGAGAGAAGTGTTTCTGAAACTGCCTAAAGAGGCTGCAGATGCGGAAGGAAAACTATGGAAGCTAAATAAACGCGTCTATGGCCTGAACAATGCTTCCAGGGTATGGTATTTTTTGGTGCGATGTGTTTTGCTGAAAATAGGTTGTGGTCAACTGAAATCAAATCCTGCAATGTTTTATTGGTACCACAACAGAAAACTTTCAAACATCGTCGTGATGCATGTTGATGATTTCTTATGGGGTGGTACTGCGGAATTTGAGAAAATCGTTATTAATAAGATTAGAGTAGAATTTAAAATTGGGAGTCAGGCTTGTGGGGCTTGTAAATATATTGGTTTAGATATTAAGCAGAGTGGGTCTGGTATAACTTTAAATCAACAGTCCTATTTAAAGAGTGCTATTCCCATCCCAGTGCTGGGGTAGTGCTTGATGCGAGTAGTGCATCTGCTTTACCCTCTGCATTTAATGTTGATAATTTTTCTCATTTTGTGCTTTGCTGTTGCCTCTAACTATGTTGCTCCATCCTTAATCTGGGAAATTAGAGCAGTTTAGGCAATAACAATTATCATTAATGGTCTGTGATTAAAATAGGAGTTGTGTTTCTGGAAGGTAGTAACAGTAATAGCAATTTTCTGTTCTTTACCTTCATGGAATGCTCAAATTAATATAGCCACAATTTGATTAAACTTATCCTGAACAAGAAAATTGGAATGCCCTTCAAGGCTAGGAGTCAAAGCATTAGATTCTGCTGTAGAGCTTCGAACCGTCCTAGATGGTCTTAATTGCTCCCTGGAAACACACATTTGATGTGAGATTCAATGACTCAACCACCAGGAAATTCAGCCCTCCCTCCATATGCTGCATGCCCCTTTGTCAATTACTCATTCAACATTAGCAGGAATGGATATATCTCTCAATAATCATTTTTTTGTATCCACTGTTATACGTGATTGGACAGCAGTCATGTCACCCACGGGAGTGCAGTGATGATAACATTAAAAGCATGCCCCTTTGTCAATCATTCAGTGTTAGAATGGATATATCTCTCTTAAACCATTTTTTTGTATCCACTGTTTAGTATTGTTGAAAGTTTTTATGAAGAACATTTCACACGATGCTGCAGAAAATGCTGAACAACAATAATTTCATATCAATTCCAGGTCATCTGGGATCATGTTCTGTCGGTTTTTTTTCTCTAAAACTAGTTTAACAATTCTTGCAGCAACAGAATTGCCCCCTGACAATTGGATAACAGCAACCTACGCTTCATTCCAATCTTGTTCCCAAATTCCCAGTACATCCATTTTAAAACTGGGCATTTGGCTAGGTACTTCCTCTTTGAAAATAGACCTGTTTTATCTTTTGTTGTGCCATGAAACTGCCTTTTTGTATTATATCAGTTGTGTTTTGTTGTGACAACATTCATGAGTGCATGTGGGGCAGGACCTTATGGTACTTTAAATTGTACCACAGGTTGGTAGGATATGGGTTAGAGCCCACAATTTCAATATGTAAATTCCTAATCCCATAGACCAATGCCACACACCATCCAGCTGGACAGTGATTCAGGTGAGCATTGTAGAGAAGTAGTTCCCTTACTCCCTATTAAATTTTCCAGCTCCCTGAGTAATTATGAAAGTTTGGAGATGAAAATATGAAAGTTCAAAACAAATTAAACATATAAATAATTCCTAAACCACAACACCCAAACTCTTATAACCTACAACTTTGCTTACTTATTGGTTTGTTTTTATCTATATATTTTCAAATCAGCCAGAGGGTGTGGGTGTGGCACTGCGTGCTCTATTTGAATCATATTTTAAACAGTGTTTTAAATAATTTACAAAAAAAAACTGTCATCTATCTTTTGGCATAAATCGAAAGTAGTAAATAACATACATCTCTCCAGCCTTGCCTTCCAACTTATCTATAGTTTACTTAAGGGTAAACAGATATGTTAATTATATCTGATAACTAATAAACTTAAATTGTGTTCTGTAATGCTCTCCTTTTGTTATTTAAAATATGCTAACTATCAAATTCTCTTTCATTTTAGATGGAAGTCCTTCAAAGGAAAGATTGAAACTCGGAGCAAGAATTCAAAGCCAAGAATATGGCAGCTGGCGACCACAGCTCTGAAAAATGAACTCAAAACAAATGAAATTGAGGAAATTCAAAAAACAAAGTCTGACTTCAGCAATATGAAAAAAATGGTAGGTTAGAATTTCATACTATGAGCTAAAATTTCCACCTGGTAGGAACACTCTTGTTATCATGAGTTGGGTGTGTGGTAACTGGGAAAACTGACATCCAGCGATTTCATCCGACCCAACTGGAAACTATTTGTGCGATTGATTTTCTGATTGTGCTTAATCCTTCAATTAGACACCCGTCCTCATTTACAAGTGAATGCATGCTTAATTAAGATCTCTGAGCGAGTGTTTAATTGAGTTTGCATCCTACTCGCTAATGAGGGCCTGCAGTAGTATCGAAGGATTTCCAAATCTTCGGGCAGAAATCTCACGCAGCATTACTTCCACCCATTCACTTTACGCATTAAAGGTAAGCTGTATGTGGAAGAGAGTTCTTAAAGTGACAGAGAGGTTTTTCTTGGGTTTTTGGGGAGGATTGTCATTTTATGTTTTGATCAGAACATATGTGGTGGTTATTTGGATAGGAAAGCAGCCAAATGAATGTTTTGAAAATCACCTGAAAGCCGACTGTAAATAAATTATTTGTAAAAGTTTAACAGAACAGGAAGATCTTTAAAGAAGAGGGGCTGTATGAAATGGCTCTTAGAATACAAACTTTCTCTCCAGCTCAGGGAGCGACAGGCATCTAATTTCAAACTACAAATTCCAGTGGCCTTGCTTTCAGCCGTCAAGGCCCTATGCTCTGGAATTCTCCCCCTAAACCCCTCCACTTTCCTCTCCTCCTTTTAAGACCTTCCTTAAAACCTACCTCTTTGACCAAGCTTTTAGTCACTTCTCCTAATGTCTCCTTCTTTAGCTCAGCATCGATTTTTGTCTGATTATACCTCGGTAAAGAGCCTTGGAGCAATTTTCTATGTCAAAGCAGCTATATAAATGTAACTGTTGTCATGAGTTACTTCTTCCGTAATTCGACTGATATCATAAAATGCCAGAAGTTAGGTGGGAATTTGTGGAGTAATGGTGGGAATGTGCCAAAAGGGCCAAGAATTTTTGGTTCGAATGATAGCTGGAGTAGGAAGTAGAAAAATGTATTCTAGTGCATCTTTTGAGGTTGGAGCAAAGTAAGAGGAGCTTTATTCTACAGCTGCCCTTTAGTGCACGATGTTGACAGTGGAAGCCAAAAGTGGGAAAGTATTCCATTCCACAATACCAACATCTCTTAAATAAAAACAGAAAATGCTGGAGAAGCTCAGCAAGTCAGGCAACATCTGTGGAGAAAGAAACAGAGTTAACGTTTCAGAACTGGAGATAACATTCCTTACCTGGATGAGCCCAAAATAAAATATGAAATATTAAGATACTTAGAATGGGCCCACCCTATGGCCCAGTGTATAAATTCACTGAGTGCTGTAGCACTGTGCAATGCAAATTATTAGGTTCCAGGTTTGATTCTTGGTGAAGGCAGTTCTCAGCCAAGGTGTGAGTGAGGTACCACAATTGTCCTAATTATTTGCAGGTGAGTGAAGAGAAAAATTGATCACTATTCAACACCCCCTGTTGGACGTGCATGTGCAGGATCAGGAAGGGCTCCCATGGCCCTATAGCGAAACATCCCCAAAATCCTCTGGCACACTCCCACCAGAGTTACAGCAAGAGTGTGTCGGAAGGGCTGAGAATTTTAAACTGCACATCGTCCAGGTTCAAACATCAAGAATGGTCACTTGGGTAAGGTAGTGGAAGGTTGCAAAATGTGGGAACCATAACCCAGATCAAGTAATACCTTCAGGAGAGTAGGGATCAACGTTAAAATAGTAAAAAGATTTTTAATTGATTTTTAATTTTTTATCTTATTGTACTCAGAATAATTGTAAACAAATCCTACAGTAGTATAATTATTGATAATGCATTCTTTAGTACTTGCAATCATAAAGATTCCTTCCTCAGCACTGAATCGGTTCTGATTTAAAAGAGAAGAGGTCAAAGTGCTCCCCCACTTTATATTTGGGGAAAAAATAGGTATTAAAATTAAGTGAGACTTTTTTTTTCAAATGGCAGTTTCCTTACCTGCACCCGAGCTGGAAGTGTGATTTTCTGGATCAGCTGTCAGGTTGATCTGAAGTCTTGGCCTCCTGTTGTTTCCTGTGGTGCTGCTCTGGGTTGCTACTCAAGGTGATATCGCAGATTGCCATTGACGAGAGGAAACCTGATCTCACAGGCCTTCCAGCAGACACGAAAATTGACCTTTTTGAAAAAATAGTCAAATCATATTTTGATAAGTCCATCTTTTTAAGTTTAGGTTAACAACATTTTTCAGAATTCTTTTTATGCATAGCTATGTCAGTGATTTCTTTAGAGAGAATATAACATTTTTTAGCACAGTGTAGAGGTACTATTGTTTTTTTTAAAAAAGCATAGAAGAGTAGCTATAGTAACTGTGATTCTGTGAACATTTCTCTGTGGCTGTGTGGCAAGGAATTGCTTTTATTATAGTAGTGGGTGAGTTTGGGATTGTTAAGGCTGTTTGCTAAAAGATCACAACCCAACATGCAGCCTCAAAAATAGTACTAAGGCAGTGGAATTTTCTTTTCTGTTTGGAGGATCTTTTGCAGTCGTTGTGAGCAAGATTACCTAGAATTACATAGAATGTACAGCTCAGAAACAGGCCGTTCGGCCCAATTGGTCCATGCCAGTTTTTATTTACCCCTTTTAGAGTTGTGCCCTCTAGTTTATATTGCCTCTCCTCGTTCTTCCTACCGAAATGTATCACTTGACATTTTTCTGTTATCTGCCATGTGTCTGCCCATGCCACCAGCCTGTCTAAATCCTCTTGAAGTCTATCACTATCCTCCTCACTGTTTACTGCCCTTCCAAGTTTTGTGTCATCTGCAAATTTTGAAATTGTGCCCTGTACACTCAAGTCCAAGTCTTTAATATATATCAAGAAAAGCAGTGGTCCCAGCACTGACCCCTGGGAAACACCACTGTATACCTCCCTCCAGTCCAAAAACAACTGCTCACCACTACTCTCTGTTCCTGTCCCGTAGCCAATTCTGTATCCATGTTGCTACTGCCCCCTTTATTCCATGGGCTGCAATCTTGATGATAAGCAAAGTACTCATTTAGTATCTCAGCCATCCCCTCTGCCTCAATGAGTAGATCTCCTTTTTGGTCCCTAATTGGCACCACCCCTCCTTTTACCACGCGTTTACTGTTTACATGCCTGTAGAAGACTTTTGGATTCCCTTTTATCTTGGCCACCAGTCTATTCTCATACTCTTTGCCCGTCTTATTTCCTTTTTCACTTCCCCTCTGAACTTTCTATATTCAGCCTGGTTCTCACTTGTGTTATCAACCTGACATCTTTCATCTGCCCCTTTTTTCCATTTCATCTTACTCACTATCTCTTATGTCATCCAGGGAGCTCTGGCTTTAGTTGCCCTGTCTTTCTGCCTCGTGGGAATATGCCTAGACTGTACCCGAACCATCTCTTCCTTAAAGGCCACCCACTGTTCAATTACAGTTTTGCCTGCCAATCTTTGATTCCCGATGATCTCGCATGCACTGCCTGAGAGGATTTTTTTTTTTTTTTTTTTTATTCGTTCACGGGATGTGGGCGTCGCTGGCAAGGCCGGCATTTATTGCCCATCCCTAATTGCCCTTGAGAAGGTGGTGGTGAGCCGCCTTCTTGAACCGCTGCAGTCCGTGTGGTGACGGTTCTCCCACAGTGCTGTTAGGAAGGGAGTTCCAGGATTTTGATCCAGGATGGTGGAGGCAGATTCAATTGGTGACTTTCAAAAGAGAATTGGATAAGCACTTAAATGGAAAAAAATTGCAGGGCTACAGGGAAAGGGCAGGGGAGTGGGACTAGCTGGATTGGTCTTGCAGAGAGCCGGCACGGACTCGACAGGCCAAATGGCCTTCTTCCGTGCTGTAACCATTCTATGATTCTGTGATTTCCGCCCAGCAGAGGCAGTGAAAATCAGCCCCGAGTGGGATGGAAACGTTTTATTGCATTTCAATCCAGGGCTTAGTTATACAATTCCTAATAGCAGGTTCGAAAGTGGCATTCTCAAAGCCTCAGGAGCAGATCACCTCTTAAAATTTATGAAGCATGGACAGTGTTTCGTGGGGAGTGTGTTACATAAATCATTTAAACAAATGATAGGAAAAATTATACTCATGTTAACTGTGGATCTTTTTAACTTGTGGATAATAATGGTTATTTGTAGCCAGGAATTTTTTTTAAATATTTCTGTTTCCTACATTTTTTACGGAAAGCAGGCAATTATGAGTCTAGATTTTTACCCATGATATAGGGGGTGGCGGGGGGTGTAATTCCTGACAGGAAACCTGGAAGTACGGGTTTCCCGGGAGAAGAGGAAAGAATAAGACGTGGACGTGAACAGGTAAGTGTTAGATCGGGGGGAGGGATCATCGGAGGGGTGGTTGGGGGTCACCGGGAGGGTCAGTCATCGGGAGGGCTCAGTCATTCGGTGGAGGGGGAGTGCTCAGTCATCGGGGGTGGGGGGATGTTCAGTCATCGGAGGGGGTGTCAGTCATCGGGAGGTCGGGGATGACCTTTGGGGGGGGTCAGTCATCAGGGGGCTGTCATCGGAGGGGGGTCTCAGGGGCCATCGCGGGGGTCGGAGATCGTGAGTGGGGGGTCGCTGCAGGTAGGCTTGTTGGGCCTGGGGGAAGCACTCCTGCTCCTCCGGGTCCACAAGCTGTGCTATAAAGGCACTTACCTGCTGTTTCAGGCCTTCTCTCCTCCTCTCACATGGGGGAAGTAGAAGGCTCGGGAATCCCGGCCCCCAGGAGTTAAAAACAAAAAATCTGTGAAAGTGGAGGCCCGCAGCCTCCATGAAAGCTTTCGGTGACTGACCTGCCTCCTGAGAGCAGGTTGGCCGCCCGCCCCTCGTCCTGCCTCCATTAAAACCTGAAATGGGCGGGTTGGGGGTGGGGTTTTAGATTTTAAAAATTTTTACTGCCCCCTCCCCACCCCCAACCCACTCATTTTTCCGGGTTAAAATCATGCCCGTAGAGTTAATACACACTGAAGACATGCACAGTTTAGCTCACTCAATAAGGAGACATTACCATTTCATCTGTAAGTTGTGTGATTTGCCCAATGGCAGGGAGACAATGTCAGCACAAATTATGGAAAATTATGCACAAATTTTCAATTTGCTCTGCCAGTGGGTGAGGTTCCCTGCAGCAGCAATAATAAACCCCCCCTCCTCGATGTCCAAACTATGTTACAAATGATGACTGACAGTGTATGTATTTATTTTCAGGTTGACGTTGCACTGAACGGTACAAGAACCACGTCCTGAATGACATTCGGGATGTGGGTGATGGTGGAAAGGCTGCATTTATTGCCCATCGCAAGTTTCCCAGAGAAAGTAATGACGTACCTTTTCTTTGAGTACTGCAGTGAAGTGTCAGCCTAGATTACATGCTGAAGTCCTAGAGTGGGGCTTAAATCCACAGCCTTAGATGTAATCACATGATATAAAAAAGATTTAAATTGTGATTATTTCCTCCAAGTTTGGAATTTTTGATATTAGCTAGATAGAAGTACTTTTCCTTTGCACTGCTTTTGCTTTCGGAATTTTTAATCTTTATAAGGAAAGAGGGACTGAAGGTATGCAGATTATAGGGGCTTGGTTGATAGGAGACCAGAAATTGCTCATTTCCTATTGAACAATGAAATATTAAGCACTGTTCTGGACTGGGAACAGAGAACACAAATTTACAAAACTTATAAGAGCGCTTGTAGCTACAAGTTTTCAGATCCACAGCCGTGGCAAGGCTTGCTTTAAATACTGTGGGAGTGAGCATTGTATTTGTTTTTATTTGGTTCTGATAATCAAAGATTTTAAAGCTTTTCATAAGTGTGGGTGTGCATGTTGGATCGGGGACATGATATGAAATGCTTTTTTAGTATTCCTTTTGATTTGTCAAGTAGTTTAGATGTTAGAAGAAAGGCAAGTGAGAAGACTGCAATAATCAAGGATTTAATGTTAGCAGGATATACTCATTCTAGGTTTGCAATTCAGGGGAACAGAAGTTCTGTTACAAGATTTTTCACTGAAGTGAATAAAGGAAATAACTAAACTTCTGTTGATTTATATACTTCTACTAAGACATTATTACTTTGCATAGAATGCTTTCAGTGTAATACTCGAGATCAGGAAAAGACATCTTTTCACATCTAGGATGATCATTGTATGTCTGGCTTATTTTACAATAAAAAAAATTAAATCTACCTTAAGCGTGGATGTCCATCTTTCAATTAGAAATTCAAACAGTTCGTGTCTATCTGAAGACATTTTTTATATTTGTACACGGGAAGTGGGTGACACCGGCAAGACTGGATTAATTGCCCATCCTTAATTACTCTAAGACGGTGATGGTGGGCCTTTTCCTTGAAATGTTGCAGTCCCTGTGGTGATGGTGCTCCCACAATGGTTTAGGTAGGGAATTCCAGGATTTTGACCCAGCGAGTTTGAAGGAACAGCGGTAAATGTCCAAGTGTGACTTGGAACTGACAATTTAATTGTTCATTTGTCCCGCTCTGGTTGCATCTGAACCAGAGCGGGACAAATATCCTTGCGGGGAGGTTTGCTAGCACTGTTGGGGGGGGTTTAAACTAACTTGGCAGGGGGATGGGATACAGAGTGGAGCTACAATAGGGGGTGATGTGCAGCCAAATATAGAGAAAAAAACAAGTCAGCTTGGAAGACAGGGCAAATATGTGAGGGCAAGGCTGGATGGCATCTATTTTAATGCAAGGAGTCTTGCGAATAAGGTGGATGAACTGAAGGTGTTGATAAACACATGGGAGTATGATATTGTTGCTGTCACAGAGACATGGTTGAGGGAGGGGCAAGACTGGCAGCTCAATATTCCGGGGTACAGAATCTTCAGGCGAGACAGAGGGGGAGGTATAAGAGGAGGGGGGGTCGCAATATTAATTAAAGAATCAATTACTGCCATAAGGAAGGATGATATATTAGCAGGTTCCTCTAATGAGGCCATATGGGTGGAGCTTAAAAACAAAAAGGGGGCAAGCACTTTGATGGGAGTGTACTATAGGCCCCCAAACAGTCAGGGGGAGATCGAGGAACAGATATGTAGGCAAATCTCAGAAAATTGTGCAAATAATAGGGTAATAATAGTGGGGGATTTCAACTTCCCCAATATTAACTGGGATACTCAGAGTGTAAAAGGCTTAGAGGGTACAAAATTCTTAACGTGCATCCAGGAGAGCTTTTTGAGCCAGCATGTAGAAAGTCCTACAAGAGAGGGGGCGGTACTGGACCTAATTCTAGGGAATGTGGCCGGCCAAGTGGAAGAAGTGCTAGTAGGTGAGCACTTTGGTGACAGTGACCATAATTTGGTGAGATTTAAGGTGGTCATGGAAAAGGACAGGGAGGGGCCGGAAATAAAGGTTCTAAATTGGGGGAAGGCCGATTTTAATAGGATAAGGCAGGATCTGGCCAAAATGGACTGGGATCAGCTGCTTGTAGGAAAATCCGCATCGGAGCAATGGGAGTCTTTCAGAAGGGAGATTGAGACCATACAATGGCAACATGTTCCCATAAAGGTCAAGGGTGGTTCCAAGAACTCCAGGGAACCTTGGATGTCAGGGGATATACGAGAATGGATTAGGAAAAAAAGGAGGGCTTTTGGCAGATACAAAAGGCTAAAGACGGAGGAAGCCCTAGAGGAGTACAAAAAGTGCAGGGGGATACTTAAAAAAGAAATTAGGAGATCAAGGAGGGGCCATGAAATAACACTGGCGAGCAAAATAAAGGAAAATCCTAAGATGTTTTATAAGTATATTAAGGGTAAGAGGATGACTAGGGAAAAAATAGGGCCCATTAGGGACAAAAATGGCAATCTGTGTGTGGAGCCGGCAGATGTAGGAGGGGTTCTAAATGAATTTTTTGCATCTGTTTTCACTATGGAGAAGGACGATGTAGACATAGAAATACGGCAGGGGGACTGTGATATACTCGAACATATTAACATCGAGCGGGAGGAGGTATTGGCGGTTTTAGCAGGCCTAAAAATGGATAAATCCCCAGGCCCGGACGAAATGTATCCCAGGCTACTGTGTGAGGCAAAGGAGGAGATTGCGGGGGCTCTAACACATATATTCAGAACCTCTCTGGCCACAGGGGATGTGCCAGAGGACTGGAGAACCGCTAATGTAATACCATTATTCAAGAAGGGGAGTAGGGAAAAACCGGGGAACTACAGGCCAGTGAGCCTAACATCAGTGGTAGGAAAATTATTGGAAAAAATTCTGAAGGACAAAATTAGTCTCCACTTGGAGAAGCAAGGATTAATCAGGGATAGTCAACATGGCTTTGTCAAGGGAAGATCATGTCTGACTAATTTGATTGAATTTTTTGAGGGGGTGACTAGGCGTGTGGATGAGGGTAACGCAGTGGATGTGGTATACATGGATTTCAGTAAGGCCTTCGATAAAGTCCCGCACAGGAGACTGGTCAAGAAGGTACGAGCCCATGGAATCCAGGGTGCCTTGGCACTTTGGATACAAAACTGGCTTAGTGGCAGAAGGCAGAGGGTGATGGTCGAAGGTTGTTTTTGTGACTGGAAGCCTGTGGCCAGTGGGGTACCACAGGGATCGGTGCTGGGTCCCTTGCTGTTTGTGGTCTACATTAATGACTTGGATATGAATGTAAAAGGTATGATCAGTAAGTTCGCTGATGATACAAAAATTAGTAGGGTGGTAAATAGCGAGGAGGATAGCCTCAGTCTGCAGGACGATATAGATGGGTTGGTCAGATGGGCGGAACAGTGGCAAATGGAATTTAACCCGGAAAAGTGCGAGGTGATGCACTTTGGAGGGACTAACAAGGCAAGGGAATACACAATGAATGGGAGGACCCTACGCAAGACAGAGGGTCAGAGGGATCTTGGTGTGCAAGTTCACAGATCCCTGAAGGCGGCGGAACAGGTAGATAAGGTGGTAAAAAAGGCATATGGGATACTTGCCTTTATTAGCCGAGGCATAGAATATAAGAGCAAGGAGGTTATGATGGAGCTGTATAAAACACTGGTTAGGCCACAGCTGGAGTACTGTGTGCAGTTCTGGTCGCCACACTACAGGAAGGATGTGATCGCTTTGGAGAGGGTGCAGAGGAGATTCACCAGGATGTTACCAGGGCTGGAGCGCTTCAGCTATGAAGAGAGACTGGGAAGATTGGGTTTGTTTTCCTTGGAGCAGAGGAGGCTGAGGGGGGACATGATTGAGGTGTACAAAATTATGAGGGGCACAGATAGGATGGATACTAAGGAGCTTTTTCCCTTCGTTGAGGGTACTATAACAAGGGGACATAGATTCAAGGTAAAAGGCGGGAGGTTTAGAGGGGATTTGAGAAAGAACTTTTTCACCCAGAGGGTGGTTGGAGTCTGGAACTCACTGCCTGAAAGGGTTGTGGAGGCAGGAACCCTCACAACATTCAAGAAGCATTTGGATGAGCACTTGAAATGCCATAGCATACAAGGCTACGGACCAAATGCTGGAATATGGGATTAGAGTAGACAGGGCTGATGGCCGGCGCGGACACGATGGGCCGAAGGGCCTCTATCCGTGCTGTATAACTCTATGACTCTATGACTCATTGCAATTTGTGGAATCTTGCTGTGTAAGAATTGTTTGCTGTGTTTCCCTACATTACAACAGCGACTGCACTTCAAAATGTACTTCATTAGCTGTGAAGTGCTGTGGGCCGTCCTGAGGTCATTAAAGGCACTATATAAATGCAAGTTCTGCCTTTCAACAACTTGTATTTATATAGCACCTTTAATGTAGAAGAACATCCCAAGGCACTTCAAAACGGTGTAATCAGACAAAAATGTACACCGAGACATAAGAGGAAATATTAGTGGGGGTAACCAAAAGCTTGGTCAAAGGCATAGGTTTTAAGCAGGGATTTAAAGGAAGAGATAGAAAAGCATAGGGGTTTAAGGAGGAAATTCCAGAGTGTGGGCCTGCTACTTTTGCAACCATACTTTATAGAAGTACATAGAATTTACAGCACACAAACAGGCCAATTGGCCCAACTGGTCCATTTCGGTGTTTATGCTCCACACGAGCCTCCTCCCATGCTACTTCATCTAACCCTATCAGCATATCCTTCAATTCCTTTCTCCCTCATGTACTTATCTAGCTTCCACTTAAAGGCATCTATATTATTTGCCTCAACTACTTCATGTGGTAGCAAGTTCCACATTTCCACCACTCTCTGGGAAAAGAAGTTTATCCTGAATTTCTTATTGGATTTATTAGTGACTCTCTTACATTGATGCCCCCTAGTTTTGGACATCCGCATGAGTGGAAACATCTTCTCTACATCTACCCTATCAAACCCCTTCATAATTTTAAAGATCTCAATTAGGTCGCCCCTCAGCCTTCTCTTTTCTAGAGAAAAGAGCCCCAGCCTGTTCAGTTTTTCCTAACAGTTATAACTGCTTAGTTCTGGTATCATTCTTGTAAATCTTTTTTGCATCTACTCCAGTGCCTCTATATCCTTTTTTGTAATATGGAGACCAGAACTGTGCACAGTACTCTTGTAAGTGTGGTCTAAACAAGGTTCTATATAAGATTACCATAACACCTCTGCTTTTCAATTCTACTTCTGTGTAGAAGAATCCCAGTGCTTTGTTTGCAATTTTTATTGTAAACAATTTTACAACACCAAGTTATAGTCCAGCAATTTTATTTTAAATTCACAAGCTTTCGGAGGCTTCCTCCTTCGTCAGGTGAACGATTTCACATTGTTCACCTGAGGAAGGAGGAAGCCTCCGAAAGCTTGTGAATTTAAAATAAAATTGCTGGACTATAACTTGGTGTTGTAAAATTGTTTACAATTGTCAACCCCAGTCCATCACCGGCATCTCCACATCATGCAATTTTTATGACCTTGTTAACCTGCGTCGCTACTTTTAATGATTTGTGAACCTGTACTCCGAGTTCTCTTTGCTCCTCTACCCCACTTAGACTCTTATTTTCCAAGGAGTATGTGGCTTCCTTATTCCTCCTACCAAGATGCACCACCTCGCACTTATTGACATTGAAATTAATTCGCCATTTACACGCCCATTCTCTAAGTTTATTAATGTCTTTTTGTATTTTGTCACGGTCTTCCTCTGTATTAACTATACCTCCCAATTTGATGTCATCCTCAAATTTTGAAATTCTACTTCTGATTCCCGAGTCCAAATTGTTTATGTAAATGGTGAACAAAAGTGATCCCAGAACTGATCCCTGTGGAACACACTTCCCACCTTACAACAGTCCAACCCCTACTCTCTGTTTTCTGTTTTGCAGCCAGCTTGTTATCCATCCTGCTACTTGGCCCCTGACTCCACATGCCCTGACCTTAGCCATGAGTCTACTCTGCGTTACCTTATCAAAGGCCTTTTGAAAATCCAAGTATATTACATCCACTGCATTGCCCTTATCTACTCTTTGTTACTTCTTCAAAGAAATAAGCAGCACTTTTTTTTATTCGTTCATGGGATGTGGGCGTCGCTGGCGAGGCCAGCATTTATTCCTCATCCCTAATTGCCCTTGAGAAGGTGATGGAGAGCCGCCGCCTTGAACCGCTGCAGTCCGTATGGTGAAGGTTCTCCCACAGTGCTGTTAGGAAGGGAGTTCCAGGATTTTGACTCAGCGACGATGAAGGAACGGCAATATATTTCCAAGTAGGGATGGTGTGTGACTTGGAGGGGAACATGTTGTTCCCATGTGCCTGCTGCCCTTGTCCTTCTAGATGGGAGAGGTTGCGGGTTTGGGAGGTGCTGTCGAAGAAGCCTTGGCGAGTTGCTGCAGTGCATCCTGTGGATGGTACAAACTGCAGCCACAGTGCGGCGGTGGTGAAGGGAGTGAATGTTTAGGGTGGTGGATGGGGTGCAAATCAAGTGGGCTGCTTTGTCCTGGATGGTGTCGAGCTTCTTGAGTATTGTTGGTGCTGCACTCATCCAGGCAAGTGGAGAGTATTCCATCACACTCCTGACTTGTGCCTTGTAGATGGTGGAAAGGCTTTGGGGAGTCAGGAGGTGAGTCACTCGCTGCAGAATACCCAGCCTCTGACCTGCTCTTGTAGCCACATGGCTGGTCCAGTTAAGTTTCTGGTCAATGATGACCCCCAGGATGTTGATGGTGGGGGATTCAGCAATGGTAATGCCGTTGAATGTCAAGGGGAGGTGGTTAGACCCTCTCTTGTTGGAGATGGTCATTGCCCAGCACTTGTCTGGCGAGTATGTTACTTGCCAATAATCAGCCCATGCCTGGATGTTGTCCAGGTCTTGCTGCATGCGAGCACGGACTGCTTCATTATCTGAGGGGTTACGAATGGAACTGAACACTTTGCAATCATCAGCGAACATCCCCATTTCTGACCTTATGATGGAGGGAAAGTCATTGATGAAGCAGCTGAATATGGTTGGGCCTAAGACACTGCCCTGAGGAACTCCTGCAGCAATGCCCTGGGACTGCAAGTCAAGCATAGTCAAGCATGACCTTCCCTTCTGGATGCCTGCTGACTATTCTTTAATATATTTCGGTTTCTATATGTTTTTCTGTTACATCTTTCAGTAAAGATTCCAGTATTTTTCCTACCACTGACTTTAAGCTAACTGGTCGATAGTTCCCTAGAGTTGTTCTATCTCCCTTTTTAAATATAGGAATAACATTAGCTGTCGGCCAGTCCCTGGCACTGTTCTCTTTTCTAATGAATTTTTATACATATATATGTATAATAGTACCTGCAGTGTGTACCATCTACAAGACACACTGCAGTAACTCGCCAAGGTTTCTTCGACAGAACCTCCCAAAGCACATCCTAGAAGGACAATGGTAGCAGGCTCATGGGAACACCATCACCTGCACGTTCCCCTCCAAGCCACACACCATCCCGACTTGGAAATATATCGCTATTCCTTCATCGTCGCTGGGTCAAAATCCTGGAACTTCCTCCATAACAGCACTGTGGGAGAACCTTCACCACACGGACTGCAGCGGATCAAGAAGGCGGCTCACCACCACCTTCCCAAGGGCAATTAGGGATGGGCAATAAATGCTGGCCTTGCCAGCAACGCCCACATCGCATGAACGAATATAAAAAAAGTGGAGCAAAGACCTCAGAAAGTTGTGTACCTCAAATATGTCTTCTTTGAATAGAAACAAATGTAACTGCCAACACCAATGGAAACTGTACAACTCAATATAAATGCAACATATTTTCAAGTGTAATGAAATGGACAAAAAATGTACCTGGGTCAACACTAATTGTACACCTTAATGTAAATACAGAATTCTTTGACATGCAATAATGGGATGTACCATTCCCAACACCACTTGAAATAATGTACCTTTGAGTACCTTGAACTGTGTTTATGACCTGTGCAGAATTTTTTTGGTTGGATTTTATATGTATGTATTTTGCATTATTTGTGAATAAAGTTCAGAGAAATGAAGTGTGACGGCAAAACCACTTCCTGCATCGCATTGACTGAGTCAGGAAATAGTCTGTCAGGTGATATAAAGGAAGAGTCAATTGGGTTTTGAATTTAGACAGTAAATCTGTAATCCTGGATCTCTGCACGATTGTGTTGGGTGAAGATGGAGATTTCGGGTTCGGGATCACCACCTGCCAGAAGAGCAAGGCTCAGCGAAGACTCACATTCTAACTTTCAAATGAATCTCGGAAATGCGAACCTATCTATCCGCATCAGCGATAGCTTCGCTCGGACATCTGGCGGGATTATTCGCCCGATCGCTATTGCAGGGGCGAGTGTTCTCCTTCTGAGGCAATTGCACTCAATGGCTTTATCCAAGGTCCTCACAGAAGTGGCGGAAACTTTTGGTCTGTTCTTGAAGGCAATAAAACCAGGGAGCATCGTAGTTGAGTTTGTGGAAACAACCCCACTGAGCGAGGAAACATTCAAACTATTCCTCCATAAACTCAAGTTCAGGCTGCAGCAACTGATGCCCTCTGGTAATTTCTGGATCGAGAGAATTAAAGACCCTGCGAATGCTGGAGCTCCACTGGAGCCGCTGGTCTCAGGTAACTGGGTTTATATTCACAGGAGGGGTCTGAACATTGTCATTGATGCAGATTGCGACAAGGCACACATCCAGATAAGTGCAGGCCCAGCTGGTTATGCTGGTGTAATACCGGTACCTAACCTGTGACACTGCTCCATGTGGCTGGAATAGGTGTGTGGTTCCTGAAGCTTGCTATAGTTTTGAAGCCCTTACCAAAGTCACGCTGCCTGTCCGACATCCGGTACTGGATAAGCAAAAATTTCCTCCAATATTGGGAAGACCAAAGCCATTGTCTTCGGTCCCCGCCACAATCTCCATTCACTAGCTATCGGCTCCATCCTTGTCCCTGGCCACCGTCTGAGGTTGAACCATACAGTTCCCAACCTTGGCATCTTATTTGACGCAGAGATGAGCTTCCAATCACATATCCACTCCATCACTAAGACCGCCTACTTCCACCTCCGTCATATCGCCCATCTCTGCCCCTGCCTCAGCTTATCTGCTGCAGAAACCCTCATCCATGCCTTTGTTACCTCTTGTAAACAATTTTACAACACCAAGTTATAGTCCAGCAATTTTATTTTAAATTCACAAGCTTTCGGAGATTTTCTCCTTCCTCAGGCAAATGTTACCTCTAGACTCGATTGCCCCAATGCTCTCCTGGCTGGCCTCCCACCTTGCACCCTCCGTAAACTTGAGCTCATCCAAAACTCTGCTGCCGTATCCTAACTTGCACCAAGTCCTGATCACCCATCACCCCTAGTGCTCGCTGACCAACATTGGCTCCGGTCCGGCAACGCCTTGATTTTAAAATTCTTATCCTTGTTTTCAAATCCTTCCATGGCTTCACCCCTCCCTATCTCTGTAACCTCGTCCAGCCCTATAACCCTCCGAGATCTCTGCTCTCCTCCAATTTTGGCCTCTTGCGCCTCCCCGATCTCAATCGCCCCACCATTGGCAGCCGTGCTTTAAGCTGCTTAGGCCCTAAGCTCTAGAATTCCTTCCCTAAACCTCTCCGTCTCTCTACCTTTCTCTCCTCCTTTAAGATGCTCCTTAAAACCTGCCTCTTTGACCAAGCTTTTGGTCACCTGCCCTTATATCTCCTTAAGTGGCTTGGTGTCAAATTTTGATTCATAACGCTCCTGTGAAATGCCTTAGGACGTTTTACTACATTAAAGGCGCTATATAAATGCAAGTTATTGTTGCAATGGCCAATGTAATATTTTGCTGCAAAGGTACAATTGTCAAGTATAATAATTAAGTAAATGGATATGGAGAAAGAGGAGCAATTGGGATTAAAAAGATAGAACTGCTAATGCTAACATAATGTATAGCAGGCCCAATGGGCCAAACGGTCAACTTCTGTTTCTGTGTTCCTACTGTACAAGTGTTCTTTTTCTCACCAATTTTCGGACCTCCTCCTTTGAAAATCAGTCAGAGCAATTGGTTAGTGAATTGTGCACATTGGAAAATGCTGGAAGGTTTTAGGTTTCAGTTCAAAAGCACCCAATGGTAAGTGACTGGCTTTCTTTTTCTTAAAGTGTGATTGTTCAGATCAATTCAGGGTAACGGATATTCTGGGCTGGATTCTTCTCTTTGGGGCAGAGTATCAGTGGGGTGAGGGTTCCGTCTGTCCCTCCAACTCTGCCCTAATCCCGACTCATTTTCCTGGGTTGGGGTTCATTGAAGACTCCCCTACCAAGAAGGAACCTGCCAGTGTCCATCCTCAAAATCCCAGCAATGCTGCAGCAGGACCAACATTGGCCAGGACACTGGGCGAACTCCCCTGCTCTTCACATAGAGCAACAGGACTCATTTAATTCATTCAGTCAGTATATCTGGCCTCTGTGTAGCTGCAAAATAATGAAGATACTTTGTTTTTCCACATCAATGAGTTGCATTGCTTCTAACTACCATCTTGTATCCTAATCTTCTGAGTCTGGTGAAAGTTTGTCCTCCCAGCTTTCTGTTTAAAAACTGGACTGCCCGTTTGTATCTGTCTGTGTTTTATCTCCACGTTCACAACTTGAGGTCGAGGGCCGATACCAGACACCCTCCTGTTGAATGTCCGGAACCACGGACTTCCCAACAGTGAGTGTGAGATGTTTAATTAATTACCAAGATAGACTAGCAAATTACTTATTCTTTACAGTCTTTGAGGAAACAATTTCAAAACCTAGTTCATGAGCATTTTAATCACCTTTCATCTCAGTGCCTTTTTTAAATGTGTGAATACATTTTGCTTTGAAATGCATCCTGAAATATAAGTCTTTTTTCCAAATCCATTTTGTGAAAATGTTCAAAAATCCTGAAATGTGACATTCTGCCATTCTTACCCTAGAGGGCTGTGGATGCTCAGTCGTTGAGTATATTCAAGACTGAGATCGATAGATTTTTGGACACTAAGGAATCAAGGGATATGGGGATAGGGCGGGAAAGTGGAGTTGAGGTAAAAGATCGGCCATGATCTTATTGAATGGCGGAGCAGGCCCGAGGGGCCAAATGGCCTACTCCTGCTCCTATTTCTTATGTTCTGTTGTTCTCACATGCAAATCTTACTACCTCACACTTTGTTACATTAAAATGCAAGAGGTAGAATTTCCATTGAGTTCTCCCGATCTCCTGTTGTAACTTCGGAAGCTTGACGAAAATCCTGGAGAAACAGCGTTTTATGCCGTTCCTCCAGGATTTCCAACAATCTTCCGCCAAGGTTACACTGGGTGATCGGAAAAGCCCCACGGAAATCCTTGGGTACATGTCCTTTTGCAATTTTCTGCATTCCTCACATTTCACTTTTGGGCTGATCTGTGCTCCCACTCTCCTGGTGGGAAGCCATACCCAAACAGCGTAAGATCTGAGCCTGCTCAGGAATTGTTCACTGCTGTGTCTGGGAAGGGTATTCTGGAGTACCAAACAAGATAACCATCCTCGCATTTACCTCATGCAATTCATCAGGCTTGAAATAGGGATAAGGTGTTCATTGCCCCAACAGTGGCTACATTCCTTTATATTTCAGATAGTGCAATTTCCCCCAATTAGTCGAACTCCCTGCACGGGCAGCTTTGAATAACTATATAAATGATCTGACCTGACAGGCAGCCACTGGGTTCACTGTGCAGCTGGTTAGCTTTGTGATAACAGCTAGGGATGCATTGGAAGCCCAAACCTCAACTGGACTGCAACATCAGCTCTTAATTGCTTTAACCTTTTGTAGATTGTTGAGATCGTCAACTTTTAATATTATTTGTGAGTTTAGGAGGACTTGGGAGTAAAATTGGATCCGTTCTAATCTATGTTCACTTTTTTTTTGTAGAACTGGATTTGGCACAGCACATTCTGAAAACTGTTTGTAACAAACTTGAAGATAAAGTGAAAGTCCTATCAGGCGGAGTAGTGGATTGGCTTGGCATCAGAAATACTATAGGAGATATCAACTGCCTTATTAAGGAATTTGAAGAAAAACGTACTAAGATTTCCATGCTGTCACAAAATGGTAAATAAAGTTTTCAGTATCTTTCACACCTGAAACAACCAGTATTTTGTCATAAAGGAATATGCACGTGGTGCAAAATATAAAATGTTGAAATTATTTGGCAAAATAAATCATAAAATAAAGCAAGGATTATTCCAAAAAACTCCAAGTTGTGAAAATAAGGAACTTGTACATATGCTGACAGTTATGTAGGAAGTTGTGGAATATTATAAAATTAGCGCTATATTTAAAGGACCACTGATGTTACTTTTGTATTGCTTTAGGAAAGCTGGTACAGACACAATGGGGCAATTTTAACTTACCCTGCCCGTTGGGAATTGACAGGATCAGGTGCAATGCTGGTTTTACAACCTGCCCGATTTTACACTTAGTGGGTGGAAAAGCGTAGGCAGAGTGCTGGAATTTCCAGCATGTCCTGGCAGGCAAGCCTCCTCGCTGGGAGCATGAACTAGTAAAATTGACCTGAGAATCCAAGGTACAGGAAGGAAGCAATTCATGTGATTTTACCCACTCCCAAAGCCTGCATATTAAACTGTATATGAAGCATAAATTCAATGAGAAGCTACAAACCCTGCATAGAATTTGGAAAAGGCTGCAGTCAAATAAGGAGGCTGTGTGGCTTAAATTGTGGCTTAAAAAGAAGTCTTAGAAAAGTATCAGCCTTGGCTCAGTTGGTAGCACTCTGGCCTCTGAGGTTCGGAGGTTGTGGGTTCATAGTCCTACTCCAGAGGCTTGAGTGCATAATCTAGGCTGACACTTCAGTGCAGTAGTGAGTGAGTGCTGCACTGTTGGGTGGTGCTGTCTTTCAGATGAGAGGTTAAACTGATTCCATGAGGTGGATATAAAACATTCCTGTGATACTATTTGAAGAACAGCAGGAGAGTTCTCTGTGTCCTGACCAATATTTATCCCTCAACAATAGCACCAAAAATAGATAATCTGGTCATTATCACATTGCTGTTTGTGGGACCATGCCGTGTGCAAATTGGCTGCTGTGTTTCCTACATTAAACAGCGACTACACTCCAAAACTGCTTCATTGACTGTGAAGCATTTTGGGAATTCCTGAGGTTATGAAAGGTGCTGTATAAATGCAAGATGTTTCTTCTTTCTTCCCCTTTCATTCTTCAAGGCAAAGAACTCTCTTTAATTTATTTAATCTTGAAATGGAGTTGGATGTATGAATATAAGTATGGAACAAAGAAATGGCCAAACCATTTCTCATGACAGGGAAATTAATGTTATTTGCAAAGTATACATATCTGGTCAACATAAAAATCCATGTAGCATTCCATTGCAATCATAGTTCACAAATCTAGATTAGCCACAATATGTGTAAGGTTACCTTCCCCGAGAAATCATACCACTAGAAGTGTACCTGTGATTTTCTGATAAGCCTCCTGCTGTGTGCGAGACATGGTTGGTGATGTGGGGTCAAAGAAGATTTTGCCCAAAAGATCACAGGGCACTCAGAAATTCACTAATACATGTTACTCAGCATATAGATGGGTGAAATTAGGGTAGCATTATGTATCAGCAGACATGAGGACTATCTTTGGCAGCTGGAGACTGGGTCAGGCATTGTGATCAATAGGCGAGGGTGGCAGAACGGCTGTTTGGAGTTTCCTGTGGTGTTTGAGCAGGGAGTCAGGGACTGCTGTTTCTCTGTGTCGTTTGGTCTCCCTTAGATGGGAGGACTGGCTGGGGAAAGGATGGGGTGGGACAATAGGGTGGAATGTGTTTGCAGAACTCGGCTCACAGCTTTAGGCACTTTTCTAGCCCCAGACACAGCCTGTGTGTTTTTAAAATTTCCTTATGTAATAATCTGGTTAGATTTTTTTTTCATTCCCTCACACAGTACTGAAATAATTTTTCTTGTGATTCTATTTGCTTCCCATGAGTAATAGTAAAACAACCATTAATCCATTTCTTATTGGATTGTCTTGTTGGTTGTGAATGCAGTAAACATCAAAGGTACGATGGTTGGTCAGATATGTTAGTACGTAGATGATACTGTCCGCTATATATGTATACAGCTTCATTTAACATTGTAAATCAATTATTTTGTTCAACAGGAAAAGGAAAAAGTTTCATACTGAATCTTCTTCTGTGTCTGACAGCTGACAGTGAAGTGGAATACAAGGAAAACAATAAGTACCTGAAGGTAGTGGTCACCTTTTTAATGTATAGACAACAAAATGTGATTAAATTATAAAAGGCAATTTAAAAATATAATTTAAGATTTTTCTTGATGTATGTGCACATGTGTATATATGTGAAGTGGGTTAAAAGATAACAGATCCTGAACATTACATGTGCGTGCTCTCCTAAATTGGGCATGGAATGGTGGAATTTGATACTTACTCCAGAGGATCGAAAATCTCAGCCCCATCTCCGTATGATTTGTTGACTTATTTGCTTTTATTGAGAGTTTCTTTGTTCTTGCTTAAGTTTTTAGATGGTGCACTGCATGCTTAGTATAAACTTTCAGAACCAATCTCAGCAGGCGAGACCCAGGAGTACATATTCATAAAACTAACCCTAATCAAGTGGTGTAGATAAGCGCAGTCTACTCCTGATAATTCTGATAATTAATCTGATAATTCAAAGCTGCATTTTTGGTGCAAATAATTTGAACTATTCAGTAATTTGAATTAAGTGATGTAAATAACATAGAAAAATAGTAATTTAGTGCTTAAAAAATGTGAAAGTGAGCTTGAACTAAGAATAGATTGTATGTTGCTTGAGTTTCTTTCATCGTAGGGAAAGGTTTACAGATTAAAGCTCCAATTTCTTTCTGTCTGTGTCAGTGTATTCCTCATTTGTTCAGCCTCACATACCAACAAGAATCCCATCACCAGTGAGGAGAGGAAAAAGAGAGGAGCCCAATACCTTTAATAGAGCATATGCAGCCACCTGGAAAAAGTGACCTTCCTTCCCTTCTATGTACAAGTCCTCCTTTTGGGTCATGCACTTCGTTCTTTGCCTCCTGCCATTGAAAGTGGTTCATTTTGTTACCCTTTTGTTGCTTCCTGCATCAGACAAAGTCCAGTGTTGTGTTACAGTCTGAGAACTCCCTTGCAGTGAAAGTTTTCAAGTTTTGCAAAGTTGATAAGCTTTTATTAATACAAAGTCATCAATACCACTTTAACCCATCTAATACTCTGCATTTCAGTATCAGTGTCCTCAGGCTTATGCTGGCCGATTTTGTCTCAGTTGACTCCCTTCAGCAACCTGTTTGGCACTACCAAATGCTGTCTTTGATCCAGTGACCAGAGCTTTTTGGCTACTGTTCAGATAACCTGATCAGCCTTAGCACAAACATAGGCATTGCAGCCAATCGTGGTTGATCCTGAAACCCAAGAGGAAGTGGTGCTGACTGCAAAACCTTCCCACTGTAAATGAAGGAGCCTGCTTGAGACTGAGCACAAGGACGCAATAAAGTTAGATTCAGCATGCACCCAAAATAAGACCATAACTTGTGTGGCAATGAAAGGCTGGTATCTGAATCTTCTCCAAAGATGAGGGCTGATTCCTGGTTCGGGTATTTGCGGTGAGAAGTGGCACTCGCAGGGGTTTAAATGGATGGAATGTCAAGGACAGTGGGCTTATGATTTTCCGATTAGTGGTCCTGGTGAGTACACCTTCTCGTCACGAGTACGCGATCAGGGAATTAACCTTAAGGTGATCTCTTAAATTTTGTAATGTGTGTTTATTTATTTTGAGTAGAAGTTTTATATCTTATTGGTTGTCCACAAAAGTGGGCACAAATGCTTTACCATTTTTTTTGAGGAAGTAAAACTATTTTGGTTCACTCAGGACATGAGTAAAGCAAACTGCAGAGAAGAAATGGAAAAGATTCCCCAAGTTGTAAGTACTTCACTAAATTCAATTTCAATATATTACAACTGTTTTTTGCTTATTCATCGGAGTTGAATTGTCATAAACAGCAGGGATTGATTTATTAGAAAATTATACTAGAAACCAGAAGTATGCATATTGTATCTACAAAGTTGTATCCATTATTTTGAAAAGGACCTAAAATATAATCTATTGTTATAATGAACTGTGGTGTGAATAAGTCTGAATTGTTGCTGAATATTGTGAATTTATCTCCAACAACAGAATGTAAATTTGGAACTTCAAACATTTCACATTTGAATTTGATCTCTGATCAAAAGTTCATTTGTCGCAAAATTTGGGAATTATGAGTAAAGTTTTCATTGTTCAGCACTGACCATAATTTTGGTAGTAATCAGAAACCCAGAATCATTGCCCATTATATACAGTGAAACCTGTACATTAGGGACACCAAAGGGAGTTGCATCAGGTATCCTTTATTTGCAGGGTGTCCCTATTTTCATAATAGTCCTTGTATGTACAGTAAATTATTTGGGACTGTCAACGAGTGTCCTTTCTTTGCAGTTGTCCCTTTTTTGGAGGTGTCCCTGTGCACAGATTTCACTGTACTGCTTATCTCTTCGACAGATGCTTGAAATGAGCCTTCATCACATTCCCTTACTCTACTGGCTACTGCCAAAGTGGCCAAATTGACTTAAGAGAAAACAGGTGTGAGGAGTACATGCTCCTGACTTTCAGCATTTCATGGCCAACATTTGTTTAAACAGTTAATGAATCAACCTGTGAATTTGCAGGAGCATTGCTCTATTGTCTCCTGCTGCCATATGATCACTACGGTGACTGAAATACTTTGCTCATCAGAAATTGGAAATGAGTCTTTCAGACTCAAACTCTGAGGAGGAGAAGAATTATCTCCCTACCATCCCTGAGCACCCTTTGGCCAGTCAACACATGTCCAATATCTGTGTCGCTCAGCATGAATGTCTAGGTTCATTAGACCCAAGTCAAGTAGGTGAGTATCTGCTGAAGATATCTCAAAAGTTATCATTTTTAATTTTGGAGATATCTAGAAGGACATAGGCCTTCAATTATTGGTAACAACCACTGTAGAGATCCTCTATCATGCTCATCGATTCAGCTCAGACCCCCTGTATGTTTGTAGGAGTTGACTTAGCAGCTAACAAAGTTCCAGTTCATTGCAAAAACTTGCTTTCCTGGTCAAGAAACTTAAGCAACTGGACTTATGGGTTGATAGCAGCTTGGAGGTAATTTTCTGACTTAATATTACCAGTGGGGAGCCTTACCCATCCGCAACACATATTGAAAAATTTGGTCAGAAAATGAGGTGCATGCCTGATTTTCTGATATGCATTCCCAGCAGACAAGGCTTCCCGCTACTAATGTGAAGTTAGAAAATGAATCCCTTTTGTGTGGGAAATGCTTTATGATATACCACAGGCATGGTTATCACACCATGGAGATTAGCTGCTCAGGATGGCTCAGGCACCGACCAAAAAGCCCTCTCTATCAATTCTGTTGTCCCAGCTTGGAGTTCCATGCACAAATTGCCTATTCACTGCTTATTATTGACTGTACAAATTGGCATATTTTGGCACTGAGAGATCACAAAGAAAGTTTTGATATTTCAAGGTCTTAGTTTTTTTCAGTTTCTATGAGAAATCTCAGTTGTAACCACAACAGGACTTAAAGCTTAATGGTCTCCATCATTGGAGAACTTCAGGATTTGTCATTGTTACAACAGAGCAGAATCTGACACTTAAGAGGAAATTGATTGGAAAGCAGGAGGCAGGAATTGGGATGAAAGGGTCATGCAATTAAATAACAAATCCACCAAATGGATTAGTGCTGGGACTCCAGCTTTTCGCTCTATGTATAAATGTCTTGTGTTTGAAAATAGAGGGTATTGCGATCTACTCATGATATTTCCAAGTCAATTTGGGCAATGGAAATTGAAATTATCCAATAATTTGAATTAAGCTTCAATACAAGAAAAGTGAGAATTTAGAGTTTAAAAAAATTATTCGGTAATTTGAATTCAGCGGCTTTGATTTGAGATTAAAGTGTATAGTCAAGCTTGGAGATGACATTAAGCTGGGAAGGATAATGAAATGTGAAGAAGTGAACAGCTCGGAACATAGGAACAGGAGTAGGCCATTCAGCCCCTCGTGCCTGCTCCGCCATTTGATAAGATCATGGCTGATCTGTGATCTAACTCCATATACCTGCCTTTAGCCCATATCCCTTAATACCTTTGGTTGCGAAAAAGCTATCTATCTCAGATTTAAATTTAGCAATTGAGCTAGTATCAATTGCCGTTTGCGGAAGAGAGTTCCAAACTTCTACCACCCTTTGTGTGTAGAAATGTTTTCTAATCTCACTCCTGAAAGGCAGTTAAGGCAGTTGAGAGGTGATCTGATTAAGGTGGCTAAAAAAACCGAAATCAATTGTCAGGCTAGATAGAGAACAACTTCTCTATCAGTCAGGGAATCCAGAAGAAGGGGACATAATCTTAAAGTTAGAAGTAAGATGGTTAAAATTTAGGCTAAATGTAGACCAGCTGGTCTTTTCCTGTCCGGCATTTTTCGTATGTTCATAAGTGCAAGAATAATTTCTTCGGACAAAGTACTATGAGAATGAGGAATGCATTGTTCAGAAATGCCACAATTGCATTTTTATAGCGGGTTGTTACGATCTGGAATGCACTGCTGAAAGGGTGGTGGAAGCAGATTCAGTAATAACTTTCAAAAGGGAATTAGATAAATACTTGAAGGGGAAAAGTTAGCAGGGCCATGGGGAAATGGCAGGGGAGTGGAACTAATTGGACAGCTCTTTCAAAGAGCCGGCACAGGCACGTTGGGCCAAATGGCCTCCTCCTGTGTTGTATCATTCTATGATTCTGTGCTGAATTAATTGAGCTATTTAATATACAAATAGATGGCTGGTACTTTGGGGTGTTAAGGGAATTGGAGAAAGATCAAGGAATTGGGATCAAAAAGATGAAAAGGTGCCATGGCTAACAAAATGGTGGAGCAGGCTCAATGATCTCGTCTTTGTTCCCATGATCTAACATTACAATTTGAAAAGAGGGCTTGGTCCAAACATTAATGACAGATAGAAAGACGATGAAATAGGGATGATATAATCCTGTGCCATATTCTGTTTTACATGTTAAACTGGTGTTTCAATGTACAATAGGGCTATTTCCATAATCAGATACTCCATGTGAGGACCGGTGGTCACAAGGAATCCTGGTCAGGAAATTTTGGGAGCTCAACCTCTGATTTCCACCCATTAATTTAAATGGATGGTCACTAAGGCTGCAGGCCCGCCATTTCCCAACCAGCACTCCTTACGAGCATTGCAACTCAAAGGGAGCACTCAATCAATGAATCAGCCATAATATGTACTCTTCCTATGTCTTCAAAGTTGAGAGAAAATCTTGAGGAATTAAAAGAAGATGAAAGAGAAGAAGCCTTTCAAAAAATGATGGCAAATTGCAAACGCACATCATCATTTCATTTGAAGGTAAGGGCTTCATAACTGCTCATTTTTGTATTCATGATATCAGTTAACCTGCAAATCATATGCAAAAGCAAAAGAAAGCATTCTGGCAGGCTATAATTTAAATATAAGGCTTTGAAATTAAGAAACGTGAATACCAAAGTATGAATGTATTGTACACTAAAATTCACACAACATAATTTCAGACCAATGTGTTCCAGTCACAGAACTTTCTTAAAACGCTGTAATTAGAACATAAGAACATAAGAAATTGGAGCAAGAGTAGGCCATGCAGCACCTCGAGCCTGCTCCGCCATTCAATAAGATCATGGCTGATCTTTGACCTCAACTCCACTTTCCTGTCTGATCCCCACATCCTTTGATTCCTCTAGAGTCCAAAAATCTATCTATTTCAGCCTTGAACATATTCAATGACTGAGCATCCACAGCCCTCTGGGGTAGTGAATTCCAAAGATTCACAACCCTCTGAGTGAAGAAATTCCTCCTCATCTCAGTCTTCAATGGCTGACCCCTTATCCTGCGACTATGCCCCCTAGTTATAGTCTCTCCAGCCAGGGAAAACAACCACTCAGCATCTACCCTGTCAAGCCCCCTCAGAATCTTATTCGTTTCAATGAGATCACCTCTAATTCTTCTAAATTCACATTTTCACATCGTTCACCTGACGAAGGAGGAAGCCTCCGAAAGCTTGTGAATTTAAAATAAAATTGCTGGACGATAACTTGGTGTTGTAAAATTGTTTACAATCTTCTAAATTCCATAGAGTATCGGCCCATTCTACTCAATCTCTCCCCATGGGGCAACCCTCTCATCCCAGAAATTAATCTAGTGAACATTCGCTGCACCGCCTCTAAGGCAGGTCCATCCTTCCTTCGATAAGGAGACCAAAACTGTGTACAGTTCTCCAGGTGAGGTCTCACCAAAGCCCTGTACAATTGTAGTAAGACTTCCTTACTCTTGTACTCCAACCTCCTTGCAATAAAGGCCGACATATCATTTGCCTTCCCAATTGCTTGCTGTACCTGCATGCTAACTTTTTGTGTTTCTTGTACGAGGACACCCAAATCTCTCTGGACACCAACATTTACTAGTTTCTCACCATTTAAAAAATATTCTGTTTTTCCATTCTTCCTACCAAAGTGAATAACCTCACATTTCCCCACATTATACTCCATCTGTCACATACTTGCCCACTCACTTAATCTTTCCATATCCCTTTGTAGAGTCTTTGTGTCCTCCTCACAGCTTACTTTCCCACCTAGCTTTGTATCATCAGCAAACTTGGACACATTACACTCGGTCCTTTAATCTAATTCATTAATATGGATTGTAAATAACTGAGGCCGAAGCACTGATCCTTGCGGCATCCCACTAGTTACTGCCTGCCAACCTGAAAGTGACTCGTTCATTCCTACTCTCTGTTTTCTGTCCATTAACCAATCCTCTATCCATGCTAATTCTGTTACCCCCAACCCCATGAGCCCTTATCTTGCGTAAGAACCTTTTACGTGGCAGCTTATCGAATGCCTTTTGAAAATCTAAATTTACTACATCCACTGGTTCCCCTTTATCGACCCTGCTAGTTCCATCCTCAAAAAACTCCAATAAATTTGTTAAACACGATTTACCTTTCATAAAACCGTGTTGACTCTGCCTAATCATATTATGATTTTCTAAGTGCCCTGTTACCACTTCCTTAAGAATGGATTGCAGCATTTTCCCAATGACTGATGTCAGGCGAACTGGCCTGTAGTTCCCTGTTTCCTCTCTCCTTTCTTGAATAGCGGGATTAAATTTGCTTCCTTCCAATCCGCTGCGACCATTCTAGAATCTAGGGAATTTTGGAAGATCATAACCAATGCAGCCACTATCTCTGCAGCCACCTCTTTTGGATCCCTCAGATTTAGGCCATCAGGTCCAGGGGATTTATCAGCTTTTAGTCCCGTTAATTTTTCTGGTACTTTTTCTCAGCTGATATTTATTACTTTAATTTCTTTACTGCCATTAGCCCCTTGGTTCCCCAATATTTCTGGTATGGTTTTTGTGTCTTCTACTGTGAAGACAGCTACAAAATATTTGTTTAACGTCTCTGCCATTTCCTTAGTCCCCTTTATAATTTCCCCTATCTCAGCCTCTAAGGGACCAACATTTACTTTTGCTACTCTCTTTTACATACTTGTAGAAGCTCTTTCAATCTGTTTTTATATTTCTCGCTTGTTTAATTTCATATTCTATTTTCTCCCTTTTTAATCAACTTTTTTTGTCATCCTTTGCTGGTTTCTAAAAATCTCCCATTCCTCGGGCTTACTACTCTTCTTGGCAACATTATAGGCCTCTTCTTTTAATCTAATACTATCCTTAACTTCTTTAGTTATCCACGGATGAATCACTTTTCTTTTGGAGTTTTTATTTTTCAGTGGAATGTATATTCGTTGAGAATATTGAAATATTTCTTTGAATATTTCTCATTGCTTATCTACTGTCATACCTTTTATTCAAATTTCCCAATCTACCTTAGCCAACTCGCTCCTCATACCTATTTATATGGCTTAATTTAAGTTTCAGACTCTTGTTTCAGTCTGAAGTACGTCACTCTCAAACTCAATGTGAAATTCTATCATATTATGATTACTCTTCCCCAGAGGATCCTTTACTATGAAATTACTAATTAACCTTGTCTCATTACCAATACAAGATCTAAAATAGCTTGTTCCCTGGTTGGTTCCATGAAGTATCGCTCTAGGAAACTGTCTCGAATACATTCCAAGAACTGGTCCTCCAGTCTGCCTTTGCCAATTTGTTTTCCCCAGTCTATATGAAGATTAAAGTCCCCCATGATTATTGCATTACCTTTGTTACAAGATCCTATTATTTCTTGATTAATACTCTGTCCAACGTATAGCTACTGTTAGAGGGCCTATAAACTACTGCCACTAGCGTTTTCTGCCCCTTGTTATTTCTTATTTCCACCCATACTGATTCTACTTCCTTATCCTCCGAGCCAAGATCCTTTCTCACCACTGTCGTTATGTTATTCCTTTATTATCATGGCTACTCCCACCCCCCTTTTCCATTCTGCCTGTCTTTTCGAAATGTGAAGTACCCTGGACTATTTAGTTCCCAACCTTGTTCACCTGGCAACCATGTCTCAGTAATGGCTATTAGATCAAACCCATTTATCTCTATTTGCGCCACTAATTCATCTATGTTGTTACAAATGCTTCGTGCCTTCAGATAAAGATAAAGGGTGGGACCGAGGAAAGGCTGGATAGGGCAGCAAACATGAAGTGGGTAAGGTGCCTGTCAGATAGTAGGAGCCCTGGAAAGTGTGTGGTAAGGGAGACTCAGGCTGGTAATGAGAGGGCTGGAAATTGAGTAGCGGGCAAGGGCAAGGGCAAGGCCATAGGAGATGAGTCTACAAGAAAGGGTGAACTCGTTGATAGATTGGGAGCTAAAGGAGTGAGCAGTGGGAATGAGACTGAGTTATATCAAACCATGGAAGGTCTGGAAGTGAGGGAGAGGCGGGCAGCAGATGGTAACATAGTGGTTGAGGTTGTGGGCTATGAAATAGTAGTGGTAGATGAAATGGGAGGGGACGTTCTCACCCTCGTATCTGATTGATTGATTGCCTAAGTTTATTTTGGCAACAATCAAACAGTAGAAACACTGAAGCAAGCAGAAATCCAGACATGATTCTAAAGAAACAAAAAATATTGTTCTATAGATATATGATTTGGACTAGGATAACATAAACAAGATCTCCAAGTCTGCATATACCAAAAATAGTGCAAATAATGAGAAACCAAGCAATCAGATTCACAAGCATTTGAATTGTTTATGAAATTGGGAATTATTTGGGAGATGTACTTTGGTGTAAATAGATATAATTAGTTTGGGAGCAACAATCTATCGAGAAAGTATCACTTTGAAATTACTGTTGCCGTTTAATTTAAATGGATGAATGCTTAAAATGATGATTAAGGCATGTCATATTGTTTTTCTTCTAATATCGTCACATGTATTTTCTAGGCTTATGTATTCAATAGGACAGCCACACTGTGTACTGATCAGGAAAGAGGTGTTAGGGTTAATGTGAATGAATCTCTGAAACCATCAGCCCAGTGCTTGGCTGCTGAGAAAACGAGGTAAGGTATTGGGTTGAAATAGTAGAAGGATAGGGTCAAAATCGAAAGGTTATATTATTACTGTAAAAGTCTTTGGTCATACATCTGGGGTGCTCTGTATAATTCTGGCTACCAAATCATAGGAAGGATATTATTGCCGTGAGAATTTAGAGTCAAGCAACAAAGATGATTCTCGGTATCAGGAATTTAAGTTATGAGGGAAAGTCTTGAAGGGGGAGTTTAATAAGCAGGAAGTTAGGAGTAAGACAGACAATGAAACAGAACGTTTTAATCCACTGCAGCAATACTGCATCTGTACCAGAACTGAACAAGTACATGTCCACTTTGAGATTTGCCTAGATTTATTATCCTACACTGTTTCTCTCTTTTACAGTAGACTTTTGTAGCATCATTGAGCATTGGTTAAAATATATAGTAGATTGGATCATCTCAGCTCCAAGCGATTTTCTTGGAAAAATTTGACTTTTTTTCTAATTGGGTTTGAGTGTGGTTGGCACTAAGATGAGTGAATGTTTTCAAATGTGAATAATGTCAACTGTATGAAAACTGAAATGTTGGTTATTTGATTTAAGATGGAGGAGGTCATGGAGAATGAGAAAAAATCATTTGATTCACTCCGCAATTATTGGAAGACAAAAGGACTTAATTTTCTACAACCTTATTTGCTTCCAGTGTAAGTACAGCTACTCATTATGAACTATGAGGGTTAAGACTATGCTTAAATGCACTTACTTGAATTTAATACTGTGTGTATTTACATTATGGGACAATTTTTTGCCTTTGCACTGCTGGAAGTGAACCTTGCCCTCAGTGCTGCGTATTAGAAATTCGAATTGCACACTGGGGATGATTTTCAGATCATTTAAAATAATCATCGGAAAATTGTGTACAAAATATGCTTGAATTTCAAATCTCTGCTTTTGGTGCGCGAGGCCTCCCGTCAGCAGTGCAAAGTCAGAAAATTGCTCCTGACACTTGTATATGTTGCAATGTTCAAATAGACTCTTAGGACGTTAAATTGGGCCGTGTAGCGCCCGTTGTTTCGGCGCTACACGGCCTCTTCGACATCCAAGATGGCACCTTGGATGCGCACGCACGTTTCCTGCGTGACGTGTGCCAGACGCCATCTTGGTACAGGAGTTTGTGCAGGCGCAGATAAGAAACGCTGGAATCATGTAAAGTAGGGAGAAAATGGCTTAAATCAGTATGCAAAGTTGATTTGAAGTGATAGACACCATTTTGGGTCTTAACGCTCCACTCAATGCACAGTCCTAACCCCGACCATCTGAACGTGTCTTAGAGTGCCTGGAGGACCCCCCACCGGCGTTATTTAAAGGGATCATGCAGGATTTACAGGTTAGTGGCTGGATTATTGCTTCAGGCTGCCGAGACATTTGTAACTGTTTTTGGAGGTCTCCTAGACTTCAATACTAGGACACGGGGACATAGCCTAACATTTAGAGCCAGGACGTGCAGGAGTGAAGTTAGGAAATGCTTCTACACGCAATGGGTGGGAGGCGTTGAAATGCTCTTCTGCAGACGGCAGTTGATGCTAGCTCACTTGTGAATGTTAAATCTGAGATTGATGGATTTCAGTGAACCAATGGTATTAAGGCATATGGGGTTAAGGTGGGTATATTGAGTTAGGACACAGGTCCACCATGATCTCACTCGAGGGGCTAAATGCCACTGCCACTTGCTGCATCTTGATATGCGCCATCTTCTCCTGCAAGAAAGCGAGGCGTGTGCCTGGGTGATGTGCCTGTCATGGTTGAACAGCTGCCAGTGTGTGTGGCCTGTGAGTTGTGGGTGGGCGGCTTGAAACAGTGGTAATGTGTAAGGGCGGGAGGAAGCATCTGATTGGAAGAGTTGAGTACTGATGGAAAGAGTTTATTGGTATGTGAGGGATGGGGGGTGTTGTGTTTGGTGCAGTTGGTAGGAGATGCCACTTGATAGTTGACCTCACTCACCTTGCCCACTCATGTCAAAGCATTGAACTTGTTCCTGTACTGCATCCATGTTCATGATGCTGTGCGCCTGGCATTGACTTTGTCCCCCCCGCAGGGCGCTGCAAAGTGGTCTCCACCCATTTTTCTCTGCTGTGAGTTACAAAAATAGGACTATTTGGGGCACACAGCGAAGCAAAATGTATCCCTACAAGTGCCTGTGAAATTTGTACATCTGATTTGTAACATTAACTGAAAGCCAATGGTTAAAATGTAATCTGTGTTTGGATACCAGTAAGCAGGGTGTTTATCTATGCCAGAGAACAATGTCCAGCAAGTAGTCTTGTTTGTATCTACCAGCCTTGCATCATTCTAAACAGGTACCAGTCTCAGATCAGCACCAGTACTATAACAATGGTATTAGACTGCTGACAAGTCCAAGATCCCTGGTGTGGTCAGTTGTTGGGTTTTCAGTGTGATTCTGAATGAATGCCGATATTACAGGAATAAAACTATTATTTATCCTTGAGTATTAGATGACCCATGTATAAGTTGGGGATGTGTCTTAACCATTAAGCTCCAGATACCATCACAGCCTCAATCCAGAAATGAACATAAGAGCTGAATGCCATAGGAGAGGTGACAGAAACTAGCTTTGACATCCAGGCAGCATTTGACCAAATATAGCCCAGGAGCCCCAGCAAAAATTGTCATTTTTGTGGGGGAGGGTCAAAGGAAAGACCCTCCAATTGACGGAATCGTATCTGACACAAAGGAAGATAGTTGTGGTTGTCAGAGGTCAGTCAGCATGGTCCCAGGACATCACTGCAGGAGTTCCTCAGGGAAGCATCCTTGACCCAACCATCTTCAGCTGCTTCAACAATTACTTTCACTTTGATAAAAAGCCAGGAGTGGGGCTGTTGACTGCCGATTCCACAGGGTTCAGTTCCATTCAAAACTCCTCGAATAATGAAGCAATTCATTCCAGGCTGCAACAGGACTTGTATAATATCCAGACTTGGGCTGACAAGTGACAGGTAACATTCATGCCATATGAGTGCCAGATAATGACCATCTGAAACAAGAGAAATCCCAGCCACCTTTGCTTGACCTTTAATTACACCACCATCGCCAAATCCCCCACCATCAACATCTTGAGGGTCACAACTGACTTGAAGTTGACCTGGACCAGGCATACCAATACCGTGGCTACAAGAGCAGGGCAGAGGCTGGGTAGTAAGTGTCAGCCTTGGATCAGCACTAGCACCTGAGTCAGGAGGTTGTGGTTTCATAGCCCCACTCCAGCAACTTATGCACATAATCTAGGCAGCCATTTCAGTAGTCAGGTGCACTATTGGAGATGGATGTAAAAAATTCCATTGCAGCAGTTGAAGAAAAGCAAGGGAGTTCTCCCGATGTCCTGGCTAAAATGTGTCCCTCAAACAAGATCACTAAAACAGATTATCTTGTCATTAATTTCATTGCTGTTTGTGGAACCTTGCTGTGTCCATATTGGCTGCTGCGTTTCCCTACATTACAACAGTGACTGCACTTCAAAAAATACTTCATTGGCTGTGAAGTAATTGGAACATCTTTAGATCATGAAAGGAGCTATATAAATGCAATTTCTATCTTTCTTTCTTTACTCCGTGACAAGTGGCTTATCTCCTGATCCCCTCAAAGCCTCGCCACCATCTACAAGGCTCAAGTCAGGAGTGTGATGGAATACTCACCATCTGCCTGGATGGTTGCATCTGCTACAACACCCAAGAGGCTTCACTTATTTGGTGCCCCTGCACTGGGCTCAATATCTACCCTCTCCAGCACATTGGCTGCAGTATGTGTGATCTGTAGATGTATTGCAGCAACTCGCCACGGTTACTTCAACAGCATCTCCCTACCCTGCAACCTCTACCACCAAGATGGACAAGAGCCGCAATGTTGTGGGAACACCATGACCTCCAAGTTCCCCTTCAGGTCACACACCAGCCTGACTTGAAGATATATCACTGTTCTTTCATTGTTGCTGGGTCAATATTCTGGAATCCCCAACCGAAACCATTGTGGGAGCACCATCATGACAAGGACTACAGTGGTTCAACGATAAGGCTCACCACCTCCTTCTCAGGAAACTAGGGCTGGGTAGTAAATGTGGCCTTGCCAGTGTCGCCCATGTCCCAAGAACAAAATTTTAAAAAGGACGACCCCTGAAGAATTGCTTCATAAAACCTGAAAATATTCATAACCCTCATTTAAGGGAGGGTCCACAATTTGCTCGAACTGGACATGATGTTGATTCTTGGCAGTTGGTTTGAAGCTGAGTGCGGGTAGTTTGGATTGGAGTATGCTATTTATTGGGGGTGAATGGCGGGGGATTTGGGTATTGAGTGAGGAGTGAATGGAAGAGTGATATAATATTGACAACTTCCTGTTTCTCGTCTAGTCTTGCGCTGTTGGGTTTGGATGGAGTGTTGGGAAGGGTGGTGATAAGGATATGCTGCTGACTTTACCTTTTCTAGAAGTTGTCCACTCAAGCTCCTACGTAGCTTTCCTGCAGTGTCAAGCAGGAACACGGTCTATACATCTATGGCAGGTCCAATTGCCCAGGCGGGAAAGCAAGGTATGCCTCCTGAACCTCATGCACTATCAGCACAGTTCTCAGCATTAGTTGTCTGAAATACGAGCTGCTTGCAAAACCTTTGACTCGGTTTGGAGACAATTGTTACTTTGTTAAGCTCCTTGTATACCCACCCCTACACACCAGACTAATTGGCCCCTGAACACATTCAATTGTATTGCTAACACTGACGAGAGAGAGAGAGAGAGAGAGCGAGTGAGAGCGAGTCTACCTCTCACTGAAGATATGCCATGGGACATGAGCCCTCATCCCACTTTGGCTCAACTGTGACATTTCAGAGATGCTCGTTGTGGGGGCATTCAAAACCTGGAATCAAAAGACCATGACAGAGTTGGGCAAGTTGCTCAAAAAGGGCCAGCATCTCGTCGACAAATTTCATAGCCAATTGGAAGCCACAGATCCATGACCAATCTCATTTCTGTGTGTTTACATGATTGGCCTTCTGGTGGACAAGGAACTTTTGCGGCAGGAACTGTGACATAGCACATTACCCCGTCCCCCAATATAAGCATGTGGACAGAACACCTGTGGCGCATGTGCTCGGTGGAGTGGGTATTGCACAGACTATGTTTGGAGCTGGAAAGCTACCATAGCATCTGGGCCCACTTCCTGTGCACCCATTCTGCCCAAACCAGTTGTTTTGCTTAATTTTCTAAAGCAAATATTGCATTTTCCTTAAAAGATTTAATTGCTCTGAAATGTTGATTAATCTTGATTTGTGAATAATTAGTAACTGGGGATACTGTACTTGCAATTTATGACACAGTTAAATGTTAACATGTTTTGAGTTAAACTTGGCCATGTTTATGATTTTCTGATGAAAAATATTTTCCAGGAAGGACATGACAGACTTTGGCTCAACAACCACAAAGTGCAATGCTCGTTTGAAATATGGTCCAGTTTATCAGATGAAAATAAAATATTTCAGCATTGAGGACCTTCAATCAATTCTTTATGAACTGGTGACCATGATAAAAGAAGGTACCTATTTTAGAATTCAGGGCTCATTGCGACAAATATGCATAAATTTGCACACATAAACTACTGACAGGATATTCAAATCACTTGAGGTGATCTTTGGTATGGTCTCATATTTAATATCAGCTAAAATGTGCCTTTACCTTTAGAAATGTAGATATATGTATTTGCTAACCAATACATCTGTTGAAACATCTGTTTTTGTTTTCTTTTCCCCCTTGTCTGATTTTGAACTTTTCTCCCAGCCTGTCCCATTTTCTCGTGCACCATTCTCTTTCATACTCATTCATTCTCTTGCTAACATTATTTCTCCTCAACCCCTTCCTCTTTACCCTCTATTAACTTTCTATTCTATACGCTTTCTAGTTCTGTCTTATCTTTCTATCATTTCTGTACCTCTCTCCACTATCGCTGCTTATGTGTCAATCTTGTCTCAATGATAGCACTTTTGCTTCGGTGATTGTCAGATGTTTGTGGGTTCAAGCCCCACTCCAGAGAATTGAGCACATAATTTAGGTTGACACTTCAGGACCGAAGGAGTGCTGCTCTGTCAGAGGTGCTGTGTTTTGGATGAGATATTAAACCTGTGGGCCAGCTCAAATGGACGTAAAAGATCCCATGGTTTTTTTGGAAGAAGAGCAGGGGAGTTCTCCCATTGCCCTGGTCAACATTTATCCCCCAACCAGCAATCAGTAAAAAACAGATTATCTGCCCATTTATCACATTGCTGTTTGTAGGACTTTGCTGTGCACAAATTGGGTGCTGCGTTTCCCTACATTGCAACAGTGACTGCAATTCAAAAGTACTTAATTGGCTGTGAAGTACCTTGGGTTGTCCTGAGGTTGTGAATGAAGCTATATAAATCCACGTTCTTTCTTTTTCTTTCTTTATCTCTGCTCTGCCTCCTTGTAGTCTGCTATTTTCTTTCTCCATTTCTTTCTTGCTAACTTTTCTTCCTCTGTATTTTCTCTCCAGCATGTTGTCTTTTTACGATAACTTGTTTTCTCTACTTAGCATTTCTCTTCCCCCTCTACTTTTTATCTTTTCCCTTCTCTCTCATCGCATTACACACCATTCACACTTTATCTACCCTTGTAAACCTTCAATTTTCCTCGGTCGTTTCTGTCTCCATCTCGATGTCTCACGTTTATATTACATAGCATTATATAGAAAGTACAGCACAGAAACAGGCCATTCAGCCCATCAAGTCCATGCCGGTGTTGATACTCCACACAAGCCTCCTCCCTCCCTGGTTCATCTCACCCTACCTGCCTATCCTTCTATTCCTTTTTCCCTCATGTGTTTACCTAGCTTCTCTTTAAATGCATCTATGCTAGCCGCCTCAACTACTCCTTGTGATAGCGAGTTCATCATACTAACCACTCTCTGGGTGAACAAGTTTCTCCTAAATTCCTTATTGGATTTATTAGTGACTATCTTATATTTATGGCCCCTAGTTCTGGTCTCCCCCGCAAGTGGAAACATCTTCTCTACGTCTATTGTCTCAAAACCTTTCATAATCTTAAAGACCTCTATCAGGTCACCTCTCAGTCTTCTCTGTTGTAGAGAAAAGAGCCCTAGCCTGTTCAATCTCTTCTGATAGGTATGACCTCTCAGTTCTGGTATCATCCTAGTAAATCTTTTTTGCACCTTCTCCAGTGCCTCTCTATCCTTTTTATAATATGGAGACCAGAACTGTTCACAGTACTCCAAGTGTGGTCTAACCAAGGTTCTATGCAAGTTTAACATAACTTCCCTGCTTTTCAATTCCATCCCTCTAGAAATGAACCCCAGTGCTTTGCTTGCTTTTTTTATGGCCTTCTTAACCTGCGTCATTACGTTTAGTGATTTGTGTATCTGTACCCTCAGATCCCTCTGCTCCTCCACCCCATTTAGACTCTTATTATCCAATCAATATGTAGCCTCCTTATTCTCCCTACCAAAATGTATCACCTCACACTTATCTGTATTAAAATTCATTTGCCAATTACATGCACATTCTGCAAGTTTATTAATGTCTTCCTGTATTTTGTCACAGCCCTCCTCAGCATTAACTGTACCCCCAATTTGGTGTCGTTCGCAAATTTTGAAATGGCAGTTCCGATTCCTGAGTCCAAATCGTTTATGTAAATGGTGAACAACAATGGCCCCAGCACCGATCCTTGTGGAACACCACTTCCCACCTTTTGCCAGTCTCTGTTTTCTGTCATATATTTTGTCTGCTTGTCTTATTTCCCAGTCTTATCTGTCTAACATCTTATAACTAACTCCATGTTCACCCTCTCCATGACACTATGTTTACCTTCTCTCTATTTTTCAAATCTACTTATTATCATTCTTCCTGATTTGTCCAGTCTTCAAATTCAATAGCAATTAGTGTTGTCCAATGATGAAGGGTAAATCATCTGAACATATTGGGGGTAATTTTTCACTTTAGTGATCCTGGCACAGAACATGCACACCAGGAGTGCATATCAGAATATTGTGTGCAAAAGGTACTGTATGTGTTACATAGTCCAGCTAAACCTCCATCTATTAATTTACTCTTTTGTTCCTTTAGTCAATTTGCATCATTGTACTGCAATTCTGGTGTATATAAAGTCTAGTACGGTGAATATTCTGACTGGCGGTACTGGTTCCGCCGCTAAGATTCAGGCTGCAGGAACCGGGAAATTGGATGCCAACACTTCCAT
Source organism: Heptranchias perlo (assembly GCF_035084215.1). Classification (NCBI taxonomy): domain Eukaryota; kingdom Metazoa; phylum Chordata; class Chondrichthyes; order Hexanchiformes; family Hexanchidae; genus Heptranchias; species Heptranchias perlo. The sequence goes on along the minus strand of NC_090325.1, from coordinate 107,544,789 downwards.
GCAATCCCCACTAGAAACTCAATCCGTCAAGTTTATTACTTAAGTTGAGTACATTCTTGGCTTTGAATCATTCTGAGCAAGAGCCTAATTTAGCATGTTAATGAGGGTCTTTAGCACGCCTGCCAAAGCTAGAGATGTGTTGGGGTGGAAGTTCATTTGAGCATTACCTTTATGTTGTAGGTGGCAGAAATGCTGAAGATGCTGTATTGAATGCAGAGGCGAAAGGATGGAATGTGTTGTTTGTGAAGAGTGAGAACAAAGGATTGGGAAACGGGCAGGGATGATCAAATGCCTACTTGCCCACAGACTAGGGAAAGCTTTGACAGATGAAAAAGGAAGCCATTTCCAAAGGTCCATCGCAGAAAGTGTAGTCATCAAAGCAAAATGATGGAGACAGAGAAACTGAGAGACACGGATAGAATCTCTTCAGAAAGAAGGATGGGAAGAATCATATTTGATGTAGTTGTTGGAGTCTCTAAACTTGTAAAAGCAGAGCAACCATTGCCCAGAGATGTAGTGAGAAATCCAGAAGGGGAGGGAAGGTCAATACAGAGAACATGAAGGTGGGGAGACGTGTGAAGCGTTGTCAGTAAACTCCAGATTAATGTTGCCCAATGTGTTTTCTTCCCCTTGATGCTTCTTAACTCCATCCAGACTGATTCTACATCTTGATTTTCTGAGCCAATATCCTTTCTCACTATTGTTCTGATTTCATCCTTTACTAACAACGCTAATCCTATTCCTTTTCCTTTTTGCTTGTCCTTCCTAAATATCGAATACCTTTGTCTGGAGCTAATATTTAATTCTTACAACCGATGATGGTTTTACCATCCATCGCTTATGGCGGGTCAATTGCGTTGGGCTACACTAGCAAGGCCATATTTATTACTCATCCTAGTTGCTCTAAGGAAATGATGGTGGGCCTTCTCCTTCAACCGTTGCAGCCCTTTTGGTGATAGTGCACCCACAATTATCTTGGTAGGGAATTTCAGGATATTGATCCAGTGACGATCGTAGTCAGGATGTTGTGTGACTTGGAGGGAAACTTGGAAGTAATGGTGTTGCCACCATTTGCTACGTTAGAACCATAGAAGTTTACAGCAGAGAAAGAGTCCATTTGGCACATCGTGTGTACCAATTCTTTGCTGGAGGAATTCAAAACAAGGCCCACTGTCCAGATATCTCCCATGGCCATGTATCTTCCTCTGCTTCAAATATTTTTCCACTTCTCCCTTACAAGATGAAATGGTACTGCCTCAACCACTTCCTGAAGCCAACCATTCTATGCTCCAAAAATTCTCTGTTTAATAAATTTTTCTTAACCTCTGTAGGGTCTTAATGATAGTTTTAAATTAATGATCCCTCATCACTGACTCCACAAGCAGAGGAAATAGCATTTCCCTATTGACTTTGTTAAAACCCATCATAATTTGAAAAACCTCAATAGTCCCAGTATCTCAAGTCTCTCCTCATAATTATAATTTCCCGTCCTGGTGAAGCTACGTTTACACTTTAATGTTTTTTCTATAATGGAGTGCGCAAAAGTGCAGACACTACTCTAGGCTACCCAGTATCTTGAATAAATTCAATATTACTTATTTACTCTTGTACAATATCTAGCTGCACACCCCATTTGGCCCAAATGCTTGGCAGACATGAAGCTCAACAGACAGATGTGTTCTTACATTTCATATCTGGGATAGTTAAGTGAAACATATTGGGGTAAATATTCCAGTTTGTAACAATATTCACCATCATTAATTATAGTACTTTTTTCACTTAACCAATAGGTATTGATGATAAGGGTATGGAAAATTACCGAAGAGCCACTTCTCGTGCTGCGTTAGAGAACCAATTCTGTCTTCTCACCACTTATTTTTCAGATTGCTCTTTTGATCAGGTAGTGAGTTTTAAAAATATCTTGGTTCTTTTGGATTTAAACATAGATTCAACCATTTTTGGAGGTTTGATTTTAACTTGTGTTGTTTGAAGAATATATTACAGTTCATTGCAAATCCAGGGTCCATTCAACTTCGTCAAGATGTGAAGGATTTGGCTGGAACTTCAGAGTGTTATATGGGTGATGGAGAAGATGTAATGAAGGATCGCATATTTATTAGGGTATGGTTTGTCACATTTAGCCAATACCTCTATAAAATATGGTTACATTTTATTTTTACTTTTCTTCTATAGGTAATTCTGTAACATAATTTGACCAAAAGGACAGACTAGCTTAAGGTTACAGATTAGGCCCTGGAGTTAAAATATTTTAAAACTTGTGTGAAACTAACATTTTGCTGGAAGTTACTGGCTGGAACTTGTAGAAATGTTTCAGGTTTCCATTACTGGAACTTGGAGAAAACATTTTTACATTCGTAATCTGCCCAAATTCATATGGGGAGTAATTTTGCACTGCTGCATTCACAGTGCAGGGCCTCACTAGACTGGAGATAGGGTAGGAGATGGGCTAGAACACTGTACGGCTGATTCTGTCATCAAGCTCTCGTCCAGTGAGGCTCCATACTGGGAGCAGAGCCTTGCAAAATTACCCCTAACACGAAATGAAATGAGAAATGTCAGGGGTGAAGACAGGACAGATCTGGACATTATTCCTATTGTATGAAATGTCTTTTGAGTTTCAATTATTAAAATGACCCACTTGAAATTGCTCATTCAGGAAAAACTGCAGGAATATATAACCATGCAGAAAACACCTACGAAAGAGAGGATGCAGCAGAATATGAAAATTGCAGCATTGAAAACCATTGAGGTTTATGCTCCATGCAAGGTCTTGATTGGCAAAGAGTTTCTCGAAACACCTGGCATTGACGAATCCGATCCATTGGCATTAAAAGAAATCAATGATGTACTGGATGAGGTAAGTCATTTGCATGAAATATAATTAAACAAATCATTTAATGACTATTTTGTGAAGTGACTTTAATGCAAGAGTTTCTAAGCAGATAAGTGGTTTGTTACAGAGGAGAAGACGATGATGATGATCATCCTGTCCCTTCCACCTTTGGTGTCCCTACCCATTCTTCCTCTATTCCATCACCTTTGTCATCTGCCTTCTCTGTCCCATGCACCAGCTCAGAGACTTTCACCTGGGGACATCTAGCTAGTGGGGATGAGGATCATGTAACGTGAGCACGAGGGAGCTGGAGGACTAGGGTGAGGATTTGGCCACTGTTCAGCGGAGGCTGTGGAGATGCCTTGCCTTGTCTGAGGAGGCACCGGACTCTGATCCCATGGCTCTTATTATGAAAAGGAGGACGTTCGATGAGTATGTGGAGGCACTAAGGTTCCTCTCCCAAGATGTGAGGCAGATGACAGGGGTCTCGGAGATCGTTGGGGGGGGGGGGGGGGGTGCACGATCGATGGGGTGGGTCGGAGATCGTTATGGGGGGGACTGCGATCGTTTTGGGGGTGTCGGAGATCGGAGGGGCGGTCGGATATCATTGTTGCGTCCGGGGAAAGGCACTTACCTGTTAGTTTTGGGCTTTCTCTCCTCCTTTCACGTGGCGTGAAAGAGAAGGCCCGGGAATCCCGGCCCCCAGGGGTTGAAATTGGAAACCCTGCAAAATGGAGAAGCCTGCAGCCTCCTTGAAACGTTTTAATCGCCAACCTGCCTCCTGGGGCAGTTTGGTCTCCCACCCCTCATCCCACCTCCGTGTAAACTGGAAGTGGATGGTTTGGAAGCGGGTTGGGAGCGGGACTGAATTGGTTGCAAATTTGAATGCCCCCCGCCCCCAACCCACCCGTTTATGAATGTTAAAATCATGCCCTTGGTGTCTGGGTACATGATGCACCTTCTTAAGGCTTTCAGGATCTGGCGGGAGTCAATAGATCTGCCCTCTCGCTTATCAGAACTTAGAACCCAAAACCTTGGTCCAGTGCTAGTGGCATGGCTGGTATCAGCTGACATGTTTAGGTTCCCCAAGGTCCAGGAAGTGATCAATGGCTTGGATATAGGCATTTGTGCTCCTTTGCAGAGGAGGGCCAACTGTATGAATAGGAAGGGGTTCTGCACTGTCATTGTCCATCTTGTGTTTGATCATCATCATAACATCTTGCAGGATTCCCTGGCAGCACAAACTTTGCCTTTATTCCCAATAGTCAACAGTACTCTCACTGTTTGTAGAAACTCAATGAGTGAAAGGTTGTCTCCTGGGAGGCTGATGCTACACACTGTCGCCTTGGCTTATGACCCCTCTGTGCCATTCCTTAAACTGCAGGCCAGAAGCAAGTACGGTGAAGCCCATGCTTCCACTAAATCCATCATAGAACAGAGGATAGACATGCTCAAATGGCAGTTCTGGTGCCTGGACAAATTGGAGTATCCTGATATATCAACTGGCCAAAGTGTTCAGGATCATCATCATGCACTGTATGCTGCACTACTTGGTTGTTGACTGAGGCATGAATCAGGAGGAGTAGCAGAAAGACCCTTTAAGAGGGGAAGAACCTGAAGAGCTGGAAAAGGATCAGTAGGCCCCATCAACACCTCCCTTGCGAGCAGCTAGATGCACGTGCCAAACATTCGTTAATAAAACTTTTTGCTGACAGACCGTAGCCTATTACCGCATGCACCGTATTCCTCCCAACATAGTCTCTGACCCACAAATTTCTGTAATCGTAACCAACATTCCTAGAACAAAGAACCTCTGTCGCAGTCTACCAGTCCTCTGCCCACTTCAACAGCTACACCAGATGAAGGCTCCTGACACAAAATGCCGTGTACCAAATTCTTTATTCTTCCACATCCTTGCATGTATCCCTGAACCTAATAGTTGCTTTCTTGGTGCTTTTCTGTCCTATCAGTGGGTGCGTGTCGGTCTCTCCTAATTAAACTTCTCAATGGTGTGTCCATGATAGGAGATGGGGAGGTGGCTGTCAGCTGAGTGTTACTGAGAGGCTCTTGAGATCAAAGTGACTATTGACCTTCATCACCATGAACCCTAGATGGTCCTCCTTGAGCCTGTTGTCTATAGGTTTTAACTTGCCTTCTTTGGCCAGATTTGGGCTTCGAGTGCCTCGTTGGAGTGGCAGGCTGCTGCTCAAATCCCGCCTCCTCAGTGGAGTGGGAGCGTCTGTTGTATTGCTGCGGATGCGGAGCAACTACCCCAACTATTAAATGCCCCATCCCTAGGATTTCGGATGGAGTCAGCAGCTTTAGGAAGAATGTTCAGGCAATAGGGAGGGTACAGTACAGATTCACTCAGATGCAGCCTGGGATAAGGAAATACAAATATGTAGAAAAACTTGAAAAGTTGGGGCTGTTTTCATTCGAACAGAGGAGATTAAGGCTGATTTGACAGACGTGATTAAAATTATGATGAGATGGGATATATCAGTTAGAAAGAGACTGGGGGAATTTTGACTTTGGGTGATAGTGTAAAGTGGGCAATATCAAATCAGCTGCCTGTTATACATCTCTCCTGAAAAAGAACTCTAGTTAAAACTCTTGGGCCTAGAAATTCATTGACACCGTACCCATTTCACAGGCGTAAAACAGGTGCTTAAGCGTCCAATATGGACAGGCGCCACGCAGGCATTCCACGCCGGAAGTGCACCACCTGCCATATTGGTAAAATAGGGTCCGCGTCTGAAACAGTCGTTATGCCCTTTGCATATCCTCATTACAGCCATGGTCCAACCATGGACAAAAGAGCTGAATTCCAGAGGTGAGGTGAGAGTGACTGCCCTTGACATCAAGGCAGCATTTGACCGAGTGTGGCACCAAGGAGCCCGAGTAAAATTGAAGTCAATGGGAATCAGGGGGAAAACTCTCCAGTGGCTGGAGTCATACCTAGCACAAAGGAAGATGGTAGTGGTTGTTGGAGGCCAATCATCTCAGCCCCAGGACATTGCTGCAGGAGTTCCTCAAGGCAGTGTCCTAGGCCCAACCATCTTCAGCTGCTTCATCAATGACCTTCCCTCCATCATAAGGTCAGAAATGGGGATGTTCGCTAATGATTGCACAGTGTTCAGTTCCATTCGCAACCCCTCAGATAATGAAGCAGTCCGAGCCCGCATGCAGCAAGACCTGGACAACATCCAGGCTTGGGCTCATAAGTGGCAAGTAACATTCGGGCCAGATAAGTGCCAGGCAATGACCATCTCCAAAAAGAGAGAGTCTAACCACCACCCCTTGACATTCAACGGCATTACCATCGTTGAATCCCCCACCATCAACATCCTGGGGGTCACCATTGACTAGAAACTTAACTGGACCAGCCATATAAATACTGTGGCTACGAGAGCAGGTCAGAGGCTGGGTATTCTGTGGCGAGTGACTCACCTCCTGACTCCCCAAAGCCTTTCCACCATCTACAAGGCACAAGTCAGGAGTGTGATGGAATACTCTCCACTTGCTTGGATGAGTGCAGCTCCAACAACACTCAAGAAGCTCGACACCATCCAAGATAAAGCAGCCCGTTTGATTGGCACCCCATCCACTACCCTAAACATTCACTCCCTTCACCACTGGCGCACTGTGGCTGCAGTGTGTACCATCCACAGGATGCACTGCAGCAACTCGCCAAGGCTTCTTCGACAGCACCTCCCAAACCCGTGACCTCTACCACCTAGAAGGACGAGAGCAGCAGGCACATGGGAACAACACCACCTGCACGTTCCCCTCCAAGTCACACACCATCCCGACTTGGAAATATATCACCGTTCCTTCATCGTCGCTGGGTCAAAATCCTGGAACTCCCTTCCTAACAGCACTGTGGGAGAACCTTCACCACATGGACTGCAGCGGTTCAAGAAGGCGGCTCACCACCACCTTCTCGAGGGCAATTAGGGATGGGCAATAAATGCTGGCCTTGCCAGCGATGTCCACATCCCATGAACAAATAAAAAAAAATGGGACCTGACGACTGTATCAGAACCCCTTCTCGAAATTGGCCCGCGCCAGGCCTTCTGAGTTCAAGATATCCAAGTCTACATGCAGCCTAACCAGCAGTCCTTAAAGGCTGCCACCAAAAAGGCTTGTTTTAAAATAAAAATACTTACCTGAATGAGAAACCTGGAGGAGTAGGAGCGCTCATTCCAGCTCCACAGCAGTGAAGACGTTTGCCGGTCTCTGCTCGACCCCCTCCCGGTCACCTCCTTCTCCGGTCCCAGAACTTACCTGAGAGCTGCTGCCAGCAATGCAGTAAACCGAGCTTTTAATCTGTTTTGCCGCTGAGCTTCCTGGAACGTGCAGCAGGCTTTTGCAGCTCGCTGATCTAATTTAAATCAGACCCAATATTGAAAATGCCTCGGACCTACCCATTCCCGTGGATCAATCATCCCCTGCGCACAGTTCACGCTTGCAGGCTGGCGCTATATAATGTCACCCCTATGCTCTTTTGTTTTTGCTTCTGCTGTTATATCAGCTAACTCCAATGCTTTCTGTATCTTCTGAAATCTGTTTTGAAACAATTTTTCTACAATATATAAAATGTAATATTCGGATTATTTTCAAGACTTAGGCCTGGATTGTCCTCTGGGGTGGGTTCGCTGCCAGAGGAAGGTTGGGGGACGTTCAATTGTGCAAAGCAAGCTCCCAGCAGGATCACCGCCACCTAGAGAGAGCCTTTCACTGCGAGGGAGCCAGATGCATTAGTGCTGCAGCACCAGAAGAACAATGGCTGTATTTAAAGGAAGCAGAAGCAGTCTGAAGATTGGAAGTTTCATATTAGTTCAGGTCTTAGACTGAGTCAAGGTCTCAACAAAGATAGTGTTGGGGGCATGAAGAGAGAGAGATAGAGAGAGAGATACCCACTACGAAACTTTCTCTCTCCAAATGGAGCTTCAGGGGGTTATACGCGCTGCGATAGAGTTTACTGCCACTTCTCTTCTGGCAGTTCCTTTCATTGGTGTAGTTGTGGAAAAAGGAAGGGATATTGGGTGAATAATCGGGCGTTCCCTCCCCACTGTCATTTACATATATCGGGGTGGTGAAAGAGCAGCTAGTTGACTTCCATATAGCAGGAGAGGGAGGAAAATTTAGAGCAGTGCTAATAGGAGCAGGAATGTGGTCATAGGCCTTTCTGCTTGATTTCCCTTGATTTTCTGCAGAACATCGGAAAAAATCCAGGCCTTGATGTCAGACAGACAGTTGCATAGTACTGTGATAGACTTGGAATGAATGATGGAGGCAGACAGGCAGAGTTGGGTATCATCAGTATTCATTTGAAAGCTAACCTGGTATTTGTGGATGATGTCACTAATCCTGCTGATGATAAATAAGAGGGGCAGAAGATTGAATGCTGGGACATCCTGCAGTTGACCATTCTGATACAGGAGGAGAAACCATTCGAGGACATGAAGTGGTTGTGGCAGGAGATAGGGATCAAACCAGGAGAATGTTGCCAACAAGATGGAGCATGGAGGAGAGGCAGTGAAGAAGTATTAAATAGTCAACAGTGTTAATATATGAACATGCAAAAACGATGGACAGAAAAAGACCAATTGGCCACCCAGCCTGTTGTGATGCCTTATACATCAGGATGCGGACACATCCGACCCACCCAGAATAATGTAATCTCCTGAGAGAGGAGAAAAAACAGATAAAAACCCGATTATAAACACCGGCCAATTAGGAAAAGAAGATCTGGAAAATTCCTCTCTGACCCCTTTAGGCAATCACACCTCGTCCAGGAGTTCAGATTGACCCTGATTTATATTACAGGGTTCCTACCTCTTGAATGAGGTTATCTCCACCCCAGCCAGATACACATCTAACTCTCTCTCAAAGTAATACAGCGAATCAGTGTTCACCGCACGAGCCGGCAACCAGTTCCACAGGTCCACTATTCTCTGGCAAAAGAAAAACCGCCTAACATCTAACCTAGTTCTGCCCTTACATAACTTGTAAGCGTGATCCCTTGTCCTCTCTAACCTATCCGATTGAAATAATTGGTCCCATTATTATTTTAATCCTTGATCAAATCGCCCAAGTCTACGCTGTGGGGGGTGGTGGTGTGTGTCAGCTTCACCTCTGACTTCTGAGCGGTCCGAATCGCTCCCACTCCCTTGGGTTCTAGACCTTGGACTTATTTGGGGGTTGTGATAAAGTGCAGCAGACAACTGGTTTTGGTGCAAGAAACTTTGACCTTTATTCAAGAGAGGAAATACAACACAACAATCTTAACACTCTAATAAAATGGGGAACACTTCAGTACACGCGAGGGAAATTACAGTGGAAAGATACCTCACCCCTCCCAATGCCACTAACTAGCTATGTTGGAGTCTAAAGGGCCAGAGATAATGCTCACCAAACGAATCTTTGACAGTAATTCGCCCAGAGGTAAGTCAGAAATAGATTGTAGAGTGGAAACTTTGCGGATCTTCGGTTTTCTCCCGAGTTGGTTTTCTTTGGTCGCGGTGGCCCAATATTACCCGGTTGGTTGGTGGCAATATTCGGTTGGTTGTTTCGTAAGGCCCTTGTTGCCGTGAGGTGTCTGATGGTCACTGGGGCTGTTGCTCTGGTTTCTTCTTGTGTGTCGGCCTGCTTCTAGAGCTGCTGACCTTCCCTGTCGAACTGCTCTCCTTGTTGTTCGCTTGAAGCTGCTCTTCCTTCCAGACACAGGCAGAACAAGACAAGCAGCCCACCAAGAACCAGAGAGAGAGAGCGAGCGAGGTTTTGAGTTTCCACTTCTAATAACCCTCTCTTAGAATGGTCTTCGACACCTTTAAAAAAACACTTCATGTCTGTTTAAACAGTTCTTACAAAGTCCTTAAGAATCTTTGATGGCCTTTTGATGGTCCCTCATCATGTTGCAATTGCTTCTCCCGATGGGTCATTGTTAATTCCGATTTTTTAGAGCTTGTCACACAAGGCTTCCTTTTGTATCCAACGTCTTAGGTGTTGCTTTAAAACAATTGTAAACAATTTTACAACACCAAGTTATAGTCCAGCAATTTTATTTTAAATTCACAAGCTTTCGGAGGCTTCCTCCTTCGTCAGGTGAACGATGTGAAAATCGTTCACCTGACATCGTTCACCTGACGAAGGAGGAAGCCTCCGAAAGCTTGTGAATTTAAAATAAAATTGCTGGACTATAACTTGGTGTTGTAAAATTGTTTACAATTGTCAACCCCAGTCCATCACCGGCATCTCCACATCATGACTACCATCGACGCTTTAAAACAAATGTAAGGAATCTTACAACACCAGGTTATAGTCCAACAATTTTATTTTAAAATCACAAGCTTTCGGAGATTATCTCCTTCGTCAGGTGAGTGAGGCATGGCCTCACCATGTCTGGAGCAGTTGCCTCTTTCAATGGCCTTGAGAGTCGACCCCCTGCTGTCGGTTTTGCATTAAAACAGAGACATGTCTGAAGCAGTAAATTCTCCCACATTCCACGTGTGGGTTGTGGATTCGTCTGGTGACATCTCACCTATCCTTCCATCTTAGGATTTCAGTCAATGGCCAAAGTTTTCCATACTCAGGGAAAAGGTGAATTTCTTTAGGGTTTTTCTCCGAGTTTTGGGGGATCTGTGAATTTTGAGAATCTTACAACGCTTCTCTAAAGCTCTCTGCGCCTAGCTGGGTAATTAAGGTGTTTTAAACTGGAAATCAATCTTGCGGCCCTCCTTTACACCCTTTCCAAAACCTCATTGTCCCACCATGTGAGGAGACCAAAACTGGACACAGTATTCTAAATGAGACCTAACCGAATTGTGCTGTGAATACAACCTAGTGCCCTATTTGCTCCAGATAGAGCTTCATGGCATTGGTCATGAACCTTCAGAGAGTGATAACACCCCGATCTTTTTCCTTCACCATTAGCTTCAATTCTGTTCCCTGTAGGGTCTGTATATATTTAGCATTAGATCTGCCCACATGCTTAACACGACACTTTTCTAACTTAAACATCATTTAAAACACGGGCCAATTCCCCCTTGCAGTAGTTCAGTATCCCCTACAGTCATAACGCTTTCACCAGGGCAATATTGGTTCTATGGGTGGACTGGAACTCAGACGTTTGAGATTTGAACAAGGGGTGGTAGGAGAGAAAGGCAAGAAAAGGCAAGTGTGATTGTTAGAAACAGTAAGCATTTTTAGAAAGGGTTAATGACAGTGGTCTTGAAAGGATTACGTACGGCCCACACCTATAGTTAAGGAAGGTTGGTAATGTCAGCAAGCATGTGGAAGGTAGCCTGTGTGGTTAGAAGCTGTGTTGGAAGGGGTGAAAGGAACAGGTACTGAGCTTCATTGAAGAAATTAGTTTGCTGAGGGAGAAAGTGAGTTGGAGGAGAAACTGCAAAGTGAAGGGATAGTGGAACTGAGTTGAGAGGAAGGCTGGGGTGCAAGGGGCAGGGGAGGAAGAGAGCAGGAGGAGAGGCAACCGAGCGGATGGCCTTCATTTGGGAGACAAAGAAGTCTATGAGCTCCTCATATTTAGTGTTAGAGGTGAGAATGGAAGGAGGTCTGTGGAGGCAGGTTGTGAGGGAGAAAAGGAGTTTGGGGTTTTTTTAGTTTTGGAATATTCCAGCAATAATCGGAAGAATTGTCCGTAGAGATGGAGTGGTGCTGGTTGATGTGGTTGAACCAGATCTGGCAATGGATAACCAGGTTAATTCATTGCTGCGTGAGCTTTAGTGTGTTACTTTTTCCACTGAAAACTAGTCCCAGATGGAAGGATTCACCACAAAAGCATTTCACTTCATCGCTGATCCCAACTTGGTCAACTTGCTAAGTTCCTAGTTAGCTGTTGTTTGGAGCTCCCACAAAACCCGTTTCTTTTTTAAGGAACTGTTGAAAAAAATCCCAAAACATTTTTGCCAGATGTTGGCTGTTTTATTCATTTTCTCCCTCCTTCCTTTTTTTCCACAGGATTATCAACAACATTCAGTTTGGATTGAACCATTGTGTGTACACAATTAGTATCAAGTAGTTCCAATTTAAAAATGCATTTTAAAAATATAGAACACAATACAATTTGTTTATAACTCTAATTCCAACACAATCTCAATCTTGCTACAAATGCAGTGCCCTTCCTCCTTCTCCAAGCATCCCTCCTCCTCCTTCCTGATGGGCATCAACAACCAAAGCTTGTCACTTTGACACCTCAATTTAAATGTCTTTCTGGAGTTGTGGTAGAAGGGATAAAGTTGGTTAATTTCACTGAAAATGCACCTTTAAGTAATTTTCCATTATATACTCTCTGAATAAGCACATATTACAGATTTAGTACTTTTTATTTTTATTCTCAGGTTAATTCAACATTGTACATTTCGGAGTACTCTTTCAAAATAAGTGAAGGGGGAGTTAAAGAATTCCTGATTCGCAATGGGTTTCTGCAAAAATGTGTGAACAATCTGGAAGAACAAAAGCTATTTCTTGTTGCATACCCGGAAAAGGTATTTATTGTTTTTAGTATATTACTTGGTATATTAATTAATTTATATGTGTAATTCATGCTTTTGATAAAAAAGCTGTAGTGGTAAAAGGTGCGCATTTCAGGTTTCAAAGTAGAAGTTTCTCAGCTGTGTTTCTGCCAGGGAGACTCCCTCACTGTAAGTGCACATCAAAAATTCAGGTATTGATTTTCAAACCATTTAAATTCCAACCATTTAAATTAGTTGTCAGAAAATCAGGTGCACCACACGGCCAAATTTCCAACTTGCACTTCTGGAGGCCGAAGCTCTTGTTACCGGCACAAATTTGGAAAATTGCCCTTGTTGTACATACAATTTTTTTTCTCATTCAATTATTTTCCACATACCGATTAGTTCATTATTCAAAAGAGGAAAATTGGAAGATACACGATTCCTTTAAGAGTCGCACATCAGTAGCCTTGTATGCATCATGTGGCATCTCCTGCTCTCTGCATTATAAGCCAGAATGCTAACCATGACACTGTGGAGCAGGAGGCATTCCAAGGAGGGGAAGGAGCAGAATAGAAGGGTTGTAGTCATAGGGGATTTGATAATTAGGGGGATAGATAGCGTCTTCTGCAGTCGCGACCGAGAGTCCAGGAGTGTGTGTTGCCTACCTGGTGCAAGGGTAAAGAATATCTCAGAGCAACTGGAGAGGAACTTGGAAAGGGAGGGGGAAGATCCAGTAGTCGTCGTCCATGTTGGGACCAATGACATAGGGAAGAAAAGGGAGGAGGTACTGCTAAGCGAATATCAGAAGTTAGGAACTAAATGAAAAATCAGGACCTCACAGGTGATAATCTTGGGAATATTACCCGTAGTGAAAAACTGCTGTGGGAAGGAGGGGTTCCATTTCATGGGACACTGGCACCAGGACTGGGACAGGAAGGAGCTGTACGACTGGGATGGGCTCCACCTGAATCAGGCTGGGAACAGTGGAAAGGATAAAGAGGGCTGTGGATAAGACTTTAAACTAGTAAAACAGGGGGAAGGATTTGGTGAAAATAACATAAGTCTGAAGATAAAAGAAATAGGAGTTGAGAGTAAAGGTCAGACCAAGTTAAGGAATCAGGATAACATGAATGGTCAGGGAACAAATACAGTTATAGAACATAAGTATAAAATGACTGTGAAAAATAATGCAAGGGGAACAATTATTAAAAACAAATTAAATTGCCTGTACAGCAATGTACAGAGCATCAGAAATAGGGAACTGGAGGCAATAATTTGTAGCGAGTAGTAAGGATAACTGAAACATGGTTACATAATGAACAGGATTGGCAATTAAATATTGTAGGATATAATGTATTTAGAAAGGATAGGGAAGGCAGGGGGTGGGGAAAATATCCTGATTAGAGACAACATAAAGGTAATTGAAAAAATATTTTGAGTAATATTGAGATAGAAACAGAATCCATATGGATTGAGACAAAGGATAAGAAGGGATTGACCACATTAATAGGTATATTCTACAAACCACCTAATTGTGGAAGGGAAGTGGAGGATGAAATATGTAGGCATTTCTATGAAATGAGTAAAAAACATTGAATAATAACCTTGGGAGATTTCATTTACCCCGAAATGAACTGGCAAGAAAGGGAAAGGGGAATGGACTCCTTTCTTAACCAGTATGTGAGAAGCCCAACAAGAGAGGAATCACTGCTGGATCTAGTAATGGGAAATGAACCGGAGCAGGTAAGAGAAGTAAGCATTGGGGAACATCTGGCAATAGCAATGATAACAAAGTAAGGTTTAAAATAATGATTGAGAAAGACATCAGTAAGACAAAGACCAAAGTAATAGATTAGCAAAAAGCTAATTTTTATGGGATGAAAATGGAAGTAAGGAAGTTAAACTTGAAAAAAATGTTGACAAAGAGACAGAACAACAGTGGGAAATATTTAAAATGGTGATCGATAGAGTTCAGGAGAAATATATACCCCTAAAAACGAGAACAAATTAGCCAATAGTGAAACACCATGGGTGAATAAAAAGATAAAAGTTAAATTGAAACTAAAGAAAAAGGCATACACTAAGTACATAGACAATAAAGGAGAGGATGACAAAAGGGAATATGAAAAAGTTATGAAAGAAGTCAAAAAAACAATTCGAAAAGCAAAGAGGAACCACAAAATGAAATTATCAAGCAATATAAAATGAAATAATAAGTAAAGTATTCTGCAGACACATAAATAACAAAATAACAATCAGGATAGGGATAGGGCCACTAAGGGATGCACAAGATAAACTCACAGGTAATGACAGCAAAATGCCAGAAATATTGAATAGCTACTTTGTCTCAGTATTTACCAGGGAGACTAACAAGGTGGGCATGACATTAGAAGAAGAGATCGAAAAAGATATGAAGACATTTAAGGTAGAAAGGGGGGAGATAATTGTTAAACTATTCAAACATAGAGTGGATAAAACCCCATGTCTGGGTGGATTGCAACCGCACATATTAAAAGAAGCTAGGGAAGAGATAGCAGAGGCTCTATTACATATATATAAAAATTCATTAGAAAAGGGAATAGTGCCAGAGGACTGGCAGACAGCTAATGTTATTCCTATATTTAAAAAGAGAGATAGAACAAGTCGAGGGATCTATAGACCTTGTGTGTAAGCCATCATTATCTTTTTGCTTTTGTACTCTGTGACCTTATTTATAAAATAAAAACCTCATTTATATTTTTCTTTACAACTTTATCAACTTGTCGTCCCACTTTTAAAGATTTGTGCATCTGAACCCCTAACTCTCTCTGTTCTCCTACTCATTTAATTTTTTTTTACTATTTAATGTATAATTCGTCTTATTCTTCATCTCAAAATGAATCACCTCATATTCCTCTGCACTAAACTCTGTCCGGTTTGGGTTCCCTTTCTCCAACCATCCATTGGCAACAGCATGCTTCCCCTTTTATTAAAAACAAGTGTTGAATTTCTGCGAGGATTCTCCTGCTCATCTGCCGTAACATTGGCGGAAGAGCCTTAAAAAAAAATGGCATAAATAAAGTTATGTTGGATGCATGGGAGAACCCCCATGGAAATTCACCCCCATGTTGTATAGTATTAATTGGGAAATCATTGATTTATATTTGGTGATGATAAACCACAGGACAACAAACACAGCTGAATGTCAGGGAAATGTTAAGTTCAATTGTGTTTTCTAAGATGGATAACAGATGTAAGCTAAGACTGCCTCCCAGCTTCTTGCCCAGTTCCCTGAATTGCTTCTCAATAGGAAACTATCCTGAGGAAAAATCAAAACTTTAGATGCTGGAAATCTGAAGGAACAACAGAAAACGCCAGAAACAATCAGCAGGTCAGGCAGCATCTGAACAAACAAGTTAATGCTTCAAGTGTGGAAACTCTGTCGGAACTGGAAGATGTTACAGATGAACAGGATTTAAAAAGGAACAGGACAAGGGGAAATGGGAGTGAAAAAAACACATACACATACAGGAAAAGAAATAGAATGACCTATAAAATGCTTAAGTGGAGAATGGGAGTTGGTTAAATTGCAGAGGTGATATTCGCATAAGAGGCATAATGAAAGAAATCAAAGAAATAAATGACATGTATGAGACATAGAGGGTGTGTGAATCACTAAAAGGATGGGGGAAATGCAGTTGAAAGGGAAACATGAAAAACTGGCAAAGCAGAGTAGGTTCCAGTGTCCCAGGAGCCTGGTAGAATTTTAAAAAAGCAGGTTGACACCAAGGGTGTGGACAACCCTGCCAGCACTGTGTCCCGATGGGGGTCTCCCTACCCAAGCACCAATTCACTCCGTCCCTGGAAGCTGTCTTTGGGCAGGTTCATACAATGTGGAATAAATCACTTCCCCTCACATGTCTCCAGTACTCTAAAGGTTGTGAATGATTTATTTAATGCTGACAGGTACGTCCTGCGCATTGTTTTTAGTTATATGCACCAGAACCTTGAACTCTGCCTACATTCAACCAGCTGTTTTAACAAACTACAAGAGGAAGTACCTGACCAATTACTTCCACCAATTAACGTATGTACTTATTACTGAGGTGAGACCTATCAGTCATTCTTTATAGATTCTGGAAACCAAATATAATTTATGACTTTCTTAATGTATCAAACCCTCAAACTCTGCGATATCAGGGGATGAACTTGGTCTACACCAATAGCGTGAAACGGACTCATCGCGAATCAGCTGCCCATTTTACACCGTTGAAGTCGATGAACAAGAAAAGCGATGCATTGTAAAACAGGCAGTCGATTCACTCTGACCCCATTTCGCACGACTGGTGTGGACCAATTTCACCCATCTATCCCGTGATCCTGCTACACAAACATATGTCCAATCTGAAAATGAAGATAAATTGGAGATTTTGAAACTATGTTTCCCTCTAAACTAATCAAAGGATATTACTTGTCCTCTTACTAATTTGATTAGAAACAGAACAGTATTGGAAAAGTTGTTTCAAAATAATGAATGCTTTAATTTTCTTTGTACAGAATTCTTCCTTGCGATTATCACCTGAAATGGCTGATGAAGGAAGATTTACTGCTAAACAATCAGAAAAGAGGCAAGATGATCTCGCTGCATTAGAGCGATGGTTGCAGGTTTTAGTTTTGCTCATCATTTTACATCTTGGTTAATTGTTCTCATTAAGTTTATGACATTGAATTTAAATTAGTTTGCTAAGAACACAGTATTATTAATGGAATAGTGAAATTACCTGCACTACATTTAGAAATGGATCTTGTACACCCCACTGATGGCTCAGTGAGATTACTAGTTTTCTCCATCCCCGTCCCTGGTCACTTGTACGCTCATCGATGGCTCAGTGAGATTACCAGTTATCTCCATCCTCATCCCTGGCTGAACCGGATTGCTCTCAATCTTGGCGTCCTATTTGACCCTGAGCTGAGCTTCCGACCCCATATCCTCTCCATCACCAAGACTGTCTACTTCCACCTCCGTAATATTGCCTGTCTCCGCCCCTGCCTCAGCTCGTCTGCTGCTGAAACCCTCATCCATGCCTTTGTTACCTCCAGACTTGACTATTCCAATACTCTACTGGCCAGCCTCCCATCTTCCACCCTCCATAAACTTGAGCTCATCAAAAACTCTGTTGCCTGTATCCTAACTCGCACCAACCTGTTCACCCATCACTCCTGTGTTCACTGACCTACATTGGCCCCCAGTCCAGGAACGCCTCGATTTTAAAATTCTCATCCTCGTGTTCAAATCCTTCCATGGCCTCGCCCCTCCCTATCTTTGTAACTTCCTCCAGCCCTACAACCCTCCGAGATCTCTTCGCTCCTCCAATTCTGGCCTCTTGAGCATCCCCGATTTTAATCGCTCCACCATTGGTGGCCATGCCTTCATCTGCCTAGGCCCTAAGCTCTGGAATTCTCTCCCTAAACCTGTCTGCCTCTCTACCTCTCTCTCCTCCTTTAAGTCACTTCTTAAAACATACCTCTTTGACCAAGCTTTTGGTCACCTGTCTCTTTCTGTGGCTTGGTGTCAGATTTGTCTGACTAACGCTCCTGTGAAGCACCATGGGATGTTTTTACTACGTTAAAGGTGCTATATAAATGCAAGTTGCTGTTGTTATTGTGATGTAGGTTTGGTCACCTGGCTGGCTTTTCATTGGTCCAAACAAATTTTCATAATTGCTTGCAGTTGTTTGTTGACAGTTTTAACCAGAAATACGGTGGTCGTGTTTTTTAATCAGTGTGTGCTAAGCCTTTAACAAATGGCCACTTTATCGTTAGTCAACAGTGGCAATTTTGAAAAACCAGCCCGATGTCAACACTACCAGTAAATAGCTGAGCCCTGTAGTTCAGATCGAGTTCCCAGTTTCAACAAGATCTGTGCTCAGTTAGCTGATCTCAGCTGAGAATGTGACATGGGTGCCATGTTGAAGGCTTCTGTCCACACAGGCTTCCAAACATAGAATCAGAATGATACAACATGGAAAGAGGCCATTCGACCCATTGTGCCTGTGTCGGTCCTCAGAAAGAGCCAGCTGATTCGTCCTGTTCCCCTGCCCTTTCTCCATAGCCCTTTTGAAAGTTATTATTGAATCTACTTCCACCACCCTTTCAGGCAGTACATTCCAGATCATAACAAGTCGCTGCCTAAAAAAAAGTCTCCTCATCTCGCCTCTGCTTCTTTTGTCAATTACCTTAAATCAGTGTGCTCTGGTTACCAAACCTTCTGCCAGTGGAAACAGTTTCTCCTTATTTACTCTATCAAATCCCTTCATGATTTTGAACATCTCTATTAAATCTCCCCTTAACCTTCTCTGCTCTAAGGAGAACAACCACAGCTTCTCTAGTCTCTCCACGTAATTGAAATCCTGCATCCCTGGTGCCATTCTAGTAAATCTCATCTGCACCGTCTCTGAGGCCTTGACATCATTCTTAAAGTGTAGTGCCCAGAATTGGACACAATACTCCATCTGGGGCCGTACCAGTGATTTATAAAGGTTCAGCATAATATCCTTGCTTTTATTTTTTTTTATCGTTCATGGGTGTGTACTTCACTGGCAGCATTCATTGTCCATCCCTAATTGTTCTTGAGAAGGTGATGTGAGCCACCATCTTGAGCCGCTGTAGTCCGTGTGGTGACGGTTCTCCCACATTGCTATTAGGTAGGGAGTTCCAGGATTTTGACCCAGCGACGATGAAGGAACGGCGATATATTTCCAAGTCGGGATGGTGTGTGACTTGGAGGGGAACGCGCAGGTGGTGTTGTTTCCATGTGCCTGCTGCCCTTGTCCTTCTAGGTGGTAGAGGTCGCGGGTTTGGGAGGTGCTGTTGAAGAAGCCTTGGCGAGTTGCTGCAGTGCATCCTGTGGATGGTACTCACTGCAGCCACAGTGCGCCGGTGGTGAATGTTTAGGGCGGTGGATGGGGTGCCAATCAAGCGGGCTGCTTTGTCCTGGATGGTGTCGAGCTTCTTGATTGTTGTTGGAGCTGCACTCATCCAGGCAAGTGGAGAGTATTCCATCACACTCCTGACTTGTGCCTTGTAGATGGTGGAAAGGCTTTGGGGAGTCAGGAGGTGAGTCACTCGCCGCAGAATACCCAGCCTCTGACCTGCTCTTGTAGCCACAGTATTTATGTGGCTGGTCCAGTTAAGTTTCTGATCAATAGTGACCCCCAGGATGTTGATGGTGGGGGATTCGGTGATGATAATGCCGTTGAATGGCAAGGGGAGGTGGTTAGATTCTCTCTTGTTGGAGATGGTCATTGCCTGGCACTTGTCTGGAGTGAAATGTTACATGCCACCTATGAGCCCAAGCCTGGATGTTGTCCAGGTTTTGCTGCATGCGAGCACGGACTGCTTCGTTATCTGAGGGGTTGTGAATGGAATTGATCGCTATGCGATCATCAGCGAACATCCCCATTTCTGACCTTTTGATGGAGGGAAGGTCATTGATGAAGCAACTGAAGATGGTTGGGCCAAGGACACTGCCCTGAGGAACTCCTGCAGCAATGTCCTGGGGCTGAGTTGATTGGCCTCCAACAACCACTACCATCTTCGTTTGTGCTAGGTATGACTCCAGCCACTGGAGAGTTTTCCCCCTGATTCCCATTGACTTCAATTTTACTAGGGCTCCTTGGTGCCACACTCGGTCAAATGCTGCCTTGGTGTCAAAGGCAGTCACTCTCACCTCACCTCTATGCCTCTGTTTATAAAGCCAAGGAACCTGTATGATCTTTTAAGAACCTTCTCAACTTGTCCTGCTACCGTCAAAAATTTGTGTACATATGCCCCCAGGTCTCTCAATTCCTGCATCCGCCTTAAAATTGCACCGTTTAGTTCATATTGCCTCTTCTCATTCTTCCTATCAATACAGCAGCTGTCATTGAATGATGATGAGGATCCCTGGGTTGGGGAGATGAAAATGGATTAACTGTTCACAATTGTACAGCGGGGCATGTGGGCAACACCCCTCCCTTTGCTGTTGAAAATTTGGAGGTCTTGCTTCAGGAGGTGCATTGAATAAGGGTGGCTATATTTGGGGCTAAAGGGCATCTGCCAGTAAAAGCATAGGAGCTCACTGCATAAAGGAAGGTTGCCGACCGAATCAATCCCTTATACTTGGCTGCAAATGAGGAAGAAGTGTGCTGCTATCAGGAACAGGGCGAAGATAAAAGTCCTTCTTACTTGTCATGACAATCCTTATGGGACCATCAGGCATGGTACAAACCTAAGTTGCAAAATACTGACATATTGGTCGCCTGTCAGAGAAATTGCACAATTTTCATTTTAATTGAAATCATCCAAAAATCAATGTTAGATTCCACATGTATGCTGACGACACCCAACTCTACCTCACCACCATCTTTCTCGACCCCTCCAAAGTGTCTCTTTTGTCACATTGCTTGTCCAACAATTTCCTCCAGCTAAATATTGGGAAGACGGAAGCCATTGTCTTTGGTCCCCACCGCAAACTCTGTTCCCTAGCCACTGACTCCATCCCTCTCCCTGGCCACTGTTTGAGGCCGAACCAGACCGTTCCCAACCTTGACATCTTATTTGACCCAGAGATGAGCTTCCGACCACATATCTGATCCATCACCAAGACTGCCTACTTCCACCTTCGTAACATCACCTGTCTCCGCCCCTGCCTTGGCTCATCTGCTGCTGAAACTTTCATCCCTGCCTTTGTTACCTCTAGATTTGACTATTCCAATGCTGTCCTGGCCGGCCTCCCATCTTCCACACTCCATAAACCTGAGCTGATCCAAAACTCTGCTGCCCATATCCTAACTCGCAACAAATCCCGTTCTCCCATTACCCCTGTACTCGCTGATCTACATTAGCTCCTGGTCCAGGAATGCCTCGATATTAAAATTCCCATCCTTGTTTTTGAATTCCTCCATTGCCTCGCCCCTCCCTATCTCTGTAACCTCCTTCAGCCCTACAAACCGCTGTGATCTCTGCACTCCTCCAATTCTTCCTCTTGCGCATCCCCAATTTTAATCCCTCCATCATTGGCGGCCTTGCCTTTAGCTGCCTAGGCACTAAGCTCTGGAATTCTCTTCCTAATGCTCTTCGACCCTTTACGTCCTCCTCCTTTAAGATGCTCCTTAAAACCTATCTTTTTGACCAAGTTTTTAGTGACCTGTCCTAATATCTCCTTAGGTGGCTCGGTGTCAAATTTTGTTTGATAACGCTCATGTGAAGTGCCTTGGGACGTTTTACTGTTTAGTTGATGAGAAAGATCACGTTCAGTCTCAAATATCCGTATGTGCATTAGTGCAAGAATATAATCTCATATTTTCATAATTTTCACTTGTAGCCGTGTACATTTTTCATCTTAAAATCGTAAGTTGCAGCATATAATTCTATTTCTCTTTCTTTCCCTCCCCCAGCAATCGTTATCTGATGAATTTAAAAGAAATGTGAGCACACCAACTTTATGGCCAGCTTTTCATGCATCGGTTCTCATGCAGGATGTAAGTTTTCTTTATTGTCTAGGATGCAAAATGTTTAAGTCTAAATATAAGTATGTATTTTATATAAAAGATAGATATTATGTTAGAACATATGAAACCATGATCCAAGCAAAGGTAATTTGGTCCATCTAACACAGTCCTTGCCCCGAAACTTGTGAAATCACCCTCCCCTGAGCCTTACTCTACTTATTTGTCTCTTATGGGCCTGATATCTATGATTTAGCATCACATCACATGGTCATTTAGCCTTTTGGAGAGCCCTGAATATTGTTTTATATCTATCTAAAAATCTCCTTAATTAAGTACCAATCATTTTTAAGTTCAGATTCTAAATAATTTTAAGTAGCATATATTCTCAGTAAGTAACAAACATGCCAGTAGTTGTTTTTTACACTTCCAGAAATTATGCAATTAAAATAAATCTAGTTCATAGATCTGTGACTTTTGCTGAATATTTACACTGGCAGTGAAATAAAGGAATTGAAGGGGAAATTTTCTGATTCTGTGCACCAATGGTGCAAGCGTGCTTTGGGCACAGGGATCAGAGAATCAGGGGCTGGGTTTGGCACTGGAAATGTGCTGGGAGCGGCTGCCCAGTGTTATCTGACTGTTATTTAGAATCTGAATTTAAAATGATTGGTACTTAATTTGGGAGATTTTTAGATATATATAAAACCATATTCTGGGGTCTCCTAATGGCGCAATGTGATGTGATGCTAAATCATAGCTATCAGTCAAGTTCTCAGTTTAACTCCTGTTCTGGGTTGATTGAGCTGTTCTTGGCCATGGAAGTATTTGTGGCGCTGGGGGAGGAGGAAATAAGCACTACAACTGGTCTCAGTGTGCAAGCAAGAGGCTCTCACTGATTATAGGACTTAATTTTACTCCATTCAAGAAGGGGCCTCCCTGTCCTGTTTTTGTGCTAATAGTATGACGTCAAAAGGTGTACAGAAGAACAGCAGGTGCACAGCCAGGAGAGGAGACTTTGTTGTCCTCTTAAAGATATTCTTTCTTGAAGAAATGTTCAGAGCTTTCATTTTTGTTACTTTTTTGGTTTCCTTTTGTTACACTTATTTAATCATAGAATCATACAGCACAAAAGGAGGCCATTTGGCCCATCGTGCCTGTGTTGGTTCTTTGAAGGAACCATCCAATTAGTCCCACTCCCCTGCTCTTTCCATATAGCCCTGCAAATTTTTCCTTTTTTAAGTATATATTCAATCCCTGGTTCTCTAGTCTCTCCACATAACTAAAGTCCCACATCACTGTTACCGTTCTGGTAAATCTCCTCTGCATCATCCCCAAGGCCTTGACATCTTTCCTAAAGTGTGTTGCCCAGAATAGGTCACAATGCTCTCGCTGAGGCTTAACCAGTGATTTTACAAAGGCTTGCCATAACTTTCTTGCTTTTGTACTCTATGCCTCTATTTGTAAAGCCAAGGATCCCGTTTGCTTTTTTAACAGCTTTATCAACTTGTCCTGCCACCTTCAAAGATCTGTGTTTGTGAATCCCCAGGTCTCTCTGTTCCTACACCCCCTTTAAAATTTTACCATTTAGTTTATTTTGCCTCTCCTCATTTTTCCTTCAAAAATGCATCACTTCACACTTCTCTGCATTAAATTTCATCTGCTATGTGTCTGCCCATTTCACCAGTCTGTCTGTGTCCCCTGAAGTCTGCCTCTATCCTCCTCACTGTTTACATTTCCAAGCTTTGTGTTATCTGCAAACTTTGAAATTATACCCTATATTTTTTTTATTTTTTTTCTGACACTCTGGGGTGCCTTATTGCCTTACAGATTCATTCCAGATTCCTTGCAGTGACATTACATCAAGCCAAAGCTCTACAAGCCAAAGCTCTACACTCTGCCCGAGGGGATTTCTCCCTGACTGCATCCCCCCGGCATACAATGGCAGTACCCAAGTCCAGGTTATTAATATATATCAAAAACATCAGTGGTCCTAATATTGACTCCTGGTGGACACCACCGTATACTTCCCTCCAGTCTGAATAACTGGTGTCTTTTTTTTTGCATTTCAGTTTAACTTAGGTTTTTTTAAAAAACCTTTTAGGTTCAATTTTCCTCTCTGGGTAGCAGACAGGCACAGCATTCCTATTGTACGTGTGAGTGGAGGAATGCACTCAACATTTCTAGCTCTGGCCATTTGCATGTTTTGATGGCTCTCCCGGTGTGGCCCAAGCCCCTCGGCTGGCCTTGCGCTGAGTTCAAGGGAGTAAAAGCCGGAGTGTAGCTGCAAGTCTCAGTGGCTCTCGTGGCTGGAGAGCAGCAACGAGAAGGCTCCAGGCCTGAAAATTGTTCTCGGGGTTGGCTGCAAGTTCATCGCACCCAGTGTCTGCTTGTGCTTTTGGGCGAGCCCTGCAGACCTGCAGTCTGTGTATTGTCCTGTTGCAAACACCAGCTTTCGTGGGGTGCCCCTCCATTTGGAAAGGGAGGTGGGAGGGCCAGGAACACTCATGCTACCTTATTTATCTCCAGTTACGTCAGGCTCCAAAAATCCCAAGACAGTGTTGTGGAGACGGAGACCCTGATGCAACATGTCTCTGTCCTCATTTCCTCATTGTTGCTCCTGGGAACTCAGTGTTACCCATGCACAACGAAGGGAAAAATCTACCCCTTTCTCTTTTTATCTAACATTCAGTGGATTTGCTACAGTCCCTGTTGATAGAATAGTTTAGAATTCCTCCTGCCCTCAGGGAGTTAGAGGGGAAGGAGGATTAATCAGGAGAATCTGCCTGTACCTGAGACGTTTGCACAATTCCCCTGATACTTAAGTAGGTGGGTTCACAAACTCCACTGGAGCTTTTTGGACATGTCAGAGAAGATGTGCCTTAGCCAACAATATTTGAAAAAGGAAAGAAAGAATTTGTATTTATGTAGTATCTACTCATGTCTTTGGGATATTCCAAAGCCCTTCAGAACCAATACATTACAGCCAGGAAGGCCCTTTCCCACATTGGGATTATGCCTTCGAGGTGACATCTTGTACGAGCAGAAAACTAGTCATCAGAGGTTGGAAGTTGAAGAAGTTTGCGCACAATTACAGATGTGTACACAACCTGCATGCCGGCCTTGGTGTTAGTAAATGACGAGGCATCGTGCACCCAAATTGTTTTACAATAATGTGGGGCGTTATAGCTTTGGAAGATGTGAGAATGGCCAGGTTTTCTTTTGTACACGGCGTCTTGAAAATCTGCCTTCATGAGGTAACAGTATATATGAGAGGCAAAGAAAAAACTGTAAAGTTATGCGAGGGCTTGGCATGGGTGAGGAGTACATGTGGGGCAGGTTGAAAGGCAACACTTCATGACACACAATCATGGGCCATCCATGAGATACATGGTGTTATTGGGTGGTCCTTCCTCACCAGGTTCCTTTAAATGTACTGTTCTCTTATGCCTCTGTTGCCAGGTCCTTCAGGCAGTACACCAGCAGCTCCGTGAACTAACTGCCTCCAATCTTTGCTGCCAGCTCATTTGAATAATTATTCAGAGCTTCGGCCCGGCACAGGGTTCCTAATGGGAGAAGCAGAAACTCTGGCCATCACATACTTTTAAATTGGACCTGATGGTGAGATGAGCAGGCAGCAGAAAATGGCAGAGTTAGTTCACTGTGCTGGTGACTAACTTTACTCCAGAATTGTGGCACAAAAGGGTCAATTGCAGTTGGATTAGAAAATCTTCCCATAACTTCACGGACCTTTCTGACAGTTGTCGGAGTATTTTACTGCAGGTGATGATAGAGTGAAGTTTATCTTAATTTATATATTTTGTGGCAAACAAGATAGTTGAAGAAATGTTCCTAAAATCACAAAAACCTATAATTGAAACACACGGGGCCATTTTCCTCTGCTTTGCGTTCAGAGATCACTCATTTCCTGGGAGAGAGGAAAAAGGGGGACAGGATGTATTAAGGCAGTTCTCCCCCAACGACCCCCCTCCCCTTGCATTGTCCAGGTATTTCCTGGGGCGGGGGTTACACCCACAGCAGACGCAAACAAGGAAATTAGACAGGAGTGATGTATCGGTGCCTCCCACCTCTTTACCTTTGTATATGGCGGGCAGACACCCATTTGGAGGTTTGATCACTGATAGTGTCTTTAAATCTTGCTTCTTCCATATGTGTTTGCTGCATCCGGGGCTAAGAGGGTTAAATTACGAGGACAGGTTGCATAAACTTGGCTTGTATTCCCTTGAATATAAAAGATTGAGGGATGATCTGATCAAGGTGCTTAAAATGTTAAAACGATTTGATAGTGTAGATACAGAGAAACTGTTGCCTCTGGTGGGGCAATCAAGAACGAGAGGACATAATCTTAAAATGAGAGCTAGGCCATTTAGGATGGAAATTAAGAAGCACTTTTTCACACACAGGGTAGTAGAAATCTGGAATTCTCTGCCCCAAAAGACTGTGGTTGCTGGGACAATTGGAGCTTTCAAGACTGAGATAGATAGATTTTTGTTAGGTAAGTGTATCAAGGGATATGGAGCAAAGAGTTCAGGTGCAGATCAGCCATGATCTAATTGAGTGGTGGAGCAGGTCCGAGGGGCTGAATGGCTTATTCCTAATCCTAATGTTACTATCTGAGGATCTGAGGGGACTCGGCATAAGCGGTAAAACCCATTTGCTGCTGGCTAACCTGCATTGGGCTGCCTGGTAAGCGAAGACCCAGGAAAATTAGATGGGAGATGTGGAGACTCCTGCCTCATTTGCATGGCCTTTGGGTGCTCTGGGTCCCAGCTCTTGGCCCACCTTCTGGGGAAACTCCGGTGGTATGGTTTTTTGCCCCTTTTCCTCTGCTTTGTGTCTGGGAAATAAGTGTTCCCTGGGTGCAAAGTAGAAGAAAATTGGCTTCAAGCTAGCCTCAACATTAAGCCCTGTACAGCCCCACCTCCTTTTAGTGTATTACTTTAACATAATTCTAGTATATGTAACGCTCGAACAAATGAGAAAGAATATTAGATTAGCAGAAGCAGATGTGGTTGTCATCATTCTTCGAATGTGGTTCAGCTTTCACATACAAAACTGTTCATTACCCGTGTATAATCCTACACAAATGTAGAGCTGCTGCCTTGTGTATACTTAAATCTTTGTTGTATGAACTTCACCTGTCCTGTCATCTCCTTTCAAAATTCAATGAGGCACACTTCTAGACAAAGCCTATTTTTTTTTTTATTTGTTCATGGGATGTGTGCTTCGCTGGCAAGGACAGCATTTATTGCCCATCCCTAAATGCCCTTGAGAAGGTGGTGGTGAGCCGCCTTCTTGAACTGCTGCAGTTTGTGTGGTGAAGGTTCTCCCACAGTGCTGTTAGGTAGGGAGTTCCAAGATTTTGAATATATACATCAATGGATTGGGAAAGGCAGTGTACCTGTCATCCCCTTCTATGCTGCCATGGTTTTAAAGGGACAATGTTGCAGTGTTTGTTTTTCCATTACATGCAGCCTATTCTACTCTATACGGAGGTGAATATAATGAAGTAACGCAGAAGATCACACCTATGATAAACCATCTAATATTCAACGTGTTCTTCATTTGTTTTTCTCTTCCTTTTGTTTTTAAGGGAAATCCAACTGAAGTAATGAGGGAACATGAGAATTGCCTGAAATGTACTGGCATACAAAGCTTTTTGGAGGAAATTGACCATTTTGCGTTTAACCGTGCAAAATCTTCAGTGATAGAGGTGAGTCTATTTTAATGAAATATTTTGTTTGAAATACAAGTTCATATTATTATTTTTGCTCCATGTAAAGACAACTTCAAAAATGCATTTTAGATACTGAGTGTATAAACTTTTTTGTTTTTGATTGTAAGTTTTAAAAAATGCCTTCAAAACAAATTTTTTCGTATTTCTGAGACTAGATGTGAAATTAAACCATGTCAATAGCTGTTGGACAAAGCATTGAAGGTATTTAAACTCAGCAATTGTAGCTTAACCTCCATATGCCTTGACTAATGCTAAAAATGGTGGTGGTACCAATCGTGATTTGTATTGTTCACAGGTTCAGACTTTTCTGTAGAATATATCTAGAGGACTGGAATAGAAACTGACTATGGACAGTCAGGGTGTAAGCTTTGTTTGTGAAAGCTGAACCACATTCGAAGAATGATGATGACCACATTTACATCTAATCTAATATTCTCCCTCATTTGTTCAAGCTTCACACATAGTAGAATTACCCGAAAGTGATACACATGATGAAGTACCACATAATAGACTTGTTAACAAAATTAAAGCCCATGGGATTAAAGGGACAATGGCAGTGTGGTTACAAAATGGGCTAAGGGACAGAAAGCAGAGAGTAGTGCTGAATGATTGTTTTTGAGACTGGAGGGAAGTATACTGTGATGTTCCCCAGGGGTCGGTATTAGGACCACTGCTCTTTATGATTTATATTAATGACCTGGACTTGGGTATGATGTGGAGATGCCGGTGATGGACTGGGGTAGACAAATGTAAGGAATCTTACAACACCAGGTTATAGTCCAACAATTTTATTTTAAAATCACAAGCTTTCGGAGATTATCCCCTTTGTCAGGTGAATGAGTGAAAGATTCTCAAATCGCATATCTTATATTAGGCTGGGACAGCATCACACCAATCAAAAGGTGTCGTTGTTGTTCAAACAGGCCAGTCACGGAGAACAGCATGTCCCAGTACACTGGATATACATTGTGTCAATTACACAGACAGAAAGAAAGAGACCCAAATGGCAGAGAGAGAGAGAGAATATTAAAACAATAATTAAAAAAAAGTTATGTGTTTTAATATTCTCTCTCTCTCTCTCGCCCTCCCTTCTTAAATAATGGAGTGACATTTGCAATTTTCCAATTCAAAGGCACAATTCCTGAATCTAGAGTTTTGGAAATTATGACTAACGCATCTGTAATTTCCTCACCTATCTCTTTTTATACTCTGGGATGGAAACCTTCAGGTCCTGGAGGTATACGAACTATTATTTTCTCCATTAGTATTTTTTTACTCATATTAAATCCACCAAGTTCCTCCCCTCGATTTATATTTCGGTTCCCTTGTACATCTGGTATTTTGTGCTCTTCCTCCACTGTGAAAACGGATACAAAGTACTCATTCAGCACGTCTGCCATTCTTTGATCATCCATTATAGTCTTGCCTGCGTTTGTCTTTAATGGGCCCACACTCCCCTTTACCACTCTCTTTCTCTTAATATATTTATAAAAGCTGTTTTTACATAAGAACATAAGGAATAGGAGCAAGCGTAGGCCACGTGGCCCCTCGAGTCTGTTGTGCCATTCAATCAGATCATGGCTGATATTCAACCTCAATCCACTTTCCCGCCCAATCCCCATATACCTTGATTCCCCTACAGTCCAGAAATCTGTCTATCTCAGCCTTGAATATTTTCAATGACTCTGCATCCACAGCCCTCTGGGGTAGAGAATTCCAAAGATTCACAACTGTCTGAGTGAAGAAATTCCTCCTCATCTCAGTCTTAAATGGCTGACCCCTTATCCTGCGACTATGCCCCCTAGTTCTAGACTCTCCAGCCATGGGAAACAACCTCTTAGCTTCTACCCTGTCAAGCCCCCTCATAATCTTATATGTTTCAATTAGATCACCTCTCATTCTTCTAAACTCCAAGAGTATAGGCCCATTCTAATGAACCTTACCTCATACGACAACCTCTCATCCCAGGAATTAATCTAGTGAACCTTCGCTGCACTGCCTCTAAGGCAAGTACATCCTTCCTTAGATAAGGAGACCAAAATTGTACACAGTACTCCAGGTGAGGTCTCACCAAAGCCCTGTACAATTGTAGTAAGACTTCCTTACTTTTGTACTCCAACCTCCTTGCAATAAAGGCCAACATTCCATTTGCTTTCCTAATTGCTTGCTGTACCTGCCTGCTAACTTTTTGTGTTTCTTGTACGAGGACACCAAAGTCTCTCTGAACACCAACATTTAATAGTTTCTCACCATTTAAAAAATATTCTGTTTTCCATTCTTCCTACCAAAGTGAATAATCTCACATTTCCCCACATTATACTCCATCTGCCACCTTCTTGCCCACTCACTTAACCTGCCTATATCCCTTTGCAGACTCTGTGTTCTCCTCACAGCTCACTTTCCCACCTAGCTTTATATCATCAACAAACTTGGATACATTACACTCGGTCCCTTCATCTAAATCATTAATATAGATTGTAAATAGCTGAGGCCCAAGCACTGATCCTTGCGGCATCCCACTAGTTACAGCCTGCCAACCTGAAAATGACCTGTTTATCCCTACTCTCTGATTTCTGTCCGTTAACCAATCCTCTATCCATGCTAATATGTTACCCCCAACCCCATGAGCACTTATCTTGTATAACAACCTTTTATGTGGCACCTTATCGAATGCCTTTTGAAAATCCAAACATACTACATCCACTGGTTCCCTTTATCTACCCTGCTAGTTACATCCTCAAAAAACTCTAATAGGTTTGTCAAACATGATTTCCCTTTCATTAAACAATGTTTACTCTGCCTAATCATATTATGATTTGCTAAATGCCCTGTTACCACTTCCTGAATAATGGATTCCAGCATTTTCCCGACAACTGCTGTCAGGCGAACTGGCCTGTAGTTCCCTGTTTTCTCTCTCCCTCCTTTCTTGAATAGCGGAGTCACATTTGCTATCTTCCAATCTGCTGGGACCATTCTAGAATCGAGGGAATTTTGGAAGATCATGACCAATGCCTCCACTATCTCTGCAGCAACTCTTTTAGAACCCTTGGATGTCGGCCATCAGGTCCAGGGGATTTATCAACTTTTAGTCCCATTAGTTTCTCAAGTACTTTTTCTCTACTGATAATAATTACTTTAAGTTCCTCACTCTCATTAGACCCTTGGTTCCCCACTCTTTCTGGTATGTTTTTTGTGTCGTCTATTGTGAAGACAGATACAATATAATTGTTTAACGCATCTGCCATTTCCTGATTCCCCATTATAATTTCTCCTGTCTCAGCCTCTAAGGGACCAATGTTTACTTTTGCTACTCTCTTCCTTTTTACATACTTGAAGGAACTCTTACAATCCGTTTTTATATTTCTTGCTAGTTTACTTTCATATTCTATTTTCTCTCATCAATTTTTTGGTTGTCCTTTGCTGGTTTCTAAAACTCTCCTAATCCTCAGGCTTACTACTCTTCTTGGCAACATTATAGGCCTCTTCTTTTAATCTACTACTATCCTTAACTTCTTTAGTTAGCCACGGGTGGATCACTTTTCCCTTGGAGTTTTTATTTCTCAATGGAATGTATATTTGTTGAGAATATTGAAATATTTCTTTAAATGTTTGCCATTGCTTTTCAACCGTCGTACCCTTCAATTTGGTTTCCCAATCTCCCTTAGCCAATTCGCCCCTCATACCTATGTAATTGGCTTTATTTAAGTTTAAGACTCTGGTTTCTGACTTAATTACGTCACTCTCAAACTCAATGTGAAATTTTATCATATTATGATCAATCTTCCCCAGAGGATCTCTTACTGTGAGATTACTAATTAACCTTGTCTCATTACATAATACAAGATCTAAAATAGCCTGTTCTCTAGTTGGTTCCTGACGTATTGCTCTAGGAAACCATCTTGAATGCATTCCAAGAACTCGTCCTCCAAACTACCTTTGCCAATTTGATTTGCCCAGTCTATATGAAGATTAAAGTCCTCCACGATTACTGCATTACCATTGTTACAAGCTTCTATTATTTCATGATTAATACTCTGTCCAAAGGTATTGTTACTATTGGGGAGCCTATAAACTACTCCCACCAGTGTTTTCTGTCCCTTGTTATTTCTTATTTCCACCCATACTGATTCTACTTCCTGATCTTCCGAGCCAAGATCCTTTCTCACCACAGTCCTTATGTCTTCCTTTATTATCAGGGCTACCCCCCCCACCCACCTCTCCATTCTGCCTGTCTTTTCGAAACTTCATGTACCCTGGAATATTTAGTTCCCAACCTTGTTCACTTTGCAACCATGGGCTCAATTTTCCTGGGAAAATGCGGATGCGTTGGGGGCAAGGGGGCTCTGAAAATCACGGAAATCCCATTCGGGTTTGGAGCCTGGCTCCAACCCGCTGACTTCCGAGTTTCCACCGATGCACTTGTGTACGTGCGGGCGTCCCAAATCCGGAAGTCTTGCCAGCTTTAATTGCCAGCAGGATGATAGTTAAAGAGCCAAATGTACCTCATTGAGGTACTTAAGGCACTTTACTGTGACATTAGGTAGTTAGAACGATTTTTAACTTACCTGGGCGGCTTTCCCACGGCTTCTAATTCATGCCTGGTGAAACCATTACACAAAATCAACCTACCTTTCTACCCTGTTTCGATGACCGATGTCTCCCTCTCCGATCTCCCCTTCTTCACCCCCCCAATGTCCCCTCGATCTCCCCTTCTTCACCCCCCTCAATGTCCCCTCGATCTCCCCTTCTTCACTCCCCTGATGTCCCCTCGATCTCCCGTTCTTCCCCCCCCGATCTCCCCTTCTTCATCGCCCCGATGTCCCCTTGATCTCCCCTTCTTCGTCCCCTCGATCTCCCCTTCTTCGTCCCCTCGTTCTCCCCTTCTTCGTCCCCTCGATCTCTCCTTCTTCGTCCCCCCGATCTCCCCTTCTTCATCCCCCCGTGTCCCCTCGTTCTCCCCTTCTTCATCCCCCCGATGTCCCCTCAATCGCCTCTTCTTCACTCCCCCCGATGTCCCCCGATCTCCCCCTCTTCACCCCCCCCCGATGTCCTCGATCTCCCCTTCTTCACCTTCCCGATGTCCCCCCGATCTCCCCTTCTTCACCCCCACCCCCCGGTCTCCCCTTCTTCTCCCTCCCAATGTCCTCCGATCTCCCCTTCTTCATCCCCCCGATCTCTCCTTCTTCACCCCCCCCCGATGTCCCCTGATCTCCCCTTCTTTATCCTCACGATGCTCCTGATCTCCCCTTCTTCACTCCCCAATATCCCCCGATCTCCCCTTCTTCACCCTCCCGATGCCCCCGATCTCCCCTTCTTCACCCCCCAATGTCCCCTGATCTCCCCTTCTTCACCCCCCAATATCCCCTGATCGCCTCTTCTTCACCCCCCGATCTCCCGTTCTTCACCCCCCCTCTCCGCCCCTGATCTTCCCTTCTACCCCCATCTTCCACTCTCCCCCCCCACCGATCTTCCATTCCAGCGCCGGATGATGTCTCGCTCTCTCTCCTTCTCGCGCCCCCCACCCCTCGCGTTGCAACTCCTGACAGCAGCCATTCTGTCAATCAGGCTGGCTGTCGGGCACGAAACCCGGAAAGCACGTTAATCACCATCAATTAAGATGCGATCACGTCGGAAATGGTAAGGTTTGTTTATTCAGGCGCACCTTCACCCCCCCCCCCCAACCCGTCATCATTTCAAAATTGAGCTCCATGTCTCTGTAATGGCTATTAGATCAAACCCATTTATCTTTACTTGTGCAACTAATTCACCTATCTTGTTACGAATGCTCCGTGCATTCAGATAAAGAGCCTTTAATTTTGACTTTTTACCATTTTTTCCTGCCCTGACATTATTGCTGATGCACTATTATTGGTAAACTCTCTGTCCCTTCCTGCTCTTTGAATAGTGCTCATCTTTACCCAGATCACTAAACTGTTCTGTTGCCTTGACTTTCCTGATAAGATTTCTAAATTTCCCCTCACCTGACCCCCCCCCGCTTTTAGTTTAAAGCCCTTTCTACAGCCCTATTTATTCAATTCGCCAGGACACTGGTCCCAGCCCGGTTTAAGTGGAGCCTGTCCCAATGGAACAGCTCTCTCTTTCCCCAGTACTGGTACCAGTGCCCCATGAATCAAAACCCCTGTCTCCCACACCATTCTTTGAGCCACGCATTTAACTCCCTGTATTGTTTGTCCCTATGTCATTTGCACATGACTCAGGTAGTAATCTGGAGATTATCTTAGAGGTTCTGCTTATTAATTTAGATCCTAGTTGTTAGTTTTGATATCCCTTGCAAGTTTTTTTTTTGTTTTCCCTTTCTGCATCTCATTACTTTTTTGTATCCCTTTGTTGCTTTTGATAGCTTTCACAATCTGCTGATGTCCACTTTTCCTTGCATTTATGTAAGTCTTACTTCATTTGTTGCCTATGGCTGCTCAACTACAAAAGTGGAGCCTTTGCCTTTTAGGGTTATATACTGGTTTTGTATCGTACCAGTTGCTTAATTGAATACTTCCCACTGTAGGTTTTCCTATTAACAGTTTAGCCCGCAAATGACTGGTTAGTCTGTTTTTGGTGGTATTTGTTGAGGAAAGAATATTGGCCAGGACAAAGGAGAAACCCCCCCTGCTCTTTGAATAGTGCCATGGGATTATTTACATCCACTTAAGCTAGCCGATCTAATACAAAAGCTGTCACCTCTGAGACTGCAACAGTCCCTCAATACTGTACTGAAGTATTGGCTTAGATTATGAGCTCATATTTTTTGGGAGCTTGGAACCAACCTCCTTCTGAATCAGAGGCAAGAGTGCTAAGCACTAAACCAAACTGACACTTGAGGAAACAGCATAAAAAAAAAGATTTAGGGGCCATTTTTCAGAGCAAGTGCTGCCTGGGAGACCTCACCCACCAACTGCACCTTTTGGGACATCATGGGCCTGCTGCCCACAATTTCCCGATGCAGCTGGCGGGCGAGACTCCTAACTGGCAGCACATCTTCTGAAAATTGACCCTTTAATGTTTACTGTTTGGATTATTCAGAGTAAATTTTGCGAGGCCTTGTACTGCTAGAAGGGCCTTGCGTGCAGCGGGAATGGTTTGCAAAATCAAGTGCATTAGTTGAGGTCCTACTCTGAATTTCCTGAGTGTTGAAGCAGGCAAGTCCAGATCAATGAGCTCTTTCAAAGCTAGTTAGTAGTTTTTTGGCAGCTTTTTGAAATTGTGTTTTTTCCTAAAACATCAAACACTCATCATTCTGAATTTATCTTTTGGAGTCCCTGGTCCAGCCCTTCAGCACAATTCTCACTTTTGTTATACTTAAAGTACTAAAAAGCTGCAGCAATCCAGGTTGCACCCAGGAAGGCTGGGCCTGGCTGTGTCAACTCCCTTACTGTTGCACGATCTGCATGAGGAGGACTGTTTTGTGATGGAACATCATCAGAAGATCCAAAGACACATCACACCGTGGTTCCGTAACGCTTAATACCCTTGCCTCACCAATAACCTGCTCACCAATGCTCAGTTTGGGCACTCGGGTCCAGACCTCATTACAGCCTTGGTCCAAACATGGACAAAAGAGCTGAATTCCAGAGGTGAGGTGAGAGTGACTGCCCTTGACATCAAGGCAGCATTTGACCGAGTGTGGTACCAAGGAGCCCTAGTAAAACTGAAGTCAATGGGAATCAGGGGGAAAACTCTCCAGTGGCTGGAGTCATACCTAGCACAAAGGAAGATGGTAGTGGTTGTTGGAGGCCAATTATCTCAGCCCCAGGACATTGCTGCAGGAGTTCCTCAGGGCAGTGTCCTAGGCCCAACCATCTTCAGCTGCTTCATCAATGACCTTCCCTCCATCATAAGTTCAGAAGTGAGGATGTTTGCTGATGTTTGCACAGTGTTCAGTTCCATTCACAACCCCACAGATAATGAAGCGGTCCGTGCCCACATGCAGCAAGACCTGGACAACATTCAGCTAGGGCTGATAAGTAGCAAGTAACGATGGTGCTAGACAAGTGCCAGGCAATGACCATGTCCAACAAGAGAGAATCTAACCACCTCCCCTTGACATTCAACGGCATTACCATCGCTGAATCCCCCACCATCAACATCCTGGGGGTCATCATTGACCAGAAACTTAACTGGACTAGCCATGTAAATACTGTGGCTACAAGAGCAGGTCAGAGGCTGGGTATTCTGCGGCGAGTGACTCACCTCCTGACTCCCCAAAGCCTTTCCACCATCTACAAGGCACAAGTCAGGAGTGTGATGGAATACTCTCCACTTGCCTGTATGAGTGCAGCTCCAACAACACTCAAGAAGCTCGACACCATCCAGGACAAAGCAGCCCGCTTGATTGGCACTCCATCCACCACCTTAAACATTCACTCTCTCCACCAGCGACGCACCGTGTCTGCATTGTGTACCATCTACACGATGCACTGCAGCAACTCGCCAAGGCCTCTTTTACAGCACCTCCCAAACCTGTGACCACTACCATCTAGAAGAACAAGAGCAGCAGGCGCATGAGAGCAACACCACCTGCACATTCCCCTCCAATTCACACACCATCCCGACTTGGAAATGTATCGCCGTTCCTTCATCGTCGCTGGGTCAAAATCCTGGAACTACCTACCTAACAGCACTGTGGGAGAATCTTCACTACACGGACTGCAGCGGTTCAAGAAGGCGGCTCATCACCACCTTCTCAAGGGTAATTAGGGATGGGCAATAAATGCTGGCCTCACCAGTGACGCCCACATCCCATGAATGAATAAAAAAAACCTATCAATCTCTGTTTGTGAAATTTTCAATTGATCTAGCCTCAACAGCTTTTTGAGGGGGAGAGTTCCAGATTTCCACTACCCTTTGTGTGAAGAAGTGCTTTTTGACATCACCCCTGAACGGCCTAGCTATAATTTTAGGGTTGTGCCCCCTTATTCTGGACTCCCCCACCAGAGGAAATAGTTTCTCTGTATCTACCCTATCAACTCCTTTGATCATCTCAATTAGATCACCCCGTAATCTTATATATTCAAGGGAATCCAAGCCTAGTCTATGAAACCTGTCTTCATAATTTAACCCTTTTAGTCCTGGCATAATTTTGTTGAATCTGCGCTGCATGCCCCCCAAGGCCAATATATCCTTCCTGAGGTGCGGTGCCCAGAACTGAATGCAGTACTCCAGGTGGGGTCTAACCAAAGCTCTGTACTCCTATATCATAACTTCCACCCATTTGTATTCCAGCCCTCTTGAGATAAAGGCCAACATTCCATTAGCCTTTTAAATTATTTTTTGTACCTGTCCACCAGCTGTCCACCCACCACTATCGCTGGACCTGTATACACAGACCAGGCCACTCCTGATTGGGCATGTCAGATGAGACCTATCTTTGCGTCTATGCTTCACTGCAGATGCAGTGGCTGAGCTGTGCCACCTGCTGAGACCTGACTTACAACTAACAATGGCTGGGGCAGCTCCACCCATTTCTGTCCACATCACCAGGGCATTAAGCTACTATGCCACAAGATTCTGCCAGACCACCATAGGAGATAACTGCTGGATAAGCTAGTCTGCACTTAATTCCTGTTTCTAGCAAGCGACTGATAACATGTTACTTATTTGTTTAGATTGGAAATGGGGTTCTGCAGCACTATATATGACCTGCTTAGTCTGAGGTCATGTGAAGTCTGAATCTCTTGGCTGGTAGACAGCATGCCAGTTTGAGGTAGCAACTTCCTGTTCCCATTGGCTTTGTCATGTAATGAAATATTGTGCTAGATTTCCTGTCAAATAAAAGGCTGCATGCTAGATCTAAGTAAGGATAACCTCTTGTTCGAGTGTGAACCACCTTGACGATTCATTTAACAAATGTGAAAGAGAAAACACCACAGTAATGGAAGTCAATTCTTTTATTGGCCCTGATCTTAATGGGAGGATGGGAACGATGCTTGCGAGCCCTGAATCAGGGGAGGAGGGAAGCCCGGGGCAAGGGAGGCCCCAGGTTTCCTTGTGGGGTCTGGAGCAGCACTACTGCTCCTCCTAGCCCACAAGGAAAACTGTTTTTTTTAAAAATTTACCTGCCTGGGCCTCTTCTAGCCCACATTTCAGCTCCCAGCAGGATTTGTCTGGCGGGGAAGGCATTGCAGCTCCCCCCACATCATCGGGACTCGATCTGCACATTTAAAGCAGGAACCTGCTGCCTTCTGGCTGGTGAGCCGCTCCCCTGCTAAAAAGAGACCGTTAATATCAAGACCTGGCGGGAAGGCAGTGGGATTGGAGGGGTAAGTTGCTGCCCTTATTTTAATGCCTCCGTCCGTCCGTTTGTCCGGTTTTTGCCAGGCGGGAGGAGGTAAAATTGGGGCCATTGATTTGTAGTCAACTCACAGGGTGGCAGTTGAAGTTACCAATCAGGAAAACTGTAAATCCAGCGAAAGCTGATTGTATTCTGTAGATAATATTTAACAGAAAGGCAAAAATTGAATTATTAGTACGTAGTGCATGTTAACTTGCAGCTAAAAGAACTTCTTTCTCTTGAGGATTATGCCTGTCTGAAGAATTTTGAAGGTACTGATTCCAAATCTTGCCTGTGGGATGTCGCTAACCATTGCTTGAACACATAGATCAGTTCTGCCTCAATCTGTACTGTGATTGTGATGAGAGATTTTCCCCTGGATGTGTGCAGCTTTGTTTACTAACAGCTGTGTTAAAAATAGGAACCCTGAAAATCCATAGGCTGCAAACCTGACGGTTATGTCAGCACCGCACCCTCCAGTGCTGACCATGCTGGAGTTTTCAGGGACATCAGGAGGGCATCTAATTTGCATGGGGCCGAGGGCATACACACCCCTATGGGCACATCTCCAGAACCTGTCTGGCGTGCAGGCCACCATTGGTGGGATGTTACCCAGACTTCCCCCCGCCCCCGCTCCAACCCCATTGAGTGTCCCTTGCAGATTTTTTTCCACAAAAAAATAGAATTAGACAGTCTTAGGGGTCCAGGCCACTTCCCTGACCGGCACCTCCCCCCCCAACTTTGGACTCATTTACACCCATCTGGGGGCTGGTGTACCTTATTTGATTCGGCATATTGGTCTCCAATCCTATGCCTGATCCTGATTGACCCGGGGAAGCGCAAACTCCCGGTGTGGGGAATCCTCGCCCTTGGGCCGTCCCTGGACATTGTTGGTCTTGTGAGAGTTGTGGAGGTCCCGACCCTTACAAGGCCGACTGAAAAATCCTGAAAATAACGGGGACCCAATGCAACCGAGGAAAAGACAGCAGAGAAGCTGTGTAAAGCCAGTGGGATAGAGATTCCGCTCGTTTACTGCAGTAATATCAGCGGACTCTGGGCGGAATAGGCCGAATCAGCGCAAAAGAACGGGGAATTTTTAAGTAAGTGAGTTGCACACAAAACCACTTACTTTAGGGTTTTCCGCATTCTATTCCGCTGGTTTAAGGTTCAATTTGCCTGCATCAGCCTTTGCCCACAAAACTGGCCATGTCCCCAGGTCGACATTGTGAGTTTCCACTGATTGGGTTGTTTCGGGAAGGCTCTTCAAATTGCGCTCATTTTCTTAGGCACACAGGCACTGGTAAGCACGTTTCAAAAGTTTTCACATATCAAAAAATAGGTTACTCACAGGTGGAAGACTAGACACTCTTATTAAAAATGCTAATTTTTTATGAAAAACCCATTTTCAGCTATATTAATAAAACTGCATCAGGTTACCACTCCTAATTACATCAATGAATATTTTTTAATGCAAAAAAAACCCATTATGTTCTATTACACTGCCTGATTGTGCTGGTTCATGGAAGATTTTATGTTTGTGATTATGCAAATACATTTTAGAGGAAACTTGAATAGTAACCTAACCAGCGCAATTTTGGGCGCAATTTCCCGATTGCGCCCAAAGCGGAAACTTTACCCCACTATTTGTAATCATTGAAACGTGCAACATTCCTCGTGCTTTTCAACCATTTGATGAACCTATCCTGTTGTAAGTGGAGGATTGACTGATTTAAATAATGAGAAAGACCACAAAAAAAGATAATCTTACTTTTTTTCTAATTGGTTTAATAATATTATTTAGTGGTATGAGTAGGCCCCAGTTCATAAGGTAGAATTAGTGCTACTTTCAATGGGC
Source organism: Heptranchias perlo (assembly GCF_035084215.1). Taxonomy (NCBI): domain Eukaryota; kingdom Metazoa; phylum Chordata; class Chondrichthyes; order Hexanchiformes; family Hexanchidae; genus Heptranchias; species Heptranchias perlo. The sequence goes on along the minus strand of NC_090325.1, from coordinate 107,505,088 downwards.
TGAAAATCAGGTGATCCATAAAGCTGGTACACTAATCTTCTTGTGCAATATTCTGATTTGTGCTTTAGTTGCATGGGGATTGGCACTGGATGTGCAACATTGTAAAATCTACCCCATAGAGTTAACTTTGTATTCCATGTTTCTCACTGAGTTTCCACCATGTTTTGTGGAGGTCCAGTGTATATTTAACTAAATTAACTAAACTAACAGAATTTAACTAAAAACAGCATTTGAATTTCATATAATCTAGGTTAAAGAACTGCTTTGCCAACTGGAAGATAAAGCAGATCAGTTTTGGAAAAGAAGTGATGTGGAAAAAATGCACAAGGTATTGTGTGATGAACCGTAAGTACCCATTGAAAGAGATACTATATTCTAAATTTTCATTGAACTAGAATATTGGCAAATTGAGGTAAATGCATATAAGACCAATAATTTTTTCCTTTAGTTTCTCTTGGTTTCTGCCAAAGAACATTGGAACATAGGAGCAAAAAGGGTCTTTCAGCCCATGTGGCTTGATTCATCCTTTAAGGGTAAATTTTCCATTTAAGTTTACATGGTCTGAAAATCTGGCGTGCTGTGAACTGGGTATATGATCATCAACTCCAGTGTTCCAATATGCGCTCTCAGTGTGCGCTGCTTTGCACTAGGAGCGCAAAAGTGGAAAATTACCCTTCAGTCCAGCTTTAGGAAATTATTTTACTTCTTTATCCTACCTCAGATCCTTGGCCCCGAACATCGGAAGTCCTTTGATCCTGGCATGAGTGCGCTCCAGGAATCTCTGCCACTCTGCCCACTACAGACACATCCTTTATTCTTAATTTCAAAACCAACTCGATATTTATAAATCTTATTAAAATTTTAATTTTACTCAGGTCAATGGAAATACTTTTAGCCTCTGCCACTAAAGACCATGACGAAGCCTTGAGGGTCACATTAAAAAAACTGATGAAAGCAAGAGATCAGCTTATTTTAAACACGGTAGGTGTGGAAGAAAATGAAGGAAAAAAGTAGAGTTCGGAGGAAGTAATATTTACTTCAACAATGTACCTGATAATCTTTGTTGCAGATTAAACCCTTACTGGAAGAAGCAGCGGAAAAAGCTGTGGAACAATGGAACAGTAATAAATCGTTCATCGACAGAATGGATATATTCAACCCACATTTTAATGGCAGACATCCTGCATACAAGGTATGTAACAGTCGATGTTTCACTTTGATGACTTATTACCTGTATTTTTGGGAATATAACAATACCTCTTCATACTGGGGAACCTTCATAATTGTAATGATTATTGCTATTAATAACCACTTAGATGAAATTGAGGCTCTTGAATGAGTGGAGACAATAGATTATATCGATGCGTAATAAAGCCTTTTGTCCAGCATGAAAAGCTTATAAAATGAGACATTTGGGTGGATTTTCCTGTGTCTAGCACTCAACTATTGTCTGAAAAACAGGCGCTCTGCACAGAAAAACAGGGTGCTAATTTTTTACTTCTGTCCAGCACTTGTATAGCATTACTCCCAAAATTGCTCTGTGGCTTTTCTGGTGGCTGCACCCAAAGAGGGCATAGCAATGTGATAAATACATGTCAGATGGCAGGGTGCAGATCAGAGGCAGACTGCCTTTATAAAAAACAGCTGCTACTGCTTCATGAGCTGCTATTTCGGTACTATTTCCAGTGATGGGGAGGCCAGTTGGCTTCATCTCACCCGATCCACTGGCAGATTCCCAGGCCGAAGAAACTCCCAGCTAAGAATGTGTCCAAAACTTTCTACAGCTTTACCTGAGAGCAGCTGAGGATCCCATTAAATATAACTGTAAATGGCCACCTCCTGACTTGTACCGTTCACGGTTCATGGGCGGGAGCAGGAAGTGCCAGTAGTCAGGAATCAAATGACTTAGTTATAACTCCTGATGCCATTTTTATCTCTGGTAAAGCTGTAGAAAGTTTTGGGAGGCATTTTGCTTACATTAGATAGTGACTTCTTGAAATTCAGACAATTTCAAAGTGCTTGTAGTTGCTTCTGGACCTTGTGAACTCATAAGGGGCTTCTGACAATTAACTTATTTCTTCATGGGAGTCACTCTGGGTATCCCACTCTGGCAAGAGGAGGAGGAGAGGAGCAGGAGCAGCAGCAGGAGAAAGCAGCAAACAGCTGCAGTTCCAGGGAGGGCAGTTAAAAGGAAGTAAGTTTGTAGGAATCCTTACCATCCCAACAGAGTGTATAGGTCCAAGTCCACATACCTGCAGTTCTCTGAGGAGCAGTGCATAAGGAGGCTTCATTACTCTAGGGATGCTGTCACAGAGTTGTGTCACCTCCTGCAACAAGACCTGCAACCCACTGCCAGAGCAAGCACACCATTGCCTGTTGCAGTCAAGGTGACTGCAGCTCTAAACTTCCTTGTCTCTGCCTCTTTCCAGGATGTTGCAGGGGATATCAGTAACATCAGTCAGTCTGCAGTGCATGCTTGCATTAAGCAGCTGACAGAAGCCTTGTTTGCTAAAGCAAACAGTTTCGTCACTTTCTCCCTGGATATCCAGAAGCAGCACAATAGTGATGTGATTTTTGCACCGATATCAAAATTCCCCCAAGTCCAGGATGTCATTGTACTGCACATGTTGCCTTGCAAGCACCTTCAGACAAACCCACTGCCATCATAAATCATAAGTGCTTCCACTCTATTAATGTGTAACTGGTGTGTGATTACAAGAAGTGCATCATGCAAGTCTCTGCCTGCTTTCCTGGCATCTGCCATGAAGCATTTATATTGCAGCAATCTTCCATCCCTCCACTGTTTGCTCCTACACAGAAATGCCCACGCACCAATTGTCACCCTATTGTGAGACCCTAGTGCCTGTCTTAAGTGCTTTCTTGATTTCTTTTGTACTTTTACAAGATGCTCCCCCAGTGGTTGCAGCATGGGAGATGGTAAGCTGCTGTGGCCTCAGTAAAGGGCTCATGAGATGCTCTGGTTGGTGACCTCGAGGAGCTCAGGCCTGAGAGGACCCGGCTGCAGATTGCAGAAAGTCAGCAACTGCTGGGTCGGTCTGACCCAGCTGGCACCAGGGAGGGCATTGGTTCAGGGGGTCACTGAGGTCCGGATGTGTTATCATGAAAGATGGCCTCCTGCGCCATTCCCATTGCGCGACTGCCCCTGCTACAGTGCTGCGGCTCGGCACTTCCACTGATCTGTGGGAGAGCAGAATTTAGGACATCTGTCATCCAAATTCAGCCCCTATCAATTAGGTCTCCAAGTGTATCCAAGGCGGAGGAGGTGGATGAATCGAGCCTGGATGGCCCCAGAATGAGGATCTCTGAGAAATCTACATACTGGGGTCACAGACACAGTTGCAGCATCCATTGAGGTGACCACATGCTCCATGGTCGACTGCAGAATATCGGTACCGTGCACCAGAACTCCACACAAGTTGGTAGTGGACTCCTCCACACTCCCCGACATTGTCGAAGCTCCTTGGCAGGCAGTCCAATGCATTGAAAAATTGTTGGTGCAGAGAAATCATCTTTCTTTTAAAGGATGGGCCCTTAAAGTCTGCATCTCTGTCGTCTTCAGTGAGCTGGCATTGTGGTGAGCTCTTTCCTGCACTGTCCTTGGCACCTCCACCTGCTGCTGCTCACTTATTATTGGGAATCACCCAGTACAGACCCCTCTAACTCACTACCTAAATCATGTGGGGTGCTGATTTCCGTGCTGGTGCTTGGTATGGTAAGAGCAAGTGACCGTGAATCTCCTCGAGGGTTCTTCTCCTCAGTCTGTGACTGGAACACCTGAGTCATCTGATGGACCTAGAAAAAGGGGGGAGGCACAGGATTAGGAAGTAATGACAAGAGTAAGCACCAGAAAATGAGTGGCAGTGTGACGCACCACCAGGCTGCCATGCTGATTGTGTGAGTGAGAGTGTTAAGTAGAAAGAGAAAAGGAAGGGAAGTTGCCCAAATACCTTGCTCTGTGTGTGCAGCCACCTCGACTTCTCCGATGCTGCATGCCCTTTGTCTGTCAGTTACTTTGATGGCGGCCTCTTCCATCAATATCAGTGTTTGAAGAGTGGCAGGACCTCCTCCCTCCTGTTCTGTTCCAGCTTCTCCTGTAGTGTGGCAGTTTCTCCTGCATGGAGTGGAAGTGGATTGCAGACACCCACCGGTTCCAGCAGCTCTAAACCAGGAAACCATTAACCACCTCATTGTGCTTACTGTCTCCTTCACTTAGTTTGCTAAAGTGCTCTCAATGAATGAGATGATTCTGTGCTGTTAACATGTGTGGGGAGCATCAGTCCTCGTACTGCTCCGTCTCTTGCTCCTGGGATGTGCCAGCAACTGGACATGTGGACCTTGCACCCCCGAACAGAGCACATGGACCAACAGATAGCACATTATTATTACTGTGAAGTTAAGGCAATACTTGTGACATGATGTCTGGATGCAGCAATACTTAGAACAGGCAAATGGTGCCTGAAAGTCCAAGGTCCTGCTGGTGCACTCCCACCATAACTTTAGCAGGAGTCCACCGGAAGGGCTGCAATTTATGGCCTTGCATTGGAGTTCCCAATTGGCCTGTTGTGGGTGGAGTCTTTGTCCACCCCAAATTTGGCCATCAATGTAGTAAAGGGCAAAGTTTGGGGTGGGCCTTCTTACGTTGGGCTTCCTGCGTCTCTAACTCTCAAAGGGACCCAACGTAAGTTGAGCGACGTACGCCTGGCCAGATGTAGCTCACCAACAGCCAGTGGCCTGTGTGAGGGTCCAGGCTGGGATCTTAGCCTGGACCTGCACAGAAAATAATAATTAAGAAAAATATATTTTAAAGCAGGCCCCTGACTAAGGGTGTTGCTGGGTGCAGGCTGGCACCATGATACCACCTGGATCAGTATTGTTCAGCTACAGTCTGTGGCCCCTTCAGCGGGTGGGCACCCAAAGTGGTGCAGACACCTGCCATTGCCATGGAAATGAAGGGGCTGCTCACTGACCCTGTAAATATTGGTAGGGTTAGCTGTGGAGGTTCTGGGCAGGTACATCTGAGCATTTAAGCTGAGATGCTCCCCCCTGCGGATTTTAGGAGACTGAAGCATTTGACATGTATGCAAGTGTGTGGATGCCGTCATGGGGTTACTAGTTCCCCACATCAACGAAACTTGATCAGAAGGATCTCATGGCTAATAGATTGCAGTAGGTGGGCCTTCCAGGGCAGCGAAGGTCTTCTGGAAACATGAAGCTCCGGTGGCACTTGTGGCACTTTTGGCTCTAGGATTATACACAAGGTTGGAACAGAACATGCTTTCCTTAAAAATTTGAATTCACAATAAAAGCTAGGGTTACACAGAAAATTCATCCTAAACAATAGCATTAGCTAGCAATTTTTATTTAACATTTATAAAGCACCGTTAACATATAAAAACATTCCACGGTGTTTCACAGAGGTGTGAGGAAAACAGGCACTGACTCAAAGGGGGCAAAGTTTTAAAGAAGGATTTAAAAGGGATCAGAGAGGTGGAGAGGTAGAGGGGTTTAGTTAGAAAATTCCAGACAGGTGCACCTATGCAGTAGACGTTACAATGGCTGGGCAAAGGGAGGGAAGGATCGTTGTAGAAGAGGCTGAAGTCAGAGGAATGGAGTGTTTGGACGAAGTAGTGAAGCTAAAGGAGGTTACAGGGAGGTGCGAGGAGTGATTTAATATCAAGGACAATAATTTTAAATATAAGGTTTTGGGGAACCGGGAGGCAGTGCAGGTCAGCAAGTATTTGGGAGATAGGTGAACAGGACTTGGTGCAGGTTAGGATATGAGCAGCAGAGATTTAGATGAGCTGCAGTTTATGGGGGGTGGAGGTTGGGAGTCCAGGCAGGAGAGCTTTGGAGTAATCAAGTCTGGAAGTGATGAAAGCAGGTATGAGGGTTTCAACAGAAGATGGGATGAGGTAGGGGAAGAGGTGGCCGATGCTATAGACATGGTATTTATGATGGAAACAATATGAGGTTCAGTGCTCAGCTCGATGTGATACAGGACCCTGAGGTTATGAACAATCTGGTTCAGCCTGAGACAGTGGCCGGAGAGGGAAGTTTGGGATGGGAGCTAAAGTCAATGGCTTAATTTCCCAATGTTTAGCTGGAGGTGGTTAAGACTTATCCAAGACTGGATGTCTGACAGGTGGCTCAATTTTCCAGTGAAGTAGCGGATGCGTTGGGATGGGGAGGCTCCGAAAATCGCGGAAATCCCGAGCGGGTTTGGAACCCGGCTCCAACCCGCAGACTTCCGGGTTCCCCATTGATGCGTCTGGGTGCACGCGCGCCTCACAAATGCGCAAGTCCCACCTGCAATTAAAGCCGGCGGGATGATAGTTAAGACACTTATTTAAGCACTTAAAGTACTTAATTTTGTCCACATTAAGACAGGGGTCCGATTTTGAAACATCCCAAGTGTGTTTCCCGTGCTGTGGGAAAAACTCCATGTTCTACCAAACGTGCTTCAGCCGGCAGCCAGTTGGACATTCAAATGCTTGTTTGAAAGATGGGGAGAAAAAGGTGAATTCTTGTTGCAGGGCACTCAGTTCTTTCACACAAGATCATTGTGTTTTCACTGAAAATTCTTACTTTCCACTCAATTCTTCTGTTCACACATATTTAACAACTTTTCGGACCCCCTCAAACTCACACCATCAGGATGGGGGAGTGCCATGGCTGCACTCACCACTACATCCGAGGACGAGCAACATCACCATCCTCGCCTGGCATGGCATGCTATTCCACCACTTGCAGCTTCACAACACAATGCTGCACCACAGGCACCTGCACAAGAGCACAGAGGGCAACAACAGAGAGGGGTCCCGCTTGAGGAGGCCCCATCCACATCTGCCACCCACATGGAGGAGGAGGAGGAGGAACCCATGGGCAGAGCAGTGGCTCACCTGGCTGCTCGTGAGGCCAGGGAGTCACTGATATGTGAACGGTTCTCCTAACATCAGAAAGTGTGAACAGTCCAGTCGTCACACCACCTGGAAAGAGCAGCGCCCACACCAGGCCACCCACCCCTCCCTGCACAAAACAGTCGTGCAACTACACATACACCCACTGTAAAGTGACCCAATGAATGACATCAAGTGTCACCATTCATGGTGAACCTCATGAAAGGGCCCTATCACAAAAGCCAGTCAAAAATGGGCAAGACGTGGCAGTAGTGGTGAGAATCATAAAATTTAATGTCACTTTTACAAAAACTAAATATAAATGAAAAACATGACAGTCTGTTCAACACCCTTGTGCATACACTTTCATGCCCTGACTGCTTAGATGCTTTGGGCCTACGCCCTCTGGGTTTCGGAGCCCATGAGGGCCCCTCCAAAGACTGCTCCACATGCACCTGGGCAGGGCCAGACTTGGCCACCTGGAGAGGAAGCAGCATTGCAGGTACTGGTTGAGAGGGGGGGCAACGGATGAGATATGGGAGCACTTTGAGTGGTGTCCCCACTTCCATGTCCCCTTTTGCCACCCTACTGGAGAACAGTTTGGAGGACATGTATGATGCCTTGGAAACCCAGTTGTAAAGTTTCTGTCTGCCTGTTTAAGGCGGCAGAATGTTGCTCACCCGGAGTCTGAACGGCCGTTGTCAGGGCCTGAATGGACTCATTTGTGAGCCGTGCTTGAAGCTCAACGGAGGCTAGCCTTTTCTCCATTGCAGTCATTCCCGCACTTACCTGCGACACTATCTCAGAGAGTTGCTCACATCCCTGTGACAGTATCTCAGAGATTCCCTCCCGTACCTGAGCCACCATTCCACTCATGCAGGAGTTGGACTCCTCCATCCTCTGCGCTATTGTGGAGAGTGTGCATGGCACCTCTTCCAGTACCTCACAAATATGCTGCTGTCCCTCAATCATTCTCCTTTTAAAGGGTTCCGCATCTGCGTCCAGCTGAGCAGAGCCTGGAGAGGAGTGCTTCCACCGATGTGGACTCTCTGCAGCTGCCCCTGCCACCAGTGTCTGCTCGTGCCCACATGTGCCTGATAACTCACCAGGTGCCAACCCAACTAACTGAGGACTAGGACCTACCGAGGTGTGAGTATCTGCACTGGTGGATGGCTCGCTAAGATGTGACGGTGCGCCCTCAGAGGCCGGCAGGTCCTCTGAGGAATCGTCCTCTGCTGTCGCTGAAGGCCCTGTAAGAGAACAGAAGGCAATATTAAGCATCATCACAGATGTGTCATGTTGCCATGAGCATACTGAGGTGCTGAAGATGGCAAGGCATGTTATCATCAATTGATATTGTGTGTGATAAATGTTAAAGTTGTGTTACCAGACATTTGTGCGGTGCCAGTCTTGGCATCCCCGACGGACAGGCACTCGAGGGCGCGGCTGATCTCCAGCGTCTCCTGCTCTGCATCTGTAAGGATGACGATTTGTTGCGGCCCCCCCCTCCGGTCCTCACCCTCTCACGTGCATTTTGCGCTCTCCTCCTAGAAGGGGAGAAAGAACAGACGTGTGAGTGAGTGATGGTGAAGTAGCCAATTAATGAATGCATTGGTTTGCGTGGGGCTGACCGTGAAAGAGGTGCATCAGAGGGTGAGTATGAGACAGAACCATGACATTAGATGAGGATTGGGTTGAGTGGTAGTGGTGGGGTGACTAATGGGGGGGTGAGAAAGTGCTGAGGAAATGCAGGTAAGTTGAGAATGAGCCTTAAGTGGGTGCGAGGAGTGATGTGATAGAGTAGTCTTGGCATGGATGAGTTGGGGGGTGGGGGTGGTGATGTGGAAGATGGAATGTAAGAGAATCAGTATGTGTACTCACTTTTGCTGACTTAGTTAGGTCATTGAAGTGCTTCCTGCATTGGATCCGGGTGCGGGAGATGTTGCTGCTGCTGGTGACTTCCTCTGCCACCTCGAGCTAGGCCTTCTTGGTGGCAGAGGCCGGCCATTTCCTCCTGTCCGCCATGTGAAACAGATTCTTCCTCCTCCTCACCCCATCCAGTAGCACCTGGAGTGAGGCATCATTGAATCTTGGAGCAGCCTTGCCCCTGTGCTGCTCCATTGTGGTGTGTGGGTGTTTGCTCCAGGAAAAGCCATTGCAGCAATGGCCCTTTAAATAGAGCTCCTCCAGCTGACAGCCTGTGATGCGGGTGCCCAGTCCGCCCGCTGTGCAGCTTTCGGACGGCAAACTCGGAAGCCACGTTAAGTGGCACCAATTCAATTGCGATCGCGTGGGAAACGGACATTTTTTATTGGTCAGGTTACCCACACGCCCATTCACCTGCCACCCCGCCTCCACTCTAATATCGGGGCCAAGGAGACTGATACTTTATGGCTGAAACTATATAAAATGCTGAAAAATGTAAAATTTTTTCCATTTTTTATGTGTTTTTTTCCTCACCACTCAGCACTCACATTCATTATTTTTAGCTTTTCTCCCTAATTGCCAAGTGACATGGACTACCATGACACACTCAGTATTGTAACTCCACAGAAGCAGGGTGAAAACTACAGCTCCTATGATGCATCACTTTCTCTCACATGTACAGAATTTATCAACGGGGCTATTATGTACTCTGCTGTTTTTTTCATTTATGGGTAAAAGTTCTGCTGTGCCACTCCTGGCATGTGCCAGGATGCATAACACAAAATAGTGCACTCCCAGTCTGCAGTTTTTCATTGATTAACTATAATGGATGCAAAATCGCAGGTTGGGAGTATGCAATATTGCAATATGCACTCCCTGTGAGCACCAGAATGGCACAGTGGAATTTTTCCTTCTTATTGATCATGTGAAATGGGTTATCTTAGTGCACTCTACATACTGTAGTTCCACATGAGCACGGTTAAAACTACAACTCCCATGACCCTCTCAGAGGGTCGTGAGTCTATGGAACACCTTTCCCCAGAGAGCGGTGGAGGCAGGGTCATTGAATATTTTTAAGGCTGAGTTAGATAGATTCCTGATTAACAAGGGAGTCAAAGGTTATAATAGATAGACGGGAAAGTTGGGTTGAGGTCACAATCAGATTAGCCATGATCTTATAAAATGGCAGAGTAGGCTCGAGGGGCCGAATGGCCTACTCCAGCTCTTAATTCGTATGTTTGTACGTTTATATGATATGTCTCTCACATACACACACATGAAGTTTGACCATAGTACCCAGTCATCCCCAGCATCCAAGAACTAGGTAAAAAACTTAATTCAAGCTCCAGCCTCCAAACATTAGGGCAGACCAATGTGGAGAAATGTTTCTGCAGGCATTTCTAGCATTAAATAAACAATTTATTGCCTAAGTTTTGTTCTTTTTAAACGAGGGGATTTTTATTGGTTTGTTTTGTTTTACATGTTATTTCTAGCTCTATAGCCTATCCTGAGTGAAATAGGAAAATTCATGTCCAGCAACAGGATGAAGAAATGATTTGAGTGATTTGATTGGTCACTTTTGTGATGCATGCTGGTTGGTGAATGATAACTTTAAAAAAATGGAGAGATATGATTATTTTCTGCTGTTTAATTCTTCCTCATTGGTAATTTGACTAATTTTGATTAATTCAGATGTAATCAATCAGGTATTTGATTGGTAACTAACAGATAAGTGATTATTTGACACCCCTGAAGCCTCACTTTAGCAGTGATTCCTTTGAAAGGTGTTACAGACATACACGAAAGATAAAACTTTCAATTATGAGTAAAAAAAGCAATCATACATGTAATTTATTTCATGTCTGTACAGGTAAAGCTGTATGATATTGCATTTGGATGCCTCAAGATGCCTGACTTCACAAATTTCTTGGGTAAAACTAGAAAAATAATGGAGGAGTATAAGGTATTTATGCTTTACATTGTAATCTAAGTTTGTTTTGATGTCACGATTCTGAAAATTGCCAAAGAAATCAAATGCGCATAAATGTACAGTCCACGAAACAGGACTGGGATGATAGCGGGGTCATGGTGGCTGGTGTAAGTCCCATCTCAAACCTGTAGAGGTGGGCTCAGGAAAATCCAGCCCTCCATGGGTGTAAAATCATGGGTAGATTTTCCATTTATGTGCTCCCTGCGCATGCCAAAGCTCAAATTGTGACATTGCACACCCCAGGCCCGAGATCTTCTGTCTATTAAAATTAATGGACAGAAAATCACGGACTGAGTATAAGAAGTTTCCCAATGTGCCCTCTGTGCATGGGTCAGGAATTCCAAAGCATTCCCCTTATATTCTTAAGTTAATGGGTGTATGTGACAGAAGGCCACATTTTTAAACAATTCTTTCAATAAAGTACAACTTTGTAATATTGTTGGGAAATAACAAGTAAACTTTACTTTTCCCAGTAAGAATGCTACATTTTAAAATGCTGTTGAGATTTTGGAGCCTGGTGTGCCGATGTTTTTAGATGATGACAGTATGGTGGGAAGCTAATTCTGTTGTGGAAAAGGGTGAGTGAAGATCAGGACTTGTAGTAGAGGCTCCCAATGGTGGCAATACATGAACAATATGATACAGGTACCCCAGTACTCTCTGGTCATAGATACATCCTTAGAAAGATGGAATACGCACCAAAGCAGTGAATGTTTTCCGGATACATGACTTGTGAAAGAAGTTTGGAGGTGTAACCAAGCTACTGTAAAATCATAGGTAGAGTTTCTGTTTGCCCAACAGGGAGTGTACCCTCTCTCCCTAGAGAGATGTGCCCTATTTACCTAAGACTAGAGAGCTTGGGTGCAAATTGGCAGAATCGAATCTTATAGGCCCCCATGTACTCACAGTACTGCTGAAATTTGAGCAGCTAATAGCATGCATGCTATCAGAATAAAGCACTAGTAAGTTTCACGATGCTTGTCCAGCTGGGACACCCCTACCTATTAGAGCATTGGCTTGCAGGGTTATTTGGAACGGAGTAGGAAGAATCAAATGCTCACATGGTTTCTCTTTCTGTTTTCTCTCTCAGTCTCATTTTTTTCCACTCTCCATATTTTTCACATGGTCACATACCCCAACCCGCCATTCTTCCAGACACTGACCTTCCCCATGCTCCTAGGCCTCAGTCCCTCCACACCCCCTAGTACTATGTGACTTCACGTTGCCCCTAGTGCTTCCACACTACAGCTTCCATTTGACCTGTATTCCCATCCTCTCCACCCCACAAATGCTCCGACGCATCAAGATAACCCCCATGTACAGACAATCTCAGGCCCACTACTTTGCCCAACCCCAGGTCATTCGCTGGCTCTCAGCACAAAGCAGGGTCCCCACTCCCTCACAGTTCCATGCCTTCTGCCCCATTTAACCACTCCTAACAAACACATGACCTTTGAGCTATGATACACTGATGCAACTCAGATTGTTGTTCTTTCCTATATATCAGAGTATTTCTGTATTGATTGAACATTGAATAATCCCACCAATGTCAATTGAATATGTCGGGTGCAAGAGCTCAGGGGCACGCTCGGACATACTATAAAAATGTTGTGCCAACGCCCCCTTGCAGGTGGGCCCCATGTTCAAATGGGAATCAATCCCTCTGGGATCCATTGGGCGTTTGAAAATGACATTGTGAGATCCACATACAGCCCTGTGCTTCCTGCAGTTGTCCGTACTGCTGGCTGTACACATGGCGCAAATGGTAGGATTTCCAGGAGAACCTGGGATTCTGGCAGACCTGTCGTTAAAACTGATGTCAGTATGGGGAGTGAGGGTGGGGGAGGGGCGAATGGGTGGAAAAAGCTTCCACGCCCTTCCATCAGAAGCTCACATGGAAATCAGCAAGGGGCAGAAACCCGGCAGAGATGAGTTCTTCCCCAATTTCTGGCTCCTCTACTCCCAGAATGTTTTATTTCTACCCCAAAAAGGAATGAATTTTTTGGCAATAATCTATTTAAGTTTTATTTAATAAGTTACACATACCTTACTAGAAATTTTACAAACTTTACAAATGTTTTCTTTCTTAATAACCTAATGTGATGAGACATATATTGACCTATTCAGCATTTGTAAAATAGAAAGATCCTGTCGTTTCTGAAGGCTTCTGTCTTCCTCGATGCACCGTTTTGTCCGTTAACCTTTTTTCCCCATTTTTGTATAATTTGTTACTTAAAGGGGCTTCTCAAACCCTATCGTAAAAGTATTTTGGATTACATCCATATTAATTCTTAATGCAGATGTACATTATTCAGAAAATAAGAATTACTATGTTTGGTAACACTATCAGCTATAGGAAACATATAAGAGCAAATTCAGCAAGCCTGTGCATCCAGCATGAAGTCTCACCACCCGAGAATGCAAATAGGGCTACAACACTATGGTGCTGATTCTCCCAAGTTGTGGCCCTAACCAGTGAAGCATTGTCCAGGGATAAACCCTGTAGTTCTACAATAAAAACAGAAAATGCTGGAAATACACAGAAGCACCGTCAGAATCTGCAAGAAGAAAAGCTGGCACTTTTCAAAAATCTGTTTATAGGCTATTATTACATTACAACAGTGACTACACTTTAAAAGTACTTAATTGGTTGTGAAGCGCTTTTAGATATCTTGAGGATATGAAAGATGTTTTATAAACTCAGATTCTTTCTTATTAAACCCATTATGTGGCTCTTCATAATAACAGTTAGCATATTTATACTCTGATCGTTACACATGATTTTTCCCACCTCTTTGTTTGGCCAGATCTATAAAAGGGCTCTCCTAGCTGTCACTGAGTAAAGCCTCTGAGCCATACAACCCAAGAAGGTGTCTGATTCCACCTCTGGTCTGTGTTAATTCAGTGACAGCAGCAGTAGTAGCATTATAATTCTCTGTGGTGGCTCTGGGTTAGTAAGAGGAAATTGTCCAAGGTTTTTCCACTCCTGATTGATATGCAGTGTCCGATTGGAAGTATTGTACACGTGTGGACACTGGGTGCAGACAAGATTGAGCCGCGTAGTGTTGTCCTCCACAAATAGATAACATACAAACACTCACTGTCAAAGCTCACAAATGGATAGTGGCCACTACTTGAGCTTGAGGAATGTACTCGAGAGTGACCAGTGACCATGGAATAGCACCACAGTGAGAGTCAATATCAAGTCAAGAAAGGAAAGGATCAAAGAAACAGTTCCTCCTGTCTTCCTGTATCAGTTCCAACATATTAACATCAGAAAAGAAGAGCAAGAAAAGACATGAGGCCCATCATGCCTGTCCCAACCAGTTGACTGTGCAACCTTGCACACTGTCCGCATACCACCTAGCAACACTTTGCAGTAACAGGAAAATCTGCTCCATCTATTTTCCAATATTGATGGAGCTGTGTGTATTCTAGTCATTTCTGTTTTTATTTCAGCAGTCACAGTTTTTTTTTACCATTGTCACATAATTTTACAGAAGCTGTTCAAGATCTTTTTGCCCACAGGAATGTGCCATTAATGATCTTAGCAAATTTCTTGCCATAAATCTTGAAAAAGACATTGACAAAATGCAAAGCCTTGTTCGCCTGGCAGCGGAAAGGGAATTGGATGGAGCCATTGACTGGTAAGTGCATTCAAAGACAGAATTTTTTTAACGTCTGTAACTCTCGATGAATTGCATAATAAAGGAGTTTAAGTGCAATTTATTTTCTCTTTGATGTTGAAATTACCACTCTTTAAGGTATTTCCTGCTCTCCCTCTTTCTCTCTATTCCACGTACTGGGATAGATTTTTATCTTTACTGCCTGGGCGTAAATCATCACCTGGGCGGAGCACGCAGGGAAATATAGGATGGGGTGGAAAGTACGCCCATAACACAGCCTGCCTGAATTTTCTCCCATTTCAACTATTTGGCTACTTGCTTGCCAGGGTCAACTGATAAAGGTGGAACAAATCAAAAGCAAAATACTGCAGATGCTGGAAATCTGAAATAAAAACAGAAAATGTTGGAGAAGCTCAGGGAGTCAGGTAGCATCTGTGGAGAAAGAAACAGAGTTAACGTTTCAGGTCGAAGACATTTCGTCAGAACTTCCGTCCAGCTTCTCCAACATTTTCTGTTTTTATGATAAAGGTGGAAATGCTTTTTTAAGAGGACAATTCCTGGATTCAAACTTTTGCTTGCTACTCTTTCATTTCAGCACCAATTTGTCCACCGTACAGTTACTGACCTGGCCTTCACCTGCCTCTGCAAAAATCTCTGGAGTCCAAATTTAATTTTCACCTAAACCCACTGCAAAGGCAGCAACATGGGTTTCCCCATTGGAGGCCCCTTGTTTATGACAGTAAGAGGAAGAGAAGAAATGCAACAAATTAAGGCATGTTAGATGTCAGAGGAGGAAAATGAAACAATCCAGCCACTACTCAGCAGCCAGAGTGTACTGACCCTGGTGCTCCCACCAAGAACTCATCCAGGAGCTGTGCATGAAAAGACTACTCTTCAGTAAGGAAACCTTAGGTGATCTCTAGTCCACCTCCACTGTTCAAACTGCTCTCCCAAAGACTGTTACAGCCACCTCAGCCCTCAATTCTTTTGCACTGGATCTTTCCAGGATGGTTCAGGGGAATTCATGGACATAATTCAGTGTTCACTGCCGACCTGCATACAACAGGTGACTGATGCCTTGTTTGAAAAGGTAGGCCAGTTTCACAACGTCTTCCTGGCAGAAAAATGGCAGGGCTATAAACTTTTACAGAGTGCCTGGTTTTCCCAAAGTGCAATGAGTTATAGATGGTACACATGTAAACCTTCCAGGTCCCATCTTTAGACAATTAAACAACGAACGGGAGGAGGAGGCTCTGTAAACATCCCCATCCTCAACGATGGCGGAGTCCAGCACGTGAGTGCAAAAGACAAGGCTGAAGCGTTTGCAACCAAGTTCAGCCAGAAGTGCCGAGTGGATGATACATCTCGGCCGCCTTCCGATATCCCCACCATCACAGAAGCCAGTCTTCAGCCAATTCGCTTCACTCCACGTGATATCAAGAAACGGCTGAGTGCCCTGGATACAGCAAAGGCCAAGGGCCCCAACAACATCCCGGCTGTAGTGCTGAAGACTTGTGCTCCAGAACTAGCTGTGCCTCTAGCCAAGCTGTTCCAGTACAGCGACAACACTGGCATCTACCCGACAAAGTGGAAAATTGCCCAGGTACGTCCTGTCCACAAAAAGCAGGACAAATCCAATCCAGCCAATTACCGTCCCATCAGTCTACTCTCAATCATCAGCAAAGTGATGGAAGGTGTCGTCGACAGTGCTATCAAGCGGCACTTACCAATAACCTACTTACCGATGCTCAGTTTGGGTTCCGCCAGGACCACTCGGCTCCAGACCTCATTACAGCCTTGGTCCAAACATGGACAAAAGAGCTGAATTCCAGAGATGAGGTGAGAGAGACTGCCCTTGACATCAAGGCAGCATTTGACCGAGTGTGTCATCAAGGAGCCCTAGTAAAACTGAAATCAATGGGAATCAGGGGGAAAACTCTCCAGTGGCTGGAGTCATACCTAGCACAAAGGAAGATGGTAGTGGTTGTTGGAGGCCAATCATCTCAGCCACAGGCCATTGCTGCTGGAGTTCCTCAAGACAGTGTCCGAGGCCCAACCATCTTCAGCTGCTTCATCAATGACCTTCCTTCCATCATAAGTTCAGAAATGGGGATGTTCGCTGATGATTGCACAGTGTTCAGTTCCATTTGAAACCCCTCAAATAATGAAGCAGTCCGAGCCAGCATGCAGCAAGACCTGGACAACATCCAGGCTTGGGCTCATAAGTGGCAAGTAACATTCGTGCCAGACAAGTGCCAGGAAATGACCATCTCCAAAAAGAGAGAGTCCAGCCACCTCCCCTTGACATTCAACGGCATTACCATCGCCGAATCCCCCACCATCAACATCCTGGGGGTCACCATTGATCAGAAACTTAACTGGACCAGCCATATAAATACTGTGGCTACGAGAGCAGGTCAGAGGCTGGGTATTCTGCAGCGAGTGACTCACCTCCTGACTCCCCAAAGCCTTTCCACCATCTACAAGGCACAAGTCAGGAGTGTGATGGAACATGCTCCACTTGCCTGGATGAGTGCAGCTCCAATAACACTCAAGAAGCTCGACACCATCCAGGACAAAGCAGCCCGCTTGATTGGCACCCCATCCACCACCCTAAACATTCACTTCCTTCACCACCGGCGCACAGTGGCTGCAGTGTGTACCATCCACAGGATGCACTGCAGCAACTCGCCAAGGCTTCTTCGACAGCACCTCCCAAACCCGTGACCTCTACCACCTAGAAGGACAAGAGCAGCAGGTACATGAGAACAACAGCACCTGTACGTTCCTCTCCAAGTCACACACCATCCCAACTTGGAAACATATCGCCGTTCCTTCATCGTAGCTGGGTCAAAATCCTGGAACTCCCTTCCTAACAGCACTGTGGGAGAACCTTCACCACACGGACTGCAGCAGTTCAAGAATGCGGCTCACCACCACCTTCTCAAGGGCAATTAGGGATGGGCAATAAATGCCGGCCTCGCCAGCGACACCCACATCCCATGAACGAATAAAAAAAAATCCATTAAATTCTGTAAACAGAAATGGGTCGCATTCTCTGAATGTGCACCTCTTTTGTAACAAACAGCACAGCATCCTGCATGTGACTGCTTGGTTTGCTGGCAGCAGCTGATGCCTTTGTGTTAAAGCAGTCTACCCTATCAGCACTCTTTCATCCAGATAGGCAAGTATCTCAGTGTCTGCTGGGCAACAAGGCCTGCCTCTCATTACCTTGATTTGTGAAACCTGTGCAGATGCCTTCTACACCTGCTAAGCTACATTACAGTGAAGTCAATCATGTCACCCACGTGGTCATTGAGCACACCAATGTAAAACTCAAGGGTCGCATCCAGTGCCTGGATCATTCGCGGGGTGGGGGCGTTTCTGCAGAATACTCAAAAGAGTGTCTTATGCACAGGCATATCGTGCAGCATCCTAATTAATCTTAACTTGTCAAAAGGCCTGACCATCACTGCCTGTGAGGGGGAAGGTGAGCTAGGTGCAACCAAACATTATGCAGAGCAGCAGCAATGCTAAGAGGAGGCAGACAATATCCCTAACTGGCTGCAAAAGCAATCCACACCCAGATTACTATGAAGACCTTTTCTGCTGATTAACTACTGCAGACCGCCTAAGTAGACCAAATGTGTGGTTCCACTCCTCTGCGTTTGCCTCGGTGCCCCATCCTGGAGCACTCTCTTGGATTGTTCCAAATTCAGCCAGCTGACACAGATGCTGTCAGACATAATTAGTAAAGGACATTCCTCAAATGTTTATCACCATTGTCCCTGTTGTGGGCGCTTATTCCATCCTAATGGCCTGATTTCCGTTGGTGCCCCGCATAATCTGGTGCTCCTTCCAGTTGCTTTCTGAGGACCAGGGTGAAAGAGGTAACTGACTACAAACTAGACACTGAGATGGCCCTCATCTCAGACACCTGAGTCCTGGGAAGGGCCTACCGCAGGTTGCGATTCTGTTGCTGCTGCCGAGGCAAACTGACTCCGCCTCCTGAGTGCCGTGTGCGGGTATCTGAGAGGGCTGGCTGGAGTGCTCCAATATGCTGCCACCTGAGATCCAGCAGCATCATGTCAGCAGACTCCTGCCATGCCACAGATATCGGGCCTTGTTTCTGGCTGCTCAATTTTCAGATCCAGGGCTGAATTAATGGTTCCAGTAAGATCCTGGAAGTCCTCAGATATGCTACTCTGGGTCCTGGCCTCATGAGGTGGTGGCCAGAAGACACTGTTCTCCAATCTGTCTCCCAAGGCCTCAAGGCCAACTGTCTCTGCATCCATGGAGAACACACTCACTGGTCTTTGGGCCTTTATGTTGGGGGAGGGACAGCTCCAGATGTGTAAGGAGCTGCCACACACTCAAGGGTACTGTGGTGCTGATAAGGTTCCCTTATGGTGCAGTTTAGGATGGCAGTGGACTCTACCATTACCCTGTTACATGCTGGCAGATCATTCTCAGTGCCCCCACATATGTGTGATGCTCATAAAAGAAAAGAAAGATTTGCGTTTCTATAGCTCTGAGCCACGGCCGACACCGTGAAGCATCCTTTTCAGAGCAGGACCCCAGAGATCAAAGTCCTCAGGCCTATTAGCCAAGGGGGCTGATATCTCCTGAGTTTTGTGAATGCTGGGACAATTGAAATTTTCAAGAAGGAGATCGATAGATTTTTGTTGGGTAAGGGTAGCAAGGGATATTGAACAAAGGCAGGTAAATGGAGATGAGGTACATATATGTTCCATTCAGCAACATCAGGTTCCTCTTCCCTTCCTTGCTCCTTTGGCTCCCTTATGCTCTTTGCTTCTCCCATTTCAGTCCCCTCATTCCTACTATCTGTATCCCCCAGGTGCATCTATCTGGACTGGTGAGTGGGAAAAGATGAATGATGGCATGGGTCAGATTATTGGGAGGTGGGCGGGGGTGGGGGGCGCGGAGAGGAGTTTCCCTAAAGCCAGTGACTTGGCACATCTTCCTCCTCCTGCTCTATTGCTTCTTGCTGTGTTTCACCTGGAGAAGGAGAGGAAGAGGTTGAAATGGTTGGCAGAAAAGCAAAGATTTTGTGAGTTGCCGAAGAAGGGATAACAAGAGCTTGCTTGCAGGAAAATTGCCTGAGCAACTACAGCAGGAGAAGCAAAAACAACACATTATCCAAGTAATTCTCCAGCTGGCAGAGGCCCTCTAATTTCTCTATCATTGACAGCTTCTCTGTCTGCCTCCCCAGGAGTTTCATCACCTCTTTCTGAAAGGCCTAAGGTTAGAGGACCACCCCTTTTGTCCTGACCCTCAAGGCCATTACATGTTGTCGTCTCCTGAAAGAAGATGCAGAAGCA
The DNA here is from genome assembly GCF_035084215.1 of Heptranchias perlo. NCBI lineage: Eukaryota > Metazoa > Chordata > Chondrichthyes > Hexanchiformes > Hexanchidae > Heptranchias > Heptranchias perlo. Next base: position 107,485,287 of record NC_090325.1, on the reverse strand, counting down.
TTTGTATAACATTTTTAATCTCCCACCTGATAACGGTGGGTGTGATGTCAGGGCCGGTAACGAAGTGGGAATAGATTCAGGATTATCAATAGAGGAACAAAGAGGAAAAGTTGAAGGAAAATGTTGTGCACAGAGCATGAAATGCTTTCCCATAAATGGCTAATAAGGCAGGGTCTATAACACCAATTAAAAGAGAATCGGATATGAAGAGCTAGTACTGGCACTGGCCAAATGGCATTCCTTCTGTACTGTAATTTCTACGATTCTACAACAGTTGTCAGATAGATCCTCTCTTTCCAAACCTAGAGAAAAGTTGATTTTTTTTCAACTTTCTGCCAATCTATTCCACATTTCCTTTGGAGGAAACAAAACCTACTGAACTTGTGTACTCTGTATAACAAATATTATTCTTTTTACAGGTACATGGGCAAAAAACGGCTTCCACTTGCTGAAGAAAAGCTGCACAAATTGTTCAAGGAAGGACTTGTACAATCTCTGAAACAACTTCTAGAGCAAGTTTACTGTCTGAACAATATTGAAGAAATGAAGGAAAAGGTATTTATTTCTTTTATTTTGCATGTATTCAATGTATTAGAACATGAAAATCTGTTTCCATTATTTCACTTTATGTATCTGTTATAGGTACTAAATAGTATTGATCCATATTTATTAATGTTTCCAAATCTCCAGTTTAGTTATGAATTATTTGTGCATTCATGTACATATTATTCAACCCTAACTCCAAGTCTTTGGAACATTGACCCATATTCTTTTTCATAGTTCCCTCATTTAGCTTTGTGATATCCCTTGTGCCTCTACAGCAGTGTTTTTATCTATCTCAAAGCCCCTTTCTTTTCCTTTCTTTTCTACAACCTTCGCTGATTTCCCCCCCCGCCCACACTGAGTTCCTCCACTCCCCTCGCCAGATTCAAACTTGCCATCCCACTCTGACAAAACTTCTCAAGCACATAAAGCTGGTCCTCTTAAAACTTGCAATTTTGTTTAGGTTTTTATAATCTTTCCAATCCTTGTAATGTCCAATGTGATCACATTATAGGAATATAGAAACAGGAGTTGGCCATTCAGCCCCTCCAGCCTACTCCACCATTCAGTTAGAATATGGCTGATCTGTACCTCAACTTAATTTACCTGCCGTAGCTCCATATCCCTTGATACACTTACCTAACAAAAATCTATTAATCTCAGTCTTGAAAGCTGCAATTGTCCCAGCATCCAAAGCTTTTTGGGGGAGAGAATACCAGATTTCTCCCCTTTATGTGAAAAACTACTTCCTGATTTCCCTCCTAAATGACCTGGCTCTAAATTTAAGATTATGTCCCCTCGTTCTTGAGGAAATAGTGTCTCTGTACCCACCCTATCGAATCCATTTAACATTTTAACCACCTCGATCAGATCATCTCTCAATCTTCAATACTCAAAGGAATACAAACCAAGTTTATGCAACCTGTCCTCACAATTTAACCCTCTAAGCCCCAGTATCAATCTGGTGAATCTGCGCTGCATCCCCTACAAGGTCACTGTATCCTTAATGAGGTGCAGTGCCCAAAACTGAACGCAGTACTCCAGATTCGGTCTGACCAAGGCTTTATGCAACTGAAGCATGACTTCCTCCCCATTGTAATCCACTCCCTTGAGATAAAGGCCAACATTCCATTTGCCTTTTGATTGTTTTTGTACCCGTCTACCAGCTTTAAATGTATTTGGATTCTGAAATCTCTTTGCTCCTCTACAGTTCCTAGTATCTCACCATTGCGAAAATATTCCGATTTGTCCTTCTCATCCAAAATGGATGACCTCACACTTGCCCACATTAAACTCCATCTTCCATAGTTTTGCCCACTCACTTAATCTATCCGTGTCCCTTTGCAACTTCCTGCTCCCATCTGCACTACTTACTGTCCTAATTTAGTGTCACTTCCAAACTTGGTTATACAACTCTCTATTCCTTCATCCAAGTCACTAATAAATATGGTGAAAAGTTGAGGCCGCAGAACAGATCCCTGGGGAACACCACTTGTCCCTGGAGTGGATACCATCAGGTCCTGGAGACTTATTTATCCTAAATCCCATTATTTCCTCCATAACTATTTTTTTTAACTAATATTGAACACGTGTGGAGAGCAGATACCAGGAAGACCCGCCCCCCAGTGGGCTGATACTTAAAAGGGCAATGTACCTCATTGAGATATTTGACGTACTTAATAGTTTGTGTATTGTACAATTAAAATGAATTTAACCATACCTGTTCGGGTTTCCCATCACTTCTCATTCATGTCAGGTTGAAGCAGGTGCGAAGGGTCTAATCCATGAGATGAATATCTTTATTGCACTGCTTGTCGGCCCGGAGGAGCAGGAGTGCTTCATCCAGGCCCAACAAGCTCACATGGCTGATAGGAACCCTGCAATCGGCCGACCCTCCCATTCCCTGATGGTGGACCCACCCTCCAATGCTGGACCCATCTCCCCCCGCTCTCCGTTGTTGATTGGATTCTCCGATGTCGTCGCTGGCTGACCCCCTCCCCCCCCGATTCCCGATCCTTGCTGATTCCCCTGATCCTTGCTGACCCCCACGATCACCGATCCTTGCTGACCCCCACAATCACAGAGCCTTGCTGACCCCCACGATCACCGATCCTTGCTGACCCCCACGATCACCGATCCTTGCTGACCCCCACGATCACCGATCCTTGCTGACCCCCACGATCAATGATCCTTGATGACCCCCACGATTCCCGATCCATGATGACCTCACCAATCCCCGATCCATGATGACCCCCACGATCCCTGATCCATGATGACCTCACCAATCACCAATCCTTGCTGACCCCCATGATCCCCGATCCTTGATGACCTCACCAATCCCTGATCCATGATGACCCCCATGATCCCCAATCCATGATGACCCCCACCATCCCCGATCCATGATGACCTCCCCCGATCCCCAATCCATGATGACCCCCGATCCCCGATCCATGATGACCCCCCGATCCCCGATCCACGATGACCTCCCCTGATCCCCGATCCACGATGACCCCCCGATCCCCAATCCACGATGACCTCCCCCGATCCCCGATCCATGATGACACCCCGATCCCCGATCCATGATGACCCCCCTAATCCCCGATCCATGATGACACCCCGATCCCCGATCCATGATGACCCCCCGATCCCCAATCCATGATGACCCCCCTAATCCCCGATCCATGATGACCCCCCGATCCTCGATCCATGATGACCCCCCGATCCCCGATCCATGATGACACCCCGATCCCCGATCCATGATGACCCCCCTAATCCCCGATCCATGATGACCCCCCTAATCCCCGATCCATGATGACCCCCTGATCCTCGATCCATGATGACCCCCCGATCCTTTCTGACCTCCCCCGATCCATAATCCTTGCTGACCTCCCCCGATTCCCAATCCTTGCTGTCCCCCTGATGTCGTCTATGTCCCCCCACCTCCCCCCCTCTGATTTTTTCAAATCCCGATGATCTCTCTCTCCCTCTCACCCCCCACTCTGATGTGCAGTTCCTTTCACTGCCAACAGGCAGCCAACCTGTCAATTACGCTGGCTGACGGATGCGAAACCTGGAAGTGCCATTGATGGCCCTCAGTAAGGTCGTGATCTGCGCACTTACTGTCCGTGTTTCCCACCCGGAAATCATCCCCCTGCTCCCTTTCCGGCTTGCTGTTCACATTTACCGCATTGTTTCAGAAAACTGTCCTGAATACACTCTAGAAATTCATTGCATTTACAACTTAAACTGTTTTGTTTCTCCCAGTCTATGTGAAAATTAAAATCTCCTGTTATAACTGCTTTGCCTTTGACAGCACCTCCCAAACCCATGACCTCTAACACCTAGAAGGACAAGGACAGCAGGCATGGGAACACCACCTGCACGTTCCCCTTCAAGTCACATACCAACCCGACTTGGAAATATATCGCCGTTCCTTCATCGTTGCTGGGTCAAAATCCTGGAACTCCCTTCCTAACAGCACTGTGGGAGAACCTTCAGCACAGGAACTGCAGCGGTTCAAGAAGGCGGCTCACCACCACCTTCTCAAGGGCAATTAGGGATGGGCAATAAATGCTGGCCTTGCCAGTGATGCCTACATCCCATCAACGAATAAAAAAAAAATCCAATTGCCTTTTGAAAGTTACTATTTAATCTGCTTCCACCATCCTGTCAGGTATTGCATTCCAATTCATAACAACTTGTTGGGGATATAACAATTTCTCCTCATTTCCCCCATGGATTTTTTCCCAATTATCTTAAATCTATGTTCTCTGGTTACCGACCCTCCTACCAGTGAAGACAGTTTCTCCCTATCTACTCTATTAAAACGCCTCAGAATTTTGAACACCTGCATTAAATCTTCCCTTAACCGTCTCTGCTCTATGAAGAACAATCCCAACTTCTCTAGTCTCTGCAAATAACTGAAGTCCCTCATCCCTGGAATCATTCTGGGAAATCTCCCCTGCAACGTCCCCAAGGCCTTGATATCCTCACTAAAGTGTGGTGCCCAGAATTCGACACAATACTCTAGCTGAGGCCTTATCAGTGACTTATAAATTGTAAACAATTTTACAACACCAAGTTATAGTCCAACAATTTTATTTTAAAATTCACAAGCTTTCGGAGGCTTCCTCCTTCCTCAGGTGAATGTCAAGAAATCCTCGAACCTCTCGCATTTATAAATCACAGAACAATACCTGGTGATTCTGATAGTCTTTCCAACTGCCCGTTGCCAAGGCAACCAAAGTGTTCAGACAGATAGGTGTTACCTACAGGGCCACCGAATATACAAGTGGCCAGAACAAAACAACAAAAAAAAACAGAGAGAGAGAGGCAGAAACATAGAAACATCCGGAAGGAAAAGACAGCAATTGACCCGTTATATTAAAAACAGATAACATTTGCTCGCTGGTGGGGTAACGTGTAGCGTGACATTAACCCAAGATTCCGGTTGAGGCCGTCCTCATGGGTGCGGAACTTGGCTATCAATTTCTGCTCGACGATTTTGCGTTGTCGTGTGTCTCGAAGGCCGCCTTGGTGTATGCTTACCCGAAGGTCGGTGGCTGAATGTCCTTGACTGCTGAAGTGTTCCCCGACTGGGAGGGAACCCTCCTGTCTGGCGATTGTTGCGCGGTGTCCGTTCATCCGTTGTCGCAGCGTCTGCATGGTCTCGCCAATGTACCATGCTCTGGGGCATCCTTTCCTGCAACGTATGAGGTAGACAACATTGGCCGAGTCACAGGAGTATGAACCATGCACCTGGTGGGTGGTGTCCTCTCGTGTGATGGTGGTATCTGTGTCGATGATCTGGCATGTCTTGCAGAGGTTACCGTGGCAGGGTTGTGTGGTGTCGTGGACGCTGTTCTCCTGAAAGCTGGGTAATTTGCTGCGAACGATGGTCTGTTTGAGGTTGGGTGGCTGTTTAAAGGCGAGTAGTGGAGGTGTGGGGATGGCCATAGCGAGGTGTTCGTCGTCATTGAAGACATGTTGAAGGCTGCGGAGAACATGGCGTAGTTTCTCCGCTCCGGGGAAGTACTGGACGACGAAGGGTACTCTGTTGGTTGCGTCCCGTTCTGAGGAGGTCTATGCGATTTTTCGCTGTGGCCCGTCGGAACTGTCGATCGATGAGTCGAGCGTCATATCCCGTTCTTACGAGGGCGTCTTTCAGCGTCTGTAGGTGTCCATCGCGTTCCTCCTCGTCTAAGCAGATCCTGTGTATTCGCAGGGCCTGTCCATAGGGGATGGCCTCTTTGACGTGGTTAGGGTGGAAGCTGGAAAAGTGGAGCATCGTGAGGTTGTCCATGGGCTTGCGGTAGAGTGAGGTGCTGAGGTGCCCGTCTTTGATGGAGATTCGTGTGTCCACGAAAGAAACTGATTCTGAGGAGTAGTCCATGGTGAACTTGATGGTGGGATGGAACTTGTTGATGTTATCGTGTAGTCTCTTTAGTGATTCTTCGCCGTGGGTCCATAGAAAGAAAATGTCGTCGATGTATCTGGTGTAAAGCGTTGGTTGGAGGTCCTGTGCAGTGAAGAAGTCCTGCTCGAACTTGTGCATGAAAATGTTGGCGTATTGGGGTGCGAATTTGGTCCCCATGGCTGATCCGTGTGTTTGGGTAAAGAACTGGTTATCGAAGGTGAAGACATTGTGATCCAGGATGAAGCGGATGAGTTGTAGGATGGCATCTGGAGATTGGCTGTTGTTGGTGTTGAGTATTGATGCTGTCGCAGCGATGCCGTCATCGTGGGGGATACTGGTGTAGAGTGCCGAGACGTCCATCGTGGTGAGAAGTGTTCCTGGTTCAACTGGTCCGTGGGTACTGAGTTTTTGTAGGAAGTCTGTAGTGTCGCGACAGAAGCTGGGGGTTCCCTGTACGATGGGTTTCAGGATGCCCTCGATGTATCCAGAGAGGTTCTCACACAGGGTTCCGTTGCCTGATACGATAGGACGTCCGAGTGTGTTGGCTTTGTGTATCTTTGGGAGGCAGTAGAAGTCTCCCACGCGGGGAGAACGTGGGATGAGAGCGCGTAGGATGCTTTGAAGGTCTGGATCGAAGGTCTTGATCAGTTTGTTGAGCTGGTGGGTGTGTTCTTTGGTCGGATCTGCGGGTAACCGTCTGTAGTGTTCCTGGTTGTCCAGTTGTCGGTATGCTTCTTTGCAATAGTCCGTTCTGTTCTGTACGACGATGGCTCCTCCTTTGTCCGCTGGTTTGATGACGATGTTGCAGTTGGTCTTGAGAGCGTTGATGGCGTTGCGTTGTGCTCGGGTGACATTCTGGACTGTCTTCTGAGTGCGGCTGATGAATCTGGCATTGACGCATTTCCTGACAGCTTGAGCATACATGTCAAGCTGAGGGCAGCGACCCTCCGGAGGAGTCCAGTTTGACTCTTTCCTCTTCGGTTGCTGTACCGCGGATCCCTCTATCTGCTGTTCCGGATCGTTGATTGTCTCATTGGGTTCGCTGCTGGAATCTCAGGGTTTGTGGAAGAATTCCTGGAGCCTCATTCTCCTGATGAATTCCTCTGTGTCCGCCGCGAGACTAATGAGGTCCATTTTGGTAGTGGGGCAGAAATTGAGCCCTCGGCTGAGAACTTCGATTTCGTCTGATTGAAGGGTGTGGTCGGACAAATTGACGATAGACTTCCCTGTGGTTGCAACCGTGGTACCAGGGGAAGCTTGGTCAATGCTGGTGGTGATGCCGAGTTTCTCAAGCTTCCTGCTCTTGGTTTTCATGTAGGCAGCGTAGTTCCGTTGCCTCGTCTGTTTGGCGGTATCTCGTAGCTGGTCTGCTGTGTCCTGAGTACAGGTTGAGAGTATGGACTCTATCTTAGTTTCGAGGTTGCGGCATCTGCTGTAATTTGGTGTATGAGATGGTTGCGGAGTGTGCGAGAGGTACGACGGCAGAGTCTCTCAGCATAACCCTTCGTCGTCCAGTACTTCCCCGGAGCGGAGAAACTACACCATGTTCTCCGCAGCCTTCAACATGTCATCAATGACGACGAACACCTCGTTATGGCCATCCCCACACCTCCACTACTCGCCTTTAAACAGCCACCCAACCTCAAACAGACCATCGTTCGCAGCAAATTACCTAGCTTTCAGGAGAACAGCGTCCACGACACCACACAACCCTGCCACGGTAACCTCTGCAAGACATGCCAGATCATCGACACAGATACCACCATCACACGAGAGGACACCACCCACCAGGTGCATGGTTCATACTCCTGTGACTCGGCCAACATTGTCTACCTCATACGTTGCAGGAAAGGATGCCCCAGAGCATGGTACATTGGCGAGACCATGCAGACGCTGCGACAACGGATGAACGGACACCGCGCAACAATCGCCAGACAGGAGGGTTCCCTCCCAGTCGGGGAACACTTCAGCAGTCAAGGACATTCAGCCACCGACCTTCGGGTAAGCGTACTCCAAGGCGGCCTTCGAGACACACGACAACGCAAAATCGTCGAGCAGAAATTGATAGCCAAGTTCCGCACCCATGAGGACGGCCTCAACCGGAATCTTGGGTTAATGTCACGCTACACGTAACCCCACCAGCGAACAAAAGTTATCTGTTTTTAATATAACGGGCCAATTGCTGTCTTTTCCTTCCGGATGTTTCTATGTTTCTGCCTCTCTCTGTTTTTTTTGTTGTTTTGTTCTGGCCGCTTGTATATTCGGTGGCCCTGTAGGTAACACCTATCTGTCTGAACACTTTGGTTGCCTTGGCAACGGGCAGTTGGAAAGACTATCTGTCATCACCAGGTATTGTTCTGTGATTTATAAATGTGAGAGGTTCGAGGATTTCTTGACATTCACCTGAGGAAGGAGGAAGCCTCCGAAAGCTTGTGAATTTTAAAATAAAATTGTTGGACTATAACTTGGTGTTGTAAAATTGGTTACAATTGTCAACCCCAGTCCATCACCGGCATCTCCACATCAGTGATGTATAAAGGTTTAGCATGACATCCTTGCTTTTGTACTCTATGCCTCTATTGATAAAGCCAAGCATCATGTGTGCTTTTTTAACAACCTTCTCAACTTGTCCTGCCACCTTCAAAGATTTGTGTATGTGAACCTTGGTAAAACATTTTTGCATTGCAGGTTCTATCACAGCAAAGCATTGGATTCTTAACTGGGGAAGGCCACTGGGACCTGAGTTCAGAATGTCAGCCGACATTTGCATTTCAGATTCCCTGACAGGAAGAGTTTGTGTGTCAGTCAGGTGATATGGATGTTGGATATGGATATGGATGTTGTTAGGGGAATGGTTCTGAGTAGTTTAGTTGTGCAGAACATACTTCTATTGGAAACCTACATCTTATTGTTTACTTAGGTGTCCAAAGACCTTAAGCTGACTGTAAAAAAAGCATTTGGATACTTTGAGTCAAAGCTTGAATATGACCTTCATGGGACAAGGTAAGAATCCAAAATCACAAGGTAAATATAGATGTGAAGGCCGTTTTGCACACCTTATCTCATCCATCTTAAAAATGTACAAACCCCCAATCACAACCGTCTCTTACGTTACCAGATTTTCACAGGTGAACTCTGCTGTCAGCATAGAGTCTCACATGATTCTATCACAGATTGGAGAATCAGGCACCGAGGTCGGCACATTCAGTTTGGGCACTTCCGATTTTCCAGGCATTGAAACTAAGAAGATTATGGGGGGGGATGCAATCTATGACTCAAAATGCTGAAGCATAGATAATGTAAGTGTAACCAAACGTTTTTCCCATTAATTAAGATTCGCTAAAAAAATGGCAAACACATGCTGTTTTCAAACATGCAATCTCATTGAACATAAATTTATTCATGGGAGCGACAAAAGAAGCCATTCATGATACAGCTGTAATAATAAATCCTGTAACATTTCTCACATAATTGGTACAGATTATGTAATTAAGAGTGGATGATCCATCTCGGCCGCCTCCCGATATCACCACCATCACAGAAGCCAGTCTTCAGCCAATTCGATTCACTCCACATGATATTAAAAAACGGCTGAGTGCACTGGATACAGCAAAGGCTATGGGCCCTGACAACATCCCGGCTGTAGTGCTGAAGACTTGTGCTCCAGAACGAGCCGCACCTCTAGCCAAGCTGTTCCAGTACAGCTACAACACTGACACCTACCCGACAATGTGGAAAGTTGCCCAGGTATGTCCTGTCCACAAAAAGCAGGTCAAATCCAATCCGGCCAACTACCACCCCATCAGTCTACTCTCAATCATCAGCAAAGTGATGGAAGGTGTCGTCGACAGTGCTATCAAGCGGCACTTACTCACCAATGACCTGCTCAACGGTGCTCAGTTTGGGTTCCGCCAGGACCACTCGGCTCCAGACCTCATTACAGCCTTGGTCCAAACATGGACAAAAGAGCTGAATTCCAGAGGTGAGGTGAGAGTGACTGCCCTTGACATCAAGGCAGCATTTGACTGAGTATGGCACCAAGGAGCCCTAGTAAAATTGAAGTCAGTGGGAATCAGGGGGAAAACTCTCCAGTGGCTGGAGTCATACCTAGCACAAAGGAAGATGGTAGTGGTTGTTGGAGGCCAATCATCTCAGCCCCAGGACATTGCTGCAGAAGTTCCTCAGGGCAGTGTCCTTGGCCCAACCATCTTTAGCTGCTTCATCAACGAACATCCCTCCATCATAAGGTCAGAAATGGGGATATTCGCTAATGATTGCACAGTGTTCAGTTCCATTCGCAACCCCTCGGATAATGAAGCAATCCGTGCCCGCATGCAGCAAGACCTAGACAACATCCAAGCTTGGGCTGATAAGTGACAAGTAACATTTGTGCCAGACAAGTGCCAGGCAATGACCATCTCCAACAAGAGAGAGTCTAACCACTTCCCCATGACATTCAATGGCATTACCATCGCCAAATCTCACACCATCAACATCCTAGGGGTCACCATTGACCAGAAACTTAACTGGACCAGCCACATAAATACTGTGGCTACAAGAGCAAGTCAGAGGCTGGATATTCTGTGGTGAGTGACTCACCTCCTGACTCCCCAAAGCCTTTCCACCATCCACAAGGCACAAGTCAGGAGTGTGATCGAATACTCTCCACTTGCCTGGATGAGTGCAGCTCCAACAACACTCAAGAAGCTCGACACCATCCAGGACGAAGCAGCCCGCTTGATTGGTACCCCATCAACCACCCTAAACATTCACTCCCTTCACCATCACTGCAGTGTATACCATCTACATGATGCACTGCGGCAACTCACCAAGACTTCTTCGATGACACCTCCCAAACCCGCGACCTCTACCACTTAGAAGGACAAGGGCAGCAGGCACATGGGAACAACACCACTTGCATATTCCCCTCCAAGTCACACTGACTTGGAAATGTATTGCCGTTCCTTGATCATTGCTGGGTCAAAATCCTGGAACTCCCTACCTAACAGCACTGTGGCAGAACCTTCACCACACGGACTGCAGCGGTTCAAGGCGGCGGCTCACCACCACCTTCTCAAGGGCAATTAGGGATGGGCAAAAAATACGGGCCTTGCCAGCGACGCCTACATCCCATAAATGAAAAGAAAAACTCATGCACTAGTCCTCTGTCATACCCAGGTAGCTGAACAGTTGTAGTGCACTCATTGCTGGGGTAGTGCTTGATGCGAGCAGTGCATCTGCTTTACCCTCTGCATTTAACGTTGATGATTTTTTTCATTTTGTGCTTTGCTGTTGCCTCTAACTATTTTGCTGCATCCTTAATCTGGGAAATTAGAGCAGTTTGGACAATAACAATTATCATTAATGGTCTGTGATTAAAATTGGAGTTGTGTTTCTGGAAGGTAGTGATAGTAATAGCAATTTTCTGTTCTTTACCTCCATGGAATGCTCAAATTAATATCGCCACAATTTGATTAAACTTATCCTGAAAAAGAAAATTGGAATTCCCTTCAAGGCTAGGAGTCAAAGCATTAGATTCTGCTGTAGAATTCTTTAATGTCAGAGCTTCCAACCCGTCCTAGATGGTCTTAATTTCTCCGTGGAAACACACATTTGATGTGAGATTCAATGACTCAACCACCAGGAAATTCAGCCCTCCCTCCATATGCTGCATGCCCCTTTGTCAATTACTCATTCAACATTAGCAGGAATGGATATATCTCTCAATAATCATTTTTTTGTATCCACTGTTGTACGTGATTGGACAGCAGTCATGTCACCCACGGGAGTGCAGTGATGATAACATTAAAAGCTGGAGCGAATTGCAGCCCTACTGATTGGCTCTCCAGAGTGAAGAGCAACTGTGGAGAAACTTAAAATAAAAACAGAAAATGTTGAGCAAGTCAGGCAGAAAGAAACAGAGTTAACGTTTCAGGTTGATGACCCTTCGTCAGAACTGGAAGAAGTTAAAGATTAAACAGTTTTTAAGCAAGTCCAGAGCCAGGGTAAAAGGGAGAGGAAGGGTAGAGGAGGAAAGAACAAAAGGGATGGTCTCTGATAGGTTGGAGGGCAGGAGTGATTAAATGACAAAAGCGATGATGGTGCAAGGCAAGGAGGGTGGTAATGGGACAAGTAAAGAAACAAAAGATGGGTCTAGAGGATGTAAATGGCAACAGCAGAACCATTACCAGCACCTGCCTTCCGAAAAAATGGGAGCAGTGGTTATGATCTGAAGTTACTGAAATCAATGTTGAGTCCAGAAGGTTATGAAGTGCCTCATCGAAAAATGAGGTGCTGTTCCTTGAACTTCATTGGAACAGTGTAGGAGGCTGAGAACAGAGCGGTCAGAGTGGGAGTGGGACAGGGAATTAAAATGGCAAGCGACTGGCAGGTCAGGGTCACACTTGCAGACTGAGCGGAGGTGTTCAGCAAAGCGATCACCTAATCTGTGTTTGGTTTTCCCATTGTAGAGGAGACCACATTGTGAGCAGCGAATACAGCATAGTAAGTTGAAAGAAGTACAAGTAAATCACTGTTTTACCTGGAAGGAGTGTTTGGGGCCCTGGACGGAGGGAAGGGTGGAGGTGAAAGGGCAGGTGTTGCATATCCTGCGTACGCATGGGAAGGTGCCGTGGGGAGGAGAGCGGGTGTTGGAAGAGTGGACCAGGGTGTCGTGAGAGAGTGGTCCCTTCAGAATGCTGACAGGGGAGGAGAGGGAAAGATGTGTTTGGTGGTGGGAACGTGCTGGATGTGGCGGAAATGGCGGAGGATGATACGTTGAATGTGGAGGCTGGTGGGGTGGAAGATGAGGACAAGGGGGACCGTATCATGGTTCTGGGAAGGAGGGGAAGGGATGAGTGCAGAAGTGCAGGAAATAGGATGGACACGGTCGAGGACCCCACCAACTACAGTGGAAGGGAATCCTCGATTCAGGAAAAAGGAAGACATATCGGAAGCACTGGTGTGGAAGGTGCCAGTGTCCGAACAGACAGAGACGGAAAAACTGGGAGAAGGGAATAGAGTGCATACAGGAAGTGGGGAGGGAGGAAGTGTAATTAAACTGTAAATTAGCTGTGGGAGTCGGAGGGCTTATAATAGATACTGCTGACAGCTTATTCCCAGAAATGGAGATAGAGAAGTCAAGGAAGGGAAGAGTCGGAGATGGACCATGTGAAGGGAGGCCCAACCAGTCCGCATCCACCACCACCCTCCTCCTCCTGGCTGAACTTGTTCTTACGTTGAACAACTTCTCCTTTGACTCCACTCACTTCCTTCAAATAAAAAGTGTCGCTATGGGAACCCGTATGGGTCCTAGCTATGCCTGCCTTGTGGAGAGTGGAAATTTGAAGCAAAGTTGATGAAATTTTCCAGTTCGGGGCAAAAGCAGGAAACGACATTGATACAGTCATCAATGTACCAGAAAAAGAGGTGAGGGAGGGGACCTGAGTATGACTGGAATAAAGAATGTTCCACGTATCCCACAAAAAGGCAGGCATAGCTAGGACCCATATGGGTTCCCATATCGACACCTTTTATTTGAAGGAAGTGAGTGGAGTCAAAGGGGAAGTTGTTCATTGTAAGAACAAGAACAAGTGGATGGGGACTGGTTGGGCCTCCATTCAAGCAAGAAGCGGAGGGCCCGCAGGCCACCCTGGTGGGGGATGGAGGTGTAGAGGGACTGGATGTCCGTGGTGAAAAGAAGACAGTTAGTGCCGGGGAACTGGAAACTGTTTGTTTAAGTGACGGAGGGCATCGGAAAAATCATGGATGTAGGTCAGAAGAGACTGGACAAGGGGAAAAAAAGGTCAAGATAGGAAGAAATAAGTTCCATGGGGCAAGAACAGGCTGAAACGATGGGTCTACCAGGGCAGTCCTGTTTGTGGATCTTGGGAAGGAGGTAGAAGCGGGCAGTGCGGGGTTGGGGGACTATGAGATTGGAGGCCGTGGGGGGAAGATCTCAAGAGGAGATGAGGTCATTCATGGTCTGGCAAACTATGGCTTGATTTCGGTGGTGGGGTCCAGGGGGAGGTAAGAGGAGGTGTCGGAGAGGTGGCGTTCAGCCTCCGCAAGGAAGAGGTCTGTTCGCCACACAACAACAGTGCCGTCCTGGTCAGCAGGTTTAATGACAATGTCAGGGTTGGACCTGAGAGAATGGAGTGCTGCAAGTTCAGAAGTGGGGAGGTTAGAGCGAGTGAGGGGAGCAGAGAAACTGAAACGGCCGATGTCATGTCAGAATTCGCAATGAAAAGATGAAGAGAGGGTAAGAGACCAGAGGGAGGGGTCCACGTGGAACGAGAATTCTGAAGACGGGAGAAAGGTTTCGCTGTGCGGGGAAGTCTCCTGGCCACAGAAGAAGAGCTCAGCATCGTGTTGAGCTTTGTTTACTCGTTGGTTTGTTTTTATCTATACATTTTCAAATCAGCCAGAGGGTGTCGGTGTGGCACTGCGTGATCTATTTGAATCATATTTTAAACTATGTTTTAAACAATTTTCAAAAAAAAACTGTCATCTATTTCTTGGCATAAAGCAAAAGTAGTAAATAACATACATCTCTCCAGCCTTGCCTTCCAACCCACTTATAGTTTACTTAAGGGTAAACAAATATGTTTATTAATTATCAGATATAATTAACTTAAATTGCTCTCCTTTTGTTATGTAAAATATGCTATCAAATTCTCTTTCATTTTAGATGGAAGTCCTTCAAAGAAAAGATTGAAACTCAGAGCAAGAATTCAAAGCCAAGAATATGGCAGCTGGTGACCACAGCTCTGAAAAATGAACTCAAAACAAATGAAATTGAGGAAATTAAAAAAACAAAGTCTGACTTCAGCAATATGAAAAAAATGGTAGGTTAGAATTTCATACTATGAGCTAAAATTTCCACCTGGTAGGAACACTCTTGCTATCATGAGTTGGGTGTGTGGTAACTGGGAAAACTGACATCCAGCGATTTCATCCGACCCAACTGGAAACTATTTGTGCGATTGATTTTCTGATTGTGCTTAATCCTTCAATTAGACACCCGTCCTCATTTACAAGTGAATGCATGCTTAATTAAGATCTCTGAGCGAGTGTTTAATTGAGTTTGCATCCTACTCGCTAATGAGGGCCTGCAGTAGTATCGAAGGATTTCCAAATCTTCGGGCAGAAATCTCACGCAGCATTACTTCCACCCATTCACTTTACGCATTAAAGGTAAGCTGTATGTGGAATGGAGTTCTTAAAGTGACAGAGAGGTTTTTCTTGGGTTTTTGGGGAGGATTGTCATTTTATGTTTTGATCAGAACATATGTGGTGGTTATATTGATAGGAAAGCAGCCAAATGAATGTTTTGAAAATCACCTGAAAGCCGACTGTAAATAAATTATTTGTAAAAGTTTAACAGAACAGGAAGATCTTTAAAGAAGAGGGGCTGTATGAAATGGCTCTTAGAATACAAACTTTCTCTCCAGCTCAGGGAGCGACAGGCATCTAATTTCAAACTACAAATTCCAGTGGCCTTGCTTTCAGCCGTCAAGGCCCTATGCTCTGGAATTCCCCCCCTAAATCCCTCCACTTTCCTCTCCTCCTTTAAGACCTTCCTTAAATCCTACCTCTTTGACCAAGCTTTTAGTCACCTCTCCTAATATCTCCATCTTCAGCTCAGCATCGATTTTTGTCTGATTATGCCTCGGTAAAGTGCCTTGGAGCAATTTTCTATGTTAAAGGAGCTATATAAATGCAAACTGTCGTCATACAAACATACGAATTAAGAGCAGGAGTAGGCCATTCGGCCCCTCGAGCCTGCTCTGCCATTTGATAAGATCATGGATGATCTGATTGTGACCTCAACGCTACTTTCCCATCTACCACCAAAACATTTGACTCCCTTGTTAATCAGGAATCTATCTAACTCCGCCTTAAAAATATTCAATGACCCTGCCTCCACCACTCTCTGGGGAAGGGAATTCCACAGACTCATGACCCTCTGAGATAAAAAATTTCTCCTCATCTCCGTCTTAAATGGGAGACCTCTTATTTTTAAATTGTGGCCCCTAGTTCTAGTCTCTCCCACAAGGGGAAACATCCTCTCAGCATCTACCCCTTCTAGTCCCCCTCAGGATCTTATATGTTTCAATAAGATCACCTCTCATTCTTCTAAACTCCAGTGCATACAGGCCCAACTTGTCCAACCTTTCCTCATAAGATAACCCCCTTATCCCAGGAATCATCGGGTGAACCTTCTCTGAACCGCCTCTAAAGCAATTATGTCCTTTCTTAAATAAGGAGACCAAAACTGCACACAGTATTCTAGATGCGGTCTCACCAATGCCCTGTACAACTGTAGCAAAACACCTCTACTTTTATATTCCATTCCCCTTGCAATAAATGACAACATTCCATTTGCCTTCCTAATCACTTGCTGTACCTGCATACTAACTTTTTGTGATTCATGTACTAGGACACCCAGATCCCTCTGTACCTCAGAGTTCTGCAATCTCTCTCCATTTAAATAATATAGTGCTTTTCTATTCCTCCTGTCAGAGTGGACAAGTTCACATTTTCCCACATTATACTCCATCTGCCAAATTTTTGCCCACTCACTTAACCCATCTATATCCCTTTGCAGACTCCTTATGTCCTCTTCACAACTTACTTTCTTACCTACCTTTGTGTCATCAGCAAATTTAGCAACCATACATTCGGTCCCTTCATCCAAGTCATTGACATAAATTGTAAATAGTTGAGGCCCAAGCACTGATCCCTGTGGCACTCCACTCGTTATATTTTGCCAACCTAAAAATGACCCATTTATGCCTACTCTCTGTTTCCTGTTAGTTAACCAATCCTTTATCCATGCTAATATGTTACCCCTTACACCATGAGCTCTTATTTTGTGTAGTAGCCTTTAGTTTGTGTAGTAGTCATTAGCTACTTCTTCCATAATTCGACCGATATCATAAAATGCCAGCAGTTACAATTGGAATTTGTGGAGTAACGGTGGGAATGTGCCAAATGGGCCAAGAATTTTTGGTTCGAATTATAGCTGGAGTAGGAAGTAGAAAAATTTATACTAGTGCATCTTTTGAGGTTGGAAATAGCCTCAATGTTGGTGCAAAGTAAGAGGAGCTTTATTCTACAGCTGCCCTTTAGTGCACGATGTTGACAGTGGAAGCCAGAAGTGGGAAAGTATTCCATTCCACAATACCAACATCTCTTAAATAAAAACAGAAAATGCTGGAGAAGCTCAGTGAGTCAGGCAGCATCTGTGGAGAAAGAAACAGAGTTAACATTTCAGGTTGAAGACCTTTCGTCAGAACTGGAGATAACATCTCTTACCTGGATGAGCCCAAAATAAACTAGAAAACAAAATATGAAATATTAAGATACTTCGAATGGGGCCACCCTATGGCCCAGTGTATAAATTCACTGAGTGCTGTAGCACTGTGCAATGCAAATAATTAGGTTCCAGGTTTGATTCTTGATGAAGGCAGATCTCAGCCAAGGTATGAGTGAGGTACCACAATTGTCCTCTTTATTTATAGGTGAGGGAAGAGAAAAATTGATCGCTAATCAACACCCCCTGTTGGATGCGCATGTGCAGGATCAGGAAGGGCTCCCATGACCCTATAGCGAAAAATCCCCAAAATCCTTGGCAGGGTCTGCATCCCGGTGTAGGTGCTGCGATGCTCCCACCCAGGACCTGTGCCGCTGACCCTGCCAAAGAGAGATCTATTGATTTAAATACTGCCAACGGGGACCCACCTGCCCCAGAGGTTGCATACTGCACTGAAAGTATGTTGCCCCCTCCCCAGAAAGTGGAAGTAACTGCCTTCTTGGCCCCTGAAATCTGTCCAAACATTTGCTCACTGTTCAGGGGTTCAGGCCACAATTTAGGCCTGCACTCCAGGTGGACCCCACTTGTGCCATTTAGTAGGCCTTGTTTCACCCGGAAAACCAGCTGTCAGTGATCCACTCGCTACTGAGAGGCCAGGGACATGGGAACTCCCTCATCGGAAGTGCCAGGTCCCTCACTCTCATATGCCACTGGTGTTGTAAGGGCGGGCGGAAGCTCTGCTCCTTACAAGTCTCACAGGACCTCTGATCTAAGGCCCTGACTCAGTATATGTGGGTGCCAGCTTAATTTTTGGCCCTCTGGCACACTCCCACCAAAGTTATGGCAAGAGTGTGTCGGAAGGGCTGAGAATTTTAAGCTCCACATCATCCAGGTTCAAACATCAAGAATGGTCACTTGGGTAAGGTAGTGGAAGGTTGCAAAATGTGGGAACCATAACCCAGATCAAGTAATACCTTCAGGAGAGGAGGGATCAACAGTAAGATATTAAAAAGAAAAAAAGAAAGTTGAAGACATTTTCTCATTCCTTATTGATTTTTCATTTTTTATCTTATTGTGCTCAGAATAATTGAAAACAAATCCTACAGTAGTATAATTATTGATAATGCATTCTTTAGCACTTACAGCCATAAAGATTCCTTCCCCAGCACTGAACCAGTTCTGATTTAAAAGAGAAGAGGTCAAAATGTGCCCCATTTTATATTTGAGGAAAATAATAGGTATTAAAATTTGGTTAGACCTTTTTTTTTTCAAATGGCAGTTTCTTTACCTTCACCCGAGCTGGAAGTGTGATTTTCTGGATCAGCTGTCAGGTTGATCTGAAGTCTTGGCCTCCTATTGTTTCCTGTGGTGCTGCTCTGGGTTGCTACTCAAGGTGATATCGCAGGTTGCCATTGACGAGAGGAAGCCTGATCTCACAGGCCTTCCAGCAGATACGAAAATTGACCTCTTTGAAAAAATAGTCAAATCATATTTTGATAAGTCCATCTTTTTAAGTTTAGGTTAACAACAGTTTTCAGATTTTTTTTATGCATAATCATGTCAGTGATGTTACATTTTTCATAGAGAGTGTAACATTTTTTTTAACACACAGTGTAGAGGTACTATTGTTTTTTTAAAAAAAGCATAGAAGAGTAGCTATAGTAACTATGATTCTGTGGACATTTTTCTGTGGCTGTGTGGCAAGAAATTGCTTTTATTATAATAGTGGGTGAGTTTGGGATTGTTAAGGCTACTTGCTAAAAGATCACAACCCAATATACAGCCTCAAAAATAGTACTAAGGCAGTAGAATTTTCTTTTCTGTTTGGAGGATCTTTTGCAGTCGTTGTGAGCAAGATTACCTAGAATTACATAGAATGTACAGCACAGAAACAGGCCATTCGGCCCAATTGGTCCATACCGGTCTTTATGCTTCACATGAGCCTCCTCCCACCATATTTAATCTAACCCTATCAACATATCCTTCTAGGATGGAGATCTTTAACAATACAGATGTTAAATATTAAGCTTTCCTGCTGGTTGGTACCCACAATATGTATATAACCCAGAGGTCATATTTGATGAAGAGAAAAAAAAATATTGAGTTATTGCTAAATGGTATTTAAAAAATAACAACTGTGCATTTTTTGTTTGATGACTTTCTGCATCCGTGGTCCACCTTCTGAAGGGTAACTAGAGGTAGGTAATAAATGTCAGCCTTGTCAGCGATGTTCACATCCCAAGAATCAATGTAAAAAACTCCTGCAATCTGCAATTTATAGAGACACCGAGAGCTCTAAATCAAGGGAGTAATTTTGCAAAGCTCTACTGTTATCATAGAGCCTCACTAGACAGAAATTCAGTTCGGCTGTCAGGCAGAGATGCGTGGAAATCATGGGGCCGATTTTCATTATTGGCAGAGCAATGAGTCACCCGCCCAATGTCCTCAGCAAGTGGCTCAAGCCATTTTGATGGTTGGGCCTCATTTGCTACTCATTAGCAAGCTACAAGTGGGAACCAGCACTTGCATGCAATTTGCCGAGGGGGAGTGGCGAAATCTTGCAGCTCCTCCCTCATGGGATTCCAATTTGGCTGCCTTAATGAAGCACCACCTGATGCAGGTGGGCGCACTGGCTACAAATTTCCAGGACCAGTTAAAAATGGTGAGCGGATCAGGAGTGGGAGCAGGGCATTAAGTTCAGCGCTGCAATGTTTGGAGTGCTAACACTCCAATTCCACCTGATGGAGGCAGTGAAAATCAGCCCCGAGTGGGATGGAAATGTTGCATTGCATTTTGATCCAGGGCTTAGTTATACAATTCCTAATAGCAGGTTAGAAAGTGGCATTTTCAAAGCCTCAGGAGCAGATCACCTGCCCATCCTCTTGAAATTTATGAAGCATGGGCAATGTTTCAGGAGAATGTGTTATATAAATCATTTAAACAAATAATAGGAAAAGTTATATTCATGTTAACAGTCGATCTTTTTAACTTGTGGATAATAATGGTTATTTGTAGCTCGGTAAGATTTTTAAAATATTTCTGTTTCCTATATTTTTTATATATCAAGCAGGCAATTATGAGTCTAGATTTTTACCTGTGATATAGTGGAGTAATACACATTGAAGACACGCACACTTTAGCTCACTCAATAAGGAGATATTACTAATTAATCTGTAAGTTGTGATTTGCCCAATGGCAGGGAGCCACTGTCAGCACAAATTATGGAAAATTATGCACAAATTTTCAATTTGCTCTGCCAGTGGGTGAGGTTCCCTGCAGCAGCAACAGCTAAGCCCCCTCCCCATTGTCCAAACTACGTTACAACTGATGACTGACAGTGTACGTATTTATTTTCAGGTTGACGTTGCACTGAACGGTACAAGAACCACGTCCTGAATGACATTCGGGATGTGGGTGATGGTGGAAAGGCTGCATTTATTGCCCATCGCAAGTTTCCCAGAGAAAGTAATGACGTACCTTTTCTTTGAGTATTGCACTGAAGTGTCAGCCTAGATTACATGCTGAAGTCCTAGAGTGGGGCTTAAATCCACAGCCTTAGATGTAATCATATGATATAGAAAAGATTTAAATTGTGATTATTTTCTCCAAGTTTGGAATTTTTGGTATTAGCTAGATAGAAGTACTTTATATTGAAAGTACTTTTCCTTTGCACTGCCTTTGTTTCAGGAATTTTTAATTTTTACAAGGTAAGAGGGACTGAAAGTATGCAGAGTAGAGGGGCTTGGTTGATAGGAGACTGGAAATTGCTCATTTCCTATTGAACAGTGAAATATTAAGCACTTTTCTGGACTGGTAACAGAGAATGCAAATTTACAAAACTTATAAGAGCGCATGTAGCTACAAGTTTTCAGATCCACAGCCGTGGCAAGGCTTGCTTTAAATACTGTGGGAGTGAGCATTGTATTTGTTTTCTTTTGGTTCTGATAATCGAAGATTTTAAAGTTTTCCATAAGTGTGGGTGTGCATGTTGGATCAGCGACACGATATGAAATGCTTTTTTGGTATTCCTTTTGATTTGTCAAGTAGTTTAGATGTTAGAAGAAAGGCAAGTGAGAAGACTGCAATAGTCAAGGATTTAATGTTAGCAGGATATACTCATTCTAGGTTTGCAATTCAGGGGGACAGAAGTTCTGTTACAAGATTTTTCACTGAAGTGAATAAAGGAAATAACTAAGCTTCTGTTGATTTATATACTTCTACTAAAACATAACTACTTCAGATAGAATAGTCACAGTTGAGATCAGGAAAAGGCATCGGTTTACATCTAGGATAATCATTGTGTCTGGCTTCTTTTCTTTCTGTTAACAATAAAAAAAATGTAAATTTACCTTAAGTGTGGATGTCCATCTTTCAATTAGAAATTCAAAGAGTGCATGTCATTCTGAAGACATTTTTTATATTTGTACACGGGATGTGGATCATACTGGCAAGACCACATTTATTGCCCATCCTTAGTTACCCTAAGACAGTGATGATGGGCCTTTTGCTTGAACTGCTGCAGTCCTTGTGGTGATGGTGCTCCCAAAATGGTTTAGGTGGGGAATTCCAGGATTTTGAAGGAACAGCGGTAAGTGTCCAAGTGTGTTATGGAAGTGACAATTTAATTGTTCATTTATCTTATTGTAATTTGTGGAATCTTGCTGTGTTTCCCTACATTGCAACAGCACTTCATTAGCTGTGAAGTGGTTTGGGACGTCCTGAGGTCATGAAAGGCATTATATAAATGCAAGTTCTTTCTTTCAACAACGTGTTTTCATATAGCACCTTTAATGTGGAAGAACGACCCAAGGCACTTCAGATGTATAATCAAACGAGAATGTACAGAGACAAAGGAGGAAATACTAGCGAGGTAACCAAAAGCTTGGTCAAAGGCATGAGCTTTAAGCAGGGCCTTAAAGGTAGAGATGGAGCAGAGGGGTTTGAGGAGGGAATTCCACTGTGGGGCCTAGATGGCTGAAGGAATAATCACCAATGGTAGGGCGAAGGAAAAGGGATGCTTAAACGTCTGGAGTCAGAGGAATGGAGAGTTTGGAGAGGGTGGGTCGGTTTGTAGGGTTGGAGGAGGTTACAGATTATAGGGAAGGGCAAGGCCACAAAGAGATTTAAAAACAAGAATGAGAATTTTCAATCTGAGGATTGGGGGACGGGGAGCCAATGTGGGTCAGCAAGGACAGGAGTGATTGGTGAGCAGTACTTGGTGCAGGATAGGATACAGGCAGCAAATGTTAGATGAAATGATGCTTATGGAGGCTGGGATGTTATCCAGGAGAGCAATGAAATATTCAAGTCTGAAGATGACAAAGGCACAAATGAGTGTTGCTGGGGCAGGGGCAGGGGCAGGCAATATTATAGAGTTGGAAGTAGGCGGCCTTTGTGATGGAGAGCACATGGGGTCAGAACTTCAGCTTGGGGTTGAATGGAACACAGATTCCGAACAGTCTGCTTCAGCCTGAGACAGTGGCAGGGCAAGGGGATGGAAAGAGCGGAGATGAATTAAAACCTTCCCACTATTTCAGTCATCTCACTCTTTCAAAATAGTAAGTTCACTCTTCTCGATCAAATAAAATCCAATTCCAAAAGACCGAGCTTTGAAAGTGGTCGTAGATGAGTCAATGATCTTCGCAGCTTGGAACCACACTCAAATTCTACACCATTTTTGACACAGCAGTGGTTAATCCAGGCTGGGGCATGGGGCAGAAAGGAATTTGGGCCCAAATCCATTTCCACCAGGCTTCCACAATTTTGAGTGTTTATTTTCACTTCATATTTCCAGCACAGACTGTTTGAAACATATTCCATTTCAAACAGTTTTTGTGTGCCGCATTACTCTCCCCCATCTCCCCCTTCATTCTTTTCTCCCTCTCTCTTCTTTCCACCCCCTCCTCTCCTCTATTTCTCCCTCTCTTCCACACCCTCTTTCTCTCTCCTTTCCACCCCCTCTCTCTCTTTCTCTTAATCACAATCACATCTCCCCTCCCCTCTCCTCTCCTCTATTTCTCCCTCTCTTCCACACCCCCTCTTTCTCTCTCCTTTCCACCCCCTCTCTCTCTTTCTCTTAATCACAATCACATCACATCTCTCCTCTCCACCCCCCTCTCTTTTTTTCTTTTTTCTTTTTTCCTTCCTCCTTTCTCTCTCTCCCTCGGCGCCGTCACTTCGACCGTTTAAAAACCCTTTCAGAACACAGAGTGACTCACATCCGGATCTGATAACCAATCAAATCCTGCAGTGGAGCCGCCGGTCATCCAATCAGGTGAGGAGAAATTCAAACAGCGGGGCGGTAACCGACTCCCGCCCGCGCGCCGCCCGCCGCCCGGTGACCCGCTCTCCCATCACCCGCTCTGCCTGCGGCTGTAGGCCGCCAGTATTACAGTCGGAATAAAGTCCTGGGTCCCTCCACCCATTACCCGGACGGGATGGCTATGATGCGGACTTATGGCAAATACAGCCTGCGGGCGGTGAAGGCCCACAAGTGGCTGAGCCCAGAGAGGGGCAGACAGCACCTCTTCTCATCTTCGGACTCTCTCAACACCACCTCTTCCCGGAGCGCGGACAGCAGTGACCCGTCCTTCATCATCGGCAAGAAAAGGTGCAGAAACTGTCATTTGCTTTTAATTGGGAACGATCATAATCGCCACGGACTCGTAACATTTCTTTACAAACAAATGAGTTGTGTGAGTGCATTTTATCTTTAAAAAATACACCGTGGATCCCCTGCGGTAAGTCGAAAGAGTATGATCTCTTTCTCTCTCCTTTCTGATGGCTTCGTGTTGTTGCTTCTCTCTCTTCGACACTTCTTCCTTCTCTCTCTTTTTAGATTTTTTTCCTTGCAGGTGGGAGGGAGGTGGCCTTTTCTAGTAGGGTTTGTGAGGAATATGTGACCCTCAGTGGCTCCCTTTCCATCTCCTCCACAGCGCTTGTGCTTCATCGCATCCCCTTCCCCCCTTCCCCTTCCTACCACCTTCATTTCCCCATTACTCTCCTGACTTCTTCCCCCTCTCTTGAAAAATAAACACAAATTAAAACGAGGAAAGAAACTCTCTCTCTCCACTCTCTCTACATTCCCTGACTTTAATAAAGACGCAAAAGATTATTCATTGTGAAATACGTAATTATTTTTTTATTTTGCTTTAAACCTTATTTTGAATGCCAGGGATTTATTACCGTGGGGTGGGGAGGGAAGGCAGACAAAAAGCTTTTCAAAAAAGCATTTTAAGTGATTTGTGTGGAAAAGATAATACAAGGAGCTTGTGACTGGCCAGTGATCAGATTAATATTGGAAGTCGTATTAGAGTGCCACCTACAGGGGTTACAGGAAAATGTAAACAATTTTACAACACCAAGTTATAGTCCAGCAATTTTATTTTAAATTCACAAGCTTTCGGAGGCTTCCTCCTTCGTCAGGTGAACGATGTGAAAATGTAATAGGTGGGAGGGAATACTTTTAGCTTGAAGTTCTCATTGAAAATATTTACATAGCAGTTTTCAGTGGTATGTGCGAGCCACGTTAAGAATTTTGATTTACCAGTAGATCTTTCGTGGCATTGTAGAAGGCATGTCAGAGAATATGTTCTCTCTCTTATCTGTCTCTGATGTCCTGGTGTTGCTGTTGCTCTACCTTTTTCTGTTCCTGCCTCCTTCTCTTCCCTTCTGCTTTACATCACAGTTACTTGTATTTCTCCCTGCGCACCCGCAAAGCTGCATCTGAGACCTGTGAGAAGGGGCAGGAAAATGATTGGCTGCAGTAATTTGATACCTGCTCAGTGGCTGGAAGTTTCTTGTGTGGACTTCTATCTGTGACTGAGGAGGCCCCAAACAGCAGGCTGTATGTAGCCAGCAAAGAAACTGTTTGATGCCGTGACAGTGTTTCACCACGTAAGTGAACATTCATTTTGAAGGTATATATGTTGAAAGATCGCTGGGGAGAAGGGTCTTTAATGTTTTCAATATATATTGTAAAGAATAACAAGTTTATAACTGACCGTTTTGCACTAAGTATCGTTCAATAAATTGTCTGTTGGTTTATAGCCTGAATCTGGCGGTGAAATAAAAAACTTCAGATTTATTTAGCGCTTTTCGTATCGTATCCTATTCAACACAAGACACATCACATTTGAAGTATAGTTACTTATTACGTAGGCAAACCAATTTGGGTACAGAAAGATCCTTCAAACAGCAATGAGCCTTTGTATGTTCAATCCACCTATTGAAGATATTGAGGCCTTATTGAAGACTAGGAAAATCACATGCTGGTAGAAGTACAGTGGTAAATGTTCTCTGATCGCTATTGTTTACCCAGATGTTTGGCAGGTAAAGAAAGTCCAGGTCATAGGGGACATGCGATCATTCTTTGAGTGATCAGTGATGCTGAACTTGAGTAGAATATTTAGCGTAGAATCATAGAAAATTTACGGCACAGAAGGAGGCCATTCGGCCCATCCTGTCCCCACCGGCTGAGAAACAAGCCACCCAGCCTAATCCCACTTTCCCGTATTTAGTCCGTAGTCCTGCAGGTCACAGCTCTTCAGGTGCACATCCAGGTATTTTTTTAAATGAGTTGAGGGTTTCTGCCTCCACCACCCTCTCGGGCAGTGCGTTCCAGACCCCCACCACCCTCTAGGTGAAATTTTTTTTCCCTCATTTCCACTCTAATCCTTTTACCATTCACTTTAAATCTATGCCCCCTTGTTATTGACCCCTCCGCTAAGGGAAATAGGTCCTCCCTATTCACTATCTAGGCCCCTCATAATTTTGTACACCTCAATTAAATCACCCCTCAGCCTCCTCTGTTCCAAGGAAAACAACCCCAGCCTATCCAATCTGTCATCATTGCTAAAATTCTCCAGTCCTGGCAACATCCATGTAAATCTCCTGCATCCTCTCTAGCGCAATTACATCCTTCCTGTAATGTGGTGACCAGAACTGTGCGCAGTACTCAAGCCGTGGCCTAACTAGTGTTTAATACAATTCAGGCATAACGTCCCTGCTTTTATATTCTATGATGTGGCGATGCCGGTGATGGACTGGGGTGGACAAATGTAAGGAGTTTTACAACGCCAGGTTATAGTCCAACAGCTTTATTTGGAATCACAAGCTTTCGGAGCTTTCCTCCTTCGTCAGGTGACTCACCTGACGAAGGAGGAAAGCTCCGAAAGCTTGTGATTCCAAATAAAGCTGTTGGACTATAACCTGGTGTTGTAAAACTCCTTACATTTATATTCTATGCCTCGGCTAATAAGGGAAAGCATTCCATATGCCTTCTTAACCTTATCTACCTGTTCTGCTACCTTCAGGGATCTGTGGACGTGCACTCCAAGGTCCCTCACTTCCTCTACACCTCTCAGTATCCTCCCATTTATTGTGTATTCCCTTGCCTTGTTTGCTCTCCCCAAATGCATTACCTCACACTTTTCCAGATTGAACTCCATTTGCCACTTTCCTGCCCAACTGACCAGTCCATTGATATCTTCCCGCAGTCTACAGCTTTCCACTTCACTATCAACCACTCGGCCTATCATTGTGTCGTCCGCAAATTTCTTAATCATGCCCCCCTACGTTTAAGTCCAAATCGTTAATGTATATCACAAAAAGCAAAGGACCTAGTACTGAGCTCTGTGGTACCCCACTGGAAACAGCCTTCCAGTCGCAAAAACACCCGTCGACCATTACCCTTTGCTTCCTGCCGCTGAGCCAATTTACCACATTCCCTTGGATCCCATGGGCCTTTACTCTTTTGACTAATCTGCCAAGTGGGACCTTGTCAAAAGCCTTGCTAAAATCCACGTAGACTACATCAATTGTGCTACCCTTATCGATCCTCCTTGTCACCTCCTCAGAATTCAATCAAGTTAGTCAGACACGACCTCCCCTTAACCTGGAATCGTAAGACACACCAACAGAATATTGGTTCTGCGACTGGTGGACGCTGCAGGACACACCGTTTAATTGACTGTGATGATATTATGATTTAGTTTTAATTTAAGCTTCTTCAGTTTTGATTGGACTTCACGTTTGGAATATATTACATTACTCACGATCAGAATATTAGCCTTGTATTACCCACTTGTAGAGCTGTTTTTCCGATTGGTGACACTCTGGTAGCCCGTATTTTGTTAGGCAGTTATACTCCATGAAATGAAATATTGTACAAGATACTGAAGTTACATGGTGAACTTTTTGATCAGGTAGTGTTGTAGTATTTTTATGCTGTGTGGCATTGTGTGAATTTGGCACCTGGGACAAAGGAACTTTTTTTGATCTGAGAGTGCTGATACTTACTGTACTTAGCTATTATATGGCCTTTGATTTTTTTTTTATCTGCATGTTATCTGAAGTTCTTGTCTCTAGAAAGTTTCACTTTTTTTACAATGTACCTTTTGAAATCTTATATAATTCTGAATCTTTTCAGGCGACGAAAAGTATCGCTAAGTATTTCAAAAGCTAAGATGACAAAGAAAGTTGGAAAGCAAACAAATACCGAAATTCAAAAGAGAAAAATTTCTTATCCCCTCAAAAGAAGAGAGATTTTACGTGATCAAAACCATAGCCCTATTTCCACAGAAGATGAAAGTCAAGAAGACAGCATGTTTGTGGAAGACAAAGAAAATTATGTTGCTCGTGTTACTAGGTACCTAATATAAATTTGCTTAGAAGTACGTTATCGTAGCATGTTACAGCACAGAAGGAGGCCATTCGGCCCATTGTGCCGACCAATCGCCTTAAATCTGTCCTGTGGTTAACGAACCTTCTGCCACTGGAAACAGTTTCTCCTTATTTACTCTATCAAAACCGTTCATGATTTTGAACAACTCCATCAAATCTCCTCTTAACCTTCTTTGCTCTAAGGAGAACAACCTCAGCTTCTCCAGTCTCTCCACATAACTGAAGTACCTCATCCCTGGTACCATTCAGTAAATCTCTTCTGCACCCTCTCTAAGGCCTTGACACCCTTTAATCCCATGGGGCTTTAATTTTTCTTACAAGTCTATTTTGTGGTACTTTATCAAATGGCTTTTGAAAGTCCATATACACATCATCAACCGCACTACCCTCATCAACCCTTTCCGTTACTTCATCAAAGAACTCAATCGAGTTAGTCAAAGACGATTTTCCTTTAACATATCTGTGCTGATTTTCATTTGTTAGCCCATAGTTTTCCAAGTGCCAATTAATTTTGTCCTTGATTATTGTCTCCCTAAGTTAAGATGACTGGCCTGCAATTGCTGGGTTTATCCCTCTCCACTTTTTTGAACAGGGGTATAACATTTGCAATTATCCAGTCCTCTGCATGCCCCCATATCTAAAGAGGATTGGAAGATTGTGGCCAGAGCCTCTGCAATTTCTAACCTCTCAGAAACCTAGGATGCATCCCATCTGGACCGGATGACTTTTCTACTTTGAGTACTGCCAACCTTTTATCTATTTTTATCCTATCCAATATCACTACTATCTCCTGCTTTACTGCTACAGCGGCAGCATCCCCTTCTCTAGTAAAGACCAATGCGAAGTATTCATTTAGCACCTCTGCCTCCAAAAGAAGATTTTTTTTTTGTCCCTAATTGGCCCCACACTTCCTTTGACTACCCTTTTACTGTTTATATGTTTATTTATGTTGAACAGTTTCTGATAAAAGATCTTCTGATTTGGCACAGCTCTTAACAGTTGTTGCACAAGAAAAATTAATTACTACTGGATCATAAAAAGAATATGCAAGCACGTAAATGTGAGGGGAGATTTCCTGCTTTGGTGCATCGGGTGCAGTAGTCTGCCCACCGAGAGCACATTTTGGTAAATTGAGCATCCCCGGCCCATGACTTTTCCATCTATTTAAACTAATGAATAAAAATTAGAAGTTTGGGGTTCACAATTTCCTGATATGTTCCCCTGGAGGACACTGTTCCATGTCAGGACCGTCAAAGGGGAAAATCTCCCACCCTGAGGGTTTTAATATTACAGGGAAGAGGGTGGTGGCATACCATAATTTGAGTATTGGGCTTCTGGGGCTTTCACACTAAATTAGCAAAATTCCCAAGTAAGCTTTCAGTTTTATAAAATCCGATGTGGGCTGCCAGCAGAGTTCAGTGGAATTGAGACTGATTTAGTTGAGTCTTGAGTGACAAAAAAAAAATAGAGATGAGATATAGGTAGACTCTACTTGACCAAAATATTTCCAGACTAAAGCATCTTTTAATAACTAATGGTGTAGCATTATAATGTGAGCTATTCAGAAGGTTACTTGAAACAAAAACCTTCAATGTTAGGCTCCAAATAAATTTTTCAATGCAACACAAATATTGTTCCCACGGTTGTTTAGCATATTGAAACCAATGCACAATATTTAAAATCTAATTATATCAATACACTTCAATATATGTGAGTCTTAATTTACCCCTTCCACAAAAAGTCAAATCAGTGACTGAACAATGTTGTTCAGCTCAATATCTCTGCAGTCGTAGCCAAATTTAGAAGGACCAAATCTTTTGTTCTACAGCTGGGTGTTTTTAACAGTCCAAGTGGACATAACCTGAATATTTGATAAACTACACACAGAACATTTTTCCAGTGTTTTCTCCCTTCTGGTATTGGTGAGCAGGGATTAATGTGCATGGCTGACAATTCAGAGTGGAAGAAAAGCTTTATAAAGAGAACTGGGAGTGGAGAGAGAATGGAATATTTTGTTCTATATATCCACCTGAATGCTTCTCTGATTTTAACAAAACTTCTTAAATAAGTATATCTTTGACACTTCAGAGGAGGAATTTATGGGAGCATTGCTGTTTTCCAAATCTAGACTGGATAACTGTTTTGGACAGCTATTGCATATTGTCCATGAATTCAAACAAAGTATTGTAAAACAAAATGGTTTTAGCCATTATTTTTAAGTACTGAACTGGAATGATCAGTACTTGGGTTGGGAAGGAGGTAAGACATATTATGGCTTTAAATAATTTCTTAAGCGGCTTCATGGACAGATAGACAAGACTTCAGAATGGATTTTTAGCAACTATTCTGAAATTATGTTTTAACAGCTATTTTTTTTAAAGGTAAAAGTGAGCCTCCAGGTAGTGTATTTGCAACTGGTCTTGTTAATATTTTGGTGACTGCATTGTTGAAACCGTTTTTCTTCTTTCCTTCCTTCCTCCCCTCTTTTGCGGGGAAAAAAATAAAAACAAACACAAATAATCCAGGAGCAGAGCAGAACAAATTCCAACAGCAACTCCACAATTAAAATTTGTCACTTTTCGACGGAAGCTGCGGAATTGTAAAATTGTGCCAAATCAAGTTGTAAATACCCGGCTTCAAA
The DNA here is from genome assembly GCF_035084215.1 of Heptranchias perlo. NCBI lineage: Eukaryota > Metazoa > Chordata > Chondrichthyes > Hexanchiformes > Hexanchidae > Heptranchias > Heptranchias perlo. Next base: position 107,454,687 of record NC_090325.1, on the reverse strand, counting down.
TGAGAAAAAAGGTATGGTCATATTTCTTTGACTTCCTCTGAGACCTGAATCATTTTGTTAATAAAAATCAAAATCTGAATTTTTGTTTTGAAGATTGCATCTGAGTTACAACAGAAGAATGTTACTTAATTATGGAACAAAACATTTTCTGTTGCAGTTTGCCAACTGATCAGCTATGTTACTATCACAAACATGTGCAGTGCTGTGAAAATCTGTAACTCACAATATAGGCAAGAAAATAATTTGTTACAAAATTTGCCCAGTAGTATACATTAATTTCCACCCCCACCATTGCCTTGTAGTTAAAGGCACCAATTGGTGTAATTCTAAGCTGTACACTGCAGAAGATTCCAGGTTCAATTCTTGGTTTTTGTTGAGTTAGCTGATCACAAATGGTATCAGTTAGTGTGCTATATTTGGCTTCAGTACTCCTAGACAAGGGAGGAGGAAAATCCTGCTCCTAACTTCTATCCAGTGACTCCTGCTGGAATGTGTTGACATATGGATGCCAGCTGAAAGAAATTAATTTTTTGGCTGGGATGTCCTCTACAGATTAATAACCCATGGACACTCCCTGTCTTGACTTGTACATGAAGAATAGCCATTAGAATTTGTTACTGGAGAACTGTTTGTTAGTGTTGTGGAACAGTACTTCAGCAAGAGGTAGCACCTTCAGAGGAGGGGAGGAGAAAAATTGGGGGGAGGTAGCTTTGTGCTGAAATTTTTTTTTGTCCCACCTACTTTCCTACAGTGGTAACTGGATAGTATTCAGGAGGCAGAACCCTGCATATTTTTAATTTCTCCCCTCTAGTCAAGGGACATGGAGGCCAATTGTATGCCCCCAGCAATTGCCCAGCTGAGATGAGTACTAAATTCAAGTAACTCAGCATGGAACAAGGGTTGAACCTGATGCATTCTTGGTCTGTACAATTCAGTAAACTCAATATGGTACATTTTATTCAGAGTCATTGGGAACCTGAAGTCTTCAATTTTGAGTGAATGTTTCTGTTGATTTGAATGTATTGTAGCATAATAAAGCGGCACAATAAAATAAATGACTAAAATGTACATTTTACAATAATCCACGTGGAGCCATTGCATATATCATTTACTCACAAGCTGTGTAGTATGTGTGTGTATATTTATTAAATGTATATACACATCAATATATTTACTTTTTCAGAATATATTTGTGAAAATGAATGTGCATACAGTTGGCAGCACTGACAAAGGATCACAGACCTGAAACATTAACCCTACCTTCCACTCTCCACAGATGCTGTCTGACCTGCTGAATGTTTCCAGCATTTTCAGTTAGTTCAGATTTCCAACATCTACAATATTTTGCCTTTTGCGCACAATTGCTATATGTATGGAGGCACTGAATGATTCTTACGATTTTCCTCCAGGTTACAATGTGTCACGTTATTATTCATGCCAACTTACAAAACTCTGAAAGTTGATGAGCAGCTTCAAAAAAGCTGACGGCCCCAAAATAACTGCCAACTCAAAGAAGCATACAACTGAAAAGCAGCCTGAAATAAAAGCCAATGAATAAGGTCGCTGCTTCAAGCCGGCAGAATAAATTAAATTCCTGTTTATTACATTGGATTTCATAATTTTTATTAATTCTGTATTTAAACATGAATAAATTGCAGTCCTGCCTTAGTTTGGCAGCATTGGAGGCCTCCTAAATAATAAATATGTCTATTAAAGTGACTGAGGAATAAACCAATTTCAATTATATTTTCAGAAAAGATCATGGCTTTATTATTGCTACACCTCTCTAGATAGCCTGGCTGTCTTAGCCTTGGGTCAAGTTACACTGTTGGTAACTGGCTCTATAAATATTGCAATATAATAATTGGACAGGAAGTGATTAATCTGTGAATAAACATTAGTCATTTATGCTGCATTGATTATGAGGAGGGTTAGATTTTGGGGATAGGGCAACTACAGGGACATTTGCCTCATACTCACTCTTGGGAAGGTAGGGACAGCAAGTTAGTGAATTTGCCTGATTATAATAATGGCAGTTTATTAATCCCATAATGCAGAGCAGCACAGAAAACACTCCATCTGTGAAATGTAATGCTCTATTATAAGCGAGTGCATGATTTGTGCTTCAGGAATACCACATGGATGAGGAGATGTAATTGAATATATCCTGATGAAGTTGTGAGGATCAAGTGTGTGGTGAGGGGACAGGGTAGGAAACCCTATGTGGCGGAATGAGGGGACCAGAAGAGGGCAGAGGCGCATATGTAAACAACAAAAATAAGCTGCATCCCAGGATTGCCAACAACTACAGTGAGTGATCATGGGGTCCATGGAGAGCACAGCACTAATCTGTTGATTTCTTTTTCATCGGGGGTGGAAGAGGAATGAAAGTTTAAAGTCATACTGTGAACTTATTTTTACATTTTGTTGATCGGGCTTGGGGCTTAACCTATTCCCAGTTTGCATTTTTCTGGTTGGCTGTGTATGTTGGGTGGATTAATTTGAACAAAATGGCTGCAGGCATTTCAGGTTGGTTAGGGCTGCCTGGATGTTATGTTGGTGTGGGCAGGGCGGAATTAACCCTCATCCGCATGCAGCCTTGACTGTTAAAAGCCAGAGAGGAATTGCTTGTAGTCAGTCAGCTAGAAGAGTCAAAATTGTTTACACATACTCCAAGGCCCTCCTTCTGCCCCATCCCGCACTTTAAATATGTGAGACCGATTTTCTTTTAGATTCAAGTCCCCGAGGTCATCCTAGAAATAGTAATGAGTTATTTACACCAGGTGTGTTTCAAGGTTAAAGTTAGCTCTTGGCTCTTCATGTCACTGTCTTCTGGTCCCATAAAGTATCCAAAGAGAAACCAAACTGAAGTTCAAACTGCAGTGACTGAGACACAAAGCAGGCATGGGGAGGAAAAATAACAAGGGCAGAAGATGATGGAGAAAAATTAGAATACAAATAAAACAATCTGTACCCCTGCTGCCCTCCCAGCTCACACTGACCTGAAAAAGCTGACATCTGCTAGAAAAACAGATAGTTGGCAACTTTGCATTAGTCCAATTTTCTGAATACATATGGATGCAAGTACAACATATTTATATGGAAGAGAAGTATTTTTTTGGGACTGTTGCAGGTTGAGGCATGCTTAATATGAGAATATTAATTTTATTCTGATCCACAGGATCAAATGTTTTGATAGGGTATCACATAAGGGAAATGTAGCCATGTGAATAGAGATTGTTGGAGGGCACAAAGCAATGGATAGGGGGAGAAAAGTTTCTCAGACTGGGAAGATGTGGTGAGTGAGTTCTTTGTTGGGCCACTATTATTTACTATGTACATAAATGATCTGGACTTGGGAATTGAGGGATTGGGGCAAATTGTGATGATTGTGAAAGATTGCAGTAGGACATAGGCTATAAGGATGAGCAGATAGATGGCAAATACAAATCAATACTGCAAAATGTGAAGTAATGCATGTTAGAAGTAAGAATCGAGAATGGAAATACATTTTGTGTAGTAAAGTTATAAAGGGAGCAGTGGAGCCTTGGTGTGCTGATATAGGTTATTAAAGGTAAAGAAGGCCATAGGGAAAACCAGTGGAGTCCTTGGTTTTGTATCTAGAGGAATAGAATACACAGCAAGAGGGTAATGTTCAAATTATACAAGACCTTAATTAGGCTGCAGTTGGAGCACTCTGTACATTTTTGGGCGTCCCATTATAGGAGGGGTATTAAAGGAATGGAAAAGGTGCAGCATAGATTGTTTAGGATGCTACTAGGGATGAGGGTTTGCAATGTGAAAATAGCCTTGATACATAGAGCGAGAAGGTTAAGAGGTGACCTGATGGTGGAGTGCATCATTTATTGAATGATGAAATGTATACACCAGTTAGGTGCAGGACATAAAGCAGAATATACATATGACTTTGAGGAGATTGTGGTTCAAGTAGTTGCCACCTAGGTATGTATTTCTCAATTATTTGGGACAATGAAGTAAAGGGTACAACTTAAAAATAAATACCATTTGTGAACAAAGTTTGCAGAAAATAAAATTTAATTTGCTGGAATTCACATGTCTTTGACCTATTTTCTATTCCTGCAATAAATGACATATAACATTTTTAAATTGTTAAGTACATCCTAATATTACTTTATTTATCATTCTGACTGAAGTGAGGTGTGTTGAAGGAATTTGGTCCTACACATAGGAGCAGGAATGGGCCATTCAGCCCTTCGAGCCTTCTCCACCAATCAGTTAGATCATGGCTGATCTTACTTCAACTCCATTTACCTGCCATAGCTCCATATCCTTTGATACCCTTACCTAACAAAAAATCTATCGATTTCTGACTTAAAAGCTGCATTTGTCCCAGCATCCACAGCCTTTTGGGGCAGACAATTCCAGATTTCTGCTACCCTTTGTGCAAAAAAGTACTTCCAGATTTCCATCCTAAATGGCCTAGTTCTCATTTTAAGATTATGTCCCCTTGTTCTTGGTTCCCCCACCAGAGCCAATGGTTTCTCCGTATGTATGCTATCGAATCCTTTTAACATTTTAAACACCTCGATCAGATCACCCCTCAATCTTCTATACTCAAGGGAATACAAGCCAGGTTTATGCAACCTGTCCTCATAAATTAACTCTCTAAGCCCAGATATCATTCTGGTGAATCTGCTGCATCCCCTCCAAGGCCAATATACCTTTCCTAAGGTGTGGTGCCCAAGACTAAATGCAGTATTCCAGATGGGGTTTGACCAAGGCTCTATACATTTGAAGCATAACTTCCTCCCCTTTGTAATCCAGCCTCCTTGAGATAAAGGCCAACAGTCCATTAGCCTTTATGATTGCTTTTTGTACCTGCCTACTCGCTTTAAATGATTTGTGTACATGGACTCCCAAATCTCTTGGCTCCTCTACAGTTCCAAGTTTCTCACCATTTAGAAAATATTCCGATTTATCTTTCTTGGGTCCAAAATAGATGACCTCAAATTTGCCCTCATTAAACTCCATCTGCCATAGTTTTTCCCTCTCAATTAATCTGTCTGTCCCTTTGCAACTTCCTGCTCCCATCTGCACTACTTACTGTCCCTCGTACACATTTATGTTTTGTGGCGCTTGCAGGGTAAAATTGTACCAAACGTATGGAAATCCCGTTTGGAGTTCGTTTTATGTTGGAGAAAGAAGTGTGTCAACCATTGAGTGTAGCTCTTGAAGTATTATGATACTATATGGAGAAGTTGTGTGATGAGCACATTTTTCATGCTTGCAGTTTGATATTCTCATTTCACATTGTGATGAATGTGGTCGCAGGTGTCATGTGGTACAACACAAGAAAAATGCTCTACTGGTTGCTTGTTGCAAATATAACTAACCTACAAATATAGAGACTGTATTGCATAAGGGGAAATACATTTTATGTCACTACTGAATTCATGCAAATTATTATATGGAATACATTTTTAAATTCATGAAATGTAAACCTATTCCAACTCATCTTTTCATCTGCATTCCTATTTTAATTCATCTTTTGTAGATTTAAAATGTAAGCAAAAGTATGAGATCAGTGAAGTCTGATGATTTGCTTTAACATATTGAGAGCAAGCATATGTTAAATGTAATTCGGACAAAAAAAATTAACAAATTTTGCATTTGCTGCTAAGTCTAATGCAGAAATGTATACAACAGATTTATCTGGGTGATGAATATAATTTGAGCTTCTGTTCATATTTGTAGTCAGCTAGATATTTGATACATGTTTAAAAGTGAGCAATTTTGTAAACGTGTCCTTCCCCCACCCTCAGGGATTACTTGGATCATCAATAGAATCTTCACAATCATCGATCTGTTTTGATAAACCAAATAATAAGAGGACATGCAGAAATGCTTGCAAAGCTGCAAACTCTAATCTTAATCCCAGTTTTGCAAAGAAACTGGATAGATCTCCGCTGCAGACTAGCACACCCTCTTGTACTAGGAAATTAAAAATAAAGGAACCATCAAGATGTACAATTTCATTCAACAGCGAAAATGAAGACGATTGTGTATGGAAGTGCAGTGTTGAGCCTTATACTGTGGAAAATATTGACCACCCCAGTGCAGTGGGAATCTGCAGCTCCCAGAGGAGCAGCACTTCATGCAAGGAGATTGCCTCTACAGAATTTTCAAATCATTTAGAGTTTGTTGGATTGTCCCCAAAGAAGTTAGATGGGATTAGTGGTTTTGAAACTGACTGCAAACCAGTGGCTTTTGTGTCTTCGGTAGAAAGTCTTGAACATATAGATCCAGTAATTTCCCATTCATTTCAAACTCAGAAGGATGATTTGTATCATACCTTGCACAGTACCTCCAATAAGAGTAAAGAGTTGTTTTCTGATGTCACTGAAGTATCTGAAATCTCTCCTGAGGCTGGCTTAATTAGTGAAACAAATGATATAAAAACATTTGTTGGAAACATTTTAGCAAAGTCCAGCTTGGTTAACTGTACCTTAAATCTTGACCCCTTAGTAACTAAACAGGAAAGCTGTGAAAGTAAAAACAGAGCTTCCATATTGGACTTTCAGCCTGTAGAACAACTAGATTGCTCTTCGGTACATCAGTACTTTCACAACAATAGAACAATATCCTCTGCTGAAGGTGACTCTTGCAAGTTGAGTTCGTCACAAGGTGCTGCTGGAAAAAAGCAGCAATTTATTAATCATCTACATGAAAAATTAACACCCCCAAAAAATATGGGAAAATCTTTTGATGGGATGGCTCTTAAGCCTGTTGTGTTGCTCAGTCCACTTCAACTAGAGCGGCATTTACAAGGGAAGAAAGGTTTGATAAGAAATCCAGTAAAAAGAAGCCTGGATGATGAACATAAATGCAGTTTTCAACTGAAAGAAAAAGAGTGCAGTCATACAGATTACATGAATTTGAAGTCATCGTTGTCTGCAATGTATTTGAATTCCCAAGATGTACAATTAAGTAGGGGTTCAAATGTTCAAGAAAAGAAGTCTAGTCATGGGTCTACAGCTGATTCAGACTCCTTTGAACCCATAATTAGCCGACAAAACAGAAAAACTATTTCAATGAAAAATGGCTGCAGCCTGAAAGATTTCCCGTCTGGACAAAAGAACCTCATCAGTGACTTTACCTCCAGTATGTTGAGCAAACGGAGCAGCTGCACTAGATCAATATTTCAAAAAAAAATGGATCCTGTTTCAACCTCAGTGAGAAGTGCAGAAAAGTCCACAGTGGATTTATGCAGGAATCCAAAATCACAAGTGACCGAGGTAAGGAAATATAATTATCTATATTACATATTGAGTATATGTTATTCATATTAACAATTAGTTTGTGCCAGCTTGGCTCAGTAGTAACCCTCTTATCTCGTCAGAAGTTTGTAGGTTCAAGCCCCACTCCAGGACTTGAGACTCACAATCTAGGTTGATACTTCAGTACAGTACTGAGGTAGTCCTGCATTGTCAGACGTGCCATGTTTCAGATGAAATGTTAAAGTGAAACCTTGTCTGTCTCTTAAGGACCTTTTTTGTTCCTCTTCTTCAAAATAGTGAGTCTAGGACAAAATTCATCCCTCGGCCAACAGCATCAAAACAGATTATTTGTTCATTTATCTCCTTTGATGTTTGTGGGACCTTGCAAATTAGATGCCATGTTTTCTGATTAAAATAATAAGGACTACCCTTGATTTGCTGTGAAGCACTTTTGGACTTTGAGGGCCCTGAAAGGTCTTTAATGCAAATTCTTTCCTTCACCCTCTCTGACTTGGGTAACATTTGATGCAATCTTTAGACAATGATAGGAACTGATGAATACATTCTACTGCTGTTGATTTTAAGTTGCTTAATTTGAAATAATGGATAATTTCAGTGGTCATTTATCTCATTGCTGTGTGTGGGACCCTGCGGTGCTCAAATTGGCTGCTGCATTTCTCTGTTACAAGTGACTGCACTTCAAAAGTACTTAATTGGCTGTGAAGTGCTTTGGAATGTCCTGAGGTCATGAATGATTCTACATAATATGCAAGGTCTTTTTTAATTTAATTTGATTTGAATTGTTCCTAAAAGGACTACTGTGCCATGTTAATGCAATTGCTTAATTCAAATTTGCAGATAATTTTAACTTTTAGGGGCAAATAATGACTTTGAATTATTAGGAATAGACTGTAATATACAAGTGACTCTAATAGCATATTGTTGGATAAATATGTTATCCAGTATGTTTTTATTGTGTTTTAATTTTATAACTAATAGAAGAGGCTTGTTGGTGGTGGGCCAAATACTATAAAATAAATTTAGTAAAGGATCACTAATGTGAATGTTATTGGTGGAGTGTTTTGAAGAGCTTGTATAGCAGTAACTTAATTAATTGAGTTTTGTTGGTGTTGCTATAGTAAAGCTTACCAACAGTATTGTGAATGTCCATTTAAACTGGACTTTGAATTTGAAAAGCTCACCCTTTTAATGCAGCACAGCACCAACGCGTAGTAACATACAGTAAGAAATACTCACCTGCCTAAGATCAGATAATTCAGTACCAACTAAGGATCAAATCTAGACTTCCTTGTTTATCTGATGGGCGAGGGGTGAATGAGCTGGATCAAAATAATCTACCGACTGAATAGCAAATAAGACATATAATAAACTATAGAAATTAGAGTATAAAAAAAGGAGGGGAGATTCTAAGTAAAATGCCTTCAATAGGAAATGTTCAATGCAGTAATAAGGGAGTGCTGTATTGCAGGAGGTACAAGGAGAGTCATAACTTGAGTTTGTTACAGCTGATTTTGTGCTGTAACATTAAACCTTGTGCCCATCTCAGGTGGATGTAAAAAAAAATCCCATGGCACTATTCGAAGTAGTGTAGGGGCTATTGTGTTGTCCCAGTCAAAATTCATCCCTTAATCAACACCACTAAAACAAATTATCTGGTCATTTATCTCAGTGCTGTTTGTGGGACCTTGCTGTGTGCAAATTGGCTGCTACACTTCCATACATTACAACAATGACTATACTTCAAAAGTACTTCATTGGCTGTGAAGTGCTTTGGGACATCCTGAGGAGATGAAGAGCACTATATAAATGCTAGATCATCCATTATGTTCAAGGCTAATTATTTACAGTCACTGAATACGTCTAACTTTTGTTCATTATGGGATTTCAGGAAAATTTCTAATTTGGTACTGCCAGTTGAAGGAGTGAAAGTTTACACTGAGTTTTCATGGGCTTAAACAATGCACCCTATGGAATAAAATAAGATTATTTGAAATGTTGTCTGGTACTATGACATCTAGCCAATTCTAGATTAGTCCTCGTTTACAAATTTTGAGCATTTTTTTTTATACAGTTATTTTGAGTTTCTTTTTTTCTAGTAACATTGTGAATGCCCAGTGCTGTCCACAGCCCTCCATTCATGATGTCACTATATGAGGGGGTGGAAGGATGTTACAGAATTTGGCTATTGCCTATAACAAGTCATTTTAAAACATGAAACATGGGAAATGAGGGAGGATTGAGTGGCACCAGTAAATATACCTTTTTAATATATTTAGTATTATTGTGGAAATATTTAAAATGCAGGATTGTATGATCAATTGAATTGCAGCGTGTGCACTGATGCAAACACAGTTTAATATTTTGCTTTGTCACCATACCAAATGCACGATATAACTGATACTTTTTGTTTTTTTATAAACTAGAAAAAAGACCTGCGGTCAACACTTGTGAATTCTTCATCAGTTTCCACCCCCTTGGGCTCACGTAATTGGTCACGGTTCAAAGCAGCTCATTCAGTTCACAAAAGAAAGAAAGGTAACTGAATGCATCTGGTTATGCTGGAGATTATTCAAGTTATGTAATTATTATTAATAACTTCAAATGCATTTTAAAAATTTTAGCTAAATCTGATACTTGCAATGCAGCCAAGTAGGGCACTTGTGGCCTGTGGCTTCCTCATCTGAGGTCCTTAGCGGCATTGCTACTCGATCCATGTCTCTGCTTCTATTCCATGTTGCTGTTGTGAGTATTAATATGTTCCTCCTTTGGTTTCCCATTGTTTGGTGAAAGCATAGACTGTTATTTGGAGGTGGAGTACAAGCGAAGTATGAGTTCTATTTTAATAAAGCCTTTAACTTGTGTGAATGTGTGATAGCCCTACTTCCAAACAGCATTGTAATGTAAAATGTTGAGCTGAAGTCTTTATCGTTTTCTTGTATATTTAATATTTAGCTGATGCTGGAATATCCTTTAACTCAATGCAATGAACTTAATTCAGAGCCATTCTCAAAATTGCTATGAATAAAGACTGCATTTATTTAAGCTGTACTATTTGAACCCCTGCACATATTGTAGTCATAACTTGGGTTTGTTACAGCTTATTGTTTGCTGTAACAATGTTTGTTATAGTGAGGCTGCAGTGTATTCAGCTCCTACTCCTGAAACGGTTCTGTTCACCATTATTTTATACCAGAATTAGTATTCAAATTGAGATCAAGAGTTCACTGTGTAGGGAATTGTGAATGCCTAATCACGTTTTATGACTTGCGTTCTAATATGAAGTAAACCTGGCCATGAGGCACCAGTATATGTAATGTTAATTTTCAATTTTGTGTTTCTTCCCTCCAGTTATTGTTACACCATTGAAATCTGTTTGCTCAATGTCAGACCAAAGCACTCCAGGATCAACGTATCTTTTAAGAAAAGGAAATTGCAATGACCAAAGCCATTTTGTTGTATCTCAGAATAAGTTGGTTTCGATGGCAAATTTCTCTGCAACTCCAATTAGCAATAGGATAAGAAGATCCATATTGTCCAGAAGTTCCCTTGTGGTAGGTATATTGGCATAAAACCATATCTAGTTATGAAGATATGTTGACATAACGTGTGTAAAATGCAAGAAAGTAAAAACTTGGCATACAAACTTGATTTTTTTAAAATTCATTTTTCATCTTAATATCATTGAGATGAAATTGAATATTTTGCCCACTCATAGGAGAGATTTAAATCACCTGCGTGGCCACAATATTGCATGCCTACTTTAATTTTATACTTTGACATTTCAAGAAAGAACCACCCATAGTGTTTATTAAAGGCAAAGAAATTGTGGGGCAAGTAGTATGAACAGTAAGTATCAAAGATGGGTGCATCCTTTTTAACAGCTGAACAGTGGAGCAAAAGCACTGGGGTAAATTAAGTCTCTTTTGGATCTGGTCCGTTTATCATTATTGACTATATAATTGATCTGTTTTCAGAATGATCACATGCTTTTTTGTCAGCCTGCATTGAGTATTTGTTAAAGCATAATTCAAATATGCCAGAAGTTTTTTTGGGGAGGGGAGAAGAGTGCCAGACTGAACAAATTGATCACACTGATCAAAATAATAGTTAGATGTTATCCATGGGGATTAATTATACGTGTACCACGATTGTTCAATGGCAAAAGTAGAAAACATGCAGGGTTTTATACTGAGATGCTAAATAAATAAGATTGTTGAGCGAACATTTCCAAAATGTCATTCAGTAATTATTTGGGACTCATTTACATGGGGTGGGGGAATTACACCAGTTATCCTAAAATAGTATTTTACATTTTAAGAATTCTGCAGTTTTAATATGTCCTATATATATTTTGGTACTGCCCATTTAGTGATTTAATATTTTCTATTATTCTTATTAATGCTTATAAAGTGTATGTTGCAATTTGAATGCGTAAACAATTTCAATTTCAGAGCCTTGAGACAGATTTCATTGATTATAGACTTGAAACTGCAAATATTTGAACAGTTTATATACTTAATTATTTCTTCTATTAATTGTCTTTCAGAAAAAATTGTCATCAGTAATCCTGCAGTCAGTGTTTCTTACAGATGAAGAGAAGGTATACTGTGAATGTCACCAGAATGGTCCAGTTTCTTTTAAAGAATGCATACCATTAGCCAAACTCAGGAAATGTGAAAAAATTGGAGAGGGAGTCTTTGGGGAAGTATTTCAGACGATAAATGATGACGGAGAATACATGGTCTTCAAGGTACTTTTCCAAGAGTTGATTTCATAAGGAGAATTTAAAGCTGTTCCTCAGCTACTTCACAGAATTTTACAGCACAAAGAAAGGCCATTTGGCCCATCACACCTGCTCTGGTTCTCTGAAAGAGCTATCCATTTAGTCCTGTTCTCCTGCCCTTTCCCCAAACCTTTTTACATTTTTCTTTTTCAAATATTTATCCACTTCCCTTTTAAAAGCTGTTACAGATTCTGCTTACAGCATTGTTTCTGGTAGGGCATTCCATGTCTTAACAACTCTGCATTAAAAAAAACACTATATTCTCTTAACCTTCTCGTTTGGTGATTTTAAATTTATGTCCCCTAATTACCGACTAATTACAGCGAATTTTACCTTATCAAAATCCCTCCTAGTTTTGAACGCTTCTATTAAATCTCCTACTTCACCTAAGGAGAAAGCAGCCCTCTTGATTGGTACCCCATCTACCACCCTAAACATTCACTCCCTTCACCACCGGCGCACCGTGGCTGCAGTGTGTACCATCTACAGGATGCACTGTAGTAACTCGCCAAGGCTTCTTCGACAGCACCTCCCAAACCCGTGACCTCTACCACTTAGAAGGACAAATGTAAACAATTTTACAACACCAAGTTATAGTCCAACAATTTTATTTTTAATCCCACAAGCTTTCGGAGGCTTCCTCCTTCCTCAGGTGAACGGTGTGGAAATAACATTTTCGAATCCTTCGCATTTTAAAATCACAGAACAATGCCTGGTGATTACTGCCCGTTGCCAAGGCAATCACAGTGAGCAGACAGAAAGGTGTCACCTAAAAAGGCCACCGAATATACAAACCCCCAAAAACAAAAAAAGAGAGAGAGAGATAAGGAAGACAGTCAATGACCCGTTATATTAAAAACAGATAACATTTGTTCGCTGGTGGGGTTATGTGTAGTGTGACATGAACCCAAGATCCCGGTTGAGGCCGTCCTCATGGGTCCGGAACTTGGCTATCAATTTCTGCTCGACGATTTTGCGTTGTCGTGTGTCTCGAAGGCCGCCTTGGAGTATGCTTACCCGAAGGTCGGTGGCTGAATGTCCATGACTGCTGAAGTGTTCCCCGACAGGGAGAGAACCCTCCTGTTTGGCGATTGTTGCGCGGTGTCCGTTCATCCGTTGTCGCAGCGTCTGCATGGTCTCGCCAATGTACCATGCTCTGGGACATCCTTTCCTGCAACGTATGAGGTAGACAACGTTGGCCGAGTCACAGGAGTATGAACCGTGCACCTGGTGGGTGGTGTCCTCTCGTGTGATGGTGGTATCTGTGTCGATGATCTGGCATGTCTTGCAGAGGTTACCGTGGCAGGGTTGTGTGGTGTCGTGGACGCTGTTCTCCTGAAGGCTGGGTAATTTGCTGCGAACGATGGTTTGTTTGAGGTTGGGTGGCTGTTTAAAGGCAAGTAGTGGAGGTGTGGGGATGGCCATAGCGAGGTGTTCGTCGTCATTGATGACATGTTGAAGGCTGCGGAGAACATGGCGTAGTTTCTCCCCTCCGGGGAAGTACTGGACGACGAAGGGTACTCTGTTGGTTGCGTCCCGTGTTAGTCTTCTGAGGAGGTCGACGCGATTTTTCGCTGTGGCCCGTCGGAACTGTCGATCGATGAGTCGAGCATCCGACTAACACGGGACGCAACCAACAGAGTACCCTTCGTCGTCCAGTACTTCCCAGGAGCGGAGAAACTACGCCATGTTCTCCGCAGCCTTCAACATGTCATCAGTGATGACGAACACCTCGCTATGGCCATCCCCACACCTCCACTACTTGCCTTTAAACAGCCACCCAACCTCAAACAAACCATCGTTCGCAGCAAATTACCCAGCCTTCAGGAGAACAGCGTCCACGACACCACAAAACCCTGCCACGGTAACCTCTGCAAGACATGCCAGATCATCGACACAGATACCACCATCACACGAGAGGACACCACCCACCAGGTGCACGGTTCATACTCCTGTGACTCGGCCAACGTTGTCTACCTCATACGTTGCAGGAAAGGATGTCCCAGAGCATGGTACATTGGCGAGACCATGCAGACGCTGCGACAACGGATGAACGGACACCGCGCAACAATCGCCAAACAGGAGGCTTCTCTCCCTGTCGGGGAACACTTCAGCAGTCATGGACATTCAGCCACCGACCTTCGGGTAAGCATACTCCAAGGCGGCCTTCGAGACACACGACAACGCAAAATCGTCGAGCAGAAATTGATAGCCAAGTTCCGCACCCATGAGGACGGCCTCAACCGGGATCTTGGGTTCATGTCACACTACACGTAACCCCACCAGCGAACAAATGTTATCTGTTTTTAATATAACGGGTCATTGACTGTCTTCCTTATCTCTCTTTTTTTGTTTTTGGGGGTTTGTATATTCGGTGGCCTTTTTAGGTGACACCTTTCTGTCTGCTCACTGTGATTGCCTTGGCAACGGGCAGTAATCACCAGGCATTGTTCTGTGATTTTAAAATGCGAAGGATTCGAAAATGTTATTTCCACACCGTTCACCTGAGGAAGGAGGAAGCCTCCGAAAGCTTGTGGGATTAAAAATAAAATTGTTGGACTATAACTTGGTGTTGTAAAATTGTTTACAATTGTCAACCCCAGTCCATCACCGGCATCTCCACATCATGGCTAGAAGGACAGAGGCAGCAGGCACATGGGAACAACATCACCTGCACGTTCCCCTCCAAGTCACACACCATCCCGACTTGGAAATATATCGCTGTTCTTTCATCATCGCTGGTCAAAATCCAGGAACTCCCTACCTAACAGCACTGTGGGAGAACCTTCACTACACAGCCTGCAGCGGTTCAAGAAGGCAGCTCACCACCACCTTCTCAAGGGCAATTAGGGATGGGCAATAAATGCTGGCCTTGCCAGCGACGCCCACATCCCACGAACGAATTAAAAAAAAATCTGTTCTAGTGAAAAGAGTCCAAGTTTCTCTCGTCTGACCTCATAACTGAAGCCTTTCATCCATGGTATTGCCTAAGTGATCTCTCCATGACCTTAACATTCTTATTAATGTAAGGTGGCCAAAGTACGACAGAATATTCTAGTCGTGGCCTAACTAATGATTTATATTTAATGGTCCTAGCAGCCTGTTCCAGATGTCCACTATTCTCTGGGTAAAGAACCACCTCCTGATATTTAACCTAGATCTGGCCTTATACAATTTAAATTTGTAACCCCGGTCCCCCCATACCTATTTAATTGGAACAAACTGTCAACTTTAACACAATCTGTTCCCTTCATCATCTTATAATCTTCTTCGATCAGATCACTGTAAAGCCTGCGCTTCTCCAAAGCTTGCGCTTCTCCAGACACTTACATCCCTTCGGTCTGAAAAAAATCCATTAACCACTACTGCAATGGCTTCTTTTCCTGCTCTCGCACAGTTACCTCTGGAGTCCCCCAAGGATCTATCCATGGTCCCCTCCTATTTCTCATCTACATGCTGCCCCTCGGCGACATCATGCGAAAACATGACGTCAGATTCCATATGTACGCAGATGACACCTCACTCTACATCACAACCACCTCCCTTGACTCCTTCATTGTATCTCATTTATCACATTGCTTGTCCAGATGAGCAAAAATGTCCTCCAGTTAAATATTGGGAATACCAAAGCCATTGTCTTTGGTCCCCATCGCAAGCCCCGTTCCCTAGCCACCGATTACATCCCTCTCCCTGGCCACTGTCTGAGGCTGAACCAGACTGTTCGCAACCTTGGTGTCCTATTTGACCCTGAGATGAATTTCCGACCGCATATCCGATCCGTCACCAAGACCGCCTACTTCCACTTCCGTAAGATCGCCCGTCTCCGCCCCTGCCTCAGCTCATCTGCTGCTGTAACCCTCATCCATACCCTTGTTACCTCCAGACAGGAGTATTCCAGTGCTCTCCTGGCTGGCCTCCCATCTTCCACTCTCAATAAACTTGAGCTCATCCAAAACTCTGCTGCCCGTATCCTAACTTGCAACAAGTCCCGCTCTCCCATCACCCCTGCGCTCGCTGACATACATTGGCTAATGGTCCGGGAACGCCTCGATTTTAAAATTCTCCTTGTTTTCAAATCCCTCCATGGCCTTGCCCCTCCCTACCTCTGCAATCTTCTCCAGCCCTACAACCCTCCGAGGGCTCTGCGCTCCTCCAATTCTTGCCTCTTGCCCATCCCCAATTTTAATCACTTCACCATTGGCGGCCGTGCCTTCAGCTGCCTTGACCCTAAGCTCTGGAATTCCGCCTCTTTACCTCTCTGCTCCTTTAAGATGCTCCTTAAAACCTATCTCTTCGACCAAGCTTTTGGTCACCTATCCTAATGCCTCCTTATGTGGCTCGGTGTCAAATTTTGTTTGATAACGCTCCTGTGAAGTGCCTTGGGACGTTTTACTCTGTTAATGGCGCTATATAAATGCATGTTGTTGTTGTGAGTAAAGCTGCTGTTTGACCCTTTTGTGTCTTGTGACAGAATTAAAGAAGTTCATACCATACTAAACCTTAAATAAGAATGCTTCATTTTTCTTACACAGGCATTGTATCCCAAGGATGGTTTAATCTTCTCAATTCTTACTTATCCTTACAACCTCTGGTCTTGTTTCCAATTATATATAATTTATAGAGCTCGTTTTTGAAGGAGTTCATAGATGTGGATCAACTGCTTTTGCTGGGAGTCTCTTTCACATGTCCACTACTCTGGAGGGAAAAACATTCTAATCTTGTTTAAGGCTGGTTAATTTTAAACTTTTGTCCTGTGTTCCTGTACTGACAGTCCAAGTCAAATATTTTGCTAAAATTCATGTTATCTATGCCATTCAGCATTTTGAAGTCCTGAATCATGACTCCCATCTTCATTTTAGAGTCTCATGTCCTGGACTCTCCCTCGCCAGTCTTCACTAAACTCTCTCCGTTACACATTGATCCTGTTTAAATATGCATTACTTTTATTTATCCACATTTAAAATTTACCTGCTTTCCTTTTGTCCATCTGTAGATCATCTTGACTGCTGTTTATCTCCTTCATCTGATGCAGATCTTTTTGAATGCTGTTTATCTCCTTCATGTTTGTCACCTGGTCCCGTGGCTTGGTACGCTAAACTATTAGTATTCTTCTCCAAGTCATTAATGAACAGTGTGAACAACAGGAGGGCCAGAAAAGTCCCCAGTGGGACTTCACTAGCGACCGCTCTGAGAAACCATTTACTTCTGCTTCCTTATGCCAAGCCAGTTTCAATCCTGTTAGGTAATCTGGCATTAATTTCAGGAGCCTCAATCTTCTTTAAAAGCTTAACATGCGCTACTATATCATGCCTTCTGAGAGTTCAGGTAAAATTATATCCACTGAATATTCTTAACCACTATTTTAGGTATCTCCTTCAGCTACAATTCTTAGTGCATTACCCTTCCTCCATCCAAAACTAGTTTCAATGGGTCTCAATTGCTATATTTATTTTATATCAACAGCATTAAGTTAAGGTGACTTTCCCATTTTCTTTCATTAAAAAAGAGGGATTAATTTGAATAATACTTAGCTACCCAACCCCATATTTTGTTGCTTTAATTAATTGCTTATTGAAGTCTTCCCCAGGCACCAGGCCTCCAGACAGGTATGAAGAGACCTAACCATCTCTTCCTGTCCTTCGTCTGTAGTCAAACGCACAATTCCTTTTGAGATGCAGAAGGATTTGTAACAGGCAGGGTTTAAGCACCAGTTCTTGGTAAATAATCAAAAGGGAGCAGAAATTAAACTTTATCTGGTAAACTTGGCTTTACATCAAAACTTAGAGCAGCAGCGATCTGGCCCGCTTTTACCTGATGAAATGGTTGCATTAACCTGAAGAAATTTTGTTACAAGCAAATATCCCTTTTAAACAATGGAGTGTTTTGAATTCTGCGCTTTTAATTGAGTGATCAAATCTTAATAAAAATTTAGTCTGTTTCCCATTTGCTGTCATTTACCCTATGCTTGGGTAATGACAGATCCCAGAAAGATTCTGGGGCCAAACCAATTGTCTCCATAAGCTACACCACAGGGGAACTGCAAGTTATGTTTTTTTTCTGCATTGCAAATAATGCAACTGTGATTGACTTGCAGATAATTCCTATCGAGGGAGAGAAACCTGTGAATGGTGAACCACAGAAGAAGTTTGAAGAGATCCTTCCTGAAATAATAATTTCAAAGTACGTGTTCATCGAATTTTAGAATTTGTGTTTAACAACTGGTCCAGCAAAAAAAATTATCAAGGCAAGGGAAGTCATTGCTGGGAAATGGAGTACTTTTTAGCACCTGCATTAAGCACTCTCAAGTTGGTTATAGTGCAGGCGAGATATAGAGTAAAGTTCCTTCTACTCTAGTATTGTTCAATAGAAATTGCTGATTAGCCACAGGTATGGTTTACCATAAGAGATAGGAGTAGGCCATTTGGCCCTTCAAGCCTGCTCCGCCATTTATCATGGCTGATCTGATTTTTACCTCAACTCCACTTTCCTGCCTTTTCCCCATATCCTTTGATTCCTTTGCTGATCAAAAATTTGTCTAACTCAGCCTTGAATGTATTCAATGACTCCGCCTCCACAGCTTTTTTTTTGGGGTAAAGAATTCCAAAGATTCACAACCCTCTGGGAGAAGAAATTCCTCCTCATTTCCGTCTTAAACGGGCGACCCCTTATTCTGAGACTATGCCCCCTAGTTTTAGATTCCCCATGAGTGGTAACATCCTCTCAGCATCTACCCTATCGAGTCCACTCAGAATCTTGTATGTTTCAATAAGATCTCCTCTCATTCTTCTAAACTCCAATGAATTTAGATGCAACCTGTTCAATCTTTCCTCATAAGACAACCCTTCCATTCCCAGAATTAACCTAGTGAACCTTCTCTGAACTGCCTCCAAAGCAAGTACATCCTTCCTTAAATAAGGGCACCAGAACTATACGCAGTACTCCAGGTGTGGTCTCACCAGCACCCTGTACAGTTGTAGCATGACTTCCCTGCTTTTATACTCCATTCCCCTAGAAATAAAGGCCAATATTCTGTTTGCCTTCTGGATTACCTGCTGCACCTGTATGTTTTTTTTTGTGTTTCATGTACAAGGACACCCAAATCCCTCTGTACCGCAGCATTTTGTAGTATTTTTCCATTCAAATAATATTTTGCTTTTTTACTTCCCAAAGTGGATGACTTCACATTTTCCCACATTATATTCCATCTGCCAAATTTTTGCCCATTCGCTTAATCTGTCAGTGTCCCTTTGCAGACACTGTGTCCCTCTCGCAACTTGCTTTTCCACCTATCTTTGTATTAGCAGCAAATTTGGCCACAATACACTCTGTTCCTTCATCTAAGTCATTGATATATATTGTAAATAGTTGAGGCCCCAGCACTGATCCCTGCGGCCCCCCACTAGTTACAGATTGCCATTTGGAAAATGACCCTTTTATCCCGACTCTTTGTTTTCTGTTAGTTGGCCAATCCTCTATCCATGCCAGTATATTACCCCCAACTCCATGAGCTCTTGTGCAGTAACCTTTAATGTTGCACCTTATCGAATGCCTTTTGGAAATCCAAATATGCTGCATCTATTGGTTCCCCTTTATCCACCCTGCCCGTTACTTCCTCAAAGAACTCTAATAAATTTGTGTCTCAATTTCCCCTTCATAAAACCATGTTGACTATCCTTGATTGTATTATGAGTCTCCAAATGTCCTGCTACTACTTCCTTAATAATGAATTCTAGCATTTTCCCAATGATAGATGTTAGGCTAACTGGTCTATAGTTACCTGCTTTCTGTCTCACCCCCCTTCTTGAATAGGGGTGTTACGTTTGCGGTTTTCCAATTTGCTGGCACCTTTCCAGAATCTGGTGTATTCTGGAAGATTACAAGCAAGAATCCACTATCTCTGTAGCCACTTCCTTTAAAACCCTTGGATGCAAGCCATCAGGTCCAGGATAGTTTCAGACACAAGATCCTTGCTCTCAAACGGAATATGAAATTCTATCATGTTATGATCACTGCTTCTCGAGGGCTCCTTGCTTTGAGATCATTAATTAATCCTGTCTCGTTACCCATTACCAGATCCAAAATGGCCTGTTCCCTGGTTGGCTCCCTGATGTATTGGTCTAAGAAACAGTCCTGAATACACTCTATGAACTCCTCCTCAGGGCTACTTTTGCCAATTTGATTTGTCCAATCTATGTGAAAGTTAAAATCGCCCATGATTATTGCATTGCCTTTTCTACAAGCCCCCTTATTCCCTGATTTATATTTTGCCCTACAGCGTAGCTACTGTTAGTGGGCCTGTACACTACTTGCACCAGTGATTTCTTTCCCTTGCTATTTCTTACCTCCACCCAAATTGATTCGACATCTTGATCTTCTGAGCCAAGATCATTTCTCACTATTATATCAATTTCATCCTTTATTAACAGAGCTACCCACCACCTTTACTTTTTTTCCTATCCTTCCGAAATGTTAAATAACTCTGAATATTTAGCTCCCAATCTTGGTCACCCTGCAACCACCTCTCTGTAATGGCCACGAGATCATACCCATTTGTTTCTATTTGTGCCGTCAATTCACCTTTCTTATTACAAATGCTACGCGCATTCAGATAAAGAACTTTTAATTTTGTCATCTTACCATTCTTTCCTACCCCAGCCCCATTTGCTAATGCACTCTTATGTTTGAATGCTCTGTCCCTTCCTGACACACTCTGTTTATCATTACCCCCATCACTTTCCTGTACTACTTCCTCGTCTTTTCTCTTTATCAATCTAAACTTTGCCCCACCTGAACCCTTCCCCCCCCCCCCCCCTCCCAATCTATTTAGTTTAAAGCCTTCTCCACCGCCCTAGTTATTCGGTTCGTCAGAACACTGGTCCCAGCGTGGTTCAGGTGAAGCCCTTCCCAAAGGAACAGCTCTCTCTTTCCCCAGCACTGGTGCCAGTACCCCATGAATTGAAACCCATTTCTCTCACACCAATCTTTGAGCCACGCATTCATCTGATCTGATTTACCCTGTGCCAATTTGCTCGTGGCTCAGGTAATAATCCGGAGATTATTACTGTTGTGGTTCTGCTTTTTACTTTAGTCCCTAGCTGCTCAAACTCCCTCAGCAGATCCTCTTTCCTAGTCCTACCTATGTCGTTGGTACCTACATGGACCACGACAACTGGATCCTCCCCCTCCCCCTCCCACTCCAAGTTCCTCTCCAGCCCTGAGGTGATGCCCTTAACCTTGGCACTGGGTAGGCAACACAACCTTTGGGACTCTAGCTCTTGGCTGCAGAGAACAGTGTCTATCCCTCTAACTATACTGTCGCCTATTACAACCACATTCCTTTTACTCCCCCCATTTGAATGGCCCCTTGAACCACGGTGCCGTGGCCAGATTGCTCATCCTCCCTGCAGCCCCTGCACTCGTCCACAAGGGCTGCAAGAACCTCGTATCTATTGGACAAGTGCAGAGGCTGAGGCTCCTGCAATGCTACCTCCTGGATCCCTGTACCCGCCTCACTCGCAGTCACATCCTCCTGTCCCTGACCACATGCCAATTCTACAGTATTTAGTCTAAGGGGTGTGACTGCCTCCTGGATCAAACAGTGACACTGTTTTAGCCACATACTGTAATTTTAGTAGAAGAAACCTTACACACAATACAGATAAATGTATTTCATGTGTATTTTTACTTAACAAACATCTATCACCATTCATTGTGAAACTGTAGTCTTTATCTTTCACCAAAGTTTGACATTCTGGCATGAATTTATCAGACACAGCACATCTTAGTGCAGCTTCTAGGTTTTTGCTCAGCAATTGCGAGCAGTACTTTAACTTCATCAGAGTGATTGCTGAGAATGTTGACTCTCTCATTGAGATGAGCCAGACCCGCCCCTGCTCCCCGTCCAGAATGCGTGCTGCTTGCCCTATGCCATGACATGTCGTGTTGGAGATGCTCGTTACTGGTTGGGTTTGCTTTCTTCGGCTTGCCTGGACCAGTTATTCCGATTGGTCGAGTTGACCACAATTATAGCTCACCTCTCCATACAATGTTGGTGCTTCCATGGTATTTAAGTCCGGCATTTTCACCCATATTAAACATCATTTTAGCAGATAGGCAGTAAACAAGGAAGTAAAGCACACACATTGAACAAAAAACACTCGAATTCTGCTTTTCATCTTACCAATAAATGCAATAAAAGGTTAAAGTACACAAGCACATGTAGTACGAATACGAGTATTTGGGGCGCTGGGTAGAAATTAGTTTGCCTATGTTTTCTGGCCCAGACTCAGTGCTGCGGAGACAGCACATGCCCGAAGCAAGAGCCCCAAGGATTGATAGAAATTGGTCCTCGGGCCTCTTCTGCATTCCTGGGGCAAGCTGCTAATGCATGTTGTACCTCCACATGCAGCTCACCCCCACAGGAGAAAACAATTTTGGGCCACCTGCCTCGCTAGAGGCAGCCCTTGTGTAAGTCCCAGGAGGGGAGATTGGAGTGGATTATGAGGTGGGTGGGGGTGATCTCGACTCCTGTGGAGTTGGGGGTGCGGGGGGGAAGCACTCATTCTCCTGGCTCCATAGGAAGGCGTTTTTGGAAAAAAAGATGCCTAACCTTCCCTATGATTGGTACCCACCAACCTGCTGAAGAATCCTGAGCAGAGTAGACCTAACGCCTGCCCTGCTCATGAAGTGACCAATTCGTTAAAGGGGTCCTTTAACCGGCATTAGGCTCCTAATTTACATTTTTAACGGACCTAGCGCCTGTTTTAGGCATCTGGCCGGGTCTCCTAAAAAGTGGGCCCCACTAATTTGGCAGTGGACTTATATCTGCGCGGGTTGGGTACAGACCGTCCCACTGGGAAATTGGTATGCTTTATACCCCTACATGTTCAATGACGGTGTCTATCGCTCATTTTTTATTTACTAATCAAAAATGCAATTACCTACATCTGAATTCCCAATTAGCCGCATGTGGCTAGTGGCTAACGTATTGGACAACATTGCTGTATTCTGCCTGTCAATACCCTGTAATCTCTTCCTCTGAAGAGCATGCTGTACTGCACCAGTGTAATTTCCATTTTTTTGAACAGGCATCTTTGTGGCCTTTCTGACGGAAGCTTCCAATTTGCTGCTGAATTATGAGCAGTTTTGTGTGTGCACTTAGAACTGTGTTGAGACTTGCATCAAGTCTACAGCACAGAAACAAGCTATTCGGCCCAACTGGTCTATGTCAGCCTTTATGCTCCACAAGTCTCCTCCCTCCCTACTTCATCTAACCCTATTAGCATATCCTTCTATTCCTTTCTCCCTCATGTGCTTATCTAGCTTCCCCTTCAATGCATCTATGCTATTTGCCTCAACTACTCCGTGTGCTGGCGTGTTCCACATTCTTACCACTCTTTGGGTAAAGAAGTTTATCCTGAATTCCCAATGGATTTATTAGTGACAATCTTATATTTATGACTAGTTTTGGACTCCCCACAAATGGAAACCTTTTCATAATCTTAAAGACCTCTATCAGGTCGCCCCCTCAGCCTCTTTTTTTCTAGAGAAAAGAGCCCCAGCCTGTTCAGCCTTTATTGATAAGTATACCCTCTTGGCTCTGGTATCATTCTTGTGAATTTTTTTTGCACCTTCTCTAATGCCTTTATATCCTTTGCACTGTACTCCGTGTGGTCTAACCAAGGTTCTGTACAAGATCAACATAACTTCTCTGCTTTTCAATTCTGTCACTCTAGAAATGAACCCCAGTGCTTGGTTTTTTTATGACCTTATTAACCTGTGTCGCTACTTTTAGTGATTTGTGTATCTGTTACCCCCCCCCCCCACCACTGATCCTTCTGCTCCTCGACCCCGCTGAGACTCTTATTATCCAAGCAGTATGTGGCCTCCTTATTCTTCCTATCAAAATGCACCACCTCACACTTATCTATATTGAAATTCATTTGCCATTTACACACCCATTCTGCAAGTTTATTAATGTCGTCTTGTATTTTGACGCATTCTTCCTCTATATTAACTACACTCCCCAATTTGGTGTCGGCCGCAAATTTTGAAATTGTACTTCCGATGCCAGAGTCCAAATCGTTAAAGTAAATTGTGAACAACAGTGGTCCCAGCACCAATCCCTGTGGAACATCACTTCCCACCTTTTGACAGTCTGAGTAGCTACCCTACTCTGTTTTCTGTTTTGTAGCCAATTTGCTACCCATTCTGCTACTTGTCCCCTGACTCCACATACTCTGACCTTAGTCATGAATCTACTAATCTACCTTATCGAAGGCCTTTTGAAAATCCAAACATATTACATTTTCTGCATTACCCTTGTCTACTCTTTGTTACTTCTTCAAAGAATTCAATAAGGTTGGTCAAACATGACCTTCCCTTTTGAAATCCGTGCTGTCTATTATATTTTCAGTTTCTAGATTTTTTCTATTACATCTTTGAGTAAAGATTCCATTATCTTTCCTACCACTGACATTAAGCTAACTGGTCTATAGTTCCCTGGACTTGTTCTATCTCCCTCTTTTTTAAAAAAAAAACAGAATATTTTTTAAATGGTGAGAAACTATTAAATGTTGGTGTTCAGAGGGATTTGAGTGTCCTTGTACAAGAAACACAAAGTTAACATGCAGGTACAGCAAGCAATTATGAAGGCAAATGTTGGCATGTGTTGGTCTTTATTGCAAGAGATTTGAAGTTCAAGAGTAAGGCAGTCTTGCTACAATTGTACAGGGCTTTGGTGAGACCACACCTAGAGTACTAAGTGCAATTATGGTCTCCTTACCTAAGGAAGGTTATACTTGCCTTCGAGGCGGTGCAACAAAGGTTCACTAGATTGATTCCTGGGATGAGTGGGTTGTCCTATGAGGAAAGATTGAGTAGAATGGGCCTATACTCTCTGGAATTTAGAAGAATGAGAGGTGATCTCATTGAAACGTATAAGCTGCTGAGGGGACTTGTCAGGGTAGATGCGGAGAGGATTTTTCCCCTGGCTTGAGAGTCTAGAACTGAGGGCATAGTCTCAGGATAAGGGGTTGGCCATTTAAGACTGAGATGAGGAGGAATTTCTTCACTCAGAGGGTTGTGAATCTTTGGAATTCTCTACCCAAGAGGGCTGTGGATGCTCAGTCATTGAGTATATTCAAGACTAAGATTGATAGATTTTTGGACTCTAAGGGAATCAAGGGATATGGGGATCGAGCGGGAAAGTGGAGTTGAGGTTGAAGATCAGCCATGATCTTATTGAATGGCGGAGCAGGCTCGAGGGGCTGTATGGCCTACTCCTGCTTCTATTTCTTATGTTTCTTTTGTTTAAATATAGGAATCACATTAGCTGTCCGCCAGTCCTCTGGCACTATTCCCTTTTCTAATGAATTTTTATATATATGTAATAGTGCCTCTGCTATCTCCTCCCTAACTTCTTTTAATATTCGCAATTGCAATCTATCAGGACCAGGAGTTTTATCCTCTCTAAGTTTGATTAGTTTATCAATTATCTCCCCCCTTTCTATCTTAAATGTCTTTATATCTTTTTTGATCTCTTCTAATATCATGTGCCTTGTTAGTCTGCCAGGTAAATACTGAGGCAAAGTAACTATTCAATATGCAAAGAGACTGCTAAAAGTCATTTCACTTGGAAATTTTTACAGCCATCAGAGAGAGAGAGAGAGAGAGAGAGAGACTTATTTTGGTTTCAGTTGGGTTGGATTCAAAGCCACACCGCAGCGATTGAAAACAGTTTTAGACCGCATGACACAATGTCACCTAGTGCTCAATGGAATTGGCGTTTAAACATTTTATGCAACTAGTAATTCTAAATGGAAAAAATATTTCCCCCTTAGAAAACTGAGCCAGCTGAATGAAGAAAGTGAAAACTGCACTGTTGGATTTATTTCCTTGTATTCGTAAGTACACTTATTTGGATATGAATTTTTCATTTGAATTCTACAAATGCACTTATTACTCCCCATAAGCACTAGTATAATGGATCGGTTAATAATATAACTGTCCTTTGAAATGGTTGCTTCAAAAAGATGGCAGAATCCTTTTGGCTGCTGATTGCAAGATTTAGTTAAGTAGATTTATAAAGAACTGCCTCTTGGATCATCTATAATTAAAATTAGTAGTACACTGAAAATGTGCTGAGGATGTATCTGACAAATGGCAGTGGTGGTTTTCAGAGTTTGGTCTTTGTTCACCTTTGGAGGTTTAATGCCAGCCTGCTCCATCCAGTTAATACATGATGACATCTGTATCAAAGGATTAATAATTGTGATTATAGTCACATAGATGAATGCTTAATTGCCAAAAAATAATGCATCCACTTCATTTTCTTAAACAAAATACACTTTGGCAATTGAAAAAAATAAAGCACTCTGCTAAAATTTGAGAGTAAACTGTGACAAAAATGAAATACATTTTTCTGACATTGATAAGATGGTAATGTAACAATGTGAATTAGATATTTTTTTAAAAATCTTAAATGGAGCTCAGAATTTCTCTAAATTAATTGCATTTAGCACTTGCAGGTCAGGTTTACTTTTGTTTTCAATGGCAGATGTGCACAGATTTAGAAACATTTAATATTGTGACCATTAACACATTGAGCTTCTGCAGCCTTCAGTCCATGCATTTTAGATATGTTGGGGCTGAAATTCCACAGCCCTGCTGGCACCCTCCTGGCCCAACTCCAGGGTGGCAGAAGGTCAGGAAAACAGGCCAAGACCCAGATATGCCGGTGTATGTTTGGTGGCCAGTACACTGAGTGAGACGAGGCATACCGGCCTCTTCAAGGATGTAAGTGGCAACCATCATGGGGAGCCAGGCCAGAGAAGCGGCCTGGACCCCAAAGATTTGCAGTGGGGTAATTTTGATTTGGCATGGTTAATTCAGCTGTGTTGGGACTGGTGGTGTGTTTCCGGAGGACCCAGCAACCCCCACTCCCCAGACCTAGAGGGACAGGCTATATTTCCTGCAGCTTGGGGCATGCAGGTGTCTACTGGCCCCATGCTAATTATGTGCATATTCTGACAGCGTCAGCTCTGCAGTGCACTAGTGGGCACGACCCTGGCATAAGTTCTGGGATCGGGGTCTACGGAATTTTAGGTTTATGATCTTTAGTTGCATGATGGTGTAGGTAAGAGGAAGGTCACTATTCTCTATCCTTATGTATCTGGCCTTTTTGACTTAAGTAAATTAAATTCTTGGTTTGTAGCACGCATTGTGTGAAGGATTCTTACCCTCCGGAGTTACTTAAAGCTTGGGACAAGTATAATCGCACCAAGACTTCTGAAAATGACCGTCCAGGTGAGAGTTTTAGTTGCTTGTTTTTATAGTGTTACAAAATTTGTCTTTGTTGTTCCTAAAATAAAAGTTTTTTTTGGCATACTTAGAGAATTGAGATGCACCTTCCCAAACTTGGGTCGGACAGATATAGCTGACCGTTGATGTTTGAAAATTACTTGTAGCAAAAAAAAAGTATCAAATTATGTCGATAATGTTCTGATTTCTTGCATGTCTTTTATGAGAATATTTCAAAAAGGTCAATCTGCCCATCAAGCCCACTCTTTCCAAAGCAAGAGATCAACAGGTGGTGTGAGAAGGGACTCCATTCTATCATGGACTCCCCTCCCACACCACCTGTTGATCCCTTGCTTTGGGAAATACTCATTTCCTTCTCCAACCTCCCAGGGAACAAAAGATCAATCTGAATCATTAAGGGAGAAATTGGACCCTGTTGTGTCTGTTTTTCAGGCACAGAACAGGGGCGAAACCCACCAATTTAATTGTGCTGTCTCCATCACCCCAAGGGTGTCTGAAATAGGTCCGACCCCATATTGATGTCCCTCATGGCCTCCTAAAACAGGCGCTAGGCTCGTTGCATATGTTAATAAGGAGTCTAGCACCTGCTTTAGGGACCCCTCTGGGAAATTCGACCGCCATGAGGAGAGCAGGCTCCCGGCCTGCTCAGGTTTCCTTGGTGTGGATGCGGCCTTAGCAAGTGGCCACCACCGAAAAGGCAAGTAAAATCTTTTTTTAAAACCATGATGTGGAATGCTCCTCCCAGCTCCTCAGCACTCCTGAGGGCCACTACTGGCCCACGATCAGCCCCCTTCTGTTCTCCTTTCACTTCCCCACCCCCCACCTTGGGATATTAGCGGAGAGCTACTGTCAGCGAGGCGGACATCCCAAATTGGACGCTGGCAATAGGCGAGCTGGCTCTAGAGGCGTGACAGGCGCTTGCCCAAATTATTCAAATGAGACCTGCAGCCCAAGTTTGGGTGAGCCTTGGGGCCTCCTGGTTAGGGCACGCGCTCTGTGCGCACATTAGTTATATGGCTGAAAACGGGCCTTTACCAATTTTTATCCCAATAGCTCTCAACATTTAATCCCTTATTTTAACAGATATTGATTCAGCTTCTTTTCAAAAGTTCTTTAGAACTTCATGCCATTCTTTTGAATGTCTGCATTTTCCAGAATACAACAAAATAGAGGTAACCAAAACAATATGCTATTTGGAGAAAAAATTGTAGCATGAGACTTCTTTTTGAGGTATATTCTTTCCAGCCTTTTTCTTTGGTGTCTCCAAAGCTGAAAGAACAGGCCTTTTCTAATACTGCTCTGAAACTAGCCATCCAGAGGTATGTAAGAGTAATCTTGGTGTGGTTTTCCCTCTTGGGGAAAACTCCTAGCATTTGGTGGATATAATCCCATGTCCTGCCAGCCTTTCGGTAATTACATAGAAATTACAACACAGAAACATGCCATTCAGCCCAACCAGTCCATGCTGTTTTTCCTCCACACATGCAGTAGTCCTAATCCCATGTGCTTGCTCTGTTCTTATATCCCTTTATCCTCTTTTCCTTAAACTACCTGTCTAACTTCTAAAATGTTACCAGGGCTGCGGGTTCGCGGTGGGGGGGTCCGCGCCCGGCGAAATCAGTCTGCCCCCCGCGCGATCGCAGCCTAATTGGATCCACTTACCTGGTCTTCCGGGTTCTCCACTGCTGATCTGCGCGTCGGGCGGACTGCGCATGCACAGTAAGGTCTGTCAGCTGGAGGAGCTCTATTTAAAGGGGCAGTCCTCCACTGACATGCTGCAAGAAATAGGAAAAATTACAGCATGGAGCAGCCCAGGGGGAAGGCTGCTCCCAGTTTAATGATGCCTCACTCCAGGTATCATTAGATGGGGTGAGGAGGAGGGGGGAGGACAGAGATTCCACCCCCCCCCCCCCCCCCCCCCCCCGGCGGGCGGGAGCAAGCAGCCTGCCTCTTCCACCAGGAAGACCTGGCTCGAGGTGGCATAGGAGGTCACCTGCACCACCAACATATCACGCACCTGCATACAGTGCAGGAGGCGCTGCAATGACCTAATTAGTTCAGCCAAAGTAAGTACACTTATTCCCCTACACTCCGTCTGCCACATCACCGCCCCCACCCCACATCTCCTTCTGTACTGCCAACACTACTCTGTCACATCACCCCTCATACCCACTCAAAGCTCATCCTCATCTTACCTGCACTCACTCACCTCGCCAGTACTCATCCCACCACTACCACTCAACCCAATCCTCATACAATCTCATGGCTCTATCTCATACTCACCCTCTGATGCATCTCTTTCACGGTCAGCCTCACTCAACCTGCCACTACCTGTGCTGCAGCCACAGGGCATGCATCACATATGTGCAGTAGGAAGCGTAAGGCAAATGTGTTGTGAGCATGAAGGGGATGCACAAGGGTGTTTGAGGGTTTGTCATGGTTTTTAATTCTATTTAATTTCTGACCAACTCACATCACATATTATATTGGCACCACTACTGCCACGTCTTTGCGAATTTTGTCTGGTTTGTGCAATAATGCCTGTTCCTGAGGATCACAATGAAGACCCACACCTGATGCCACCCATTGTGTCACTGCAGAGTGGGTGTAGGTGTATTTGCAGGGCTCTTTTGTGCAGACGACTGAGAGACGTCGGCGATGTCCCCGGTGGCACCCTGGAAGAATGCGGAGAAGAAGTTGTTGAGGGCAGTGGTGACGTTGACAGCGACGGGTAAGATGGTGCTCGGGCCAGCCGGGAGCAGCTCGGCATGAAGGAGGCTGCAGATGTCCATGACTACATGTCGAGTGACTCTGAGCCTCCGTGTGCACTGCTGCTCAGAGAGGTCCAGGAAGCTGAGCCTCGGTCTGTGGACCCTGTGACGAGGGTAGTGCCCCCTGCGATGCATCTCTCTCTGCGGTTGCCCTCCCTCCTGCTGTACAGGTGGATGTGTCACAGCACTGTGTTGTGGAGCTCCACGTGTCAGAGGTGGACGGCTTGGCCGGCGAGGCTGGTGATGCTGTTCGCCCTCCGAGGAGGTCATTACGGCGGCCCCCATCCGGAAGATGTACATCTGAGGGGGTCCGCAAGGTAAGTACATGTATCTGGACCCTGGGGTAAGTGTTCAAGTTGGTGAATTTGATTGTCAGGAGGAGGGTGGTGGAGGCCAAACTTTGTCCCAAGTGACAGAGTGGCCTCCTGCAATGAATGAGGGTCTCCTTTTCCCCCCCCACCCCAACCTGTCAAATGGACCTTTGCAGCTGCCACAGGCTGATAGCTGCAACACGTCCATTTGAACTTGGAGTGTTTCCCCCAGTATGGGAAACAGTCCCAGTTGTTTCTAAAATCCCACCCCTCCTGACATATTCCCTTAATCAGGTCTGTTAATGACCTGAAATACCTAGGTAAATAGTCTCAAGTGGCACCCCGCTGGCTTTAATTGCCTGCGGGAGTCCCACATGCGGGGGCTGCGCACGCACGTTGGCGCGTCTGTGGGGAACCCGGAAGTGGGCGGGTTGGAGCCGGGCTCCTGACCCGCTCCGGGATTCCCTGATTTTCAGAGCCCCCCAGCCAGGAACGCACCCGATAGTGGGTGCTAAAATGGAGGCCATGATCTCTGTTTCAGTAATCAACTTTGGTAGTGCATTCCACAGCTTCAAAACCCTCTTTTTAAAAAAAAAAAAATTCTCTCTGGCCAAAATCTCTTATATTTAATCTTTTCTCTTCCCTCATTCTAGACCCCTCAATCACTGGAAACTGTCTGTTTCTATCTGCTCGATCTCATCCCTTTATAGTTTTAAACACCTCTATCAAATCACCAGACCCAATTTTTCAAGTCTTTCATTGTGTTTCCTCATGCTAGGCAACATCCTAGTAAATCTGCACTGTACCCTGTATAGTGTGGAGCCCAAAACTGCAAGCTGTAGTCCAACTGTAGTCTTACTGAGGTCTTATATAGATTCAATACTACATCTCAACTTTTATATTCTATACCTATTGCCACAAAATCCAGTGTTCCATTAGAATTTTTGTGGCCTTATCCACTTGAAGTGCTGTTTTTAATATCTTGTGAAGCTGATCTCCCAAGTCCCTCTGCCTTTCCACATCACCCAGTCTTCCCCCATTCAAAGTATAATTGTTACTTTGTTAAAATCAAAATGTACCACCTCACAATAACATTGAATTCCAACTCCCACTTTTTTTGCCTATTCCATTATCTTATCTCTATCCCCTTGCAGCCTCCTTTTGTTCTCAATGATTTATTATACCTTCTATCTTAGTATCGTCTGCAAATTTGAGCACTCTTTCCAAATCATTGTACACAGTGAACCAAAACGATCCCTGAACAGAACACTGTAGGGCACTGCTACCCACTTCCAACCACTCTGAGAAACTGCCTTTAACTCCTACCATCTGTTTCCTCCCTTCTAACCAGTTTTAATCCAATTTGCTGCCCCCTCTCAATTCCATATCCCTTAATCTTCTCTAATATTCTACTGTTGTCAAAGGCTTTCTGAAAGTCCATGTACACTATATCCACTGCATTTCACCTATCTACTGTGTCTGTCACTTCCTCAAAGAACTCATGTCAAGTTTCTCAAGCATGATCTTCCTTTCTGAAATCCATACTGGCTGCTTCTAATTATTTTCTCTTGATCTAGATATTTAGTAATTTCATCTTAAAAATTCCAAAATTTTCCCTACCACAGATGTTAAATTAACTGGTCTGTAATTACCAGGGTTAGCTTTGTCTCCCTTTTTAAAATGGGTACTACATTGGCCACTGTCCAGTTCTCCGGCACACATCCACTCTCCATAGAACTATGAAATATATTTTCTAGTGCCTCTGTTATTTCTTCCTCCCATTTCCCTCAGGATCCTTAGATCCTTTGGCATGTTTTGGATTAACTGGCTTCTCTAATACTTTCCTTTTATTTATTATATCTCTTCTCTTGCTTTTAACAAATTCAGGATTTACCTCTTCAACAATACTCTCTTTTGTAAACACTGATGTGAAATACTTAAGTGTCCCTGCCAATTTCCGTTTACACTCAAGAACTCACTATCCTCTCCTCAGGGGTTCCACCTCACATTTAATTAATCTCTTTTTACTGATATATTTGTAGAGTGAAAATATACCAATGTGCTGCATCATCAATGTTTTAAAGGGATAAGTGTCCCTGTGCATTTTTGGTCTTGTTGCTAGCTTGGATAGGTGACAAATAACTAGATATAGTTATTTTAAAAGAAAAGGTGTGACTGTATTGTAAGGTGAGTAATTGACCTATTTTCTCCATGTACGTTATCACTGGTTTTGCTACCTATCCCAGTGATTTGTCTGATCAGCCAAAAGTTGCAGACTATTAGTGACAAATTGTAGAATTAAATAGCTTTGAGAAAACTCAGATTGTCAAAGAAACACCTTTTTAAAAAAAGTAGTGAAGTAATTTGAATTAGGTATTGTTGGAGGCACAAGGAGCATTCAGTCTTTCCAGTTTCTACCACAATCAAGCTTCTCAATAACTGCAAGGAAAAGTGTTATTATTCTGATGAAATAACCTGTTCTAAATTACTACTTTAAAATCAAAAATTTTTGTTTGATTAGAGTTGAAATAATTATCCCATAGTTCAAAGGTTAATTGCTTTGTAAATTCCTCAGATTATTGACATTTCTGAACATGTTACAATAAAACATATTTTCTCTTTACTAGATGAATCACAGAATGAGCAACTTTACATCATTTTTGAATTTGAATATGGCGGTTCTGATCTAGAAAGTATGAGAACAAAGGTAATTTTTAATTGTTTTCTACAGATTACACTTCTCATCTTTCTCTCTCAAATTTATTAAATCAAACTGTTCCTGCAGATACCTTCCCTTGAAGCAGCAAGAAGTATACTGTATCAAGTAACTGCATCCTTGGCCGTGGCTGAAATTGCTTTAAATTTTGAACACAGGTAAGTGGGGGGGGAGGCAGAATCTTTCATTTTCCTTCGCATAAAATAAACCATGAGCGCGGGCTATGCTTTCTGTTCTTGGGGACCCCCTTCAATATTTAAGGGATCCGTTTCTCGAGAAAGATTTACAGAGAAAGGGACTTGGGGCACAATCTTGACTCTGGTGAATGTAT
Source organism: Heptranchias perlo (assembly GCF_035084215.1). Taxonomy (NCBI): domain Eukaryota; kingdom Metazoa; phylum Chordata; class Chondrichthyes; order Hexanchiformes; family Hexanchidae; genus Heptranchias; species Heptranchias perlo. The sequence goes on along the minus strand of NC_090325.1, from coordinate 107,421,174 downwards.
AGATTTAGCATGGTGACTTGCATGGGTTTTCACAATGAGGACATTGAGGACCGGCCTAGAGCAGTTGAGGCTTCCACACTGAGTGTACACTGGTGCCAGGAATGCCATTTGTAACCAAATTGTTTACAGAAGTGACCAAAGCCACTGAACTTGAAGGTATCTATGGCAGAACTGAATTTATAACATGCTTTAGTAACTTTTCCTATTTTTAAATGCTGTTATATGAGGACCTCTCCTTGAGTTCACCGAGTTTGTATTGCAAATATTTCCCCCTATCACCCTCCCCTGACAGATGTTCTGCTTCATGAAGAGAGCTTAGAAGGTGTGCTGTTTTAATTCCCGTGATTGTATCTACCTGGGTCTTGAAGTTGGTTGTGAATAAGCTTATATTCGAGTCATTTTTGCAATCTTAAACTTCTATCATTTAAAACTGCAGGAGGCACAGTACAGTCTGTGTTTGTGAGACAGCCATGTGATGAGAATCATTGTCGTATTCTCCTTCCAAACTTTACAAAAACTAATAACAACTTGCATTTATACAGCGCCTTTAACATAGTAAAAACGTCCCAAGGCACTTTACAGGAGTGTTATCAGACAAAATTTGACACTGAGCCACGTAGAGATATTAGGACAAAGTGGTAGGTTTTAAGGAGAGATTTTAAGGAGGAGAGAGAGGCGGACAGGTTTAGTGGGGGAATTGCAGAGCTTAGGGCCTAGGCAACTGAAGGCACGGCCGCCAATGATGGAGTGATAAAAAATTGGGCATGTTGAAGAGGCTGGAATTGGCGAAGCGCAGAGATCTGAGGTTTGTAGGGCTGGAGGAAATTACAGAGATAGGGAGGGATGAGACCATGGAGGGATTTGAACACAAGAATAAGAATTTTAAAATCAAGGTGTTGCCGGTCCAGGAGCTAATGTAGGTCAGCAAGCACAGGGGTGATGGGTGAGCGGGACTTGGTGTGAGTTAGGATAGAAGTGGAAGTAGGCGGTCTTGGTGATGGAGAGGATATGGGGTCAGAAGCTCAGCTCAGGGTCAGATAGGAGGTTACGAACAGTCCTGTTCAGCCTCAGACAATGGCCAGGGAAGGGGGCGGAGTCGGTGGCTAGGGAACGGAGTTTGTGGCGGGGACCGAAGACACTGGTTTTGGTGTTCCCAATATTTAATTAGGGGAAATTTCTGCTGTCCAGTACTGGAGGGGTCGAGAGAGGTAGTGGTGAGGTAGAGCTGGGTGTCGTCAGCATACATGTGGAACCTGACGTGTTTTTGGATGATGTCACCGAGGGGCAGCTTGTAGATTAGAAATAGGAGGGGGCCAAGGATAGATCCTTGGGGACGTCAGAGATAACCATGCAGGAGTGAGAAGAGAAGCCATTGCAGGAGATTCTATGGCTGCGACTGGATAGATAAGAATGGAACCAGGTGAGGGCAGTCCCACCCAGCTGGACAATGGAGGAGAGGCATTGGAGGAGGATGGTGTGGTCAAACGTGTCAAAGGCTGCAGACAGGTTGAGAAGGGATACTTCACCACGGTCATAGTCACATAGGATGGCATTTGTGATTTTGATAAGGACCGTTTCAGTACTGTGGCAGGGGCAGAAACCTGATTGGAGGGGTTCAAACATGGAGTTGCAGGAAAGGTGGGCATTGATTTGGGAGGTGACAACCCATTCATGGACTTTGGAGTGGAAAAGGAGGTTGGGGATGTTATGAGAAGGCAAAGAGGGAAGCTGTAAAAGAAACTGCCTTGCTAGGGATTGATGGAACCCCAAGGTTCCTGAACTTGGAGCATTGGAACTAAATGTTTATCTCTGCCAGTACCATTATGGGTAAGTGAGCCATGTGTACAAAATATAGAAGAGAAACTCTCAGCTTCAATCTTGTGTTGAGTTAGGTGATCTCAACTATGGCAGTAGTTAGAACACTACATTGGCATCAGCATTGCTGGTTTAGGAAGGGGTAAAATCAGCCAGTTGTCCTGATCCTGATCGCTATCCAATGACCTCTGCAGGAAAGTGCATGTGGACATCAAGGGGATAATTTTCCTCTTGCACTTCGGTGTAAAGAATCACATGGGTGTAGCACATATGGCAAAATGAAGAATCGCACGCCTGTAATGCAGGCTACCTTAATTTTCATGTATTTAAATAAATTGGGTGGGCTGCATTACTGCTTTGTGATCCTCCATGGAAAATTCTCCTCAAATGAGGACAGGGTCATGTTTAGCTGCTATAAACTCCTTCAACAGTTTAGGCCACTTTCGGGAGGTACCGGAGCCCTGCTGGTATTTGTGCTTGAGCAGTCCCTTCAGGGGAGACGTAAGGAAATAAATGCTTGAACTAAGTGACTGCCCAGATTGGTGTTTAGCTGGCCTCCAAGTATAGCTTTTGAGAATGGGGGGATATCAATCAATATGTAGAAAATAAAACTACAGGAGGGATACTATTCCATTAATTTTTATTTGCTCGTGGATGATCAAGTACATGGAGAATAAACCACATTCAAAGAAAGGGAATCAAACTGTAAATAGGTAATTAATTGTATTGCAGGTACATTTGATGTTAACATTGATATTACTGTACTATTTTTCACTTTTACAATTTTATTTTGATGTCAATGGTGTTTTTTTGTTTAAAGCTACTAGAAATTTGGGTCCCCAAATACCAGACCCTTTTAAAGGGGTAAAAATGTGATGGGACAAGACTTCCACTTGCCACTTTGCCCAGCCATTGACGCTGGACAGAAATTTTAATATTGGGGGCAACACCCCAGTACGATGGAAACCCTTGGCCTAAAGAAAAATAGTGGAGACATTTTTTTGTCTGCCCCTTGCTGAGCAAAGGGGTGTGCTTTTAAGGCATTTACACCCTCTGGCAGCATTTTTGAGGCTGCTCTAAGGCATAGTACAGGACCTATTCCTGCTCTTAGGCTAGATGGGATTTATGCCAGCATGGTGGAATTCCGGGGTAGCCCCTGACAAGATCCCAAATCTGGCTTCCAGGTATGATGGGTGAGGGCGAGAAAGCACCCATCCTTTTGAATTGCAATCTGTAGAAGTTGTGTAGGGTAGAAACCTGGCAGATCTGGATTCTGCTTCAAATTGTGGCCTCCCTGCTGGGATCAGATTGCATTCTGTCCTCCCCAGCCCCTGGAATTTTGGGCCCTCAGTATTTTGCTGCTTATAAACTGCAATGTTTTTCTTTGATATTAATTGTGCAGCATCTGGGTCCTTGTTTGAATTCAATTTCAGAGACTTGCACTGGGGTAATGTTCTTATCAAGAAAACTGACATCAAACAGGTTGAATACAAATTATGTGGGAATACTTTCAAGATTGACACCCGTGGATTTCTGGTCAATATTATTGATTATACTCTATCAAGAATGGGAAGAGGTCAGTGATACTGCAAATGGCATTTTTATAAAGCTGTGTGTTTTATTTGTTTTTTTAAAATATTCCTGTTTCCCTTGATCAACTGGCCTTGTGGGTTTTTATCAGCTCATACATTGTAGTACTGGAACTAATACTAATATAGTAAAAAGAAACATCACCAATAGCTTTAAAACTCTAATATTAACTCTAAGCTGCTTAAAGAAAATACTTTTACCCAAAAATGAAAAATACGAACATTTATCTGTGCTCACTTTGTCATCTGCCCTATTGTGTTTCTTTCTAATTTTCTTATTTGTATAACTTTTGTTTTACCTTTTTTAACATAATCTAATTTAACTTATTCCTCTCCTTGTTTTCTCCTTGAAACAATTAAATATTAAACATTTTACCTGCCTATTTTCTTATTTCTTCTGGATCCCATTCTCCATTTTAGAGGTGCAAGCAGATTTTTCAAAAAAATAGCAACATAAAGGATTTTCAATGGCTGAAAACCAGCCCAGGCATAGATTAACATTGTCAAAATCCAGAAGGGACAAGAATGTTCTTAGATTTGAATATTCATTGGCCTTCAGTATTGTATGGTGCATAGCTATTGTTAATTAATTATTGATTATTACTCGGTCAGCTTAAAATGAATCATTAGTCCTTCAATGCGGATACCATTCTTTATTGAGTAACGCTGTTAGCAAAAAAAACCCAAAACACCCCTCTCCAATAAGATGCACAGTATATGGTTGGGGAAGAAATAAAAAGTGCAGTGCTTCCTTGATATAACATTGTTCTTGGAATCCACGGAAAAATAGCATATTGAGCAGAGCACTGTCTGGACAAAAGTTTCTCTACACACTTCACCTAAAATTAAACTGTCGCTGAGAATAATGCGTGCGCAATATAATGTTCACATTGTGTGTGCAAGAGGGTAAATTTTCTGATTGCATTGCTGCTGGAGTGGAGCCTTAACTTGCATATCGGGAAATCATGTGCACCATCCATGAATCTCTGCTCATCCATTAAAATTCAAAGTAAGTTGTGGGCTGGCTGTACGCGATTTCCCAGACGTGCTCTCAGCAGGTGAGGCTCAATGTCAGGAATGCACAATTGAAAAATGTGTTGCCTAGTTTGTATGACACAAATTATATTTCTTCACCATTTGGATGAGGTTTGAAATTTTGGATATGTTCCTCCTTTTCCTGTTTCACTACACTTTCCATCAGTGGGCTAGTGTTACCTTCCCCTCATTGTGGGACACAGGCTTTAGAAGCATTTGAAACCTGCACCAATGTGAGGCTATACTGTTTGTAATCGCTATCACTGAGGGAACAGGGAAGTGCTTACCTGTCACAAGGAGAGTGTGTCTCTGTTTCAGAATAATGCAGAAATTGTGTGAATCTAAAATAGTGCTGGGAAAAAAGTATGTTGTATCGAGGAACAACCATAATATAGGAGTAACTTGAAGGCTGTAATTGCATCTTGGAGTTTAAAGCATTACTCCTAGCTTTGCTGGTTTATGATGTGTGCTGAACACTGCTTTAATCGGCGTACTATAATCACACCCACAGATCTATTATTCACTACATTTTATGCACTGAAATTTTTTTTCCCCCAGATGATGTTCTACATTTTTGTGATCTTTCCTCTGAGGATAGTTTCTTCCATGGTCAAGGAGATTACCAGTTTGATATATACAGAAAAATGAAAGAGGAAAACCTGTAAGTAACCAGAGTATTTAAGGAATTTTGTTCTTTTTTAAAAAAGTACATGCATATATTTTATTATGTGGTTTTGTCATGTGACACATGGCACTTGCTGAAGACTGCATTGGGGCATTTAGGGTTGCCAGTATGGTAGTGCGTATTTTGGAAACTATACACTCTTTGGAGTTTGGGATAATTTGACAAGTCGCTAGGGTTTGTTGGGCATAGGGGGATATCAAAGGATATGCCTACCTCTGGGATAAGGTCATTACCCTTTGTGGGGTGCTGGGAGGGGCTGTTAGTTTGTGGTCCCATTCAAACTTTCTTGAGAGTCTGGTTGTGTGCAGGAGGTGTTTACATAAGAACATGAGTAGGCCATTCAGCCCCTTGAGCCTGTTCCACCATTCAATTATGTCATGGCTGATCTGTACCTCAACTCCATGTCCCTTGATACACTTACCCAGCAAAAATCGTAGCGATCTCAATTGACCCAGCATCCACAGACTTTTGTTGGGGGGGGGTGCGAGTTACAGATTACCACTACTTTGTGAAAAATTGCTTCCTAATTTCACTCCTGAATGGCCTGGTTCTAATTTTAAGATTGTGCCTCCTTGTCCTGTTCCCCCACCAGAGGAAATAGCTTCTCTGTATCTACTTTATCAAATTCCTTTATCATTTTAAACACCTCAATTAGATCACCCCTCAACCGTCTAAACTCAAGGGAATACAACCAAGTTTATGAAACCTGTCCTCATATCTGCACTGTATACCCCCTCCTAAGCCAACGTATCTTTCCTAAAGTGCGGTGCCCAGAACTGAATGCAGTACTCCGGGTGGGGACTGACCAAGACTGTAAAACTGAAGCATAACTTCCTCACGTTTGTATTCCATTCCCTTTTGAGATAAAGGCCAACATTCCATTACCCTTTTTGATTATTTTTTGCACTAGTTTGTAGTGATTTGTGTACATGAGCACCTAAATCCCTTTGCTCCTCCACAGCTCCTAGTCTCTTGCCATTAAAATACAAATCTTTTATCCCGACACTCTGTTTCCTACCTCCCAAACAATTACAGACCAGGAGCACCTGCCTCAGTTTCAGAACTGTGCAGAAATTGTGTTGCATGTGTTATGAGGGCTCCAAATGGTAATACTTGAGTTCCAGGAGGAGTCCAAACATTACCTGCTCTGGGCATTTTTCCCAGTGATGTTTTACCAATGTGTTCGTTGTGGTAAAGGTTGTGCTTCTGCAGAATGGGGGAATGCATCTTCTTGCAGCTAACAGTGATAACTGCAGGAGTCTGTGTGGTATGGGGGAGGGGTGGGCTTGCTCTTCAATGTGTGGGCACAGATCTGGGTTTGTAATGTTTTTGACACATTTATGCTCTCTGGCTTCCTGTACTGACCCAAATTGTAGAATACGGATGCATTTCCTGAATTTGTATAGTAATATGCCTTTCTAGCCGTAGTGCCACCAGCAGTCACCCCCCACCCCCAGAGAAGGGCGGAATCTGTAGAGTGCGGTGTGTTTAGTGTATCTTGAGCTGATCCTCTCGCATTCTGCAACAAGTAGTAGTTGCTTCCATATCTCTCTCTCGTTATCTTTGTGCTATTTGGCACTCTAGGTGCCTTTCAATCTTTCTGAGGGAGCAAACGTGTTGCAGTGGGTGGAGATGTATTTGCAGTGGTCTAATGGGGAGTATTGGTGCAACTCGAAATTGGTATCTGTGTTGAGGAGTTGGCTTAACCTGCTGATGGGTGATTTTTGGTCAAGTGTCAGGGTCTGGAATATTGTCGTGGGTACCTATTTGACCCTGAGATGAGCTTCCGATCACATATCTGCTCCATCACCAAGACCGCCTACTTCCACCTCTGTAATATCGCCCATCTCTGCCCCTGCCTCAGCTCATCTGCTGCTGAAACCCTCATCCATGCCTTTGTTACCTCTGGACTTGACTATTCCAAAGCTCTCCTGGCTGGCCTCCCGTCTTCCATCCTCCATAAACTTGAGCTCATCCAAAACTCTGCTGCCTGTATCCTAACTCGCACCAAGTCCCGTTCTCCCATCACTCCTATGCTCACTGACCTACATTGGCTCCCAGTCCGGCAACGCCTCGATTTAAAAAATTCTCATCCTTGATTTCAAATCCCACCATGGCCTCACACCTCCCTATCTTTGTAACCTCCTCCAGCCCTACAACCCTCCGAGATCTCTGCACTCCTCCAATTCTTGCCTCTTGCGCATTCCCAATTTAATCCCTCCACCGTTGGTGGCTGTGCTGTCAGTTGCTTAGGTCCTAAGCTCTGGAATTCCCTCCCTAAACCTCTGCCTCTCTGCACCTCTCTTCCTTTTGAGATGCTCCTTAAAACCAAGCTTTTGGTCACCTGTCCTAATATCTCCTTATGTGGCTTGGTGTCAAATTTTGATTGATAATCGCTCCTGTGAAGCACCTTGGGATGTTTTACTACATTAAAGGCGTTATATAAATTCAAGTTGTTGTCGTCGTGCCTGAGTCATGAAGTTACCAGAAGTCCCATTTTGGGGGTATATTTTCCAATCGATGGAATCCATGTGAACACGATGCATTCGTACTATAATCCTCTGATAGATGTTAAGCTGGGGTTTAAAATAAACATGTTAAGAATGGTCACACAGTGGAATACAGTTCGAGCATATGAAGTGTTCAAGTGTGACCTTCGCTGATTGAAAAATGCATTCCTTTTTTGTTTTGCATAAATGAACACATTAATAATTTTGCAATTGGTGACATTCTTGGGTTGTCTGCCTCCACCAACATGTAGGATACTGATGAGATCTGTAGCGGACTAAATGGCTATGGAAGGGGAGGCTGTTACTAATATAGTACTAATGGTCTCCAATTTTCACTGAGTTACTTTACAGCACTGTTACTCATAGTTGAATCACACGATGAGTAGAATTTAGGCTGATTGTACAGTATCAGAAGCACTCTGTCTGTTGAATTGGATTAACACCAACTATCTGCCCATACTACAACTGTGTCATAAAAGCGTGACTTTTACATTTTAACTTTCTAGAAACCGAGAAATTATTGTTTTAAAAAATTCAGCTGCAATAGCCCCTAACTTATTTCTGCAATGACAAATCAATGCTCACATCAGACACTTATGTAGAAAATGTAGCTTTTAATTTTGGTTTAATATGATTCACTGACGCTTTCAAAATGCGTTTTAGTATGAAATCTTTATTTTTCTTAAACCATCCAAAACTATTGTGGAATAATTCGCGTATTGTGGAATAATACCAGAAATAGTGGGGAACCAAGGGGCTGATCAGAGCGAGGAACTTAAAGTAATTGATATCAGTAGAGGGAAAAGTACTGGAGAAACTAATGGGACTAAAAGCCGGTAAATCCCCTGGACCTGATGGCCTATGTCCTAGGGTTCTAAGAGGTGGCTGCAGAGATAGTGGAGGCATTGGTCATGATCTTCCAAAATTGCCTAGATTCTAGAATGGTCCCAGCAGATTGGAAGGTAGCAAATGTAAGCCTGCTATTCAAGAAAGGAGGGAGAGAGAAAACAGGGAACTACAGGCCAGTTAGCCTGACATCAGTCGTTGGGAAAATGCTGGAATCCATTATTAAGGAAGTGGTAACAGGGCACTTAGAAAATCATAATATGGTTAGGCAGAGTCAACATCGTTTTATGAAAGGGAAATCGTGTTTGACAAATTTATTAGTTTTTTGAGGATGTAACTAGCAGGTCAGATAAAAGGGAACCTGTGGATGTAGTATATTTGGATTTTTAAAAGGTATTCAATAAGGTGCCGCATAAGGTTGTTACACAAGATAAGGGCTCATGGGGTTGGGGGTAGGATATTAGCATGGATAGAGGATTGGTCAACGGACAGAGAGTAGGGATAAACAGGTCATTTTCAGGTTGGCAGGCTGTAACTAGTGGGGTGCCGCGAGGATCAGCGCTTGGGCCTCAGCTATTTACAATCTATTAATGTAAATGAAGGGACCAAGTGTAATGTATCCAAGTTTGCTGACGATACAAAGTTAGTTGGGAAAGTAAGCTGTGAGGAGAACACAAAGTCTGCACAGGGATATAAATGGGTTAGGTGAGTGTGCAAGAAGGTGGCAGATGGAGTATAATGTGGGAAAATGTGAAGTTATTCACTTTGGTAGGAAGAATAGAAAAACAGAATATTTTTTAAATGGTGAGAAACTAGTAAATGTTGGTGTTCAGAGGGATTTGGGTGTCCTCGTATAAGAAACACAAGAAGTTAGTATGCAGGTACAGCAAGCAATTAGGAAAGCAAATAACATGTTGGCCTTTATTGCAAGGGGGTTGGAGTACAAGAGTAAGGAAGTCTTACTGCAATTGTTCAGGGCTTTGGTGAGACCTCACCTGGAGTACTATGTACCGTTTTGATCTCCTTAACTAAGGAAAGATATACTTGCCTTCGAGGCAGTGCATCAAAGGTTCACTAAATTGATTCCTGGGATGAGAGGGTTGTCCTATGAGGAGAGATTGAGTAGAATGAGCCTATACTCTCTGGAGTTTAGAAGAGTGAGAGGTGATTTCATTTAAACATATAAGATTCTGAGGGGGCTTGACAGGGTAGATGCTGAGAGGTTGTTTCCTCTGGCTGGAGAATCTAGAACTAGAGGGCATAGTCTCAGGATAAGGGGTCGGCCATTTAAGATTGAGATGTGGAGGAACTTCTTCACTCAGAGGGTTGTGAATCTTTGGAATTCTCTACCCCAGGGGGCTGTGGATGCTGAGTCGTTGTATCTGTTCACGGCTGAGATATAGATTTTTGGACTCCTAGGGGAATGAAGGGATTTGGGGATCGGGCGAGAAAGTGGAGTTGAGGTCGAAGATCAACCATGATCTTATTGAATGGCGGAGCAGGCTCGCGGGGCCGTATGGCCTACTCCTGCTCCTATTTCTTATGTTCGACTTGCATATTATTTCTGATATTCCAAGTTGGCTGTTTGTAGGTTTCTGGGTCCCGCAAATACTCTTTGACTGTACTGTTAAAAATATGTATTGCTCTTTTGTATTTTTTTTAAATGAAACTAATTAATATTTTTCTCCTTTTTGTTTCTTAGTAACAACTGGGCAGAATACAATCCACACACAAATGTGTTATGGTTGCATTACCTGGCTGACAAAATGTTAAACATGCAGTACAAGAAAAGGGCCACCAATGCTCTCAAGATACTTAAAGAAAAATTTGAGGAGTTCTTGCATGAATCTCTAGAGTATCAATGTTCTGTAGATTTACTATCATCTAGTCAACTGTTTCAACAAAACAGCTAAAATATTCTGCCTTTATCTCATAAATGTAAATAAACTTGCATGATCTTTTAAAATAAAGCATTTTTTAAATATTGTAAAATGTCATGTACTGTATTGCCTAAATGAAATCCCAGTGTAAAATGATTGCTTGTCATGCAGTAACAGATTAAATCTGATCTTTAAATCTTGAATTGCCAAAGTGAAATTCCATTGTAAAGCTATTGCTCATCATTCAGTAACAGACTAAATATGACCTTTCAAACAGAGTTTGTAATCGATTTTAATTTTTTTTGCTTTTCTGTGGGCACATAAAGAAGCAGAGTACCATTAATAGCACTGTGAAAACAATCAGTATGCCAACAGAACACTAGGCAAAACAAAATTGTTTTGAGCCATATCGTTTTTGTGTTAGCTCGACTCAATGGGTTGTCTCTTCCTCTGAGTCAGAAGATTGTGGGTTTGACCTCCATACCAGAGGTTTGAGCTCATAATCTAAGTTAACACTCCAATGCAGTACTGCGGAAGAACTGCATTGTTGGATCTGCTGTTCTTCAAATGAGACTTACACCGATTGACCTAGATGGATGTCTGTGAAAGGTTCCGAGAAGTACAAGGAGTTTCCCCAGTGTTTCTGCCAATATTCTTCCCTCAACCAACACCACCAAAAGCAGATTAATTGGACATTCAGCTCATTGCTGTTTATGGGTGCTTGCTGTGCAATATGGCTGTTCTATTTCCGTTCCGAATAACATTCACTGCACTTAAAAGTAATTCATTGTATGTGAAACAATTTGAAATATTAGAATACTGGTTTAATTTTTTTAATTCATTCTCAGGATATGAGCGCTGCTGGCAGGACCAGCATCTATTGCCCATCCCTATTTACCCTGAGAAGGTGGTGGTGAGCTGCTTTCTTGAACCGCTGCAGTCCGTGTGGTGAAGGTTCTCCCACAACACTACTAGGCAGGAGTTCCAGGATTTTGACCCAGTGACGAAGGCACAGCGTATGTCCAAGTCAGAATGGTATGTGACTTGGAGGGGGAGCTTGGAGATGATGGTATTTCCATACACCTGCTGCCCCTGTCCTTCCAGTTGGTGGAGGTTGTAGGTTTGGGAGGTGCTACCGAAGAAACCTTGACGAGCTGCTGTGCTCCATCTCGTACATAGTGCAAACTGCAGCCAAGGTACAATGGTGGTGGAGAGAGTTGATGTTTACGCGAGTGGATAGAATGCTGATCAAGCAGACTGCATTGTCCTGGATGGTGATGAGCTTCTTGTGGTGTTGCCGCTGCATCCATCCAGGCAAATGGAGAGTATTCTATCACACTCCTGACTTGTGCCTTGCAGGTGGTGGAGAGGCTTTGGGGAGTCAGGAGGTAAGCCACTCACTGCAGAATACCCAGCCTCTGACATGCTCTAGTCGCCATGGCATTTATATGACTGGTCCAGTTAAGCTACTGGTCAATGGTGCCCCCCCACAGGGGATGCAGCGATGGTAATGCTATTGAATGTCAAGGGGAGGTGGTTAGACTCTCTTGTTGGAGATGGTCATTGCCTGGCACTTGTGTGGCATGACTGTTACTTGCCACTTATCAGCCCAAACCTGGATGTTGCCCAGGTCTTCCTGCATGTGGACATTGACTGCTTCATTATCTGAGCAATTGCAATATGAAGCAGAACAGCCCCAGTTCTGACTTTATGATGGAGAGAAGGTCATTGATGAAGCAGCTGTAGTTGGGCCTAGGATGCTGCCCTGTGGAACTCTTGCAGCAATGTCCTGGGGCTGAGATGATTGGTCTCCAACAACCACTACCATCTTTCATTGTGCCAGGTATGACTCCACCCACTGGAGAGTTTTCCCCCGATTTCCTCATTGACCCCAGTTTTACTGGGGCTCCTTGGTGCCACATTCGGATAAATGCTGCCTGCAGGTCGAGCACAGAGCCAAAATTTTTTAAAACGCTGCTTGGAGTGGAGTGGGACGAGGCTGGACCATGGAACAAGACCTAATTTTTAAGAAAATTGTTGCCAAAAGCAGTACCGGATTGGGAAGAACGCCCTTATATGAACTGGGTTTGGTGGAAATTGCTGCCAACAGTTGGTCTGGGTAGTGGGGCCTGAAAAACTGGATCAAGTGGCAGTGAGCAAGACTGTCAGCTGTGGCTCAGTGGTAGCACTCTTGCCTCTGAGTCAGAAGGTTGTGGGTTCAAGTCCCACTCCAGAAACCTGAGCACAAAATCTAGGCTGACATCCAGTGCAGTACTGAGGGAGTGCTGCACTGTTGGATGAGATGTTAAACTGAGGTCCTGTCAGGTAAATGTAAAAGATCCCATGGCACTATTTGAAGAGTAGGGTAGTTCTCCTCTGTGTCCTGGCCAATATTTATTCCTCAACGTACACCTAAACCAGATTATCTGGTCATTTATTTCATTGCTGTTTGTGGGAGTTTGCTGTGTGCAAATTGGCTGCCGCCTTTTGTACATTACAACAGTGACTACTTCAAAAGTACTTCATTGGCTGTAAAGTGCTTTGCGATGTCCTGAAGTCATGAGAAGCGCTACATAAATACAAGTTTTTTTTCTTTCAGGCTCTGACAATTTCCATCCAAAGCAGCTTGTGGAATTTGGAGATTTCAAATCCCTCATTGATATCTTTGAAAGCTTACTGAATGGATTGGAAACTAGTGAATATGATCCCTGTCTTTGAATAAGGGGCAAGAGATGTGGGGAAGTGTTTCAGACTCTAATGAAGGATAGCATAAGGGATCATCTGGAAGAACAGGGTCTGATTAGTGAGAGCCAGCATAGGTATAGAAGGCACAGGTTGTTTCTGACCAATTTACTGGATTTCTTTGAGGGGATTATCTTTGGTGGATAAATGCCTTTGTACAATTTTTTAAAAATTAAGTATTAAATTATGCTAAAACTATATCCATAATTAATCAACATCCTCCACTCTACTGATTTTTTTCCTCTTCATGATGAAGCATTTGGGCTCTCTGCCAACTTTCCACAACAGTACAATTGAAATTCAGAACTTAGGTGTGTGAGGGAATTGCAGGAACAAATCTACATCGAGAATACAATGCACAGAGTGAGAGAGGGCCTTTCAGCCCATCAAGCAATGGATGTAGACCATGCATGTTTTGGATGTTTGTGGTATATAAAGCATGTATTAACTTTTTACTATATTAATCATGTTAAGAGTTTATGCTGTGATTCCAAGGGCATAAATTAACTTTTGTTAAGATTACACAGTGAGTCTAGTTATGATTTGGTATAGTCATTACAATATTTAGCCCTCTGATTGGTACTGAGCTGTACATGTTCTGGTATTTGTGTCGCTGTATCCTTTAATTTTAGTTGACAATGCCCAAAGAGTATAATTTATTTTTCATATTTACAGCATAATTCATTAAATTACAACATTTACAAACTGTACAAATAGCACCATGTTCGCTTGTTACAACATAGCAGTTTTGCACTAACACAGATTTAAAAACATTGGGAGGAGGCCTATCCTTGTGCTTGCAGTGGGGATTACTGTAACAGCACCAAATGGTAAGTAGCCAACACCAAATCCTGGTTGGCACTCTAAGGACTCAGGTAGTAATCACTCTGTGCTCTTCATTTTCTGTACATTCAGGACCAGAGTTAAGCCTCACTCAGAAATGTCCTTATGAGCACTTATATTTTGGGAATACAGAAAATTAAGCAGCTACAATCGGTCCTCAGTCAGGTAATACTTCAGCCATATTCTTTCCTTGCAATTTGAACATTATTTTCTTTTGAAAGGATAAATCAGGGCCCAAGACATCTGTGCCCACCATAACAGCATGACATTAAGTGTAAAATGCTCTATTCCATGAAATTAATTCTAATGTTCAAATAAATGGATTACATCAAATGGCAGAAAACAGCTGGTCAGTGGTAAAGCCTTGCGCTCACTCAATGGGAGTTAAGTTTCTTCATTCCGAGGCCCTTTAGCTAGTTAGACGACTGTACTCATAATTCTGATGTAGCCAGTGCTGAGTAAGTGAATAACTCTCAATCATCATATGGTTAACTGGGCTGTTTCAGTACGCTTTGCAATGTTAGGAACAAAGAAAGATAGGAACAGGAGTAGGCCATTTAGCCCCTCGAGCCTGTTCAGCTATTCAATGAGATCATGACCTAACTCCATAACTTCTGTAACTTTATCTCTTCAATTACTTTAAATTCGAGGTAGTCTGCCATTTAGTCATAACATACTTCTTGCAGATGGTAAGAAATAAGGCATTATATCTGTCATGCAAGATGATGCTTTTTAAAAAATTTGAGCTTGGTATTCATTAATCTGTCTTGTTTTAAGATATCAACTCAAAGTTACTGAAAGTACATGTTAAAACCATAAGTTTAACTAATTATTTTGTATAATAAACACCTCCCACAACTTTTTAAAATTAATAGCAAAAACAATATGCACGACAAAGTTTTTTTTGATGGACTGCATGCTAATGGTGCTAATGTTTGCACTACAGAGTTTTGAAACATGGGATTTTCCACACAATTGCCAGATGACAAATCCCCTGCCTCAGTCAGTGATCTAGGGGATGTACTGAGCAGAGGCAAGGAACTTCCTCAAATAGGGAAAGAGAGAAAGGGAGTCAATAATCCTCTCCAATTTCATGCAGTTTATTGTAGGTGGCTCAAAGCAACATTGGCATATCCATACGAGCATCTTGCCTCTACCATGTCAGATGGAATCTGGCACATGATGGTTGCAAGGAACATCAAAAAGGGAGATAATTTACAAAATGGAAATAAATACATAATTCCACATCTAGCTCATTCCTAGAATGAAAAATATTTTGTGAACCATTCCTGTCGCTGAGGACTTTTTCCTTTCATTTCTTGATTCTCAGCCCTCTCATTTGCAATGCTGTAATGTGAACAGAAAAAGTCCATTTGTATTATTTAAAGATTAGATCAGATGGTATATATTTAACAATCTATATATGTAATGGGATAACAGTGTATTACACTTTTGAGTACTTAATATCGTACAGGGCTTTTAAGGTACTTTTCTAAAATACCACTTTTATTTTCAGGTACATATTCTCTAAGAAAAATGGATGGAAGCACAGACCATTTCTTAACAGCATTCTCACTAAAATTGAAAAACAACCAGTTTAATTTCAAAACTAATTATATAGCAATAATCTTTTAGTGATTAATCACATTTAATCTGTGAAGTTGCCATCAGACATCAACTGAATGTCAGCAAAACCTTTGGTTGAAGAAAAAAAAAATTTGTGTAGCAACAAGTCCAACTGGATTTTACTGTAAGATCTAAAGTACTTCAGTTATTTTTAAAAAATGCATGGGATTGATTCAGATTCCTGTGGTTCAGATGACCATAAACCACTCAAACTTTGTTGAGATGACAATCTAAGCCTCTCCATATTTTCTTGTAATTGTTTCTATTATCTATCTAAAAATGTTGCAGCTTTTGTTCTTTGTCACACTTTGGCATCACACTTTTTTATTTGTTCTCTGGATGCGTGAGATGCTGGAAAAGCTGCATTTATTGCCCATCCTTAGTTGCCTTAAGGAGGTGGTGGTGGGGCCTTCTCCTTGAATCATTGCAGTCCTTGTGGTGCTAATGCTGCCATAATGGTGTTAGGTGGGGAATTCCAGGATGTTGATCCAACAACAATGAAGGAAAAGCAATATATGTCCCCAGTCAGGACGGTGCGTGACTTGGTGGGGATATTGGAGGTGATGCACAATGTTGCTGCTCTTGTACTTCTCTGCGATTAAGGTTTCAGGCTGGAAGGTTCTGTCAAAGTAACCTTGATAAGTTGTTTTTTTTTTATTCGTTCACGGGATGTGGGCGTCGCTGGCAAGGCTGGCATTTATTGCCCATCCCTAATTGCCCTTGAGAAGGTGGTGGTGAGCCGCCTTCTTGAACCGCTGCAGTCCGTGTGGTGACGGTTCTCCCACAATGCTGTTAGGAAGGGAGTTCCAGGATTTTGACCCAGCGACAATGAAGGAACGGCGATATATTTCCAAGTCGGGATGGTGTGTGACTTGGAGGGGAACGTGCAGGTGGTGTTGTTCCCATGCGCCTGCTGCCCTTGTCCTTCTAGGTGGTAGAGGTCGCGGGTTTGGGAGGTGCTGTCGAAGAAGCCTTGGCGAGTTGCTGCAGTGCATCCTGTGGATGGTGCACACTGCAGCCACAGTGCGCCGGTGGTGAAGGGAGTGAATGTTTAGGGTGGTGGATGGGGTGCCAATCAAGCGGGCTGCTTTATCTTGGATGGTGTTGTTGCAGTGCATCCTGAAGATTTACATATTGCAGTCAAAGTGCACTGGTTTACAGGGACACACTGCTCTGTCCTAGTTGGTGTTGAACTTCTTAAGTGTTCTTGTGATTGCATCCATCCACGGGATTAGTGAGTATTCCATCACACTCCTATCTTGAGTCTTGTAGGTGGCGGAAAGGCCAAGGAGATGAGCCACTCACCACAGAGTACCCAGTCTTGGTCCTTCTCTTGTAGCCAAGGTGTTGATATGGCTGAGCCAGTTCAGCTTATGGTCAATGGTGAACCCTCCCCACCGCCCCCAACCTCAAGATGTTGATGATGTGGTACTCAATGATGGTCATGGGGAGATGGCTGGACTTTCTCTTTTTTGAGGTGGCCATTATGCGGGATGAATGTTACCTGCCACCGGTCAGCCCAAGTCTGGATGTTATCCAGATGCTGTATTAGGTTGACATGGGCTGCTTCATTATTGGAGGAGTTGTGAATGGAACTGAACCATGTAAGTGTCAGCTAACAGTTCCACTCCTTATGACAGAGTGGTCATTGGTGAAGCAGTTGAAGGTGGTTGTGTAGAGGACAGTTCTCTAAGGAACTCCAGTGGTGATGTCCTGGGGCTGTGATAACTGGTCTCTGAGAACAACAACCATCTTCCTTTCCACTAGGTAGGATCCTACCCAGGGAAGGTTTTTGCCTTTGACCCTTATTAACCTCAATTTTGCTTGGGCTCCTTGGTGCCATACTTGATTGAATATGGCCTTGATTTCAAGGGCAGGTACACTCACCCTTGTCCGGCATTCAGCTATTGCGTCTATTTCTGGATCAAGGCTGTGATGAGGTCTGGAGCCAAGTGATTCTCAACGTTGGTGAACAGGTTATTGGTGAGTAAGTGCCGCTTGATAACACTGTTGATGACTCTTTCCATCATTTTACTGATAATTAGGAGGTGGCTGATCAGATGTAATTGGCTAGGCTAGATTAAACCTGTTTTTTGTGACTAGGATATACTGGGTAATTTTGCAGATGGTTGGGTAGATGCTAGTGTCATAGCTGTACTGGAACAGTTTGGCTAGAGGGGTGGCTAGTTCTGGAGCACAGGTCTTCAGCACTTCAGCCGTGATGTCGTCAGGTCCTGTGGCCTTTGCTATGCTCAGTGCACCGTCGCCTCTTAATGTCACGTGTAATGAACCTTCTTGGGTGGACGCTGGCATCTATGATGGAGGGGACCTCGGGCGGAGGCCAAGTAGGACTATCCACATGCCATTTTGCCTGAAGATACTTGCAAGTACTTCATTCAGTCTTATCTCTTTCACTCATGTGCTAGCCTCCAGCTTGATTGAGGTGGAGAGCAGCACGTAAATATAAGAGAGCACTTGATTGGCTGAAATTTTGTATTCATGAAACAGCAACAAATTATAGCTGAACATGCATGGAAGGTTCTGGTCAATACATAACAAGCAAGAAAGAAAACTCATCAGCTAATCAAAAAGGCTTCCAATCAAAAATTGTCAGTCAGCAAACAGCTACCAAGAGTAAAAAGGCAACAAATGAAATCACTAAAAATCCATTTAGCCACCATCTTGTTTTCTTCACAAAGCTGAGGAATTACTGCTGAAAATAAGAAATGCAACATAAAGACAAAAAAACCCAAGAAAATGACTAAACTTACCTTTTGCATTTTTGTGTTTGAAATGTCTCAAAGACATTTTCCATCATTGGACATTATTGCCTGACAAACCTCAGTCTTGGGTTCAAGAGAGTTCTGACAGCCATCAAGTTCAGCTGAAGAGAGCCAGCAAGCAAACATGCTACAGCTTCAAGCATGCAACTGTATTTATAACTGGCAGAAATTTTTGCATGATTAACGGTAAGACTCTGCCTGAGCACCGCCAACAATTTTTTTTAAACTTCCTTTCTATGGCTGCAATCAATGCTGCCCCTGCTCCCTTTTGTCCTTCTGGAAAATTTTATAGCTGGAAATAGTTTCGGCCAGGCTGAAACCAAGTTTTCGTCAAGGCTACAAAGTCGTATGCTTCCACTCTAACTAGTGTCTCTAGTTCCCATCACATTCAAATATAAACACCGCAACCATAACACTTGGCAAACTTTTCTACTGTATTTAATTCCAATAACCATATACACATTTAATGGAAACTACTAAAGGGATTTAAGATAAAAAAAAATATTTTCAATATAAACTACAGTGCATTATTACCTTGGGGCTGGTTTTGATGGCTGGACTTGTAAAGGTTGATGGAACAACCTTGGTGTGCTGCTGAGGCTTTGGTCCAGGCTTGGAGATTTAGTCATGGGAGGAAACTTATTGGTTGAATTTGATTCAGAGCTTAGGAAACTTTTTCCATATGAACTCAGGTTTGGAACACTGACCACTCGGACTGGTAAGTCTTCCGTTCTCTTCTTCTAAAGTAAAGGATTGTAAGAAAAAAATGGAACATATTAAATTATATTAGATACTGCTTGCAAGAAAAGTATTTTAATAGTCCAGGTTTTACTGAAAAAGTAAGTGTCTGAATGATGCACGCCGTTATTAATTTGCAAATCGGCCAGCAACTTGTGGCGAGGAAGAGCTACTCTGTACAGCGAATTGCCACAAGTTGCTGGCCGATTTGTGCCACTCCTCCGTTAGCTTTGCGAAAATGGCATCTCGTCTTTTATTCTCCCTGTGATTTTCATGAAGTTGCTGTATTTGCACATTAATTGCCCATTAAACTCACCACAAAGTTAAGTCTGGTAATTAGCAGCTTTTAACAATGTGATAATTGTTAATGACTGCCAATCAACCTCTGGCCCAGAAAGTGAACAATTAAAAGTGTGGCATCTCATTCTTTCAGGTTGTGAGTTGTTGGAGATTTTCCTTTCTGTCTCTTTTTTTCCTCTCTCTCTTAATCCAATCTTTCTTTCCCTCTCTATTTCTCTCTCACTATCTGATTTGACATTGAATTCGTTCACTCACATTCACCCACCTTCAGTCCTTCCTCTGTTTATTTCTCAATCCTTGAATCTCATTGGTTAAGGAGATACACAGTTTGTCCCGTCATTTACCAAGGCCCCAGATGCCCCATTACCTTGTTATCAGGTCGCACTTCCTGCAACTTTGTGAGCAAAGAATTTTAAAACCTAAAAGTGCATGAACAAGTCTAACAGCGCCTGCTCCAGCAAAATCTGGGCCAATGTGTTTGAAATCTGAATTACAACCTTAAAAGGTAAGGAAAATTTATGGTGCTATCACTGACAGGTACTTATCAACATAGTTCTTCCCTGGCCCTCAGTAATTTTACTTCATATACATTTGTACAGGGCTCCATTGTTAATCAAGTAGCCGGAGTAGAACGATGTGCTGCTGGGTATCTGCAGGGATGATCTTTTCACCATATCCACACCACGGATAGGATCTCTCTTTGCCTGGTTAGTGGAGACCAATTCTATTTAAATTCTACTGGGGTTGTTTCAAGTGTCCCTTAACTAGTGGCTGCATGATATTAGAACTACTACAGAACTAGTGATTTCACTGGAGGATCACATTTTCTCTCTGGTGGCCTGTGCAATTTTCCCTGCAATGTGAAGGAAAAGGCCAATGCACCTGAAAACTTGTGTTAACCACAGTTGCTGAAAACTGTACTGCATCTATCCAATTTTCCCTTAAATTTTTCCACTCTATCTTCCTCCACTACCACCCTGTGCAGTCCATTCCACGTACACATCACCTTCTCCAGTTGACCAAGATCTTCCACTTGGCCACTGTTTTGGCAGAAAAGTGGGGAATGGTAGAGAACTTCCGCCCAACCCACATGTAAACCACTGATCCAGCCCATTTTCTGGGGTCATTTTTTAAAAATACCGGTGGGCATACTCCCATCAGTGTGATGCCTGGGACAGGCACTTTGTATTGGGGAGCGGGAGGGGGAAGAAAACCTTGTACTGCTGCAGGATTTAAAGTTCTATAGCAGCTCCTCTAAGCTGCTACAGGCAATATCTCAAACATCACCCAGTCAGTTGTGTACAGGTGCATCAGGGAGGACACAGATGCCTTTGCTTGAGCAGCACCCATTATTAGTTTCCCAATGCATGCATGGTCGCAGTGTCAAGAGGGCATTTGGCTTTTTCCAGAATGGCAGGATTCCCAAGAGTGCAAGGAACTAGTGATAACATCAACATGGCCATATGGGTATGTTACATACATGGCATCTTATACATGAATAGAAAAGAATTTGTCTCTCATGTGTGACCATCATTGAATTATGCACATAAATTTGAATTTCCAGGAAGCTGCCACAAATCCACTCTATCACCTCGTTGCAGACTTTGCAGAGACCCATAGTGCAGGATGAATCCTGGAGGACAATCTGAATGCTCAAATCATGCTTTAGATGCCTGGATAGCTTTTCTGGGGCACTGTAATTCATTTCAGCACAATATCGAGGATTGTGGTCATGCTACATGCTACTGACTGAGGTTTCCTCTTGTAGATGTTAGAGGAGGAAGGAAACAGAAAGCAAAATGAGCATTTGGCTCATTAAAGACCCAAAAAATAATTAAATTAGGGGGCCTCAATATAATGTGACTGGATTGGACAAGTAATACTCCAGCTCCACTGTGCCCATTTGGAACAGGCGCCAACGTGGATGACCTATTATCAGAACTGAAGATGTTAAAGATGAACAGCTTTTATGCAAGAGCAAAATACTGCGGATGTTGGAAATCTGAAATATAAACAGAAAATGCTGGAAACACTCAGCGGGTCAGGCAGTATCTGTGGCAGTTCTGATGAAAGGCCATCAACCTGAAACGTTAACACTCTCTTCACAAATGCTGCCTGACCTATTGAGTGTTTCCAGCAATTTCAGCTTTTAAGCATGCGAAGAGGCGGGGGAAAAGAACAAAATGGAGAGGTCTGTGATAGGGTGGAGAGCAGGAATGATCAAATAATAAAAGGGATAGTGGTGCAAGGCAAAATGAGGTGATAATGAGCCAAGTATAGAAATAAAAGATGGGTCCAGAGGAGGAGGGAAACTTGTAAATGGTTACAGCAGAATAGCAGAGGAGGAGGGAAACATGGAAAATCAGGCAAAGAGAAGGCTCCCTTGGCTCAGGAATGTGGTGGAAGAAAGGCAGGTAGACCCTAGGGGAGTGAAGCACCCTGCTGGCCATTTGCCTGTAGAGGAGCCCCATCCCAAGAACCAACCTGCACCTCCTGGGCTTATATTCTCTGGAGTTTAGAAGAATGAGAGCTGATCTTATTGAAACATATAAAATTCTCCAGAGGGCTTGATGGGGTCGATGCTGAAAGGATGTTTCCCCTGATTGGAGAGTTTAGAACTAGGGGTCATAGTCTCAAGATAAGGGGTCGGCCATTTAGGACCGAGTTGAGGAAAAATCTTTTCACTCAGAGGGTTGTGAATCTTTGGAATTCTCTACCCCAGAGGGCTGTGGATGCTCAGTCGTTGAGTATATTCAAAACTGAGATCGATAGATTTCTGGACTCTAAGGAAATCAAGGATTATGGGGATAGGGCGGGAAAGTGGAGCTGAGGTTGAAGATCAACCATGATCTTACTGAATGGCGGAGCAGGCTCGAGGGGCCGTATGGCCTACTCCTGCTCCTATTTCTTATGTTCCTCCACTCCCTGTGGTTCTGTGCAGCTGTCCTCCATTACCAGCACCTGTTGTATGAGAGAAAATGGGAGTGGTGGTTAAGATCTAAAGTTGTTAAACTCAATGTTAAGACTGGAAGGTTGTAAAGGGCCGAGTAGAAAGATGAGGTACTGTTCCTCGAGCTTGTGTTGAGCTTAATTGGAACAGTGTAGGAGGCCAAGGTCAGAGTGGGAGTGGAATAGAGAATTAAAGTGGCAAGAAATGTACTAGATGTGTCTTTGAAGGGGAAGCATGCAGATGAGGTTGAGGGAAAGTTCATTTATTGGTAGCAGGTAGGAGGGCATGCAGTATAATGCTGTTCTGAAGCCGTGAATCACAGAAAAGGTCAGTGGTGAGTAGGCTGGCAACCAGGGCACTATGTAGGTACTGCCTTCTAACTTGCCTAGCCTTGTGAGGTGACTGAACTTCTTCCTGCATTGGACGGTACGGTAGCATAGTGGTTATGTTACTGGACTAGTAATCCATAATCCAGAGGCCTGGACTAATAATCCGGAGTCATGAGTTCAAATCCCACCACAGCAGCTGGGGAATTTAAATTAAATTAAATTAAATCTGGAATTAAAATACGAGTATCAGTAATGGTGGCCATGAAACTACCAGATTGTCGTAAAAACCCATCTGCTTCACTAATCTCCTTTAGGGAAGGAAACCTGCCATCCTTACCCGGTCTGGCCTATATGTGACTCCAGACCCACAGCAACGTGGTTGATTCTTAATTGCCCTCTGAAATGGCCTAACAAGCCACTCAGTTGTATAATCTCGCTCAGGAAGGCGGCTCACCACCACCTTCTCAAGGGCAATTAGAGATGGGCAATGAATGCTGGCCCTGCCAGCGATGCCCACATCCCATGAACGAATAAAAAAAAAAGTACAGCTGTCTAGGATGTCGAGGAAGTGGCACTAACCACCGTTACTACATCCCCCTGTTAATTGCAGCCACTGACCTTGGTGAATTGCAGCTGTGGATACCAAACAGACCACACCTCCTCTGCTTGATCTCCTGCAGCAGGACCTCCATCTCACTGAAATTAGTAGCACAGCATTCTGAAGGGGCCTTTGTTGACATAAAGCTGTTCTTCCTCTTCTTCAATATTACCTTCCTCTTTCATCTGCTGTAGGATTTTAAACCTGGAAAATGGGCCAGAGTACTGGCACCCGAATGGATGGGAGAGAAGTTCTGTTCCCCCCCGCCCCTCAACCCCACCCCCACACACACTTCTGGTGCAACAGTGGAGCAAAAGATCTCGCCTAGTATGCCATGATCATAGCTTACTTACAAATTTGTCACTCTTAACCTGTCATCCAATCTCATTGTTGGACATGGCATATCTTCTATATATTTTAATAGATGAAAACTATTTTACCTTCATGGTAGGTGTGAAGCTTCCAGGTTTAGGACTTCTGGCAAAAGATCTATTGATGTTACTTTCACTGTTTGCCATGGCGAGTTGCTGAAACCGTCTCTCATCCTATCAATTCAATACAATACAATAATGACTTTAATGAAATCAATGAATTTGCAAATAAAAAACTAATTTAAGCCAGAATAACTTTTTTACTTTATCAAATAAATGTTATAATGATAATAAATTTTAGTTTATGGTTGAAAAAGATCCAAACTTCAACCCAGGATTGCAGTGAGGCTTCTAAATGGTGATATAAAAAGACAGCACTTCAGTTTGTTCAGAGGGTAAAGGTGCTGGATGTGAGACAATACAACTGGCTAGCACAAATGGGGCATTTCAAAATTGGTGACGAGTGTTCAAAGGAAACATTATTTGACGGTGGATGCTCAGCTTATCAGGCACAGAGACCTGAGGCCTGCAATGTGCCCCATGCACCTAGCATGCCTCAATGCAGCCAGCCGGCACAAACAATGCTGGGAACCTGCGCACAAGGTTCATTAAAGTCCCTGAATAAAATGTAAATTAGGGGCCTACCCATAATGTGACTGGAGTGCCTCGGCACTGCTCCAGCTGCACAGCGTCCATTTGAAATCAGTGCTAAAGGTCAGATCCCAATTACAAAAATCTCCTACCCACTGGCCGCCTCACCGCCCTTCCCATCTCTGCCTCACTGCCTGGGCCCCCCTTCTCTTCCATGGCAGAAAATATTGTCAGTGCTCGTGCTCTGTGGGCAACCAGCAGCCTTTTAATCACTGCTGGCATCTGAAATTCCTCCCTCCCCCATTCCCCAACAGTGCTCCTGGCTATCATACGTGATGCACCTGGAAGACCAGATGAATGTTCAAATGAGCTGACCCTGCATTATGGAACGAGGCAGCTCATTTTTACACAGGCACATGGAACACTGGAACAGAACTGGTACTTGCAGCGCTGACGGGGGCTGCACTATCGGCCCCTATCAATAAGATATAACCAGCAGTCCGCAATGACGACAATCGTCGGCGGAGTGAAACTGACGACCAAAATAAATGTAGTTTGCTAACAGGGAAACTGATCAATCTCTCGCAGCATTGTGGCAGATTCAAGAGAGGCGGAAAAAGTCTGCTTAAGACACTGGTGCTCCTTTTACCATTTGAAGTCTCTAACACTGCGTTCTGTGGAAGCTGCCAAGCAGCAACTCAAAGGGGTAGATCTTGACTTTGTGCGATTTTTATTTCCATTGACTTCAAGTGGCTTGTGTGGAGCATAAACACCAGCATGGACCTGTTGGGCTGAATGGCCTGTTTCTGTGCTGTACATTCTATGTAAGTGTCAGATTTTTAAAAAACTTTTCTAACAATTTTTTGAAACCTTTTTGAAAGTTTTAAAATTGTAATTTTTTAAACATGTTTTCAGTAAAAATGTAAAGTGCAATCCTCTACAATTGAGAATTTTTGCGAATGGGCAATTTTATGAATGATCTTACATAGCTCAGCATAGTGGAGATCATAGGGAACCGGAGTATTGCAGGATCCCTGCTTACTCCTGTAGCACTCAGCTGGACATAGTAGTCATTTGTGATATTTGCTAAATTGTGCCACCTAGTACTTATGTTCCTAGGTGGCACACTATCAGGAGGCATCATATGAACCCAGGTATTCAATTTATTGGACAAACACAGATTGTGATATTGGTTCAATATTTTCTCACTTTCCTCTCCATGCCTCTTATTTTCACTCTTCTGAAGGTTCTGCTTCTGATTCCTCCTCCATCACCACCTGATTCTAATGTCCCTCATGCTTTCTCTCATACTTATGATGTCATATACATCCCCAACCTTCAGGCCTCTGACACCCTACATGTCTCCTGACATGCCTCAAATACTCAATCTCCTTAGCTCTCTGAAACATCAACTATACCCCCCCAAGACAGCATATCTGCCATTGAAACCCTCCCCCACATATTTGTCACCTCCAGACAGCACTATTCCAATGCTCCCCTGTCTGACCTTCAGTTCATCCAAAAGCCTGTCGCACCAAGTCTCCCTTATCGATCAGCCCCCATCCTCGCTGATCTACATTAGCTCTTGATCCTCCAAGGTCGCAAATTTAAAATTTTCATCCAAATATTTAAATCCCTTCACGGCCTCACACTTCTGATCTCTGGAATCTTCTCCAGCGTTACAAACGCCCCTTCCGCAAACTCTCTGTTCCTGTGATTTTAACGTCTTATGCATCTCCCCTCCCTTCTCACCACTGGTGGCCATGCCTTCAGGTATCTAAGTCACACTTTCTGGAATTCCCTCCTTAAATCTCTATCTCTCCACCTCCCTCTCCTCTTTTAGGATCCTCCTTAAAACTCATCATATTGACCAAGCTTTTGGTTGCTATATAATCTCTCCTTCTTTGGCTCTGCATCCATTTTAGCTCACACCCCTATGAAGCACTTTGGGATGTTTTTCTACGTTAATTGCATGATATAAATGCAAGTTGTTTTTGTTGTAATGACCAGTGCCTTATACCTTCCTTTATAGTTTAAATTACCTTTTGATTGTCTTTGTGACTTTGATACTGCTAATGTAATTTCTCTGATGTCCTTTGTGCTTCTGATGCCCTTAAGTTCTTCTGAACCTCTTATGCACCTAATACCTCCTAATTACTCCTTCTGCACTCCATGTGCTTCATACTGATTCTCCTGCCCTTGTGTGTCCATGTTCCCCTCTCACCTTATGAGCCTCTTCTTCCAACATTCACATGAAGGCAAACAAAGCAAAACTCTAGAATACATAACTAACCTTGCATTCACTATTCATCTTTCACCAGTTGCCTTGCATGGTATGACACTTCCATGGTCCTAATAAGTCAGAAGCCACAATTTCCATACAGCACTCAATTATATCCAACCTATAATCAGCAATAGATCACTCTACATCTGGCTCTGCTATACCTGATCTGGGAGTTTAATGGTGAGATTGGAGCCCAGAAATTTTGCTACTTCTTGAGGTAGAATTCTGGTGCAGCTCAGGCGGAGGCACTGGAGGTGGGGTGGAACCCAAATCTGCCACGTTTCCACCCCTTACTCACTGCCATGACAGACTGTAATGGGGGGAGGGGATGGGTGCTCCTTTTGCCTGCCCTCTACATCCCAACATCAGTTTTGGGGGGTGTCTGGGGACATTCCTGTAAAACTGCCAGATATAGTTTTGCTAGGCCTAGCTGTATCCACATCTGAAGAGAGAAGTACATAGTGTACAATAGCATAGTGGTTATGTTACTGGACTAGTAATCCAAATGCCTGGACTAATAATCTGGAGTCATGAGTTCAAATCCTGCCACGGCAGCTGGGGAATTTAAATTCAATTAAATAAAATCTGGAATTAAAATACTAGTATCAGTAATAGTGGCCATGAAACTACCGGATTGTCGTAAAAACCCATCTGGTTCACTAATGCCCTTTAGGGATGGAAACCTGCCGTCCTTACCCGGTCTGGCCGACATGTGACTCCAGACCCACAGTAATGTGGTTGATTCTTAGTTGTCCTTTGAAATGGCCCAGCAAGCCACTCAGTTGTACATTCTCGCTAAAAAGTCATAATAAAACTGGACGGACCACTAGGCACCGGACACGACAAAGGAAAACAAAAACCAGTCAATCCTGCAAAGTCCTCCTTCACTAACATCTGGGGACTTGTGCCAAAATTGGGAGAGCTGTCCCACAGACTAGTCAAGCAACAACCGGACATAGCCATACTCACAGAATCAAACCTTTCAGCCAACGTCCCAGACTCTTCCATCACCATCCCTGGGTATGTCCTGTCCCACGGGCTGGACAGACTGACCAGAAGTGGCGGTACAGTGATATACAGTCAGGAGGGCATGGCCCTGGGAGTTCTCAACATTGACTCTGGACCCCATGAAATCTCATGGCATCAGGTCAAACATGGGCAAGGAATCCTCCTGCTGATTACCAGCTACCACCCTCCCTTAGCTGATGAATCAGTCCTCCTCCATGTTGAACACCACTTGGAGGAAGCACTGAGGGTAGCAAGAGCACAGAATGTACTCTGGGAGGGGGACTTCAATGTCCATCACCATGAGTGGCTCGGTAGCACCACTGCTGGCCGAGTCCTGAAGGACACAGCTGTCAGACAAGTCTGCGGCAGGTGGTGAGCGAACCAACACGAGGGGAAAAACTTACTTGACCTCATCCTCACCAATCTACCTGTCACAAATGCATCTGTCCACAACAGTATTGGTAGGAGTGACCACCGCACAGTCCTCGTGGAGAAGAAGTCCCGTCTTCGCGCTGAGGACACCATCCAACGTGTAGTGTGGCACTACCACCGTGCTAAATGGGATAGATTCAGAACAGATCTGGCAGCTCAAAACTGGGTATCCATGAGAGGCTGCGGGCCATCAGCAGCAGCAGAATTGTATTCCAGCACAATCTGTAACCTCATGGCCTGGCATATTCCTCACTCTACCATTACCAACAAGCCAGGGGATCAACCTGGTTCAATTAGGAGTGTAGAAGAGCAGCACCAGGTGTACCTAAAAATGAGGAGCCAACCTGGTGAAGCTACAACACAGGACTACATGCATGTTAAACAGCGGAAGCAACATACTATAGACAGAGCTAAGCGATTCCACAACTAACAGATCAGATCAAATCTCTGCAGTACTGCCACATCCAGTCGTGAATGGTGGTGGACAATTAAACAACTAACGGGAGGAGGAGGCTCTGTAAACATCCCCATCCTCAACGATGGCGGAGTCCAGCAGGTGAGTGCAAAAGACTAGGCTGAAGCGTTTGCAACCATCTTCAGCCAGAAGTGCCGAGTGGATGATCCATCTCAGCCTCCTCCCGATATCCCCACCATCACAGCAGCCAGTCTTCAGCCAATTCGATTCACTCCACGTGACTAAATCCCCAGGACCAGATGGTTTCCATCCCAGGGTTTTAAACGAAGTAGGTGAGCACATTGCAGATGCCCTAACTATAATCTTTCAAAGTTCTCTACATTCAGGAACTGTCCCTCGAGATTGGAAAATTGCACATGTCACTCCGCTTTTTAAGAAAGGAGAGAGAGGGAAACCGGGGAATTATAGACCAGTTGGCCTAACATCTGTTGTGGGGAAAATGCTGGAGTCTATAGTTAAGGATAGGGTGACTGAACACCTCGAGAATTTTCAGTTAATCAGAGAGAGCCAGCATGGATTTGTGAAAGGTAGGTTGTGCCTGACAAACCTGATTGAATTTTTTGAAGAGGTGACTAAAGTAGTGGACAGGGGAATGTCAATGGATGTTATTTATATGGACTTCCAGAAGGCATTTGATAAGGTCCCACAAAAGAGACTGTTAGCTAAGATAGAAGCCCATGGAATCGAGGGAAAAGTACGGACTTGGTTAGGAAGTTGGCTGAGCGAAAGGTGACAGAGAGTAGGGATAATGGGAAGGTACTCACATTGGCAGGATGTGACTAGTGGAATCCCGCAGGGATCTGTCTTGGGGCCTCAATTATTCACAATATTTATTAACGACTTAGATGAAGGCATAGAAAGTCTCATATCTAAGTTTGCCGATGACACAAAGATTGGAGGCTACCTCCTTCCTCAGGTGAACGATGTGGAAATGAAATCCTCGAAATGAAATCGCATTTATAATTCACAGAACAATGCTTGGTGATTACAGACAGTTTTTTCAACTGCCCGTTGCCAAGGCAATCAGTGTGCAGACAGACAGGTGTTACCTGCAAGGTCTCAGAATATACAAATCACCAAAAAAAACAACAAACAAAAAAAAACAGAGATAGAGAGGTAGAAACATAGAAAAGACAGCAACTGACCCGTTATATTAAAAACAGATAACATTTGTTCGCTGGTGGGGTAACGTGTAGCGTGACATGAACCCAAGATCCCGGTTGAGGCCGTCCTCATGGGTGCGGAACTTGGCTATCAATTTCTGCTCAACGATTTTGCGTTGTCGTGTGTCTCGAAGGCCGCCTTGGAGTACGCTTACCCGAAGGTCGGTGGATGAATGTCCATGACTGCTGAAGTGTTCCCCGACTGGGAGGGAACCCTCCTGTTTGGCGATTGTTGCGCGGTGTCCGTTCATCCGTTGTCGCAGCGTCTGCATGGTCTCGCCAATGTACCATGCTCTGGGGCATCCTTTCCTGCCCCAGAGCATGGGGATGTTCGCTGATGATTGCACAGTGTTCAGTTCCATTCTCAACCCCTCAAATAATGAAGCAGTCCGAGCCTGCATGCAGCAAGAGCTGGGCAACATCCAGGGTTGGGCTGATAAGTGGCAAGTAACATTTGCGCCAGACAAGTGCCAGGCAATGACCATCTCCAACAAGGGAGAGTCTAACCACCTCCCCTTGACATTCAACGGCATTATCATCGCCGAATCCCCCACCATCAACATCCTGGGGGTCACCATTGACCAGAAACTTAACTGGACCAACCACATAAATACTGTGGCTACAAGAGCAGGTCAGAGGCTGGGTATTCTGTGGCGAGTGACTCACCTCCTGACTCCCCAAAACCTTTCCACCATCTACAAGGCACAAGTCAGGAGTGTGATGGAATACTCTCCACTTGCTTGGATGAGTGCAGCTCCAACAACACTCAAGAAGCTTGACACCATCCAGGACAAAGCAGCCCACTGGATTGGCACCCCATCCACCACCCTAAACATTCACTCCCTTTACCATCGGCGCACTGTGGTTGCAGCGTGTACCATCCACAGGATATACTGCAGCAACTCGCCAAGGCTTCTTCGACAGCACCTCCCAAACCCGCGACCTCTACCACCTAGAAGGACAAGAGCAGCAGGCACATGGGAACACCACCACCTGCACGTTCCCCTCCAAGTCACACACCATCCCGACTTGGAAATATATCGCTGTTCCTTCATCGTCGCTGGGTCAAAATCCTGGAACTCCCTTCCCAAAAGCACTGTGGGAGAACCTTCACCACACAGACTGCAGTGATTCAAGAAGGCGGCTCATAAGTAGCTTCTCAAGGTCAATTAGGGATGGGCAATAAATGCCGGCCTCGCCAGCGACGCCCACATCCCATGAACGAATAAAAGAAAGAGAATAGGTGCGGTCCTGGACTGAAAGTGGGCCCCAAAGTGATAATGCCTCATTGCAATCAATTCCAGAGGGATCATCTGCCATTGTATTGTGGGCCCATCAGCATGGGAGCAACAGGGAAGTAAAAACTCATGGCTTGAACCTTTGGCCTGACTGACCTGCTGCATTCATCACCTCCCGCCCCCCTTTCAGCGTGGCAAGGTGCTGCTATGATTTTCCGATGGTCATGATGGGTGGGCGATCTGTTGTGTTGCTGCAGGCACGGACACCTGCCCCCAATATGTTAATGACCCGTCCCTGGGGTTTGAATGTTCCATGTCACTGCACTTCTGGCGACAAAATGCCGCCGTAGGAATCTCTCTGCTGGAGTTTTTACCCCAAATGGAAATGCATCCTATTCCCCAGCATTGATATCCCACACCTTGACGAACACAAAACAGGAGCATTTCAAATTAATTTACAAACGACTGTCAACAAAAGTCAGGAAACAGCAACGTTAAATCACAAAATATGAGGGGCACCAAAATCTGTATTTATAGTCACATGTATCCCAATAAAACCCTGGCGGTTGATAATGTGCTTAGAAGTATTAAGCATCATGGGAAGAAGAGGAGCTGCTGTAATGGTTGAGACTTGTCTCACCAATCTGCATGAGAGGTTTGTATGTATTCCAATACCTCGGAGGTAAACCTGCAACTCTCATTTTGTTTTATGGATTGAAACTTCATGATGGCCAGTTTGCAAAATCACAGAGACACCTAAAGCCTGACAGAAATTTACGATTCCTTTTTATCCACTGTCACATCCAAGCAAGAACGAAAACTGAGACTGCCAGAATCCAGTTAATTGCACAGCCTCAAACATTTGTCCTCAACAGAAATAAATGTTCTTTTGAAGCGAGTAGCATTTTGGTGACAAAGGTTTCCTACTGAAGTGTGACAGCTGTCATTGAGGAAGATAATCATTTTTTTTTCCTGAACTGCATTTGAACCTATTCCTCCCCCCGGTAAAAGTTTGTCGTCGAGGTTAGCTGCTCGGGCTGCTCATCAGGCATGACATTAAAAAAATTCCTTTGTTTTTCAAGTTTTGAACATGGGATTAAAGTAACCTTCTGTTGGAAATATCATGACTGCTGCCTCATGGAATTTACATACGTGTCTTTTTTTTCCTACTCTAATATGTAGTGAAATGGGACATTTTAATACGCTCATTACTACAAAGCTTGTGATATGCTTGAAAACAAATCTGATTTTAATTCCTTAACATGATAGTGATTGTTAGAACTGTAACATTTATACTAGATTTATAAATAAATTATGTACTTTAATTAAGAAATTAATTAAATTGGTTGAATTAGTTAAATTGGTTGAGAACTGATTTTTTTTCCAAAGGACACCAGGTTTGTATCTTGATTTGTTGATTTCTATCTAGAATCTTCAAATAGCACATGCTTACCAGGAGTCTTTTAATAACCTGGTCACGTTCTGATAGCTTATCTTGAAGTTTGCTAATGTGGTGCAAATCTTCTGGTTTGGATTCGTGCTTCCTTGGTTTTTCTTCCATCTCTTTCAATCTGCAAATGATTACAGGTTTTTGGAGACTTTGTTATGAGTCACTTATCAACAAATTGGAATAATAAATTATATTGCAACTTGACAATATAATAACCCTCAAAGAGAGTTAACACTTGAGACAAGAAATAAATAATGGTGTGCAGCTTATTCTACCCCATGGTGGTTGAAAACATATTGCAAGCGTGTCTCTTGTACACAACATAACAAGAACAGGATGTCAAGTCTGCATACTGTGAGGTATCATTAACAGTACAAGGCAAAGTGAAACAAATGTAAGATCAAGACATGTATTGAAAAAAGTCAAAGAAGTTGGCTCCAATTGTGATGCCATCACATTAATAAGATCCAGGCAAACTCTGATTTGTTTTGCATAATTTTATCTATGTGACCAGGGGAGATTGAATTCCTGAAGGAGTTGTCCCACTCGTCCACCATAAGTTGGTCAGAAGAGCCGTGGAAATCCTGGTGGGACTGGGTTTCGACTCAAATTCTGGCAGGAATTTAAAACAAGCACTGATTTTTTTCATTCTATGTAAATTAGTATTTTAGCAGGGAATATAACACTTACTCGGTTTCCAAGGAAACTATCTTTGCTTGGAGACGGGTTTGGGCGCTGCTGAAATCAGACACGATGCCTTGGATTTCTTTCAGGTGATTTTGTTTCAGGTAGTTGATTTCCTTTTCATGTTTAACCTTAAGCTCTTCTCCCAGTGACCTTTGATATTGTTGAAAGGAAATGAGACAATATTGTGGCAACATGAAGCAAGAAAGACATAGTTCTTTTCAGGAGATGATCACTTGTCACGTGATCATTCTTACATAGAACAATCAACAATTTTATTGCAACTTCAACGAAGAGAAAAACAGTTCTTGGTATTCTCTGACAAAAAACTGATTTCGATAGGAATCAGTAAGTGACTTGCAGATTTTTTTCTCCTCCCTATCCAGAGTATAAAGCATAATTGCCCATACTGCTGCCCTGGTTGAGATTATAAGAATAGCTAAATGATCCATCAAAGCTCATCTATTACTTTGGGAAATATATTTGTCTTGGGCAATAGTGTAAAACGGGCGGCATCGCAGCGGCCTCCCGTTATACTCCCTCCGTTATACTCCCTGCCTGATATACACCCCCCCCCTGTTATACTCCCCCTGTTATACACCCCCCCCACGTTATATTCCCCGCCTGTTATACTCCCTCCGTTATACTCCCTGCCCGATATACACCCCCCCCCGTTATACTCCCTGCCTGATATACACCCCACCCCCCCCCCCCCGTTATACTCCCTGCCTGATATACACCCCCCCCCCATTATATTCCCCGCCCGTTATACTCCCTGCCCGATATACACTCCCCCCGTTATATTCCCCACCCGTTATACTCCCCGTTATATTCCCCCCATTATATACCCCCGATACTGACATCAATGGAAATAAATATTGGGCAAATAACAGGCGGCTGATGAGAGACTGCCCGCTTTACATTATCGCCCCAAACAGATTTCTACCCCTTTAACTCTCCTCATTTGGCAACTAAATACATCTTGAATATCCCGAACGATTTTTGGCGTGAAATTCAACCCTTTGAATTTTGGCAGAGGGGCTAAGGTGGGCAACATCATGGAGGTGGAAGTAGGCGTTTTTTTGTGATGAAGAAGATCTGGGGTTGGGTAAAATAGGACACTGAGGTACCAAACAGTATGGTTCAACCTGAAACAGTGTCTGGGGAAGGGGATAGAATCGGTGGCTAGAGTATGGACCAAAAGATGATAGCTTTGTTCCTTCAATTGCTACGTCCAGATCAATTATGTGTGTGATAAATAAGAGTGGCCTCAGTAAAGACCTCTGAGGAACATTGCCTATCAAATCTGAGCAATTCCCCTTTATCCCTTACCCTTTGCTTTTTCTAATAAAACAATCTTTTTATTCAGTTAATGGATTTGTTTGGTTAAAGAGCTACCAACTTTTGATGCTGCTCCTCTTTACTTCTGTGCTGGATGGCTTCCTGATTCTTTGACTCCAGCTCTTTGTTGAGCAGTGACATAGCATCCTGAAGAAGTGTCTTCTCTTTCTGCAGCTCAGAGGCCTCACCCTGGGACTTTGATAGATCCTCTTTGAGTGCTTTTAGCTGATTCTGGTAATTATCCTCCTTTGAGAAAACGATTTACAATTTTATCAATTCGCACATTTATGTAGCTGTTACACCTGCTTGTTAATACAAGTTACAACTTCAATAGCCATCATGGTTGATGGGTTTCTTTTAATGCCAGTCAGTTTATAACACTGCACTGTTCCTTCCACCATGCATGCACACACATTAACAAGCACAGGCCATAATACCATGCAGGACACCTACAAGTGCAAGTGTGTTCATGGTGATGTTCAAAGGAAGCTGGAGTGTCCAGGGTTTGTGCCAATATTATTGGACCTACAGCAGTAATACCTACTTACTGATGCTTTGTCATCACTCACACTGCTAGTTAAGTATCTTTTACTGTCTTGCTAATTTTCTCCCCTTTCTTCCTGAGTCCTCCTGAAGATGTTGGCTCTATGTTGGGATATAGTATAACACCCAAGTGGCCATGATTTGCCAGTGAGCTAGGGGGTGATTTTAAACCCCAAGAATGGGTGGGTTGGGGTCGGGTGGGAGTTGAAAATAGTTGTTTTTTTTGGGCCATGACCGCAAAATTTTTGGACTTTGCATTCCCTGTACTTTTACGCGCCGACGTTAAACCCGGAAATAAAGCCGGGTTGCGGTCGCGACCCAAAAAACAACTATTATCAACTCCCACCCGCCCCCAACCCACACGTTATTGGGGGTTAAAATCACCCCCCTAGTGTCAGCACACTACTCAACTGCAAGAGGAATCACAGATAGGCGTGATGCTATTCTCATCTGACATCCACACATGCACATTTCCAACAGCAGTCACTGGATAGCAATTAGGAGCAGGAATTCTGGACTACTTACCTCCCAACTCAGAGACACTGAGGGAAATTGTAGGATACCCGCTACTGCCCTGATTGAGCTCAGCTAACTCAGTACAGACCAGAGATCGAACCTGTGATCTTCATAGTCTGTATAGCACAGATACTCGCTGAACCATCAGGGGAACCCATGCTAGGTAAATATAATGTCACCACGGTTACACATCATGTCCACGCAATGTATTCTGCGACCCTTGTTGATTCTTTCTGGCAGACTGAAGCTAACATGGTGCAAATCTAGCTCAATTGTTAAATTTAAATGTGAGATAGATAGCTTTTTGGCAACCAAAGGTATTAAGGGATATGGGCCAAAGGCAGGTATATGGAGCTAGATCACAGATCAGCCATGATCTTATCAAATGGCGGAGCAGGCACGAGGGGCTGAATGGCCTACTCCTGTTCCTATGTTCCTAAATCTACAGCCAGACTAACACCTTGTGGAGATCTCATTTCTACTTGTCATTAACAGCGGGACTATGTTAGCATTCTAGGCATGACTTTTAAGCAACTGGAATGTGGCATTAAAAATCACCTATAGCAGCATACATGAAGAACAAGTACAGCTCCAAATATTCCACAATATGCTTCATAGCTAATAATACATGACAAGCACTTTGACAGCTTCTTCACAACCTCAATCTACTTTACAACTTACACTAGGATATTTTTATCCAATTCTAATGCTTTTTGTGGATCAAAGCCCATGTGCCCTGTAGGTGTGCATCCCATCCCACCAGGAGAGCATCTAATTGCAAAGTGAGGGAGGAAGGTGAATACTTCAGCATTAACTATAGATATTTCTTTCTTGGAATCGCTAGCTTAATGCTGTAGCAGAAGCTATGTTTATCACCATCATCTGTGATGTGGGGAATATCTTGACAGGATTATTATGCTAGGGAGTTTCAATAACAATAGCATCGTGTTTGAGGAGAAACAGAAAATCAAGGCCATGCTGGCTTTTTCCACTTCCAATCTACTAACTCTTCCTTTTCCTTTTTTCTCCATGGCTGCCAAGCCCTACAAATTTTTCTTTGATGGCAGAACATGGCAGCGTAGAGTGTTTCAGCACCAATATTCAGTGTGACAAGAGTGACAGACATTGATCTAATCTCTGTCACTCATCCCAGGTATGCTGCTGTGGAAAGGTGCCGAGCAGAGGATGAAAAGGTCAGTCACTATGGGCTCCTATGACATGTGTCCAGGTGGTTGACTCACAGAATTACAGGCAGTAACCTGGAAACTGGTTAATTGTCACCCCTTTGGCTTCAGGATGTTCATGGGCAGGAGACCAGGTAGACTGTGGAAGAACAGAAATATGAATATCAGGCTCCTGCATGACTTTCTATACTGATGTTGCTTCCCACTCAGTTGATACAGTATTAGGTTTGCATACTTTGAGCAAGAAAGATGAAGTATCAGTGGTGGTGCAACAGTGATTTGGATTAAAGGGGGTAAAAACTGGTTATGGCTCATTTTCGGTCGCATATCCGACAGCACGTCCCAACGGGCAGGCCCCAAGCCTCGCCCGAAAGTGGACCTCTGGCCTTATTTGAATAATTTGGTGTTCCAATTTGGGCTGCGGGCACGGCAGTGGCCTTCAGGTAAATCCCAGCAGTGGGTGGGGGGCGGGGGTGGCGGGGAGAGGAGAACAGGAGAAGGCTGATCGCAGGCCTGTAGCAGCCCTCAGGAGCACTGCTCCTCCTGGCTCCACATCGAGCTTTGAAAACATTTTGTTTTACTTTATTTTTTGGTGGCGGCCACTTGCTAGGCCGCATCCATGCAAGGAAAACCTGAGCGGAACAGGCCTGGTGCCTGCTCCACTCAGGGCAGCCCAATTTTCTACAGCGGTCCTAAAACAGGCGTTCGGTTCCTTGCATATGTTAATGAGGGTCCTAACGCCTGCTTCAGGCAAACACCAGGGATGCCAGAAAAATCGCCCAGCCCAATATGGGGGTGGGAGACAGAGTCATGAAATTGGTACTTTTGGCTCCCATTCTGTGCTTGAAAAACAGACGCACTGGTGGCAATTAATCCTTCACTATTATGCTTTAAGTCTTGAGTATTCTTTTACATACAAATACATATGGAAAATGTTGGGCTGTATTTTATTCAATTTGTGTCATGACAAAAATATGTTTGCATCAGTTTTTGCAATGAAAACATGTTTGATGCACTCTGAATCTACGGGGTGAAATTTCTCTTTTAACATAAAATGGGAAAAATACTTTTTTTCCATAATTACTGATCCTTTAACAAAACTGCAGGAATGCATGGCTTTGAAACTTGAGGTTTCTGAGAATATGATTCTGTTTCCTTTCCCCCATTTCCTATGTTCTATTTATTTTGTAATGGACCATGAAGGGGGAAGCAGAAGAGAATGCAAAACCCTAAAGCTTTTCCTTGTAGTGTCAGCCTACACAAGGCTCAGAGGACAATCTGTTTGAACAAGTTTGGAGCATGATGTATTCAAAAGCGAGATGTGGGCCCCGACATTCCATGGACTGTTGATCTTGGGGTAAATGCCAGGATTCACATCCTGGCATTTACCCCAAGCTGTTCCAGTACAGCTACAACACTGGCATCTACCCGACAATGTGGAAAATTGCCCAGGTATGTCCTGTCCACAAAAAGCAGAACAAATCCAATCCGGCCAATTACCACCCCATCACTCTACTCTCAATCATCAGCAAAGTGATGGAAGGTGTCGTCGACAGTGCTATCAAGCGGCACTTACTCACCAATAACCTGCTCACCGATGCTCAGTTTGGGTTCCGCCAGGACCACTCGGCTCCAGACCTCATTACAGCCTTGGTCCAAACATGGACAAAAGAGCTGAATTCCAGAGGTGAGGTGAGAGTGACTGCCCTTGACATCAAGGCAGCATTTGACCGAGTGTGGCACCAAGGAGCCCTAGTAAAATTGAAGTCAATGGGAATCAGGGGGAAAACTCTCCAGTGGCTGGAGTCATACCTGGCACAAAGGAAGATGGTAGTGGTTGTTGGAGGCCAATCATCTCAGCCCCAGGGCATTGCTGCAGGAGTTCCTCAGGGCAGTGTCCTAGGCCCAACCATCTTCAGCTGCTTCATCAATTACCTTCCCTCCATCATAAGGTCAGAAATGGGGATGTTTGCTGATGATTGCACAGTGTTCAGTTCCATTCGCAACCCCTCAGATAACGAAGCAGTCCGAGCCTGCATGCAGCAAGACCTGGACAACATCCAGGCTTGGGCTCATAAGTGGCAAGTAACATTCGCGCCAGATAAGTGCCAGGCAATGACCATCTCCAACAAGAGAGAGTCTAACCACCTCCCCTTGACATTCAACGGCATTACCATCGCCGAATCCCCCATCAACATCCTGGGGGTCACCATTGACCAGAAACTTAACTGGACCAGCCATATAAATACTGTGGCTACGAGAGCAGGTCAGAGGCTGGGTATTCTGTGGCGAGTGACTCACCTCCTGACTCCCCAAAGCCTTTCCACCATCTACAAGGCACAAGTCAGGAGTGTGATGGAATACTCTCCACTTGCCTGGATGAGTGCAGCTCCAACAACACTCAAGAAGCTCGACACCATCCAAGATAAAGCAGCCCGCTTGATTGGCACCCCATCCACCACCCTAAACATTCACTCCCTTCACCACCGGCGCACTGTGGCTGCAGTGTGCACCATCCACAGGATGCACTGCAGCAACTCGCCAAGGCTTCTTCGACAGCACCTCCCAAACCCGCGACCTCTACCACCTAGAAGGACAAGAGCAGCAGGCGCATGGGAACAACACCACCTGCACGTTCCCCTCCAAGTCACACACCATCCCGACTTGGAAATATATCGTCGTTCCTTCATTGTCGCTGGGTCAAAATCCTGGAACTCCCTTCCTAACAGCACTGTGGGAGAACCGTCACCACACGGACTGCAGCGGTTCACGAAGGCGGCTCACCACCACCTTCTCGAGGGCAATTAGGGATGGGCAATAAATGCTGGCCTCGCCAGCGACGCCCACATCCCGTGAACGAATATTAAAAAAATCTCCGCTACTGAGAGACCACTGAGTATCTGGGGTCAGGGGAAAGCATAATATTACTGGCAGGCACCAGCACCATGATGGGCATATCTCAGGTGTTCACCAGAGTGAGCCGGGGTGGTGGGTGGTGGGTGGTGGTGAAAGGAGGCAGCAGTCACCACCTACTCGGTCGGTTTGCAGCAACCCCAGTCTGAAATTAAATCTTGAGAGAGTCTATCACCATCCTTATGATGGAGACCATCAGTCTGGAAGGCAGATTGAAGTCTTTGGGCATCCAGGCGAAGTCTCAGGCCTGGAACCCCCGGTGGGCCCCACACCTATCACATGGGAGATCAGTACATCTATTTTCTTCTGACGTATCGGCCACCCAGCAGAACCCAGGCTGGAGCCAAGGAAACTCTCGGCCTTGGAGTGACTTTTCTGACCATGACTCCTCTGACATAAGGCACCGTGTTTGGGGCAGGTGTAGGGTTGCCAACTCTGGTTAGGCATATTCCTGGAGGTTATATCACATGACCTGCTGCCTGCAACCGTCCTGTCCCCCCATTGGTCTTCTGACACGTCCATCCTCATGGCTCAGTCTTCCCATGCCAATCGGAAAGTGAATAGGCTCTTCATTACCTGAATGGACGATTCTTGACTGTCTGTCAAACAGCCTTTTTTCCCATATCCGATGTTTTTATAACTAATAAACAAAAGTGTTCAAAGAAAATTTTTAAAAACACAATTTTTTAATGCCCCTTAGATTTTTCTCCTGGGTTGCTCACAGCAGTGTCCTGGAGATTAATCTTTAATTCCTGGAGACTCCAGGGCAACCCTAGAGGGTTGACAACCGTAGGAGGACGGTCCCAACCTAGTTCTCCAGTCTTCCACGACACAGTCGGTGGACTTACACTGGACGTGTGCCGGAAAGGCCCACAGTTTTAAAGGGCCATAATATTTACTTGTTTTTAAGAAGACAGTTACAACAAACCCCTTACCACTATTTCCTGCTGTTTACTTTTCTCCCCATTTTTCAGGGCCTGCTGCTTTAGGGTCTCAAGCTGGGATTTAAGATCCTGATTTAATGCTGTGGTGTACTGAACATTCTGCAGGAGCTTTTCTCTTTCTTTGTTAAACTGAGACTGAAGCAGCTGCAAAGCATCTTGAGAAGTTTTTGTTTGTTGTTCTAAGTTCTTCTTCATATCTGTAAGCTGAAAGAAAATCAGAAATAAAATTCAAAACCTTGATGCTTTAGCTTCACTTTTTTCCATTATTCTAGCATCCCTTTAAAAAAAATCCTGATTTTTCAGGATCAATAATGTTGATATTTTTATTAGGACCACGTGGAAACCATCAAAGTTGTTTTTCCCAAATTGGCTTTCTACAATAAAACATAATTCACCCTTAAAAATAACAGAAAGGTTCCTAAAATGCCTAAAGAATGCAGAATTTTCAGTGATTTCCAGAAAACAGTGGGCCCTGGCAATTCTGAAAATCAGTTGTGTGCACTAACACACTCAAATAAAAATTAAATAAAATCACTTAAATTGAGCTGAAGCCCCTCTCATGTAACATGAACTTTTTTTTAAAAATGGGGAAAAATGCTTAATGTGGAATTGCAATTCAATACAGTAAAAGTTTCCTATATGTTATTTACTACTGATTGTACTTACTGTCTATTCTAAGCAAAAACAGAAATACTGTATAATTTTGGACAAAGAATCATTGGGATTGAGAAGAAGAAAACTGTTATACAGCAAATATACTGATGTTTCACATATTTTATTTAAAGGTTAAATTTTTTTTAATCACAATCCAGTTCAAAATGATGCTGTTAAATTTGTTAAGCAGGGTAACATCATCATCATAAGAAATACTTCTCCTACAGCTGTTGTAAATCTCTCATATTCAGCTGCTTTATGGTAATATTACCTGTAGTATTGAGCCAAAGTGGTAAGAGCAGCCATTGTGCTCAGGTGAATTGGTTACGAGAGTTCTATTTTTTATGGAGCTGCAGAGTGAAGTATTTGTACTAGCTCTGTGGCTCAGCAGCTAAAGTATGTAGGGCTGACATAGTTCTGTGAACATGAAACTTAGGGACGGTAGTGGGTGGAAAATTGGGGAAAAAAAGTGTCCTGTTGCCTTACCGCTGGAGATCCACCTGTTCTGATTTTTGTGCGGCCCTCGATTTAGGCGTCCAGAGTGCCCGCTGGAAATAGACGAGGGCCTCATGAACGTATGCAAAGAGGGATCAAATGACATAGTTAAGACTCTGATGCCCTTTTTGTCTCAACCTGCATAGCTTACGCCATTTCCTCAACCCGCTCACAAACCATGGCCAGTACAAGTTGGGAGGCAGCCATCTCCAGCTTTATTTAAAGGGATATTCACCTGCTCTCAGCTAAAATGCTGCAAAGATTTGGGAGACATTTTGCTGGTATTGGATTGCTATTTTTGGCTACTTAGGTGATTTTAAGCTGCTTGTAGTGGCTGTACAACCTTCTGAACTCAAGAGGTTTCTGGCAATGCACCTTTTTCTTCATGGGGATCCTTCTGGCAATTGCACTCTGGCTACAAGAAGAGGAGGAGCAGCAACAGGAGGAAGGAACAAACAGAGCTGCAGCTGCAGAGAGAGCAAACAGAAGGAGGTGAGCTCACTGGGATCTTGACCCTCCCAATGGGTTTATAGGCCCAGGACAACATATCCGCACTTCTCTGAAGAGCAGTGCATAAGGAAGCTGCACTTCTCTATGGAGATTGTCACACAGTTATGACACCTCCTGCAACTAGACTTTCAACCCATTGCCACAGTTGGAACAGCATTGCTTTTTGCAGTCATGGTCCCTGAAGCTCTGAACTTCTTTGACTCCAGTTCCTTCCTATTCACCACAGAGAATATCAGTAACATCAGTCAGTCTGAGAATATCAGTAACATCAGTCAGTCTGC
The DNA here is from genome assembly GCF_035084215.1 of Heptranchias perlo. NCBI lineage: Eukaryota > Metazoa > Chordata > Chondrichthyes > Hexanchiformes > Hexanchidae > Heptranchias > Heptranchias perlo. Next base: position 107,378,828 of record NC_090325.1, on the reverse strand, counting down.
AGTTCATGACCTACCTCCGGGCCGCCCTATCTTTGTCTGTCAGCAGCCGGCCGGCTGCCTCTTTACATCCAATTCAGGCGGGTGACTGGCAGGTAGGATGTAAACCAGGCCTGGGAGTTAAAAAAGCCTGAGTTTCAAACTGATACCGTCGGTAAGGTTTGACGCAGGCCCCACCCACCACCTGCCAGAAATCCACATCCAGTTAAAATTCACCCCATAGCTACAACACTCCATTTTACTACATTATTCCCTGTCATTTTCTACTCGTTAGTTTAAATGGACAGAAAATCACGGAGAGTGTGTGCCCAATCTCCCGATAATTGCTCCTGTATGGCAAAACTCCCCATCAGGAGCGCAATTTTGTAAATCGCCCGTTATATATTTCTATTATTCTATTATCCATTTACCTCTATTTCAAGTGCTACTGTTAAGTTTTGCCACTTTTCCTGTAAGATTTTCATTTCATGCTCTTTCTCCTGCTGCAGGTGAGCCAGAGCGGACTGTTTGTCACTTGTATATTCTCTCTTTAACCGTTCCCGTAGCTTGTCGCTGTCAAATCTAAGATGGGCAATAAAAGGACAACTTTCACTTTTTGATACTGAACCAGACTGTTCAAATGCTTAGCCTGCCCTGGTCACAAAGGACCCAACAGTGTGTATTCACTTCATCAAATTGACCATCACTGTAAAACACAAAAGCAGCCAAAAGCATATATCGAATATCATTAGAATTGGGATCTATACAATACAATGCATTATAAATCTGCTTTAAAATAATAAAAGTTCCAATATAATATTCATTTACACTGGTACAATGGGGTTTATACTGCATTTTGTAATGCAATAATGCAATTTTCTTCACATTTGTACAGTACTGGTATATTATTTAGTCGTGTGCTACTTTACAGCAGTTATGCGATAAAACCAACACCAGGAAAAGGTGGGTCGGCACCAAAACTTCAATTTTTTTTTACGTGTTTTCATGACAATACACTAACATTACTACTGAGAAAACGGTGACACAATAGAATTGTAAAGCCTTTTCCTTCTTGTTATCCACACTGAAAACATTAAACAAGCATAAAAACTGGTGGAAGGAGAGCCCTTCAAATAATTAAGAAAACACATTCATTAAAAAGAGAAACTTTCTCTAGTCCGAACTCATAAAATGACCCCTACACTTTTACTAGATTCTCTCCATCCTCCCTTGAATCTGTGCTTCATGCTTTTAAATCTGGTCTCCAATGACATCAGTAATTGATTGTGTGCCCTCTATTCCATTTCACAGTGTCAGCAAGAAGGAGCTTGACATAAAATATCTGCTCAATACTGCATATGATCAGCAGTATAAAAGCAGAAGCATAGAAAGATTAGAGGACTGAGAGACATTAGTAGGTATACAGGTATTTTGGTAAAATGGGCCCTTTATTATAACAGAGATTCGTGACTAGCTCCCAACCACTGTGTTAATAACAATGGGCCATTGTATATTATCTCCTTTATAACATTAGAAATTCTGTGGTAATTCAGTAGAGTACCTTTCCCTTTCAACTGATATTTTCTGCTGAAGCACGATATCATTTCTCTTTGTGCTGAAAATGTACAGCCTAACAAGTTTATTAAATTGGTTGCATTGTATCTTTTACTCGACTGAACTGTTTTGCTCATAGTTCAATAATAAATTACAGATCACTAATGAAATTTCAACCATATTTTAACATTCCAGGCTGTATCTTAATCGTACAAATCAATGTCCAAGTTTTTATGATTGGAGTAATGGTATAGGCCTAAAGTAAGGTGTGTAACAAAACAAATGACGACACTGTGCTAATGTTCCCTCTGGTTACAGAAGTGACTTTATTCACGGGTGCACTGTGCACTAATATCTCTTGGGATAATATACAATAGCCTCTTGTTATTAATGCAGTGGTTGGGAGTTAGTTAAAACCTTTGTTATAATGGAGATCTTGGGTACAGCATGCCCTCTGTTTACAGCACGAGATAGCCTTGAACAGGAGTTCACTAAGAATGTCTTGCTCTCATTTTTTTTTATTCGTTCATGGGATGTGGGCGTCGCTGGCGAGGCCGGCATTTATTGCCCATCCCTAATTGCCCTTAAGAAGGTGGTGGTGAGCAGCCTTCTTGAACCACTGCAGTCCATCATGCTGGTCTCCTTTAGACGCAAGGCTGGATAATTTAAGCGTCTCATTTTATTCCTCTGTCTATTACATACCATTTTCTTCAACTTTTGGTATGTTTATTTAAGTGTTCTGATAGATCTTTAAGTTGTTTTTCTGTCAGCCTATTCTTTGCTGTTTTCTTATTTATTCCTACATTACAACAGTGAATGCACTTCAAAAGTACTTTATTGGCTGTACAGTGCTTTGGGATGTCCTGAGGTTATGAAAGGTTATATAAATGCAAGTCTTTCTTTCTTTTATTTTTCTATACTGGTGGTTTGTTTTATGCTCTCTCAACTATCTGTTAGCATATCTTAGTCTTCCTCTATCTCCCTTGTTAACTAATCCCTCCATGCATCAAAAAACGGAAATTGTTTACGGATATAGACAAGGTTACGATTATGTAGAAAACACTATAATGAAAAGGAAACTAGTACTGTAATCATCAGGACCAATGAATTTATATGAAATACATTTTGTAAAATGCAATGACATGTCTATGGATAAAGGTGCCTGACATACTTGTAGTAAGGTCTGCTGAGTTACCAGTGAATGATTTTCTACTTAGGTAAAAACTGGAAAGAATCTGACTCACTCAAATGCACCTCATTCCCTTTTCCTCAAATCAGCTGAATTCCCCAAAGCAACTACAAATTGTATCCAGCAGTTATACTGTTCTTATATATTATCTATTTATTTAAAAAAAGTTACACAAATTTTGAATTTGATAGCAGTGTGGAGTCTTGTTGCTATTCATTTAAAAAAAATCATTGTTTTTTTTTACAAGGGGCAATTTTCTGGAATTAAAATTAAAACTTCTTTACTTATTTGGTGCCTATATGGATAAAAAAAACATTTAACAAGTTTTTACTCGCAGTAATTTAAAAAAAAATTACACTATTGACCTAATATCTCTCTAACATTGTCAGCATCTTTCTGAATCATGGACTACATTTACAAAAACCAAGGTATCCCAGCATGCATTTAGAGTAGCACTGCGGTCATATTTGCCAGGAAATTCCTGGCCGACTGCTGCACCACTGGAAGTGTAGCATATTATCAACAGTCAAGAAAATAAATCATAAAGCTTTATTTTTCCTGTATACTTTGAAAAGGATATTAAAACTTTAACCTGGTAGTCGATTCAGAATTGATTAAAAATTTGAACTGATTACAAAAGCAATTATTCTTAGAAGTTCAGCTTCTGAGGTGATGGTACAAATAAAAGCTTCATAGCTGACTATAGTTAATATATTTTAGGGAAAGAGAAATGCCACTTTTTGCATAGTGTAACGTACCGTACTTTTTCTTTCCATTTTGTCTCTATCTGTTGTGACAGTTGATCTCTCATTTTATGCTGTTCTTTTTGTAAAGATGAAACCAAAGCTTCATGCTGTTCCCTCTGCTTTTTCAGTTTCTCCTGACATGACAATCAAAAGAGTGAAATGAACATGTGATTTGCCATTATCACTTATGGGGTTATTATTTATTGGTTGCAACCATTTAAAGAGTATTTTTCGATCAGTGTCAGAGTTAAGGACGAGTCTGCAATTCCATTGCTGAATGTTCCTGGATATTTATGGGGGAAGGAGCAAGGTCAAAAGATATAAATTAAATCCCAAAATGGAAAACTGAAGGACAAATAAACAAATGAAAATAAATAGCTCCTCTGATAGCTGAATATTTGGTATACTTGCCCTCTACCGATCACATCTGCATAGGAGTGTAGATATCGGAACATACTGGAGTCTGAAATTCTTCATTCAATGAGAAACAGGAGACTGTCTCATTTTTTCGTTGAAAACCCCACTAACAAAATTGTGGGAACATGAGACTTTGAAACGCCCAATTTCTAAGAATGCAATTTTGTTAATGAGTCATTACTTAATAAGAAAATCAGGCATTCACAGATATTTCACTAAAAGAGGAATTTCACTCTGACATTGTACCATAGAAGTTCACACCATAGAAGGGGACCATTCGGCCTGTTGTGTCTGTGCTGGCTCTTTGCTACAGCAAACCAAAACTAATCCCACTGTCCCGTGCTTTCCACTCCCTTCCCTCCCTGTAGGGTCCACTTCCATCCTGCAGGAGGCTAGTGTGCTTCTTCTCCCTGGGTGTTCCACCCTCCACACATGCCACGTCCCTGTGAAGCTACAACAAGAGAACTTCCCGTGTAGGGAGTCCCTGCTCCTGGTTCTGCCCCATCTACATCAATGGCCTTGTTCGCTTCGGGTGCAGCCTGGGTCTCCGGCCAGAGGAAATTCCCATGCAAATCCGGGATCTTGGTCCAAGCAGGTTTGCAGTCGTTTCGCCCGACTCATGTCGGAGTTACTGTGGGAATCTGTCATAATGCCTTTTTTACGGCTTAATCTACCTGCACTCGTATTTTCAGGATATTATGTATTAGAACCCTAGGTCTCTCTATCCATCCACCCCCTTTGGTGTCTTTCCATTGAGTTTATACTCCCATTCCTTATTTGTCCTTCCAAAATGTATTATTCACACTTATCCACATTAAATTACATCTGTCACCTGTTGCCCATTCTGCAAACCTGTCTTTCTGAAGTGTTTTACAGTTCATTGCACGGTTTGCCAAACCCCTTACTTTTGTGTTGTCAGCAAGTTTCAAAATTGTGCACCCAAAATCCAAGTTCGAAATCATCTATGTATACTATAAATAACAAAAGCCGTCCCAACATGGACACCTCGGGTAAACCACCTCGAACCCTTCTCCAATTTGAGCAACACTCATTTACTCTTAGCTCTTTGTTTCCTATCAGTCAACCAGCTTTCTATCAATGCTGCTACGTTTCCTCGTACTCCATATGTCTGAATTTTTCTAAGAAGCTTCTTGTGAGACACTTTATGGACAACCTTTTGAAAATCCATATATACATATACATTTACCTCATTCCCTTTATCCATTCAACCAGTTAATTTTTTAAAACACGACTTATCTTTAACAAATCTCCTTGATTAACCCATCCATTTTTAAATGTTCACTAATTTTAATCTTGAATTATAGGTTTTTTTCAGAACCAATTCCTTTTGTATAGTTAGCTCTAGCAATTGTTCCATATCCTCCTCTAGTGCACTTACATTCTCACTTCATCATCATTTGTAAAAACAGATGTAAAATATTTATTTACTAACTCTACCATAACCTTCATTCACCACAACGAGATTCCCCACTTCATTCTGTGGGTCCTACCCTATCATTAACTATTCATTTATTTTCCATATGCTGATTGCCTTTGCCATTTCCTTTTATATTATGCGCTAGTGTTATTCATATTCCCTTACAGTCCTTCTAATCTCCCTTTTCATCTTCCCACTACATTTTCTATATTCCTCGTGATTATCTTCAGTATTTTTAGCCCTAATTTTATCATATGCCTCTCTTTTAAGTTTCATTTTAGTTTTAATCTCTCTATCCTTGGAACTTTATTCTTTGATGCACCCCTTGATGGGAATATATTTATTTTGTACTCTATGCATCTCATATCTGAAGATTTTCCACTGCTGATCTGCAGTTCTGTTTGCTAACTTTTCTGCACTGTTAATTTGAGCCAGATCCCTTCTTATTTGGCTGAATTTGACTTTTTTCCAGTGTAGCACCCTTATCTATGTCTCTTCATTATCCTTTTCTATTTTTACATTAAACTTAACTATGTTGTGGTCACTGTTTCCCAATTGTTCTACTCTCACACCAGTTATCTGTCCTACTTCATATCCAGGAACTAAATCGAGCAATGCTTCTTTTCCTGTTGGACTAGAAACATACTGATCTAGGACGCAGTCTTGGATGCATTCTAAAAACTGTTTCCCACTTTGACCAATGCAATGGGCCAGATTTCACTGTAGGAGGGCATCTAACAGTGTCTGCCATTAATTAGACTTGCCTGTACACGTTTAGGTTTTTAATTTTTTTATGTGGCAAATAGCTGAAAGTGCAAGTTTTTTTATGTGGCAAATAGCTGAAAGTGCAAGTTGATAATGTCGCAGTGAGGGGAACAGGGCATCTGGAACCTGAGTGAACAGTGCAAGCAACTCTGTATCTCCTTAATCAATCCGATTGAAGGATTGTAAAATTAACAGCACAAGGACTGAGCAGGAAGTGTAAGTTAGAGTGGGTGAATTCAATGTCAGATCAGGTACAGAAAGAGAAATAAAGAGGGAAAGAAAGATTGGATTAAGAGAAGGAAAAAAGAGATAGAAAGGAAAAGTAAAAAAAAATTAAAATGTTAAATTTTACATTTTTTAAATCTCCAACAACAATTAAAACCTGAAGGAATGAGACTCCACACTTGTAATTGATAATTTTCACTGCCAGAGAGGTTGACTGGCAATAATTAACACTTATCATATTGTTAAAAGGGCACTTAGACTGGAATGGACAAGACTTAACTTTTTGTGGCGAGTTTAGTTTGTATCTACAGTGTAAATACAGCAACTTCATGCTGTTCAATGCATTTCAATGGTGAGGCAGACAGTGAGATGATGTTTTTGTGAAGCTAATGGTGGAGTGGCGCAATTTGGACAGCAACTTTTGGATCTTTGAGTTTAACCGCGTATCTGCCTCTCGCCTGAAGTTGCTGTAGCATTTGCACATAAATAAAGGCGAACGCATTAGCCTCACCGTTGTTTTGACAGGAAAATCTGGGCCATTACCTTTATTCCAGTTATTTTGGGCCAGTTAAAATCACCCAATTCTATTACACCATTGTTTTTGCATATCTCCTCTTCTATCTCATTTCCACTGTATGGTGGCTTGTAATGCACACTGAGAATTGAACCATTTCCCTTCCTATTTCTTAACTCTTATCTATATGAATTTTACTTTAGCACAACTTCCAGGGGCATCCTTATGTTCTAGTGCTGAGATAGAATTCTTTACTAACATTGCCACCCCTCCCTATCGCTCTAGAAAATGTTGTAACCAGAAATATTAAGTTCTCAGTCTTGTCTAAACCTAAGCTACATCTGTGTTATAGTTACTATATTGTATCCCTCTATTGTTATTAATGCTTCTAATTTTCAATTTTATTTTGAATGGATAGTATGTATGTGAATGCATAAAGCAATGTTTTAAAATCTTGACCTTTATTCTTTTTCCTAGTTATCTCATTTATTTATTTTTCGTTATTTCTTCCCCCTTCTACAACAGTATTTTATCTCTCACTCTTTCTTTCCCTTTCTCTTCTGGTAATATTTTCTCACTATATATTTCAGCTAAACCTTCTGCTTTATTAATCTTGCTCTTCATCTCTACTTTGAAGCATAGACTTCCTCCAGCCCCCTGCCATATTTGCTTAAATCTTCCCCAATGCTTTATTTATCCTCTCCGCAAGGGCATTGGCGCCAGTTCAATTCAGGTGAAGGCCATCTCTTTTGTATAGCCTTCCCGCGTTCCAGAACTCACTAAATGCTCCAAGAATGTGAATCTTCCATCCTTCGCCTAGTTCTTTTCCAGTTCCAAGGGGTATAAGCAAACAATCATTTGCAAATGTAATGGAATTTCTTTAGATGATTATACAAAGATAACTTGCTATTGATAGAGTTGAACTTCAAAGTTAGATTTCTTTATGGTCCTTACAGGTTGATAAATGCATGTAGCTTCACTCTACTAGGAGGAAGTGGCAAACTGAAAAAGTCAAAATATATCAGAAATGGCCCACTTGCATTTGGAAATAACTTTGAAGCCTGCTCCCAATCCAAGTAGTTAGGTTTATTTAACACAAATACATTTAAACTTTTTGAAAGCCTACTAGTGACTTCTTATTTGACACTGAACCGGGGTTGATATTTGTCTTCATTGCAAATATCAGATTTAACATCAGTCCAATGTAAGGGTCTGCGATTTTTAAAAAAAACAGCTTAGTCCAACTGAGTCAGTGTAAATATTGATTGAGTTACAAATGTGAGCAAGATTTTATAACATTTGTTTTTGGAGCTGCAATCATTTTTACTGTTGCCCCCTCCCCATTCTAATAAACAACCAATTTTAGCTAAATTAAGATTCTCTTTCACCTGACCACTCTCTCATGCATTTCCCACCTGCAGCTCTGAAATCTGCTTGAGTGCCTGTTCCTGCTCCTGCAGTAAGCTCTCGTGACTATCTTGCAAGTGTGGAGAATAGGAGTCAGTTTGTTCTGTACCCTTATCGCTCTGCTTCATTGAGCTTTCCATCCTGGAAATCTAGAAAGCCAATCAATGCTGAGTAAGCAACTTTAGATTAAGTTGATCTTCACCTGCAATAATATATAGCTCTATTGGTGCTCATTATATAGCTCTATTGGTGCTCATTATATAGCTCTATTGGTGCTCATTATATAGCTCTATTGGTGCTCATTATATAGCTCTATTGGTGCTCATTATATAGCTCTATTGGTGCTCATTATATAGCTCTATTGGTGCCCATTATATAGCTCTATTGGTGCCCATTATATAGCTCTATTGGTGCCCATTATATAGCTCTATTGGTGCCCATTATATAGCTCTATTGGTGCTCAATATATAGCTCTATTGGTGCTCAATATATAGCTCTATTGGTGCTCATTATATAGCTCTATTGGTGCCCATTATATAGCTCTATTGGTGCCCATTATATAGCTCTATTGGTGCTCAATATATAGCTCTATTGGTGCTCAATATATAGCTCTATTGGTGCTCAATATATAGCTCTATTGGTGCTCATTATATAGCTCTATTGGTGCCCATTATATAGCTCTATTGGTGCCCATTATATAGCTCTATTGGTGCTCAATATATAGCTCTATTGGTGCTCAATATATAGCTCTATTGGTGCTCAATATATAGCTCTATTGGTGCTCACCTGCTGCAGAGAGTCCTGAAGTCTATTGTAAAGCTCCTCCTTTTCTTTCTCTAGCTGTCGTCTTTCATTCTCAACTTTGATTTTAATTTCATCTAACTGATTCTGTAGTTCCTGTAATAGAGATGTTAGCTACTGTAGAAAGACTGTACATCATCACCTCATAGAATCACATTTATCTGAAAGTACTGTTATGCCAACTGTCTAAAAATAATATTTTATCACAACAACAGAAGCAGACACAATTGTCCACAACTATGTTTACCCTTCCTAAATAAGGTGCTGTATTAGCTTCCAGGCACAGACGTCCTCTGCAATAACAATCATGGGCTCGATTTTTCAAATCGAAGTTTGGGGGCAGGGGGGCTGGGAAAATCGGGAAAATCCTGAGCGGGTAAGGGAGCCGGTTCCAACCCGTTGACTTCCGCGTCTCACACAGACGCATCACCTCTGCTGTGGGAAACACTCCATGTTGTAGGACACGTGTTTGATTTAAATGCCTGTTTGACAGATGGGAATAAAAGGCAAGTTATTGCAGCAGGGCACTCAGTTCTCTCAGACAAACTTTTGGCTGGGAGTTCTTTGTGTTTAGACTGAAAGTTTTTGGTTTCCACTCAGAATTCTTCTGTTCACACATATTCACCAACTTTTCGGACCCCCTCAAACTGATACCATCAGGATGGGTGGCGCGATGGCTGCGTTCACCACTACATCCGAGGACGAGCAACATCACCATCCTTGCCAAACACGGCGTGCACTTCCGCCACTTGGAGCTCCACTACACAGTGCTGCGCAAGAGCACAAAGGGGAACAACACAGGGACCGACATCGCAGGAGGCACTACCCCCGTCAGAGGGTCTACAGACTGAGGCTCAGCTTCCTGGACTTCTCTTGAGAGCAGTGCATACAGAGATTGAGAGTGAGTTGCCAGGCGGTCGGAGACATCTGCAGCCTCCTTCATGCGAGCTGCTCCCGGCTGGGCCGAGCAGCATCTCATTACCCGAAGCTGTTAAAGTCACCACTGCCCTCAACTTCTTCACTTCCGGATCATTCCAGGGTGCCAACGGGGACATTGCCGGGGTCTCTCAGTCGTTTGCACACAAGTGCATAAGGCAGGTCACTGACGGCTTGTTTTGCAGGGCCTCGCAATATGTCAACTTCCCCATGGACGATCTCAGCCAGATGGAGAGGGCAATGGGATTCCATGCTGTGGCTGGCTTCCCACGGGTACAGGGTGCAATTGATTGCACCCAAAGAGCAATCCGAGCACCTCCACACGAGCCAGGGCTGTACATCAACAGAAAGGGGTATCACTCCATCAACGCTCAGCTCGTTTGTGACAACCGCAAAAGATGCCACGATTCCTTCATTCTGAGGGAATCCAACATCCTGCCCCTCTTCCACGCACCGAACACCCTTAAGGGCTGGCTCCTCAGGGACAAAGGATATCCCCTGCACATGTGGCTCATGACATCTCTGAGGAATCCCGTCAGCGAGCAACAGCGTCAATACAACAACAGCCATATTGCCACCAGGTCTATAACTGAACATGCGATAGGACTACTGAAGATGCAATTTCGGTGCCTCGATCGTTCTGGGGGAGCACTTCAATATGCACCAGTGACAGTGGGTCTCATTATAGTCGTCTGTTGTGTCCTGCATAACATGCTGCAACAGAGAGGGGTGCCGGTTGAGAAGGCCCCATCCCCTCATCCACCATCCACATCTGCAATCCACATTGAGGAGGAGGAGGACAAATCCATGGGCAGAGCAGCGGCTCACCTGGCTGCTTGTGAGGCCAGGGAGTCACTCATTTGTGAACGGTTCTCGTAAGATCAGAAAGTGAGAAGAGTCCAGTCCTCACACCACCTGGAAAGACCAGTGCCAACACCAGCCCCCCACCCCCATCCCTGCACAAAACAGTCCTGCAACTACACATACACCCACTGTAAAGTGACCCACAGGTTGGAATCAAGTGTTGCCATTCATGGTGAAGCACATGAAAGGGTGGTATCACAAAAGCCAGTCAAGAATGGGCAAGATGTAGCAGTAGTGGTGAGAATGATAACATTTAATGTGACTTTAACAAAAACCAAATATAAATGATAAACATGACCATCTGTCATAGACCCTTGTGCATACCCTTCGTGATCACAAAACCTTAGCCTTTCTCTTCCTTCTACTTCTACGTGATGCATCCCCTGTTGCTGCAGCAGATGTAGTGGCAGGTTGCTCATGTTCATGCCCTGACTACTTAGATGCTTTGGGCCAAAGCCCTCTGGGTTTTGGAGCCCACGAGGGCCCCTCCAAAGACTGTTCCACCTGCACCTGTGCAGGGGCAGACTCGGCCACCTGGAGAGGAGGCAGCATTGTGAGTACTGGTTGAGAAGGGGGCAACGGGTGAGATGTGGGAGCGCTTTGAGTGGCGTCCCCACTTCCATGTCCCCTTCCGCCATCACCCCTCCCCTGGGCCAGGGCCACATCACTCCTACCACTCTGCTGGACAACAGTTTGGAGGACATGTGTGATGCCTTGTAAGACCAGTGCCAGTGCATCTGTCTGCCTGTTTAAGGTGGCAGAATGTTGTTCACCCTGAGTCCGAATGGCCGTTGTCAGGGCCTCAATGGACTCATTTGTGAGCCGTGCTTGAAGCTCAATGGAGGCTAGCCTTCTCTCCATCACAGACATTCACGCACTTACCTGCGACACTATCTCAGAGATGCCCTCACATCCCTGCGACACTACCTCAGTACCTGTGCCACCACTAATTCAGGAGTTGGATTCCTCCATCGCTATTGTGGAGAGTGTGCGTAGCACCTGTTCCAGTACCTTGCAAATGTGCTGCTGTCCCTCTATCATTCTCCTTTTAAAGGATGGCCCCCAGGGTTCAGCATCTGCGTCCAGCTGAGCAGAGCCTGGAGAGGAGTGCTCCCACCGACACGGACTCTCCACATCTGCCCCTGCCACCAGTGTCTGCTCGTGCTCACTTGTCTGTGATGACTCACCAGGTGCCAACCCAACTAACTGAGGACTAGGACCCACCGAGGTGTGAGTATCTGCACTGGTGGATGGCTCGCTTAGCTGTGACGGTGCACCCTCAGAGGCCGGGAGCTCCTCTGAGGAATTGCCCTCTCCTGTCACTGCAGTCGTTGAAGAGAACAAAAGGCAATATTAAGCATCATCACAGATGTGTCATGTTGCGATGAGCATACTGAGGTGTTCAACATGCCAATCATTGTTAACATCAATTCATGTGTGTGATGAATGTTAAAGTTGTGTCACCAGGCGATTGTGGGCGCCAGTCTCGATGTCCCTGACGGACAGGCACTCGAGGGTGTGGCTGATCTCGAACGCCTCCTTCTCCCCCTCTGTGAGGACCACTATTTGTTGTGGCCCCCCCTCCAGTCCTCACCCTCTCACGTGCCTTTTGCGCTCTCTTCTCCCAGAAGGGGAGAAAGTACAGACGTGTGAGTGAGTGATGGTGAAGTGGTCAGCCGATGAATACATTGCTTTGGGTGAGGCTGACCGTGAAAGGGGTGCATCAGAGGGTGAGTATGAGACAGAGCCATCACATTAGATGAGGATTGGGGTGACTAATGGGGAGGTGAGGAAGTGCTGAGGAAGTGCAGGTAAGTTGAGGATGAGCCTTAAGTGGGTGTGAGGAGTGATGTGATGGAGTAGTCTTGGCAGTGCAGAATGAGTTTGGGAGGGTGAGTTGATGTGCACCACTGAATGCAGGAGAATCAGTAAGTGTACTCACTTTTCTGACCTAGTTAGGTCATTGAAACGCTTCCTGCACTGGACCCAAGCGCAGCAGATGGTCATCTCCTCGGCCACCTCGAGCCAGGCCTTCTTGGTGGCAGAAGCAGGGCACTTCCTCCTATCAGCCGGGTAAAACAGTTCCCTCCTCCCCCTCATCCTGGCCAGTAGCACCTGAAGTGAGGCATTGCTGAATCTTGGAGCAGCTTTGCCCCTGTGCTGCTCCATTGTGTCTTTTTGGTCTTTGCTCCAGCAAAAGCCGGTGGAGCAATGGCCCTTTAAATACAGATGCTCCAGCTGACAGCCTGTCACGCGGGTGCGCAATCCTCCTACTGCGCAGCTTTCAGGCGACAAACCCGGAAGCCGCATTAAGGGCCATCAATTAACTTGCGATCGCGTGGGGAATGGTAAGATTTTATTATCCGGGTTTGCTGCGCACCCATTGACCCCACCCCACCCCCACCGGCTGCTGCCATCCCACCGCCCTTTGAAAATTGAGCCCCATGTCTTTTGTTGCTGGAAGTCAGATGACCTCATGTCAAGATTTACCATAAAGTGAGTTGACATAAGGTGACCCAGTAGTTCAAGTGGTAGGAATGCTCAAGTCCCAGTGAAAGTCATGAGTTTGACTCCCAGTGCTTCCTGTCTTATTCACCTTGATTGGCTTAGTTCTGTCAGTTCTCAGATGGGCCACTAGGTGGGGCAGTACAAAGAAGCAAAGTGCTACATATTAGGAGGGAAAAACTAATACAGACCAATTTGTCCTGCTATTCAGCTCCAACAATATGGCTCAACTCCAACCTCAGAACAGCACTACAGTGCACTCCCGCGACATTCGCATTTCCCACACCAGCCAACCCTAGGAACATAGGAATGCACAAGTTGGAAAAGATCATTGCAGTCCATCTGGCCAGTCCCAGAGGTGGTCTCTTTGTAAGATTGGCAATTTATTGCTGAGTTATAGGCAGCCGTAAATTATGAAAATAACTGGATGAGATCATTCATTTAGGATTTGTCTGGACAAAAAAAGAAAAGACTTTCTTCCTATCATTCTGGGAGTGGGGGGGGGGGGGTTGGAATTCAAACTAGGACCCATGGTGTTCCAAATCTTAGCACCATTCATTCTTATCTTAGTGAACATTTCCTATAAATATACATCATTTAAAGATAAATAAGGCACACTCAATACGGTATGGTCAAGAAAAAACTCAGATACAACATGCACCTGTTGCAGTCTTTTTCTTTCTAATTCCATTGAGGTCTGTACTGCCTTGATTTCAGTGGTGTGTTTCTTTACCAGCTCTTCCAATCCTTTCATCAGCTGCTCCTTCAGACGAAGCTTCTCCTCTTCAGCCACTCGCTTCAGTTTCTTCAGCTCCTCCTCATGCCTTTTCTGATGCTCTTCTTTTTCACGTGTAAGAGCCTCAATAGCCTATAAAGCAAAGGAATTCTTCTGCTTCATCTACGGCATAAATGATACTTCGAAATGAGTAAATATAATATTGAAATAAAGTATCAACAGGTCACAAAAAACACTTTAACTAAACAACAACAACTTGCATTTATATAGCGCCTTTAATGTAGTAAAACATCCCAAGGTGCTTCACAGGAGGATTATCAAACAAAACTTGACACCAAGCCACATAAGGAGATATCAGGACAAGTTGCAACACTTCACTTGTCAACGCAGAACTCAAAGTATATCTAAACATAAAATAACTTTCACTGCAGATCTACATAAAAGATGCAAAGGAGTGCGAAAAATTAATCACAAAGCTGGCCTCTCCCCAGTCTGGTGCAGCAGGAGCACCTGGGAATGTTTGCTTCAAGTGGATTCAGAACTTGACATGAAGAAAGGATCACCATGCTAGGCCAACATAGGGCTAGAGTATATCCATCCACCAGTTAGGTAACTGTATGTGGAAACACTTAAGGACTTGTGGCCAGAAAAGCAACCTCAGGCACAATTCTGGTCATGACCATCCATTCAATCAATTTGAAGCAAGGTCCAGGTAGCCACAAAGATCATGACTAGCCTTGCCATCCCAGCAGACTGAGTTCACACCTTCTGCAGGCAATCTGGGGCCCCTTTTCTGGAAGTACACTTGACATAAGGACCCATCCTTGCCCAAAGCACTCAGGAGGTGAACTAGCTCAGCAGCAGTGACTCACCCATAACCAGACAAGGACAGCGATCCAATCCAATGGGATCACTATTTAGGCAGAAACCCAACTTCTCCCTCGCCTCGGTCCTTCAAACAGAACAAAACAGCTCAGCCTTCAAACCCCCATTGTTTTCAGTGTAGGCACAGCCATACCAAGGAGTATAATGTATCAATGTACTCCTGCTGCAAACACCATACAACATATATGTAAAATTGTTGCACAGAAATATTCATTCGTACATAAACACTTGAAAATTCAGTTTTATTATCCAAGGAGGGAATAGATGTTGTAGGAGTGACTGAAGCCTGGTTGAAATCAAATGATGATTGGGGAGTTAACCTGTAGGGTTTTATGTATTTTAGGAAGGATGGGAAGGTAAGGCAGGAGGTGGGGTGGCATTATTTGATAGAAAGCGACTAGTTACAATAGAGTTGGATGCTGGGAGTCGTACTGAGCCTCTGGATACAATCAAAGGACAGTAAAGGGAAAAAGTTAGTAAGAGGAATATGCTACAGGCCACCAAATAATCAAAGTGAGCCTGATGCAGTTTTGTGAGAAACAATAAGACAGATGAACACCAAATCTTCAGTAGTAATCCTGGGCAATTTCAATCTTCCTCATATTAACTGGAGTGCACAATAGGAAGTCTGGACGTGAACGTGAATTTATTGAAATTGTGACGTACTCATTTCTAAAACAGTGCGTTAAGGAACCCACAAGGGGTAATGCAATATTGGATTTGGTTCTAATAAATGAAGAGGGAACAATAACCAAAGTAGAAGAAAGCGAACATTTGGGATCTAGTGACCATAATGTTCTGACATTCAAGGTGGACATGAGCGTAGAAAACAAAGGGAAGCCAATTAAAAAGCTACATTTTTAACAAGCTGATTTTAAGGGTATGAGCGAATGCATGGAAATGGTAAAAGATACTGGGAATGCATGGAAATGTTTTTTTTTTATTCGTTCATGAGATATGGGCGTTGCTGGCAAGGCCAGCATTTATTGCTCATCCCTTATTGCCCTTGAGAAGGTGGTGGTGAGCCACCTTCTTGAACCGTTGCAATCCAAGTGGTCAAGGCTCTCCCTCAGTGCTGTTAGGTAGGGAGTTCCAGGATTTTGACCCAGCGACGATGAAGGAACGGCGATATATTTCCAAGTCGGGATGGTGTGTGACTTGGAGGGGAACGTGCAAGTGGTGTTGATCCCATGTGCCTGCTGCCCTTGTCCTTCTAGGTGGTAGAGGTCACGGGTTTGGGAGGTGCTGTCGAAGAAGCCTTGGCGAGTTGCTGCAGTGCATCCTGTAGATGGTATACACTGCAGCCACGGTGCGCCGGTGGTGAAGGGATTGAATGTTTAGGGTGGTGGATGGGGTGCCAATCAAGAGGGCTGCTTTGTCCTGGATGGTGTCGAGCTTCTTGAGTGTCGTTGGAGCTGCGCTCATCCAGGCAAGTGGAGAGTATTCCATCACACTCCTGACTTGTGCCTTGTAGATGGTGGAAAGGCTTTCAGAAGTTAGGAGGTGAATCATTCGCCACAGAATACCCAGCCTCTGACCTGCTCTTGTAGCCACAGTATTTATGTGGCTGGTCCAGTTAAGTTTCTGGTCAATGGTGACCCCCAGGATGTTGATGGTGGGGGATTCGGCGATGATAATGCCGTTGAATGTCAAGGGGAGGTGGTTAGACTCTCCCTTGTTGGAGATGGTCATTGCCTGGCACTTGTCTGGCGCAAATGTTACTTGCCACTTATCAGCCCAACCCTGGATGTTGCCCAGCTCTTGCTGCATGCAGGCTCGGACTGCTTCATTATTTGAGGGGTTGAGAATGGAACTGAACACTGTGCAATCATCAGCGAACATCCCCATTTCTGACCTTATGATGGAGGGAAGGTCATTGATGAAGCAGCTGAAGATGGTTGGGCCTAGGTAACTGCCCCGAGGAACTCCTGCAGCAATGTCCTGGGGCTGAGATGATTGGCCTCCAACAACCACTACCATCTTCCTTTGTGCGAGGTATGACTCTAGCCACTGGAGAGTTTTCTCCCTGATTCCCATTGACTTCAATTTTACTAGGGCTCCTTGGTGCCACACTCGGTCAAATGCTGCCCCTGATGTCAAGGGCGGTCTCTCTCACCTCACCTCTGGAATTCAGCTCTTTTGTCTATGTTTGGACCAAGGCTGTAATGAGGTCTGGAGCTGAGTGGTCCTGGTGGAACCCAAACTGAGCATTGGTGAGCAGGTTATTCGTGCGTAAGTGCCGCTTGATAGCACTGTCGACGACATTTTCCATCATTTTGCTGATGATTGAGAGTAGACTGATGGGGTAGTAATTGGCCGGATTGGATTTGACCTGCTTTTTGTGGACAGGACATACCGGGCAATTTTTCACATTGTCGGGTCAATGCCAGTGTTGTAGCTGTACTGGAACAGTTTGGCTAGAAGCGCGGCTCGTTCTGGAGCACAAGTCTTCAGCACTACAGCTGGGATGTTGTCGGGGCCCATAGCCTTTGCTGTATCCAGTGCACTCAGCCGTTTCTTGATATCACGTGGAGTGAATCGAATTGGCTGAAGACTGGCTTCTGTGATGGTGGTGATATCGGGAGAAGGCCTAGATGGATCATCCGCTTGGCACTTTCGGCTGAAGATGCAAACGCTTCAGCCTTGTCTTTTGCAATCACGTATTGGACTCTGGCATTATTGAAGATGGGGATGTTTACAGAGTCTCCTCCTCCCGTTAGTTGTTTAATTGTCCACCACCATTCACGACTGGATGTGGCAGGGCTGCAGAGCTTTGATCTGATCCGTTGGTTGTGGAATCACTTAGCTCTGTCTATAGAATGTTGCTTCCGCTGTTTAGCATGCATGTAGTCCTGTGCTGTAGCTTCACCAGGTTGGCACCTCATCTTTAGATACGCCTGGTGCTGCTTCTGGCATGCTCTTCTACACTCCTCATTGAACCAGGGTTGATCCCCTGGCTTGTTGGTAATGGTAGTGAGGAATATGCCAGGCCATGAGGTTACAGATTATGCTGGAATACAATTCTGCTGCTGCTGATGGCCCACAGCACCTCATGGGTGCCCAGTTTTGAGCTGCTAGATCTGTTCTGAATCTATCCCATTTAGCATGGAGGTAGTGCCACACAACACATTGGATGGTGTCCTCGGTGCGAAGATGGGACTTAGTCTCCACAAGGACTGTGCGGTGGTCACTCCTACCAATACTCTCATGGACAAATGCATCTGCGACAGGTTGATTGGTAAGGACAAGATCAAGTCGGTTTTTCCCTCGTGTTGGTTCGCTCACCACCTGCCACAGGCCCAGTCTGGCAGTTATGTCCTTCAGGACTGGACCAGCTCGGTCAGTAGTGGTGCTACCAAGCCACTCTTGGTGATGGACATTGAAGTCCCCCACCCAGAGTACATTCTGTGCCCTTGATACCCTCAGTGCTTCCTCCAAGTGGTGCTCAACATGGAGGAGGACTGATTCATCAGCTGAGGGAGGGCAGTAGGTGATAATCAGCAGGAGGTTTCCTTGCCCATGTTTGACTTGATGCCATGAGATTTCATGGGGTCCAGAGTCAATGTTGAGGATTCCCAGGCCCACTCCCTCCTGACTGTGTATCACTGTACCGCCATCTCTGCCAGTGGGACAGGACGTACACAGGGATGGTAATGGAAGAGTCTGGGACGTGGTACAGCTCTCCCAATTTTGGCACAAGTCCCCAGATGTTAGTGAGGAGGACCTTGCAGGGTCGACTGGGCTTGGTTTGCCTTTGTCATGTCTGGTGCCCAGTGGTCCGATGCCGGGTGGTCCGTCCGGTTTTATTCTTATTATGACTTTTTGAAGCGAGATTGTACAACTGAGTGGCTTGCTAGGCCATTTCAGAAGACGATTAAGAATCAACCACAATGCTGTGGGTCTGGAGTCACATATTGGCCAGACCGGGTAAGGACGGCTGGTTTCCTTCCCTAATGGACATTAGTGAACCAGATGGGTTTTTACGACAATCCGGTCGTTTCATGGCCACCATAGTTTTTTTTATTCCAGATTTTATTTCATTAATTGAATTTAAATTCCCCAGCTGCCATGGCGGAATTTGAACTCATGCCTCTGGATTAATAGTCCAGGCCTCTGGATCACTAGTCCAGTAATATAACCACTATGCTATCGTACTCGTACATAGCCATTATGCTACCGTACCCGTATGGTAATGGTAAAATGGGAAAAGATATGGAAGGAAAGTAGAATAGTTTCAAAGGGATGGTTTTTAAGATGCAATAGGAATGTATCCCTGAAACAGGTCAGGGTCAGAATAAAAGAGTAAGACCAGATTGGCCAACTGACAAAGTTGTGAAAGGCATTAGCAAGGAAGAAAACATACAACATTTTTAAATGTTCAGGAAAGGAACAGCATAGGGAAATCTATAAAGATAGACTGAGGAATGCCAAGAATCTGATAAGGGCTGCTAAGAGGGATCATGAGGAAAATATAACTGGAAACATAAAGCAGAATGGTAAAGCCTTCTTCAAGTACGTCAGGAGTACACAAAGGGGTGCACTGAAAAATGACAATGGGGAAGTGGTGTCTGAACTCAGAGAAATTAAGTACTTAACTGTTATTTTTCTCAGGTCAAATCCCAGAGGATTGGAAAATAGAAAATGTGACTTCCATCTTCAAAGGAATGAATCATTAAATTATAGACCTGTAAGCCTTACTTTTACTGTTGGGAAAGGGTTTGAAAATATTGTAAGGAATAACATATGGGACTATCTTGAGGGGCATTAGATATCTGAAACAGCATGGTTTTAGCAATGGGAGGTCATGCTTAACTAATTTATTGGATTACTTAAGGTCCAAGGCCATGCGATAGATGGGAATGTATCAAAACAGATTTGCAAATGGTTGATTGGTAGACAAGTAGCAGTACATGGGTAGCCAGTTACTAGTTCAGTGCCACAAAGTTCAATATTAGGGCCATTGTTGTTTCTAATTTTATCAATAATTTAAAGGAAGAAATTGTGTCCAAAGTGTCCAAATTTGCAAAGGATACCAAAGTGGCAGAAGTGGCCAATGATGAATGTCAGTGTGCACAAATTTGAAAGGATCCTGACATTGGGCAGGGAAATGCAGATACAATTTAATACAGGGAAAAATGTACGGTTATGAGATTTGGCAGAGGGAAGGTTGATGTGTGATTACTTGCTAAATGGGAATGTACTTGAGGTATCAGAGATTTTGGGGTTTTAATGGACAGATCACCAAAACCATCAGCACAATCTTCCTAGGCTGTTAAAAAAGCAAACACAATATTGGAATGCATAGCAAGAGGTGTAACATATAAAGCCAGGGAGGTCATTTTAAAACTGTATTTGGCCCTGGTGAGATCACATCTAGAGTACTGACTGCAGTTTTGGTCTCCCTATTTCTAAAAGGATATTCAGTTATTGTAGAGGGTATAGAGAAGGGCTAATGATCCCAGAACTTAAAAGATTGATGTACGAGGAAAGACCGACTACCCTGGTTCTTTTCTCTCTTGAAAAGAGAAGACTGAGAGGAGGTATGATTGAAGTGTTTAAAATTGTGAAAGGTTTGGACAAATTGAATCCCAGTAAGCTTTACTGCCATGTACAGAATTTAAGCACAAGGGCCCATATTTAGAGATTAAGGACAACAAAACAAAATAGGTAATGCAGGAGGATTTTTTTGTAATTAAAAGGGTGATAGGTATGTGGAACAGATTACTAGCAAGGGTGGTGGAACAAGAAACATTTAAGGGTTTCAAGAAGGATCTGGACACTTTCTTGTCAACAAATGGGATTCAGGAAATGCACCCAGGGAATACTATGGATAGGTGAGAGAGATGGATCGAAGGTTTCTCCTGCCTGGAACTGTTACTATGTTTTAAGCTGCATTCGGTTCATAGTAAAGGGGCACTGCCTTTACAGAATAGTGTTTGGTAAGCTTCTTTATTTTGTTTGTGGAAGGTGAAAAGCCAGAATAGAATCATCCATCAGTTCTCTCATGGTCAAGTCACATGCAATCAATGAAGCATTTCAATGCAGCCTATGTCACTCGTCAAGATTTTCAAACAAACAACTTGATTTTCAATTAATTTTTCATGAATGTAGTGCCACTTTAATAAACAAGAGTTTAATGAGAATTACATTATGATAAAATGTACAAAATTACTTTTATACCCTGATTGGCATTTTTGCTCCCGCTGCAGATTTAGGGATTAGAAATAAAGGAAAAACCTGCCCAAATTCTGAGCCAGAGCTCCCAAATGGTATGCGGATCGCTGTTTAAGTGAAGAATCCCCACGTTCATTCAGGGAGAAGATAAAACAACAAAAAATGGAGTTCTCCTTTACTTCCATTTTGTTTTAGCTCCCAAATTTTCTGATCATTTATGTTATTATGTTCAATAAACAAGCGATTGGAAAAACAGACTAAGATATGTAATACCAGATTTTCACCTATTTAGTGCCCCACGCAATTTTGCAGCCGGGGTTTGTACCACCAATGGAAGTGCCCACCAGTTTGCTATACTAAAATTAGGCATCGATAATATCATTTAGACATCCACGCAATTTGTGGCATTTACTTTCCTATAGCGTTCAGTCATCTCCCCACCCATATAAGATGGGCATTCAGGTCTTGTATGTTGAGTGCTCTTTATGGAACTGGTTTAAAGAGCCCTATAGTAACATTTGTAGCAACACATTGAGGTTATTTTTGAACTGGTTCTCTTGCTTTTTTTGCCTCTTTCCTATTTCTATTTACTTCCTCAAGGCACTTTGTGCCAATTGTACTAGCACTGCCACTTTTTGGTACATCCATAATATTATTACAATGGGTTTCCCAAATGGCAATTTCCCTTCATTTATGTCTTTGGAGGAAGGAAACTAGGAGTAATGGAGAGATAGCAAACTTTTAGAGACAATAATCCGGGACAAAATTAATTGGCACTTGGAAAAGTATGGGCCAATAAATGAAAGTCAGCACAGATTTGTTAAAGGAAAATCGTGTTTGAGTAACTTGCTTGAGCTCTTTCATGAAGTAACAGAGAGGGTTGATGAGGGTAGTGCGTTTTTTTTTTATTCGTTCATGGGATGTGGGCATCGCTGGCGAGGCCAGCATTTATTGCCCATCCCTAATTGCCCTTGAGAAGGTGGTGGTGAGCTGCCTTCTTGAACCGCTGCAGTCCGTGTGGTGACGGTTCTCCCACAGTGCTGTTAGGAAGGGAGTTCCAGGATTTTGACCCAGCGACAATGAAGGAACGGCGATATATTTCCAAGTCGGGATGGTGTGTGACTTGGAGGGGAACATGCAGGTGGTGTTGTTCCCATGTGCCTGCTGCTCTTGTCCTTCCAGGTGGTAGAGGTCGCGGGTTTGGGAGGTGCTGTTGAAGAAGCCTTGGTGAGTTGCTGCAGTGCATCCTGTAGATGGTGCACACTGCAGCCACAGTGCGCCGGTGGTGAAGGGAGTGAATGTTTAGGGTGGTGGATGGGGTGCCAATCAAGTGGGCTGCTTTGTCCTGGATGGTGTCGAGCTTCTTGAATGTTGTTGAAGCTGCACTCATCCAGGCAAGTGGAGAGTATTCCATCACACTCCTGACTTGTGCCTTGTAGATGGTGGAAAGGCTTTGGGGAGTCAGGAGGTGAGTCACTCGCCACAGAATACCCAGCCTCTGACCTGCTCTTGTAGCCACATTATTTATATGGCTGGTCCAGTTAAGTTTCTGGTCAATAGTGACCCCCAGGATGTTGATGGTTGCAGATTCTGCGATGGTAATGCCATTGAATGTCAAGGGGAGGTGGTTAGACTCTCTCTCTTGTTGGAGATGGTCATTGCCTGGCACTTGTCTGGCGCGATTGTTACTTGCCACTTATGAGCCCAACCCTGGATGTTGCCCAAGTCTTGCTGCATGCGGGCTCGGACTGCTTCATTATTTGAGGGGTTGCGAATGAAACTGAACACTGTGCAATCATCAGCGAACATCCCCATTTCTGACCTTATGATGGAGGGAAGGTCATTGATGAAGCAGCTGAAGATGGTTGGGCCTAGGACACTGCACTGAGGAACTCCTGCAGCAATGCCCTGGGGCTGAGATGATAGGTCTCCAACAACCACTACCATCTTCCTTTGTGCTAGGTATGACTCCAGCCACTGGAGAGTTTTCCCTCTGATTCCCATTGACTTCAATTTTACTAGGGCTCCTTGGTGCCACACTTGGTCAAATGCTGCCTTGATGTCAAGGGCACTCACTCTCACCTCACCTCTGGAATTCAGCTCTTTTGTCCATGTTTGGACCAAGGCTGTAATGAGGTCTGGAGCCGAGTGGTCCTGGTGGAACCCAAACTGAGCATTGGTGAGCAGGTTATTCGTGAGTAAGTGCTGCTTGATAGCACTGTCGACGACATTTTCCATCATTTTGCTGATGATTGAGAGTAGAGTGATGGGGGTGGTAATTGGCCGGATTGGATTTGACCTGCTTTTTGTGGACAGGACACACCTGGGCAATTTTTCACATTGTCGGGTCAATGCCGGTGTTGTAGCTGTACTGGAACAGTTTGGCTAGAGGCGCGGCTCGTTCTGGAGTACAAGGCTTCGGCACTACAGCTGGGATGTTGTCGGGGCCCATAGCCTTTGTTGTATCCAGTGCACTCAGCCGTTTCTTGATATCACGTGGAGTGAATCGAATTGGCTGAAGACTGACTTCTGTGATGGTGGGGATAGCGGGAGAAGGACTAGATGGATCATCCGCTTGGCACTTCTGGCTGAAGATAGTTGATGTTGTGTATATGGACTTTCAAAGGGCATTTGATAAAAGTACCACATAATAGACTTGTTAGCAAAATTAAAGCCCATGGGATTAAAGGGACAATGGCAGCGTGGATACAAAATTGGCTAAGGGACAAAAAGCAGAGAGTAGTGGTGAACGGTTGTTTTTCAGACTGGAGGGAAGTATACAGTAGTGTTCTCTAGGGGTCGATATTAGGACCACTGCTCTTTTTGATGTATATTAATGACCTGGACTTGGGTATAGAGGATATAATTTCAAAGTTTGCAGATGACACAGAACTCAGAAATTTAATAAACAATGGTGGAGGATAGTAACAGACTTCAGGAGGACATAGACTGGTGAAATGGGTAAACACGTGGCAGGTGAAATTTAACGCAGGCAAGTGTGAATTGATGCATTTTGGTCAGAAGAATGAGGAGAGGTAATATAAACTAAATGGTACAATTTTAAAGGGGTGTAGGAAGAGAGAGGCCTGGGAGTGCACATACACAAATTTTTCAAGGTGGCAGGTTGAGAAGACCGTTAAAAAAGCATATTCATCTTTTATCTATTGAATCTGTTTCCACCACTCTTTCAAGCAGTGCATTCCAGATCATAAAATCATAGAAAGGTTACAGCAGGAAGGAAGCCATTTGGCCCATCGAGTCCACGCCGGCTCTATGCGAGAGCAATCCAGCTAGTTCCACTCCCCCGCCCTTTCCCCGTAGCCGTGCAAATTTTTTCCTTTTAAGTACTTATCCAGTTCCCTTTGGAAGGCCATGATTGAATCTGCCTCCACCCCAGGTTCCAGATCCTAACCACTTGCTGTGCAAAAACATTTTTCCTCATGTCACTTTCGGTGCTTTTGCCAACCATCTTAAATCTATGTCCTCTGGTTCTAGACTCTTCCGCCAATGGGAACAGTTTCTCTCTATCTACTCTGTCCAGACCCTTCATGCTTTTGAGTATCTCTATCAAATCTCCTCGCAACCGCCTCTGTTCCAAGAACTACCCCAGCTTCTCCAGTCTATCCATGTAACTAAATTCCCTCATCCCTAGGATCATTCTAGTAAATCTCTTCTGCACCCTCTCTAAGGCCTTCACATCTTTCCCAAAGTCCGGTACCCAGAACTGGACACAATACTCCAGTTGTGGCCGAACCAGTGTTTTATAAAGGTTCATCATGACCTCCAAACTTTTGTACTCTATGGCTCTATTTATAAAGCCCAAGATCCCATATGCTTTTTTAACCACTTTCTCAATCTGCCCTGCCACCTTCAACGATTTGTGCACATATACCCCCAGATCTCTCTGTTCCCGTACCCCTTTTAGAGTTGTGTCCTCTAGTTTATATTGCCTCTACTCATTCTTCCTACCAAAATGAATCACTTTGCATTTTTCTGTGTTAAATTTCATCTGCCACATGTCCGCCCATGCCACCAGCCTGTCTATAGCCTCTTGAAGTCTATCACTATCCTCCTCACTGTTTACTACTCTTCCAAGTTTTGCGTCATCTGTAAATTTTGAAATTGTGCCCTCTACACCCAAGTCCAAGTCATTAATATATATCAAGAAAAGCAGTAGTCCTAGTACTGACCCTTGGGGAACACCACTGTATATCTTCCTCCAGCCCGAAAAACAACTGTTCGCCACCACTCTCTGTTTCCTGTCCCATAGCCATCTCTGTATCCATGTTGGTACTGTCCCCTTTATTCCATGGCCCGCAGTCTTGATGATAAGCCTACCGTGCGGCACTTTATCAAACGCCTTTTGAAAGTCCATATACACCACATCAATTGCATGGCCCTCATCTACCCTCTCTGTTACCGCATCAAAAAACAGATCATGACAACTCACTGCGTATAAAAATGTTTCCTCCGGTTCTTTTGCCGGTCACCGTAAATATTTGTCCTCTAGTTACCGACCCTTCAGCCATTGGAAATAGTTTTTCCTTATTTACTCTAACAAAACCGTTCATGATTTTGAACATCTCTATCAAATCTCCTCTTAACCTTTTCTGCTCTAAGGTGAACAACCCCAGCTTCACCACAACCCCAGCTTCACCAATCTCTCCACATAACTGAAGTCCCTCATTCCTGGTACCATTCTAGTAAATCTCATCTGCACCCTTGAAATCTTTCCTAAAGTGTGGTGCCCAGAATTGATAACAATACTCCACTTGAGGCTTAACCAGTGTTTTATAAAGGTTTAGCATAACTTCCTTGCTTTTGTATTCTATGCCTCTGTTTATAATGCCCAGGATCCCATTTACTTTTTTAATGGCCTTCTCAACCTGTTCTGCCGCCTTCAAAGATTTGTGTACGTACACCCCCAGGTGTCTCTGTTCCTGCATCTCCTTTATAATTGTACCATTTAGTTTATATTGCCTATCCTCATTCTTCCTACCAAAATGAATCACTTCACATTTCTCTGTGAAGTAGGCAGTCTTTTTGATGGAGAGAAATGGGGTAGGAAGCTCAGCTCGTGGTTGAACAGGACACAGAGGCTGCGAACAGTTGGGTGCAATCTGAGACAGT
The DNA here is from genome assembly GCF_035084215.1 of Heptranchias perlo. Classification (NCBI taxonomy): domain Eukaryota; kingdom Metazoa; phylum Chordata; class Chondrichthyes; order Hexanchiformes; family Hexanchidae; genus Heptranchias; species Heptranchias perlo. The sequence continues at coordinate 107,352,566 of NC_090325.1, read as the reverse complement.
AGCCAGGGAGGGAGATGGAATCAATGGTAAAAGTACTAAGTTTGTGGTGGGGACCAAAGACGATGGCAGAGTTGAATGTCGTCAATGTACACGTGGAACCTGACCCCACGTCTTTAGATGATGTCGCTAAGGATCAGCGTGTAGGTGAGGAAAGGGAGGAGGCCAAGGACAGATACAGTCACTATACGTACTGCAAGGGCCCCATGACTTTCAAACAATGCCATGGAGGTCCCTGTAGAGGAGGCCAACAGGAAGAAGGAAGTCCTCCGGGCCCCACAAAATCATTTCAAACTTACCTTTGCTGGGCCTCCTTGGCTCTATCACTCGTGGAACTGATCGGAGTGTGCACAATGTTAACGGGGTGGTAAGACTATTGACCCCATTTTGAGGCCGTTAACGTCTGGTGCAACAAGTTAAAATCGCCCCCAGTACTTTTTTAATGTTTTAAAACAAATTTTACACTAAATTAATTATAGAGCAGTTAACAGACTGTGTTTAACTTTTGATAGCTGCCAGCACACAGAAAAAGTACACAGGGAAACATGTGTTTAATGCGTAAAGGAAACATATTTAGGAAAAATTACAACAAGAACGATGCCAATATTTTGGAAAATTGTCAGCTAGGAGCTCGGCAGGGAATAATATGTGGGAAGGAATCTGAAGCGAGGACATAATTTTGACGGCAGAGGGGGAGTTAGGAAGTGTAACATTTAAAAATAGAACAATTAGACAGAGATATCTGTCTATTCTTCACATATCCAGAGCATGTAGCCCAATATAATGGGGGGAAGGGGAAGTCCATAATGCTCAGCCTGCTTTGAAAACTCAGCTATAATTCTGCCATGTTGACTGTTAGGCAAAATTAACCCTGCGGCAAAGATTAGGGGGTTGATAATGCCAACCCTAGCTGCACTGCACTGGAATTCCTGAACACTAGGTGCTGGACACGATAGCTGGGTAAATAGATGAACTCAAGTTATAGTACAAGGTTAGCCAATTTACATAAATTCTATGCACTCCTGATGTGTGCACTGGGATATATGAAAGGGATACAGATCCTTAAAGGTAAGGTGGCAGCATGGAAGGGGAGAATCTTTGAATTTTTTGTATCTTAGAATATCTTTCAATTCTTTTACAGTGAAACCTGTGAATTACGGACACTTTAGGGACTGGCTTCAGCTGTCCTTTTTTTGTAGGTGTCATTATTTTCAAAATGGTCATTGTATGTACCGTAAAAAATTTCTCAATAATCTTGAAGAACCAGCCGAGCTTATGATCAGCTGGAACAATGCTAAGAATCCCCCTCCCACACACCAGCATTCAGCTCTGTTCACTTAACAGTTTTGCAGTCTAAATTCCCGTTTCATTTCAAACCACTCTCACCTGGAGCAGAGTGTAACTTCAGTGATGAACTGCATTTCTTAATTCTACTTACCAGCATTAGGGCAGTCACAGAACAAAACAAGGGGGAAATATGATGACAGGTTGTGCCGGTATATTGAAGCTTCCAAAGGCAAGTCTTAGAATGGATTGAAAACATTTGAGAGGGAAAACACAACAGGAGTGAAATTGCAGTTTTCCGGTTGAACAGCGAGTCTGCAGGAAGACCGACTGATAGCTGGGACTCACAGGCCTGTTCATCACTCTATAGAGCAGCAGAGAAACAGAGACCCAGGACAGCCACCCACCTTCGCACCCCAAAGCCAAAGCTCCTCAAAGAAGTAGATCCACCATCAGAAGCTGAGGGTAAGAAGACAAAGGCAGGGTTGGGGGAGAGGAGCTGCCAGCAGCCGCTTCGTGTATGGACGCGACACTGGGGCAGGAAAGGACGGCCCCTCTCTGTTCGCATGGGCTTTGCTTGCTTCGGGAGGCTGGTGACTGGGTTGCCAACAATGGTTGGAGGCAATCCTGGAGGTTTGGCCACCTGACATCTGACCACGTGACGCCTAATCACATGACACCTGATCACAAGCCCCAATTCCCCAGTCTCTAACTCTACCCCCCCCCAGCCCCAATTCCCCAGTCTGCATCTCTCCCCGAGCTCCTATTTCCCAATCTCCATCTCTCCCTGACTGCCAACTCCTGAGGTCCCCGATTTCCGATTCCTGAACTACCCCCGATTTCCGATTCCTGAACTACCCCCGATTTCCGACTCCTGAGCTCCCCTCGATTGCCGACTCCTGAGGCCCCCGATTTCCGATTCATGAGCTCCCTCTGATTTCCGACTCCTGAGGCCCTCCGATTGCCGACTCCTGAGGCCCTCCGATTGCCGACTCCTGAGGCCCTCCGATTGCCGACTCCTGAGGCCCTCCGATTGCCGACTCCTGAGGCCCTCCGATTGCCGACTCCTGAGGCCCTCCGATTGCCGACTCCTGAGGCCCTCCGATTGCCGACTCCTGAGGCCCTCCGATTGCCGACTCCTGAGGCCCTCCGATTGCCGACTCCTGAGGCCCTCCGATTGCCGACTCCTGAGGCCCTCCGATTGCCGACTCCTGAGGCCCTCCGATTGCCGACTCCTGAGGCCCTCCGATTGCCGACTCCTGAGGCCCTCCGATTGCCGACCCTCGCATGTTCCTGACACACCAGCCGGTCCCGGCTCTCTGCGGCGGTAGAGATGACATCACCAGGCCAAAGGTGGGAAATTACACAACAGAGCCATTCAATCCCAGAGATGTTGGGTAAAGAGCTCCCCATTCCACAAAAACCATTTCTTTCACAAAACCCGATGCCGCCTCGCGCTGATCTGCTTACACTGATCTCACAATAGTGACAGGCCCAAGAGAATTTGGGGGCAGAAAGGAAGCAAGCTGCAAGGGGAAGCTCCAGTGATCCAGACAGCCTGAAAGTTCAAGATATAGCACATTTGCAACAGGCTGTCCGTAGTCCGTAACTTGCGAGTGTGCGTGTTTCAGAGTGCCTCTTGTATATTTTACCATGTAAGTTATTTGGATTTTTCAATAAGTGTCCATTTTTTGCAGGTGTCCATTTTTTGGGAGTGTCTGTTTATACAGGTTTCACTGTATATTTGTTAGCCTTTCTAAAAGCTGCCTGGCATGGGGGGAGGAACACTGGGAAGGGGGCAATAAATGACAGGCCAAAAGTAACCCAATCTTGATGTAGGAAATGGAGCCTGTGATGGAGTGGTGTAGAACTTTGTTTGATGGCTACTGAACTGGACATGTTGCTGCATGACGTAAGCACAAGGACGATACTCCAGGGCACACTCCTCCCAAGACAAAAGTGCTCCATGCCTGGCAGAAGGTGGCGGGCAGGCTGAACTTTGCGTACACAATGTGCAGAACCCAAGAATAGTTGTGAAAGAAGATGGCATACAATAAGGAACCTGGCAAGATATGATTACTCAACAGTGTCATTTACCAGGTTGATGGTGCAAGGTTGTATGCCACAAAGTATTGCCTTTCAAACTGTTCCACACATCTTGTTCAACCTTGCCTAGACCTCATGCAACCACATATCTCTTTCACTGCATCTCACATATACTATACTTCAGCGGGGCACACATTGAAGCTGCAACTTACAATGGAAAGCAATGTCATATTCACATCTTCCCATAATGCTCGGCAAATATGGTCTGGAACCTCCAGATCTCTGGCATTCTTCTTTCATCTTGTACCACATAAACCGCAAAATACTGTATTTGAGGTACTTTTAAAATAAACTTATCTTAAGGAGTAAATTGCACCCCCAAACTTTTCTGAAATAAAAATGAAACAAACTGAAATATCAAAAATATGAAAAAAATCTCCAATAACAGCAGCAAAAATATACTATAAACATTGAAAACAATAAAAAACAAAGCTTTTGCCACATTACGAACATCTGTCCCTACAGAGCTTCCATTGCTCCCATTCCAAGTTCTCCCCAAATTTACTAAAATAGCAAAAAATTGATTTACAATTGCAGTACCACACTAAATCCAAACTTAACCCCTCTGGTGCTACCGAAATGGTACATTTCAGCAGCAATCATTCAATTGGAGTAAACCAACAAGTTATTAAGCAGCTGAGTCAAGCTCAAAAATGTGTCAGAAAATTAACTGTGTCACATCAGTGATGCAACGAAATCAATTGTTTATTTTCTCTGCGCTGGTTGGCTGAGAAAAATCATCTTTGGGACCGGTTTTGAGTCAGTCAGGTGCAAATCTTTTTCGATATGGGTTGCAACACAGAAATCAAGTCTGAGGGGCTGACGGAAAACCAGTGGGGGTGAAATTGGTCTCCGGCAGTAGCGCAAAATGAGCGATAGTGACTCGGCAGCCTGTTTTATACCATGCCAGATTTTTCTTTTCCATTGACTTCAAATAGAAAAGAAAATCAGGCATGGTGTAAAAGGGGCTGTTGATTCACTATCCGTTTTGTGCTACTGCCAGAGACCAATTTCACCCCCAGTGAGTTAAGATTTTAAAACAAAAGTAAGTAAGAAATAAGGTAAATAATTGATAAGATAGATACAATTGCTGGGAAATGTTATAATATAAAAATGAAATGTAGGGAAAGAAGGAAATACGACCGGAGGGAAATTAGAGAAAATAAGCAACAAAAAAGATGAGAGGCAGAGAAAGTTTCTAAAAAAATTATTTCAATTAATCTTTTATATTTTAATTAATGTTTTTAGATATTTTAATAAAACTTCATTTCAGTAATAAAGCTACTCCTGTTATCTGACTATTATTATTGTAATATTGCTTCAGCATTACTGTGTGACAGAAATTCTTAAAAAGCTGCCCAGTTCAGAAAACTCAGAATTGCCTGGTGACATAAGGGTTAAATTATGTACAGACGTTTTGCACACGTACACAGAAAATCTTTGGACAAAGAAAAATTAAGGGAATTATGAAGCCATAATCTTATTGTCTTAATTTAAATCAATTTGTGCAAAGCAGTTCTTTTGGTCTGAGTCATACCTGTGTCAGCTGCTGACTGTGTTCAGCTTCAATGTCTTTATTTCCCTGGTGTTGCTGCTGGTCCCATACTGTTACCTGCTGCTGTAACTCAGACAGGTGATTCTTTAATTCATCCACCTCTGCCAGAGCTTTGTGTTCAGATGTAGACAGAGCCTTGTTCTCATCTGGATGTGAAAAAGATAAGGCAATAGTACAACCTAATGATGTGCAACAGGTCTGATCATCATGTTAATGAGGAATAAGCAGTAAGTGAGAGTTCTTGTGTATAGCTCAAATATTAAATCTAACCCACCTATAATAATGGCTTACAGATCTGTGCTGCTTTTCAAGCCTTCAAGTGGAAGGCTGTGACTTCAAGGAACAATGAAAGCTAGTTTTCTTAATGCACAAGAGCCCCAAAAAACCAGTCATACTTTTGAAACATCAAACTAACTTTATCCCGTATTATCACCACTAAACAGCATTAGTATCATAATCATGGATCTAACCCTATTTAGCAGCATACTTAGTTGGCACATTTAGTTCCCTCAATTAGTAGCACACAGGATTTCCACTCCAAACTGTCAGAGGAGTGGTGGGAACGTTGAAGTGATGCAGCACTGGCAATGCTAGCAACTAAATTAAAATAACATTTTAGCAACGCACCCGACTCAGAAAAGCACAGTCAATAAAGCCACAGATCACACTTATATATATATGTATGGTGTATATAGTTGATGTTTGCATTTTTGAACAAAGAGATCATGACCTGTACCTGCACTCCATCTAAAAGAGGACAATGGCACGAAAACATCAATGTATATTCAACTGAGGCTTTTAATATTTATCCGGCAGCATCTAAAATCTCTTCCATTAATGACTGTGGATCCAAAGATTTTTACCAATGCAGATTGTTCTTTGTGCCAACATTAATGCTGAGGCAGTCTGTGATAATAAAATTGAGCCCACCTTGAAGACTCTAAGCCTTAGATACCTATAGTAAGAATTCCACGCTTGTCAAATATTAACAGTAATTTACCTCCCACTGAAAACCACAGGAACTTTGCCATTTATGTGGAAGAAATGCTGCCCAAGTTAACATAATACATCAATACACTGCTCGGTGTATGACGTACTGTTGTTAATACCGACAATGTGACTTGAGCATGGCAGCTGGAGAAACAATGAGCCCTAGTAATTAGTAATCTGTCATTGCGATGAGCAATCTATCAGCAAAATCTTCCACTTGCCGCAACTATGTTAATGTTGTTTATACAAGCATAAATATATTTTTGCCATCAGCCATAAAATTCAAATAAAAAACAACTCTCCAGCAGTAATGTACAAAAAAGGTCAAATGCCTGAGAGCACAGCAAACCCACCCAAAATAATTTATAATTTTTTAGTGCACAAACTTCTGTACCTGGTATAAGAACAGGATGACCTTTAAAAAATAAGTTTTGTGCACATAATAGATATTCAGATGTTCACTTTTAGCTCTGTACCCAACATGTAATTTTCAACAGGCCCAACTCTTAATTTGACGTGTTGAACATACAGAAAACTTCTGCACAGCTATGATAGTTAAATATTTTTTTAAATGTGAGGCCAGAAATTAGACTTACGGATTTCTGTACTTAAATGAAATGAGAATTGCCCGAGGCTGCATCTGGTTTTGCTTCATTTGGCTAAGCAGTTTGGGGAAATGGATTTGTCAGACTTTAATTCTTATTTTTGGGCAACTCACCTCAAGAATTTATGCCTGAAGCAATGAAATCTATGGCCACCTGTGGTCAGAGATTAAAGAGTTGTCAAGCTCTACTCCTGTAAGCTTTGCCCTTCTTTAAATTGGAAGGTGTTCCAGCCTTAACCCAGTGCTCGCTCAAGACACTGCAGACACACTGGGAAGTGGATTCAGAATGATGACGTGTGAGAGAGATATGGGCCTAAATTTCAATCCGGAAGAATGGGTGGGTTGGGGGCAGTAAAAATTTTAAAAGTTTAGAGCGGGAACGAATCACAGCTCCAAACCGCTGAAAAACGCATTTCACCCAGACGCATCTGGGTGCGAGTGCTTCAGAAACGCGGAAGTCCCGCCGACTTCGACATTTAAAGGGGCAATTAAGATTGTTCAAGTAGTTAACTCAATTAAATTTTTGTGGATTGAGGCAGACCAATGATTTTAAGTCTACTTGAACATGTCTCCCGTGGCCTCTGAAACACGCCTTGGAAACAGAGGCAAGTTGCAGCCGGCAGCCATTTGGACATTTAAACCAGTGATTAACACGTGAATAAAAGGTGAGTTTTTGCAACAGGGCAATCAATTCTCTCAGACAAACCTTTGGCTGGGAGTTCTTTATGTTTAGATTGAGATCTCTTTGTTCACACTCAGAATTCTTGCGTTCACAGGTATTTACCGACATTTTGGACCCCCTCAAACTGACACCATCAGGATAGGGGATGCAATGGAGATATTCAGCAGTACATCAGAGGAGGAGGCACATCACCATCCATGGCAGGCATGGCATGCAGTTCGACGACATCAGCCAGATTGAGAGGGCAGTGGTTTCCACTCTCTGGCTGGCTTCCCACGGGTACAGGGTGCAATTGATTGCACACAAAAAGCAATCTGAGCATCTCCACCGAAGCCAGCACTGTTCATCAACAGAAAGGGATATCACTCCAACAATGCACTGCTGGTTTGCGACCACCGGAAAAGGTTTTTGCAGGTGTGTATCAAATTCCCTGGCTTCTATGTGAATCCAACATACCGGTCCTTTTCCACACACAAAACAGACTTAAGGGCTGGCTCTTTAGAGACAAGGGGTACCCCCTGCAGATGTGGCTCATGATACCTCTGAGAAATCCCACCAGTGAGGCACAGCAGTGGGACAATGACAGTCACATCACCACCAGGTCTGTCATTGAACAAGCCATAGGAATGCTGAAGATGCGCTTCAGGTGTCTGGAGTGATCTGCGGGAGCCCTTCAGTATTCACCGGTGAAGGTGTGTGGACCAATAGTCGTGTGTTGCATCCTGCACAACATCGCTCAACAGAGAGGGTTACCAGTGGATGAGGTCCCACGCACTCAAGAAGCAGCCGCACCTGCCATCAACATAGAAGCAGAAGGCGGCGGCGGCGACGACGACGAGCGAACCATTGGCAGAGCAGCATCTCACCTGGCTGCTTGTCACGCCAGGGAGTAACTCATATTTGATAGATTCTCATAGGAAGATCTGCAAAGCGATGATAGTCAAGTACTCAGACCACCTGCAACGAACACTAACACCACCCCCCCCACCACCAAACCAGGTTGCACAAAACAGTCCTACAACTACACATACACCCATTGTAAAGGCACCAATGGGTGACATCAAGTCTCGCCGTTTATGATGAAGCGCATGAAAGGGCACTTTCACAAAAGGGCCTCAAGAATGGGCAAGACATGGCAGTGGTGGTGAGAATCATAACATTTCATGTGAATTTAACAAAAACCAAACATAAATGAAAAACATGACAGTCTGTCAGACACCCTTGTGCAAACCTGTGCTGATTATAAAACCTTCCACTTCCTCTTCCTACAGCTTCTACCTGGTGCATCCCCTGTGGCTGCAGCAGAGGTAGTGGCAGATTGCTCAGATTCATGCCTGGACTGCTTAGATGCTTTCGGCCTATGACCTCTGTGTTTTGGAGCCCGTGAGGGCCCCTCCAAAGACTGCTCCAACTGCACCTGTGCAGGGGGAGACTCGGCCACCTGGAGAGGAGGCAGCATTGCGGGTACTGGTTGAGGGGGGGCAACGGGTGAGATGTCGGAGTGCTTTGAGTGGCGTCCACATTTCCATGTCCCCTTTCACCATCATCCCTCTCCTGGGCCAGGGCCACATCACTCCCACCACTCTGATGGAGAACAGTTTGGAGGACATGTATGAGGCCTTGTAAGGCCAGTGCTAGTGTAGCTGTCGGCAGAATGTTGTTCACCCTGAGTACGCACGGCCATTGTCAGGACCTGAATGGACTCATTTGTGAGCCGTGCTTGAAGCTCAATGGAAGCTGCCATTCTCTCCATTGCAGATATTCCCGCACATACCTGTGCCACCAGTCCACTAATGCTGGAGGTGGAGTCCTCCATATTCTGTCAATGTGGAGGCTGAACGTGGCAAGTCTTCCAGTATGTCGCAAAGATGCGTCTGTACCTCTATCATTCTTCTTTTCAAGGATGGCTCTTGGGGTTCAGCATCTGGGCCAAGCTGAGCACAGCTTGGAGAAGAATGTACCCACTGACGCAGACTCTCCACCGCTGCCCCTGCCACCAGTATCTGCTCATACTCACTTGTGTGTGGTGACTCACCAGTTGACAACCCAACTACCTCTCTAATAGGACCCTCCAAGGTGTGATTATCTGCGCTGCTGCATGGCTCACTAAGATGACGGTGCGCTCTCAGAGACAGGGGGCTCCTCTGAGGAATCGCCCTCATCCACTTCTTCAGTCCTTTACGCCCCTGGCGATAACGGAGACCTGGCTCAAAAAAGGGCAGGATTAGGTACTAAATATTCCTGGATACAAGATGTTCAGGAAAGACAGGGAAGGAAAAAAAGGAGGGGGCGATGGCAGTATTGATTAAGGAGAATATTGCAGCACTGGAAAGAGAGGATGTCCTGGAGGGGTCAAGGACAGAATCTATTTGGTTAGAGTTAAGAAATAAAAGAGGTGCCATTACACTACTGGGTGTATTCCATTGGCCACAAACTATTGGGAAGGATATAGAGGAGCAAATCTGAAGGGAAATTACAGAGAGGTGCAAAAGCTACAGAGTAGTGATAACTGGGGACTTTAGCTATCCTAATAAAGACTGGAATAACAATAATAATATAAGGGGCACAGAGGGGGAGGAGTTTTTGAAATGTGTTCAGGATAACTTTCTTAACCAGTATATTTCCGGCCCAACGAGGGAGAAGGCATTGCTGGACTTGGTTTTAGGGAATGAGGTGGCCAAGTGGAGCAAGTGTCAGTGGGGAAGCATTTAGAGAGCAGCGATCATAATATCATAAGATTTAGAATAGCTATGGGAAAGGACACAGACGACTCTAAAGTAAAAATACTCAATTGGAGGAGGGCCAATTTCAATGAGATGAGAACAGATCTGGCCCAGGTAAATTGGAATCAAAGATTGGCAGGCAAAACTGTAATTGAACAGTGGGCGGCCTTTAAGGAGGAGATGGTTCGGGTACAGTCTGGGCACATTCCCACAAAACAAAAAAGGTAGGGCAACTAAAGCCAGAGCTCCCTGGACGACAAAAGAGATAGTGAGTAAGATGAAACGGAAAAAGGGCCATATGACAGATGTCAGGTTGATAACACAAATGAGAACCAGGCAGAATATAGAAAGTTCAGAGGGGAAGTGAAAAAGGAAATAAGAGGGGCAAAGAGAGAGTATGAGAATAGGCTGGCGGCCAACATAAAAGGGAATCCAAAAGTCTTATGTAGGCACGTAAACAGTAAACGGGTTGTAAGAGGAGGGGTGGGGCCGATTAGGGACCATAAAGGAGATCTACTCATGGAGGCAGAGGGGATGGCCGAGGTACTAAATGAGTACTTTGCATCTGTCTTTACCAAAGAGGAAGATGCTGCCAGAGTCTCAGTAAAGGAAGATATAGTTGAGATACTGGATGGGCTAAAAATTGATAAAGGAGATGTACTTGAAAGGCCAGCTGTACTTAAAGTAGATAAGTCACCCGGTCCGGATGGGATACATCCTAGGTTGCTGAGGGAAGTAAGGGTGGAAATTGCAGAAGTAATGGCCATAATCTTCCAAACATCCGTAGATACGGGGGTGGTGGCTACAGGACAGGAAGCAGAGAATAGTGGTATACAGTTGTTTTTCGGACTGGAGGGAGGTGTACAGTGGTGTTCCCTAGGGGTCAGGGCTGGGACCACTGCTTTTCTTTAAAATATATTAAAGACTTGGACTTGGGTGTACAGGGCACAATTTCAAAATTTGCAGATGACACAAAACTTGGAAGGGTAGTAAACAGTGAGGAGGATAGTGATAGACTTCAAGAGGCTATAGACAGGCTGGTGGCATGGGCGGACATGTGGCAGATGAAATTTAACACAGAAAAATGCAAAGTGATATATTTCAGTAGGAAGAACGAGGAGAGGCAATATAAACTAGAGGGCACAACTCTAAAAGGGGTAGAGGAACAGGGAGATCTGGGGGTATATGTACACAAATCATTGAAGGTGGCAGGGCAGGTTGAGAAAGCGGTTAAAAAAGCATACAGGATCTTGGGCTTTATAAATAGAGGCATAGAGTACAAGAGTATGGAAATCATGATGAACCTTTATAAAACACTAGTTCAGCCACAACTGGAGTATTGTGTCCAGTTCTGGGCACCACACTTTTAGGGAAGATGCGAAGGCCTTAGAGAGGGTGCAGAAGAGATTTACTAGAATGATTCCAGGGATGAGGAAGTTTAGTTACGTGGATAGACTGGAGAAGCTGGGGTTGTTCTCCTTGGAACAGAGACGGTTGAGAGGAGCTTTGATAGAGGTATTCAAAATCATGAAGGGTCTAGACAGAGTAGATAGAGAGAAACTGTTCCCATTGGTGGAGGCGTCAAGAACCAGAGGACATAGATTTAAGGTGATCGGCAAAAGAACCAAAGGTGAGATGCGGAAAAACTTTTTAACACAGCGGGTGGTTAGGATCTGGAATGCACTGCCTGAGGGGGTGATGGAGGCAGGCAGATTCAATCATGGCCTTCAAAAGGGAACTGGATAAGTACTTAAAAGGAAAAAATTTGCAAAGCTACGGGGAAAGGGCAGGGGAGTGGAACCAGCTGGATTGCTCTTGCATAGGGCCGGCATGGATTTGATGGGCCGAATGGCCTTCTTCCGTGCTGTGACCTTTCTATGATTCAATGATTAAGAATCGTTGCAGAAGTAATGTGGCGATGAACATACGGAGGTGTGCAACAGCTCAATCATTGATAACATCAATCCATGTTGTGTGTGGGGGATGTTAAAATTCTGTCACCAGACGTTTGCGGGGTGCCTGCCTCAGCATCCCCGATGGCCAGGCACTCCACCGTACGACTTATCTCCAAGGCCTCCTCCTCCGCCTTTGTGAGGTCCACTATTTGTGGTGGCCCCACTCTAGTCCTCGCCCTTTCCCTTGCATTTTGAGCTCTCTTCTAAAAGGGGAGAAAGTACAGGCGTGTGAGTGAGTGAGGGTGATGTGGTCACCTGATGGATGCCTTGTTTTGGGTCAGGGTGACAATGAAGCACATGCACAGAGGGTGACTCTCAGACAGATTGATCACATTGCATCAGGGTTGGGGTGAGTGGGAGAGCTGGGTGCACAACTGGGGGGTGAAGAAGTGCAAAGACAGTGAAGGCAACTTGACATTGAGCCTTAAGGGGGTGTGAGGAGTTTTGTGATGGAGTAGGTTACGCAGGGCATCGTGAGAGGGATGGGGTAATTTTCACCACAGAATTCAGGTGAATCTGTACTCATTTTTCCTGACTTGCTTAGGTCGTTAAATCTCTTCCTGCATTGCAGCCATGACCGGGACACTGTGCTCCTGCTGTTTACCTGGTCTGCCACCACCAGCCATGCCTTCTTTGTGACTTGGAAATATATCGCAGTTCCTTCATCGTCACTGGGTCAAAATCCTGGAACTCCCTATCGAACAGCACTGTGGAAGAACCTTCACCACACGGACTGCAGCGTTTTGAGAAGGCGGCTCACCACCACCTTCTCAAGGGCAATTAGGGATGGGCAATAAATGCTGGCCTTGCCAGCGACGCCCACATCCCATGAACGAATAATTTTTAAAAAACAGGTTTCTTCCTCTTGTCCAGTGGATATAGGACCTGCCTCCTGTTTCTCACAGCGCCCAGTAATGTCTCCAGGATGGCATCTGAGCACCGGGGTGCAGGCTTTGCTATACGACGTTCCTTACTCATTTTTGCCTCCTTTCTCCTTCAAAATGCATTGTTGGAGTGGCCCATTAAATAGCGGGCTTTAAACGCGTCATGCGGATGCGCAGTACACCCGCTGCGCAGCTTGAAGGCGCAAAACCCGGGAGTTCAGTTAAGTGGCTTCAATTGAGTCATGACCGCTTGGGACCACGCAAGAAAATTTTTTCCGGGTTTCCTGCTCACTTATTGACCCCCCACCCCTGCTGAGGTCCCGCCTCATTGTTAAAATTTAGGCCATGGAGTTTGCACAACACCAGGAAGCTTAATCTGGCCATTATCCCAATTCACTGGAGCTCCTACTACAGCACGATGTAAAAAGGAAAAGAGTAGCAAAAGTAAACGTTGGTCCACTAGAGGATGAGACAGGAGAAATTATAATGGGGAATCACGAATTGGCAGATGCGTTAAACAAGTATTTTGTATCTGTCTTCACAGTAGAAGACACAAAAAGCATACTAGAAATGGTGGGGAACCAAGGAGCTAATGAGAGTGAGGAGCTTATAGCAATTAATATCAGTAGAGAAAAAGTACTGAGAAACTAATGGGACTAAAAGCCGATAAATCCCCTGGACCTGATGGCCTACATCTTAGGGTTCTAAAAGAGGTGGCTGCAGAGATAGTGGATGCATTGGTTTTGATCTTCCAAAATTGCCTAGATTCTAGAACGGTCCCAACGGATTGGAAGGTAACAAATGTAACCCCGCTATTCAAGAAAGGAAGGAGAGAGAAAACAGGGAACTACAGGCCAGTTAGCCTGACAACAGTCGTCGGGAAAATGCTGGAATCCATTATTAAGGAAGTGGTAACAGGGCACTTAGAAAATCATAATATGATTAGACAGAGTCAACATGGTTTTATGAAAGAGAAATCATATTTGACAAATTTATAAGAGTTTTTTGAGGATGTAACTAGCAGGGTAGATAAAGGGGAACTAGTGGATGTAGTATATTTGGACTTTCAAAAGGCATTCGATAAGGTGCCGCGTAAAAGGTTGTTACACAAGATAAGGGTTCATGGGGTTGGGGGTAACATAATTAGCATGGATAGAGGATTGGTTAATGGACAGAAAACAGAGAGTAGGAATGAACGAGTCACTTTCAGGTTGGCAGGCAGTAACTAGTGGGATGCCGCAAGGATCAGTGCTTTGGCCTCAGTTATTTACAATCCATATTAATGAATTAGATTAAAGGACCGAGTGTAATGTATCCAAGTTTGCTGATGATACAAAGCTAGGTGGGAAAGTAAGCTGTGAGGAGGAAACAAAGCTAGGTGGGAAAGTAAGCTGTGAGGAGGACACAAAGACTCTACAAAGGGATATGGAAAGATTAAGTGAGTGGGCAAGAAGGTGGCAGATGGAGTATAATGTGGGGAAATGTGAGGTTATTCACTTTGGTAGAAAGAATTGAAAAACTGAATATTTTTTAAATGGTGAGAAACTATTAAATATTAGTGTCCAGGGGGATTTGGTGTCCTGGTACAAGAAACACAAAAAATTTAGCATGCAGGTACAGCAAGCAAATGGCATGTTGGCCTTTATTGCAAGTGGGTTGGAGCACAAGTGTAAGGAAGTCTTACTACAATTGTTCAGGGCTTTGGTGAGACCTCACCTGGAGTACTGTATACAGTTTTGGTCTCCTTATCTAAGGAAGGATATACTTGCCTTAGAGGCGGTGCAACAAAGATTCACTAGATTGATTCCTGGGATGAGAGGGTTGTCCTATGAGGAGAGGTTGAGTAGAATGAGCCTATACATTTTGGAGTTTAGAAGAATGAGAGATAATCTCATTGAAACATATAAAATTCTGAGGGGGCTTGAGAGGGTAGAGGCTGAGAGGTTGTTTCCTCTGGCTGGAGAGTCTAGAACTAGAGGGCATAGTCGCAGGATATGGGGTCAGCCATTTAAGACTGAGATGAGGAGGAATTTCTTCACTCAGAGGGTTGTGAATCTTTGGAATTCTCTTCCCAGAGGACTGTGGATGCTGAGTCATTGAATATGTTCAAGGCTGAGATACATAGATTTTTGGACTCTAGGGGAATCAAGGGATATGGGGATCAGGCAGGAAAGTGGAGTTGAGTTGAAGATCAGCCATGATCTAACTGAATGACGGAGCAGGCTCGAGGAGCCATATGGCCTACCCCTGCTCCTATTTCTTATGTTCTTAGGAGAACAGTGAAAGAGGGTGGCTCTCTTCGGAGCTGAAGGCCTCCATCTCTTAAAACAGAAGCCCAAGCTGCCTGACCTCGTCAATGCAGTCTCCCAGGTCTGTCATACCTGGGAGCAAATGGATAGAAGTTTGCACGAAACAGGAGAACTGCCAAAGTGAGTGCGCTCACCTTTATAGACATGCTTGTTCTTCCTTCATTGAAGGCATGACACCAATGTCATTGTTTCTGCCCTTAACCCTCAGGGAGACAGCCTATAGAAACCAAGGGCACGATTTTGACCCCGAGCCGGAAGGGGGCGGGAGGGTCAAATTGCGGACGGGAAACCCAGAAGTATTGGTTTCCCGGACGTTCCTTACGATTTTGATGTAAGGACGTCTTTTAATTTTTGTCGGTTTGCCATCCGACTGACCAGCCTGATTGACAGGCTGCTCTCAGTCGGACGGGAGGCCAGCCAGGGTGAGGACGTGATCGCCGACCCCTGATCTCTGCCCCCGCCCCTCCCCCCCCCACGATCTCGGTCCCCCGGCCCCGATCCCCCCACCCAAACGATTGTGGATCCCCGCGATGACCCCCGATCCCGACACCCCCCCCACCCCGTGACTGACCTCCAATCCCTCCCCCCCCATGATTGACTCCTCCATGCCAACCCATGCTCCCATGCCCACCGTGCCCCCCCATCCGTACAAACAAAGACTCGGTGTTCAGGAAGTTCCGTGAGCAAACAGGGATTGCACCAGGGTGTTTGTCTATTTGTTTTTTTTTAATTTCCACTCTTTGAATGTCACCACAAAATAAACTCACTTTTTCTCACCAATGCAGCCACCTCTTGTCCATAATTCTGCGGCTTGTGCAATATGTCCCTTCCGTGCGCCTCATCATGACGACGACCACCCCGTCCCACCCATTGGGCATAATCCAGTGGGTGCAGGTGTACAGGCACCACTCTTCTGTGGAGGGAGCCTGTATGGACCCTTGTCTGTGCACGTTATGATATGTGACAGTGTGATGTTAGGAGAACCGTTGGCATAGGAGTGCCTCCCTGGCCTGACGAGCACGCAGGTGAGCTGGTGTTTGGCGCATGGGTCGTTCCTCCTCCTCTCCCTCTTCCTCCTCCTCCTCCTCCTCTCCCTCTTCCTCTTCCTCCTCCTCCTCCTCTTCCTCCTCCTCCTCCTCCTCATTGTCGTCCTCAATGTGGGTGGCGGGTGTGCATGGGGCCTCGTCCAGCGGCACCCCTCTCTGTAGTGCCATGTTATGCAGGGCACAGCAGACAACTATAATTCGTCCCACTCTGAATGGTGTGTATTGGAGCGCTCCCCCGAACGATCAAGGCACCTGAAGCGCATCTTGAGCAGCCCTTTAGCCTGCTCAATTGTAGACCTGGTAGCAATGTGGCTGTCATTATACAGACGCTGCGGCTCGGTAATGGGGTTCCTCAGAGGTGTCATAAGCCACGTGTGCAGGGGATATCCCTTGTCGCCGAGGAGCCAGCCGTTGCCGGCGTTGGGTGCGTGGAAGAGGGGCGGGATGGTGGACTCCCTGAGGACGAAGGCATCGTGGCAGCTGCCAGGGTATCTGGCGCACACGTGTAGGAATCTCTGGCGGTGGTCACAAATGAGCTGGGCGTTCATGGAGTGATACCCTTTCCTGTTGATGAACAGCCCTGGCTCATGTGGAGGTGCCCGTATTGCTATGTGGGTGCAATCGATTACACCCTGCACCCGTGGGAAGCCAGCCACAGCATGGAATCCAACCGCCCTCTCCGTCTGGCTGCGCTCATCCATGGCGAAGTTGATGTAGGTCGAGGCCCTGCGGAACAACCCATCGGTGACCTGCCTTATGCACTTATGCACTTGTGTGCAGACGACTGACAGACCCCGGTGATGTCCCCCGTGGCACCCTGGAAGGATCCGGAGGCGAAGAAGTTGAGGGCAGTGGTGACTTTGACGGCGACGGGTAAGAAGATGCTGCTTGGTCCATCCGGGAGCAGCTCGTCATTGAGGAGGCTGCAGATGTCGGCGACTACCTGGCGAGTGACTCTGAGCCTACGTATGCACTGCTGCTCAGAGAGGTCCATGAAGCTGAGCCTCGGTCTGTAGACCCTGTGCGGAGGGTAGTGCCTCCTGCGACGCATCTCTCTCTGCGGATGCCCTCCATCCTGCTGTGCACGTGGATGTGCCGCAGCACCGTGTTGTGGGGATGCACGTCTCTGAGGCGGACGGCGTGGACTGCGAGGCTGCTGAGGCTGGTCATGCTGTTCGTCCTCCGAGGATGTCAACGCAGCACCCATCTGGCAGGTGTAGGTTTGCGGGGTTGTGCACGCTAGAAAAGTGTGCCTCGCACAGGGGTTGCACTTCCACGCCGGTGAATCTTCTTGCTTGGAGGAGGGTGGTGGAGGGCAGGCATTGCCCAATGTTACGGAGTGTCCTCCTGCGTTGGTGAAGGCTCTCCCCCCCCCCACCTGTTGAATGCACCTTGGCAGCTGCCACAGGCTGCTGGCTGCAACACGTCCGTTGAGAGTGTGAGTGTTTCCCCCAGTATGGGAAACAGTCTCATTTCACTGTAAAATCCCACACCTGTTAAATAAACAGCTCAATCAGGTCATTTAATGACCTGAAATACCTAGATAAATACACTCAAGTGGAACCCCGCTGGCTTTAATTGCCTGCGGGATTCCCACCAGCGGGGGCTACGCACGCACCCCCGCACGTCAGCGCGCAACCCGGAAGTGGGCGGGATCAAGGCGCGATCCGGTCCCGCTCCTCGAAATCGGGATTTTAGAGGCCCCCCCGCCGAGAACGCACCCGGGACCGGGTGCTAAAATCGGGCCCTATGTCTCCTAGTTTTAGAATCCCCCATGACGGGTTACATCCTCTCAGCATCTACCCTATCGAGTTCCCTCAGAATTTTATATGTTTCAACAATATCTCCTCTCATTCTTCGAAACTCCAATGAGTATAGACCCAACCTGTTCAATCTTTCCTCATAAGACAACCCTTCCATACCCAGAATCAACCCAGTGAACCTTCTCTGAACTGCCTCCAATGCAAGTATATCCTTCCTTAAATAAGTGCACCAGAACTGTACGCAGTACTCGGGTGTGGTCTCACCAGCACCCTGTACAGTTGTAGCATGACTTCCCTGCTTTTATACTCCATTCCCCCGAGAAATAAAGGCCAATATTCCGTTTGCCTTCGGATTACCTGCTGCACCTGTATGTTGACTTTTTGTGTTTCATATACGAGGACACCCAGATCCCTCTGTTCTGCAGCATTTTGTAGTATTTCTCCATTAAATAATATTTTGCTTTTTTATTTTTCCTCCCAAAGTGGATGACTTCACATTTTCCCACATTATATTCCATCTGCCAAATTTTTGTCCATTCGCTTAACCTGTCAATATCCCTTTGCAGACGCTTTGGGTTCAATTTTCGCACCCGTGATCGCTCACCTGTGCACGCAGCCCCCGCATGTGGGACTCCCGCCGGCAATTAAAGCCGGCGGGGTGCCACTTAAGGTATTTATTTAGGTATTTCAGGTCGTTTAGAGACCTGATTAACGTGATATTTCAGGAGGGTTTGATTTTGCAAACAACTGGGACTGTTTCCCGTACTGGGGGAAACACTCCCAGCTCAAATGGACGTGTTGCAGCCATCAGCCTGTGGCAGCTGCAAAGGTCCATTTGACAGGGGTGGGGGGGGGGGTGGGAGACCCTCACTCATTGCAGGAGGCCACTCTGTCACTTGGGACAAAGTTTGGCCTCCACCACCCTCCTCCTAACAATAAAATTCACCAACTTGCACACTTACCCCGGGGTCCAGACACATGTACCTACCTTGCGGACCCCCTCAGATGTACATCTTCCAGATGGGGGCTGCCGTAGCTGCAGTCATGACCTCCTCGGAGGGCGAACAGTATCACCAGCCTCGCCGGCCACGCCTGACACGTGGAGCTCCACAACAGAGTGCTGTGACACATCCACCTGCACAGCAGGAGAGAGGGCAACCGCAGAGAGAGATGCGTCGCAGAGGGCAGTACCCTCGCCACAGGGTCCACAGACTGAGGCTCAGCTTCCTGGACCTCTCTGAGCAGCAGTGCACACAGAGGCTCAGAGTCACTCGACATGTAGTCGTGGACATCTGCAGCCTCCTTCACGCCGAGCTGCTCCCGGCTGGCCCGAGCACCATCTTCTTACCTGTCACTGTCAAAGTCACCACTGCCCTCAACAACTTCTCCTCCGCATCCTTCCAGGGTGCCACTGGGGACATCGCCGGCGTCTCTCAGTCGTCTGCACAAAAGAGCCCTGCAAATACACCTACACCCACTCTGCAGTGACACAATGGGTGGCATCAGTTGTGGGTCTTCATTGTGATCCTCAGGAAAGGGCATTATTGCACAAACCAGACAAGATTCGCAAAGACGTGGCAGTCGTGGTGCCAATATGTAATGTGAGTTGATCAGAAATTAAATATAAGTAAAAACCATGACAAACCCTCAAACACCCTTGTGCATCTCCTTCATGCTCACGACACGTTTGCCTTACGCTGCCTACTGCACATATGTGATGCATGCCCTGTGGCTGCAGCACTGGTAGTGGCAGGTTGAGTGAGGTTGACTGTGAAAGAGATGCATGAGAGGGTGAATTTGAGATAGAGCCATGAGATTGTATGAGGACTGGGTTGAGTGGTAGTGGCGGAATGAGTACTGACGAGGTGAGTAAGTGCAGGTAAGATGAGGATGAGGTTTGAGTGGGTGTGAGGAGTGATGTGACAGAGTAGTGTTGGCAGTGCACAAGGAGATGTGGGGTGGGGGCGGTGATGTGGCAGACGGAGTGTAGGGGAATGAGTAAGTGTACTCACTTTGGCTGACATACATAGGTGATTGCAGCGCCTCCTGCACTGTATGCAGGTGCGCGATATGATGGTGGTGCAGGTGACATCCTCTGCCACCTCGAGCCAGGCCTTCCTGGTGGCAGAGGCAGGCCGCTTCCTCCCGCCCGCTGGGGGGGGGGGGGGGGGGGCGGGAAAGATCTCTGTCCTTCCCCTCCACCTCACCCCATCCAGTAAGAGCTGGAGTGAGGCATCATTAACCTGGGATCAGCCTTCCCCCTGGGCTGCTCCATGCTGTAATTTTTCCTATTTCTTGCAGCATCAGTCGGTGGAGGACTGCCCCTTTAAATAGAGCTCCTCCAGCTGACAGACCTTACTGCGCATGCGCAGTCCGCCCGCCGCGCAGCTTAGCAGCGGGGAACCCGGAACAACAGGTAAGTGGATCCAATCAGCCTGTGATTGCGCGCGGAGCGGTCTGATTTCACCGGGCGCGTTACTCATGTGCCCAATCGACCGCCCGCCCCGAACCCGCCACCATGGTAATATCGGGCCCTTTGTGTCCTCCTCGCAATTTGCTTTTCCACCTATCGTTGTATCATCAGCAAATATGGCCACAATACACTCTGTTCCTTCATCCAAGTCATTGATATATATTGTAAATAGTTGAGGCCCCAGCACAGATCACTGTGGCACCCCACTAGTTACAGATTGCCATTTTGAAAATGACCCTTTTATCCGGACTCTTTGTTTTCTGTTAGTTAGCCAATCCTCCATCCATGCCTGTATATTACCCCCAACACCATGAGCTCTTATCTTGTGCAGTAACCTTCTATGTGGCAACTTATCAAATGCATTTTGGAAATCGAAATATACTGCATCCATTGGTTCCCCTTTATCCACCCTGCCCGTTACTTCCTCAAAGAACTCTAATAAATTTGTCAGACATGATTTCCCCTTCATAAAACCATGTTGACTCTCCTTGATTGTATTGTGAGTCTCCAAATGTCCTGTTACTACTTCCTTAATAATGGATTCTAGCATTTTCCCAATGATAGATGTTAGGCTAACTGGTCTATAATTACCTGCTTTCTGTCTCACTCCCTTCTTGAATAGGGGTGTTAAGTTTGCGGTTTTCCAGTCTGTTGGAACCTTTCCAGAATCTAGTGAATTCTGGAAGATTACGACCAATGCATCCACTATCTCTGTAGCCACTTCCTTTAAGACCCTCGGATGCAAGCCATCAATTCCAGGGGCCTTGTCAGCCTCTAGACCCATTAGTTTACCTAGTACTTTTTCTCTAGTGATAGTGACTATTTTTAGTTCCTCCCTCCCCTTTGCCCCTTCATTATCTATTATTATTGGTATGTTATTAGTGTCTTCTACTGTGAAGACAGATACAAAATATCTGTTCAATTCCTCTGTTCATTTCCTTGTTTTCCATTATTATTTCCCCAGTCTCATCCTCTAAGGGACCAATGTTTTCTTCAGCTATCCTCTTCCTTTTTATATACTTGTAGAAGCTTTTACTGTCAGTTTTTATATTTCTTGGTAATTTACTCTCATAATTTATTTTTTCCCTCTTTATTATTCTTTTGGTCATCCCTTGCTGGTTTTTAAAGTTTTCCCAGTCTTCGGGCTTACAGTAATCTTTGCCACATTGTATGCTTTTTCTTTTAACCTGATACCATCCTTGACTTCCATAGTTAGCCATGGATGGTTCACCCATTTTGTGGAGCCTTTCCTCCTCACAGGGATATATTTTTGTTGCGAGTCATAAAATATCTTTTTAAATGTTTGCTACTGCTTATCCACCATCACACCATTTAATCTGTTTACCCAGTCCACTTTAGCCAATTCTGCCCTCATTCCTTTGTAATTGCCCTTATTTAATACAGTTGTTTCCGACCCAAGGTCCTCGCTCTCAAACGTAATGGAAAATTCTATCATATTATGATCACTGCTTCCCAAGGGATCCTTTACTTTGAGATCATTAATTAATCCTGTTTCGTTACCCATTACCACATCCAAAATGGCCTGTTCACTGGTTGTTTCCCCGACGTATTGGTCTAAGAAACAGTCTCTAATATACTTTATGAACTCCTCCTCAGGGCTACTTTTGCCAATTTGATTTGTCCAATCTATGTGAAAGTTAAAATCGTCCATGACTATTGCATTACCTTTTTTACAAGCCCCCCTTATTTCCTGATTTATATTTTGCCCTACAGTGTAGTTACTGTTAATGACTTCGCAACCGCAAAATTTTCGGACTTTGCATTCCCAGTGGGAAGCCTGCACTTTTACGTGCCAACCTTAAACCTGGAAATAAATCCAGGTTGTGGTCACGAACCAAAAAACAACTATTTTCAACTCCCACCCGTCCCCAACCCACCCGTTCTTGGGGTTTAATATCACCCCCTTTGAGTGTTTCAGTGAACTCTGCAACATGGATTTTGCATCAAGGCCTAGAAATCTGTTCACACTGCTATTCTCTTGCTATGTTCTGAATATAAGTGACAATGTTTTCCTACCTGTTTTATGCAGTATTTCAACTTCCTGTTCTAAAAGTCTGTCCCTCAAGAGCTGAGCTTCATCTTCCATCTTTTGTAGATTTGCATTTGATGTTGCCGATTTCTTATCTGCCTTTTGGAGTTGTTTTTCCAAATCCTAAAATGCATATTAAGAAGTCTGATTTGTGGCAAACTTAATGGTTTGAATATGATATCAATATACGGAAGGAAAACACCCAGTTCTAGTTATATGGTGGCATTGACTAGTAGTCCTTGTGAGTCTATAAGGCAATCTTTCCTTCTTTAAATATAGCTATACTAATATTTAAACATTTTAAAATTAAATTTTAGACAGTTTACTTGTAATGTTAAGCTAATGTACAATGTAAGGTTAAGCCAATGGTACAACTTTTTTTCACACAATGCTTGGACTGAGTTGTGGTTATAAAATAGCATAGTGCAGTAAGAGCACAAGATTCTCAGTGTCAAAGTTTTTAGATTTTTTTCCATACAAATGCAAAAAAATCTCCAATTCTGTCCTCCAGTTTGTCTCGCCTTCATTTGTCATCTACCCTGTAAGAAGAAATGAAGTGCAGGGAAACCAGAGGTGAGAAGAATTCTCTCCCCCTGCTGCCCCCACCCCCCCCCCCCCACCCCTACCATAGAATAGATAAAATATGGAACAGGTTCCCAATAAAAGTAGTTAACTTTATGTTGATTAACTCCTTCAAAAAGGAGCTGGATAAATGTCTGCTCTGGAAACAGTATGAGAGGTTACAGGGACAGGTACTGCCAATGTACTTACGGGATTGATGTGGGGAAGGGATGCTGAGTGCAGCAGGCCATGGTTGAACAGTGAAGAATGAGTATATATTGGGACAGATTTTGCACTTCTTCCACTTGGGCATAAAGAATTGCCTTGGACTCAGCACATCGAAAAAAATTGTGCAGGAAGGATGACACGCTCGTAACAGAGCCCACCCTTTAATGGGCAGAAATTCAGGCGGGCTCTGTTACGAGTGTGTGATCCTTCCTGCACAATTTTCTTCGATCATTCTACAGGAATGATCCTCCCTGTCTGATTTCACGCAGGCAAACCTTTACAGCCACGGGCAATAAGAGGAAAACCACCCCATTCTGTGGGTTCACTTGATTACCTTTGGGGATCAGAAAATATCTATGCAGAAATTCCCCTCACTATTTATAGCTGCAAGTTCTAAATAGAGCTGTTATTACTAGACATGATCTTCTATCTGTGAATCGAGGGGGCATAGATTTAAGGTGAGAGGGGAGAGATACAAAAGGGTCCAGAGGGGCAATTTTTTCACTCAAAGGATGGTGAGTGTCTGGAACGAGCTGCCAGAGGCAGTAGTAGAGGCGGGTACAATTTTGTCTTTTAAAAAGCATTTGGACAGTTACATGGGTAAGATGGGTATAGAGGGATATGGGCCAAGTGCAGGCAATTGGGACTAGCTTAGTGGTATAAACTGGGCGACATGGACATGTTGGGCCGAAGGGCCTGTTTCCATGTTGTAAACTTCTATGATTCTATGATTCTATAATCAGATGATGTGGCAATTGATAATGATTATACTTTGACTGGGTTCCCTATTGGCTCAGTGGTTAAATGCTTGGTAAAGTAGTGAGTCACAGAAACCAGGAAGGTTCCCAGGTTTGATCCCTAGTCTATACTGAGTTGTCTGTACTTAACTTGGATGGCAGTGGGGATGCTACAGTTGGCCACAGTGCTCCTGAGCTAATGAGGATATAACAGCCAGGGTTTCCACTCATGATCAAGTAACACCTGCTGGAAAATGCTTATGTGTCAGGTGAGAACAGAATCAGGCTTGTGATGCACTTCTATGGCCAGAATGCCTCCTGAGACTCAGCCTTAAAGCTCACGTAAAAATAGCCAGTGGGCTGCGGGCATGTCTGGAATCATACATCAGGGTGACTCACAGCTTTCAGGATCCGATTGGGAAAAGGGGAGGAAAAACTTTACATTGTGACAATAAGAAAACCCAAAAAAAAAGTCAGAAAACATTTTTTCAGACCATACGGTCAAAATAATTTTAAAAATTGACGAATATTAACGTATCCTGACGAACTGTATTGAAATACAGAAACAGCAACAACTTTTGATCAGCAAGGGAGCCAAAGGATATGGGGAAAAGGCGGGAAAGTGGAGTTGAGGTAAAAATCAGATCAGCCATCATCTCATTAAACGGCGGAGCAGGCTCGAAGGGCCGAATGGCCTACTCCTGCTCTTATCTCTTATGGTCTTGCAGTAATTTGGCTGCCTTTAATGTAAAAAACATCCTGAGACGCTTTCACAGATAGGCGTAAGGAAAACAGATGCCAGGAAAGGAAAGATTAGGAGGGGTGACCAAAAACTTAGTCGAAGACATGGGTTTTGGGGATGTCTTTCGGAGGAAAAAGGAATGGAGAGTGAAAGGGTTTAGGAAGGGAATTCTGGAGACTATGACCCAGATGACTGAAGGTTCTGCTACCAATGGTGAAACGAAGGGAAGGGGAGGATGGAGGAGATGCACAAGCGGCTGTAAAGATACTAGCCCCAAAAATCCACAGAATGTATTTTAGTATGTTGAAGTTGTAGCAAATATTTCACCCCATGACGCAGGTGGTAATCTTCAAAATATAAATGTGATGGAAAAATAAAATCAAAATGTATTCATTTGGCTGATAATGAATGATAATACTGCTAAAGATTTTGTATTTGATCATTTTATTATAATAGCAATGAAACATTTAATATATGGATGCCTACCTGGATTCTGAAATCTGCAGTATTCAGCAGTTCCTGCAATTTCTGACACTGGTTTTTGGACTCATTCATCATTTGACCTTTGACTTCCATGTCACTCTCCAGTTTCTTCAGTTTTAGCTGTAAAGCTATCTCTTGAGCTTGAAGGCTCTTTTTTTGTTCTATTTGCCACTGTTTCAGTGTCTCAGTCACTGACTGCTGTAGAGCTTTTTTCAAAGCTTCTAGTTCTTTTTGATGTGAGACTTGTAATTTATTCACTTTTTTCTCAAAATCTGCGGTTAGTCTCTTTTTCTCAGATTTTAGGATTTCTAACTCTTGATTCAAACCTTGAATATCCAGTTTGTGCTTTTCTTCTAATTTAATTTTTTCATCGAAACAGCCCCTTAGTGCTTTGCATTCTTCCTGAAGGTTTTCTGACTCTTGGTTTACTTTCACAATCTCTGTTATTGCTGACTGTTTATCCTGTTCTAACCTGCGTTGAATTTCCATGAAGTGGTGCAGATTGCTCTCAAATTCCTTCTTAATGTCAAGCATCTCTCTGGATAGTGCCATTATTCTTTCTGTATGTTCTCTCTCCATGTTCTTTCCCCGCTCCTCCACCTGCTGCTTGTAAACCTCAAAGTCTGCCAAGATTTCTTCCTTACGATTCTTGTGCTTCTCCAGGGTATCTTCAAGGGACTTAATTTGGTGCCGCAAGTCCATCTCTTCTCCCATTCTGCTTTTGTACTGTAAGATCTTTCCCCGTGTCTCAGCAATGATATGCTGGATCTCCTCCTGGTGAGCTTCCTTAATAGCCTGCAAGGAAGCCTCATGCTCATCACTTTTGGTATTTAGTGCATATATGACCTATCATGAATACAGAAAAAGATGTTTAGTGTTTAAAAATAACATGTGATGGCAGAAATCTGAAATAAAAACAAAAAGTGCTGGAAGTGTAGGTCAGTCAGAATTTGAAAGAGAAAGGTTAAGGTGGGACTTTCCATCAGGACCCTCTGTTGCTTGGAGGTAGTCTAAGGTGATGGGTCCTCTGATTTTTCTTTTATGTCCGTAAGGATGCATCTGCATCTGCTCTACAAATCCTCGCAGTGATGATTGTTGAAGTCAGGAACTCAATGAGTAGGAAATCATGAATGCTAACCCTGAGTGGAGCTTCAATTAGCTGTGCATTCTCTGCCAGCTTGAAAATGACCTCTTGAGCGCAAATCATATCAAAAGTTTGTGCATTTCACCCCAGCACTGCAGGTAAACTACATGATATAGCAGAGCAGATTGTGCAATTGGACACTCCCAGCGAGGAGTGATACTCACAGGAAGTGCAGGTTACAAAATCACAAGCCTGCAGCCTTCAATTGTCTGTCCAATAGGGATGGCCAGCAATTTCCCAACTTGCACTTCCTGCAAGCACCACTCCAAGCTAACAGTGCTAAATTATAGAATCAGCCCTAGTACGAGCAAAACATATTTTTTTTAAGATAGTGCAGGGCACTGACGATTGTTTATCTTAGGTTAGCTCATATAATGTGTGAGTACACAATAAGCTTCTACTATATAAGAGCATGCATTCATAGAGCACCTTGTCATGTCCTCAGGATGTCCCAAAGCACTTTAAAACCAATGGATTACTTTTGAACTGCATTCTCTGCTTTTATGTAAGCAAATGAAACAGCAAAAAACGAATGAATGACCAGACAACCTGTGTTTTTGGTGATGTTAGTTGAGGGAGGAAAGTTGGCCAGGACAAAATTCCTGCTTTTTAAAAAAAACAGCACCAAAGGATCTTTTACATCTACCTGAGCGATATGACTGGACCTCGGTTTCACATTTCATCTGAAAAATGGTTCCTCTAACAACATAGCACTCTCTCTTTTGCTTTAGAAATTACTTTGTACAAGATGTAACATTGCTATCTAATAATATTAAAAATCTTACGCCTGCATGCACTGCCTGCCTGCAAAACTTGACTTCTTGTTGTGCCTTTGTCACACTTTTTTATGTCAACTTTTTCCCCATTATAAATACCTATGTCCACAATTATAATGGGTTTTGCCTATTTAAATCCATCTCCCTGTGACCACACAATCTGGCCTCAGGTTCTCATAAATCACTCAAAATATTTTCAACCCCCAATTTTTTTTAATTAACAAAATTTCTAATGTTCAATAGAAGGTATTAAACAAAATATAAAATCAAAAATTTTGATATTTCATAGGGACATGATTAAATTTATCTTTTGTGTCTTATACTTAAAGACCTCAGCCCCTCCCAAAAGCTTGGCTTGGTCTTGCTCACAGCCATAACTCTGTGAACTGAATTTGGATTGTTCAGTCTGAGCATGAGCAGAGTACCTAATTTTCCAGCAGTGCCATTCAATTACACTGATAGAATCCATTTCTTTAGCTTCTTGCACTTTCTACTCAGCTTTGAAAAACAAGAGGACAAATGTTCAAAGCTTTATTGAGGTAAAATTCATACTGAGTTCTTTTTAAACAGAGGGGTTTTGTGTGTGTGACTGTTCTGATTATGCACCTTTTGTAGCTTTGTTTTTGTGTTCTATAAACTTTAGAAAGTACATTAAACTGAATGAGAGAGTGGGGTCAGAAAATATGTATGAAGGAGAAAGAGGGAGAGAGTGGGGGGGTGAGAAAGGCAGTTAAGAAAGAGATAGAGAATGGGAGGTGAGAGAGAGCTTTTCTACATTTAATATTAGTTCTAATTTCACAGAAAAAGATTGAATTTTCAAGTCAACTAATTATCTCACCCATGTTTTGTTGGCAGAAAAGGCAAATACTACTTGCTTACACCTGCGATACAGAAGTTCTAACACCAATGAGACAGAGAGTGGAGAAAGGGAGAGAGACAGAGGCAGAGCATATCACACAAATAGAAAGAAGGCTAGACAGTTTCTTTCCTCTTTCGAAATTGATTTCTTTAAAAAAAAAGTTTAAGTTTGAAAGCAAACAAAGTTTCTTTGAGAGAAACAGATAGGAAGGGAGTTTAAGGAAGAGGGAAGGATAGAAATAGATTAAGGGTGAGTGTGGCCTCAGGCCTTTCACCACCTGCCATTGGGGGAATTTAGTGGGAGTGAGACGGAGTAGACGAAAGGGTAAAGGTGAGGAGAGCAAGGGGAAGGGGATGAAACAAAGGTTCAGCAGGTACTTCAAAGGGGAAAAATTAGTGATGGGGGTAACGAGAGGTAGGAAGATGATTGGGTAGGGGCCACATGAAGTGAGGGGGTGAGGGAGTGCTGAGGGCTATTTTATTCCCACCATACCATCCTTCACGTCCCACCAGAAATGAAAAGAAGAGAAAGACAGAGAAAGAATTACAGAGTTCAGGGACGAGAAATAGCAAAATGAATACAGCGGAGGCAGGTAAAAGACCACATTCACTGACTCACCGTGTGTAACGCCATGTAAGATTGACTAGTAGGAAAAATCTTAAAGACCATTTATAGGAATAATTATATGTTGTCAACTGAAAAATCCAACCGAGGAGATATCGGTAAGGTCTCTAATCTATGAATAAATGGAATTGTGGATCGTTAAAATGTCATGTACAATATCTATACAAAGGTTCATAGGTAATGGAACTTAAGGAATAACCACTTCACACTCACAACATGCTTATCCTACAGAATTCCTGAGCCCTCTGTGATGGTGGAAAAAACCCATGATGGCCACCCAAAAGCTTTCATTCCTGACACTTCTCAAGTGTTTTTTCATGTGACCAATCTGGAAGATAGGATTTTTGACTTTAGAAAGGTCAGAATAAAACTTGTTCTGTAACTTCTC
Source organism: Heptranchias perlo (assembly GCF_035084215.1). Classification (NCBI taxonomy): domain Eukaryota; kingdom Metazoa; phylum Chordata; class Chondrichthyes; order Hexanchiformes; family Hexanchidae; genus Heptranchias; species Heptranchias perlo. The sequence continues at coordinate 107,323,603 of NC_090325.1, read as the reverse complement.
AGTGATTCACTGGTAAATTGAAACCAAATTATTCAAGTATTGCTGAACAAAAAGCAAAATACTGCAGAAGCTGGAAATCTGAAACAAAAACGGAAAACGCTGGAGATACTCGGCGGGTCTGGCAGCATCTGTTAGGAGGTGTCAGTCGACACGTCAGTCGATATTTTGGGTAGGAGACCCTTGAAAGATTCCGTACCTAAAACATTGACTGACTTGTGCTCTCAACAGATGCCGCCAGACCTGATGAGTGTCTCCATTTCTGTTTTTGTATTCAAGTGTTATTTGTTGATTCAACTTCTGCTAGAACTGTATAAAACATTGGTTAGGCCACAGCTTGAATACGGAGTACAGTTCTGGTCACCACATTACATGAAAGATGTGATTGCACTAGAGAGAGGGTACAGAGGAGATTTACGAGGATGTTGCCAGGGCTGGAGGATTTTAGCTATGAGAAAAGATTGGATAGGCTGGGTTGTTTTCTTTGGAACAAAGGAGGCTGAGGGGAGATTTAATTGAGGTATACAAAATTATGCTAGGACTAGATAGAGTGGATAGGGAGGACCTATTTCCCTTAGCAGAGGGGTCAGTGACTAGGGGCATAGATTGAAAGTAATTGGTAGAAGGATTAGACGGGAGCTAAGGAGAATTTTTTTCACCTAGAGGGTGGTGGGGGTCTGGAACTCACTGCCTGAAAGGGTGGTAGAGGCAAAGACCCTCAAGCCATTTAAAAAGTACTTGGATGTGCACTTGAAGTGTCGTAACCTACAGGGCTATGGACCAAGTGCTGGAAAGTGGGATTAAGCTGGATAGCTCTTTTTCGGCTGGCACGGACACGATGGGCTGAATGGCCTCCTTCTGTACCATAACTTTCTATGATTCTATGAACTCCTGTTTGCTGCTTTAAACAAAGAAAACCTATAGAATATTCTGCCATCTACTGTAATCAATTGAAGCATTTTAAAAGCAAATGAATTGATTCTAGATTCATCAGGAAGTAGAAGAATATAGGCTCTGTACAAAGACATGGAGAGTAAAATGTTCTGCTTTAATCTAGACCATAGATATTATTGAATATTTTGTTATTTTGCTTTCTTATATTCTTCTGAGAAAATGACTAACAGTAATATGAAAGAAACCATATGAACACAGCAAGTTCCTTTATTAGTCTTTGCACTCTATTTGAACTTTAACATTTCTTAACAAACCTAAATCTTCTCATTCATCAAGGCAATGACCAGGCTGATCAGATACCCAGTCTCCAGCTGTCTATTTTAATCATTCTGTATGGCTAGTCACATTTCTGGCTATGTTTAGCCAATACCTTCTATCAAAAATTGAAACTGTTATGCTACATAACGTCCAGCATGCAATTGCACAGCTACATGACTTCCAAACCCCCAAAATGATACACAAACCATCTTAAGGTGCCATTGAATAGGCTTAAAATAGGATCGGCTAATTTCTTAGATTTAACTTCCTAACACCTTCCCCCTAAATTCATCATGTAATTTTGGATTTTTTATGTATGGCTTTTTTTGACTTCTAGCTTCCTTCCTTTGTCTCCTGAAGCTGCTGACTCGTACTCAGACTGCTGACTTGTACTAAGATACAGTTGCATGGGTGCCACTAACCTTGCCTAAATTGCCATTCTTCATATGAGTCAAGACAAGTGTCATACCAGGCTATGCAACCATTAGGGTATCATAGCCAATTCTGATCCTGTCTTCATCCAATTCCCACATGCAAAGTTCCCAGTACGGGTCGCTGAATGCAATCAGCATTGGGAATCTAACTGATTTCTCCACTTTCTCAGATACAATGGGGACAACCTCAGTGCTCTTACCGCCATCCTACCTGAGATTTTGCAGACTTTTAAAAAAATAATCTATATATTATTAAAAATCTTGTATAGGGCAAGCATATCCGGCCCACAAGCCTTATTTCCCGTTATCATTATATCAACATTTCCCTTTCAATTTTGCTATGTCAATTTTCATGATGTAGTTGAAGGCTGTTGCCATTAGGTGGCTCTGTGGAGTGAGCTTCTGAAGTCTCTCCCAAATCTGTTGCTATCTTGTATATAAATAAAAATGAATGTTCATTAGCTGTGGGCAACTCCACAGGCAATTTATTAGCAGTAACTTAAATCTGAAAGAATGCAAAATAGAATAAGATCAGTGGTATTTGGCCAAAAATATACTTGAATAATGAGTTCTGTATCATGGTTTTGAACAGAAAATGTACATTTATGCTCCATCCCATCCATCTTTAATTGTGCCTTTGCCATGGAGTTTCCTATGACCACTCCTAAATATATCCTTATTATGGAAGCACAACAGGAGTAAGATGAAGAAGAAATAAGGAGCATACAGGATAAAGCTACACCAAAGGAGAAGACAACCAACTGGAAAGTATCCTTCTACTAGAATCCACAGACTGTGCCGCTCCTTCAAGGATGTATCAGAGCAGACCTGCTTAAAGAGGCTATGGTTTGGTAAGGAGACCTTGCAGGAACTCTGTCCTGTTGCAATCAGACCTCCAAACATACTCTCAAACTCACACAGCGCTCTCTATCAAGATGAAAGTCACCATAGTACTCAATTTCTGTTCCACAGGGTCCTTTCAGACTGCAAGTGCTGATTTCATTGTCGCTGGGTCAAAATCCTGGAACTCCCTACCTAACAGCAGTATGGGAGTACCTTCACCACCCAGGTTCAAGAAGGCAGCCCAGCACCACCTTCTCAAGAGCAAATAATGAGGACGAAAGGTATAATGAAGCAAAGGCATTCTGATAACATGCTTTGGCTGCCTCAATGGATTGAGTGGAGCATTCCAGAGTAGCTGTGGCTTGTGTCTTCCACAATTTTGCCCTGATGAAAAATCTTCCAATGGTGATCTCAGAAACCAGTTCAGCAACCGTTTGACCAGCACCAATGACAGGAAGAAGAAGTAGAGGAGGCCCATGGTTCTGGAGGGAGAAGATTAAACAATATCTGATAAACCTTGCCTTCTCCAACCAATAAATAGCTGACCCTCTCTTGCAGCCCTTACATTGACACAAACAGTCTTGTCCTTAAAGTCAACCAAACACTTTGTTCTTTTCCCTTCAACTATCATTATTCTGGGTGACCTTCTCCTGTGATGGAGGAGAACAGAGAACAGGATCTTAGTTGTTTACAGACTGTCGGACAGTCTAAGCCCCCCTGCCCCAAATCAGTTTCAGACAGTGGCTGAGAGCTGCACAGTTAAAGCAGAGAATCTCAACTTTCCTTGTCAATTCTCTCTAAATTAAATCCACCAAGGACACTGATGCACAAAACCAAAGAATAGACATACTTCTGAACACTAGACTTCATATCACAAAGTGTTGTTTCTGTGCATATTAATACCTAAAACAAATGCTTTATTTTCACACTGCGCTTCCCCCGGTGCTTCTCTGTGATATTTTTAAATCTATCCTGGATCTCCATTTGGGATCAATCTGAAGGCCAGGGAAGCCAGAGGTTCTTAGCTGTGCTGTGGTATCATGAAGCCTTTTGGCACTAAGGTTCGATTCGCTCCATGTAATACGAAGAAACGGCTGAGTGCACTGGACAGAGCAAAGGCTACGGGCCCCCGACAGCATCCCGGCTGTAGTGCTGAAGACCTAGGCTCCAGAAATAGCCGCGCTTCTAATCAAGCTGTTCCAGTACAGCTACTACAATGGCATCTACCCATGTGGACACTTGCCCAGTTATTACCTGTTCTCAAAAAGCAGGACAAATTCAACCACCGTATCAGCCTATCTCAATCAGCAGCAAAGTAACGGAAGGAGTCATCAACAATGCTATCAAGTGGCACTACTCACCAATATACTGCTCACCAATGCTCAGTTTGGGTTCCGCCAGGACCACTCGGCTCCAGACCTCATTACAGCCTTGGTCCAAATATGGGACACGAACTGAATTCCAGAGGACAGGTGAGAGTGGCTGCCCTTGACATCAAGGCAGCATTCGACCGAGTGTGGCACCAAGGAGCCCTAGTAAAACTGAAGTCAATGGAGATCAGGGGGAAAACTCTCCAGTGGCTGGAGTCATATCTGGCACAATGGAAGATGGTTGTGGTTGTTGGAGGCCCATTATCACAGCCCCAGGACATTGCTGCAAGAGTTCCTCAGGGCAGCATGCTAGGTACAACTATCTTCAGCTGCTGTGTCAGTGATCCTCCCTCCAAAATAAGGTCAGAAGTGGGGCTGTTCTTTGATGGTTGCACAGTGTACAGCTCCATTCGCAATTACTCAGATAATGAAGCAGTCCATACCTACATGCAGGAAGACCTGGACAACATCCAGATCTGGGCTGATAAATGGCAAGTAACAGTAATGCCACACAAGTGCCAGGCAATGACCAACTCCAACAAGAGAGAGCCTAACCACCTCCCCTTGACATTCAATAGCATTACCATCGCCGAGTCCCCCACAATCAACATCATGGGGGTCACCATTGACCAGAAACTCAACTGGATCAGCCATATAAATGCTGTGACAACTAGAACAGGTCAGAGGCTGAGTATTCTGCAGCGAGTGGCTCTCCTCCTGACTCCCCAAAGCCTCTCCACCACTTACAAGGCAGAAGTCAGGGGTGTGATGGAATACTCTCCACTTGCCTGGATAGGTGCAACTGCAACATCATTCAAGGAGCTGGACACTATCCAGGACAAAGCAGTCCACTTGATCGGCAGCCTATCCACTGGCTTAAACATCTACTCCCTCCACTACCAGTGTACCATGGCTGAGTACATACTGCCTACAGGATGCACTGCTGCAATTCACCAAGCCTTCTTCAGCAGCATCTAGCAAACTTGTGACCTCAAAAACCTAGAAGGGTAAGGGGAGCAGGTGCTTGGGAACACCATCCCGACTTGGACATATATCGCCATTCCTCATGGTAATTGTCAGAATGCCTCCTCATTGGAGACATTAACCAGCCTGGAGGCTTTTCTATTAGGTTGAATGGATGCAGAGTTTACTGGAACTGCTATTCTCTGTGCCAATATCCAAATAGACTCAAATTGATGCAGTGCTAATCCAGGCCTCTGCCATGATCTCTGTCATCTGTCTCAGGTCCTCTAAGATGATCCTCATTGTCTCCATAAAAATATGCTGCTCATCTTAGTTTTTCGAGCAGACCATGTGAGAGCTGAGCCCGCAGGCTGTAGAGCTGGGGACTGATGTCTGTGGAGCCTCCGCTCCCCCACTGTCAGACCTGACTTTTCACCTGTGAATCCTTAGGCACCCCCATGTTCTGTGTCTCAACCAGTGACAAACGATCATCAGAACTATCTGGTAGATTTTTCTGAGTTAATGAATGAGAGAAAAATTGTGAATGACCATATGGGCGATGAAGGGATTGTAATAGGGCAGTGGTGGAAGAGCACTGCCCTCTTTTGACCTCTTTCTCCTCTACTGTGGCATGTTGCTCTGACTTATCTAAAGGGGTAAATAAAGGAGAAGATATTAGAAGTGTAGGCTGTTTACTGGATATCTCTTTGGATGAATTTTAATGAGGCCAATCAGGTTTCTTGCATGGGAGCTCTGGTCCACGAGCCATGACTATGGCAAGTTCCTCACAAACTTGCTATTGCCACAGGCCCTCCTACATCACCATTGTTAAGAGTCTGCTGTTTGCCTCCCCAGATTCTGCAAAGTCTCAGTAGTGTCAATGGTCTAATATCTGGTGGTTCTTCACATGTAGCCTGTGAATCTCTGTTACTGTGAATGGCCTTCTCCTGTAATGGAGGAGAAAAGAGTAGGATGTTAGTTGTTTATTGACTGTAAGACTATGTGTGTCTTCTTCTGCAAGCCCCCCCACCCCCAACAATCAGCTTCAGATAGTGGGTGAGAGATGCACAGCTCACGTGTTGGCATTTGGGGAGGCATGCCAATGTGTGTAACTTCAAGGGGGAGGGTTAATCTGAATGTTGCAATTTCTACTGGGTGCACATAATGTTGGATATGTGACATTTGAACCCAATATCACAGTTAGGGTCAATACTGAGCATGTCATTGACATTTAAAAAGCATTCCCTTAACACACAAGTATATTAAGTACAGGGAAGGGTTATAGGTCACAGGTACCTTACCATTGCTGTTCTGGTGGATGTTATGGAGGAGACAGTGATTGCAACAGCTATTTTCCTTCACATTGCCAGCAAAATATTGATGTCAGTCTCTCTGAAATTGAAAAGTCTCTTTTTTTTGCCCTCTCTGCCATGGTCGCAGCTCCCAGGTATGTTCCTTCCTTCATTACTGCCAGAGCCCCTTTAAGCAGTAGCAGGTTTTAATTTGTCTGCCCTCTCAGGTAGATGTAAAAGATTCCAAAGAACTATTTGAAGAACACCAGATGTTCTACCCAACTTTTATCCCTCAGCCAACAATACTAAAACAGATTATTTGGTCATTTATCTCATTGCTGTTTGTGGGACTTTGCTATGCACAAATTGGCTGCTGTGTTTGCCCACGTAACAACAGTGACTACACTTCAAAAGCAATTCATTGACTGTGAAGTGCTTTAGGACATTCTGAGAATGTGAAAGGCGCTATATAAATGCAAGTTGATTCTTTCTTCCTTGCCTGGATTCTAAAACTATTTGATTTCTGTATTTAGTACAGTACGATTAAACAGCAATTTATAAGCAAAATGTCACAGAAGCATAGGCATGACTACTGTGGTAGATGAAGGGAATGTGACCCCCTAAACATTTTTGGTATAGGTTATATCCCCCTCTCCTCTAAATTCCAAAATTGCCTTGCATTCCATCCTCAATTTTTCATACATGGTTATGTCTCTTCAAAGGAGATATTTTTATAAGATGTTAAAATTCCAATAGCAGGTCATAGATATCAATAAAGTATACAACAATTCTAAAAATTGTTAAATGTACTTCTCCTTCTGTAGACTTGTCACCACATGGATCTTGATTCCTAACAGATGGTCAGGAAGGAGACTTTTTAATGACTTGTCAAAGCTGTTCTATAATCATCTGTCAGGAGGTGAGATTCAAGTAGGGTTCCATCTCCTGGCCAGTCTGGGAACTGATCATGAAACTCAGCTCCTGTGATTTGGCGCAGGTTAAAATGTACAGTACAAGATAAGGGCAATGAAAGTAAAGTGATGTGTAATATTCACTTTCCCTTTTTCTAGAATCCAAACTTCCGATGTAAGATGGCATAAATTTAGCCTGGAAAACATTTCACACTGCCAGCTAAATACAAAAACATCAATTACATCCTGGATTATCAATGACGTTCATTAGATTATTTTTGTAATTATGCTATGTGATATTTTTAGTTCTTGCCTGCTGAGAAGAAAGAACAAAATAAGAAAATGTAAGCTCAAATAGTAAAGCAGCTGTTGGGCCCAACATTCTATTCACATATGTAACTATGTGCCAAATATAGAGCCTTATTCCAACTGTTAGGAGATGAGTGCCACTAGAATCTGTCTAGGATAGTATACACTAGGCTACTGTATCTAACATGGTAACATCTCATTAATTTAGCATGTTCTTATGTCAGATTGAGGCCTTGAAATTAGTATGGAAATTTTATCTTCCTTAGGTTTAATATATTATTCTACGAACGGCTATCAGTTTCTGCACAAGATTAATCACCGTATGGAGTACAGAGTGTCTGGTCATTATTATCAGCTATTTTAAATCACACATACTTGTTGGCTCCAAAGTAATTTGATACAGGTGTTCCTTTTTGTCGCTGGGCAGAAATCCTGGAACTCCCTACCTAACAGCATTGTGGGAGTATCTTCATCACATGGATTACAGCAGTTCAAGAAAGCAGCTCACCACCACCTTCTCAAGGGCAATTAGGGATGGGCAATAAATGCTGGTCTCGCCAACGATGCCCACATCCCATGAACAAATTTAAAAAAATTAACAGTTAATACAAATCTTGCCAACATTGTCCTTGTTGCCAAAGACCATGGCCCCGATATTACCAGGGAGGCGGGTTGACAGCAGGGGGGGGGGGGGGGGGGCGCGCGGGGGGTCGACTGGGCACATGGGTAACCCACCCAGTAAAATCGGTGGGTTCCCCACATGATCGCGAGTAAATTGAAGCCACTTACCTTGGCTTCCGTGTTTCCCGTTGGAAACCTGCGCCGTGGACAGACTGCATACCCGCATCACAGGCTGTCAACTGGAGGAGCCCTATTTAAAGGGGCAGTCCTCCAATGCTGCTCCTACAGCAAAGAACCAAAACAGCAACAAGAAGCAGCCCAGGGGAAAGGCTGCTCCCAGGTTTAGTGATGCCACACTCCAGGTCTTACCGGATGGGGTGAGGAGGAGCAGGGACATATTCTATCCGGCCAACGGGAAGAAGTGGCCTCCCTCTGCCACCAAGAAGGCGTGGCTCGAGGGGGCAGAGGAGGTCAGCAGTAGCAGCAACATCTCGCGCATCTGGATACAGTGCAGGAAGCGGTTCAATGACCTAACACTTACTCGTTCTCCTACACTCCATCTTCCACATCACCGCCTCCACCCCTTCTGCACTGTCAACACTACTCTATCACGTCACTCCTCACACCCACTCAAACCTCATCCTCAACTTACCTGCACTTACTCACCTCCCCACCACTACCACTCAACCCAATCCTCATACAATCCCATGGCTCTGTCTCATACTCACCCTCTGATGCATCTCTTTCATGGTCAGCCTCACCCAAACCAATGCATTCAATCACGCCTCTCTACTTTCTCCCCTTATAGAAGAGAGCCCAGAATAAACGGGAGAGGGCAAAGACCGGAGGGGGGCCGCAACATCTAGTGGTCCTCATGGATGGGGAGCGGGACACCCTCGAATTGAGCCGCACCCTCGAATGCCTGTCCGTGGGGGACGACGAGACTGCCATCAGACGAACAGCTGGCGACAGAACTTTAATATTCAGCACTCACAATAGCAAATGATGTTAATGTGCCTTGCCATCTTCAGCACCTCAACATCTGTCATCATGCGTAATATTGCCTTCTGTTCTCTTACAGGGCCTTCAGCGACTGCCTTGACGGCGGAGGGCAATTCCTCAGAGGACCTGCCGGCCTCTGAGAGGGCACCATCATATCTGAGTGAGCCATCCACCAGCGCAGATACAAAAACCTCGGTGGATCCCCTTTGTCACTTAGTTGGGGTCGCACATGGTGAGTCACCACACACAAGTGAGCATGAGCAGACACTAGTGGCAAGGGGCAGCTGTGGAGACTTTGCGTCGGTGGGAGCATTCTTCTCCAGGCTCTGCTCAGCTGGACACAGATGCTGAACCCTGGGGGCCATCCATTAAAAGGAGAATGATCGAGGGGCAGCAGCACAGGTGCCACGCGCACTCTCCACAATCGCGCAGAGGATGGAGGAGTCCAACTCTTGCATGAGTGGAATGGTGGCACAGGTACGGGAGGGAATCTCCGAGATACTGTCACAGGGATGTGAAGGCATCTCTGAGATAGTGTCGCGGGTAAGTGCGGGAATGTCTGCGATAGAGCACGGCTCAACAATAAGGCCATTGAGGCCCTGGCAACGGCTGTTCGGACTCAGGGTGAGCAACTTTCTGCCGCCTTAAACAGGCAGGCAGATACACTAGCACTGGCCTTACAAGGCTTTATACATGACCTCCAAACTGTCGTCCAGCAGAGTGGTAGGAGTGACGTGGGCCTTGCCAGGAGAGGGATGATGACGAAAGGGGACATGGAAGTGGGGACGCCACTCAAAACGCTTCCACATCTCACCCGTTGCCCCCTCTCAACCAGTGCCAGCAATGCTGCCTCCTCTCCAGGTGGTCGAGTCTGCCCCTGGACAGGTACAGGTGGAGCAGTCTTTGGAGGGGCCCTCATGGGCACCGAAACCCAGAGGGCGTCGGCCCAAAGCATCTAATCAGTCATGGCATGAACAAGAGCAACCTGCCACTACCTCTGCTGCAGGCACAGGGGAAGCACCACGTAGAAGTCGTAGGAAGCGTAAGCCAAAGGTTTTGTGAGCACAAAGGGGATGCACAAGGGTGTTTGATGCTTTGTCATGTTTTTTTTTAAAACTTATATTTGTTTTGTTTTCCATTCACAATAAATCTTATTATTTTCACCACTGCTGCCACGTCTTGCCCATTCTTGACTGGCTTGTGCAATAACTCCCTTTCATGAGGTTCACCATGAACACCCATACTTGATGCCACCCATTGGGTCAGTCTACAGTGGGTGTATGTGTAGTTGCACATCTATTTTATGCAGGGGGCGGGTGAGGAGGCTGGTGTGCCGGCTCCTCTGTCCAGGTGGTGAGGACTGGACTCTTCACACTGTCTGATGTTAGGAGAACCATTCACATATCAGTGACTCCCTGGCCTCACAAGCCATTGTTCTGCCCATGGGTTGCTCCTCCTCCTGCTCGGCCTCTTCCTCCTCAATATGGGTGGCAGATGTGGATGGGGCCTCCTCCAGCAGCACCCCTCTCTGTTGTGCAGGGCACAACAGACGACTATAATGCATCCCACTCTGTCTGGTGCGTATTGAAGCGCTCCCCCAGAACGATCAAGGCACCTAAATCGCATCTTGAGTAGACCTGGTGGCGATGTGGCTGTCGTTATATCGACGCTGTTGCTCCGTGGTGGGGTTCCTCAGGGGTGTCATGACCCATGTGTGTAGAGGGTACCCATTGTCCCCGAGGAGCCAGCCCTTGCGGGTGTTGGGTGCGTGGAAGAGGGACGGAACGTTAGACTCCCGGAGGATGAAGGAATCGTGGCAGCTGCCAGGGTATCTGGCACACACGTGAAGGAATCTCTTGCAGTGGTCACAGATGAGCTCAGTGTTGATGGAGTGATAGCCCTTCCTGTTGATGAACAGTCCTGGCTCGTGTGGTGGTGCTCGTATTGCTTTATGGGTGCAATCGATTACACTGTGCATTCATGGGAAGCCAGCCACAGTGTGGAATCCAACTGCTCTCTCCGTCTGGCTGTGGTCATCCATGGGGAAGTCGATATCGTGCGAGGCCCTGCAAAACAAGGTGTTGGTGACCTGCCTTATGCACTTGTGTGCAGGCGGCTGAGAGACCTGGCGATGTCCCCAGTGGCGCCCTGGAAGGATCCGGAGGTGAAGAAGTTGTGGGCAGCGGTGACTTTGACAGCGACAGGTAAGAAGATGCTGCTTGGGCCAGCCGTGTGCAGCCTGGCATGAAGGAGGTTGCAGATGCCCGCGACTACCTGGCGACTGACTCTGAGCCTCCGTATGCACTGCTCCTCAGAGAGGTCCAGGAAGCTGAGCTTCGGTCTGTAGACCCTGTGGCGAGGGTAGTGCCTCCTGCGACGCCGCTCTCTGTTGTTGCCCTCCCTGCTGTTGTGCAGGTGCCTGTGGCGCAGCACTGTGTTGTGGAGCTTCACATGGCGGAGGTGGACGGCGTGCTTGGCGAGGCTGGTGATGTTGCTCGTCCTTGGATGAAGTGATGAATGCAGCCATGGCGCCCCCATCCTGACGGTGTGAGTTTGAGGGGGTCCGCAAAGTAGGTAAGTGTGTTTGCACAGCAGATTTTAGGGTATAAATTAATAATTTTGAGTGTAAAGACAAAGGTGTTGCAGCCAAAACTTTGTCTGAAGTGACAGAGTGCCCTGCTGCAATAAATGAGGTTTCCCCCCCCACCTATCAAATAATCCTTTGCATCTCCCACAGGCTGCTGGCTGAAACACGTCTGCTTAAACAGGGAGTGTTTCCCACAGCACAGGAAACACGCAGAGGATACTTGAAAATTCCACCCCTACAAAAATCTCCTGTCAATGAGGTCTGTCAAGGACCTAGATAAGTAAGTATTTAAATTGTCATCCTGCTGGCTTTAATTGCCGGTGGGAGTCCCGCATGTGGGAGCTGCGCGCGCACCCGAACGCGTCACCGGGGAACCCGAAAGTGGGCGGGTTGGAGCTGTGAATACCAGGCCAGTGACTGGGCAGGCACAGATTAGGCCTAGAGCAAGTGGTAGCCTAGTGGTTACTGTACTGGATTAGCAACCCAGAGATCCTGCATTCAACCTAAAGCAAGTTGTGAAACTGAATTGAGTAAATTTGTTAACTTGTAGGGTAATACCAGAAAAAGTGACTATGAAAGCTGCTGGATTGTTGTAAAAATCCAACTGGAAGAAAACCTGCATCCTCTACCTGGTTTGCCCTACATGTGACTTCAATCCCATACTACATGGTTGACTCTGAATGCCCTCAAGGCAATTAGGGATGGGCAACAAATACTGGCTTGCCAGTGTTGCCCATGAACAAACCATAGCTGGAACCAAGCAACTTTTGCTCTAATGTTAACTGCAGCTATTTTAAAATCACACATACTTGTTGGCTCCAAAGTAATTTGATACAGGTGTTCCTTTTTGTCGCTGGGTCGAAATCCTGGAACTCCCTACTTAACAGCATTGTGGGAGTATGGGAGTATCTTCATCACATGGATTACAGCAGTTCAAGAAGGCGGCTCATCACCACCTTCTCAAGCGCAATTAAGGATGGGCAATAAATGCTGGCCTTGCCAGCGATGCCCACATCCCAAGAATGAATTTTAAAAATCGCACATATATGCAGACAAGCTATTGAGATGTACACTATGTACCATTTATGACAGTGAAAGAAGACACAAGAACACAGGAATTGAAACTTGTCGCCCAGGAAAGTCAGCTGAAATTTGTCCCTCGAGTCACTTTTAGAAAGCACATTAGCTTGAACCACCAGCTGTTTGTTTCCAGATTGATAAACCATGAGAGTTTGATTATCTGTCACTGTTGTAGCACATGACAAGAAAACCATAATGAAGGGCAAACATTAAACAGAGTACAAATGCCTTATTACCCAGATTATTGTGATATATTTGGGTTATTCAGCTGTAGATATGCCTAGTGTTTATGGCAAGCAAAGAACAGAATCCTTGTGCAAATGGTTTAAATTTGCTCCATAAATGATAAAAAATGTGTATTGTAATTTCAGAGGTGATATAAATTGTTTGAGAACTGATCATGCTAACATTGTGTAGTTAAGTGTTAAGTATATGAGGCGCAATATTAATCCATTCACCTAACAGGCACATTATCATTAATTTTCTTTCCCTTGTTTTTCTCTCCTTGATGCTCACACAATGCTGGCACATGCTGACTTTCACCTTCATGGAAAGTAGGACAATATGTGACACCATTTTTTCTGTATCTTCACCCAAACCTTAGAAAAGCATACCGTGCTGCACATGTTCTGAATTTTCCTATTTCTAACAACAATCGTTCTCATAGGTTCTCCAAGTGTGATTGTCAATTTGTGGATAGTTTTGTGCTGTGGGTTTGTTTTCATTATGAACTAGATTGAGACCGCCCAAAATAATTTCAGGTATGACCCTTACAGCCAGCAGAGAGAGGAGACCTTCAACCCATCTGGATTCAAGTCCAATCCTTTAAGGTGAAAGGATGTTGAGCTAACCCAGAGCAATATCCAGTCTGACTAAGCTGCTTCTTCCAAAAATATATGTATTAATAAATATAACCCTATACAATGTCACTCACATTCAGCATAAATTTATCCTAGTCTTTGTAAATATGCAATTTAGAGTGATCGCAATTTGCAGTATCAATTAAGATATTGTGAATCTACTCTCTTGAAATTTTCTCCCTTTCCGTGATACCTTTTTGCTGGATTCCAGCAATGAAGTATGATACAAAGGCAAAATATTGCTTAGGTAGCAACCTTGCTTCAGTGGTAGCACTCTTACTTCTGAGTCAGAAGGTATTAGGTTCAAGCCCCTCTCCACAGACTTCAGCACATAATCTAGCCAGACACTTCAGTGCAGTGTTGAGGGAGTGCTGGACTGTTGGAGGTGTCATCTTTTGGATGGGATTTTAAATGAGTACCGTCTGCTCTCTTAGGTGGATGTAAAAGATCCGATGGCATTATTCAAAGACTGGCAGGGGAGTTGTCCTGGAATCCTAGCTAATATATATCCCTCAACTAACATCATTAAAACAGATTATCTCATTGCTGTTTGTGCGACCTTGCTGTGCTTAAATTTGCTGGCGCATTTCCCTACAATGCAACAATGACTACACTTCTAAAGTACTTAATTGGTTGTAAAGCACTTTGGGATATCATGAGGTCATGAAAGGCACTACAAGTTCTTTCAAATACTTTGGGAATGGAAAAGATTATAGGAAGTAATAATAAAATACTTGTTAAAAATAAAGCAGGCATGATGAAAAATAAGAACATATTAAATTGCCTGAATAGCAATGTACAGAGTATCAGCAGCCAAAAGTGTGATGTCAGAAAGTATGAGAAATACACCATCAGGGCATATGGGCAAGAATGCACGTAGCATAAGAAATAAAACAAATGAGTTAGAAGCACAAATTCAGCTTAAAGGGTAGTAGCTATGACAGAGGCCTGGTTATAAGCTGGGCATGACTGGAAAAGAAATATTCAAGGCCATAGGATCTTCAGAAAGGACCAGAGAAATGGGAAAGGAGGAGCAATATTAATAAAAGCCACAATTACACCAGTGGAAAGAAGGGATTTCAGTAAGGGTGATCAGGCCGTGGAAACACAATAGGTAGAACCAAGGAACAGTAAAGAATGCAAGACTCTGGTGGGAAATATCGACAAACCTCCTGACAGTAGTGATGTAGTGGGAGGAATGTATAAATACAGAGATCGGGGAGCATGTAGTAGAAACAATGTGGTTGTAAAGGGAGATTTTAATTTGAACAGAGCTTGGGAAAAGCAGACCAGCTCAAGTAGTAAAGGCAGTGAATTTCTAGAATGAATTTGGGATAGTTTTCTGGAAAAATATGCTTTAGAACTGACAAGGGAATTGGCCACACTAGATTTAGTGATGAGTAACGAATCAGAATTAGTTAACGAGTAAAGGAACATCTTGGGAATAATGATCATAATATGACTGAATTTGATATTAGGTTTGAGGGAGAAGGGAGAGTCACAAACCCAGGTTTTAAAGTCAAACTGCGAAGGGATGAGAAAGAAATTGAATACAGTAAACTGGGCTGAACTGTTAATGGGTAAATCTACAAACAGTGGGAAGTATTCAAAGAAGTCATCTGGTACAATACAAAACCAGTACCTGCCCCTAAAAGGCAAAAGCTCCACTTGTGCAGTTAAGCAACCATGGTCAACAAATGAGGTGAGGGCAGTATCAAGCTAAAAGGAAAGGCTCACATAAATGCAAGGAAACATGGAAATCCAAAAAACTGGAGCTATAAAAAACAACAAAGGAATGCAAAGAAAGTAATGAGAGATGCAAAAAGGAATAGGAAAAAAAACTTAAGGGATATCAAAGATCACAATTAAAAATATTAATATATTAAGAGATAGAGAGTGATAAAGGGGGAATGTGGGTTGATGAAAGACAGATATAGGTAATACTATAATGGACAATAAGGAACTGGCAGATTTGTTAAATGAATATTTTCAATGCATTTCACAGTAGAGGAAGCGGACAGAATACCAATGGTGCAAGGGAACCTAAAAATAACTTAGAGGGAGGAACTTGTTACGCAAGATAAGGGCTCATGGGGTTGGGGGTAATATATTAGCATGGATTGAGCATTGGTTAACGGATAGAAAACAGTGAGGAGGGATAACCAGGTCATTTTCAGGTGGGCAGGCTGTAACTAGTGGGGTGCCGCAAGGATCCGTGCTTGGGCCTCAGCTATTTACAATCTACATTAATGACTTAGATGAAGGCATTGAGTGTAATGTATCCAAGTTTGCTGATGATACAAAGCTAGGTGGGAAAGTAAGTTGTGAGGAGGACACAAAGAGTCTGCAAAGGGATATAGACAGGTTCGGTGAGTGGGCAAGAAAGTGGCAGATGGAGTATAATGTGGAGTAATGTGAGGTTATTCTCTTTGTCTGGAAGAATAGAAAAACAGAATATTTTTTAAATGGTGAGAAACTACTAAATGTTAGTGTTCAGTGAGATTTGGGTGTCCTAGTACAAGAAACACAAAAAGTTAGCATGCAGGTACAGCAAGCAATTAGGAAGGCAAATGGCAAGTTGGCCTTTATTGCAAGAGGGTTGGAGAACAAGAGTAAGGAAGTCTTACTACAATTGTACAGGGCTTTGGTGAGAGCTCACTTGGAGTACTGTGTACAGTTTTGGTCTCCTTACCTAAGGAAGGATATACTTGCCTTAGAGTCGTTGTAACAAAGGTTCACTAGATTGATTCCTGGGATGAGAGGGTTGTCCTATGAGGAGAGATTGAGTAGATTGGGTCTATACCCTATGGAGTTTAGAAGAATGAGAGGTGATCTCATTGAAACATACAAGATTCTGAGGGGGCTTGACAGGGTAGATGCTGAGAGGTTGTTTCCCCTGGCTCGAGTTTCTAGAACTAGGAGCAGGATAAGGGGTCGGCCATTTAAGACAGAGATGAGGAGGGATTTCTTCACTCTGAGGGTTGTGAATTTTTGGAGTTCTCCACCGCATCCATGTGGATGCTGAGTCGTTGAATATGTTCAAGGCTGAGATAGATAGATTTTTGGACTCTAGCGGAATCAAGGGATATGGGGATCGGGCTGGAAAGTGGAGTTGATGTCGAAGATCAGCCATGATCTTATTGAATGGTGGAGCAGGCTCAAGTGGCCGTATGGCCTACTCCTGCTTCTATTTCTTATGTTCTTATGGGATTAATACAAGTTTAAAAAATGGTAATGGGACTTAAGATAGATAAATCTCCAGGGCCTGATGGTTTCCACCCCAGGGTATTAAAAAAAAATCAGTGAGCAAATTGCAGATGTATTGGTCATAATTTTCTAACAGGAACTGTGCATTTGGATTGGAAAATTGCAAATGTCACTCCATTATTTATTTAAGAAGGGAGAAACCAGAAAACTACAGACCTGTCTGTTTAACATCAATTGTGGGGAATCTATCATCAGGGAGAGTTTCTTTTTTATTACATCACACGTTAGGAAGGATGTTGAGGCTTTGGAGCGGTTGCAGAGGAGATTCACTAGAATGGTGCCAGATGTGGGACTTCAGTTATGTGGAGAGACCAGAGAAGCTGGGATTTATCTCCACAGAGCAGAGAAGGTTAAGGGGAGATTTAATAAAGATGTTCAAAATTATGAGGGGTTTGATAGAGTAGATAGGGCTAAACTGTTTCTACTGGCATGTGGATCGGTAACTAGAGAACACAGATTTAAGATAATTGACAAAAGAACCAGGGGAAGATGAGGAGAATTTTTTTTTACGCAATGAGTTGTTATGATCTGGAATGTACTGCCCGAAAGGGTGGAGTAAACAGATTCAATAGTAACTTTCAAAAGTGAATTGGATATATACTTGAAAAGGGAAAATTTGCAGAGCTATGGGGAAAGAGCATAGGAACATAAGAACAGGATTAGGCCATTCAGCCCCTCGAGCTGGCTCCGGCATTCAATTAGATCACGGCTGATCTGTATCTTAACTCCATTTACCCACCTTAGTTCCATATCCCTTAATACCCTCGCCAAACAAAAATCTATCAATATCAGTTTTGAAATTTTAATTGACCGAGCCTCAACAGCCTTTTGGGGGAGAGAGTTCCAGATTCCCACTACCCTCTGCATGAAGAAGTGCTTCCTGACATCACCCCTGAACAGCCTAGCTCTAATTTTAAGGTAACACCTCCTTGTTCTGGACTCCCCCACCAGAGGAAATTGTTTCTCTCTATTTACCCTATCCTTTAATCATCTTAAACAACCTCAACTAGATCACCCCTTAATCTTCTATACCCTCTAAGCCCCGGTATCTCTCAACTATCCAATTAGTCCCACTCAATAGGGGAGTGGGACTAATTGGATAGCTCTTCCAAACAGCCAGCACAGGCGCAATGGCCAAATGGCCTCCTTATGTGCTGTATGATTCTTTGATGATTCTGTGATGACAGATTGACTGAGCACTTGGACAAGTATGAGCTGATCAAAGAAAGTCAGCATGGATTTGTGAAGGGTAGGTCATGTCTGACTAATCTAGATGAGTTTTTGGTGGATGAGCATGGTGGATAGGGGAGCGTCTATGGATGTTGTTTATATGGACTTCCAGAGGCAGTTGATAAGATTGCGCACGAAAGATTATTAGCATAAATGAAAGCGCACGGAATTGGACGTAACTTTGTGACATGGGTTGGTAACTGGTTGGGGGGTAGGAGACAGAGAGTAGGGATAATGGAAATGTACTCTGATTGGTGGGATGTGACAAGACATATTCCCCCAGAATCTGAACTGAGGTCTTAGCTTTTCACCATATATATTAAGCACCTCATGAAGGATATATTGATCTTGAAGGGGGTACAGCGCAGATTCACCAGAATGATACTGGGGCTTAAGAGGTTAAATTATGAGGACAGGTTGCATAAACTTGGCTTGTATTCCCTTGTGTTTGGAAGGTTGGGAGGTTATCTGATAGGGGTGTTTAAAGTGATAAATGGATTCAATAGGGTTCAGAGAAACTACTTCCTCTGGCGGAAGAATCCAGAACAAGAGGGCACAATCTTAAAATTAGAGCTAAGCCATTCGGCAGTGAAATAAGCGAGCACCTTTTCACACAAAGGGTAGTGGAAATCTGGAACTCTCTTCCCCAGAAGTATGTAGATGCTGGGTCAATTTTAATTTTCAAGACCAAGATCAATAGATTGTTGTTAGATAAGGGTATCAAAGGGTACAGATCCAAGTCCAGTAAATGGAGTTGAGGTACAGATTCCCGAAATCTGATTAAATGGAGGAACAGGCTCAAGGGGCTGAATGGCCTACTCCTGCTCCTATGTAGATATTGCTGGGATATAAAAACACGTTACTTACTGAGCTAAATGTAACAACTAGGGCAGTATTAACAGTATCACATTGACGAATGAGCATGCTATAAATCATACCATCTAAAATATTAGCATTGCTTCAGCTGCAATAGATTCTCAGACAGTATTTTGTTAACAATATTGCAGATATTTTTGAAGTGCTCAAGCAAAGAGTGCTTATTTTTGGATTAGCAATCTTCTTTCAACAGCATAAACAAGATCTATAACATAAATAGCAAATGAAATGAAGTCATGAACAAACTGTACAGAGTCAGATATGCACAGCTTGAATTAATGATGGAAGTGTGATGATGTGACTGTGTGTATTTGTTCCTATACTTCTCACATATACTGGAATTATTCATTGCAAATTATTCCTGCCAGTGGTAGAATGTATCCATAGAGACCAGAATATTTCAGTTAGAGAGCATTATCTTTAAAACATAAGAAACATGCTTAGCCTTAATTTAACTCTTGAAAACCACAGCAGAAAATAGCACAAACATAAGACATTTTGAAAATAACTTGCTGTTGGTAAGATAGAAATTCTGCAAACCCATTTGAGGTGGTGGATGTGTGGTGTGGCAGGTCTTCTGCCCACTGCTTTGCACCGCCACTGACCCTGTCTCAAATCCTGGGGGTAGGGTCATTTACATAATTGATGCAGGCACCTCTGCCTACAGTGCAGGCATCTGCCCCATGGAAGCGACAGATCTTGTAGCAGCATCCTGCCATTCTGATAAGTAGGGCCTGAGGCCTGAAGAGAAAGGGTTGCAAAATTTTTACTTTTTCCCCTCAAGGAACACAGGAGTTGCTCTTCTACAGTAATGAATCTCTCTGGGATTGACTAGCAGCTGCTTTTTTTAATGCTGGACTATACACAAAGCCCAGAACAGTTGAATAGTTGAGGCCCCAGCGCTGATCCTTGTGGAAGGAAGTGACTAGTGGTGTCCCACAAGGATCTGTGCTGGGGCCTCAACCATTCACTATATTTATAAATGACTTAAATAGGACAATAGAGAGCCACATATCCAAGTTTGCAATGACACAAAAAGATTGGTGGCGTAGTAAGTAGTGTGGACGGGAACATAAAATTACAAAGAGACGTTGATAGATTAAATGAGTGGGCAAAACCGTGGCAGATGGATTTCAATGCAGGCAAGTGCGAGGTCATCCATTTTGGACCAAAGAAGGATAGATCCGAGTATTTTTTGAATGGTGAAAAGCTAGGAACAGTGGAGGGCCAAAGAGATTTAGATGTCCATGTACACAGATCACTAAAATGTAGTAGTCAGGAACAAAAAATGATCAAAAAGGCTAATGGAATGTTAGAGGGCTGGAACATAAAGGAGAGGAAGTTTTGCTACAGCTATACAAAGCCCTGGTTAGACTACATCCAGAGTACTGCGTACAGTTCTGGGCACCTCACCTTAGAAAGGATATATTCACCTTGGAAGGAGTGCAGCATAGATTCACCACAATGTTACCAGGGCTCCAAGGGTTAGATTATGAGGAGAGATTACATGAACTAGGCTTGTGTTCCCTGGAATATAGACGGTTAAAAGGATGATTTGATTGACGTTTTTAGGATTTTGAAAGAAATTGATAGGGTAGATAGAGAGAAACTCTTTCCTCTGGTTGGGGAGTCTAGGACAAGGGGAGCTAACCTTAAAATCAGAGCGAGGTCACTCAGGAGAGAAGTTAGGAAACACTTATTCACGCAAAAGGGGGTAGAAGTGTGGAACTCTCTCCCACAAATAGCAGTAGATGCTAGCTCCATTTAATAATTTAAAATCTGAGATCGATAAAGACTTTTGCAAGCCAAAGGTATTAAGGGATATGGAGTCAAGACGGGCAAATGGAATTAGGATCCAGATCAGCCGTGATCTCAATGAATGGCGGAACATGCTCGAGGGTCTGAATGGCCTACTCCTGTTCCTATGTTTCTAACAGCCTCTTTGCTTGGTCTCAACTGAGACTATCAGGGTGCTTTAGGCAGAATTTGCATGGAAGCCCAGGGACGCCCCTGGATATGCCCCAACATAACAGGGATAGGCAGGAGAAGCACCCATCCCCGGCGCCTAATTTGCTGTGGAACTTTAGAGGGGTGGAAATCAGGTAAATCCAAGTTCTGCCCCAAATTACAGTTTCTCCCAACCAGAATTACGGCAAAATTATGCCCCCGGATGGTGCAATTTCTGGGGTCTAATTTCTCATTATTTTTTCAAATTCTTACATGGGAGAAACATTCTGACAGAGAAAATGTGTTAATTGTATTGAGAGAAAATATGTATCTTTTCACTTCAGAGGGAAACTAAAATATAATTCTTCAAATTAAAATTTTTCTTTCATTTGTGAAATAAATGCTGTTTGTTTATTTGAAGTTTATAGACATCACAGACCTACCCCTTCATGGTGCAGGAGAATGTCATTTTATACAAGACAGCACTGTTAGCTCATTCGGTGAAAATTAAGCTGCAGCTATTCAGCTCTGCGAAAGATCTCAACCTATCCCATATGCATATAGTCTGTGACTACCCAACTCTAAATGATGATATCTGCATATGTTTACAAAAGCAAAGCCTTTGGGCAAATTTATTGGTACACAGCAAATGAAAGTAACTAGAATCCTAATTGTTTCCCTAGCTGGACTCATTTTTCTTTCCTTGATGGAGGAAAGAAGGAAAGAAAGAAGGAAAGTAGGAAAGAAAGTGCATTTATAGTGCACCTTTCATAACCTCAGGACATCTCAATGCACTTTACAGCCAATTAAGTCCTTTTGAAGTGTAGTCACTGTTGTGATGTAGGAAAAGAGGCAACCAAATTGTACGTAGCAAGATCCCACAAACAGCAATGAGATAATGACCATATTATCAAATACAGTGATGTTGGTTGAGGGAAAAATATTGGCCAGGATACCAGGGAGAACTATCCTACGTGTTAGATAACTGCATGTTTTCAATTATTTGACATATTAGGCCTATACTATAGTGTCCACTTATAGCCAGTAGCTCTCGCAACATGTATTTGCAGTAAAGTCAAGTCCGTCTGCTCCCTTGGCTTCCCCTCGTTTCCTAGCTTGTAATCATCCAGCTTCCCCTCCTCATCACCATGCTTGCCAGCATTATCTTCACTGGACCAGCCACATCAACAAGAGCAGGGCTGGATACTCTGCCACAAATGGCTCACCTCCTGACCCCTCAAAGCTCTTCTACCATCCAAAAGGCTCATCAGGAGTCTAATGGATTACTCACCACTTGTCTGGATGGGCACCATGTTGCAACTATACTCAAGAAACTCGACATCATCCAGGACAAAGCAATTTGTTTGATCGGCACCTCTGCCACTGGACATAATATACACCCCCTCTTTTTTTCCCTGAAGTTCTAAAGCACATTTTTAAGTTGTAATAATGATCCTACCTGTCTCAACATTCCCTATTTAAAGCAGTTTTGTTCACAGCACTTAGACTCTGCTTGTCAATGTTATCTACATTATCCTGTGTGACTGTGACCACAGCTTTCTATGCACTTTCATCTTCCTCAAATGCCTCTTCATTGCCTTCAACATCATCTGAGCCTTACAGCCCTGAAATTGTGAAATTATGACTCAACTGGAGTCTCATGCTGAGAATGCAGATCAGGGAATTGGGTGTGGAAGTCAACATGCACATTTTCAGTGCTCCCAATTTTCCTGCTATTGATTTTAATGGCCAGAAAACAGAATGCTGAAAATAAGGGTGCTGATATCTGCACCCATTTCTCTGATCCGCCCTCTGGGTGAACAAATCTGTGCCAGGAGTGGATTCTTACAATTTTGGGTTTACATCACCACCAATGGCTTCTCCTCCTGACCCTGCAGGGTTACCTCAGGTGTGCCACCTCCTCTTTGTTATTTACATGTTACCCATCTGGGATCTAATACAGAAAATTAAGCTGTAGCTTAACGAAAGATCTCAACCTAGCTAATATGCATAATGTCTGGTACTACCCAACTCTAAATGAATAATATATGCAGACTTGTTTGTAAAATTAAATCATTCAGGCCCTTCCAGTGGTACACAGTAAATTAAAGTAACCTAGAATCCTAAAATTTGAGGGAAAATTTCCGCAGAGATTCCCATCGTAGTTTCAGTGGAAGACTGGTAGAAATCCTGAAGAAACAGCACAAATGGCCATTTCTCCATGGTTTCTCCCAATCTTCTACCAAAGTTAGGGCAGGAAATCGGAAGAACTCCTACTGAAATTCTAGGTGACTGTACCTCCAGTTAAATTTATTTTTCTTTCAGTCAGCTTTTCTGAGGCCAGTTTTCATACATATGCCAATTGCACTCAGCTATATCTCTTCACTTCTTCCTTTGATTCCAGGGCTGTTGCCATTCTCTCCGACTATCTATTTGACATTAAGTCCAAAATCAGCCAAAATGTCCGCTAAGTGGATGTCAGCAAAACTGAAGACATCCTCTTCAGCAAATTGCCATTTTTAGCCACACTTACATTTTTGATGCGAATGGTCATCTCTGACTAGATTTCTAAGATCCCTCAAAGCAAATTGCTGGATTAAGTACACACAGTAAGGCAATAAATGTAACATTTCTTAAAAGTGACATTGGAACTTATTTGGAAAATGTGCACACAGATGGAAAATGTATTTTATGCCAAAATTATTTCTTGCACCTTGCTTGTTTTGAAAGCATCTTTCACACTCATTCTGTGCCAAGACAAACATGTGATGTTCCATGTATCTCAATGAAATTTTCAAACAGTTTCTGGAGTTACATTTTATATATAACCACAGTGAGGCTATTGTGAATGAGAACAAGTAACTTTGAAAGGAGAGAAAATAAATTACAGAAATTCAAACAATTATCAAGCATACTTTTGCTACAAAATTGTATTGAGTTCCTCCTTTGTAGATTTACCTAGGCTACATGGTGCAACCTGCACATGGCAAGGGATGTAGATTGTCTATCCTCCAATTTTCTTTCTCTCCCTGACAAATACTTGTTCTCTATTCCAACATAAGCTGACTAGTATTGGGAACTCGCCATGTGAGAGAATCACAGGTGTGAACTTCAACATATTGCACTGCCTGTCAATGAGATGCACACAGTGAATATCACAATGATTAAACTGCTAACCATCCATTAAACTTCCACTGCTGACACTGCAAGATTCTGTCAAAAACCATGACGTCCCCTTGCAACACAAGAGAACATGTGGCTAATGTAGTTAAAATGTTAAGGCTGCTTAGTCACCAAAGATCTGCAACAAATTTATATTTACGTTGTATAGCTGGTATATATTGTATTGAAGACAGATGACAGGCAATCATCTATCAGGTAGTGATGGATTATGAAAGTTAAACCACTGGAATGTTTACCAGTGAGTTATATCACCATCATCATGATGGTTTACTCTTTATCACCTTGTGCTGCTGTCCTGCTGTAAACTCTATTTACAACATGGGGTGTACATTCTGCACCGTTCTATGATTAGTGGTTTCCCCAAGTCATTGGGTGCAATGCATTGATAAAATGAACACATATACTGTAGAATCCCTAAGGAAACACTATGTACCATATCTTGTTAATATCTTTCATACAGTAAGGGGCATAACAAAAGGACATAGCCAAAGGTGAATATAACAAGGGCAGAAGTCTCATGAAAATTGACACTGGTGATTGCTAAGAGCACCAAAGAACCTGGAGAATTTGTACTGAGGTGCCATCAAGCAAGTCAAAGATATCCTATGGCCTAATGTATGCTCCAGCAAATGATGTTTGACTTGGCATACTGTATACAAAGGACAGAGTTATAGGCAATAAAACAGGTCTGGAAGAGGAGATGTGATGTATAAAGCTTTGCTATTTGTATTCCATGCCGGATGGAACATTCTAGAGTGATGATGAAACAGAAGTGACTTGTATTCTGGCCTCACAGGGTGTATGGTTTACTTGTCTCTGAAGGTTTTGACTGAATAAAAAACTGCTGAGTGACCCTTGTGCTGAGCTAAGAGTGTTTTTAGAATGTCTACCCCACATGAATTGCTCTCTCCCACTGCCAGTAAAGGTGACCCTATTTCACTCATGTTGCATGCCACTTGGACCATTCAAACTTCATATGGACATTGAGGCAGAAATTTTCAAAGTCACTGCTCCTTTGCATTTCAGAGAACTTTTCACTATCAACAATTCTAACATTGCCACAGCAACATATTATTCTTAAGTTGCATTGATTGTACTTGTATATCTTTCTGTATACATGGTGAGAATGAACTAATCTTCTGTAACAGCAAAGTTTTCTTGTTAATATGCAGATCTTGACTCATTCCAAGAATACACGTTGGAGTTGTGTGCCAATTTATCTGGCGGAATCCCAATTTTTTTTATCCTTGCCAATCTGTACTATGCATGAGATTTGGGAAAGGAGAATCCGTAAATACAGATGAAGGAGACCATTTGGCCCGTCTGGAATTCCATAGAAACCTATGGTCCCATCGCCACAGCTTCTAAGTGTTTTTGAATGATTCCCAATGTTTAGTTTCCACTACTCTACCTGTAAAACCATTCCAGGTATTAATGTAAAGAAGTGCTTCCTGACATCAG
Organism: Heptranchias perlo; assembly: GCF_035084215.1. NCBI lineage: Eukaryota > Metazoa > Chordata > Chondrichthyes > Hexanchiformes > Hexanchidae > Heptranchias > Heptranchias perlo. Next base: position 107,298,158 of record NC_090325.1, on the reverse strand, counting down.
TTCTGAGATTGCCTTTTATTAATTTGTGACTATATCTCCCCTGAGATAAAGTCATGGTTTAACTTAAAATAGCGCTTTAGATTAACCTTTTCCATTCCAGTATCATATACACCCCTGTAAGGTCCCTTTCATTCACTTCCTTTCAAGACTAAATGAGTGGGCAAAACTATGGCAGATGGATTTCAATGTGGGGAAGTGTGAGGTCGTCTATGTTATAAATTGGATAGCAAAGTGGTGACGGATAGAATACTAGAGCCAGGTCTTCGGTTGCTTCCAAGCCTTTATTCACAGAGATTCCCCTTACACACACACCACACCCTAGTTAAGCTCTCATATAAAAAGGAGAGAAGAGAGTCCCCAATTGACACACACCACCTGAATACAATTAACACTAATTGCTATAAATCACATGATACAACCAACAATCCACTCTGGATCTGGGAAAGACAAATTGGAATATTTTCTTAATGGTGAGACACTAGGAGCTGTGGAGGAGCAAAGGGATTTAGGTGTCCATGTACACAAATCACTAAAAGCTAGTGCATAGGTACAAAAAAGGCTTATGGAATTTGGCCTTTATTTCAAGGGGATTGGAATTCAAAAGTGAAGAAGTGATGCTTCAGTTGTATAGAGCCTTGGTCAGACCTCATATGGAGCACTGCATTCTGTTTTGATAGACAGGAAAGATATGTTGGCCTTGGAGGGGGTACGACACAGATTCACCAAAATGATACCAGGGTTTAAAGGGTTATGTTATTACAGGTTGCATAAACTTGGCTTGTATTCCCTTGAGTTAAGAAGGTTGAGGGGTGATTTAATCGAGGTATTGAAAGAGATTAAAGGATTCGAGAGAAACTATTTCCTCTGGTGGGGGAATCTAGAACAAGAGGGCATAATCTTAAAATTAGAGCTAGGCCATTTAGCAGTGAAGTCAGGAAGCACTTTTTTACACAAAAGGTAGTGGAAATCTGGTATTCGTTCCCCCAAAAGGCTGTGGATGCTTTGTCAATTGCCATTTTCAACACTGAGGTTGATCGATTTTTGTTAGATAAGACACAGATCAGCCTTGATCTAATTCAGTGGCAGAACAGGTCAAGGGGCTGAATGGCCTACTACTGTTCCTATGTTTCTATGTAAGGTTGAAGAATCTGAGTTTTTCTAATCTCTCCTCATAACTCATTGTTGCTAGTCGTTTGTGGGTTTCGCATCTTTACGCATCTTAAGTGTCATGTACTTGCTACTGTAGGTTATGCACATGTTGCCTTCAACTCCACAGAGCTGCTTCTTTTTGATCCCGTTGTGCATGCCCTGCCTGCTGCCCCTCAATTAGAGCACACACCAAAATCACCAGTGATGTCATGAAGGGAAAGAGTGTAAGCTCAGACAGGGAAGTAGAATGCAAGGAAGGTACAAATTGCTGAGGAGAAGGAACCCCAAGTAATGCAAGCACAGGACTGCATGTGAGAGAACATAATGGTGAGAGCATAACAGTCTGCTGTGATTTGAATTCGTCATTTTTTTCTATTTACTATCAGAGAGGTGCACATATTTGCTGCAATTTGTTTGGCAGTTCTTATTAGACAAGAATGGAATGCTTTCTAATCAGTACAGTCGAGATAAGGCAGATGGCATGGCAGAATATCACACAGCAGATAGACTTGTATGGGGCATTGAGTAATGTACACTGTAACTGCCAGAATCATTAATTTAGAACTACAGACCACACTGAGACAATGATTACATAACTGAATAATACCATCAAGATTTGCCAAAGTAAATCAGCTCTGCACTGAAGCTTGCCATTTTACTTCCAGGGTTTTGTAAGTTCAAGGTCACATATATTAGAGATGAACTGCAACTTGAATTAAAATGTGTATGTGCTAGTTTTGATTTATTCATGACTTACAGTTCAGGCTTTTTCTTGCTCAAATACCTAAATATCCAGTTTCTGTAAGCTTTACAATCTGAAATCTGCACATTTCATTTTCTGCCTTGCTGGTTAGTGTAGCGTGAGTCTAAAAAGTAATCTTGATTGTAGTAAAATGCTTACTGGAAATTATATAGGGTTCCAACTATGTCTTTAGTTTCTTTTAGATAGAAAAATACTAAGCCAAATTTATACAGGTTAAAACAGTTAATCAAATCTATTTACAATTCAATAATATGCAAAAGCAAAAATCCTAGAACCGCGAGGGTAGGTTTTACAAATTTGCACCCCCAGCACACAAGGCTCCATGCCAGGATTGTGAATTTGTCAAATCTACCCTATCCGACATGATTGATATAGGATTTTAAAATATGTAGATTTCAAATGTCTTTTTTGACATGTGCCAGCACCGCAAATTCTAGAAGAGCACCACAAATATCATGAAGATGACCCCTTGGAATACTAATAAGTTTTCAACAAAATTACGGATTTTTTTACAAGCGTGTTTTGTTAACAGGGCGTCTCATCTGCTGCCAGTGCATATTGAAAATTCAAGGCTGTGCTGCTCACAGACTGTATACAATAGTTGAGAAATCGTAGGCAGCATGCGCCAAATTTTTCGTATACATTGCCAGTGCAAACTCATAAAATGACCCCATTATCTGAAACCATGGCTGGTTTAAATACCTCAATATCTATAGCCCAAGCAAAAAACACATGCTAGCAACTTGTTCACCCCAGTTTACAATGATTAAAAGTATACAATGGAATTCAACACAGATTAAAAGGAACTAAAGCGGTTAGTCACTGAATTTAGGGAAAACATTTTTGAGCATCCATTTTTACATGGTGAGTTGAATCTTAGTTCTGGTTACCACAGCTTTTGAAAATATATACAAGCCCAACAGGACAAAATTCTATTTTTGTCACAATGATAATCCAAATTTTATCCAATTGTGAATCTCCCTTTAAGAAATGTTTCAACTTTACATTTATAGGTGTATTTTTGCCATGTACAATGTTATAATGTCCTGCTCTGCTCAACCTATTACCAGACTTGTAAATTCTGAGATGACAGATGAAAGTGAGTGGTAAATAAGATTTTTTTGGATTACTTTTTAAAAAAAAAAGTCTTTCAGTGCTGTTTGCTTATCCACAAAAATAATAAAATGTTCACATTTTATCTCCCTGGAAATCTGTTGGGACATATGACTTAATCTTCCTCTTGGATCAGAAAGTCATGGACAAACTTGGCAATCTAGAAATATGTATGAGCCAGATCTCTGTGTTGGTGTAGTAAGATGTGGGCTGATTGTTTAACATGGTTTCTATCCACCCCCAGCGTTAAATTCAGGCAATCCAATTTTATGGGCAAATTATTTACAACTGGGTGGCTTGCTGGGCCAATTCAAAGGACATTAAGAGTCAACCAGTTGTGTGGGACTCGAGTCATAGGTTAGCCAGATCAGGTAGGTTTGGCAGGCTCCTTTCCCTGAAGAATATTAGGGAATCACTTGGGTTTTTATGACAGTTCAGATGGTTTTATGGTTATTCTTCTGATGCCAGACCACAAATTACCAGATTTATTGAATTCAATTTCACAACATGGGAACATAGGAATTGCTAGACGAAAAAAGACCAAGGTCCATCTAGTTCGCCTTCCACCCATCTTGGTAGTCGCAGGATACAATGATAATGGAGTTGTTGATTAATCATAGCAATCAATCTCTATCAATTAGTCTACAACACAGCTGGACATGGCAAGAGGAAAACCCCAGTGGTGGAGAGCTTTGGATACCGTCGGTCCAAAGTCACCTGTTCTTCCCAAGTATGCTTCACTTACCACATGTCATGTCTCAAACTACTTGCCATGGTGAGACTGAACTCATGATTTCTGGGTTACCTGTCCAGTACCATAATCACTAGGTTACTGGGATCTAAAGTCCAAAAACAATTGACATGCTCCCTCTAATAGGTATGACATCATCCCCAAATCTACACTTGAGGTTAGACTGCACTTTTCCAGTTGCCATTTTAATCCTGTTAATATTTTTCATTATGCTCTTAAAATCATAAACCGTATGCACCTGCAATTTCTACAACAGTTCTCCCGATCTCCTGCCATAACGGGTAGAAACCCGGAAAAACAGCTTAAATGACCACTTATGCTGTTTGTTCAGGGTTTACGCTGATCGTCCACCGAAGTTATGGCAGGAGATCGGGAGAACCCCCTGGAAATTCTACCACATGAAATTTAATATTTATCAGCTTATAAATAAAGTCATTGTAAATACAAAAAATATTTATTGTTTTATTTCCCTTTACCTTGGTCTCTCATCTCTCCAGGCCATACATAAGCTGCAGCCAAGAAGCCAGCTAGCCAAAAGCAATACCCGGCCTCTATCAATGCTGCTCTGAGTTGGCTGCTAGGAGATATGGAACAGCAGTCCTGCCACAGCACTCCTTCTGCTCGGTGCCTCTTCAAAACAAATATGGAATATGGAATGTAGCTGTAAGGGAATCAAGCATGTGTCCCCACTGTCAAGTACCTCACATTGATGTGATACCATTGCCAGTGAATTACAAAGCACAAATTCTATCTCATTATTCTGCTGATGTTCATAATTACTCAACTCAATCACTGTCTTGTAAATCACTGCCAGCAAGTTATTATCCTTCATGTATCACCTATACCTTATTGTAAAAGTCACAAACGCAGCATTTATGTTCAAAAGTTTCAACAGAAACTATGAAGAACATGAAAACCTGTCACTGGAAACAAAAGCACAGCCTAATTAAAATACCATCATCTTACTGATTAGGGTTCGGTTTCTGAATACAAAAGTGTTGCAGCTATAACGATGAATAAATAATTGTCACCATATTTATCATCAGGTTTTCTCTATAATATCGTCAAGCCTATTTGAGAGAATCTGTCACTTGACAAACAAAATATGCAAAAGTGCTCACTGGAAGGATGGGCAAAGTATGACTAATGTCAGGGTGGGGGTGAGTACTGAGTGGGATGCCCCAGGGATCATTGTTGGGACAACTACTGTTTCTAACTTATATCAATGACTTGGATTCAGAAACTCAATGAAGACAGGTCAAATTTGCAGAAAATACCAAGCTGGGGAGGTAGTGGATTCTGAGGAAGCAGCTGAGAAATGACAAAATGAGAAAATATGTAAACAGGCAAAACAATGTCGGATAAAATTTAATGTGGACAATTGTAAAGTACTGCATATGGAAAGGAAAAATGGATGGTACACGTGGATGAAGTTGAAGGAGACTTAGGAGTCTTAGTAAGACTCAGTGCTCAACATGTCCAACCAATTTGAAGCAGCAATCAACAAAGCTAATAGAATGGTGAACAATATAGCCATTGCAGTAGAACACAATTCAGAGGAAGTCGTGCTCAAACCAGAGTGTTCTGGTCAGATCACATCTTGAGTACTGTGTCCTGTTTTGGTCACTAAGGCACTAAAGGAGACATTCAAATACTGGAGACCATGCAGAGAAGGGCTGATCTCTAGTGTCAGAGATCTGAGTAATGAGTAAAAACTGGAGAAACTTGGGTTTTTCAGCTTTGAAAGGAAGAATCTGAGAGATGATCTTATAGAGGTATACAAGACGGTAAATGGAAAAGATAAATCTGGAAACTTACTTCAAACTAAAATTTGAGATAGGACAGAAGGCCACAGGCTGAGGCTAGTAAAAGACAAAGTTAGGACTGATATCAGGAAGTTCTTTTTCACACAGTGATCATTACATGGAATGGAGTTCTGGATAGAGTGCTGGAGGTGAAAACCCTGAAATCATTTAAGGAACAACCGATTGCTGCAATGGGGGAACGCTCGGATCTTTTGGATGGATGAACTAAGATGGGCCAAATGGCCCTCCTCACCTATAAGGATCTTGTGGAAGGAAAGGGAAAAAAAAGGAAAGTACAAAGCTTGTAAACTTTCAATTGATGGCTCGAGAATTATTTTTTCTAGAATATATGCATGGTTGCCATTTGGCTTGTTTTTAATTTCAATGCAGAGATGAGAATAGTTTTTCCTTTCAAAATCTGTATGCTTTCATTTTACAGATCTGATGTGGAAATTTGAATGGTGTTGTCCACTAGCATTGGCAGCTGCCTGGGAGAAGTCAGTGCCTAAAACCCAGGGTAATGAATTTTTAAAAAATTGTATATACAAAGAATACAAAGATATATGGCAGCAAGATACAAAGCACAAATTCTATCTCACTATTCTGCTGATGTTTAGAAATGGCTTAGCTGAGTTCCTGCCTTGTAATTCACTGCCAGCCAGTTATTATCCTTCACGCATCACATACTCATTGTTGTAAAGGTCACAAGTTCAACATCTACGTTCTTGAATAGCTTCAGGAAACAGGCTGTGAATAGGACCGTGACTACCTGTCACTAGAAAGAAAAATGTTAATGCACCTGGCATCACTACATTTGAGATCAGTATTCCTGTCTGTAATGATATTCTGTGAAACAAGCACAATCATTGGCCCAGAATTTCCTGGAGACTTGAGCCATTGCAATGGTGCATCTAAACCATAAGGAACATTATATGACACAAAAGAAAGAGGAGATTATGGAGTAAGTGACTAACGCCAAAATTTCCTGGGATTTTTGCGCTGCTCTGCCAATATCCTATCCGAAATAAAACAACTTGCATTTATATAGCACCCTTAATGTCGTAAAATGTCCCAAGGCGCTTCACAGGAGCGTTATCAAACAAAATTTAACACCGAGACATACAAGGAGATATTAAGACAGGTGATCAAAAGCTTGGTCAAAGATGTAGGTTTAAGGAGCGTCTTAAAGGAGGAGAGAGAGGTAGAGAGGCAGAGAGATTTAGGGAGGAAATTCCAGAGCTTGGGGCCTAGGCAGCTGAAGGCACGGCCGCCAATGGTGGAACGATCAAAATTGGGGATGCGCAAGAGGTAAGAATTGGAGAAGCGCAGAGATCTCGGAGGGTTGTAGGGCTGGAGGAGGTTACAGAGATAGGGAGGGGCAAGGCCATGGAGGTATTTGAAAACAAAGATTAGAATTTTAAAATGGATGCATTCCTGGACCAGGAGCCAATGTAGGTCAGTGAGCACAGGGGTGATGAGAGAACGGGATTTGGTGCAAGTTAGGATACAGGCAGCAGAGCTTCGGATGAGCTCAAGTTTATGAAGCAAAGTTAATTACTATATCCTCCCTTCCCCACCGCCCCCACCCCCCATTCAAATGAATGGAGAACGAATTTCCTGAATTAACACTTGTTTGCTCACCGCTGAAACTTAGACTTAAAAGTAATGGCACTTGGTGGCCTGGCAGTGGTGTGATTTATTGCTCCAGGATCGATTTTCTTTAAACATATTTCCACCGCCCGCATAAATACTTAATAATCAGCTTTCGCAACCGCAGTTGGGCCTGATGTATTGTATCTCGAAAACAGTGCTCAGCGTGTACAACAGGCACTGTTTCTGATTTATGATCACCTTCCCAAAATTGTTATTGACGAAGTAACTGTAATTTTCTAACATTAGATGATCGGAAATAATTTTGCACACAGACTCATCTGTCTTGTCTTTTCCATTCTTGCGACCACCTGCCCTCTGTTCAAGTCAGGCATTTTCTAATGTGAACCCCCTCGCTCAGATCTTGAATGACAAATGTGTATCACTGGATATCAGTACTGATCTGAACAGATGTCAGTCTAAAGTCTCTGCACTCCTGATTACAGGGTGGAGCTTGCCTTATGGGGGTCCATTGCAAAGGTTTGGTTTGGGGCCCCTACATGTACATTCACATACACAGCCTTACAGGCCAGCAACACCAATAGACACGCTGTCACTGTTAGGCATTGAGAAACATCCATTACCTGACACAATCAGCACACAGCAACACACTTACCAGAGGACAAGTGACAAGTGACAGGAACAGCATGAAGCTCACACACATCCAGCAAAAGAAAACACTCTCACAAGCCAGCACACATTCGATCAATGGATGAAAACCAGCACAACACTGCCCTTTGTCACTATCTACTCCACTTCTTCCAATCCAAAACAGTAGTAGCCAAGCACCAGTATAAAAACTATTGGGACATACTGATACTGGCCTGTAAATTGCTCCGAGCAGCGAACGAACTGCATATATCCATATATCTCACCCACTACCTTAAAAGCAATCAAAAGCAATCACTGGAAACCTACTCATGATTGAGCAATGATATGCAAGATGCATGTCTAATCACTAAAAGCAAACCTGGAAGGATTTCTACGAACCAGAAACTTTGCAGTGTTCTGATGTACTGCAGTATGTAAACTCTCATGACAATGAGGAAAAAAATAAATGGCATGAAATTGTTTACTACAACATATGACAAGTCATAATAAATCCATTAAAAGGGTCCAAGCATTAACTATTTAAATAGTCAGAGGGCGTCATTACTGCGGGAACTTCCTCTAATAGGAAGCTGAAAAGAGCCCAGCATTAACTCCAGCGAAGCTAGGACCCATGGAAGAAGCAACATGATCGATCTCTCCCCTTGACTTAGTGGCTTAATATTTTATTCTATTTATTCTCGGAATTTGATTTGAAACCCCATGCAGACTTCTAAGTGCTAATTAACTGAGTTAGTCCATGTTTTTATTTTCACTGCAGCTAATTATCACGTTGCTGGGATATAAAATTGTCACCAAGTTATTTTGAAAACATAATTTCTAATCACTTTCAAATTAAATGATGTAGCAAACATGGTGATTATTACATGGCTAGGAGGATTTTAACAGCATTTATAGAGGCCTGAACAATGGATATTAATCGTCAGCATGCTGTGATGAACCTCCAGTCTAGTGGATTAAAATTGTGTTGTGTGATAGTAATGAACATGTTAACAGGTTTGTATCCCAATATATTAAAAAAGGACAATTAAGCTTCATTTGAACACAGTGGTGCATCTGTTACCATCACACAATGAAATTTCAATCTAAAGATCTCCAGTGTTAGATCTACTCATGTCTAATTGTCCATTGCAATCCCAGTTAGATGCTGTATAAAGATATAAGATGTCTCTCTGGCTCTTTGTAAATCAAAAATTAGAGAAGGTCAGTACAAATAATGATTTCACCTATTCTCATCTTTTAATTGCATTTAACAGGATCGATACATCTCGAATACAGAGAGTAAAATTCAGTATGAATTCTTCATACCCACACGAAGGCTGAAAAATTTTATTTGACAACCAGCCTAGAGCAAACTAATTTCCAGCTTCAATGAACTGAAAATTAAATAGTGTGTTTATCTTCCTAACTCCAATCGCTTGTTGTTTGCTTCTATGCTTTTGATTGGATCTGGCTATTTGTGGCCTATTACAGCTTTGACTGTACTGACTGGCTCCTTGTCTTTAAAAATGTTAGATTTGCCAAATACCATTAAAATATTATTTAAATACTAACCCACGTGGGTATAATATCAAAAGTTGGGCTGAACACCTGTCTAAAGTATGCTAATACCCAATATTCCAGGATTTCAGACAGCATCAGGGACACATCAATGGAGTGGCCAGAAGTACTGGCCCACACCAGATCCACCCCTAAAGGCCTCACCAGGAATTTCTGGCCTATTGTCTTTAGAACAAAATGTAAACCTAAATCTACATTTGATTTTTTTTCCAACAGGGGGTTTGGACTGAGTACTTTATTTTTTTTATGTAACTCCTGTAGGAAAAGCTAATCACCACATACACTTTCTACACTTTGGATAGCCTAGATTTTCCACTGCTAGCCGTCAGTTGTAGCAGCATAAATTGGGCAGCTGGAAAAGGAAGATGGGTTAGCATACCATCCCCAACGAACTTCACAAACATTGTGCCACAGTATGGTACTGTTTTTGTTAGAACAGAGAACATTATGGATTGATGTGGTAGAGGTGTTTAAAATTAAGAACGGATGGGACAGAGTGTTTAGAATGAGGAGACATTGATAGAAAATTAAATGTAAGAGATTTAGGACAGAGACCTGGAAAAACTTTCTTACACAGAGGGTTGTCGAGCTGTGGAATGCACTACCAAAGATTGTGATTGAAGCAGAGACCATGTCAACATTTAAGAATAGGTTAGATAGGTGATTGAAGGATAGGGGATTAAGGGCATACGGGGACAGGGTGGCACATGAAATTAGGACTACTTGTGTGGACAGTACACGGATTGACTTGGCTGAATGGCCTGTTTCCATGCTGTAATTTCTACATAATTCAAATATTCAGTTAGGGGTTGCCAGTCCAAATGTGGCAGATGATATAAATGGCACAGATAAGTAAATTGAATCTCCAATAATTCATTCGTGTACTGTCCTTATTTTTTTTCTGATGGCACTTAGGATTTTGTGCCAATTGTTTATTTTGCCCCCATCACCTTTACTGGCACCAATGAGTTTAACAATGGGAATCCATTTGGAAGAGGACTTATAGAGGATGCCAGGCAGGTCAGGCTGCATGAGAAATGTTCTATGCCCACCCACTTGTACCCACGTCTGCAGAAATGGTCAGACCTCACTTTGGCAGACAATTAGTATATGGGGAGACTCCCTTCCCAAAAGGAAGCTGAGGTAGCAGACCTGATGGCACCCCTAAGATATGTGAATGAAGGGTTTTGATAGAATAAATAAGGAGTAACTGTTTCCAGTGGCAGAAGTAAAAACAGAAAATGCTGGAAATACTCAGCAAGTCAGGAAGCATCTGTGGAGAAAGAAACAGAGTTAATGTTTCGGGTCGATGACCTTTCATCAGAAACAGAAGAAGTTGAAGATTTAACAGTTCTTAAGCAAGTACAGAGCCAGGGAAAGAGGGGGAGGAAGGGGAGGGGAGGACAGAACAAAAGGGAAGGTCTCTGATAGGGTGGAGGGCAGGTGTGATTAAATGACAAAAGCGATGATGGTGCAAGGCAAGGAGGGTGGTAATGCGACAAGTGAAGAAACAAAAGATGGGTCTAGAGGAGCTGTAAATGGTAACATCAGAACCATTACCAGCACCTGCTGCCCAAAAAAATGGGAGCAGTGGTTATGATCTGAAGTTATTTAAATCAATATTGAGTCCAGAAGGTTGTAAAGATGAGGTGCTGTTCCTCGAGCTTCCGTTGAGCTTCATTGGAACAGTGTAGGAGGTCGAGGACAGAGAGGGTAGAGTGGGAGTGGGACGAAGAATTAAAATAGGAAGCAACCAGAAGGTCAGGGTCATGCTTGTGGACTGAGTGTAGGTGTTCAGCAAAGTGATCGCCCAATCTGCCTTATTATAAGAGTTTTTGGTCATTAAAAAAAGTACTTAAAAATTAAACATTTTTTAAAAATTTGTTTTTACTTTTTCCTTCTGTCTCTTTAATTTAATTAAATTATATCTTACCCTATCTTTTTTCGCTGCCTATAACTGTTTTTACAAATGATTTTAATGTTGTACCTTTCACTTCCTGGTTTTTATGTTCCAGCCTGCAGAAACTCTTTGCAGCTTGTCAAAAATGCTGCGATCTGATTGGTCAAGGGGAGAGATTGCCCTCTCGCTTCTCTCTCGCTGTAACTAATGCTGGGCTCCTCTCCACTTCCTAGGAGTGCAAGTGCCCGCAGTAAAGAAGTGGGTTAGTATAAATCTATGTAACGGCGAGCACCGTTGGTTCGCCGCTTGGAGCAATTTCTGGGCCAATATTATTTTATTTTTCTTGCTGGCTTACAAGAGCTTTCCTCCCACAGGCAGCATTTTGCCTGTTTCAATGATGCCCCATGTTTGGGTCTATTAGCTGCAGTGATGTCCTGACTTATAGCTGGTTTCATGCATGCATTTTATGCCCTACTGAACTCTATCATATCTGATTTTCATGAAATCAGATTACCATTATAGAGTGAGGATTATATTCTATTTCAAGTACATTCATTCTCAGGAAGTAAAATATTGCTGATAGGTGAACAGACAAATTAAAACCAGTTCTGTTAAACCGTGTTGTATTCTGCGAACATTTTCACCTTATCTATTAAGAGAATATATTATGACTCATCTTGTCTTGTTATGTAATCACTGTTATAACATGAAGGCTGCAGCAATTATTTATCACATTTCTGTAACATTAGAGAATATTAAAGGGGTACTCAAGAATAAAGTTCTGTAGTGTCCAGTTTGATCCAAATACTGTATAGCCCTGAAATTGCAAGCCTCCGCAATGGCACAGAAAATTTGGAATACTGACCACAGCGTCCAATCTAAGCTCTGGTCTACATATGGCAGCAATTTCAGAGCTTAAATATTAGTAACTAAAAGTAACTTACCATTAAAAAATGTTTTATTTCATCTCTGTCGATTAAATCCTCTTCTTGGATTTAGAACCATAGAAAAGATACAGCACAGAAGGGGGCCATTTGGCCCATCGTGTCCACGCCGGCTCAAAGAACAACCAGGTGCCCATTCTAATCCCACCTTCCAGCACCTGGTCCGCAGCCCTGCAGCTTACAGCACTTTAGGTGCAGGTCCAGGTACTTTTGAAAAGAATTAAGGATCCCTGCCTCTACCACCAATTTGGGCAGCGAATTCCATATATCCACCACCTTCTGGGTAACAAAGTTTTTCCTCATATCCCCTCTAATCCTTCTGCCAATCAGCTTAAATCTATGTCCTCTAGTTCTTGAACTCTCCGCTAGGGGAAACAGGTACTTCCTGTCTACTCTATCTAGGCCCCTCATAATTTTGTACACCTCAATCAAGTCTACCCTCAGCCTCCTCTGCTCCAAGGAAAACGACCCCAGCCTATCCAATCTCTCCTCGCAACTGCCATTTTCAAGCCCTGGCAACATTCTTGTAAACCTTCTCTGCACTTTCTCCAGAGCAATTACATCCTTCCTGTAATGTGGTGACCAGAACTGTGCACAATACTCCAGCTGTGGCCTTACCAGCGTTTTATACAGTTCCTTCATTACATCCCTGCTTTTGTATTCTATACCTCGGCTAATAACAGAGAGCATTCCATATGTCTTCTTCACAACCTTATCTACCTGTACTGCCACCTTCAGGGACCTGTGTACATGCACTCCAAGGTCTCGAACTTCCTTTACCACTCAATATATTCTCGTTTACTGCGTTTTCCATTTTACTGTTTGCCCTCCCTAATTGCATTACCTCCCACCTCTCCGAGTTGAACTCCATTTGCCACTTTCCGCCCACTCCACCAACCCATTGATATCTTCTTGGAGTCTACAGCTATCCTCTTCACTATCAACTACACGGCCAATTTTTATGTCGTCTGCAAATTTGCCAATCATGCCCCCTACATTCAAGTCCAAATCATTAATATATACCACAAAAAGCAAGGGACCCAACACTGAGCCCTGTGGCACACCACTGGAAACGGATTTCCATTCGCGAAGACATCCATCGACTTTTACCCTTTGTTTCCTATTACTGAGCCAATTTTGGATCCAATTCGCCACATTTCTCTGTATCCCGTGGGCTTTCACCTTTCTGACCAGTCTGTCATGTGGGACCTTGTCAAATGCCTTACTAAAATCCGTGTAGACAACATCCACTGCACTACCCTCATCAATCCTCCTCGTCACTTCCTCAAAGAATTCAATCAGATTTGTAAGGCATGACCTTCCCTGAACAAATCCATGCTGACTATCCCTGATTAAACCTTGCGTTTCCAAGTGACAGTTTACCCTATCTCTCAGTATTGATTCTAATAGTTTGCCCACCACCGAGGTAAGACTGACCGGCCTATAATTGTTCGGCCTTTCCCTCGTACCCTTTTTAAACAATGGTACTATGTTTGCAGTCTTCCAGTCTTCCGGTACCTCCCCTGTATCTAGTGAGGATTGGAAAATGATCCTCAGAGCATCCGCTATTTCCTCCCTGACTTCCTTCAATAGCCTAGGAAACAATCCATCCGGCCCTGGTGACTTATCAACTTTCAAGGATTCCAGTCCCTCTAGTACTTCCTCTCTCGTTATGTTTATCTTATCCAATATTTCATACCTCTCCTCTTTAACTACTACATCCGGATCATTCCTTTCCTTTGTGAATACGGAGACAAAATATTCATTTAAAACCCTACCCACATCCTCTGCTTCTACACACAAGTTACCCTTATCATCCCTGATAGGTCCCACCTTTTCTTTAGCTATCCTCTTGTTCTTAATGTACTGATAAAACATCTTTGGGTTTTCTTTAATCTTACTAGCTAATATTTTTTCATGCCCTCTCTTTGCTTTCCTTTTTTACGTCATCCCTGTACTTTCTATACTCCTCTAGGCTTTCTACAGTATTTAGTTTTCTGTGACAGTCATAAGCTTTTTTTTTCTGCATTATCTTGCCCATATACTTCTAGACAACCAGGGGACACTAAATTTGGCAGTGCCACCCTTTTTCTGAGGGGACATGTCTGCATTGTACCCGTAGAATTTCACTTTTTAGTGCCTCCCACTGGCTTGACACAGATTTCTCCTCAAATAGTTGTGTCCAGTCCACTTCTGCCAAATCACCCCTTAGTTCTGTAAAATTTGCCTTCCCCCAATTTAAAACGTTTACTCCTGATTTAACTCTGTCCTTTTCCATAATAATGCTAAAACTAACTGAATTGTAGTCACTATCCCCAATATGGTCACCCACTGTCACTTCACCCATTTGCCCATCATCATTTCCCAGGACTAAATCTAGAATTGCATCCCCTCTTGTTGGACTTGTCACGTACTGGCTAAAAAAGTTCTCCTGGACACCGATCAAGAACTTTGTATCCTCTGTGCCCCTCATACTGTTTGAATCCCTGTTGATGTTAGGGTAGTTGAAGTCCCCTACTATTGTTGCCCTCTTATTTTTGCACTCAGAAATTTGCCTACATATTTGTTCTTCTATCTCCCTTTCGCTATTCAGGGGTCTATAGTACACTCCTAGTAGTGTGACTGCCCCTTTTTTATTTCTTAGCTCAACCCATATGGTCTCGATTGATGACCCATTTAGCATATCATCCCTTCTCACAACTGTAATTGATTCTTTAACCAATAATGCTACCCCACCTCCTTTTTTTAAATCACCCACTCTAGTCTGCCTGAAAACTCTGTATCCAGGGATATTGAGCTGCCAATTATCCCCCTCTTCAAGCCTAGTTTCCGTTATAGCAATGATAACAGGCTGTCATGTGTCTATCTGTGCCCTTAGCTCATCTGCTTTGTTTGTAATACTCCTTGCATTGAAGTATATACCCTTTAGCCCTGTCAAATTCCTGTGCTGAACACTATTTAACCTTTTCTTCAACATTTCTAGCCTGAGAAATTATTTTTAATTCTATAAAACTAGATGTGTGCATTGATGGCTCTACATGACTTTTAATGGGCAGAGACACACACATGCAGAGCATGAGTGTGTTGGGAGAGGGGTGGACAACAAGTAGCATTTAACCAGGTGCTGAGATGTCATATTTCAGTACCCCAACTACCCAAGAATAGGGAGATCAGCAAAAATGTAGCTCCAATCAGGTGGTGTTCAACATGGGAGATGAACGTAGACATGTTTTTAAAAATTTAAAATGAAAGAGCTATATGGATATAATGCTAACTTTAAGGGTAATTTACATATTAAGGGTGGGCGCCAGGGCCTCGTATGGTACTGCTCCGGTGCCCGTCTCAGTTGGGGGGGGGGGGGGGGGGGGAAATTGCTGCGGCACCTTGTCATATAGTATAGCCAGTTGAAGAAGGAAGAAAAATTATAATTCTGAATTTTTACATTTGCTGCTGGGCCTAGCAATGACGAGGCACAAACGACATGAAATACGTCAAACAATATCCATTTTGCGATTTGCATCTTATAATACATCTGCCCATATTTGGGTGAGTGCACTATATACCCAACGGCACTTCTGGCAGAAAATCTCGGAAGTGGCGTCAGGTGATGGAAAGCTGGCGGAACGGCTCCCCAACCACCCAGATTACGCCACTTTCATATAGTACGGATTGCCCTTTGTGAATTCCTGAGAGTCGATTTTCCTGGTTACTTACACCAGTCTACTTGGCCCTCAGAGGTTTATGGGGGGGTGGAGGTAATTCATACTATATCTGGTATACACAAGTGATAAAAGAATAAAATGTTAGCCCTGAGGCATACTACATCCTACTCACTACACACGTAAGATTATGATTCAGTTCATAAATGGTGTGCGTCTGCCTATAGGAGCTATATGTTGCAATGAGTACAAATGAAGAGTGCTAGGAGATGGCCCAAATTGTAAAAAAGAGGACTGCACTATGTACTTGCAACTTTACCTCGAGCTTCATGTTGGTCCCAAATACTATGCTTCAGGTGACCAGATGTCACATTAGCTTTTTTAAATGCGGCTGTTATTGACATCAAAATATGCTGCTTTTTAAAACAAAGCTCAGGCATTAAAGATAATGATCATCTTCTAACGTGTTTTTTGAAACTAATAGCAATGGAAACCACTCACTGAAACCCTGGCTGATTAAAATTTAGAAATTAAACATCGATTGTCCTTCAAAAGATCAATAATTTGATTAAGCAAAGCTTTTTTTTATTCATTCATGGGATGTGGGCGTCGCTGGCAAGGCCAGCATTTATTGCCCATCCCGAATTGCCCTTGGGTACGGTAGCATAGTGGTTATGTTACTGGGCTAGTAATCCAGAGGCCTGGACTAAATTCCAGAGTCATGAGTTCAAATCCTGCCATGGCAGCTGGTGAATTTAAATTCAATTAATTAAATTCAATTAATTAAATAAAAATCTGGAATTAAAATACTAGTATCAGTAATGATGGCCATGAAACTACCGGATTGTCGTAAAAACCCATCTGGTTCACTAATGCCCTTTAGGGAAGGAAGCCTGCCACCCTTACCCGGTCTGGCCTATATGTGACTCCAGACCCACAGCAATGTGGTTGATTCTTAATTGCCCTCTGAAATGGCCTAGCAAGACACTCAGTTGTAAAATCTCGCTACGAAAAGTCATCATAAGAATAAAACCGGACGGACCACCCGGCATCGGACCACTCGGCACCGGACACGACAACGGCAAAACACCAAGCCCAGTCGACCCTGCAAGGTCCACCTTACCAACATCTGGGGACTTGTGCCAAAATTGGGAGAGCTGTCCCACAGACGAGTCAAGCAACAGCCTGACATAGCCATACTCACAGAATCATACCTTTCAGCCAACATCCCAGACTCTTCCATCACCATCCCTGGGTATGTCCTGTCCCACCGGCAGGACAGACCCACCAGAGGTGGCGGTACAGTGATATACAGTCAGGAGGGAGTGGCCCTGGGAATCCTCAACATTGACTCTGGACCCCATGAAATCTCATGGCATCAGGTCAAACATGGGCAAGGAAACCTCCTGCTGATTACCACCTACCGTCCTCCCTCAGCTGATGAATCAGTCCTCCTCCATGTTGAACACCACTTGGAGGAAGCACTGAGGGTAGCAAGGGCACAAAATGTACTCTGGGTGGGGGACTTCAATGTCCATCACCAAGAGTGGCTCGGTAGCACCACTACTGACCGAGCTGGCCAAGTCCTGAAGGACATAGCTGCTGGACTGGGCCTGCGGCAGGTGGTGAGCGAACCAACACGAGGGAAAAACTTACTTGACCTCGTCCTCACCAATCTACCTGTCGCAAATGCATCTGTCCATGACAGTATTGGTAGGAGTGACCACCGCACAGTCCTCGTGGAGATGAAATCCCGTCTTCGCACTGAGGACACCATCTAATGTGTTGTGTGGCACTACCACCGTGCTAAATGGGATAGATTCAGAACAGATCTAGCAGCTCAAAACTGGGCATCCATGAGGCGCTGTGGGCCATCAGCAGCAGCAGAATTGTATTCCAGCACAATCTGTAACCTCATGGCCCGGCATATTCCTCCCTCTACCATTACCAACAAGCCAGGGGGATCAACCCTGGTTCAATGAGGAGTGTAGAAGAGCATGCCAGGAGCAGCACCAGGCGTACCTAAAAATGAGGTGCCAACCTGGTGAAGCTACAACTCAGGACTACATGCATGCTAAACAGCGGAAGCAACATGCTATAGACAGAGCTAAGCGATTCCACAACCAACGGATCAGATCAAAGCTCTGCAGTCCTGCCACATCCAGTCGTGAATGGTGGTGGACAATTAAACAACTAACGGGAGGAGGAGGCTCTGCAAACATCCCCATCCTCAATGATGGCGGAGTCCAGCACGTGAGTGCAAAAGACAAGGCTGAAGCGTTTGCAACCATCTTCAGCCAGAAGTGCCGAGTGGATAATCCATCTCAGCCTCCTCCCGATATCCCCACCATCACGGAAGCCAGTCTTCAGCCAATTCGATTCACTCCACGTGATATCAAGAAACGGCTGAGTGCACTGGATACAGCAAAGGCTATGGGCCCTGACAACATCCCAGCTGTAGTGCTGAAGACTTGTGCTCCAGAACTAGCTGCGCCTCTAGCCAAGCTGTTCCTGTACAGCTACAACACTGGCATCCACCCGACAATGTGGAAAATTGCCCAGGTATGTCCTGTCCACAAAAAGCAGGACAAATCCAATCCGGCCAATTACCGCCCCATCAGTCTACTCTCAATCATCAGCAAAGTGATGGAAGGTGTCGTCGACAGTGCTATCAAGCGGCACTTACTCACCAATAACCTGCTCACCGATGCTCAGTTTGGGTTCCGCCAGGACCACTCGGCTCCAGACCTCATTACAGCCTTGGTCCAAACATGGACAAAAGAGCTGAATTCCAGAGGTGAGGTGAGAGTGACTGCCCTTGACATCAAGGCAGCATTTGACCGAGTGTGGCACCAAGGAGCCCTAGTAAAATTGAAGTCAATGGGAATCAGGGGGAAAACTCTCCAGTGGCTGGAGTCATACCTAGCACAAAGGAAGATGGTAGTGGTTGTTGGAGGCCAATCATCTCAGCCCCAGGACATTGCTGCAGGAGTTCCTCAGGGCAGTGTCCTTGGCCCAACCATCTTCAGCTGCTTCATCAATGACCTTCCCTCCATCATAAGGTCAGAAATGGGGATGTTCGCTGATGACTGCACAGTGTTCAGTTCCATTCGCAACCCCTCAGATAATGAAGCAGTCCGAGCCTGCATGCAGCAAGACCTGGACAACATCCAGGCTTGGGCTGATAAGTGGCAAGTAACATTCGCGCCAGATAAGTGCCAGGCAATGACCATCTCCAACAAGAGAGAGTCCAACCACCTCCCCTTGACATTCAATGGCATTACCATCGCCGAATCCCCCACCATCAACATCCTGGGGGTCACCATTGACCAGAAACTTAACTGGACCAGCCATATAAATACTGTGGCTACGAGAGCAGGTCAGAGGCTGGGTATACTGCGGCGAGTGACTCACCTCCTGACTCCCCAAAGCCTTTCCACCATCTACAAGGCACAAGTCAGGAGTGTGATGGAATACTCTCCACTTGCCTGGATGAGTGCAGCTCCAACAACACTCAAGAAGCTCGACACCATCCAAGATAAAGCAGCCCGCTTGATTGGCACCCCATCCACCACCCTAAACATTCACTCCCTTCACCACCGGCGCACTGTGGCTGCAGTGTGCACCATCCACAGGATGCACTGCAGCAACTCGCCAACGCTTCTTCGACAGCACCTCCCAAACCCGCGACCTCTACCACCTAGAAGGACAAGGGCAGCAGGCGCATGGGAACACCACTACCTGCACGTTCCCCTCCAAGTCACACACCATCCCGACTTGGAAATATATCGCCGTTCCTTCATTGTCGCTGGGTCAAAATCCTGGAACTCCCTTCCTAACAGCACTGTGGGAGAACCGTCACCACACGGACTGCAGCGGTTCAAGGCGGCGGCTCACCACCACCTTCTCGAGGGCAATTAGGGATGGGCAATAAATGCCGGCCTTGCCAGCGACGCCCACATCCCGTGAACGAATTTTTTTTAAAAAAAGGTGGTGGTGAGCCGCCTTCTTGAACCACTGCAGTCAGTGTGGTGAAGGTTCTCCCACAATGCTGTTAGGAAGGGAGTTCCAGGATTTTGACCCAGCAACGACGTAGGAACAGCGATATATTTCCAAGTCGGGATGGTGTGTGACTTGGAGGGGAACGTGCAGGTGGTGTTGTTCCCATGTGCCTGCTGCCCTTGTCCTTCTAACTGGTAGAGGTTGCGGGTTTGGGAGGTGCTGTCGAAGAAGCCTTGGCGAGTTGCTGAGAGTTGCTGCATCCTGTGGATGGTACACACTGCAGCTACAGTGCGCCAGTGGTGAAGGGAGTGGATGTTTAGGGTGCCAATCAAGCGAGCTGCTTTGTCCTGGATGGTGTCGAGCTACTTGGGTGTTGTTGGAGCTGCACTCATCCAGGCAAGTGGAGACTATTCCATCACACTCCTGACTTGTGCCTTGTAGATGGTGGAAAGGCTTTGGGGAGTCAGGAGGTGAGTCACTCGCCACAGAATACCCAGCCTCTGACCTGCTCTCGTAGCCACAGTAATTATATGGCTGGTCCAGTTAAGTTTCTGGTCAATGGTGACCCCCAGGATGTTGATGGTAGGGGATTCGGTGATGGTAATGTCGTTGAATGTCATGGGGAGGTGGTTGGACTCTCTCTTGTTGGAGATGGTCATTGACTGGCACTTGTCTGGCGTGAATGTGAAGGGTTCTCAAAATTCCCACATTTTTCATATCAACGAGGATATGACTTTTGGAATTTTATTTGAAGACGTATCAACTGCTAGTTTTAAAACATGGATCCCTGCAAGACATGCCTGGACTTGTTGCGGCAGAGTGGATTGTTCCTGAAAACCAGACAATGAGAGTAGACAGAATACGCATTCTTCCCTTTAAAACAATCAACCCAAAGACTTCAGCTTACACGAAACTAAAGCCCATCAAAACCTTGCATAAATTATCGCTACTAACTACTAAAAGCAGGAAGCCAACAATCACCTGAAGAACACAAAGAACTAACCTTGTTTTGGGAATCAGATAAGAAATTCGAAAGTCAGTATAACTGGGGACCAGTTATGAAGCAGGGAGGTTTTTGGTTTTGGAGCAGGTTCTAAGCAGTTCAGCTTTAAAACAGCAGTTTTGAAGCAGCAAGAAGGCAGCCACAGCCCTGCACGAAGATCGTCCACCCACAACTGCGCCTTACCGTACCAACAGACTCTATCCAACTGAAGAACCTTCGCAGATTCCTCAGACCAGGGCCACGTGGGGACGGCAGGGCCCAGAGGACACAAAGAGCGTACCCCAAAACTGCAACCGGCTTACCTGGCTGGATTTCGAACTGTCAAGGAACCCTGGTTTGGTGAGCATGATTCCTAACCTATCCTAGTTCAATTTAGTTAGGTTTTGGGGGTGGGACAAGGGTAAGGGGATTAGTAGGGTGATTTTCCCTCATTATGCCGTGTGTTCCCCATTCTTAACTAAGTGTACTTTGTATCTCAGTGTTATCCTAATGTTATAAGTTCATTTGTGATTTCAATAAACCCAGTTTCTTTTCTTGTACCAAAACCAGTTGTCTGCTGCATTTTTTTTGTCACAACCCCCAAATAAGTCCAAGGTCTAGAACCCAGGGAGTGGGAGCGATTCGGACCGCTCAGTAGTCAGAGGTGAAGCTGACACAGACCACCACCCCCTACAAATGTTACTTGCCACTTATTGGCCCAAGCCTGGATGTTGTCCAGGTCCTCCTGCATGAGGGCACGGACTGCTTTATTATCTGAGTGGTTGCGATTGGAATTGAACACTGTGCAATTATCAGCGAACGTCCCCATTTCTGACCTTATGATGGAGGGAAGGTCATTGATGAAGCAGCGGAGATGGTTGGGCCTAGGACACTGCCCTGAGGAACTCCTGCAGCAATGTCCTGGGGCTGAGCTGACTGGCCTCCAACAACCACTACCATCTTCCTTTGTGCTAGGTATGACTCCGTACAAATAGCACAGATCCTGATGACTGGGAGAGATACAAAGAGCTGCAAAAACAGATAGTAAGAGCTACAAAAAGGAAGTATGAAAATAAACTTGCAAGGGATATCAAAATCAACACAAAATTTTTTTACAATTATATTAAGAAAAAGAGGGTGGTCAAGAGCAATGTGGGCCCCTTAAAAACTGATAATGGTGATATTGTAAATGAAAATAAGGAAATGGCGGACATGTTAAATAATTACTTTGCATCAGTATTTATAGTAGAGGATGAGGATAGCATGCCGGACACTCCAAGGGAACTAATTTTGAATCAGGGACAGGGACTCACCATAATTAACGTAAGCAAATTAACAATAACGACACTAAAGAATGATAAATCCCCAGGACTAGATGGTTTCCATCCCAAGGTTTTAAAGGAAGTAGGTGAGAACACTGCAGAAGCCCTAACTATAATCTTCAAACGTTCTCTCGATTCAGGAACCGTTCATTTAGGTTGGAAAATTGCACGTCACTTCGCTTTTTAAGAAAAGAGAGAGAGGGAAACCATGGAATTATAGACCAGTCAGCCTAACATCTGTTGTGGGGAAAATGCTGGAGTCTATAATTAAGGATAGGGTGACTGTAACACTTTGAAATTTTTCAGCTGATTAGAGAGAGCCAGCATGGATTTGTAGAGGGTAGGTCATGCCTGACGAACCTGATTGAATTTTTGAAGAGGTGACTAAAGTAGTGGACAGGAGGATGTTTATGGATGTTGTTTATATGGACTTCCAGAAGGCATTCGATAAAGTCCCTCATAAGAGACTGTTAGCTAAAGTTGAAGCTCATGGAATTGATGGCAAATTATTGACCTGGTTAGGAATTTGGCTCAGCACCACGAGACAGAGAATAGGGATAATGGGCAGGTATTCAAATTGGCAGGATGTGACTAGTGGTGTCCCACAGGGATCTGTGTTTATTAACGACTTAGATTACGGGATAGAGAGCCACATATCCAAGTTTGCTGAAGACACAAAGATAGGCAGCATTGTAAGCAGTGTAGATGGAAGCATAAAATTACAGAGATATTAATACATTCTGAGAATGGGCAAAACTGTGTCAAATGAATTTCAATATAGGCAAGTATGAGAACATCCATTTTGGAACAGCTCGAAACAGTTGAGTTCCAAAGAGACTTAGGGGTCCATGTACATAGATCATTAAAATGTCATGGTCAGGTTCAGGAAATAATCAAAAAGGCTAATGGAATGCTGGCCGTTATATCAAGAGGACTAGAATACAAAGGGGTAGAAGTTATGTTACAGCTATACAAAGCCCTGATTAGACCACACCTGGAGTACTGTGTTCAGTTCTGGGCACCACACCTTAGGAAGGATATATTGGCCTTGGAGGGACTGCAGCCTAGATTGACTAGAATGATACCTGGACTCCAAGGGTTAAATTACGTGGAGAGATTACACCAACTTGAGTTGTATTCCCTGGAATTCAGACGATTAAAGGGTGATTTGTTCGAAGTTTTCAAGATATTAAAAGGAACTGATAGATAGAGAGAAACTATTTCCGCTGGTTGGGGAGTCTAGGACTGGGGGACGTAGTCGAAAAATTAGAGTCAGAACTTTCAGGAGTAAAGTTAGGAAACACTTCTACACGCAAAGAGTGGTAGAAGTTCCGAACTCTCTTCCGCAAACGGCAGTTAATGCCAGCTCAATTGTTAATTTTAATTCTGAGATTGATAGATTTTTGTTAACCAAAGGTATTATGGGATATGTGGCTAAGGCAAGTATACGGAGTTAGGTCACAGATCAACCATGATCTCAATGAATGGAGGAACAGGCTCGAGGGGCTAAATGGTCTACTCCTGTTCCTATGTTCCTATAATGTTATTCAAGGACTCTAACTTTTCAGGTAACAACTAATTGGGTGTAATGAGCAATGATGTTAACCAATGGGTGATAATCTAAAGGGATCTGGACAGGCCAGGTCAATAGGCAGAGAGATGGTGGATGGACTTCAACACAGATAAGGGTAAAGCCATAAGGTAATGGAAGCGAGAATGTAGATTACATATTAAATAGCAATAAACTTGAGATTACAGAGCAAGAAAGGGATTTGGGTTATTGGTGGATAAGTCGTTAGAACAGTCAGTTCATGTTTGCACGAAAGCAAATAAAATGTTGGGATAGAAAGCTGGGTTGTGATTTATAAGTCTAAGGAGGTGGTTTTGAAGTTGTATTTGACTTTGGTGAGACCACATCTGGAGTATGTGTTCAGTTTTAGTCTGCATATAACAAGAAAAATTTAACTTTACTGAATGGACTCAAGAGGAGGGCTGCGAGGCTATTTCTGATATTAGAGGGCTATGCTATGAGGAGGGATTGTCTACCCTAAGACACAAGAAGGTCTATGATATTAACACTCAGTAATGAAAATAAAAGAAAATGAAATCAAAGATAAAGAATACAGAAGTGAACAACTCCAGTCTTCGTACCCCTAAGACTGGAAATTCTTACTTGTAGCCAAGTGCTATTTCCAAATCCAAATTCCATTCCTAAAAGCAATCAAAGCTGCTGCACTCTCTTTTGTTTGTTCCACACATTATAAATATTATTGCATCTGTATAATTAAAAAAAAGGGAAGAAAAGCACAAAGGCTGCTAGGAATTTTGAGAAAGAAGCTGGTGCGAGGAAAATGTGTGGAAGCTGGTAGGAATGAAGGAAAGAAGTTATGGCTTGAGAACTGGCTTTTGTTTTAAAAATATATCAAGTCCTTGGACCAGCTGCTGCAAAGAATCAGGCCTATCTCCACCAAACTTTTACAGCTGCTGGCACAAAGTCAAGCAAAGCCCACTTTAACACATTAAGTGTGGTATGTATTGCAGATAGCAATGTAGCAGCAGTGTTCTGTTTGTAAGTGCATAGAAGTGCAAAACACTTTTTCATGCTCATTGAAAAATCTAAGTCTAGCACTGAGGTTTGAATCTGGTAAATCAACAGCACGTGAAATGTATGGGCAAAACTATAAGATTGATGGAGCTGGAAAGCAGCTAAAGATTTAGCCTGAACATCTGGTTGATAATTAGAAAGGCATTCCTGCATAAGTAACTAAAACCATCTATTTAAAGAACCACAGTTCTAGTAAGGGTTCAAATTATACTTTACATGCCAGCCTTCCCCATCACTGAAACATGACTTGTACAGATTCCAAAAGAAAACCTAAACGGATCATCTCAGTCTGGTGTAGAGCCTCTCAGACCGGAGACAGGAATACGACACTACAATATATATGCCATAATAGACTTGTTAGCAAAATTAAAGCCAACGGAATTAAAGGGACAGTGGCAGCGTGGATACAAAATTAGCTAGGAGACAGAAAGCAGAGACTAGTGGTGAATGGTTCTTTTTCAGACTGGAGGGAAGTAAACAGTGGTTTTCCTCAGTGGTCAATATTAGAACCACTGCTCTTTTTGGTATATATTAATGACCTGGACTTAGGTATAGAGGGTATAATTTCAAAGTTTGCAGATGACACGAAACTCGGAAATGTAGTAAGCAATGTGGAGGCTGGTAACAGACTTCAGGAGGACATCGACAGACTGGTGAAATGGGCAGACACGTGGCAGATGAAATTTAAAGCAGAGGAGTGTGAAATACTACATTTTGGTAGGAAGACTGAGGAGAGGCAATATAAACTAAATGGTACAATGTTAAAGGGGGTGCAACACGCTAGTGAGTATAGAGATAAGAGGATAGAGCAGATGAATGCCAGGCTGGAGAGATGGTGCAGGAGGGAAGGCTCTAGCTTACTGGGGCATTGGGATCAGTTCTGGGGGAGGTGGGAACTGTACAGGCCGGGCAGGTTGCACCCCAACAGAGCTGGGACCAATGACCTTGCGGGGAGGTTCGCTAGTGCTGTGGGGGAGGGTTTAAACTAATTTGGCAGGGGGATGGGCACCAGGATATAGCATTGGAAAGGAGAAACAAGGTGAACAAAAGATTGGGAGAGGCAGATAGCGCTAGAGAAAGAAATAGTACGGTATTAGGTGGGATCAGATTAAGACAGAATACATGAAGGTCTATGATTGTTTATACACATGCACTGTAAACCTCACGAAGCGTGATAAACAAGGTTGGTGAGCTGCAGGCGCAATTAGCCACATGGAAATGTGATTTTGTGGCGATAATGGAGACCTGGCTCAAAAGAGGGCAGGATTGGGTACTAAATATTCCGGGATACATGGTGTTCAGGAAAGAAAGGGAAGGAAAGAAAGGGAGGTGGGGTGGTAGCAGTATTGATTAAGGAGAATATTGCAGTGCTGGAAAGAGAGGATATCCTGGAGGGGTCAAGGACAGAATCTATTTGGTTAGAGTTAAGAAACAATAGAGGTGCCATTACACTACTGGGGGTATTCTATAGACAACAACTAGTGGGAAGGAGACAGTGGAGCAAATTTGCAAGAAATTACTGAGATGTGCAAGAGCCATAGAGTAATGGTAATGGGGGACGTCAACTATCCTAATATAGACTGGGATAGTGATAGTGTAAAGGGCAAAGAGAGGGAGGAATTTTTGAAGTGTGTTCAGGAGAGCTTTCTTGACCAGCACATTTCCGGCCCAACGAGGAAGGAGGCATTGCTGGATCTGGTTCTGGGAAATGAAGTGGGCCAAGTAGAGCAAGTGTCAGTGGGGGAACATTTAGGGAACAGCGATCATAGTTTTATAAGATTTAGGTTAACTATGGAAAAGGATAAGGACCACTCTAAAGTGAAAATACTCAATTGGAGGAGGGCCAATTTCAGTGGGATGAATCATTGAATCATAGAAAATTTACAGCACAGAAGGAGGCCATTCAGCCCATCGTGTCCGTGCCGGCCGAAAATGAGCCTCCCAGCCTAATCACACTTTCCAGCACTTGGTCCGTAGCCTTGTAGGTCACAGCACTTCAGGTGCACATCCAGGTACTTTTTAAATGAGTTGAGGGTTTCTGCCTCTACCACCCTTTCAGGCAGTGAGTTCCCGACCCACACCACCCTCTGAGCGAAAAAAATTCTCCTTAGCTCCCCTATAATCCTTCTACCAATTAACTTTAAATCTATGTCCCCTGGTTATTGAGAGGTTATTGACCTCTCTGCTAAGGGAAATAGGTCCTTCCTATCCACTCTATCTAGGCCCCTCTTAATTTTGTACACCTCATTTAAATCACCCCTCAGCCTCAGTTCCAAAGAGAACAACCCCAGCGTGTCCAATCTTCCCTCATAGCTAAAATTCTCCAGTCCTGGCAACATCCTCATAAATCTCCTCTGCACTCGCTCTAGTGCAATTACATCCTTCCTGTAATGTGGTGACCAGAGCAGTACACAGTACTCAAGTTGTGGCCTAACTAGTGTTTTATACACTTCCAGCATAATCTCCTTGCTCTTATATTCTATGCCTCGGCTAATAAAGGAAAATATTCCATATGCCTTCTTAACCACCTTATCTACGTGTCCTGCTACCTTCAGGGATCTGTGGACATGCACTCCAAGGTCCCTCACTTCCTCTATCCCTTTCAGTATCATGAGAACGGATCTGGCCCGGGTAAATTGGAATCAAAGATTGGCAGGCAAAACTGTAATTGAACAATGGGCGGCCTTTAAAGAGGAGATGGTTCGGATACAGTCAAGGTACATTGCCACAAGGGAGAAAGATAGGGCAACTAAAGCCAGAGCTCCTTGGATGACAAAAGAGATAGGGTGTAAGATGAAGCAGAAAAAAGGGGCGTATGACAGATGTCAAGTTGATAATACAAGTGAGAACCAGGCTGAATATAGAAAGTTCAGAGGGGAAGTGAAAAAGGAAATAAGAGAGGCAAAGAGAGAGTATGAGAATAGACTGGCGGATAACAAAAGGGAATTCAAAAGTCTTCTATAGGCAGGAAAACTGTAAACGGGTAGTAATAGGAGGGGTGGGACCGATGAGATGGCGCAAGGAAACATTTTTTTACGCAGCGAGTTGTAATGATCTGGAATGCACTGCCCAAAAGGGTGGTGGAAGCAGATTCAATAGTAACTTTCAAAAGGAAGTTGGATAAGTACTTGAGGGGGAAAAAAATTACTGGGCTATGGGGAAAGAGCAGGGGAATAGGACTAACTGGATAGCTCTTTCAAAGAGGCACAGGCCGATGGGCCGAATGACCTCCTCCTGTACTGTACCTCCGATGATACTATGATATACATATAGAGTATTAATAAGTACTGTAATGGGGCTGCAAGTCAATCAGAAAGTTTTGGGCTGTACTTTCACTTGGTTTCTTGTTTGGGGTCAAAACTTTCTGCATCTTCTGGCGTACTCCCAACAGTGCAAATTTCTGTCAAACTTTAGAAAAAGTATATTATAAGAAAGCCACTTATTGCCTGTTGGTTTCTGACCCTTCTGGTGAGGAGCAGGGGCTGTATAAGCACTTGCTAATCTGTAAGAAACATGACTAGTAACAGAAAGTACTCTAATTTGGCTCAGGATCTGCCGAGTAACTAGGTTCTATACTTTACAAATGTAGGGCTAGAAATTGGGTCTTGTAGCGCCCGTTGTGTTGGCGCTACATGGCCTCCTAAGGCCCCAAAATGGTGTCCGGAATGCGCGTGTGACGTGCACCAGAGGCCAATTGGTAAAGGCGTTCGCGCACGGCCAGATAATGAATACCGGCATCATGTAAAATAAGGAGAATATGCGTTAAATCAAAGTGCAACGTTTATTAAAAGGGATAGATACCATTTTGGCAATCAACGCTCCAGCCAATGCACTGTCTTAACCACGAATAGCTGAACATGTCTTAGACGGCCTGGAGGACCCCCAAAAGCGCTATTTAAAAGGACCATGCAGGATTTACAGGTTAGTTGCTAAATTATTGCTTCTGGCTGCTGATGCATTTGTACCTGTTTATGGAGGCCTCCTATACATGACTACTAGGACTAGGGGATAGCCTAAAACTTAAGAGCCAGGACTGGCAGGAGCGAAGTTAGGAAACGCTTCTACACGCAAAGGGTGGAAGAAGTTTGGAATGCTCTTCCACAAACGGCAGTTGATGCTAGCTCAATTGTTAATTTTAAATCTGAGATTGATAGGGTTGCTGAAGCCCTGAAAGATGTCCGGAAGCAGCAAGTGGCAGTGGCATTCAGCCCCTGAGCCTGTTCCGCCATTCAGTGAGATCATGGTTGATCTGTGACCTAACTCCATATACCCGCCTTAGCCTCATGTCCCTTGACACCCTTGGTTAACAAAAATCTATCAATCTCAGATTTAAATTTAACAATTGAGGTAGCATAAACTGCTGTTTGCAGAAGAGTTTTCCAAAATTTTCCCACCCTTTGCATGTAGAAGTGTTTCCTAACTTCACTCCTGAAAGTCCTGGCTCTAATTTTTGGGCTATGTCCCCTAGTCCTAGACTCCCCAACCAGCGGAAATAGTTTCTCTCTGTCTACCTATCAGTTCCCCTTAATAGCTTGAAAACTTCGATCAAATCACCCATTAATCTTCTAAATTCCAGGGAATACAACCCTAGTTTGTGTAATCTCTCCTCATAATTTAACCCTTGGAGTCCATTCTAGTAAATCCACACTGCACTCCCTCCAAGGCCAAAAAGCCGTCCTGAGGTGTAGTGCCCAGAACTGAACACAGTACTCCAGGTGTGGTCTAACCAGGGGTTTGGATAGCTGTAGCATAACTTCTACCCCCTTGTATTCTAGTCCTCTAGAAATAAAGGCTAGCATTCCATTAGCCCTTTTGATTATTTTCTCTACCTGTCCATGACATTTTAATGATCTATGTACATTGGACCTCCATTGTTTCGAGCTTTTCACCATTTAGAAAGTACTCTGGACCTAAAAAGGATAGATCAAAGTGGATGATCTCACACTTGCCTACATTGAGATCCATTCGCCACAGTTTTGCCCATTCACTTAATCTATTAATATCTCTCTGTAATTTTATGCTTCCATCTACACTGCTTACAATGCTGCCTATCTTTGTGTCATCAGCAAACTTGGATATGTGGCTCTCTATCCCATCATCTAAGTCGTTAATAAATACAGTGAATCGTTGAGGCCCCAACACAGATCCCTGTGTGATGCCACTAGTCATTTTCTGCTAATTTGAATACCTGCCTATTATCTCTATTCTCTTTCTTCTGCCACTCAGCAAAATTCCTAACCAGGTCAATAATTTGCCTTCAATTCCATGAGCTTCAACTCCAGCTGACAGTCTCTTATGAGGGACTTTATCAAATGCCTTCTGGAAGTCCATATAAACAACATCCATAGACATTCCCCTTCCACTACTTTAGTCACCTCTTCAAAAAATTCAATCAGATTAGTCAGGCATGACCTACCCGTTACAAATCCATGCTGGCTCTCTCTGATCAGGTGAAAATTTTCAAGGTGTTCAGTCACTCTATCCTTAATTATAGACTCTAGTAATTTCCCGACAACAGGTGTTAGGCTAACTGGTCTATAATTCCCTGGTTTCCTTCTCTCGCCTTTCTTAAATAGAGGAGTGACATGCGCAATTTTCCAATCTAAAGGAACAGTTCCTGAGTTGAGAGAACTTTGGAAGATTATAGTTAGGGCTTCTGTAATGTTCTTACCTACTTCCGTTATAATCCTGGGATGGAAACCATCTGGTCCTGGGGATTTGTCACTCTTTAGTGCCATTATTTTTTTCATTACTGTTAATTTGTTTACATCAATTATGGTAAGTCCCCATCCCTGATTCAAAATTAGTTTCCTTGGGTTGTCTGGCATGCTATCCTCTTCCTCTGCTGTAAATACTGATGCAAAGTAATTATTTAACATGTCTGCCATTTCCTTATTTTCGTTTCCAATATCACCATTATCAGTTTTTAAGGGTTCTGGGGGAATGCTGCATCCAGTTAATCACACCCTCCTGCCCCCATATTCAGGCACAGAATGGGAGAAAAGGATTAGTGCCTATTTTTTCTGTGCAAAGTGCCAGTTTTCAAGTGCTATTTGGGAGTGAACTCAGAAACATTTCCCTTAGGGATCAGCCTCATAGCTCTTCACTGCATTGCCTCCAGCGCTTGAATGTCTCCCTTATGTCTTGGTGACCAGACCTGGACACGGTACTCAAGGAATGCTATGTCCAGAGCACTGTACAGTTTGATCACGACTTTCTCTAACTTATATTCTATTCTTATCCGTGCCTTTTTTACCTCTAGACTCGACTATTCCAATGTTCTCCTGGCCGGCCTCCCACCTTGCACCCTTGTAAACTTCAGCTCATCCAAAACTCTGCTGCCCGTATCCTATCTCTATTTTTAATTCATTCATGGGATGTGGGCGTCGCTGGCAACGCCAGCATTTATTGCCCATCCCTAATTGCACTTGAGAAGGTGGTGGTGAGCCACCTTCTTGAGCCGCTGCAGTCCATGTGGTGACGGTTCTCCCACAGTGCTGTTAGGTAGGGAGTTCCAGGATTTTGATCCAGCGACGATGAAGGAATGGCGATATATTTCCAAGTCGGAATGGTGTGTGACTTGGAGGGGAACATGCAGGTGGTGTTGTTCCCATGTGCCTGCTCCCCTTGTCCTTCTAGCTGGTAGAGGTCGCGGGTTTGGGAGGTGCTGTTGATGAAGCCTTGGCAAGTTGCTGCAGTACATCCTGTGGATAGTACACACTGCAGCCACGGTGCGCCGGTGGTGAAGGGAGTGCCAATCAAGCGAGCTGCTTTGTCCTGGATGGTGTCGAGCTTCTTGAGCGTTTTTGGAGTTGCAATCATCCAGGCAAGTAGAGAGTATTCCATCACACTCCTGACTTGTGCCTTGTAGATGGTGGAAAGGCTTTGGGGAGTCAGGAGGAGAGTCACTCGCCACAGAATACCCAGCCTCTGACCTGCTCTAGTAGCCACAGTATTTATGAGCTGGTCCGTTTAAGTTTCTGGTCAATGGTGGCCCCCAGGATGTTGATGGTGGGGAATTCGGCGAAGGTACTGCCATTGGGGAGGTACTTAGACTGTCTCTTGTTGGAGATAGTCATTGCCTGGCACTTGTCTGGCGCGAATGTTACTTGCCACTTATCAGCCCAAGCCTGGATGTTGTCCAGGTCTTGCTGCATGCGGGCTCGGACTGCTTCATTATCTGAGGGGTTAAGAATGGAACTGAACACTGCAATCATCAGCGAACATCCCCATTTCTGACCTTATGATGGAGGGATGGTAATTGATGAAGCAGCTGAAGATGGTTGGGCCTAGGAAACTGCCTTGAGGAACCCCTGCAGCAATGTCCTGGGGCTGAGATGATTGGCCTCCAACAACCACTACCATCCTCCTTTGTGCTAGGTATGACTCCAGCCACTGAAGAGTTTTCCCCCTGATTCCCATTGACTTCAATTTTACTAGGGCTCCTTGGTGCCACACTCGGTCAAATGCTGCTTTGATGTCAAGGGCAGACACTCTCACCACACCACTAGAATTCAGCTCTTTTGTCCATGTTTGGACCAAGGCTGTAATGAGGTCTGGAGCCGAGTGGTCCTGGTGGAACCCAAATTGAACAAAGGTGAGCAGGTTATTGGTGAGTAAGTGCCGCTTGATAGCACTGTCGAGGACACCTTCCATCGCTTTGCTGATGATTGAGAGTAGACTGATCCTGTTCCAAATCCTGTTCGCCTACCACCCCTCTGCTTGCTGACCTAAATTGGCTCCTGGTCTGGCAACGCCTCAACTTAAAAATTCTCATCCTTATTTTCAAATCACTCCATCCCGCCGTTCTCTATCTCTATAACTTCCTTAGCCTTACAACCCTCCGAGATCTCTGTACTCCTCCAATTCTGGTCCCTTCCGCATCCCTGTTTTTCATCGCTTCACCATTGGCGGTCGTGCCTTCAGCTGCCTAGACCCCAAGCTCTGGGATTCCCTCCCTAAACCTCTCCGTCTCTCTACCTCTCTCTCCTACTTTAAGATACTCCTTAAAATTTACCTCTTTGACCAAAATTTTATTTGATAACGCTCCTTGGGACGTTTTACTACGTTAATGGTGCAAGTTGTTGTTGTTGTTTTGGATATAAGATGCCGATTGCTGGAGGGGGATTCCTATTGGAAATACCGCTGCCTCCTCTGTGCAGGAAAAAGATGCAAGTCCCAGAGCCCAGTGCAGAAAGGTATACGTTGAAGCAGGATTTTTGAGGCAAAAAGCAAAAGATATATATTCTGAGTGGTTGCAAAGCAAGAGTTAGAGCACTTCAAAGTTTCACTTCAGTAGCGCTTTAATGTTCTTTCTGCCTGTTGTTAGGTGTTGTTGATACCTAACAACACTGGACGTCTCCTATATACTGGTATCCTGGGCATTGGGTGGATCAGAGGTGCAGATAGTGGGAAATCTAACGTTTGAAGTCATAATGCAATTTAAATATTACTTTAATATGGCAGTTTGAATTTAGACATGTGCTCCTAGCCACTGTCATCACTTCCTGCAGAAAATTGTAATGGCCGTTCTTAGAAGGTGGGGGCAGGGAGTTGTGCTTCCACACTCCATCTTGCACCCCTTCCTGTCCTGAGAACATCTGACATCAGGTGCAGAAACATCAAAAAAAAAAGCCCGACCAGTCAAGCTTCATTCAGTACTATTTTAACTAAGAACCACTGTTCAACTCCTTTAGACATAGCCCTGAAAATCCTCGGCTCTTTCGGTGTATTGGCACCATAACTTTACTGAAAGTCTGCTGGAAGGGCCTCATTTACATGTCACCTATTACAGGTGCAAGCCTGGCTCCATGTCCTCCAGGTAAGTCTCAGAAATCACGGGCCAATATTAAAGGGGGCAGAACATTTCTTCCTTTGCTTGGCTTTTGCACCTGTGAATGGGTGTATCCTGCAGGCAAAGATGAGGAAAATCATGGCACTATGGCCATAAAATTCGATGGCACCACACCTGATTTTCAGGCGCAAAACGGATGCCTAAGCATCCAATACGGCATGCGGGGCACGCATGCTCATTGCACGCTGGAATTTTGTCCCTGCCAAATTGGTGAAGGCATAAAAAGAGACATCCAACGCCTGCACCTGAAACTGGTGTTAAACCTTTTTTATATGTAAATAGGGGGTTAAATGCCTGTTGAGGCCCCCTATTCAAAATTGGGCTACGCTGGATGCAAAAAAAACATGGTCTACATGAGACCTAACCAGTGGTCCTTAAAGGGATTGCTGAAAGCTGCCATCAAAAAGGTCCTTCCCGATTGCTTTGCCATCGTCTCTTGGTCACCCCACCCCAGGGTTGCTTCCCCCCATCTCCCAGGACCTACCTGAGGGCTGTTGCTAGCAAAAGTGAAATCCTCTGCACTGGCGAGCTGCCTGGGGACACCCAGCAGCTGTCTGCAGCTTGACGGCCTCATCTACATGAGGCCCAAGACCCAATATCAGGTGTGCATCGGACCTATCTGTTCAGATGCAGGGACTGTTCCCTGCGCCCACTTTCTAGGCCTATGTATTGCAAGTCTTTTTTATACTTATCACTCTAATAGCAACTAGAATAGTGGTACTCATACAGCTCAGGGACTACTAACGCTACTGTGACCCTTGGCAGAATTATTTCTCCCACTATTCATGGCTTATTTGGTAATGGGATGTTGCTGATATTGAGATTTAGTGCTGTTCCCTTTCTTTCTCTTGAGCGCCAATAAAACAAAATAAGAGAATACTATTAGGAAGTACAGCTATTTCAGAATCTGTAGCATAAGTGAAAAGGGCACTCATCAGCTATCCATTGCAACATGATTGAAATCAGGATCTCAAAGTGTGAGGCATCTCTGGATGCAAAATCATATTCTATTACTATACAGTACAGTTATTTAGAGCAATCCTGAGAGTGACCCTCAAGCAAACCACCTCCCGGGATTGTGGCCCTCAAAAAAATGTAAAGATAAATGTGAAATGATACATTTGGGGGGAAAAGAACAGATAATGGAAATAAACCCTAAATGGTAAAATTCTCAATGAAGCAGAGAAACAGAGATCCAAAGATAGGGAAACGTGTGACTTTAAAAGCAGGATGGCAAGTGGAAAAGTGATTAAAAAAGACAAATGGGTTTTATATATACTTGCTTTTATATAAAAGCAAGGAGGTGATGCTGAATCTGTTCAGGTCATAGTTGGAGTACTGTGTGCAGTTTTGGGCAATGCATTCATAGTATCATAATAGGTAGACCACGGCAGGAGGTCATTCGGCCCACCGTGCCAGTGCCGGCTCTTTGAAAGACCTATCCAATTGGTCCCATCCCCCTGCTTCTTTACCCATAGCCCTATAAATTTTTCCCCTTCAAGTATTATCCAATTCCCTTTTGAAAGTTACTATTAAATCTGCTTCCACCTACTCTACAGGCAGTGCATTCAAGATCATTACAACTCGCAGCGTAAAAAAATGTTTCCTCATGTCGCATCTGACTCTTTTGCCGGTCACTTTAAATCTGTGTCCTCTGGTTACCGACCCTTCTGGCACTGGAAACAGTTTCTCCTTATTTACTCTATCAAAACTGTTCATGATTTTGAACACTTCTATCAAATCTCCCCTTAACCTTCTCTGTTCTAAGGAGAACAGCTTCTCCAATCTCTCCACATAACTGAAGTCCCTCATCCCTGATACCATTCTAGTAAATCTCTTCTATACCCTCTCTAAGGCCTTGACATCCTTCCTAAAGTGTGGTGCCCAGAATTGAACACAATACTCCAGCTGAAGCCTAACCAGCATTTCATAAAGGTTTAGCATAACTTCCTTGCTTTTGTACTCTATGCCTCTATTAATAAAGCCCAGAATACCATATGCTTTTTTAACAGCCTTCTCAACTTGACCTGCCACCTTCAAAGATCTGTGTAAGAACATCAGAACATAAGAAATAGGAGCAGGAGTAGGCCATATGGCCCCTCGAGACTGCTCCGCCATTCAATAAGATCATGGCTGATCTTTGACTTCAATTCCGCTTTCCCGCCCGATCCCCATATCCCTTGATTCCTCTAGAGTCCAAAAATCTATCTATCTCAGCCTTTAATATACTCAACGACTCAGCAGCCACAGTCCTCTGGGAAGAGAATTCCAAAGAATCAAAACCCTCTGAGTGAAGAAATTCCTCCTCATCTCAGTCTTAAATGGCCGACCCCTTATCCTGTGACTGTGCCCTCTAGTTCTAGACTCTCCAGCCAGGGGAAACAACCTCTCAGCCTCTACCCTGTCAAGCCCTCTCATGTTTCAATGATGTGGAGATGCCGGTGATGGACTGGGGTTGACAATTGTAAACAATTTTACAACACCAAGTTATAGTCCAGCAATTTTATTTTAAATTCACAAGCTTTCGGAGGCTTCCCCCTTCGTCAGGTGAACGATGTGAAATGAAATCCTCGAAATGAAATCGCATTTATAATTCACAGAACAATGCTTGGTGAGTACAGACAGTTTTTTCAACTGCCCGTTGCCAAGGCAATCAGTGTGCAGACAGACAGGTGTTACCTGCCAGGTCTCACAGAATATACAAATCACCAAAAAAAAAACAACAAACAAAAAAAAAGAGATAGAGAGGTAGAAACATAGAAAAGACAGCAACTGACCTGTTATATTAAAAACAGATAACATTTGTTCGCTGGTGGGGTAACGTGTAGCGTGACATGAACCCAAGATCCCGGTTGAGGCCGTCCTCATGGGTGCGGAACTTGGCTATCAATTTCTGCTCGACGATTTTGCGTTGTCGTGTGTCTCGAAGGCCGCCTTGGAGTACGCTTACCCGAAGGTCGGTGGATAAATGTCCATGACTGCTGAAGTGTTCCCCGACTGGGAGGGAACCCTCCTGTTTGGCGATTGTTGCGCGGTGTCCATTCATCTGTTGTCGCAGCGTCTGCATGGTCTCGCCAATGTACCATGCTCTGGGGCATCCTTTCCTGCAACGTATGAGGTAGACAACGTCGGCCGAGTCACAGGAGTACGAACCATGCACCTGGTGGGTGGTGTCCTCTCGTGTGATGGTGGTATCTGTGTCGATGATCTGGCATGTCTTGCAGAGGTTACCGTGGCAGGGTTGTGTGGTGTCGTGGACGCTGTTCTCTTGAAAGCTAGGTAATTTGCTGCGAACGATGGTCTGTTTGAGGTTGGGTGGCTGTTTAAAGGAGAGTAGTGGAGGTGTGGGGATGGCCATAGCGAGGTGTTCGTCGTCATTGATGACATGTTGAAGGCTGCGGAGAACATGGCGTAGTTTCTCCGCTCCGGGGAAGTACTGGACGACAAAGGGTACTCTGTTGGTTGCGTCCCGTGTTGGTCTCCTGAGGAGGTCTATGCGATTTTTTGCTGTGGCCCGTCGGAACTGTCGATCGATGAGTCGAGCGTCATATCCCGTTCTTACGAGGGCGTCTTTCAGCGTCTGTAGGTGTCCATCGCGTTCCTCCTCGTCTGAGCAGACCCTGTGTATTCGCAGGGCCTGTCCATAGGGGATGGCCTCTTTGACGTGGTTAGGGTGGAAGCTGGAAAAGTGGAGCATCGTGAGGTTGTCCGTGGGCTTGCGGTAGAGTGAGGTGCTGAGGTGCCCGTCTTTGATGGAGATTCGTGTGTCCAAGAAAGAAACTGATTCTGAGGAGTAGTCCATGGTGAGCTTGATGGTGGGATGGAACTTGTTGATGTTATCGTGTAGTCTCTTTAGTGATTCCTTGCCGTGGGTCCATAGAAAGAAAATGTCGTCGATGTATCTGGTGTATAGTGTTGGTTGGAGGTCTTGTGCAGTGAAGAAGTCCTGCTCGAACTTGTGCATGAAAATGTTGGCGTATTGGGGTGCGAATTTGGTCCCCATGGCTGTTCCGTGTGTTTGGGTAAAGAACTGACAAACAGCGGACAAAGGAGGAGCCATAGTCATACAGAACAGAACGGACTATTGCAAAGAAGCATACCGACAACTGGACAACCAGGAACACTACAGACGGTTACCCGCAGATCCGACCAAAGAACACACCCACCAGCTCAACAAACTGATCAAGACCTTCGATCCAGACCTTCAAAGCATCCTACGCGCTCTCATCCCACGTACTCCCCGCGTGGGAGACTTCTACTGCCTCCCAAAGATACACAAAGCCAACACACCCGGACGTCCTATCGTATCAGGCAACGGAACCCTGTGTCAGAACCTCTCTGGTTACATCGAGGGCATCCTGAAACCCATCGTACAGGGAACCCCCAGCTTCTGTCGCGACACTACAGACTTCCGACAAAAACTCAGTACCCACGGACCAGTTGAACCAGGAACACTTCTCACCACGATGGACGT
Organism: Heptranchias perlo; assembly: GCF_035084215.1. Classification (NCBI taxonomy): domain Eukaryota; kingdom Metazoa; phylum Chordata; class Chondrichthyes; order Hexanchiformes; family Hexanchidae; genus Heptranchias; species Heptranchias perlo. The sequence continues at coordinate 107,260,016 of NC_090325.1, read as the reverse complement.
CTCGGCACTCTACACCAGTATCCCCCACGATGACGGCATCGCTGCGACAGCATCAATACTCAACACCAACAACAGCCAATCTCCAGACGCCATCCTACAACTCATCCGCTTCATCCTGGATCACAATGTCTTCACCTTCGATAACCAGTTCTTTACCCAAACACACGGAACAGCCATGGGGACCAAATTCGCACCCCAATACGCCAACATTTTCATGCACAAGTTCGAGCAGGACTTCTTCACTGCACAGGACCTCCAACCAACACTATACACCAGATACATCGACGACATTTTCTTTCTATGGACCCACAGCGAAGAATCACTAAAGAGACTACACGATAACATCAACAAGTTCCATCCCACCATCAAGCTCACCATGGACTACTCCTCAGAATCAGTTTCTTTCTTGGACACACGAATCTCCATCAAAGACGGGCACCTCAGCACCTCACTCTACCGCAAGCCCACGGACAACCTCACGATGCTCCACTTTTCCAGCTTCCACCCTAACCACGTCAAAGAGGCCATCCCCTATGGACAGGCCCTGCGAATACGCAGGGTCTGCTCAGACGAGGAGGAACGCGATGGACACCTACAGACGCTGAAAGACGCCCTCGTAAGAACGGGATATGACGCTCGACTCATCGATCGACAGTTCCGACGGGCCACAGCAAAAAATCGCATAGACCTCCTCAGGAGACCAACACGGGACGCAACCAACAGAGTACCCTTTGTCGTCCAGTACTTCCCCGGAGCGGAGAAACTACGCCATGTTCTCCGCAGCCTTCAACATGTCATCAATGACGACGAACACCTCGCTATGGCCATCCCCACACCTCCACTACTCTCCTTTAAACAGCCACCCAACCTCAAACAGACCATCGTTCGCAGCAAATTACCTAGCTTTCAAGAGAACAGCGTCCACGACACCACACAACCCTGCCACGGTAACCTCTGCAAGACATGCCAGATCATCGACACAGATACCACCATCACACGAGAGAACACCACCCACCAGGTGCATGGTTCATACTCCTGTGACTCGGCCGACGTTGTCTACCTCATACGTTGCAGGAAAGGATGCCCCAGAGCATGGTACATTGGCGAGACCATGCAGACGCTGCGACAACGGATGAACGGACACCGCGCAACAATCGCCAAACAGGAGGGTTCCCTCCCAGTCGGGGAACACTTCAGCAGTCATGAACATTCATCCACCGACCTTCGGGTAAGCGTACTCCAAGGCGGCCTTCGAGACACACGACAACGCAAAATCGTCGAGCAGAAATTGATAGCCAAGTTCCGCACCCATGAGGACGGCCTCAACCGGGATCTTGGGTTCATGTCACGCTACACGTTACCCCACCAGCGAACAAATGTTATCTGTTTTTAATATAACGGGTCAGTTGCTGTCTTTTCTATGTTTCTACCTCTCTATCTCTGTTTTTTTTTGTTTGTTGTTTTTTTTTTGGTGATTTGTATATTCTGTGAGACCTGGCAGGTAACACCTGTCTGTCTGCACACTGATTGCCTTGGCAACGGGCAGTTGAAAAAACTGTCTGTACTCACCAAGCATTGTTCTGTGAATTATAAATGCGATTTCATTTCGAGGATTTCATTTCACATCGTTCACCTGACGAAGGGGGAAGCCTCCGAAAGCTTGTGAATTTAAAATAAAATTGCTGGACTATAACTTGGTGTTGTAAAATTGTTTACAAATGTTTCAATGAGATCACCTCTCATTGTTCTAAACACCAGACAGTATAGGCCCATTTTACTCAACCTCTCCTCATAGGACAACCCTCTCATCCCAGGAATTAATCTAGTGAACCTTCACTGCACCGCCTCTAAGGCAAGTATATCCTTCCTTAGATAAGGAGACCAAAACTGTACACAGTGCTCCAGATGAGGACTCACTAAAGCCCTGTACAACTGTAGTAAGACCTCCTTACTCTTGTGCTCCAACACCCTTGCAATAAAGGCCAACATGCCATTTGCTCTAATTGCTTGCTGTACCTGCATGCTAACTTTTTGCGTTTCTTATACAAGGACACCCAAATCTCTCTGAACACTAACATTTAATAGTTTCTTTCTCACCATTTAAAAAATATTATGTTTTTCTATACTTCCTACCAAATTGAATAACCTCACGTTTCCCCACATTATACTCCATCTGCCACATTCTTGACCACTCGTTTAACCTGTCTATATCTCTCTGCAGTCTCTGTGTCCTCCTCACTGCTTACTTTCCTACCTAGCTTTGTATCGTCAGCAAACTTGGATACATTACACTCAGCCCCTTCATCCAAGTCATTAATATAGATTTTAAATAGCTGAGGCCCATCACCGATCCTTGCTGTACCCCACCAGTTACAGCCTGCCAACCTGAAAATGACCTGTTTTCTGTCCGTTAACTAATCCTCTATCCATGTTAATATGTTACCCCAACTCCTGAGCCCTTATCTTGCGTAACAACCTTTTATGTGGCACCTTATCGAATGACTCTTGGAAATCCAAATATACCACATCCACTGGCTCCACTTTATCTACCCTGCTAGTTACATCCTCAAAAAACTAATAAATTTATCAAACAAGATTTCCCTTTCATAAAACCATGTTGACTCTGCCTAATCATATTATGATGTTCTAAGTGCCCTGTTACCACTTCCTTAATAATGAATTCCAGCATTTTCCCGACAACTGATGTTAGGCTATCCAGCCTGTAGTTCCCTGTTTTCTCTCTCTCTCTCCCACCTTTTTTGAATAGCAGGGTTACATTTGCTACCTTTCAATCCGCTGGGACTGTTCTAGAATCTAGAGAATTTTGGAAGATCATAACCAATGCATCCACTATCTCTGCAGCCACCTCTTTTAGAATCCTTGGATGTAGACCGTCAGGCCCAGGGGATTTTTCAATAGAATGTATATTTGTTGAGAATACTGAAATATTTCATTCTTTAAATGTTTGCCATTGCTTATCAACTGTCATACCCTTTAATCTAATTTCCAAATCTACCTTAGCCAGCTCACCACTTATACCTATGTAATTGGCTTTGTTTAAGTTTAAGACTCTAATTTCTGACTTAAGTATGTCACTCTCAAACTCAATGTGAAGTTCTATCATATTATGGTCTTTCTTCCCCAGAAGATCCTTTACTGTGAAATTACTAATTAACCCTGTCTCATTACACAATGCAAGATCTAAAATAGCCTGTTCCCTGGTTGGTTTAATTATGTATTGCTCTAGGAAATCGTCTCCAATGCATTCCATGAACTCGTCCTCCAGACTACCTTTGCCAATTTGTTTTGTCCAGTCTATATGAAGATTAAAGTCCCCCATGATTACTGCATTACCTTTGTTACAAGCTCCTATTATTTCATGATTATACCAATGGTATAGCTATGTGCACCCCCAGGTCTCTCTGTTCCTGCACCCCCTTTAACATTGTGCCATTTAGTTTATATTGCCTCTCCTCATTCTTCCTAACAAAATATATCACTTCACACTTCTCTGCTTTAAATTTCATCTGCCACGTGTTTGCCCATTTCACTAGTCTGTCTATGTCCATATGAAATCTGTTAGTATCCTCCACATTAGTTACTATATTTCCGAGTTTCGTGTCATCTGCAAACTTTGAAATTATACCCTCTATTTCCAAATCCAGGTCCTTAATATATATCAAAAAGAGCAGTGGTCCTAATACTGACCCCTGGGGAACACCACTGTATATTTCCCTCCAGTCCAAAAAACAACCTTTCACCACTCTCTCTGCTTTCTGTCCCTTAGCCAATTTTGTATCCACGCTGCCACTGTTCCTTTAATAGGCTTTAATTTTGCTAACAAGTCTATTAAGTGGTACTTCATCAAATGCCTTTTGAAAGTCCATATACACAACATCAACCGCACTACCCTCATCAATCCTCTCCATTACTTCATCAAAGAGCTCAATCAAGTTAGTCAAACACAATTTTCTTTTAACAAATCTGCAATGACTTTCATTTATTAGCCCATATTCTTCCAAGTGCCAATTAACTTTGTCCCAGATTAGTGTCTCTAAAAGTTTCCTCATCACCGATGTTAGGCTCACTGGTCTGTAATTGCTGGGTTCATCCCTTTCCCCTTTTTTGAACAGGGGTTTAATATTTGCAATCCTCCAGTCCTCTGGCACCATCCCCATATCTAAGGAGGATTGGAAGATTATGGCCAGAGCCTCTGCAATTTCCACCCTTACTTCCATCAGTAACCTAGGATGCATCCCATCTGGACCGGGTGACTTTTCTACTTTGAGTACTGTCAATCTTTTAAGTACCTCTTTATCTATTTTTAACCCATCCAATATTGCTACTACCTCCTCCTTTACTGCTATAACGGTAGCATCCTCTTCTCTAGTGAAGACGGATGCAAAGTATTCATTTAGTACCCCAGCAGTGCCCTCTGCTCCCACAAGAAGATTTCCTTTTTCATCCCTAAATTGGTCCCACCCTTCCTTTGACTACCCTATAACTATTTATGGAAAGAAACATGGAAAAGGTGCAATGTAGATTCACTAGGCTGATACCATGGATGAGAAGATATTGTTATGATGAGAGACTTGAAGAAATAGGCTGCATTCACTAGACCAGAGACAGTTAAGGGGGATCTAATAGAAGTATTCAACATTCTGTAAGGATTTGAGAGGGTAAATAGCAAGAGATTATTTCCACTGGTCAGTGAATTGGTAACAACTGGTGTAAATTTAGAATTAGAGATGCATAAAGCGGGAGGTTAGCAAAAAAATCATACCAAAGATTAATAGAATAGGAACTCGTTACCACAAGTGGCTATAGGTACTGAGTGAAGCACAACATTTAAAAAGAAATTAGAAAAATATTAAACAGTACAGGTAAAGAACAGGAAAATGAGGTTGGAATAGATAGCTCCAATCAATGGCACAGGTACAATGGGTCACATGGCCTTTTTTTGTGCTTACACTCCTTTGATTATAAAAAGTTAGTGAGCAGCATTGAGCTACAGTAATAGATCCTTTGTGTCTGGGGAAATTGAAAGAGGCCTGGCTCATCACTTTGCACACAATGCAGGTCCCTTGTATTTCTGATAACAGTGATGCAAAATCAGCAGTTCTTCCTGTGCAGAAGCAAACCTTCAAGTGTATCACTGAGTCAATTTTTTAAAAAAACTGCCTGATGTTATCAATTGTATCCTGCAATGTTAGGAATGGCTTTAAAAAATACTTTCTACCCATCGTATCTGTACAGGGACGACATGAGATAAGTGCAAGGGTCTGTTTCCAATTTATTTGTTTTTATGTCTGCCTAAATCCAATTATTTCTGAGCAGTCACCCCACAGAAATAGCTCTACTTCATTATGCCAGACCTAAAAAAAAACAGTAAGTATCATTGGCATTGACATCAAATGGTTATAGTACAAGAATCTAATCAAGACTTTCCATACAACCTAGTACTGCAAATGAAAGACTACTAGGATAGATTTCATACTGGTATGAATTCGGAGGCACCACAACATAAATGTTCTTATTAACTGCCACTTCATTCCATCAATTAAAAGAAGGCATGGAGCAGAGACATTAGTTTCCTGGGAGTAACACCTAATAATCTGGTTAAAAATGTATCCCATACACTGACTAGTAGGAGTTTCAATCTATATGCTACCAGATCATTCTATAATAAATATGGCTGAATCCTCTTCCTCTACCTTAAAAAATTTTGCACAGCTTCCAAACTTGCAAAATATGTGCTCCATTTGCACAAAATACATAACCAGTTTAAACCTCAACAGAAATTAACTACAATTTCTTGTTTTCAGCATGAATCATACATACAATTAGTGCACGATTACTTTCTCCTGCAAGAGGACAACTCAAGCAAATTGATTTTCTAAAGTATGATACTGAAAGACATTACAATTTTTGGCAGCATGCCATAGTCTAACATCAAGCTTGTTACACGTAGGTGACAGTGAATAAAAAGATTGGTTTTAGGAAAAATTAACAATGCAACTTAAAAAATAAAGTTGCAATTAAGGTTGCATATTCAGATCCATAACTGTCCTCTCCCTCTCTATAGTTTGCAACAGTGAAAACCCATTTATACATGACTTTCTTTGGATGATATACAGCCTGATAGATAGGCAGGAGTGAGAAACATCCTGCTGCTTACAAAATGACATTTTACTCATTCTGCTGTAATGTAGAAATTGTACCACTGAAGTATTGCATACTAGCTATTAAGGCAGTTTAATGTGAAATTGGACGAACTAGTTTGGAAATTCAATATAGTATTACTTCAATATCCATAATAATTATGCAATTTTCTCCTCCACATCCACAGGTGCATAAACATAGACATGGGTATCTGGTGCATACCTGAGATAGGAATCTAATATTGATTCTGTGTCCGCTGGCCACTATTAATGAGATAATTTCAACATTTTTTGTCAGTTCCATACATGTTTTGGTGATAATGACAGCTATTATCATATGCACACATTCAAGGACATTGCAGTAAGTAAGGGGGTAGATTTTCATCTTTTACCCTTGGGCATTAATTAACTGCCTACCTGGACCGCATAGAGGAATATCGCGCAGGGAGGAGCACTGACCTATAATGAAGCCCATCTGATTTTCCACCAGTCTAGTCAGAAGGTCAGGTGTGCTCTATTAAAGACAAGCGATCCTCTCAGCCAAATTTCCTCTATGTGCTCCACCCAGGCAATTATTTAATGTCTAAGCACAAGAGGAAAAATGTGTGTGCACTGAGGAAAACTGCTAATACATTTGTGCCATTTACCATAAACACTGGAAATCATTCTCCCATGTATACTAGCTTGAAAATGCCACTGAATAAGAAATGGTATGTTGCATTATAACTTATGTTACACACTCAAGCCAAATATGTTCCCATCTTATAAAATATATATAACAACACAAGTCTCCCACTGTCACTGTTAAACTACCAAACTAAAGTGGTTCGGACACAAAGAGATACCACTCTATTCTGTTGTGTATGCACTTTCATTTATTGTGAAAACTGCCTTTTAGGTGGCAGTACTTGAAGTTTTCATGACATTTTGGGTAGGGGGAATTGTAACAAATTTGCCATACTATCCATAGTTCAAGATTTGTACTCCAGCTGACCTGAATTAATATTGGGCAGTAGTAATAGCACCGATAAGATTTCAGTAGAAGGTAGACCCCAAAGGCCAGGAATTATTGTTGGTGATATTAGTGGATGAATGTTTAACGCATCTGTACGACATTCCTTTGTCCATTATTTTAACACAGGCGTTAATCCATTTATTTTAAATAGAGTAATGCTCCACTAAAATAACAAACAGAGGAATGTCATACAAGCGTGTTAGGCATCCATTTGCTGAAATTGCCAACACCAATTTGTAAACTTGTAAGTTTAAGTAGAAGAAGTGGTGTTCTATATATAAGCCAGTACAGTAGCTGTAGCATTAAAGCACTGACTCTTAACCTAGAAACTTAAATTTGCATCAATCTTAGTCTGAATGAACATTCATACTTGGCTTTCGACCTGTTTGTCAATATTAGGTGATTTATCTGGGGTGGAAAAAAAAACATTCAGGGAAGGATTTCTCGAAACACGATTAAAGAAGTGGCATTGTCAGTAAAACTCGACCTATCCATGGGCAGGCTAATAAAATGAGATAATGTGACGGTGGGAAGCTAATCTTTGGCAGACATATAAAAAAAAGTTGAAAACTAAAAAAAAAGTGCAAGGTAGTTGGTTGTGATTAGTCAACTGAAATAATGCTAAAGTGAAAAATCTCACTGGAGCTGATTCATTTGATCCTACTAAGAAGCATAAGTGCAAGTGAATTACAAAGATGTTTCTCATAAGTGGAAGTCAAATCTTTAGCTTATCCTGTGAACTGTGTTAACTACAGCATTACACATTATTACAATTTGTATTGTGGATGTGGCCCATAATAATATGATAAATAGTTCTGATGTCAGATACATAGATTTGACAGTTACTTCAAGTAAGTGAGATAAAAATTCAACCAGAACTTCAACCTCATGAGGTACCAACTGTACACTGTCTCTCTACAGAAGGAGCGAGACAGCTGGAACAGTTCACAACTGTAATGATGACAACTTGCATCTAACAACTGACGCTGAGCTTTCTCTGGCAATAGCGTCAAAAACAAAGCGTCTCACATTAGATAACTGACAGAATATAAGATTCAAGTCCCATTACATTGACCATAAGTAATATGTGTCCTTCTTGTCACTATGGCAACGCTATAGTGCTATTCTAGAATACTCCATGCAAAAAAAGTAAAACACTGCCATAGCAGCATAAAGCTCCACTACTAAAATGCAAATTTATTTTTAATTTCTCATAAAACAATATGAAATTAGATGTTGTTAAATAATTTGTTCAACTTGCGATAAAGCCTTGTGCAATTTGATCACTGCAATCTCTTACAATTGTGCAGTAACATAACATTCAGCAACTTTCTGTGTATTATCTTATATAATAAATTTGGTATTTGGAAAGCTAAGCAAAAATTCTGCTATCTGCAATTGGCCTTGACAACTCCAAAATATTAGGATAAATTTCATGATGACATGTGCTCAACCAGTGCAGATCTCAGCAACATGCCTTCTAACACAGTTGATGTGGCAATATATGATGTGATAAGATGCTATGATGTAAACAAAATTTGGAAAGGAAAAAGTGCCTGACCATGTGGTTGAGTCGGGGGTCGGGGGTGGGGGAGGAGAGAGGAGGAAGAATAAGTATCAATGATGAGTACGAGACTGGAGCAAGGTGACAGCCTCATGCATGACCGTGTACTATTTCCCTCATGGAGTCAGTGTTCCCTACAGTTAAGGTTAATTTCCTCCAGCCAGGCTGAGAACCTCAGGTTGGCGGGTGGCGGGGGGTGGGGGGCGGGGAAGCACACACTATCAGCTCTTCTCCGCTCCTGTCTATTGCTTGCTTCTTTTTCTTGCAAGCACAAACATATTGGTAAAGCGTTGGTAGTTTGAAAAGCACATTACATTGCAAGTGGTCACCTGCCTCCCAAAATATCTATGAGACAATATGCATGTAAGAACATAAGAACATAAGAAATAGGAACAGGAGTAGGCCATCCAGCCCCTCGAGCCTGCTCCACCATTCAACAAGATCATGGCTGATCTTCTACCTCAATGCCATTTTCCTCCACCATCCCCATATCCCTTGATGCCTCTAATATCTAGAAATCTAGATCTCTGTTTTGAATGTACTCAATGACTGAGCCTCCATAGCCCTCTGGGGTAGAGAATTCCAAAGATTCACCACCCTCTGAGTGAAGAAATTTCTCCTCATCTCAGTCCTAAATAGCCTACTCCTTATTCTGAGACTGTGACCCCTGGTTCTAGACTCCCCAGCCAGGGGAAACATCCTCATTGCATTTATCCTGTCGAGCCCTGTAAGAATTTTGTATGTTTCAATGAGATCATCTCTCATTCTTCCAAACTCTAGAGAATACAGGCCTAGTCTACTCAATCTCTCCTCATACGACAATCCCGCCATCTCAGGAATCAGTCTGGTGAACCTTTGTTGCACTCCCTCTATGGCAAGTATATCCTTTCTTAGGTAAGGAGACTAAAATTGTACACAATACTCCAGGTGCGGTCTCACCAAGGCCCTAAATAATTGCAGTAAGACATCTTTACTCCTGTACTCAAATCCTCATGCAATAAAGGCCATCATACCATTTGCCTTCCTAATTGCTTGCTGCACCTGCATATTAGCTTTCAGTGACTCATGTACGAGGACACCCAGGTCCCTTTGAACATCAACATTTCCCAATCTCTCACCATTTAAAAAATACTCTGCATTTCTGTTTTTCCTACCAAAGTGGATAACTTCACATTTTTCCACATTATATTCCATCTGCCATGTTCTTGCCCACTCACTTAGCCCGTCTATAGCCCCTTGAAGCGTCTTTGCATCCTCCTCACAACTCATATTCCCACCTAGTTTTGTGTCATCAGCAAACTTGGAAATATTACATTTGGTCCCCTCATTCAAATCATTGATATAGATTGTGAATAGCTGGGGCCCAAGCACCGATCCCTGCGTTATCCCACTAGTCACAATCTGCCAACCTGAAAAAGACCCATTTATTCCTATTCTCTGTTTTCTGTCTGTTAACCATTTTTCAATCCATGCCGGTATATTACCCCCAACTCCATGTGCTCTAACTTTGTTCACCAACCTCCTGTGTGGGACCTTATCGAAAGCCTTCTGAAAAATCCAAATACACCACATCCATTGGTTACCCCTTATCTATTATACTAGTTACATCCTCAAAGAACTCCAATAGGTTTGTCAAACATGAGTTCTCTTTCATAAATCCATGTTAACTCTGCCAAATCCTATTATTATTTTCCAAGTGTCTTGTTATCACATTCTTTATAATAGATCCTAGCATTTTCCGTACTACTGATGTTAGGCTGTAGTTCCCTGTTTTCTCTCTCCCTCCTTTCTTAAATAGTGGGGTTATGTTTGCTACCCTCCAATCTGCAGGAACCATTCCAGAATCTATAGAATTTTGGAAGATTACAACCAATGCATCCACTATCTGTATAGTCACCTCTTTCAAAAGCCTGGGATGTAGATCATCAGGTCCTTGGGATTTATCAACTTTCACTCCCATTAATTTCTCTAGTACTATTTTTTTTTACTAATACTAATTTCTTTCAGTTCCTCATTCTCGCCAGACCCTCGGTCTCTAGTATTTCTGGGAGGTTTTTGTGTCTTCTTCCGTGAAGACAGACACAAAGTATTTGTTTAATTTCTCTGCCATTTCCTTATTCCCCATTATAAATTCTCCCATCTCTGTCTGTAAGGGATCCACATTTGCCTTCTCCAGTCTTTTCCTTTTTACATACCTACAGAAGCTTTTACAGTCCATTTTTATATTTCTCACTAGTTTACTCTAATATTCTATTTTCCCTTTCTTTATCAATTTCTTGGTCTTTCTTTGCTGAATTCTAAAATGCTCCCAATCCTCAGGCTTACTGCTTTTTCTGGAAACTTTTTTTATGCCTCTTTCTTTGATTTAATACTATCGTTAATTTCTCTTGTTAGCCACGGTTGGACCACTTTTCCTGTTGGTTTTTTGTGCTTTAAAGGAATATATATTTGTTGCAAATTATATATTAATTCTTTAAATCCTAGCCATTGCCTGTCTACCGTCATACCTTTTAATGTAGTTCCCCAATCAACCACAGCCAACTTGCGCCTCATACCTTCGTAGTTTCCTTTGTTTAGATTTAAGACCCTTGATTCGGATTGAACTACATCACTTTCAAACTTAATGAAGAATTCTATCATATTATGGTCACTCTTCCCTAAGGGCTCCTTTACAACAAGATTATTATTTAACCCTTTCTCATTGTACAATACTAGATCTAAAATAGTGTGTTCCCTAGTTGGTTCCTCAACATACTGATCTAGAAAACCATCTCATATACATTCCAGGAATTCGTCCTCTACAGTATTTGTGTTAATTTGGTTTGCCCAATCTATACGTAGATTAAAGTCCCCCTTGATTACTGTATTACCCTTGTTACATGCACTTCTAATTTCCTGCTTTATTCCATGCCCTACATTACCACTACTGTTTGGTGGCCTATAAACAATTCCCACCAATGTTTTCTGCCCCTTGCTGTTTCTTAGCTCCACCCAAACTGATGGGGCATGCAAGTGGATCTTAGAAGCTATGTTAGTGTGCCAAAGTATTCAGGTATGGGTTTCATGTCATTAGAAGGCTCCCTTGGCAGCTGACAGATGTGCCATGCATCAAAATGGGGTTGCTTATGATTGTGAGTAAGAAACTAAAGGGTTCTCAAATGAGCCCCATGCTTACACATTCAAGGTGTTGTTTGTTTGAGTTGAAATTGTTCATGCCCATACCATTACATTTCATGCAGCTAAATGCAGGGTACATTCGCCTTGCAAACTTCCTGATGGAAGAATATTTTTTTCTTAACTGCGCAGCTGGCCTCTTCACAAAGGACACCACATTGACCTGCTCTGCAACCTTGTCCCATGCAGAGCTTCATAGCAACCTTTTAAAGAGGATGCCCTTCAGACTGAAAATTAGTAACCCTCCTTTGCTGAACCTCTCTTAGCATCACCTCTGGGTATGCCTCAGTTAAGGGAGGAATCTTTTTCCAGTCAAAAACCAGGCAGTGTCTTTTTAAGGCTCAGCTGCTGTGCTGACAGGAATGCAAAATTTACCCTATTCTGCCATTAAAATGGCCCAGCTCTGTAAATATGAATGTAAGTCAACTTTGCTAGAATCTAATATTTATGGCACAAAAATATTTTGTTTTGTTTCACACGATTGCAGAAAACCAGTAAAACATGTTGTGTGGAACTGCAGACTGCATCGCCATTTTCTGCTGATCTATCAACTTATTTACATTTGTAATTATCATCACAGAGAAATAAAGCAGATGAAGTCATTATTGTGAGTTCTACATAATTTGACAAACTGAACTGTTAGCTTTCAATATTTCTCAGCAAATTAGAGGTAAAAGCCACATATGCATATATATCCTTCTTTTATTTAATTTTCAGTCTCCCATCCTCTCCTAAAGTAGTTGACTCTTTGCTGAGGTCAGTTGTGTGGTTGTTGGGTGCTTTCTGGCACCTTTACCAAGTGGCTGTGCTTTAGAATGATACCCGGACTTCAAGGGTTAAGTTATGAGGAGAGATTACACAAATTGGGGTTGTATTCTCTAGAGTTTAGAAGGTTAAGGGGTGATCTGATCGAAGTTTATAAGATATTAAGGGGAACGGATAGGGTGGATAGAGAGAAACTATTTCCGCTGGTTGGGGATTTTAGGAGTAGGGGGCACAGTCTAAAAATTAGAGCCAGACCTTTCAGGAGCGAGATTAGAAAACATTCCTACACACAAAGGGTGGTAGAAGTTTGGAACTCTCTTCCGCAGACGGCAATTGATACTCGCTCAATTGCTAAATTTAAATCTGAGATAGATAGCTTTTTGGCAACCAAAGGTATTAAGGGATATGGGCCAAAGGCAGGTATATGGAGTTAGATCACAGATCAGCCATGATCTTATCAAATGGCGGAGCAGGCACAAGGGGCTGAATGGCCTACTCCTGTTCCTATGTTCCTATATGCAAGCCCAGAAAGTGAATGTAAACAGCACATTTGACCACAGTGGGGAGTGGGGCATCACAACTGAGTCTAACCCCTGCCCTTACCCAACGACCACACATACATACACCATACTTCCAGCTAGGGTTGCTAGAGAACAATTGAAATTGGGTGTCCGCATTTTCCCCTCCTTAACCCAGGAATACTGAGGACAGTTGCAATGCCCCACCACCATCTTAGCTGAGATTAGCAAACTCAGCACAAACCAGAAATTGAACTTGGTACCTTGCCAGCCTGTATGGCTCACCTACTCATTGCCTGAACCACCTGAAACATTGGAGGTGTTAAGCAGATATATTTTTCATTTAAATTTCATTTAAAAACTGATTGCTGCAACAAGTCTACTAAAACTAATTCTGAATCATATTGAATAAACTGGATCAAATAGTAAGGGAAGAACAGAGATCAGCTGTGGAGGAGTGAGGGAAGGATTTGTAACTGTAGCAAATAATCAGAATTTTTTTTGTAACAATGGTTGTCATATGCAGATGCCAAAAATGCCTGCCTTTGCATTTGAAACAGTTAATTGACTGCACTCCCTTTCAGCAGGCAAGAAGAGAGAGTCTAGTGAATGCACTACAGCATACAAAGTACTGGAACAGCATCAGTCCAATCAATGACAATGGCACATCTGAAAACAAGAACAAAATCCTAATAGTCCATCTGCCTAAGCACCATAAAATTAGCTTGATTCTACATTTGCTATTAGCATGAGGTCTAATATCAATGCTAGAATTAAGCTCATGTTCCACAGTCTAAAAGCACATTCTAACATACAACATCATGCGACTGAAAATGTACATATTTAAGTTGTAATTTCCTGCACTACTGATGTGCTTACAAACTGCAGTGTGGCATAGTTTTTGCCTCAACAGCTAACCCTGGAAGTGAATTCCACAGCCTCACAACTATCTGTCTGAAGAAGATTTTCCTGTCCTCTATTCTAAATCTCTTACATCTCTGATGTGTATGGCCCCTCATTCTTGACCCCTCAAATCTGGGAACTGTCTGCTTCTATCTACCATATCCCATCTTTTCATCATCTTAAACACTTCTATTACAGTGCTTTGTAATTTAATGACAAAAGGCCCAATTAGGTGTCAACCTTGGATAATGTGGTAGTACACCCTCCTCTCAGTCAGAAGTTCGTGGGTTCAAGTCCCACTCCAGAGACTTGAACACATAATATAGGCTGACACTTCAGTGAACTGCTGAGGGAGGGCTACACTACTGGAGGTGCTGTCTTTTGGATGAGACATTAAACTGTGGCTCTATCTGCCCTCTTAGGTGGACGTTAAAAATTCTGCAGCACTCTTGGAAGAAGAGCAACGGAGTTTCCCGGTGTCCTGGCCAACAATTATCCCTCAATCAACACCTAAAACAGATGATCTGCTCATTATCACATTGCTGCTTGTGGGACTTTGCTGTGCACAAATTGGCTGCCACATTTCCTACATTACAACAGTGACTACACTTCAAAAGTGATTCATTGGTTGTAAAGCTCCTTGGGACATCTTAAGGTCATGAAAGGAGCTATATAAATGCAAGTTCTTTCTTTCAATTTCTCAAGTCTTTTTTCGTATTTGTATTTCCTCATAGCAGGTATCATCCTCATGAATTTGCGTTGTGCCCTCTCTAAAGCCTCAATATCCTTCCTATAGCATGGAGTGCAATACTGCATATTGAATTTAATGTATAATAGATAGACACAGATCATTTTTTATCTTGAAAGAACCATTATTTATCTACACAGTAGCAAGTTCTAGAAGGACTTCACAATTATTCAAGTTTGAATAAAAGCACTGATTTAAACATGTACTAAAGTAGAATGTTTTGCTAATGCTAAGTAATGTTGCACAGATATTTGGTAAAGAAGGAAGAATTCAAATTGTTTTTATCGTTTCTTAAGTTCTATATATTCTTTGGAATTAGCTATAAAAATCCACACTCAGATGGATCGAAATGGTAAAAAATTGCATAAGTTTTTAAAAATTTATCTATCTGCAGTGGTAAGAAAAACACTATAGGGGTAATTGTCCAGATTTGTGTTGCTAGTCAGGTATCTTGCCTACTGGGAGCACATAATGGAAATCTGAGCAAGTATGATTTTTTGGCCATTTAAATCAATGTTTGGAAAATAATATATGACCATCTAAATGTCTTATACGTGCATCCAGTGGGCAAGGCTCTACACCTGCAATGCAAAGTTGGAAAATTACAATCTTATATATTAATGTTCCAGGAACCAATCATAAAAACCACTGCAACATTTCTGAGGAAATCGCACACAAACTTCCCTACAAATTCTTTCAGTGGAGATGTGCACACCTTCTACTCTTCCATGCCCCAACTCCCCACTCACCTCTTGCATCAGTATGTACTACCACCCTTCCCTCTCTTTATTAGTGGAACTGAGTTTTGGTCATTTGTGAGCGACACAATGGAAAATATGCTAATAGAATCATGCAGCAAAGAAGGAGGCCTTTCAGCCCATCATGCCTGTGCTGGTTCTTTGAAAGAGCTATCCAATTAGTCCCACGACCCTGCTCTTTCCCCACGGCCCTGCAAAGTTTTCCTTTTCAAGTATATATCCAATTCCCTTTGGAAAGTTACTACTGAATCTGTTTCCACCATCCTTTCAGGCAGTGCATTCCAGATCATAACAATACATATGTACAGACATTTTGTCTGGCACATCTCTATGACCATCAACCTTCAGCTGCCACATTGTCATACATGCAAACTTCAGTGTCATACTTAAAGTATAAATAATGAAAGCCAGTCTGACGTCTAACTGACCAGAGAATCTGCTAAGATCAACCAGTCTCCAATTGACCTGAACAAAGCAATTACAAACACAGCAGCATTCTAGCACAGGGTTATAGGCATCAATTTTGGAATTGTGCATAACCCTTCCAAAATCCTGCTCACCCCCATACCCACAGGCGTCCTGGGGGCATGTTCCGCCAGAAAATTATTTGATTTTTACATTAAAATTATGCGTATGGGTTAAATTTAAACACTTTTTTCCTTCACAACTGATCAACTAAACTAAAAATTATAGGAAAAATAAGACACATTTGGGTTTACTCATGTTCAACATATCAAGAAAAACAGTACTTTCCCAAAAGCCAGCTCAACAACCACTGTCCGACCTTCTCAGAAGCACACTCCCGCTCTAACCACCAGTTCATAGAGACAATGTCCCCCTCCAATTTTTCCAGTGCACAGAAACTATCTTCCCACCCAATCTCCCCAGTTCACAGAAACACTCACCTTCTCCCTTTATTAATGCCATTTGGGATTTGCAGTGCCACCTACCATTGGTTTAGCATATAATGAATGTCTAAGAAGTTGACATTCATCTGAAAGTTAGAGATGGATATCTCAATCCCACGAATTAATTTGTGTACTGCAGTATGCATGATGGCCATAACATTGTACATATGACACAGGTGCTGAAAAAGTCTCAGTTTGAAGCCGAGACCGCGGATTTCCATATCTACCATTCCCTCTATTTTGGCCTCAGGTCTAGGTTACCTCATTGACCTTTCCAAACAACCTTCAAGCAGTGGAAGTTCTAACTCTTCCAAGCTTGGTTGAGTGTTCCTATGCTGGTGACTCATTAGGTTGTGTAAGTGTCTCTGTGCCAATGCCGGGTACAGTAGTGTTGTTACACAAATACCTTCTATTGTTACGTGATGCAGTGGTGCACATTGTACTGTGAAGAAAGCACAAGCGTATATTTCATTAGGTTACTCCAGAGGTTATAGGGTAAATGTTATAAATATGTAAATCATGAAAGGTGACAACACAGTTTTTAGCTCTTATTGTACACAATACTTCCTATCCAGTGATGTGCATGGGAAGATGCTAGGTGGAGTCACTGGCTGATACACCTACTTAAGCCTTTATAGCCACTTCATGAATGTCCAGGCCAAGTAATTTCATAGTATCCTCTTCCAATGGTGTTAGCACTTCGATCTTCCGTGGCTCCCAACCATAGTTTGTGTGCCTGTGGTTAAAATCTAGCTTTTGTTAGTTTATTTTGTCTCCGTCATGGGATGTTGTCCTAATTGGCACACACGTTGTTGAACTGGCTGGTGATCTCCTCCCATGCTTACTTTCTAGTGTGTAGATTGGGAAGCGAGGTCAAGCACAGCTGAAGTAAATATTGCTGGACTCCTAGGAGTACCTCTTCTACGATCTAAATGCCTTCAATGTCAGTAAGTCAGACCTTCTTTTGAAAATTTTCAGCCAAGGCTGATCAGCATATCTGCACAACTCAGTAGTTTGTTTCTAATTTCCTACCCATTAAGGTGCTAAACTGTGATAATTGTTGGTCTGGTGTGATTGCTTCCATACCATTTGCTAAAATTCATGAACAGTGGGTAGTATGGAGTTCGTACACTCATAGGGGTTTGAATGGGAAACATCCAGAAACTAATTATCCTCGCCACATAGAGGAGTTGGGGAAGGGAAAACAAACTATTACAAGGTGGATGCAGATTCAGACAGGTTTGACTGAAAAATCTCAGTAATGTTCAGCTACTGGATAGCAGTACCTAATGACATACAACATTTTTTAATTGAGCAACCAAGGGGAAGGGCTAAAGCCCACAGGGCAGTGCACTACCAAAGTTGAAAGGGTAAAAGAGAAGACCAGGTAAATCAGGAAGTACTGATTAGGTGCCCCCAAGCTTGGCTTTTAAAAGCTGATGATAGTAGGAGAAAGGAAATACTAAAAGAGGTAAGGACTTCCACAGTTTTTAGATCCTGGAAAAGAGTGAATTAAAGTAGAAGACTGTGCAACAAGTCTTGATTTCAACAGAGTGAAAATGACAGGAGGAGAACGAGCATATCGGGTGACATGTTTGAAGCTTAGAAAGAACAATAGAGAAAGGTTCAGAGGAGCTTTGAGCTTCATGGTATTGATGAAATTAAGCCAAGAAAAACTGGGATATAGAGAGAGAGCTTGGTGATGAAAGATAAGAGAGGGATCACTTATTAGATGACAAGCATCTTCTTGCATCCTGTCCAGGATCGCAAGAGAAGTACTAGAAGATCCTGATCAGATATGATCAGAATTCATGTCATTGCTGAACAACAACAACTTGGATTTACATAGCACTTTTAATATAGAAAAATACAGAATATTACACAGAAGTGTAACAAGACAAAAACTGACACTGAGCCAAAGAAGGAGATGTTAGAAGAGGTGACTAAACACTTGGTCAAAGAGATGAGTTTTAAGGATGGTCTCAATCGAGAAGGAGGTGGAAAGGTGGAGAGGTTTAGGGAGGGAATTCCAGAGCTTAGAGCCTAGACGGTTGAAGGATGGTTGAAGCCGCCAATGGTGGGGTGAAGGGAGAGGGGGATGAGTAAGAGGCCAGAGTTGGAAAAATGCAGGAGTTCTCTGAGGGTTGGAGAAAATTACAGAGATTGGGAGGAGCGAGGGATCTGAATACAAGGTTGAGAATTTTAAATTTGAGGGGTTGAGGGACTGGGAGTCAATGTAGATCAGTGAGCACAGGGGTGATGGATGAGCAGGACATGGTGTGGGATAGGATATGGACAGCAGAGGTTTGGAAAAGCTGAATTTTATGGAGGATGAAAGGTTGGCCAGCAGAGCATTGAAATCGTCGAGTCTGGAGGTGACAAAGGCAATGATGCGAGTTTTGGCTAAGGGAGGGGCGGAGTTGGGTAAAGTTACGGAGGTGGAAGTTAGCAGTCTTCATGAAGGAGAGGCAGCTCAGCTTGGGGTCAAATAGACCGAGGTTGCAAGCTGTCTAGTTCAACCTGAGATAGTGGCCTAGGAAGAAGATAGAATCGGTGGTGAGGGTACGGAGTTTGTGGCAAGGACCAAAGACGATAGCTTCAGTCTTCAATATATTTAACAAGGAAATTATGGCTCATCCAGAACTGGATGTCGGCCAAGCGGTTTGACAGCACAGTGGCAGTGGAGGGATCGAGAGAAGTGGTGGAGAGGTAGAGCTGGGTGTCGTCAACATAAATGTGAAACTTGACCCCAAGTCATTATTGAGTTCGAAACTGTAGTGGTTGTAATGAAGAATATTGAATATCAAGGTTTAAACCATGTAATTCAGATCAATTAACATGCTTTAATTCTGTAATTACTGTTTGTTGCACTGGAAGAATGTTTCAATGGAGAGATATAGAGTACAAAGTTAGCAAATAAAATCTCATGCTTTCACTGAATGTATATATTTACAGTGTAAATATTTTAATCTCTCTTTGATCTAAATCTATATTGGCTTCACTCTTATATATGAATAGTAACAAATAAACATTTGCAATTGCCCGCATGTTCCTAAAATTAATTTTATTTTAATTAAGAATAAGTTGTGTTGAAGCCAGAGCAGGGATTTAGTGTTGAGCACTGTTACTTCACTGTGTGTAATTTTTGAGCAACAGAACGTTCCAAAAATCAAGTGGGATGACACCAACAGAGGCTCCAATTAGTATATGCAGTACAGCAGAGTAAAAAAAAACAGATTTAGAAAAGAAACCTATTGTGACTGTATGTAGCCTCACAAATATGCGTTTTACAAATCTTCTCTCGAATGTTTCTTTAACAGAAATCATCAGTAGTAGAGGGACGCTACTTCAAAACTGTTAGTGTGTGGCGTTAACAGTTGTGACACAGTTGTAGCATTGTTCTTACAACTGCTATTTCTTAATGCTATAATTTTCAGGCATGTCTTTATGTATGTCATGTCTTTTGAATATGGTGCCCAGATTTTCTTACGCATACAATTAAAATACAGACCAGGTGCTAAACATCTGTGGTTCCTTGAAGCATGAGCTAATTCGTATTCTGCTATATTATTTATGTGCGAATTGTAAAAGACTTACAGATGTTACCAACCTGCTTTTTAAGATAAAATTTTTCACAGAAGATGCTTTGTGTAAAAGTGAAGACAAATATAAATCAGGAAATAAGGGGGGCTTGTAAAAAAGGTAATGCAATAATCATGGGCGATTTTAACTTTCACATAGATTGGACAAATCACATTGGCAAAAATAGCCCTGAGGAGGAGTTCATATAGTGTATTAGGGACTGTTTCTTAGACCAATACATTGGGGAAACAACCAGGGAACAGGCCATTTTGGATCCGGTAGTGGTAACGAAACAGGATTAATTAATGATCTCAAAGTAAAGGATCCCTTGGGAAGCAGTGATCATAACATGATAGAATTTCACATCCAGTTTGAGAGTGAGGATCTTGGGTCTGAAACTACTGTATTAAACTTAAATAAGGGCAATTATATAGGAATGAGGGCAGAATTGACTAAAGTGGACTGGGTAAACAGATTAGATGGTATGATGGTGGATAAGCAGTGGCAAACATTTAAAAAGATATTTTATGACTCGCAACAAAAGTATATCCCTGTGAGGAGGAGAGACTCCACAAAAAGGGTGAACCAACCATGGCTAACTAAGGAAGTCAAGGATGGTATCATGTTAAAAGAAAAAGCATACAACATGGCAAAGATTACTGGTAAGCCCGAAGATTGGGAAAACTTTAAAAACCAGCAAAGGATGACTAAAAGAAGAATAAAGAGGGAGAAAATAAATTATGAGAGTAAACTAGCAAGAAATGTAAAAACATAAGAACATAAGAAATTGGAGCAGGAGTAGGCCAATCGGCCCCTCGAGCCTGCTCCGCCATTCAATAAGATCATGGCTGATCTGATCCCAACCACAAATCTAAAGAACACAAGAAGTCGGAGCAGGACCCGGCCACATAGCCCCTGGGCCCTCTCCGCCACCCACAGGGCATTGACCGATCTGAACTCAGCTTCATGTCCAATTTCCTGCCCGCTCCCCATAACCCCTAATTCCCTTTACTTCTAGGAAACTGTCTATTTCTGTTTTAAATTTATCTAATGATGTAGCTTCCACAGCTTCCTGGGGCAGCATATTCCACAGACCTACCACCCTAAAACTGACAGTAAAAGCTTCTACAAGTATATAAAAAGGAAGTGGGTAGCTGAAGTAAACATTGGTCCCTTAGAGGATGAGACTGGGGAAATAATAATGGAAAACAAGGAAATGGCAGAGGAATTGAACACATATTTTGTATCTGTCTTCACAGTAGAAGACACTAATAATATACCAATAATGGTAGATAATCAAGGGCAATGGGGAGGGAGAAACTAAAAACAATCACAATCACTAGAGAAAAAGTACTAGGTAAACTAATGGGTCTAAAGGCTGACAAGTTCTCTGGACCTGATGGCTTGCATCCGAGGGTCTTACAGGAAGTAGCTACAGAGATAGTGGATGCATTGGTTGTAATCTTCCAGAATTCACTAGATTCTGGAAAGGTCCCAGCGGATTGGAAAACCCAAATGTAACATCCCTATTCAAGAAGGGAGTGAGTCAGAAAGCAGGTAACTATAGACCAGTTAGCCTAACATCTGTCATTGGGAAAATGCTAGAATCCATTATTAAGGAAGTAGTAGCAGGACATTTGGAGACTCAAATACAACCAAGGAGAGTCAACATGGTTTTATGAAGGGGAAATAGTGTCTGAAAAATTTATTAGAGTTCTTTGAGGAAGTAACGGGCAGGGTGGATAAAGGGGAACCAATGGATGCAGTATATTTGGATTTCCAAAAGGCATTCGATAAGGTGCCATGTAAAAGATAAGAGCTCATGGTGTTGGGGGTAATATACTGGCATGGATAGAGGATTGGCTAACTAACAGAAAACAAAGAGTTGGGATAAAAGAGTCATTTTCAAAATGACAATCTGTAACTAGTGGGGTGCCGCAGGGATCAGTGCTGGGGCCTCAACTATTTACAATATATATCAATGACTTGGATGAAGGAACAGAGTGTATTGTGGCCAAATTTGCTGATGATACAAAGATAGGTGGAAAAGCAAGTTGCGATGAGGACACAAAGTGTCAGCAAAGGGATACTGATAGGTTAAATGAATGGGCAAAAATTTGGCAGATGGAATATAATGTGGGAAAATGTGAAGTCATCCACTTTGGGAGGAAAAATAAAAAAGCAAAATATTATTTAATGGAGAAATACTACAAAATGCTGCAGTACAGAGGGATCTGGGTGTCCTCGTACATGAAACACAAAAAAATCAACATACAGGTGCAGCAGGTAATCTGGAAGGCAAACGGAATATTGGCCTTTATTTCTATGGGGAATGGAGTATAAAAGCAGGGAAGTCATGCTACAACTGTACAGGGTGCTGGTGAGACCACACCTGGAGTACTGCGTATAGTTCTGGTGCCCTTATTTAAGGAAGGACATACTTGCATTGGAGGCAGTTCAGAGAAGGTTCACTAGGTTGATTGCGGGTATGGAAGGGTTGTCTTATGAGGAAAGATTGAATGGGTTGGGTCAACACTCATTGGAGTTTAGAAGAATGAGAGGAGATCTTATTGAAACATACAAGATTCTGAGGGGACTCGATAGGGTAGATGCTGAGATGATGTTACGCCTCATGGGGGAATCTAAAACTAGGGGGCATAGTCTCAGAATAAGGGGTCGCCCGTTTAAGACGGAAATGATGAGTAATTTCTTCTCCCAGAGGGTCGTGAATCTTTGGAATTCTTTACCCCAAAAAGCTGTGGAGGCTGAGTCATTGAATACATTCAAGGCTGAGTTAGACAAATTTTTGATCAGCAAGGGAGTCAAAGGATATGGGGAAAGGGCGGGAAAGTGGAGTTGAGGTAAAAATCAGATCAGCCATGATCTCACTAAATGGCGGAGCAGGCTCAAGGGGCCGAATGGCCTACTCCTGCTCCTATCTCTTATGGTATCTAATGGTTTTATGGTCAAACCCCATTGGGTGAGTAGAAATTACTTTTGTACTGAGTGTTTATGTAACAGAAATTAACTTAAGTGGTAATGGCAGTAAAAGCCCTAACACCCCAATGTTTCATTTTTCCATTGCAGCAACACTAACAATTTTTCAATATTCCAAAAGCTACTGAGCTTATTTTGTTCATTGATACATGTTGTTTTCATCTCAGGCAGTTACCAATAAGTCGCAGGTAGGATGGCTGTCCAAATAGTTAGCTGTCCTATTAAGAATCTGGTTGAATTTCTGCCAATCGTCACATCATCATAAAAAAGGTGAAAATTTAATCTGTGGTAGCCCATTAGCCAACCTTCCAATGGACTGTTGCCTTCCCTTACTAATTTTGGTAGCTCTATGCTGAAGTCTACCAGAAGTCATGGCCCTGATATTTATGGGGAGGTGCGGGCGCTGCGGGGGAGCGGAGGGAAAACTTGCCAAGGCCAGGGACATGGGAGCAGGTGGGAAGGAACACTAGTGGCAGGAGGCCGCAGCTGGGGACCCGTACTTATATCAGGGAAAAAATATTTGATTGGTTCAGCCTTGCAGGATAGTTATTTGTTATTTTTCTATTTTCTTTTCTTTCTTTCTTTCATCATCTTGCATGATGATTTTCTATTCCTCTCATCTTATGCTGGTGTTCAAGCTCTCCTTGTTTGATTTCCTCCTTTAGCAGCCTTGGGTTTGGATCGATATTATACTTATTTTCTTGGATACCATTTAATAGATTGGCATCTGTAGCTGATGTGAAATATTAGTGTTGTTTTCCCTAGGGCCCCTGGAAATATATGCAACACATGGGCAGCGCAATGAAATTGTGCAGTGCCAGATGTCACTTCTCTGTGCCCTGATTCCCTGTTAGAGCTGATTAGCATGTCGTGGCCATTACTGAGGTACAGTCATTGAGAGGCTGCTGCAGACCTGAAGAGGCCTATGGCTCCTTAAAGGGGCTGGTGCATCTTGGAGCCTTAGGGGAGCCTGTAAAGGAAACAAGGAAGCCTGAACCTGGATAAACAGTATGGAATCCTTCAACTTGCATCTATCCCCAGAGTGCTTCTGATGAGCTATTTTTGCCAGACCATTTTTAAAGTGACAGTGCCAAGGAGGAAAATTTTGTGGCAGGGGTGAAAAAAAAACACTGCAATCCATTTGTCTGCCATTAAGGAGGGCAAGTCGCACAAGGGAACCCTGCTTTGATGACAATGTCATTGAGCAGCTGTTGCATGAAGTATAGCAAAGGAGGGATGGCCTGTTCCTTCATAATGGAAGGAAGGCCTTGAAGGCTGTGGTCTGCAGGCCATGGCAAAAGGTGGCTGAGGCCACCAATAGCAGCAACACCAAGGATATTGATGCAATGCTGGAAAATGATTCATGATCTCACCGGGGCAGGTGAGTAAGTGTGAACCTTTACAAAGATGAAAAGCTGTTTATGAGCAACTGCAGAACCTGCAAGAAGCAGCTCATCCAGTGCCCAGTCACAATTCAAAGGCTTGGCATGCTGCAGCCCAGTCACATCCATCCGTGGCGGGGCGGGGGGGGGGGGGTGAATTTAGATAGAGTGTATGGGGGCACTTAGATGGAATCATATTGGTGAACAGAAATATGAACAGCAGGAAGAAGAAGAGCCTCCTCCAGCAGCTGCACAGGCCAGTGGACCCAGATCTCTATGGCTCAGCCTTCAAATGAGGAACGCATTCTGAGCACTGTTGCAGTCACTGGGAGATGTGCGTAGCAGCTTCCACAACATGGCATCAAAATGGAGGAGTATGCATCCTGCATGTGTGAAGTGCTGATGCACGGGACTGAAAGCGGGCAGACATGCTAGAAGCGGGTGGGAGCTCCAGGACCATCTGCTGCACAGTCTGTCACAGCTGAGGCCTTGTTGCCAGTCTTAGATTATTTCAGGCACTGTGGCAGCCTCCATGTAAAGGCTCACAGAAGAGATAGTTCAAACCAGGAGGGAAATAGCATCTGCCTTGAGCAATACCAATCCTGTCATGGGGTCTGAAAGCCATTAGGGCGACAGACAGAGTGGCAGAGAGGCTGTGAGATGTGAAAGGTTGGAAAAGACTGTGGATGTTGGTGCTCCAGCTCCAGATGGCCCCACTGTCTATGTCTCTTCTTCCTGCCCTCCCCATAACTGCACAACAGCCTGAAAGCAGGCAGGGCCAGGTTTCCCCACAGCAGCAGAAGACATGCAGCCTGAAGCTGGTCCATCGAGTGTGCAAACTCACAGCGATCAAGATCCACCTACAGCCCGACAGTAATATAAAGCTGCCGCCTTCCAGCCCTGTTCCTACCTCTGAAGAATCACTTGCATGAAATATCAGACCAGTTAGCTGTGCACAATAAACTCCCACTGTTAGAAATGGAAAGCACTGTGGTGGAAAGAGTTAGTTTGACAGTGACAATTTGGAAATTTGTGCTATAAATGTGTTGGCTGCAGATAATGTTTTGTGGAAAGTCCTTTGTAACTCACTGGGAGTTCAGGTTTCTGTAGCTGGCGGTGTAATGGTGGTGACAGGGACTATAGGTGGATTCTGAATGGTTTTATTCAAAAAGGTCAAGGAGGGATGGAATGTCAGAATTGGAATGCCCGAAGCAGTTATAAAGCTCTGCCAGGCACTTCTCCCGGTAGGAGCCTGACTGCCACAATGATCGTGGAGACCTTTGCCAGATCGTGCAGAAGGACTTCTCCTGAATGATCCAGGCAGGTGAACCTTTGCTTTAGTATGCCTATCATGGTGGAAGCAAGAGCATCATTCTATCTCTGCTCCATTCCATTAGAAAGTGACCACAGAAGTGTCATTAGCTACGGCAACAGTATGTAGCCATAATCCCCTACCAGCTAGCCCGTGGATTGTTGCCCTTCCTCAAAGAAGGAGTGAATGTTGGATTGGCGTAAGGTGAAGTCATTGTCAAAGCTATCAGGAAACCTGGCACTAACCTGCATTATCTTATGCTGGTGTTCGCACATTATCTGGACAATGAGTAATACCTCTTATGATTCATCCAGGGGGAACACACTCCTCTCCAATAGAGCTAGCAGGCCCACATGGATCCTATCCATCACATCCTGCACCCTGGGCAGAACAGCAAGATGGCAGAAACCAAGGGCACATGCTTGCCGCTCCCTAGTATCCACGGGGAACACTGCATATTTTGCACTGCCAACAAGCTGAAGCATGTAGTGTAATGTTGACAGTGCCCCCTGAAATCTTCCAGAAATTGTGGGCCATTAGGATTTTAAAAGGCACTGCTAAGGCTTAGGACTGTGGTTGCATGTCTTCTTCCAGCAGGTGACACAGGTCTCAGATAAATTCCATGCTCAACCAGAGCCTTTGAAAGCATTAGTACTCTAAAAGGTCTGTAAACTGCTCAGCTGAGTAACCTCTGAGCTGATGCCCTCCTCTTCTGATGTCATCTTGCCACCCTGGCATCCAACAGAGTTTCCTGCTCTTCCTCCTCCTCTTCACTACAGGTAGCACATGTAAAGGGGGATTCAAAAGCACATCCTCCATCCTAAAGCTTGTACTGATGTCCTACCAGTTACCATAAATAGAAGGACAAACAATCACTATAATGCCTCTGTACCTAACAATGCAACACTCTTATCTCAGTTGTGAAGTTGCTCTTATACAATTTCTGATGACTCAGGCCTCACAGCAACCAAAAAGCTCTTGGGGGAAAAAAATCACAGCAACCTCTTTTTATGGGGGCAACTTACCCCCAACCTGCAACCACCGCTGGACCAGGAAATCAGGTCACGGGTCATGATGGTGTCAGAAACCCGACCAGAATAACAAATTTGCATAGTAACACTTCCTCCAGACGCAGCCCTACAGGGCCTTTAGGGGTCAGGTCAGGCACTTTGTGGGCAGCACTATTTGATCAGAAACCTGGCGTTACGGGTCTCTGGCCATACTTCCGGTTTACTGCACCTCAGCCATGGGCACTCCTGGGGTGAGAGGGCCAGAAAATCCCCCCCATTATTATTCCATCTGTTGTTATTGGAAAATCTTCAATTAAATTTTAACTTTTTTTGAAAATCTCCATAAATAATAACTCAGCTACTCTGGTTAGTTTTTCAAGCTTTTTGAAATTTTTTGAATTTGTTCTTCGAATATGGGCAATGCTGACAAGAATCATAGAATCATAGAATGATACAGCACAGGAGGTGGCCATTCGGCCCACTGTGCCTGTGCTAGCTCTTTGAAAGAGCTATCCAATTAATCCCATTCCCCTGCCCTTTCCCCATAGCCCTGCAAATTTATCCCCTTCAAGTATTTATCAAATTCCCTTTTGATAGTTATTATTGAATCTGCTTCCACCACCCTTTCAGGCAGTCCATCCTAGATCATAACAACTCGCTGCGTAAAAAAAATTCTCCTCATCTTGCCAATTACCTTAAATCTGTGTCCTTTGGATAATGACCCTTCTGCCACTGGAAACAGTTACTTTATATTTATTCTATCAAAACCCTTCATGATTTTGAACACCTCTATTAAATCTCTCCTTAACCTTCTCTGCTTTAAGGAGAACAATCCCAGTTTCTCCAGTCTCTCCACATAACTGAAATCCCACATCCCTGGCACCATTCTAGTAAATCTCATCTGCACCCTCTCTAAGGCCTTGACATTCTTCCTAAAGTTTGGTGCCCAGAATTGGACACAATACTCCAGCTGGGGCCTAACCAGTGACTTATAAAGCTTTACTATAACTTCCTTGCTTTTGTACTCTATGCCTCTGTTTATAAAGCCAAGGATCCCGTATCAGTTTGTCCTGCCACCTTCAGTGATTTGTGTACGTACACCGCCAGGTCTCTCTGTTCCTGCACCCCCCCCACCCCACCTTAAAATGGTACCATTTAGTTTATATTGCCTCTCCTCATTCTTCCTAGCAAAATGCATCACTTCACACTTCTCTGCATTAAATTGCACCTGCAGAATTTATTGCCCATCTCTAGTTGCATTAAGAGTCAAATGCATAGTGTGGGACTGGAGTTACATGTAGGCCAGACCAGGTAGAGAAGGCAGGCTCCCTTCCCTGAAGGCCATTAATTAACCAGTTGGGTTTTTATAACAAAATGGGTGCTTTCATGGTTATCTTTTCTGGTGCCAGTCCAAAAATTACCAGATTTATTGAATTTAATTTTCACAACTTGCCATGGTGAGATTTAAACTCACAATCTCTGGGTTGCTAGTCTAGTACCATAACCACTACACCACCATATCCTATTGTTGCTGATGACATTTAGCCTCAAGGTACTTCTATCATCATCAACCAATCTCCAGCTTCACTTCCATTTAAGGTGCAAATAACCAGATGAGCAAATATTATCCAATTCTTAGTGCTCCGACCTATCCCAAATCACGTGTGCACTGAATCTATCTAACTGTTAAAATTTTTGACACAATTGCACAGAGTGGTAGATCCAATATCCAACATTAAAGACGGTCAGCATTTGACAGCATTTCCTACATTACAACAGTGACACTTCAAAACTACAACACTTCAAGAGTAATTCATTGGCAGTAAAGTGCTTTGGAACGTCCTGAGGTCACAAAAGGCACTATACAAACGCAAGTCTTTCTCTCTTTGGCATAGAACAAGGGTGCCCATCCATGAACATTTACTAGTCCAAATCATGTGATTGTGTCTTTTTAACCAATGAATATTTATGAATGTTACTCACAACTCATATATTTCTGTTTATCAACCTTGAATATAAAGTTACTTATATATTTTAAGAGTTAGTATCATTGCTACTGATCCAGACAGACTCCACATCAGTATGTGAAAATCTCCATGCTCTTCCTATTAATGGACTGGAACTTTATTAAAAAAATAACTCCATAGTTTTTCTTCAAGCTCATGACTGCAACAATTAGAACTGCTGTCATTAGTCAGCCAATTATATATTCACAAGGTCTGGTGTCAAGTATCATTATAAAACAGGATACTGTTTTCTTAAACAAGAGTTAAAATAAAAAGTTCAAAATATAATCAGGGTGTGACATTAGTAAATGTAAGATGAAAGCCACATTATCACATGACGCCCTAGACACAGCATAATGTGAATTGATACTCTATAAACTTCAATAAGCGAAAATTAATTTTGAAGTTTATATTCCCACTCTCACATTTTAGTGAGGCCTAATAGGTCTCATGGTGCAATGCCCATGTGTGTATCTGTAACTGAGAAATTGCTCTAAAACATCACCTATACAGAACAAATTTCCCAAAGTGTCAGTTCATAAGTTAATCTGGTACATGGTGAAACTATTACATTTCAAACTCTGACACCAGAAATATTCAAGAAAAATTACTATTTTCTTATTGACTTAGGCAGAGTTTCAAAACCTAAACTCTAAAGCAGAGCTGTCAATATTTGAGAAATGTTATGAATGGATCAAATCAAGCAGGATAATGGTGGAAACAGCAGGGAGAATTGGGCAGCAAGTCTGACTGCTGCCTCTCCACTCTGACCCTAATTTCTTTCCCCATGACTTCGTCAGCATCACCATTGCCCACAATTTCCAGACTTCCGCCTGCAAATGATGGCAGGGCTCAGGTTCCTGGCCCATTTCCCTCTTGCTGATGTTCCCTAGGGCAAAGACTCTGGATGGAGGGAGAAGGCCTAGTAGTGGAGTCCTGCCTCTCCATTTCATTTTGATCTCACACCTGTTGAAGGCCCCAATCTCAGCCAAGACCTTCAGCAAAAGATGGATGCAATCTTCAGGATTCTTCTGGCCCTTTAAGAGGCTTCCTGCCTCTTCTGGTACTGCAGTAGCAGTCTCACTGCTGCACCAGCAAAATTCTCCACCCTTGCAGTGGCGGGCTCCCATTTGCTGGTGGGGATACTGCTGGAATCCTGCCATGTATGTACAATGACCCCAGACACAGAAAAATGAGTTGGCTTGGGACTGTGGGTGGAAGCCCCGCCCCAATCCTCCTGGGACAGAAACAGGGGAATCCAGGCCATGGATCTGTGGTTACTTCTTATTAGTACATCAAAACAGGTCACATTTTCAAACCAAAACAAGTGATGCTATTTTTAATGAGTGACAATTTTCAGGTCTGACAAAAAGTGCCTAGTCTGTTGTTCTCAAGCTGTACCCACTGTGTGTGACCACAACAGTGTCATTCAGATCTTACTGTAGGCGTCGCTTTTGCAAATTGTTTCATTTACATTTCCCTCCCAATTGTTCAAATTTTTCCACCTTTTACCCCCAAGCTAGTATGATCGGACTGTTGTAGTCAGCTTAGGGATAACATTTTCTAACAACTGCCATGGCCAAGACTTTGAAGTCTGCATTCAGTAATACAATTGGGATAACAATGTATAAGGGGTAGAATTTTTCTGAGTCTTCAAATATTTTTTTATTCGTTCACGGGATGTGGGCGTCGCTGGCGAGGCCAGCATTTATTGCCCATCCCTAATTGCCCTCGAGAAGGTGGTGGTGAGCTGCCTTCTTGAACCGCTGCAGTCCATGTGGTGACGGTTCTCCCACAGTGCTGTTAGGAAGGGAGTTCCAGGATTTTAACCCAGCGACAATGAAGGAACGGCGATATATTTCCAAGTCGGGATGGTGTGTGACTTGGAGGGGAACGTGCAGATGGTGTTGTTCCCATGTGCCTGCTGCTCTTGTCCTTCTAGATGGTAGAGGTCGCGGGTTTGGGAGGTGCTGTCGAAGAAGCCTTGGCGAGTTGCTGCAGTGCATCCTGTGGATGGTGCACACTGCAGCCACAGTGCGCCGGTGGTGAAGGGAGTGAGTGTTTAGGGTGGTGGATGGGGTGCCAATCAAGCGGGCTGCTTTATCTTGGATGGTGTCGAGCTTCTTGAGTGTTGTTGGAGCTGCACTCATCCAAGCAAGTGGAGAGTATTCCATCACACTCCTGACTTGTGCCTTGTAGATGGTGGAAAGGCTTTGGGGAGTCAGGAGGTGAGTCACTCGCCGCAGAATACCCAGCCTCTGACCTGCTCTCGTAGCCACAGTATTTATATGGCTGGTCCAGTTAAGTTTCTGGTCAATGGTGACCCCCAGGATGTTGATGGTGGGGGATTCGGCGATGGTAATGCCATTGAATGTCAAGGGGAGGTGGTTAGACTCTCTCTTGTTGGAGATGGTCATTGCCTGGCACTTGTCTGGCGCGAATGTTACTTGCCACTTATCAGCCCAAGCCTGGATGTTGTCCAGATCTTGCTGCATGCGGGCTCGGACTGCTTCATTATTTGAGGGGTTGCGAATGGAACTGAACACTGTGCAGTCATCAGCGAACATCCCCATTTCTGACCTTATGATGGAGGGAAGGTCATTGATGAAGCAGCTGAAGATGGTTGGGCCTAGGACACTGCCCTGAGGAACTCCTGCAGCAATGTCCTGGGGCTGAGATGATTGGCCTCCAACAACCACTACCATCTTCCTTTGTGCTAGGTATGACTCCAGCCACTGGAGAGTTTTCCCCCTGATTCCCATTGACTTCAATTTTACTAGGGCTCCTTGGTGCCACACTCGGTCAACTGCTGCCTTGATGTTAAGGGCAGTCACTCTCACCTCACCTCACGAGATAACTTGCATTCTACAGATGCACATCAGAAAGTCACAGGCAACAAGCCCACGATTTTCAATATGTGCTCCCTGACGTGAGGGCTCAGAAAATACATCCTATAAAATCATAGGCCCTGAAATTTCTCACAGCCTGCTCTGTTGTTGGAAGTGCAGCAGGGGGACTTCCAGATGCAAGACTGCCCCAATGCTGACCCTGTCTCAAATCCAGGGCATGGGATCATTTACATAAAGAGGTGGTGCCTACACCACTTACAGTGCATCCTGGGCATCCGCCCTGCAGGGGGCCAAAAATATCTGAACGGCACCATACCGCCCTGTCTGGTCTCCCAACCAAAGAGCCAATATTTGTAAAAAATACAAATGCCTGCAATTTCTCTGTTGACATTTACCTAATGGCAACTGAGTGGGCTGAAATCAATTGCCAATGGAAAACTGACATTTGGCCACCATTTCCACATTTGTAAAATAAGTAAGCCAGCATCATAAATGCATTATTTCCTTTGGCTGAGAGAAAGGCTGAACTAGCGAGATTTCTGGCAGGGGATATCATTCCCCCAATCCTGCTTCTTTCAGTGAGGTCAGGATATAAGGGTGGGCAGAAGAAGTGCCCACAGCTCCAATGGAATTTTGGGTTGTGGGGAGAAAGGAGTAGAACATAAGAAATAGGAGCAGGAGTAGGCCATCCGGCCCCTCGAGCCTGCTCTGCCATTCAACAAGATCATGGCTGATCTTCTACCTCAACGCTATTTTCCTCCACCATCCCCATATCCCTTGACGCCTTTAATATCCAGAAATCTATCGATCTCTGTTTTGAATGCACTCAAAACTGAACTGAGCCTCCATAGCCCTCTGGGGTAGAGAATTCCAAAGATTCACCACCCTCTGAGTGAAGAAATTTCTCCTCATCTCAGTCCTAAATGGCCTACCCTTATTCTGAGACTGTGACCCCTGGTTCTAGACTCCTCAGCCAGGGGAAACATCCTCATTGCATCTACCCTGTCAAGCCCTGTAAGAATTTTGTATGTTTCAATAAGATCACCTCATTCTTCTAAACTCTAGAGAATACAGGCCTAGTCTACTCAATCTCTCCTCATACGACAATCCCGCCATCCCAGGAATCGGTCTGGTGAACCTTCGTTGCACTCCCTCTATGGCAAGTATATCCTTTTCTTGGGTAAGGAGACCAAAATTGTACACAATACTCCAGGTGCGGTCTCACCAAGGCCCTAAATAATTGCAGTAAGATATCTTTACTCCTGTACTCAAATCCTCTTGTAATAAAGGCCAACATACCATTTGCCTTCCTAACTGCTTGCTGCACCTGCATGTCAGCTTTCAATGACTCGTACAAGAACACCCAAGTCCCTTTGAACATCAACATTTCCCAATCTCTCACCATTTAAAAAATACTCTGCATTTCTGTTTTTCCTACCAAAGTGGATAACTTCACATTTTTCCACATTATATTCCATCTGCCATGTTCTTGCCCACTCACTTAGCCTGTCTATAGCCCCTTGAAACCTTTTTGCATCCTCCTCACAACTCATATTCCTACCTAGTTTTGTGTCATCAGCAAACTTGGAAATATTACATTTGGTCCCCTCATCCAAATCATTGATATAGATTGTGAATAGCTGGGGCCCAAGCACCGATCCCTGCGGTTCCCCACTAGTCACAGTCTGCCAATCTGAAAAAGACCCGTTTATTTCTACCCTCTGTTTTCTGTCTGTTAACCAAGTCTCAATCCATGCCAGTATATTACCCCCAACTCCATGTGCTCTAACTTTGTTCATCAACCTCCTGTGTGGGACCTCATCGAAAACCTTCTGAAAATCCAAATACACCACATCCACTGGTTACCCCTTATCTATTCTACTAGTTTCATCCTCAAAGAACTCCAATAGGTTTGTCAAACATGATTTCCCTTTCATAAATCCATGTTGACTCTGCCAAATCCTATTATTATTTTCTAAGTGATCTGTTATCACATTCTTTATAATAGATCCTAGCATTTTCCGTACTACTGATGTTAAGGTTAACAGGTCTGTAGTTCCCTGTTTTCTCTCTCCCTCCTTTCTTAAATAGTGGGGTTACATTTGCTACCCTCCAATCTGCAGGAACCGTTCCAGAATCTATAAAATTTTGGAAGATGATAACCAATGCATCCCCTATCTCTATTGCCACCTCTTTCAAAACTCTGAGATGTGGATCATCAGCACCTTGGGATTTATCGACTTTCAGTCCCATTAATTTCTCTATTACTATTTTTGGTAGACCTAGAGGAATTGGGTCGAATCCCAATTCTGGTTATCCTGCCCGCCATCTGCCCAAGTACTGCCCTTGCAGGCTCAAGAATTTCAGGGCCATAAATCTCCAAGATCCTTTTCCTTTTTATATATTAGTGAAGTGGTATCATAGAATCATAAAATGGTTATAGCACAGAAGGAGGCCATTCGGCCCATGCCGGCTCTTTGTAAGAACAATCCAGTTAGTCCCATTCCGCCGCTCTTTCCCCGTAGCCCTGCAAATTTTTTCCCTTCAAGTATTTATCCAATTCCTTTTTGAAAGCCACAATTGAATCTGCTTCCACCACCCTTTCAGGCAGCACATTCCAGGTCATAACTACCCGCTGCATAAAAAAGTTTTCCTCATGTCGCCTTTGGTTCTTTTGCCAATCACCTTAAATCTGTGTCCTCTGGTTCTCGACCCTTCCACCAAAAGGAACAAATTCTCTTTATATATTTTATTTAAACCCTTCATGATTTTGAACACTTCTATCAAATCTCCTCTCAACCTTCTCTGCTCTAAGGAGAACAACCCCAGCTTCTCCAGTCTATCCACGTAACTGAAGTCCCTCATCCCTGGAACCATTCTAGTAAATCTTTTCTTCACCCTCTCGAAGGTCTTCACACCCTTCCTAAAGTGCAGTGCGCAGAACTGGACACAATACTCCAGTTGTGGCCAAACCAGTGTTTTATAAAGGTTCAACATAACTTCCTTGCTTTTGTACTCTATGCCTCTTTTTATAAAGCCCAGTATCCCGTATGTTTTTTTAATTGCTTTATCGTCCTGTCCTGCCACCTTCAAAGATTTCTGCATATATACCCCCAGGTCACTCTGATCCTGCACCCCCTTTAGAATTGTATCCTTTAGTTTATATTGCCTCTCCTCGTTCTTCATGCCAAAATGTATCACTTCATACTTCTCTGTGCTAAATTTAATCGGCCATGTGTCCATCCACTCCACCAGCCTGTCTATGTCCTCCTGAAGTCTATTACTATCCTCCTCACTGTTTACTACACTTCCAATTTTTGAGTCTTCTGCAAATTTTGAAATTGTACCCTGTACACCCAAGTCCAAGTCATTAATATATACCAAAAAAAGCAGTAGTCCTAGTACCGACCTCGGGGGAACACCACTGTATACCTTCCACCAGCCTGAAAAACAACCGTTCACCACTACCCTCTGTTTCCTGTTACTTAGCCAATTTCATATCCATGCTGCCACTGGCCCTTTTATTCCATGGGCTTCAACTCTGCAGAAAAGCCTATTATGTAGCACTTTATCAAACACCTTTTGAAAGTCCATATACACATCAACCGCATTGCCCTCATCAACCCTCTCTGTTACCTCAACAAAAAACTCAATCAAGTTAGTTAAACATGATTTGCCTTTAACAAATCCGTGCTGGCTTTCCTTTATTAATCCACACTTTTCCAAGTGACTATTAGTTTTGTCTTGGGTTATTGTTTCTAAAAGCTTCCCCACCACCGAGGTTAAACTGACTGGCCTGTAGTTGCTGGGTTTATCCTTACACCTTTTTTTGAACAAGGGTGTAACATTTGCAATTCTCCAGTCCTCTGGCACCAGCCCCGTATCTAAGGAGGATTGGAAGACTATGGGCAGCACTTCTGCAATTTCCACCCCTACTTCCCTCAGCTATCTAGGATGCATCCCATCCGGACCTGGTGACTTATCTACTTTAAGTGCAGCCAGCCTTTCTAGTACCTCCTCTTTATCAATTTTTAGCCCATCCAGTATCTCAACTACCTCCGCTTTTACTGTGACTTTGGCAGTATCTTCTTTCTTGCAAGTTGCAAAGTACTCATTTAGTACCTCAGCCATGCCCTCTATCTTCATGCGTAGATCTCCTTTTTGGCCTCACCCCTCCTCTTGCTACCCATTTACTATTTATATGCCTATGATATGTGAATGTACTTGAGGAAAGTTATCAAATTTCTTTGCTGTCACAGATATAGACAGATTAAGTGAATGGACAAAACTACGGGAGATGGAGTTTAATGTGGGCAAGTGTGAGGTTGTCCTCTTTGGACCTAAGGAGGATAAATCAGAGTATTTTCTAAATGATGAGAAACTAGGAACTGTAGAGGAACAAAGAGATTTGGGAGTCCAAGTCTACAAATCATTTAAAGTTAGTATACAGATACAAAAGCAATCAAAAAGGCTAATGGAATTTTGGCCTTTATCTCAAGCGGCCTGGATTACAAAGGGGAGGAAGTTAGGTTTCGTTTATATAGAGCCTTGGTTAGACCCCATCTGGAGCACTGCGTTCAGTTTTGGGCACTGCATCTCAGAAAGGATATATTAATCGTGGAGGGGGTGAAGTGCAGATTAGCAGAAAGATACCAGGGCTTAGCAGGTTAAATTATGAGGACAGGTTACCTAAATTTGGCTTGTATTCCCTTGGGCACTGAGGGGTGATCTGATTGAGCGGGTAAATGGAGTTGAGGTACAGATCAGCTATGCTTTAATTGAAAGGCGGAGCAGGCTCATGTGGACGAATGAGCTACTCCTATTCCAATGTTCCTATATCACCGTAGCTAGCTGAAGTCAAATCATGTTACAAAACTCACATGGAATAAAGGAACATAACCTTTTTCGTCTTTCATAGGAACATAGGAACAAAGGAACAGGAGTAGGCCATTCAGCCCCTCGTGCCTGCTCCGCCATTTGATAAGATCATCGCTGATCTGTGATCTAACTCCATATACCTGCCTTTGGCCCATATCCCTTAATATCTTTGGTTGCCAAAAAGCTATCTATCTCAGATTTAAATTTAGCAATTGAGCTAGCAATTCCTAAGGTCTATCTAGTTTGATTGCTATAACGATAGTAGAGTTGTTGATTAAACATAGCAATCAATCTCTTATCAATTAGCCTACAACAGACTCAGACAAGAGGCTACGAAACCCCTAGTGGTGAAAAGCTTTGGGAACTATACATCCAAAGTCAGCTGTTCTTCCCAAGCATGCTACACTTACCATAAACAACATCTCAAATTACTCAAATTATATACCAAAATATTATTTTCTGAAAGGGAATGTGGTTACACGGAGAGATAACCGGAGAGCAGAAAACAAAGGCAAGGGTAAAGAAGAGTTTCTCGAACTGGAAAGATGTGTTAAGTGGTGTTTCACAGGGTTCATTGTTAGGGGCTCTCAACTGTTTTATACATCAATTAACTGGGTTTAGGAATTGCGGGAACAATATCAAAATCTGTTAATCACACCAAGTTGGTGGGTATGACAAATTGTGACGAGGACTGTGAAAGAGTACAGGAGAACATAGGTAGACTAACAGAATGGTAGATAGGTTTCAGATGCAGTTCAATATAGAAATAAGAAGCAATACATTTTCAAATAGGGAAAGGAAATGCACCTTAAATGATAAACTTGAAATAGTGTAAAGTAGCAGAGGGACCTTTAAATAGAGATACAAAGGATAGTGACAGTGGGTGACCATATTGGGGATAGCGACCCAATTCAGTTAGTTTCAGCATTATTATGGAAAAGGACAGAGTTAAATCAGGAGTAAACGTTTTAAACTGGGGGAAGGCAAATTTTACAGAACTAAGAGGTGATTTGGCAGAAGTGGACTGGACACAACTACTTGAGGAGAAATCAGTGTCAAGCCAGTGGGAGGCACTAAAAAGTGAAATTCTACGGGTAAAATGCAGACACGACCCCTCAAAGAAAAAGGGTGGCACTGCCAAATTTAGAGCCTCCTCATTGTCTAGAAGTATACGGAGCAAGATAAAGCAGAAAAAGAAAGCTTATGATTGTCACAGAAAACTAAATACTGAAGAAAGCCTAGAGGAGTATAGAAAGTACAGGGATGACGTAAAAAAGGAAATAAGGAAAGCAAAGAGAGGGCATGAAAAAATATTAGCTAGTAAAATTAAAGAAAACCCAAAGATGTTTTATCAGTTCATTAAGAACAAGAGGATAGCTAAGGAAAAGGTGGGACCTATCAGGGATGATAAGGGTAACTTGTGTGTAGAAGCAGAGGATGTGGGTAGGGTTTTAAATGAATATTTTGTCTCCGTATTCACAAAGGAAAGGGATGATCCGGATGTAGTAGTTAAAGAGGAGAGGTGTGAAATATTGGATAAGGGGTAAACATAACGAGAGAGGAAGTACTAGAGGGACTGGAATCCTTGAAAGTTGATAAGTCACCAGGGCCAGATGGATTGTTTCCTAGGCTATTGAAGGAAGACAGGGAGGAAATAGCGGATGCCCTGAGGATCATTTTCCAATCCTCACTAGATACAGGGGAGGACCGGAGGACTGGAAGACTGCAAATGTAGTACCATTGTTTAAAAAGAGTACGAGAGAAAGGCCGAACAATCTTACCTCGGTGGCGGGCAAACTATTAGAATCAATACTGAGAGATAGGATAAATTGTCACTTGGAAACGTAAGGTTTAATCAGGGATAGTCAGCATGGATTTGTTCAGGGAAGGTCATGCCTTACAAATCTGATTGAATTCTTTGAGGAAGTGACAAAGAGGATTGATGAGGGTAGTGCAGTGGATGTTGTCTACACGGATTTTAGTAAGGCATTTGACAAGTTCCCACATGGCAGACTGGTCAGAAAGGTGAAAGCCCACGGGATACTGGGAAATGTGGTGAATTCGATCCAAAATTGGCTCAGTAACAGGAAACAAAGGGTAAAAGTCGATGGATGTCTTTGCGAATGGAAATCCATTTCCAGTGGTGTGCCACAGGGCTCAGTGTTGGATCCCTTGCTGTTTGTGGTATATATTAATGATTTGGACTAGAATGTAGGGGGCATGATTGGCAAATTTGCAAATGGCACAAAAATTGGCCATGTAGTTGATAGAGGACAGCTGTAGACTCCATCAAGATATCAATGGGTTGGTGGAGTGGGCGGAAAAGTGGCAAATGGAGGTAATGCACTTAGGGAGGGCAAACAGTAAAAGGGAATACGCCGTAAACGGGAATATAATGAGAGGGGTAAAGGAAGTGAGAGACCTTGGAGTGCATGTGCACATGTCCCTGAAGGTGGCAGTACAGGTAGATAAGGTTGTGAAGAAGGATACGGAATGCTCTCCGTCATCAGCCGAGGTATAGAATACAAAAGCAGGGATGTAATGATGGAACTGTATAAAACGCTGGTAAGGCCACAGCTGGAGTATTGTGCACAGTTCTGGTCACCACATTACAGGAAGGATGTAATTGCTCTGGAGAGAGTGCAGAGAAGATTTACAAGAATGTTGCCAGGGCTTGAAAATTGCAGCTGCGAGGAGAGATTGGATAGTCTGGGGTTGTTTTCCTTGG
This sequence comes from Heptranchias perlo, assembly GCF_035084215.1. Taxonomy (NCBI): domain Eukaryota; kingdom Metazoa; phylum Chordata; class Chondrichthyes; order Hexanchiformes; family Hexanchidae; genus Heptranchias; species Heptranchias perlo. The sequence continues at coordinate 107,220,758 of NC_090325.1, read as the reverse complement.
AGCAGAGGAGGCTGAGGAGAGACTTGATTGAGGTGTACAAAAGAAGAGTGGAATTAAACTAGATGGTTCATGTAGGGAAAAACACCAGCACAGACTGAATGGGCCAAATAGCCTGTTTCTGTGCATCATTTTAGCACCCGCTATCGGGTGTGTTCCTGGCGGGGGGGGCACGGAAAATCGGAGAATCCCGGAGCGGGTCCAGAGCCCGGCTCCAACCCGCCCACTTCCGGGTTCCACACTGACGCGCCGGCGTGCGCGCGCAGCCCCCGCAGGTGGGAAACCCGCTGGCTTTAATTGCCACTTGAAAGTATTTATGTTGCCTGTTCAGGTCGTTTACAGACCTGATTGAGCTGTTTTATTAGGAGGGATGGGATTTTACACTGAACTGAGACTGTTTCCCATACTGGGGGAAACACTCCCAGTTCAAACGGACGTGTTGCAGCCAGCAGCCTGTGGCAGCTGCAAAGGTGCATTCGACAGGTCGGGGGGGGGGGGGAGACCCTTCACCATCGCAGGTGGCCACTCCGTCACATTGGACAAAGGTTGGCCTCCACCACCCTCCTCCTAACAAGAAAATTCACCAACCTGGAACCGCAACCCCGGTGTGAGGACACACTTACCTACCTTGCGGACCCCCTCAGATGTACATCTTCCGGATGGGGGCCGCCGTAGCTGCAGTCATGACCTCCTCGGAGGGCGAATAGCATCACCAGCCTCACCGTCCACCTCTGACACGTGGAGCTCCACAACAGAGTGCTGTGACACATCCACCTGTACAGCAGGAGGGAGCGCAACCGCAGAGAGAGATGCGTCGCAGAGGGCACTACCCTCGCCACAGGGTCCACAGACCGAGGCTCAGCTTCCTGGACCTCTCTCAGCAGCAGTGCACACGGAGGCTCAGAGTCACTCAACATGTGGTTGTGGACATCTGCAGCCTCCTTCATGCCGAGCTGCTCCCGCCTGGCCCGAGCACCATCTTCTTAACTGTCGCTGTCAAAGTCACCACTGCCCTCAACAACTTCTCCTCCGCATCCTTCCAGGGTGCCACCGGGGATATCGCTGACATCTCTCAGTCGTCTGCACAAAAGAGCCCTGCAAATACACCTACACCCACTCTGCAGTGATACAATGGGTGGCATCAGTTGTGGGTCTCCATAGTGATCCTCAGGAAAGGGCATTATTGCACAAACCAGACAAGATTCGCAAAGACGTGGCAATAGTGGTGCCAATATAATATGTAATGTGAGTTGGTCAGAAATTCAATATAACTAAAAACCATGACAAACCCTCAAACATCCTTGTGCATCCCCTTCATGCTCACGACACGTTTGCCTTACACTTCATACTGCACATATGCGATGCATGCCCTGTGGCTGCAGCACAGGTAGTGGCAGGTTGAGTGAGGCTGACTGAAAGAGATGCACGAGAGGGTGAGTATGAGATAGAGCTATGAGATTGTATGAGGATTGGGTTGAGTGGTAGTGGTGGGATGAGTACTGGCGAGGTGAGTAAGTGCAGGTAAGATGAGGATGAGCTTTGAGTGTGTATGAGGGGTGATGTGACAGAGTAGTGTTGGCAGTGCAGAAGGAGATGTGGGCGGGGGGCGGTGATGTGGCAGATGGAGTGTAGGGGAATGAGTAAGTGTACTCACTTTGGCTGACCTATTGAGGTCATTGGAGCGCCTCCTGCACTGTATGCAGGTGGGCGATATGTTGGTGGTGCAGGTGACCTCCTCTGCCACCTCGAGCCAGGCCTTCCTGGTGGCAGAGGCAGGCCGCTTCCTCCCGCCCGCCGGGGGGAAGATCTCTGTCCTCCCCCTCCTCCTCACCCCATCTAATGATACCTGGAGTGAGGCATCATTAAACTGGGAGCAGCCTTCCCCCTGGGCTGCTCCATGCTGTAATTTTTTCTATTTGTTGCAGCATCTGTCAGTGGAGGACTGCCCCTTTAAATAGAGCTCCTCCAGCTGACAGAGCTTACTGCGCATGCGCAGCCCGCCCGATGCGCAGATCAGCAGTAGGGAACCCGGAAGACCAGGTAAATGGATCCAATTGGGCTGCGATCGGGCAGGGGGCAGACTAATTTCACCGGGCGCGTTACCCACGCGCCCAATAGCCCCTCCACCGCGAACCCGCAGCCCTGCTAACATCGAGCCCCATGGTTCTGATGTCTTCTTCCTCTTATTTAGTAAAGCATTGGGCCCAATGAGAGGTTGTTTTCACAAAAATAGCACTGCATGCATGAGTTTGTTCCTCTGTAGTGCTTTCCTTCTGTTTTCATGGAAGACTATTAGTTACAATATCATTGCTGATTTTGATAGTGGTACAAATTAATTCAACATTAATATTTAAGAGGAGGATTATGTACACTAGAAAAAATGTTTTAAAATTTATAATATGCTATTTCATCTTGGTGTGGCACACAAGGAGTCAAGACCAAGTGAGATATTCAGATCAAGCAAAATTAGAGACTGGGGGGAATAATTGGACCCAGATGGAGGGGGATGGGTGGGGGTAGATGGGACAGGAGGGAGAGACAGCAGAGGAGGAGGATAGGGAAAGGTGGATGGGAGAAAGTGAATGGGGAGAGGAGAGTGGGGTAGTGAGAAATAGGAGCAAAACACGTTTTTTTGGGGGGGACAACTAGAGGAAAGGCAGGGTTAACAAACTTTCTCCTGCACAGTGAAGGGAGGGAGGTTACCAGTCAAGAGAGCCCTAACTGTCTGACTAGTACGGTTGGGAACCCCCCCCCACCTCCAACACCGAAAGGTTGACATATCACATTTGTGCTATGTGGGGGAGTGTGTGTGTTCACTGTACGAATGGTTGCATTTTCTCCTGAGTTCTTTTCGGACTGCAACTTTCTCCTTTGTAGGGATGTGGGTTGGATGTGAAATCAAGGTGTTCAACTAGTCTCTTAATGCTGTTCACCTAGTTGGAAGGTGGAGCACTGCAATGGGTGGATTAGTGGGCTGGAATTTATTTGCCGAGGTAGAATCAAAGGAAGAAGAAAATGCTGGAAATGTATTATGCTTTCCTCTAGTAATCTGTTTCTTGTGTGCAGGAGGGAGTACGGTGTGCTATACACAGTTGAAAGCATTCAAAATGGCATCAATGCTTTCAAAGATTACTCTTTCAACAATTAATATTAATGGTTTATGTTTTAGCAGGTTAAAGTGAAGATTTTAAAAATCCTGTCATTCTTAATAGAATAGAAGAGACAGGTTGCACAAAACTGCAAAGGCACTGCATTATCTAAAAAATGGTGTTTGTGTACCTGGACTGGATAAGGAGTTTTAATGCCAAAGCTGAGTGCCTAGGGAAGGCTCTGCATTTAGTGACCCAGAATTTGCTGCCAAAATAACGGTGAGTTTAATGGCGCTCGCCGTTATTAATGTGGAAAGCGACCAGCAACTTGTGGCAATTCGCAATTCACAGGGTATCTCTTCCTCGCCACAAGATTTGCACCGCTCCGTCGTTAGCCTTGCAAAAACGGCAACTTGCCCTGAACCTCTCCGCTATTTTTAAGAACTTGCTCGATTTGCACATTAAATTCGAATTAAACTCGTTGGAGAAAGTTAGAGCTGGTACTTAACAGCGTAAGTACCCTTTTACCAATGAGATAATTGTTAATGCAATGTCAATCAACCGCTCCGGCCCAGAAAGGGAACTATTTAAGCCGTTGAGTCTCATTGCAGCATGTAGTAAATTCTTCTTAGAAATTTAAAAAAATGTAATTTAAAAATTTTTTTCTTACTTTTCCTTTCTATCTCTTTTCTCTCTCTTAATCCAATTTTCTTTTCCCTCCCTTTACTTCTCCTTCTGTACTTGATTTGATTCTAATTCACCCTCCTTCCTTCTCCATTGTTCCTCTGTTTCTTTCTCAATCCTTAAATCTCATTGGTTAAGGAGAGAGGCTGCTGGTCCCGTCATTCACCAAGATCCCAGATGTCCTGTTGCCCTCGCCGTGCCATTATCAGAGCGCACTTCCAGCAAGTTACCGGGCAAATTATGTTCGAGCTGAAAGGTGAAGGATAAGGTCTAACAGCGCACGCCGCGAGATACCCCGCTCCAGCAAAATCTGGGCCAATTTACATGACAGGCTTTTAACTCTGAAAATGCCAACTCAGTGCCACGTGCAGCCATGCTGCAGGTAAATACTGATTTTTTTTTGTAATGCATTTTTCCATTGAGATAGTATGACATTGGACTTTTCAACACATTTTGAAATTGAAAGTTGCAACCTACTCAACAATTTTGATGTATAACAGATATTTTCAACCTTGGCACACTAGTGGAGAGTCTGGACCACTTGTGGCAGGCACACGTCTGTTATAATCCTTGTACACTAATTGTTCACTGTCCATCCACTGGATCTCCTGGGGTCCAGTTGATACTGGTACATACCCTTATGATGGTGTTGCAGCTGTCTAATCTGTTGGCTACATGGCTCATTGCTATATGCCTCCCTGATCATTGTTGCATTTTGATTCAAAGCACAGAACCATCTGTTGGATATAGAAATGATTTACAATGTTGAGAGACACTAATGTGACAATGTACATGTAAGCAAAATGCTTAACTTATATTGCGCGCATAAAACTGAAGTATATAATTACGAAATCAGCGAGCTTGAAGTTAGACTAGAGTACTGGCTATGTGGAACTCATTACATCAAAAGCAATTAAAGCTTTGTATATTAAATGCTTTAAAAAGACTTAGATTAGTATCTAGCTGGGAATGGGATTGAAGATTATAATGATAAGAATAGACTGAGATAATTAAATACATAATGGTGCCAGTGCCACTGGAAAAATCATCATGTATTTTAATTATAACTGTCTATTCATCTACAAATAGGGTTGAATATGGATTTTTGAGGGTGAATAAACATTCTGGAGTTTTGCTTCATTATCTTTTTTTAGGGCTCAGGGAGATAATGTGCAGAGCTATCCCTCAGGAGATTAAATAAATGTGGCAGTGTCCATAATAGGTTTGATTGCATATTTTCCCTACATTACAACAGTGACTACACTTCAAAAGTACTATAAAACGCTTTGGGATGTCCTGAGGTCGTGAAAGGCGCTATAAAAATGCAAGTCCTTTTCTTTACTTTCTGTGGTGATCTGTGGACGGAGATGAACTACATGATCTTTTTCAGTCCATGCTTTCTTGTGTTCTTCTGCACTTGGTCTTCAATATTTTAATTAGGAGTTTAGATATCGGAATATTTCCAATCATAGATTTTCAGGTTAAAATAAAATTAGGCTTAAGCACAAGTTAAATCTGTCATAATTGTTGGGTTTTTAAATTTCTCCATAATCACCAGCAACTCCACAGGAACTGCCGTTTTTGAAATTGGAGAATGTATCAAGTCTATATAAAACTCTTGCAGATCTTGCTCAGGCAAATGCACAGAATGCAGGTCTATATATGTTTTATCCCGGGGGCAGCAAATAAGCGAGCTCTTGATGCAACTGCTGATTTGTTGCTGCAAGGGATCTGACTGGGAACTTACTGTTTGATGGCCTTCACACTGCTAGTTCCAACTTCAGCTCGTAAATGATTTTCTTTGCTCTGGGAGCAGACTCTGTGCAGGGAGCTACAAGTGGCAATTCCTGCTCTCAAGATACATCAGGAATTTCCATCCACAGTACAGAGACTGCTCCCGAAGCAGCGTCAGGTAAAAGCTGTAGCCAGGACTGGCAATGAGAAGCTCATCAAGGAGGGAGAGTGCTTCTATGAACTGAGTGAAGTAAAAAGAGATAGAGTGCTTCTGTGAACTGGAGGTGTTGGGGGTGGTGTGGGGGAAGGGAAAGAGTGCTTCTCTGAACTGAGAGGTTGAAGAGTGCCATTTGTAAACTGAAGGTGGTTAGAAAGGGCAAGACTTTCCCTGAATTGGAGTGGTTAGAAAGGGAAGACTGCCTCTGTGAATTGGGATTGGTTAAAGCAGGAGAGTGACTCTGTAAAGGAGGAAGGAAGTAACCTATGAAGGGGAGTGTGATGTTCAGGTAGCTTTTGGCAAAGTGATGGTCTGCATGGTCTGTTGAATACTGATAAACACAAATATTAATTTTTCCTATAAATTTTTGGATTAAAAATATTCTACTTTTGAAGTTTAAAAAAAGTATTTCAAATTAACAGTAATGCACCAATGCAATGTAAAAATGCAATATTGTCTAGGGGAATATCTCCTTGGAGCCCCCTTGAAATGCATGCGCCAATGGGCATTGCGAGATAGGAGTAGCATTTATACAATTCTAAATTTGCTGCCCATGGCCGATGATCTAACTGAAGTGTTCTCCAACCATGGTTGCTCCCTTCAGCCCATGTTCACCTAGCAACAATCTGTTTAAAATTGGTGTATCATATCAACCTATAGTGCTAAAAATTAAATGTCTCTTAAGACTTGCTACTTTAAAGAACAGGTGATTGAAATCAGTTCCACTGTTTTACATTAATGCCTGCTGAAGATTAAACGATTTGATGTACTTCTGATACTCCTTTTGGTAAATAAAAACACAACTTGCCGCATGTCTCGACCATGTAATTTATCTTTACCGATGGTGTAATGTAAACATAGCTCCAAGCTGACATAACCATTACAAATCCCATTACGCCAGAGTGTTTTATATACAGTGAACACAACTATTTTCCATAGCACATTGATATGTAAGAGGAAATGCTCCTCTCAACACACACACATGCAAACAAACTCAAGAAACTTATTTCTTAGTGCCATAACACTAAAGGGACGTTATTCTATGTTCATAGACTCAAAGAATGATACAGCACAGGAGGAGGCCTTTCGGCCCATCGTGCCTGTGCTGGCTCTTTGAAAGAGCTATCCAATTAGTCCTACTCCCATGCTCTTTCCCCATAGTCCTGCAAAATTTTCCCTTTCAAGTATTTATCCAATTTCCTTTTGAAAGTTATTATTGAATCTGCTTCCACCACCCTTTCAGGCAGTGCATTCCAGATCATAACAACTCGCTGCATAAAAAAAATTCTCCTCATGTCACCTCTGGTTCTTTTGCCAATTACCTTAAATCTGTTACCGATCCTTCTGCCTCTGGAAACAATTTCTCCTCATGTACTCTATCAAAACCCTGCACTATTTTGAACACCTCTATTAAATCTCCCCTTAGCCTTCTCTGTTTTAAGGGTAACAACCCCGGCTTCTCTAGTCTCTCCACATAACTGAAGTCCCTCATCCCTGGTACCATTCTAGTAAATCTCCCCTGCACCTTCTCTAAGCTCTTGACACAAAGTGTGGTGTCTAGAATTGGACACAATACTCTATGGGGCCTAATCAGTGTTTTATAAAGGTTTAACATAACTTCCTTGCTTTTGTACTCTATGCCTCTATTAATAAAGCCCAGGATCCCATATGCTTTTTTAACAGCCTTCTCAACTTGTCCTGCCACCTTCAAAGATTTGAGTACAAACGCCCCCAGGTCTTTCTGTTCCTGAACCCCCTTTAAAATTGTACCATTTAGTTTACATTGCCTCTCTTCATTCTTCCTACCAAAATGTATCACTTCACACTTCTCTGCGTTAAATTTCAGCTGCCATGTGTCTGCCCATTTCACCAGTCTCTCTATGTCCTCCTGAAGTCTGTTACTATTCTCCTCACTGTTACTATATTTCTGAGTCTCATCTCATCTGCAAACTTTGAGATTATACCTTGTATTCCCAAGTCCAGGTCATTAATATATATCAAAAAGAGCAGTGGTCCTAATACTGACCCCTAGGGGTATAGTATTGTATACTTCCCTCCAGTCTGAAAAACAACCGTTCACCACTACTCTCTGCTTTCTGTCTCTTAGCGAATTTTGTTTCCACGCTGCCACTGCTCCTTTAATCCCACGGGCTTCAATTTTGCTAACAAGTCGATTATGTGGTACTTTATCAAACACCCTTTGAAAGTTCACATACACATCAACCACATTACCTTCATCAACCCTCTCCGTTACTTCATCAAAGAACTCAATCAATTTAGTCAAACATGATTTGCCTTTACCAAATCCGTGCTGGCTGTCATTTATTGACCCATATTTTTCCAAAAGAAAAATAATTTTGTCTCGGATTATTGTCTCTAAAAGATCCCCCATCACTGACATTAGGCTAACTGGCCTGTAGTTGCCAGGTTTATCCCTCTCCCCTTTTTTGAACAGGGGTGTAACTTATGCAATCCTTCAGTCCTCTGGCACCGCTTCCATATCTAAGGATGATTGGAAGATTGTGGCCAGAGTCTCCATATTTAAATGTGGTGTTTCTAATAAGGTGAATTGGACTGATTCTCATTTTTTATTAATTATTTTCATAAGTAGAAAAGCATTTTACCAAATTTATCTTTTGAAAATCCTTGTATAATGCTAATGTAGGCTCTAACTGTGATTATCATCATTTTTTTCCAGAAATGTAAAGAATGCAATTAAGGCAATAAAAATAGTTTTAAGTAGCTTTGCTTTTCTTCATTTGTTTCCACTGAGCATTTCAAAGAACAGGAGCGCACAGGTCATATTTATATTCCTGGGAATACCTTGCATTTAACAGTCAGTCAATTTACTTTCAAGTCTGAGGTGGAAACTGAAAGGCTACATGTTCCACTCAAACCTGCTTCAACACGCTTAATAAACTAAAGCACCTGAGGGGTTTTATTTTTATTTCTATGATGATCACTTCCTTGCTGCTGCTTTGTTCTGAGTTTTTTTTTAGGAGCCTGCTGTAGCAGCCAGTTAAGTTTCATCTATTTATTATGGTGTTGAATGAAGAGAGCGTGGAAGGATAAGCCACTGGAAAAGAAACATTAACCCATCTAAAACATTTCACCGTTTGTTTGAATGGACAAAAACGAGTCTTAAACATTTCAAACTAACCTCTTAAACGTTATCGAGAATACATCTGATTTTAATGTTATTGTTTTAAACCCAGAAAGTTTGCATTATTCAAAGTAATAATCAGTGCAAACAAATTGGTAGAAAATAAAATTGCACATTTATGTTTGTTTTTTTCCCGTATACTGATCGTGTTTGTATTTGTGTTAGACCTCCTTAATTTTGCAATATGTTCATGTATCCTTCGCAATCTGTCAGATCATACCTTCGTTAATTGTGCGATCTTCTTACTCATTTTCAAGTGAATGTCATAGTTGTAGTGTTGCACTGGGTCTGGGAGAGTTGCTTTCGAACCGTTGCATTTGGCACCAAGGCTCCCCTGATCTGTCCAGTTCACTCCCGTCGCCATAGTTCCCAGGCTGGTAGAAGTGGTGCGAACCCTCGGGAACGCGCAGCTCTTGTGCCCAAAACAGGCTGCGGGGGATTGCTGTCCAGATCGATCTTGCAGATGGTCAAATCCTTCGTCGAAAGAACAGAGCCGCAAAGGAACTGGAGCATGTGCAACGCCAGAACTGTTCAGTCAAATGATGATTCAGTGCCATTCGTCAGGACTGAGGAGGTATCAGTGGATGAATGCTGCACATTCCATAGTAGACACTGCCTGTCGGCAAACACAGCGCAAAGTTTTCATGAAACGAGATCCGTGCTTTAACACCATGTGATAAACACGAAACGGTAACGCCCCCGAAGGGAGGAGATTGAACGGAGATGGACTATCTGAATAATTATGGCTGAAGTTTAATTTTTAGTCGCTTAATTTACTGAAACGCACGCAATCGTATCATTATTGCGTTAAAGGGAATTCACACCTATTTAGCTCTCTCCCAATTTATTCCTACCTTATGTTTCAATAACCATTCGCATCTAGAAGAAAATGATCCCAAATCCAGGAGTGGGATTCCTTCCCATGTCACATGAAGAGAGGTGGATGTTATTTTTGAGGAGACGAGAAGAAACAGGTTCTTCTGGGAGGGGGGTCTTTCCAAAGCAGATCATCAACGTTTGCTACGGTAAACGTTTCAAAAATGAAGGTTGATTTGGAGAAGTTAAATTATTGCTAAACTCCCTTGGCCTCCAAAATCGTGGACGGGAAAAAATGTGAGGGGTATTACTATCAGTCCCTCCTCCCTCATTCCTCCAGCTGTGTGGCTTATTGAAAATTCCTTAACTGTCCATTTATAATGTGGATTGTTACAGCTCACATGCAAGGTTTTTTTTACAGTTGGCTAGTAACTTTAAGTCTGTGACCCTAATAGCAGTTTTTTTTTAATGTTTCTTTGAAACAGATTCCGCACTTGTATAAAATCATAAGTATGTGGTCCTAGATCATCTTACCTTTCCTGTATATTGGCTCAAATCTGTCTGAGAAAAATAACAGCGAGTTCAGGCGAAGAAGAGATAGGCCGTGAGTTGTGAATTGCCATAACTTGCTGATTGATTTACCCTGCTCTGTCGTTTGCTTCGCACAAATAGCATCTCGTTCTCAACCTCCCCGTTATTTTTAAGAACTTGCTGGATTTGCACATTAAACTCAAATTAAACTTGCCGCAGAAAGTTAGAGCTGGTACTTAACAGCGTAAGTACCCTTTTAACAATGTGAAATTGTTACTGCAATGCCAGTCAACCTCTCCGGCCCAGAAAGGGAACTGTTTAAACCGTCGAGTCTCATTCCTGCAGGTAGTGAATTTTTCTTAGAGCTAAAAAAAATAAAATTTTCTTACTTTTCCTTTCTGTCTCTCTTTTCTCTCTCTCTTACTCCAATCTTTCTTTGCCAATTTATTTCTATTCCTGTACCTGATTTGACTCAAATTCACCCTCCTCCGTCATTCCCCTGTTTCTCAATCCTTAAATCTAATTGGTTAAGAAGATAGACTGTGGGTCCCGTTGTTCACTAAGGTCCTAGATGCTCTGTAAGCATCGGCGCAGGCCCCAGGGATTTACAAACAGACATTTTGTGGACTTTTGTGTTTTAAGATTTTTCTGCTGAAAAAAAGCAGCCCGTTTGAAAAGTGGGTGTGGCCCAGGTGTGTGTAATGGACAAGGCATTCTGACCAGACCCCTAAGCCAATTAAGGGAAATGTCTGAGCGGACAGAGTTTCTCGGGGAACACAACGAGCCAGGAAGGGCAATGCATACGGTAATTGGCAGGAGATGGAGACACCACTGTTAATCAATGTTAAACCACTTAACCCAGGACCGGGTGCAAAGTGAAACCCACTATCAGCCATTACCACCATTGCCTAGATGAGTTAACCCCTAAGGGTGGGAAACCAAACAAAGGAGGGCCATCAAAATCCCAGACTGGTTGGAAGCAAAAGGACATCACTGTAAGATTACTGACTACACAAAAAATAGCAGGCTGCAAAAAACAGCACTGCAGGAAAAGGAACGTTTCATTTTTTTGGTGCAAAGAAGTTTGTAACTTTTGGGGGATATAAGAGGAGGCAGTTTTGGGACTTTTCTCTCTCTTGCTTCCTTGCCTGCTCTCGTCTTCGCTTGTCCTTTACCTTCACAACAAGAACCGAGCACTCCACCTGGGGTGGAGAGAAGAAACCACCACGAGAAGCAGAGCCTCGCTCTTCAACTGTATGGACGAACCTCAAACAGAGACTTGAATACTGTGCGGCGGTACGGAATCAGGAGACACGTTTTCTACAAGGGGAAGCAGCGAGAAAGTCAAGGGACAATCGGGGTGAGCATTGTCCAAGTCCACATCCTTAAGACCACCAGTATTGTGTGAAGGGGTGTTGTGTGTTCCCAACCAAGCCATAGGGGTTTAGTGGGTGGGGTATAGCGTATATTCTACTCTGGGTAGTGACGTAGTGTACTGTATTGTCTTACGGCACCATTTTTTTTGATATTGAAGATGGCGGTGTGTGTTAACCTTAATAAACACTGTATGATTGAGTCCGAAAAACTTGTCCATGAGTCAATTCTGTTCACCATAATTCCCGTCGTCTAGAACTGTGTAAGGCGGGGGATGATTCGAACCACCCAGGCAAACCACTTACAGCACCATTGCCCATGCCACGCCATTATCAGCTCTCACTTCCAGTAACTTACAGGGACAACATTTTCAAGCTGAAGGTTGCAGGAAAAAGTCTAACGAATGCCTACGCTTCCCCCCTCACCCCATATTTCCTTCATGGTTTTCCCCTGTTTCCTTGAACATGCCCATACAAAGTGAGAATACAGCAAGAAGATAATGGAAACAACAAAACTGTTCATATTTTAATTCACAGTTACACCATTGTAAAAAATGAACTTGCTTATTACATTTCTACACTTACAGAATAAATGGTTGAATAAACTGGACAACAGGTTTTACCAAACCAAATGCATTAAAAGCATTGCATGTTTCATTGGTTATTGAGAATAGAAATATTGGTTTGTTTGGAACATTTCTTTATTTAAATTGACGGCAGTTGCAGAAAATGTAGATAAATTAGTCACAATTTGACAGTATCTGGAATCATTTTGCTCTGTAGTTTACTGAAATGGTATACATTACATAGTTTAAAGCCTGGGCTATTAATCTTAATCTGTAGCCAGTAGTCTATCAATTTAGCTGTAAAGATAAAGTAAGCACAAGCAGCTAGAAATTATCAGAAAATCATCATAGGTGTTAGGATTTTTGATTTAAAGTGTGTGGTCTACTGTAAAGTAACATTAGTTTGACAGGGTTTAACATTTGAAAGATTCCAGTTAGAATCAGCATTGGGTAAACCTGGCAAATCAGTTCAGCATATATCAGTCCATTATAAAAGGCTTACACTGTAATAGTGTTATGTTAAGTGTAACGATAAGTGACTTTGCAATAGTTGAGTACTTGAACTAATCCAATTAGGACACATGTCTGACATGGTCCGTCATCATATGGCGGATTATTTAACATGATTCACCACTTAACTCTCAACCTTTGATTTTCTTTATTCCATTTAGGAGTGAAATTTTACTGTGCAATATTAACGTAGAAACACATTAATGGATTAGTCAAAAATGCATTGTATGCTAATATAAAGCACAATTTCACCCATTTGTTTTCCTCCCTTTCTTTGATTTTCTATCTCAAATCTCCGATTTTTGCTTTGATTTTCTCTCTCCATTGTGATTTGTTGCCTAACTTGCTGTTCCACTTGGCGCCAGCTGTCTAGCCAGCCCACCCAACTCAAATGTTTGATATAGAAATGACAATTGAGATTCTCAAGGAAAACAGATGGTCAAATTACACATTTTTCACAAGAACTTGTGAGGCCATTTTGGAAACAATGTATTGCTGTTACTGCTATTGTTAACACATTAATATTTTATTTTTCTGCTGTTTTAATGAAAGCATTAACCCATTCTGAGATTAAAGCAGTGATTTTCAACATTTACCCGATATCAGCAGCACGAGGACTGAACCATTTTCAAATTCAGGCCTTATTTGCACTGGGACTGCGAGCTGCTGAATGTTCCATGGGCACTGGCGGACAGCTCGCTGATCCAGGAGGCTGGAACTCTTATGGCTCCATAGCAGAGTAAAGGGGGGAGGCACTCGCGGGGTGGGGGGGGTGCGGATGTTGCAGGGCCAACACTGAGTGGTTGGCAGTAGGTCACAGCTCACAAAAATACGCAGAAGCATTTCTGGAGGGCTCCAGTGGTCCTTTAAGAACCGCTAAATAGGCCGCTCAAGGCCTAGTACTAATGGGCGCAGGAGCCCGATTTGCATATTCAAGTAGGCTCCTGACCATTTCAGGGAGGACCACTGACCACTCATTTGCAGGTCTACCTGAAAGTTGCATCAGGCAGACCTTGGGCAGGTGATTTAAAAAAAAATTGAACTGCTGACCACCCCAATTTCCAGCATTTTCCAATCGCCAGGTAGTGAAAATCACCCCATAAATGTTTGTTAAAATTGCAAACAGAAGAATTTATAACAAAATGGATAATATCGCAGAGTACAATATTAACCCAGAAAATCTTTTAATATTTTATTTTAAATTTTATAACATTTCTTCGATCCCTCTGGCTTTTGAAAAAAAACGATTGTGACTCCTCTCCTCAATCTTAACTGCCACTAGTGCCGCTCCTGCTTCTGCTCAGCCAACATACCCCACTCTCACCTCGGCCCATCTGCCTTGCCCCTGAGTCCCACATCCCCGCCCGTGGACTTCGCTTTGTATAACTTCTCTCTCCAAATCTTGGGGCCTGCCAATTCACAAGTGGTATTCTTACCTTAGTCAAGACCAGTCCTTGCAAGTACATTGAAAGTCAACTAGGTTCAAGTATGTTCAAGTTGGATGGCTTTCAAAAGTGCACCGCCTGAATTATGACAAGGCAAGGGTTTGGCCAAGAAAATCAGCCAGAGTGACCTTAGATTGCGTTTACTTGTGGCAATTAAAAATGTTGGTCTTAAAGAGATAGGACAGCTTAAACACAGCTCCATCTTAGTAACAGAGTAATGCAATGTGCATTACATGAGATAATAGTATTTTCATTATAAAGTAGCATATCATCCAATTGATCATGAACAATCACAAGAGGTCCACTAGTGCATATATAAAAGTTTCCATAGAATCTATGGCACATATGTCACACTTCAAAAAGGTATTAAAAGAAGGCAATCATTTCAACCTGTTTTTTCCTTCCTGCCAGAAATGTACAAGCACCTTCCAATTTGAAAACTTTCCTCACCAAGCAGCAGCTAAACTCTGATAATCTCGGGCCAAATTAAACACAACTTTACTTTAGCAGCAGAATAATGCATTATGCATTATTGATATAACCTACCTGTCATTGTAAAACTGCCCACGTCTAACTTACTGTGAGCGACACCGCAGGAGGCCATTGGTACACATACATGTACAGTCCCCACCACTTACACCATCCCTGTTTATCCCAGACAGCCACCAATATCGGGCAAATGGCACCAATCAATTTTCCATTACCACAGGCATCAATTACAACGGTGCTGCTTAAACCGTACTAAGCAGGCCAGGTATTTCGAGCAGGACTGGGGGTGGACCACCACAGATAGTCCAACAGATGCGGAGGAGGAGGCCACAGAAATAAGTGGGACAGCTGCATCCCTATCCATCGGAGATGGAAAGACTGGGAACCCGCAGATGCCTGGTGACAGAACTTTAACACCTTTCACAAATGGTAACTTTATTTCATCAATGACTGAACTCTGACATACCTCAGTATGGCGATTGGAAAGATTATCACTTTGCCGATGAATAATTAATATCGCTTTCTCTTCACTTCCAGGGCCTTCACGAGTTCAAGAAGAATGTGGCGAGATGGAAGACACCGATTTCTCAGAGGAGTTCATTCCTTCTGAGCATGCACCGTCACTGGACATGCAGCCATGTACCAGCGTAGATACTGGCACTTTGATGGGTCATGTTAGCCAGACAGTTGGGTTGTCACCTGGTGATTCACCACTCACAAGTGAACACAAGCAGACACTGGTGGCAGGGGCAGCTGTGGAGAGTCTGCATCGGAGGGCGCACACCTCTCCAAGCTTTGCTCAGCCGGACAAAGATGCTGAACCTCGGGGGCCATCGTTGAGAAGGAGAATAATTGAGGTATAGATTCACCTTTGCGGTGTACTGGAAGAAGTGCCACGCACACTCTCCACAATAGCGAAGAGGATGGAGAAGTCGAACTCCAACACTAGTGTCATAGGTAAGTGTGTGAATGTCTGCAATGGAGAGAGTGGCCACCTCCATTGAGCTTCAAGCACGGTTTTCAGATGAGTCCATGCAGGCCATGACCATGGCCGTACAGACTTTGGATGCCAACATGTCTGCCGCCTTAAACAGGTTGACAGTTAGCTTATCTGTAGCCTTACAAGGCATCACCGTTCTGCACCAAACTGCTCTCCAGCAGCGTGGTGGTAGTAATGTGGAGCTGGCCCAGGAGAGGGATGATGGCGAGAGGGGATATGGAAGCGGGAACTCCACTCAAAGTGCTCCCACATCTTACCTCCACCACCCCCCCCCAAACAGTACCTAAAATGCTCCTCCTCTCCAAACGGCTGAGTCTACCCCTGCACAGGTGCACGTGGAACAGTCTTTGGCGGGGCCCTCACAGGATCCAAAACCCAAAGGTCGTAGGCCAAGAGCATTTCAGCAGTCAGTGCAGAGATCTGAGCAACCTGCCTCTACCTCTGCTGAAGCCACAGGGGATGCACCATGTAGAAGCGGTAGGAAGCATAAGTTAAAGCAATTGTAGTTCACCAAGGATGTGCACAAGGATGTTTGAAGAAATGTTATGTTGTTAAGTCTCTTTTTCTTAATTTTTTTTTATTCGTACATGGGATGTGGGCATTGCTGGCAAGGCCAGCATTTATTGCTCATCCCTAATTGCCCTTGAGAAGGTAGTGGTGAGCCGCCTTCTTGACCCGCTGCAGTCCGTGTGGTGAAGGTTCTCCCATAGTGCTGTTAGGTAGGGAGTTCCAGGATTTTGACCCAGCGACGATGAAGGAACAGCGATATATTTCCAAGTCGGGATGCTGTGTGACTTGGAGGGGAACATGCAGTTGGTGTTATTCCCATGTGTCTACTGCCCTTGTCCTTCCAGGTGGTAGAGGTCGTGGGTTTGGGAGGTGCTGTCGAAGAAGCCTTGGCGAGTTGCTGCAATGCGTCCTGTGGATGGTACACACTGCAGCCACGGTGCGCTGGTGGTGAAGGGAGTGAATGTTTAGGGTGGTGGATGGGGTACCAATCAAGCAGGCTGCTTTGTCCAGGATGGTGTTGAATTTTGAGTGTTGTTGAAGCTGCATTCATCCAGGCAAGTGGAGAGTATTCCATCGCACTCCTGACTTGTGGCCTTGTAGATGGTGGAAAGGCTTTGGGGAGTCAGGAGGTGAGTCACTCACTGCAGAATACCCAGCCTAATATTGGCACATTACATTTATTGATTAGCACCACTTCCATATCATGCCCATCATTGTGTCCCGAGTGTCAAGTCGCACTTTCATTTGATTCATCATGAATGCCAATACATGACGATACTCAATGGGTGAAAGTGAAATGGGTGTATGGGTAGTTGAAGGACTGTTTTGTGCAAAGGAATGGGGGGGTGGTTGTGACAGGCGGCCTGAGTATCTCAATTTCTTTATTTTGCAACTCTCATTATGAGAACCTGTGAGATAAGAGGGCATCCCTGGCAGCAATGTGCGTGAATGGTCTGGCAATGGGTGCCTCATCTTCATTTTCCTCCTCCTCTTTCTCTTCTTCAATGTTGCCGCCAGCAGAGGATGCTTGATGAGCACCTTTGTCCTCCTCCACCTGAAGCACTCTCTGCTGCACTATGTTGTGCAGGACTCAGCACATCATAATTATAATTATTCTGGACACCCTCGCTGGCGAGTACTGAAGGACTCCTCCAGATCTATCCAAGCACTTGAAGCGCATCTTCAACATGCCAATGGCTTGCTCAATGACACACCTGGTGGTGATGTGGCTCTGGTTATATTGCTGTTGCACCCCGTTGGTGGGATTCCTCACAGGTGTCATGAGCCACGTTTGCAGGGGGTATCCCTTGTCTCCATTGAGCCAGTTATTAAGTCTGTCTCCTGTCTGGAATTGGTATGGAATGTTTGACTCGCACAAAATGAAGGAATCATGAGAGCTGCCTGTCTCTTCCTGTGGTCGCACACCAGCAGTGCATTGATAGAGTGATAGCCCTTTCAGTTTATGAAGACTCCTGGTTCAGGTGATGGTCCTTGGATTGCTACGTGTTTGCAATCGATTGCGCCCTGCACCTGTGGGAAGCAAGCCAGAGAGGAAAAACTCAGTGCCCACTCATTCTGGCTGATGTCGTCGCGGGGGAAGTTCACGTAATAGGATGCCCTGGCAAACAACCCATTCGTCACCTACCTTATACACTTATGTGTAGACGATTAACACACCTTGGTGATGTCACTGGTTGTGCCTGGAAGGACCCAGAGGCGAAGAAATTGAAGGCAGTCATTACTTTTACTGCGAGGGGCAATGCATGGCCACCAGGTCCAGCGGGGAGCAGCTCTTCCCCAAGGAGGCTGCAGATGTCTGCAACCACCTGCCGTCCCAATCTGAGCCTGTGCAGGCACTGCTCCTCAGAGAGGTCCAGGAAGCTCAGCCTCTGCCTGTATACCTTCTCACATGGGTAGCGCCTCTTGTGACGTCGGCCCCTCTGTTGCTTCCTTCTCTCCTGTTCTGCAGGTCCTTGTTGCACACCTTTGTCTTGTACATCAGCCGATCCCAACATAGCACAACATGGATGTTCATTCTCCTCCTCCTCAGATGTCCTCTGGAATACACCCATTGCATCCCTCCATCCTGATCTTGTCAGTTTGAGAGGCTCCAAAGTCTTTCTAAAGCTGCCTCAACAAAGAGCTCTCAGTCTCAACAAAGGACTCTCAGTCTCAACAAAGAACTCTCAGTCTCAACACAAGAAGAACTCTCAGCCAAACGTTTGCCTGAGAGAACTGAGAGACCAGCTGCAATGCAATGCTTGAGCTTTTATTGTGATGTGTCAATCACAGGTTTAAAGGGCTAAATCAACTTCTGCATGAATCTTGCCTCCGTTTCACTGGCGAGATTGAGAATCCATTAGAAACCCGTGCAGGTGAGGTTAAATTAGTTTCACATTTAGAATCCACAAAAAATTAAGTACGTGAGATAAAATGCCCTTTAACAAGGCGTCCCCTGGCATTAAGTGGGGACATGACCTCCGGGTTTCGGATGTGCACGCGCATCCAAACGCACCTGGCTTAAACCCGGAAGTGAGTGCTTTGGAGCCGGGTTGCAGTCCCGCTGCTAAAATCTACAGTTTGGATTACCCACTCACCCCCAGCCCACCCGTTCTTGGAGGTTAAAATTACCCCCAATGTCTTAGGATGATGTCGACAAGGGGCAGCGTGTAGATGCGAAATAGGAGGGGGCCAAGGATAGATCCTTGGGTGACTCCAGAGGTAACGGTGCGAGGGTGGGAAAAGAAGCCATTGCAGGAGATTCTCTGACTTTGACTTGGATGGATAAAAGTGGAACCAGGCAAAGGCAGTCTCACTCTGCTGGACAATGGAGGAGAGGTGTTGGAGAAGGATGGCATGGTCAACTATGTCAAAAGCTTCAGACAAGACAAGAAAGATGATTAGGGATAGTGCATAACGGTCATAGTCATGGAGAATGTCATTTGTGACTTTGATAAGGGCCATTTCAGTGCTGTGGCAAGGGTGGAAAACTGATTGGAAAGGTTCAAATATGGAGTTGCGGAAAATTTGGGCATGGATTTGGGAGGCGACAATATGTTCAAGGACTTTGGAGAGGAAAGGGAGGTTGGAGATGGGGCGGTAGTTTGTGAGGACAGAGGGGTCAAGGGTGGATTTTTTGAGGAGGGGGTGGTGATGGCAAATTTTAAAGGGAGGGGGGACCGTATCTAAGGAGATAGAATCATTTACAATATCAACTAGCATGGGGACCAGGAAGGGAAGTTAGGTGGTCAGCGGTTTAGTGGGAATCGCAAGCGCAGGAGGTGGCTCTCATGGACAAGATGAGCCCAGTGAGTGCATGAGGAGAGATAGGAAAGAAACTAGAGAAAGATGCAAGTTCAGGGCTAGGGCAGGGGAGAACCTTAGGAAACCTTGGCTTGGTGGGCTAGGGGAAGGGATGGATTCGGCAGAGGCAGCTGAACGGATGGTCTCAATCTTAGTGACAAAGATGTCCATAAGCTCCTCGCTATTGCTGTTGAAGGTGAGGGTGTTTAAGGAGACAGTTGGTGGAGAAAAGTAGCCTGGGTTACCTTTTGCATTCCAGGATAATCCTGGAGTAGTGAACAGTTTTGACAGGCAAAAATACAGATTGAGTTGAAATACAGATCTAACTGAATGGCGGAACAGGCTTGAGAGGCTAAATAGCTACTCCTGTTCCTATGGTTCTATACTGACTTCAGGATTGGATCAGTTTGTATTTGACTGGTTGTTCTTTTTTGTATCCAAGGTCAGCTATTCAAAATCCGGGATGTCCCCAGTAATATTTTTCAGGAACAGTTTTTTTTGAATTGAGAATTTTTGGAAGGTTCTTTTAAAGAAGACAGTTGTCAGTTAGAAAGACTCAAGTGGAGACAAATTGAAAATGTCAAGACCGGTATTCCTCAAAGATAAGAGAAATATTGTGTATATTTAAAAACAATTTGTAATATAGATTAGATTATGTGCATGTTGTTGTAGTTCTTAGAGTTGCAATCTTTTTGTTATTTTGTCCACTCAATGAAATAGCTAAAGCTGTAAATATATTATTTCAGTGTTAGACTATTCATTGTATGTTTAGTAAACTTGCTTCATATTTCAAACTTTAAACAAATTCTGCTGCATTTGAACACTAATAAAAGTCCTTAGGAGAACATAAGACACTGCATTACTAAATAACAACTGCTAGAAAGGTTTGACTGATTGTTTACCTGGACACATTATCAAAACCTTCCTTAGACTTCAAGGCAAGGATAGACACGCTGAAGGTTTGGGGAATTGAGAATGATCTGAAATAAGACAGCCGAAATAATGCAGGATAAAAAGCTTTAAAAGACCCAGGAGCATAACAGCAGATCTATTGGAGCAGTGCCTTCCCTAGTTGCATCGATGTGTTTCCAACAATAATTAGCATATATCAAATTTTCTAAAAGTAATTGTTAGTGTATTTTAGTGGTATTTTGTCCTTGGGGTTTTGCTGAGGGTATCTTGTACTTTTATCTTTCTTGTAATATACGTTGATGTCACATATTTCTATGACTTAAGTGAGTGTGTTTCACTGATTATGGAGATGTAAAATTCTTGCTATAACTTTATTTAGAATTTCAGTTTCTACTTTATTTCATAGTTTGCAATTTTGGGATAACTGCTTGTTGCATGAGCTTCAGTATTATTATATCTAGTTCACAACAGGTCTTGTAAATGCACTGTATCGCCGTTCAGGTGCATCCTATAGTGAATCTTTGTGGCGACTCTGTCCATTAGACTATATAACTACTGCGGTCTTAATCTTTGTTCATTGAACATGGAAGTACAATGTTCAGAGTATTTGTCTCTGATAGATGGTTAGTATGCCTAATAACATCAGGTATAACATAATTAAATTGTCAAGGAAAATGATATAATTATCTAAACTATTTTTAATAATTAAGATGTCAAAAGCTTGTCATCATGGCAAAATGATTCTAGACCTTGCATGACATAAACTGTGTTGAAGGATTCAATTCACTTCCCTTCAATGTCATCACTTTGAAAGTCACAGCGATTTTGTAAAATAAAGAGGACTGAGATTGAAAGATTTTTGGACACTAAGGGAATCAAAGGATATGGGGATAGGATGGGAAGGTAGAGTTGAGGTAGAAGATCAGCCATCATCTTAATGAATGACGGAGCAGGCTCGAGGGGCCGTATGGTCTGTTCCTGCTCCTGTTTCTTATGTTATGTTCGAGGACGCACATTGGAAGTGAGTTTTTTTAGAAAAAAAGAAAATCAAAACACTCTTTAACCAGTATTTTTTTAATAATAGTACTGGTGGAGGTTTAATGCAGTTATAAGCTACTGGTCTGTAACGAACACGTGTTGTATGGACAGTAATACATTTAACAGATAAAGTTTAATATCAGTTTTTCAATATTAAAGGGGTGATTTTAACGGCCACAAATTTTAAAAGAGGTTATCTTTCTTTAAAACTATCAAAATAAAATTGGCTTAGCATTCCTATTTATTTTTCTTTTTGGGTGAATATGTGTGTTTTAAACAACAACAACTTGCATGTATATAGCGCTTTAACGCAGTAAAACATCCCAAGGCGCTTCAGAGGAGCACTTGGCAAACAAAATTTGACACTGAGCCACATTAGGAGATATTAGGACAGGTGACCAAAAGCTTGGTCAAAGAGGTAGGTTTTAAGGGGTGTCTTAAAGGAGGAGAGAGAGGTAGAGAGGCGGAGAGGTTTAGGGAGGGAATTCCAGAGCTTAGGGCCTAGGTAATGGTGGAGCGATTAAAATCAGGGATGTGCAAGTGGATGTCATTGTTGAGGGTTGGTACACTTTCTGCATCACTAATTAAACATACCCCACAAAGACCATACTGTGGTTCACATTGCAGCAGATGGAATACAAACTTTCCCAGTTGCTGATATGATGGCTGTAAAATGGAGCTTTTGGAGCTTACAGCTCTTTGTCAATCTAGGAACTCAGCCTACCCAAAAACTTCTGATTTTGATAACGTTTTTTTAAAACTCAACCCACAGAACAGTATCCTACTGCACTAGTGTTACATTCTCATTTTCCATGTGACCAATGGCTCTCTGATTGTCAACTTAGTACCAAATGTGTTGAATGATATTCATTTTTGTGCTGTATGCTCACATCTACTGAGAATTGTATTAAAGATGTCCAACTCATATTTCACATAGGGTCCTTTAAAGTAGCAGGGAGGAACAGTTTGGGGCCAGACTCAAACTAAGATCCCAGAGGAAAGTGTGCTAATCTATTATATCACTTATTCCTTACCACAGTGTTTCTTTGCCTATGTCAGCCAAGGTTGTAATAAACATGTATTACAGCTGTTGGGGATTCATATATGTGTGATACAATAGCACTGAATCCCGAGTAGCATTGTGTAATGTACAGTGGTTGTGTCCAATGGAACTAATTGCAACCAGCAGGGAGAAAAATAATTGTCAGTGGTAAATTGGAATCAGGCCTTTTCTCTGGGTCAGGTATAATGCCAGATACAATAATAAGTGTACCACATTGCCACATGCTGCCTGAAAAATGGGGTGGATGAATGGGGACATGCAGCTATAGCCCACTCATCTACCAATATTCTATTGCAGTTAAAGCAAAGTAACAGCAGCACTCTTCTACTTTTTGTATTTGTATTTGGCAAATTTTTTGTGGTAGACTATTCGTTATTCTACCACCCACCTTGGCAAATTAAGGAATGGAACTTATTTAAAGTTTAGATGAACAGACGTCAAATTTCCAGATAAATATTTGAAAAATGTCATTTATCACATTCATGTATTTAAGAGTTTACTAGTTATGTGGATACTGTGCCACAGTCCAACAGAAATCACTCAAATAAGTCTGATAAATATGTCCAATTGTTTGGCGTTAGATAAAACTTTTACATTTATTGTTGCTGAGGTTTGTGGTTCAAAGTTTAAAATTAGGTTGTACAGCAAAATAATCAGACTCTGAGCGGTATAGAAAATAAAAGTACCTGTGTGTGTGAGAGAGTGGAGGAGCACTGAGCAAAAGCCAGGTCTTTCCATCAGAGGAGAATGTAGATTTGAGAGAGAATATTCACTAGTCCGCTGTCAGTCACTTCCAAGTGGCCAGCTTGGAATTGCATGTGGGCTCCCTGGAATCAGATCATGAATGTGCTCTCTTGGCTGCAGTTGATGCATATCCTAAGGAAACTAGCAAAAAGGAGGAAGAGAAAATTGCTTGAATAATTTGTACAGATATGCTCACAAAATAAATAACTAAATCATATATATATGAAATTTTTAAAAACCTTGCTTACGTTGTTTGAATGTCTCAAAGTGTTTCGCACAGTGAATTACTTTATGAAAAAAGTTTACAGTCCAATGAGTTGTTACACATTTCACTCTCTGATTATTGATAACTTAACATTTTGGAAGAATGAGGAGAGGCAGTATAAACTAAATGGTACAATGTTAAAGGGGGTGCGGGAACGGAGGGACCTGGGTGTGCACATACACAAATCTTTGAAGGTGGCAGGACAAATTGAGAAGGCTGTTAAAAATGCATATGGGATCCTGGGCTTTATTAATAGATTATGACTACCATCTCCACATCTTTATTAATAGAGGCATCGAGTACAAAAGCAAGGAAGTTACGCTAAACTTTTAGAGAACACTGGTAGGCCTCAGCTGGAGTATTGTGTTCAATTCTGGGAACCACACTTTAAAGGATGTCAAGGCCTTAGAGATGGTGCAGAAGAGATTTATTAGAAGGGTACCAGGGATGAGAGACTTCAGTTATGTAGAGATTGGAGAAGCTGGGGTTGTTCTCCTTAGAACAGAGAAGGTTAAGGGGAGATTTGATAGAGGTGTTCAAAATTATGAAGGGTTTTGATAGAGTACATAAGGAGAAACTGTTTCCAGTTGCAGACGGGTCGGTAACCAAAGGACACAGATTTAAAGTGATCAGCAAAAGAGCCAGAGGCGACATGAGGAAACATTTTTTTACGCAGCGAGTTGTAATGATCTGGAATGCACTGCCTGAAAGGGTGGTGGAAGCAGATTTAATAGTAACTTTCAAAAGGGATTTGGATAAATACTTGAAGGGAAAAAAATTGCAGGGCTATGGATAAAGATTAATGGAACTAATTGGATAGCTCTTTCGAAGAGCTGACACAGGCATGATGGGCCAAATGGCCTCCTCCTGTGCTGTACCTACTGTGATACTATGAACTATTTTTGTAATTTAATCTAATTATTGCTGTTGTAAGTTGGGTTGTTTTCCATTGTACTATCTCCTGCTGCCCTCTAGAGGCAAATATATGAATCTCCAAAGTCTGGTTTTGCAATGGCTGCAGGGTACAAAATAACTTAACGTGCAGAATCAGTCCTCATACTTGAGGATTTGATAAACAGACTGTTACTGTGTTTAAAATGCTGATTCTGAATAGCTGGAGGGCCAAAGATTGATAGGGCATGACAGCAAATCAAGCCAAATTGTCTTGATTTTTCCTGTGTTTATGCCAATTGAGCATCCAAGCACAAAAACAGTTTCTGAGAAACCTCTTTGCCAAAACATAAACCAGAATTTTAGGCAAATTATCAGGATGGAACCCTCCAATCATGGTTTGAATATGTTATTCATAGTCAGCATATGTCTAGACCTTCAGTATCACAAAACTTTCCAACCCGCCCACTTCCGGGTTCCACAGTGACATGCTCACATGCGCACGCAGCCCCCGCACTTAAAGCCAGCGGGGTGCCACTTGAAGTAATTAAACAGGTACTTCAGGTTGTTTACAGACCTGATTGGCCTGATATTTTAGGAGGGGTGGGATTTTGCAACTGACTGGGACTGTTTCCCGTACTGGGGGAATCACTCCCAGTTCAAATGGACATGTTGCAGCCATCAGCCTGTAGCAGCTGCAAAGGTCCATTTGACCTTCACTCATTACAGGAGGCCACTCTGTCACTTTGGACAAAGTTTGGCCTCCACCACCCTCCTCCTAACACTACAATTCACAAACTTGCACACTTACCCCGGTGTTCAGACACACGTACCTACCTTGCGGACCCCCTCAAATGTACATCTTCCGGATGGGGGCCGCCATAACTGCAGTCATGACCTCCTCGGAGGATGAACAGCATCACCGGCCTCACCTCTGACACGTGGAGCCCCACAACACATGTGACACATCCATCTTCACAGCAGGAGGGAGGGCAACGGCGAAAAGAGATGCGTCGCAAAAGGCACTACCCTCGCCACGGGGTCTACAGACCGAGGCTCAACTTCCTGGACCTCTCTGAGCAGCAGTGCACACGGAGGCTCAGAGTCACTCGGCATGTAGTAGTGGACATCTGCAGCCTCCTTCATGCCGAGCTGCTCCCGGCTGGCCCGAGCACCATCTTCTTACCTGTCGCTGTCAAAGTCACCACTGCCCTCAACAACTTCTCCTCCGCATCCTTCCAGGGTGCCACTGGGGACATCGCCGACGTCTCTCAGTCGTCTGCACAAAAGAGCCCTGCAAATACACCTGCACCCACTCTGCAGTGACACAATGGGTGGCATCAGTTGTGGGTCTTCATAGTGATCCTCAGGAAAGGGCATTATTGCACAAACCAGACAAGATTCGCAAAGACGTGGCAGTAGTGGTGACAATATAATATGTAATGTGAATTGATCAGAGATTAAATATAGGTAAAAACCATGACAAACCTTCAAACACCCTTGTGCATCGCCTTCATGCTGACGACATGTTTGCCTTACACTTCATACTGCAAATATGTGATGCATGCCCTGTGGCTGCAGCACAGGTAGTGGCAGGTTGAGTGAGGCTGACCGTGAAAGAGATGCATGAGAGGGTGAGTATGAGATAGAGCTGTGAGATTGTATGAGGATTGGGTTGAGTGGTAGTGGCGGGATGAATACTGGCGAGGTGAGTAAGTACAGGTAAGATGAGGATGAGCCTTGAGTGGGTGTGAGGAGTGATGTGATAGAGTAGTGTTGCAGTGCAGAAGGAGATGTGGGGTGGGGGCGGTGATGTGACAGACAGAGTGTAGGGGAATGAGTAAGTGTACTCACTTCGGCTGTCCTACTTAGGTGATTGAAGTGCCTCCTGCAGTGTATGCAGGTGCGCGATATGTTGGTGGTGCAGGTGACCTCCTCTGCCACCTCGAGCCAGGCCTTCTTGGTGGCAGAGGCAGGTCGCATCCTCCCACCTGCCGGGGGGAAGATCTCTGTCCTCCCCCTCCTCCTCACCCCATCCAATAATACCTGGAGTGAGGCATCATTAAACCTGGGAGCAGCCTTCTCCCTGGGCTGCTCCATGCTGTAATTTTTCCTATTTCCTCCAGCATCAGTCACCCACGCGCCCAGTCGACCCCCCGCTGCGAACCCGCCGCCCTCCTAATATTGGGCCCTTGCATTGATACAGCGCCTTTCACAACCTCAGGATGTTATCGGGCCCTGCAGGATTTTCCGTCTATTAATTATAATAGGTATAATTAATACTTTATATTTATAATAATATAAAATCCTGTAGGGGCTGGTGATCTTGGCCCTGAGTTCCTGATATGCGCTCGAGGTACAAATTTGTAAAAATCTACCCTATAAAGTAACGGTTAATTATAACGGAGAAGATGTCGTCAGACAAACCAGGAAGAAAGTGTTTTTATAAGTGAAGATTTGGGTCACTTCAATGTTCAGCTGTGGCAGACATACTGCAGCTATCATTTAGATGTTGCAACTAACCCATCATAGACAGGATGGAACAAACTTATTGCAGAGAAGGATTCAACTTTGGCCTGACAGTGCAGCTATTTCTGGGGCAAGGCAGTTTTAAGTCTTTCTATTAATGTTGTACGCTTAAATAGGAAGCATACCCGTTATGCTATTATACAAACTGAAAAGACAACCAATGGCCTAACTCTGAAAAACGAATGGTGCATTTAGATATTACATTAAGCTAACTGAGTTAAGGTGTGAGACTGTAATCCTGAACTGAGCAAGGTCATTCCATCATAAACAGTTGCCTTGAAATCTTGATAAACTATTATAACTGATAACTAATGTTATTTTGCATTGTGCAAAATTAGTAAAACAAAATAGTATTAAAGATACAACTCAAATGAATGGTGTTCATTTCTTTATATCACTGTTAAGACAAGAATTAAATGGTTTTCAAACAATGCTACACTTTACTCAGGCTGTTGGCAGAATATTCTTAATTGATATTATTAGGATAGTTTAGTGTAGAGTAACTCAAAGCAAGTTAAATACAGCATCATATATTAAACCCTACACACATGACAATGTATTCAAATACATTTAGGGCTATTTTTGTGGTCCTGACTAATTGCAGATAGGATTGCCTAGATGCTAGCATAAAGCTAGTGAACTGCACACTGAGTTGACTGCCCGCAGTTTTCTTTAGGGCGGCTTCATTTGCATAATTATTCATAGCTCGCTGCACGGCTTTGGCCTTGTACATGGAGCTAGCCTGACAAAATCGTGCTACAGCTGGAATTTAATGCAATGTGGCCACTTAAAGGTAAGAGGGCATGGGGGGGGGGGTGGATTCTTAAGAGTATTATAAGCTCAAAATCCATTTCAACATTTTTGAAACAGCTTTGCCAAGGATGAAGGGGGAGGAGGGAAGAAAGAACTGCCAGGAAAAATGAAAAGAAACCTGCGGTACAGGAATGAAACTAAGTCTGCAGGCAAGAGATAGATTGGTGTAGTACCCAACCTCAAACGACCCCCCCTCCCCACCCTCCTCCACCACCATTCCATGGCTGGCAAAGTGGAGGTGAGGAGAGTATCCTATTTGGCACTTCCTCAGAGAATGGCAGTGCACGATGCTGGTCAGGCTTAATACTGTGCACACTATCTGCAGGATCTAAGAACAGGTACGGGAGAACATGGCACATTTTATGGAATCTGGCAAGATAAGACTACCCAACAGCGTCATGTAGTGGATAGACAGTCCAAGATTGCAAGCCACAAAGTGTTGCCTGTCAAATCTGTTCCAAATTTACTACTTGCCCACACCATACAAATGTACAACTTTTTCACTGCAGGAGACAGAGGTGCAACATACAATTGGAAACCTTGCTATACTCACATCTTTCATGGTCATTGTAATACAAACTAGCTGTATGATCACTTACTAACACCAAGGTTGATCTCCAGGTCAGGCAAATGTCTGTCACTGTGCATTTACTCCTTTATCTTACAGCATCTTAAGACTATTCTTCTACTATTACAACAAGGTGGCTTATAATTCAAGGGTATAAACCCAACCTGGAGAAGGGCCTCCCTGATGAAATATAGATAGAGAAGACAGATGTCCTCTCACATGCCCAAGTAGTTCTGGTGAGGTCTATAGACTCACATAATTGGGAAATGGTGGGTCCACATAGATTGCTTAAAATGCAGGTGGACCTCACTCTGATCAGTCCTCTATAACTCCTCATTGTCCTCCAATTCTTTGAGGACTAGAGGAATGCCCATCTTAACACCTTACGTGGCTTAAAATGAGGTTTAAATGAAATGCTATGAAAAAAACAAACAAACAAATAAACAAAGTCAAAACATGCAATAATTTGAGAAATAATTCTGAACTAGGACAACAAACTATTAGGAAAGAAAAACTCAAAAGCCAGAAAGGGCCTTCCACTGCAACTGTTTATTGGGGCTTAAATCACTGTCTGTGCATTTCCTACACAAACTTTGGGATTCACAACCCCCTGACTTTGCATAATCGTTGGAGCCATAATGAGACTTTTGCTTACCAGGAGTAAGAGCCTCCAACGATGCCAGCAGGGTGTGCATGCCAAAAAATTGGCTGTTTGATCCCAGCTCAGGGTAGGCACAAGTCCTACTCCTGGGATTTTATGACAAGTGTATCCCATTGTACAATTTTACCTTTAACAAAATAATTGTGGGGATTTTGAGGTTGGAATTTTCCAGCTAATTATCCCTTGTGGAAGCTTGAACCAGAATTTGAATTTCTCAATCTTAATGGGGCCCAGGTCAAGATACACAGTTACCAGTCCTACATCAGGAAGATTGTAGGTGTGATTTTCAGTCTGTGAGTTAGCTGATAACAGCTGCCATGCAAGTTGAAGCCCTGCAATTGACCTCAATATGATATAGTAGGCATCGCAGAGATCTGGTTCAACAATGACCTGGGGTCACATATCAGGATTTTTGACCATTGTATCATCGAAGCGATACTTTTTATGTTAAAGTGAGTTCATAAGAGATCGTACAGCAGACTTGCATAAAGACTTGCATAGAGCTGTTCATAAAATCATAGAATGGTTACAGAACAGAAGGAGGCCATTCTGGCCCTCGAGTCTGTGCTGGCTCTCTGGAGGAGCAATCCAGTTAGTCCCACTCCCCCGCCTATCCCAGTAGCCCTGCAAATTTTATTCTTTCAATTTTTTTTTCGTTCATGGGATGTGGGCATCGCTGGCGAGGCCGGCATTTATTGCCCATTCCTAATTGCCCTTGAGAAGGTGGTGGTGAGCCGCATTCTTGAACCGCTGCAGTCCGTATGGTGAAGGTTCTCCCATAGTGCTGTTAGGAAGGGAGTTCCAGGATTTTGACCCAGCGACGATGAACGGCGATATATTTCTAAGTCAGGATGGTGTGTGACTTGGGAACGTGCAGGTGGTGTTGTTCCCATGTACCTGCTGCTCTTGTCCTTCTAGGTGGTAGAGGTCGCGGGTTTGGGAGGTGCTGTTGAAGAAGTCTTGGCGAGTTGCTGCAGTGCATCCTGTAGATGGTACACACTGCAGCCACTGTGCGCCGGTGGTGAAGGGAGTGAATGTTTAGGGTGGTGGATGGGGTGCCAATCAAGCGGGCTGCTTTATCCTGGATGGTGTCGAGCATCTTGAGTGTTGTTGGAGCTGCACTCATCCAGGCAAGGGGAGAATATTCCATCACACTCCTTCTTGTGCCTTGTAGATGGTGGAAAGGCTTTGGGGAGTCAGGAGGTGAGTCACTTGTCACAGAATACCCAGCCTCTGACCTGCTCTCGTAGCCACAGTTTTTATATGGCTGGTCCAGTTAGGTTTCTGGTCAATGGTGACCCCCAGGATGTCGATGGTGGGGAATTCGGCGATGGTAATGCCGTTGAATGTCAGGGGGAGGTGGTTAGAATCTCTCTTGTTGGAGATGGTCATTGCTTGGCACTTGTCTGGCGCGAATGTTACTTGCCACTTATCAGCCCAAGCCTGGATGTTGTCCAGGTCTTGCTGCATGCAGGCTCGGACTGCTTCATTATTTGAGGGGTTGCAAATGGAATTGAACACTGTGCAATCATCAGCGAACATCCCCATTTCTGACCTTATGATGGAGGGAAGGTCATTGATGAAGCAGCTGAAGATGGTTGGGCCGAGGACACTGCCCTGAGGAACTCCTGCAGCAATGTCCTGGGGCTGTGATGATTCGCCTCCAACAACCATTACCATCTTCCTCTGTGCTAGGTATGACTCCAGCCACTGGAGAGTTTTCCCCCTGATTCCCATTGACTTCAATTTTACTAGGGCTCCTTGGTGCCTTGATGTCAAGGGCAGTCACTCTCACCTCACCTCTGGAATTCAGCTCTTTTGTCCATGTTTGGACCAAGGCTGTAATGAGGTCTGGAGCTGAGTGGTCCTGGCGGAATCCAAACTGAGTATCGGTGAGCAGGCTATTGGTGAGTAAGTGCCGTTTGATAGCACTGTCGATAACACCTTCCATCACTTTGCTGATGATTGAGAGTAGACTGATGGGGCAGTAATTGGCCGGATTGGATTTGTCCTGCTTTTTGTGGACAGGACATACCTGGGCAATTTTCCACATTGTCGGGTAGATGCCAGTGTTGTAGCTGTACTGGAACAGCTTGGCTGGAGGCGCAGCTAGATCTGGAGCACAAGTCTTCAGCACTACCGCCGGGATGTTGTCGGGGCCCATAGCCTTTGCTGTATCCAGTGCACTCAGCCGTTTCTTGATATCACGTGGAGTGAATCGAAATGGCTGAAGACTGGCTTCTATGATGGTGGGGATATCGGGAGGAGGCCGAGATGGATCATCCACTCGGCACTTCTGGCTGAAGATGGTTGCAAACACTTCAGCCTTGTCTTTTGCACTCACGTGCTGGACTCCGCCATCATTGAGGATGGGGATGTTTCCAAAGCCTCCTCCTCCCGTTAGTTGTTTAATTGTCCACAACCATTCACGACTGGACGTGGCAGGGCTGCAGAGCTTTGATCTGATCCATTGGTTGTGGAATCGCTTAGCTCTGTCTATAGCATGTTGCTTCCGCAGTTTAGCATGCATGTAGTTCTGAGTTGTAGCTTCACCAGGTTGGCAACTCATTTTTAGGTACACCTGGTGCTGCTCCTGGCATGCTCTTCTACACTCCTCATTGAACCAGGGTTGATCCCCTGGCTTGTTGGTAATGGTAGAGTGAGGAATATGCCGGGCCATGAGGTCACAGATGTGTGCTGGAATACAATTCTGCTGCTGCTGATGGCCCACAGCACCTCATATGGATGCCCAGTTTTGAGCTGCCAGATCTGTTCTGAATCTATCCCATTTAGCACGGTGGTAGTGCCACACAACACGTTGGATGGTGTCCTCAGTGCGAAGACGGGACTTCGTCTCCACGAGGACTGTGCGGTGGTCACTCCTACCAATACTGTCATGGACAGATGCATTTGCGACAGGTAGGTTGGTGAGGACGACGTCAAGTAAGTTTTTCCCTCATGTTGGTTCGCTCACCACCTGCCACAGGCCCAATCTGGTAGCTATGTCCTTCAGGACTCGGCCATCTCGGCCAGTAGTGGTGCTACCGAGCCACTCTTGGTCATGGACATTGAAGCCCCCCACCCAGAGTACATTCTGTGCCCTTGCTACCCTCAGTGCTTCCTCCAAGTGGTGTTCAACATGGAGGAGGACTGATTCATCAGCTGAGGGAGGGCGGTCGGTGGTAATCAGCAGGAGGTTTCCTTGCCCATGTTTGACCTGATGCCATCAAATTTCATGGTGTCCAGAGTCAATGCTGAGGACTCCCAGGGCCACTCCCTCCTGACTGTATATCACTGTACCGCCACCTCTGGTTGATCTATCCTGCCCGTGGGACAGGATATATCCAGGGATGGTGATGGAAGAGTCTGGGACGTTGGCTGAAAGGTATGATTCTGTGAGTATGGCTATGTCAGGCTGTTGCTTGACTCGTCTGTGGGACAGCTCTCCCAATTTTGGCACAGGTCCTCAGATGTTAGTGAGGAGGACTTTACAGGGTCGACGAGGTTTGCCTTTGTCGTTACCGGTGCCTAGTGGTCCGTCTGGTTTTATTCTTATTATGACTTTTTTTAAAGCGAGATTTTACAACTGAGTGTCTTGCTAGGCCATTTCAGAGGGCAATTAAGAATCAACCACATTGCTGTGGGTCTGGAGTCACATATAGGCCAGACCGGGTAAGGACGGCAGGTTTCCTTACCTAAAGGGCATTCGTAAACCAGATGGGTTTTTACGACAATCCGGTAGTTTCATGGCCACCATTGCTGATACTAGTATTTTAATTCCAGATTTTTATTTAATTAATTGAATTTAAATTCCCCAGCTGCCATGGCGGGTATTTGAACTCATGACTCCGGATTATTAATCCAGGCCTCTGGATTACTAGTCCAGTAACATAACCACTATGCTACCGGTTGAAAGCCACGATTGAATCTGCCTCCACCACCCTTCCAGGCAGTGCATTCCAGATCATAACCACTCGCTGCGTAAAAAAGTTTCTCCTCATGTCGCCTTTGGTTCTTTTGCCAATCACCTTAAATCTGTGTTCTCTGGGGAGGTTAACTTGAAAGAGCTAACCCATTAGCCCCACTCTCCTGCTCTTTCCCCATAGCCCTGCAAAATTTTCCTCTTCAAGTATTTATCCAATTTCCTTTGGGAAGTTATTATTGAATCTGCTTCCACCACCCCTTTCAGGCAGTGCATTCCAGTATTGCTTTTTCCCTGTCTTTTGTTTCTATCCCTGTTTCCCCCTCCTCCGTCTCCCTGCTCAGGTTCCCATCCCCCTGCCATTCTAGTTTAAACCTTCCCCAACAGCACTCGCAAACACCCCCGCGAGGACATCGGTCCCGGTTCTGCTCGGGTGTAACCCGTCCCGCTTGTACAGGTCCCACCTTCCCTAGAACCTGTCCCAATGTCCCACGAATCTAAATCCCTCCCTCCTACACCATCCCTGCAGCCACGCATTCATCTGGTCTATTCTCCTGTTCTTATACTCACTCGCACGTGGCACCGGTAGTAATCCTGAGATCACTACCTTTGAGGTCCTGCTTTTTAATTTATCTCCTAACTCCTTAAATTCACCTTGCAGGACCTCATCCCTTTTTTTACCTATGTCGTTGGTACCAATATGGACCACGACTACTGGCTGTTCACCCTCCCCCTCCAGAATGCCCTGCAGCCGCTCCGTGACATCCTTGACCCTAGCATCAGGGAGACAACATACCATCCTGGAGTCACGTTTGCGGCCGCAGAAATGCCTTATCTGTTTCCCCTTACAATTGAATCCCCTATCAATATAGCCCTGCCACTCTTATTCCTCCCCTCCTGTGCAGCAGAGCCACCCGTGGTGCCACGAACTTGGCTCTGGCGGCTTTCCCCTGATAAGCCATCTCCCCCAACAGTATCCAAAGCAGTATATCTGTTTGAGAGGGAGATGGCCCCAGGGGACTCCTGCTCTACCTGCCTAGTCCTTTTACTCTGCCTGGCGGTCACCCATTTCCTTTCTGCCTGCGTAATCTTTACCTGCAGTGTGACCACCTCACTGAACGTGCTATCCACGATAATCTCAGCATCGCGGATGCTCCACAGTGAATCCACCCGCAGCTCCAGCTCCAAAATGCGGTTAGCCAGTAGCTGCAGCTGGACACACTTCCTGCACACATGGTCGCCAGGGACACCTGTAGTGTCTATGACTTCCCACATAGTGCAGGAGGAGCATATTACGGGTGCGAGCTCTGCTGCCATGACTTACCTTAGCTTTACATTGCGTTCACCTCTCGGACTCTCTTCCCGCTCTTGGACTCTCCTTTTACACCGCGCTCACCTCTCGGACCCTCCTCCGGCTCTCGGACTCTCGTCTCGCTCTTGGACTTTCCTCCCACTCTTGTACATACGAGTATTGCAATATCCAGTGTATATAACAAGGGGATCTCAGTCTTGCACCTCCACACTACACTAATGTACATTTAAATAGTGGGTGGCAAAAATAAATTCCTGATTATGAGGGACACAAGTCCGCTTATGGGAGAGACTGGCAACTCTAACCTGAGAGAATATCTAAGGCAAACCCGAAATTTGTAACGCATGGATTTGGTAAATGTAGTGAAACAGATTAATTCAAAGAGATAGAAAAGACAAACTGGGGAGGTGGGTGTAGCCTTTTATGCAAAAGAGAGTTTGATTATAACGGACATGAACCTATCTGGTCGGGTTCAGAAAAGGTGGAAACCCTGTGGATGGGGATAAGGCTCATGAGGGAAAGTGAAGTTTTCTGACACAACTGTTGCTGATAAGAGCTCATAAATTCTTTTAAAGCGGAATTAGATAGTTGATTGAGAAAAATGAATATTAAAGGATATAGAAAGCAAACAGGAGAGTGAGATTGGACCAGTGATGTCCAATACATTAGCCACTAGCCACATGTGGCTAATTGCATTTTTGATTAGTAGATAAAAATGAGTAATAGGCACCATCATTGAGCATGTGATCTCATTACCTAAATTCATATGTCGTATGCAGGTGTACTTTAACCTTTTTTGATCATGGTGTGTGCTTTACTTCCTTGGTTAACTTCTAAAATCATGTGTAACATGGGTGAAAATGCTGGACTTCAGCATCATGGAAACACCAATATTGTACGGAGAGGGGAGCTGTCATCATGGTCAGCTCAACCAAACGGAATAACCGCTCCAGGCCAGCAGAAGAAAGCAAGCCCAACCATTATGAGCATCTCCAACAGGGCACGCCATGGCATAGGGAAGCAGCATCCAACTGCATTCTGGATGGAGAGCAGGGATGGGTCTGACACATATCGTCAACATTCTCAGCAATCACTCTGATGAAATTAAAGTACCACTCGCAACTGCTGGACAAAAACCTAGGGGTGCACTAAGATGTGTTGCGTCTGATAAATTCATGCCAGAATTCCAAAGAGAAAGACTCCAACAGTTTTGTATTTGAATGGTGGTAGATATTTGTTAAGTAAATATACACGGGGAGTATATTTAACTGTATTGTATGTAAGGTGTTTTCTACTAAAATGAGTTCATGTGGCTAAAACGGTGTCACTCACCGTTCCTGTGGCTAGTCAGTGATTTCTATTTGGACACTGGATTAGACGAGATCGCTCATGTGAGGAAACCACTGGTTCAGACTTAATGGGCTGAATGCCCTATTTCCATGCTGTAACATTTAAACTAACTCTGGATGTCTGCTGTATGCATAGATATGTATATATTTTTTTTATTCGTTCATGGGATGTGGGCGTCCCTGGCGAGGCCAGCATTTATTGCCCATCCCTAATTGCCCTCGAGAAGGTGGTGGTGAGCCGCCTTCTTGAACCGCTGCAGTCCGTGTGGTGACAGTTCTCCCACAGTGCTGTTAGGAAGGGAGTTCCAAGATTTTGACCCAGCGACAATGAAGGAACGGCGATATATTCCCAAGTCGGGATGGCGTGTGACTTGGAGGGGAACGTGCAGGTGGTGTTGTTCCCATGTGCCTGCTGCTCTTGTCCTTCTAGGTGGTAGAGGTCGCGGGTTTGGGAGGTGCTGTCGAAGAAACCTTGGTGAGTTGCTGCAGTGCATCCTGTGGATGGTACACACTGCAGCCACAGTGCGCCGGTGGTGAAGGGAGTGAATGTTTAGGGTGGTGGATGGGGTGCCAATCAAGCGGGCTGCTTTATCTTGGATGGTGTCGAGCTTCTTGAGTGTTATTGGAGCTGCACTCATCCAAGCAAGTGGAGAGTATTCCATCACACTCCTGACTTGTGCCTTGTAGATGGTGGAAAGGCTTTGGGGAGTCAGGATGTGAGTCACTCGCCGCAGAATACCCAGCCTCTGACCTGCTCTCGTAGCCACAGTATTTATATGGCTGGTCCAGTTAAGTTTCTGGTCAATGGTGACCCCCAGGATGTTGATGGTGGGGGATTCGGTGATGGTAATGCCGTTGAATGTCAGGGGAGGTGGTTAGACTCTCTCTTCTTGGAGATGGTCATTGCCTGGCACTTATCTGGCGTGAATGTTACTTGCCACTTATGAGCCCAAGCCTGGATGTTGTCCAGGTCTTGCTGCATGCAGGCTCGGACTGCTTCATTATTTGAGGGGTTGCGAATGGAACTGAACACTGTGCAGTCATCAGCGAACATCCCCATTTCTGACCTTATGATGGAGGGAAGGTCATTGATGAAGCAGCTGAAGATATCTGGGCCTAGGACACTGCCCTGAGGAACTCCTGCAGCAATGTCCTGGGGCTGAGATGATTGGCCCCCAACAACCACTACCATCTTCCTTTGTGCTAGGTATGACTCCAGCCACTGGAGAGTTTTCCCCCTGATTCCCATTGACTTCAATTTTACTAGGGCTCCTTCGTGCCACACTCGGTCAAATGCTGCCTTGATGTCAAGGGCAGTCACTCTCACCTCACCTCTGGAATTCAGCTCTTTTGTCCATGTTTGGACCAAGGCTGTAATGAGGTCTGGAGCCGAGTGGTCCTGGCGGAACCCAAACTGAGCATCGGTGAGCAGGTTACTGGTGAGTAAGTGCCGCTTGATAGCACTGTCGATGATACCTTCCATCACTTTGCTGATGATTGAGAGTAGACTGATGGGGCGGTAATTGGCCGGTTTGGATTTGTCCTGCTTTTTGTGGACAGGACATACCTGGGCAATTTTCCACATTGTCGGGTAGATGCCAGTGTTGTAGCTGTACTGGAACAGCTTGGCTAGAGGCGCAGCTAGTTCTGGAGCACAAGTCTTCAGCACTACAGCTGGGATGTTGTCGGGGCCCATAGCCTTTGCTGTATCCAGTGCACTGAGCCGTTTCTTGATATCACGTGGAGTGAATCGAATTGGCCGAAGACTGGCTTCTGTGATGGTGGGGATATCGGGAGGAGGCCGAGATGGATCATCCACTCGGCACTTCTGGCTGAAGATGGTTGCAAACACTTCAGCCTTGTCTTTTGCACTCACGTGCTGGACTCCGCCATCATTGAGGATGGGGATGTTTGCAGAGCCTCCTCCTCCCGTTAGTTGTTTAATTGTCCGCCACCATTCACGACCGGATGTGGCAGGACTGCAGAGCTTTGATCTGATCCGTTGGTTGTGGAATCGCTTAGCTCTATAGCATGTTGCTTCCGCTGTTTAGCATGCACGTAGTCCTGAGTTGTAGCTTCACCAGGTTGGCACCTCATTTTTAGGTACGCCTGGTGCTGCTCCTGGCATGCTCTTCTACACTCCTCATTGAACCAGAGTTGATCCCCTGGCTTGTTGGTAATGGTAGAGTGAGGAATATGCCGGGCCATGAGGTTACAGATTGTGGTGGAATACAATTCTGCTGCTGCTGATGGCCCACAGCGCCTCATGGATGCCCAGTTTTGAGATGCTAGATCTGTTCTGAATCTATCCCATTTAGCACGGTGGTAGTGCCACACAACACGTTGGATGGTGTCCTCAGTGCGAAGACGGGACTTCGTCTCCACGAGGACTGTGCGGTGGTCACTCCTACCAATACTGTCATGGACAGATGCATTTGCGACAGGTAGATTGGTGAGGACGAGGTCAAGTAAGTTTTTCCCTTGTGTTGGTTCGCTCACCACCTGCCGCAGGCCCAGTCTAGCAGCTATGTCCTTCAGGACTCGGCCAGCTCGGTCAGTAGTGGTGCTACCGAGCCACTCTTGGTGATGGACATTGAAGTCCCCCACCCAGAGTACATTTTGTGCCCTTGCTACCCTCAGTGCTTCCTCCAAGTGGTGCTCAACATGGAGGAGGACTGATTCATCAGCTGAGGGAGGGCGGTAGGTGGTAATCAGCAGGAGGTTTCATTGCCCATGTTTGCCCTGATGCCATGAGATTTCATGGGGTCCAGAGTCAATGTTGAGGACTCCCAGGGCTACTCCCTCCTGACTGTATATCACTGTACCGCCACCTCTGGTGGGTCTGTCCTGCCGGTGGGACAGGACATACCCAGGGATGGTGATGGAAGAGTCTGGGACGTTGGCTGAAAGGTATGATTCTGTGAGTATGGCTATGTCAGGCTGTTGCTTGACTCGTCTGTGGGACAGCTCTCCCAATTTTGGCACAAGTCCCCAGATGTTAGTAAGGAGGACCTTGCAGGGTCGACTGGGCTTGGTGTTTTGCCGTTGTCGTGTCCGGTGCCTAGTGGTCCGATGCCGGGTGGTCCGTCCGGTTTTATTCTTATGACTTTTCGTAGCGAGATTTTACAACTGAGTGGCTTGCTCGGCCATTTCAGAGGGCAATTAAGAATCAACCACATTGCTGTGGATCTGGAGTCACATATAGGCCAGACCGGGTAAGGGCGGCAGGTTTCCTTCCCTAAAGGACATTAGTGAACCAGATAGGTTTTTACGACAATCCGGTAGTTTCATGGCCATCATTACTGATACTAGTATTTTAATTCCAGATTTTTTAAAATTTAATTAATTAAATTTAATTAATTAATTGAATTTAAATTCGCTAGCTGCCGTGGCGGGATTTGAACTCATGACTCTGGATTTTAGTCCAGGCCTCTGGATTACTAGTCCAGTAACATAACCACTATGCTACCGTACCCTATTACATGTGTGTGTGTATATATATATATATATATAGCTAGCAAGAATGATTGGGCCAAGAATATTGTCGTGAAGTAAAGGAAATGTGTGCAGGAACAGATGTAGTTGTTATGGGTGACTTCAATTAACCAGGGATATACTGGTAAATCTATAAAAGATGCAATAGAAGTGAAAACATGATCCTGTACTCAATATTGGATTGTTATAGAGAACAATTGGTCAAGGAACCCATTTGAAGAGGTGGTACTAATGGACCTGAAAATAAGCAATTTCCAGGAGATGGTGGAGAATGTTAAGTGACTACAATATGACGGAGTTTAAGGTTCAGCCTGTAATGGAAAAGTGAGTGAGTACAACAGAACACTCAAATTTAGAAAGGCAGATTTTGCAGGGTGATTTAAAGAAACTGGACTGTTAGAGAGAAAAGCATGTGTGAAAAGTGCATCATGTTTAGAAATACTATACAGAATAAAGAACAGATACAGAGTAAGGGTAACAGAGGGAAAAGACAAACTTGGGCAACAATAAAACTAATATAGGGGATAGGAAAATAAACTTTCCAGGTAGCATGGTGGACCAAGACGAGTATATAACAAGTCAAAGGAGGCTAAGAAACTGGTCGGAAGAGCTGAAGTAGAAAATGAGGTTAGGATAGCAAGAAATATTAAGATAAATAACAAGTATTTCTATATATTCATAATAAGCAGCTGAAAGAGGAAATGGAAGGGTCAGTGAAAGATCTGAAGGGTGACATGATATCAAGTGATCAATGGATAACAAATATACCAAATTAATTCTATTTTTTTCTGTGTTCTGTCTAGGCAGTTTCCCCCAAATGGAAGTTGAATTTTCAGCGGGAATTAAAGAAATACTAAAAGAAATAGAAACTTCAGATAACGTAATTATTGATGGGATGAGGAAGTTAAAAGAAGACAAGGGACCAGGCTCAGGTAGACTTCAAATAAGGGCACTTAAAAAAAATGGCTAGTAAAATTGGTCATATCTTTCTTTTATCTTTAGGAATCATTAGAAACAGGAGTAGTGCCATCAGATTGGAATGTAGCTAATGTAACACAAATCTTTAGAAAGGGGCACAAGGACAACACAGGAAAATATAGATCTAACAGCTCTTGTGGGTAAAGTATTAGAAGGCATCCTGAAAGAGGAGATAAAAATATACCTAAATAGAGATAAGAATATACCTAAGAGAGTTAACATGGATTTATGGGAGGGTGGTATTGCCTAAAATATTTATTGGAGTTCTTAGTGGAAATGAGTGGAACTTCTGTGGATGTGATATTTTTAAATTCCAACAAGGTTTTATTATTGTGCCCCACAGGTGATTAGCCTATAAGGTAGGAACGTGTGGACTACAACAGGTGAGCTCTGAAGTGGACTGAAAATGGGCTAAGCAAGAGAAAGTAAGGGGTGTCGGTGACTGGAGCTACGTTGACATGGCAAGGGGTCACTAGTAGGGTGTCAGAGAGATCAATGCTGGGGCCATTGCTATTAACAATGTATATAAATGATTTGAAGCTCGGGACAGAACCAAAGCTGTTTACATTTGCAGATGAAAACAAATTGGGTGGGAAGAAGATTCAAACAATAGGGAATAGTAAATCAAACATGAAGGAATCTGGATAGTTTGGGAAAGTGGGCTGATGAGTGGCGGATGGCATTTAATGTGCACAAGTGCAACGTAATGATACCGGGGAAGGAAAATAAACAGTCATAATATAAACTAAATGGCTCCAGACTACAGGGCACAAGACATGAGAGGGATCTGT
Organism: Heptranchias perlo; assembly: GCF_035084215.1. Lineage (NCBI taxonomy): Eukaryota > Metazoa > Chordata > Chondrichthyes > Hexanchiformes > Hexanchidae > Heptranchias > Heptranchias perlo. Next base: position 107,180,000 of record NC_090325.1, on the reverse strand, counting down.
GGGTACTGGTGGATATCTTACTGAAAACAATAGTTCAGTGTGCGGCTGCAGTGAGGACAGCTAATCAGATTTTGGGATGTACAGCCAGAGGGAGAAAGCACGAATCACAAGAGTTGTTGCTCTGCACCTACAAGGCACTGAAAGGCCACAACTGGAGTACCGTGTACAATTCTAGTTACCATACTACAGCAAGGATATGCAGGGATAGGAGGTAATACTGAGAAAGGTAACCAAACTGATATCTAGCTTATGGCATCTAAGCTATGTGGAGAGGCTTAAAAGCCTGGGATTGTTTACTCTGACAAAGAGAAAACTTGGGGAGATATTATACTAGATTCTTGAGGGATTGGATAAATTCAACCCTGATTATGTTTGAGATTGTCACAAACTCCATAACCAGTGGATGTTGGCTCAAGCTTAGAAAAGTAAAGGTGCGGTTTATCTCCATTATGTAGAGGATGGTGAATGTGTGGAAAGGACTGCCCAGGAAGGTGGCTGAGGAATGCAGTATGGGAAAAAGCAGTCAGGATTTGCACTGATAATTGCTATCAGTGACCCTTGCTGAAAAACAAATGCATTAGGATGTCAACTGACAGCAGATTTGGGCTCTGCTTTGAAGTCCTTAATGCTTGAATAGATTGCTGACACTCACTTTAGGCCGACACATTAAGAATGGCATTTGGTTGATGTACGAGAGAACTGCAGGTGCTTGTGGAATGTATGCCAGCAGGAGTTAGAGCCTAAAGGATGGGAGAAAACAGAGGGTAGGGGAGAACAAATATGTGGAAAAGTATCAACCTGTTCATTCTCAAGATCATATACAATCTTTCAGCTTCACTCTTAGCTAATTCAACACCATTTAATGTGTCAGACTTGGCTCAGTGATAGCACATTCGCCTGAGTCAGAAGGTTGTGGATCAAGATCCCACTCCAGAGACATGATCATATAATCTAGGCTGACACTACTGAGTGTGCTGCAATGTTCGAGGTGCTGTCTTTCCGATGAGACGTTAAACCGAGGTCCTATTTACCCTCTCAGATGGACGTCAAATATCCCATGGCATTATTTAAGGACAAGCAGGGGAGTTTTCCTTGTGTCCTGGCCAATTTTTATCCCTCAACCAACATCACTGAAAAACAGATTATCTAACTATTATCTCAATGCTATTTGTAGGACCTTGTGCACAAATTGGCTGCCACATTTCCCTACATTACAACAGTGGCTTCACTTCAAAAGTACTTAATTGGCTGTAAAACGCTTTGGGACAGCTTGAGGTCATGAAAGATACTGTATAAATGCAAGTCTTTCTTTCATTCATGGAATAGAATCATAGAAAGGTTACAGCACAGAAGGAGGCCATTCAGCCCATCGAGTCCGCGCCGGCACTATGCAAGAGCAATCCAGCTAGTCCCACTCCCCCGCCCTATCCCTGTAGCTCAGCAAATTTTTTCCTTTCAAGTATTTATCCAATTCCCTTTTGAAGGCCATGATTGAATCTGCCTCGACCACCCCCTCGGGCAGTGGATTCCAGATCCAAACCACCCCCTGTGTAAAAAAGTTTCTCCTCATGTCGCCTTTGGTTCTTTTGCCAATCACCGTAAATCTATGTCCTCTGGTTCTTGACCCTTCCGCCAATGGGAACAGTTTCTATCTACTCTGTCTGGACCCTTCATGATTTTGAATACCTCTATCACCTAGAAGGACAAGGGCAGCAGGCAAATGGGAACAACACCACCTGCACGTTCCCCTCCAAGTCACACACCATCCTTACTTGGAAATATATCGCTGTTCCTTCATCGTTGCTGGGTCAAAATCCTGGAACTCCCTACCTAACAGCACTGTGGGAGAACATTCACCCCACGGACTGCCGCGGTTCAAGAAGGCGGCTCACCACCACCTTCTCAAGGACAATTAGGGATGGGCAATAAATGCTGGCCTCGCCAGTGATGCCCACATCCCATGAACGAATAAAAAAAAACTCCTTGCAACCGTCTCTGTTTCAAGGAGAACAACCCCAGCTTCTCCAGTCTATCCAAATAACTAAAATTCCTCATCCCTGGAATCATTCTAGTAAATCTCTTCTGCACCCTCTCCAAGGCCTTCACATCTTTCCGAAAATGTGGTGCCCAGAATTGGGCACAATACTCCAGTTGTGGCCGCACCAGTTCATCACGACTTCCATACTTTTGTATTCTATGCCTCTATTTATAAAGCCCAGGATCCCACATGCTTTTTTAACCGCTTTCTCAACCTGCCCTCCCACCTTCAACGATTTGTGCATATATACAGATCTCTGTGTTCCTGTACCCCTTTTAGAGTTGTGCCCTCTAGTTAATATTGCCTCTTCTCATTCTTCCTACTGAAATGTATCACTTCTCATTTGTACATGTGTAATCTATTTTTTCATTCAATGTGTAGCACTTTACATTTGACTGGATTAAATTGTTCTGCCCACTTACATTATCTTGTTGAACTCATTGGCCCGGAAATTGCTGTAAGCGACAAACGAGCTGTGCTTGCCACTCTCCGCTCGTTACATACAAACTTACCCACATTGTATCCGCAGTCTTTAGTGCGGGAACTTCTTCTAATGGGAAGCTGAAAAAAGTCCAGCGTCCTCTAGTGGGCATCTGAGCAGCGTCTGAGCAGCATTTGTTAATATGGAACAAAAAGTCTGTGAGAGAAGACACACCCCCATCTCAGTCAGGAAGAGAAGACACGCCCTCCAATTCAGCCTGGATTCTTAAAGAGGTAAGCATACTTCAAATCACCTATTAATTATTAAAAGTTAGTTTAATGTAACTATATGTAATACATTTTTAAAAAACTTTTTATGAAAAGGCAAACTAAAATGAACAGTTTTTAAAAAGGAGTCCAAAGTAATGAAATTATAACAGAAAATTCTGAAATACTCAGCAAGTCAGGCAGCATCTATGAAGCCCACATGCTGAGCTTTACCTGTTTTTATTTCAGATTTCCAGCATCCGCAGTATTTTGCTTTTGATGTCTGAAGCTCAAGAGAAGCTCGAGGAACAGCACCTCATCTTTCGATTAGGCACTTTACAACCTTCCACACTCAGCATTGATTTCAATAACTTCAGATCATAACCATTGCTCCCATTTTTTCAGACAGCAGGTGCTGGTAATGGTTCTGCTGTTGCCATTTACAGCTCCTCTAGACCCATCTCTTGTTTCTTTATTTGTCCCATTATCACCCTCCTCACCTTGCACCATAATCACTTTTGTCATTTAATCACTCCTGCCCTCCACCCTATCACAGATCTTTCCCTTTTGTTCTCTCTTCCCCTCCCTCCCCCTTTTTCCCTGGCTCTGTACTTGCTTAAAAACTGTTAAATCTTTAACTTCTCTCAGTTCTGACGAAAGATCTTCAACCTGAAACATTAACTTTGTTTCTTTCTCCACAGATGCTGCCTGACTTGCTAAGTATTTCCAGCATTTTCTGTTTTTATTTCAGATTTGCAGCACATGCAATATTTTGCTTTTACAAAGTAATGAACTGTTTTTAAAAAGCCATTGAAAGTGAATGCAGCATATAAGCTTCTGTGATGTGGCAGATGAACATGCTTCATCACTAACATTTTTTGTGCTTCCTTCCTAGAGATGTCCAGCTGTCTGAGGACACAGGGACTGCAGAGGGCGGTGACGCAGGGGGCTGCAGAGACTCCCATCTCACAGGTAGCCACCAAGCTGCTGCCGCTAGGCTTGTGGGGGGGAAACGTGATTGATGAGTCCGGCTTGTCGGGGGGGGTGAGGGACCTATGGGAGTTGGGGTAGATGCACCCCAGACCCCGGTAAGTCGTGGTACACGTCAGCCCCATGTTGATGATGACTGGGGAGAGGGCTTCATTAGTCAACAAGTGAGGCGAACGATGGTTGCTGAGAACGAGCTAAATATTCAGGGTTATTTAACATTTCGGAAGGATAGGAAAAAAGGTAAAGGTGATGGGGTAGCTCTGTTAATAAAGGATGAAATTGGTATAATAGTGAGAAATGATCTTGGCTCAGAAGATCAAGATGTCGAATCAATTTGGATGGAGGTAAGAAATAGCAAGGGAAAGAAATCACTGGTGCAAGTAGTGTACAGGCCCACTAACAGTAGCTACACTGTAGGGCAAAATATAAATCAGGAAATAAGAGGGGCTTGTAAAAAAGGTAATGTAATAATCATGGGCGATTTTAACTTTCACATAGATTGGACAAATCAAATTGGCAAAAATAGCCCTGAGGAGGAGTTCATAGAATGTATTAGGGACTGTTTCATAGACCAATACGTCGGGGAACCAACCAGGGAACAAGCCATTTTGGATCTGGTAATGGGTAACGAAACAGGATTAATTTAACGATCTCAAAGTAAAGGATCCCTTGGGAAGCAGTGATCATAACATGATAGAATTTCACATCCAGTTTGAGAGTGAGGATCTTGGGTCTGAAACTACTGTATTAAACTTAAATAAGGGCAATTATAAAGGAATGAGGGCGGAATTGGCTAAAGTGGACTGGGTAAATAGATTAGATGGCATGATGGTGGATAAGCAGTGGCAAACATTTAAAAAGATATTTTATGACTCGCAACAAAAGTATATCCCTGTGAGGAGGAAAGACTCCACAAAAAGGGTGAACCAACCATGGCTAACTAAGGAAGTCAAGAATGGTATCATGTTAAAAGAAAAAGCATACAACATGGCAAAGATTACTGGTAAGCCCGAAGATTGGTAAAACTTTAAAACCAGCAAAGGATGACTAAAAGAAGAATAAAGAGGGAGAAAATAAATTATGAGAGTAAACTAGCAAGAAATGTAAAAACTGACAGTAAAAGCTTCTACAAGTATATAAAAAGGAAGAGGGTAGCTAAAGTAAACATTGGTCTCTTAGAGGATGAGACTGGGGAAATAATAATGGAAAACAAGGAAATGGCAGAGGAATTGAACAGATATTTTGTATTAGTCTTCACAGTAGGAAACACTAATAATATACCAATAATAGTAGAAAATCAAGGGACAAAGGGGAGGGTGGAACTAAAAACAATCACTATCACTAGAGAAAAAGTACTAGGTAAATTAATGGGTCTAAAGGCTGACAAGTCCCCTGGACCTGATGGCTTGCATCCGAGGGTCTTAAAGAAAGTGGCTACAGAGATAGTGGATGAATCGGTTGTAATCTTCCAGAATTCACTAGATTCTGGAAAGGTCCCAGCGGATTGGAAAACCGCAAACATAACACCCCTATTCAAGAAGGGAGTGAGACAGATAGCAGGTAACTATAGACCAGTTAGCCTAACATCTGTCATTGGGAAAATGCTAGAATCCATTATTAAGGAAGCAGTAGCAGGACAATTGGAGACTCATAATAAAATCAAGGAGAGTCAACATTGTTTAATGAAGGGGAAATCATGTCTGACAAATTTATTAGAGTTCTTTGAGGAATTAACGGGCAGGATTGACAAAAAGAGGAACCAATGGATGCAGTATATTTTGATTTCCAAAAGGCATTCGATAAGGTGCCACATAAAAGATTACTGCACAAGATAAGAGCTCATGGTGTTGGGGGTAATATACTGGCATGGATAGAGGATTGGCTAACGAACAGAAAATAAAGAGTCCGGATAAAAGGGTCATTTTCAAAATGACAATCTGTAACAAGTTGCGATGAGGACACAAAGTGTCTGCAAAGGGATATTGACAGGTTAAACGAATGGGCAAAAATTTGGCAGATGGAATATAATGTGGGAAAATGTGAAGTCATCCACTTTGGGAGGAAAAATAAAAAAGCAAAATATTATTTAATGGAGAAATACTGCGGTACAGAGGGATCTGGGTGTCCTCGTACATGAAACACAAAAAGTCAACATACAGGTGCAGCAGGTAATCTGGAAGGCAAACGGAATATTGGCCTTTATTTCTAGGGGGAATGGAGTATAAAAGCAGGGAAGTCATGCTACAACTGTACAGGGTGCTGATGAGACCACACCTGGAGTACTGCGTACAGTTCTGGTGCCCTTATTTAAGGAAGGACATACTTGCATTGGAGGCAGTTCAGAGAAGGTTCACTAGGTTGATTCCGGGTATGAGGAAAGATTGAACAGGTTGGGTCTATACTCATTGGAGTTTAGAAGAATGAGAGGAGATCTTATTGAAACATACAAGATTCTGAGGGGACTCGATAGGGTAGATGCTGAGAGGATGTTACCCCTCATGGGGGAATTTGAAACTAGGGGGCATTGTCTCAGAATAAGGGGTCGCCCGGAAATGATGAGGAATTTCTTCTCCCAGAGGGTTGTGAATCTTTGGAATTCTTTACCCCAAAAAGCTGTGGAGGCTGAGTCATTGAATACATTCAAGGCTGAGTTAGACAAATTTTTGATCAGCAAGGGGGTCAAAGGATATGGGGAAAGGGCGGAAAAGTAGAGTTGAGGTGAAAATCAGATCAGCCATGATCTAACTAAATGGCGGAACAGGCTCGAGGGGCCGAATGGCCTACTCCTGCTCCTATCTCTTATGGACAAGTACCTTGACTCTCTTGCCTCCATGAGACAGGAGATCGAGGACTTTGGCCAGAACATTTGTGACCAGCTGACCCATACTGTCCACAACATTTCTGACCAGCTGGCAAATATTTGCCAGGTTATTTTACACGTCGAGTTGAATGCAACAAATACGGCTGTGCTGCACCTGAAGCCCGTGACACCCGACGCACCACCACCCACTGCAGACATAGTCCAGGCCAAGAGCCAGCAGCTCCGCCTCCACCAGATGCTATTTATCACAATGTCCGCTTGGAGCAGCAGCACTCCAGCTCGGAGCTCCCTGATTACAGCCAACGGACAAGATACAGAGGTCTTGCCCTTAACACAAGTGGGGCTAGCTCACAGGGAGGGATGAGGACCAGGAGGAAATAGGGTGCCCTTCTCGTGCAGAGTACACCTCCTCTTGCTCAGACTTTGTCACAGCAACCCTCAGGCACAACTGAGAGAGGGCAAATCTGTTAATTGTTTTGCAGTTTGTTGTTATTCAATTGTTGGTGTTTTATTATTTAATGATTCTCTTATGATTGTTTAACAATTTTTATTGTTGCTGTCGTTGTTGTCCTTAAATCTTAGTCAGAAGTAATTTGTAACTGTTTGAAAAATGTTATTAATATCAACCATGTTAACATTACAACTGTTTCTAAAGTAGAAAATTACTAAATTAACTCAATTTTTATTTAAAGTTTTGCACTAAGCACCTCAATGTTTCTAGAAAGTTTTGCAATAACTACCTCAAAGTTTATATAAAGTTTTGCGCTAATTTTTTGCTGTTGCAATAAAAGTTCAGTTTCACTTTCAATCTTGCCTGTCCTTTTGTGTGCTTTCCTGGGGAGGGGAGGGAAGACATTTTGACACTTTCATCAATGTCCAAATGCATGAGCCACTAGCTGATCTCTCGCTCCTTGCCCGTTGCAGCCATGGCTTCCTCGGGGTGGTCCGGATAGCAGGAGAGGAGATAAGTTGTTGTCTTTGACCTTGCAGGTCTGCATCGCTCAGGAGATTGCAAGACCGAGATGAAGAGGTGTTAAATGCCAGGCGATTCAGCAGGCTGATAACCAAAACTATGTTTGGGGCCCAGGTGTGGGATAGTGTGACTGGAACACTATTAGAAGGGACGACATCGACACGTGGACACTGCAGTCAGGTGAAGAAGGACGGAGACTGGTCATCTCCAGATCCAGGCCTACAATCAACATCGGTAACGACCAGCCGCATGGGTGATTGTAAGTTTCAGTCAAGTCATAAAGGGGTTTGTATTGTGGCTTTGTTGGTCTAATAAACTAACTAATTCAGGACAAACCTATTTGCCATGTGTCTAATAAACTAACTAATTCGGGTCAAACCTATTTGTCATGTGTCCAATAAACTAACTAATTCGGGACAAACCTATTTGTCATGTATATTTTGTTCTTGTAATTCCAGGGTCCAAGAATCATTGTAAGGCGAAAGGGAACTGAACACCTAACACCACCACAGGTGAGTACAGCAAAGATCCCCGCTCCGATCTGTCCAAGCACCAGAAGCGGGATTTCAGCACTGTTGTCATCCTCTCCACAACTTGGCGCATGCACTGGGTACGGTTATACTTTTCCTGTGCTGCACTATTGGTCCTGCAGTAAGGTGTCATCAGCCACGGCTTTAGCAGGTAGACCTTGTCACCTAAGATCCATCCAGATCCTTGCCGCAATCCTCCTGATGAGCCTATGGGCATGGCGCCTGACTCTTCTGTTGTTCCCTGCATCGGAATTTCATTCTGTACAGTACATAAATTGTGTCCAAGTGGAAAAGGCATTTTTTCCCCCCATCTTTTTTTCTCCCACACAGGCCTCTTTAAACACTTCCAGGACTCCTGAAGTCACATAAGTTTGAAAAAAATTGAAAAATTCTGACACCTAGCTCTCACAGATTTTTTAAAACAACTCTCTGACATCTGAAATGCTCCTTCTGGCTGAATCCTGGCTTCATTAATTATGCATAAATTTAAATGCCAGCAACTCCTTGCGCTAGTTCAAAGTAGCCCTAACTTTTTCAGTCTACTTTAATGGGTACTTACCGCGTCTGAGCAACAAGTTCACATGCCGCCATTCATTTCAATGGAGAGCCAGGTGGAAAGCTGTCAATCCATGGAGCTTTCGGATCAGCAGGGAATCAGGAAGAGCAATTTCAGGATTTCTGCGTTTGACTACACACGTGCAGTTGCCGGAACTTGCTCTTCCATTTGGCCTGAAATAACGGTGAGTGTTGGGCTCACTGTTATTTTACGAGCAACTTCGGGGCCATTATATAATCTCTGAGCTGCCTCAACCAATTCCACTGGCCCGTCCTAATTTGGTATCATCTGCAAATTTGACCAGTGTCTGAATCCCAACTCAATGACGCAAATTAACAGTGGTGGTCCCTGCAACCAGCCCTTAGCCAAATACATGTTTATTTCTTTGCTCCACCACCTGTCTTTTCCTTCCACAGATGCGGACTCATCAGCTAGATATTTCCAGCATTTTCTGATCTTATTTCAGGAGTTTGATCGAGTGGACGAATCAAACTGTAGAAAAGCCATAATATACTGGTGACACTGATACTGTGCGCAGCCATAATACCCACCGACACGAGTCCCATACTTTGTGAACCTATTAAAAAGCCACGTAAACGGGATGAGCCTACATTCAGACTCAGTTGTCGCTCTATTTCCCTCCCCAATACTTCCACGAACAATAAACAAACCAAGTTCGTCTTCATTATAAGTTTACATGCTCACAGTATCATCATTTCCGGTGGATAGACTCAGTAATCTCGCGAGAGACGGATTTGAAATTTTGGGCGGTTGTTGTCGGCGGCTCGCGCCCAACTGACTTGATTTAAAAAAGAAACGCAGATTCTGAACGGAAGAGGTGAGAGGGGTTAATGGGGGAGAGGGGTTAATGAGGGAGAGGGGTGACCGAGCCCGGCACGGGGGTGGGGGAAGAGGGAGGGGGGTGACCGAGCCCGGCACGGGGGTGGGGGAAGAGGGAGGGGGGTGACCGAGCCCGGCCCGGGGGCGGGGAAGATAGGAGAGGGAGCGCGGTAACCCGGGGGAAGAGTGGGTAATAGGGGTAAATGAAGGGTCTGGAAGCATAGAGATTATGTTTCTGGATGTAGTCCAGAGAATGTGAGTTCAAATCCCACCATGGCAGTTTGAGAATTTGAAATTCAGTTTTAAAAAGCAGGTATCAGTAAAAGTGACCATGAAACAGTTGGATTATCGCAAAAACCCAGCTGGTTCACTAATGTCCTTTATGGAGGGAAATCTGCCATCCTTACCCGGTCTGGCCTATATGTGAGTCCACTCCCACACCAATGTGATTTGAGTTTTAACTGCCTCCTTAAGTGGCCTAACTAACTACTCCGCTATATCAAACTCTGACAAATAATAGACTTCAGCAGTTCAGAAGGGAGAATACCACCACCTTCTCAGAATGACTAAGGATGAGCAATAAATGCCAGCCTTGCCAGAGATGCCTACATAATAAAGAATTAAATTAAAAAGGAAAGGGAGCTTTATATGTGGCCCGTGGGGGCAGTAACTGGCTGCCTGGCTTTCTAGTGCGACTTTTTCCGTGCCTGGGTGCCCCTAGAGAAGGAGCATGCGGCATCTAGTGGTATGCTTGAAACCTTCCACGATCGGTGGGCACCGCAGGGACTGGAGTGCGTAGTGGACATGGGTGGAAACGTTGTTATATATTTTGTTAAGTTTACTTTTTTTTATGATTTAGTTTTCTATTAGTTGTGCCCCTCTAAAAAGGGGACACTTTTGTAAGGTTTTTTTGTTTGATGATACAGGAACAACCCAATGTCCCCTTACTGTCCAATTGGAAAAGTAGAAAGTGTCATAATCTGGATAACGGGGATGGAGAAAAGAATGTTCACTCGACTGATTCCTGTGGTGAGGGGGTTATCTTATGAGGAAAGGTTGGACAAGTTGGGCCTGTATACACTGGAGTTTAGAAGAATGAGAGGTGATCTTATTGAAACATAAGATCCTGAGGGGACTAGAAGGGGTAGATGCAGAGAGGATGGTTCCCCTTCTGAGAGAGACTAGAACTAGCGGCCACAGTTTAAAAATAAGGGGTCTCCCATTTAAGACGGAAATGAGGAGAAATTTTTTCTCTTGGGGGTCATGAGTCTGTGGAACCCCCTTCCCCAGAGAGCGGTGGAGGCAGGGTCATTGAATATTTTTAAGACCGAGTTCGATAGATTCCTGACTAACAAGGGAGTCAAAGGTAGGTAGACGGGAAAGTAAGTTTGAGGTCGCAATCAGATCAGCCATGATCTTATCAAATGGCAGAGCAGTCTCAAGGGGCCGAATGGTCTACACCTGCTTTTAATTCGTATGTTCATAGTGCATGGTAACACAGGTAACTAATTGGGAGGAAAGAGAGTGGTAACCCAGGTAACTAATGGGTTGGGAAAGAGAGCATAGTAACTTGGTTACAAGGTAGGGTGAAAGAAAGTGTAGTGGGGGTGAGGGGGGAGCAGGGAGGGAGAGAGAGAGAGAGAGAGAGAGAGTTCGGTTACCTGGGTAGCTTGTGGGGGAGGGGAGACAGCATAGTGACATGGGGGGAAAGAGAGCACAGTAACCCATGTAACTGGTGGAGGGGGAAAGAGTGTGGTAACATAGGTAAATAGTCAACAGCATGCAGTGATCCAGGTAACCAGTGAGGGGTAGTGGTAACCTGAGTGCCATTGGAGGGGGGGGGGGGAGGGGGGGGGGGGAGACTGGGTTATCAATGGCGAGAGGTCACCCAGGACGTTGCCAATGTCAGTTATTTTATTTTGTTTTCTGTCAGACTTCTAAAAATAAGGAGCACTGCTGAAGAGTTTAAATTAATTTGTGACTGTCTCTGCCTTTGTCACATCATCACAGCACAGAAAGCTTGGAGCAGCCAGGTCCCACAAAGCACCAATCCTGACGGGGCGATCTCGATTAGTTTGGCCCATTACTGACCGGGGGACTTGGGCTAATCTGATCCTATGCAATCCCACTACTGGCTGGGATATCTACAGTTTCATTCAATATTTTCCCCAGGCTAATATTTTTTCTAAATTGCTGAAGTCATTGAAATAAATATTTTAATTTTTTATCCATTACTTTTCAAAACTGTATTAAGAATCTTTTTTATCAAGTGGAATTATTACTGTTTTAAAAAAATCTTGGACATTAATCCATATTGTTTATTTCAGCTTTTTAAAAAAAAATGGAGACACACAAAAATCAACTGCGCCAAATTCGACAAGCCTTTGAAATGGCCCAGAAAGGACATCAAAATCTTGCAAAGCTGGTGGCAGGTCTTAAACAAATGTATAATCAGGTATATGCAGTTCATAGTAGTCTGGACAATACTGCTGTAAATCACATCACAGTTCTGATTACTGTGTTGTATTTTAAGTTATGAGTAGATCCCTGCAAAGTGTATTTTGTGTGGTTCTCCCTCAGTTAAAACTATACTGCAGTTACATAATGGCAATTTCCTGCTGTTAGGGAGGAGTTAAGGAAGCCTATCTTTTTAAGAACCTTTATTCCAGATAAAGTTAGGTAAATATTCAAACTTTTGCACCTGAGATTAATCTTAGAATGACATGTTTGTGTTATGCTCCTTGCTGCTGGATTCTGCCTTTGTGATTGGTTGGAATCAGGCATTGAATGCTGAGGTTAGTATCACAAGTAAATGAAGCTATAGCCCCCGTTACAACATCTAGTTGTTTCTTAAATTAAAAAAAAACTTCCAGATATGAGTCCTAACTTTCCCTTTTGCCTGGTTGAATTTTGTGCCTCCTGTCCCAATTTCATGTGAAGTAATGTTGCAGGTTTACTTTTCTTTACTGTTTACTATCTTGCATAGCTTTGGGCCCACTGTCATCTTAGTTAAAGGTTAAATAGACTAAGTTCTGCACTCTTTCCTGATAATCTTCGATCCTTTTAAGTTAGGATCACTCTCTTGGCTCATCTCTACAGAGTCTCCACAGTTTGATTGTTTCCCTTGTGTTCTCAGTGACGAGAACTAAACATAGTACTCAAGTGTGGCCTAACCAGATCACTACAGTTTGAGCAGAATTTCCTCCGACACACTCTACTATTTTAGCAATATAGTTCATCATTCTATTTGCCTCGCTGACTGTTGCCTGGAGCGATTGGATATGTTAAATGCTGAGTTTACTAATGCTCCTAGATCTGTTTCAGCTTCAGCCATATCTATTTTCATCCCAGTCATGGAGTACTTATGATGCCCATTTTTTTTCTTATTCAATACTTTATACTTATTTCTGTATTAAATTTTGTACCCATTTACATACTTCAATTAATGTATTCTGTAGGTCTCTCAATGCTGTCTCAAATTCAACTGCCCTGCCAAATTTGGTATTTTGCAAATAGGTTATTGTCACGCAGTGTCAGCTTGGCTCAGTTGGTAGCACTGTGATCCGAGATAGAAGGTTGTGAATCCCAGCCCCATTACGGATTTCAGCATATAAATCTAGTGCTTTGGGACATTCCGAGGATGTGATGAGATGCCTTGTAATTGCAAGTTAGTTTGTTCTTTGATTCCTGGGATGAGAACCAGATTGATTCCTGGATGAGAGGGTTATCCTATTAGGTGAGATTGAGTAGAATGGGCCTATACTCCCTGGAGTTTAGAAGAATGAGAGATGATCTCATTGAAACATACAAGATTCTGAGGGGGCTTCACAGGGTAGATGCTGAGAGGTTGTTTCCCGTGGCTGGAGCGTCTAGAACTAGGGGGCATAGTCTCAGGATAAGGGGTCGACCATTTAATACTGAGGTGAGGGGCAATTTCTTCACACAGGGTTGTGAATCTTTGGAATTCTCTACCCCAGAGGGTTGTGGATGCTCGGTCGTTGAATATGCTCAAGGCTGAGATAGATAGGTTTTTAGACTCTAGGGGAATCAAGGGATATGAGGATCAGGCAGGAAAGTGGAGTTGAGATCGAACATCAGTCATGATCTTATTGAACGGCAGAGCAGGCTCAAGGGGCCATATGGTCTACTCCTGCTCCTATTTTGTATGTTCATATGTTCTTTCTTTACAGGTGATCCTCACATTTACTCCTGATAATTGAATGTCATTTACCCAATAGCCTATTTTATTACCTTTTTTTGAAAATAGGTAGTGCGATTTCTTATTTCCAGTCTAGTAGAGTTTTTGCATTGTTCCTGGACTCACTTGTGATGACCATCAGTCTCCACAGATATTGGGCCAGAATTTACTGTAGCCGGTGAACGAACGGCACCCGCTGTTAGACTTGCCCTTGCCCATGAGTTTTTGTATGGCAAGTAGCTGTAAGTGGGAGATCGAAACGGGCATCTGGGACCTGTGCAACAGGGCAAGCAACTTCAATCTCCTTAACCAGTCAGATTGAAGAAATGTTAATGGAAACATAGAGTCTGAGCCAGGAAATGTAAGTTAGAATAGTAAATTCAATGTCAAATCAAGTACAGAAAGCGAAATAAAGAGAGGGAAAGAAAGATTGGATAGAGAGAGAGAGAGAAAAAAGGGACAAAAAGAAAAAGTTAAAACAAATTAAATTTAAATTTAGAAAAAAATCTCCAGCAACAATTAAACCATGAATAACTGCGACTCTGCACTTGTAAAAGTTGATTTTCTTTGCCAGAGAGGTTGTTTGGCAGTAATTAAGACTGATCATGCCTTTAAAAAAGGTATTTAAACAGGGTCAAAATCCTGGAACTCCCTACCTAACAGCACTGTGGGAGAACCTTCACCACACGGACTGCAGCGGCTCAAGAAGGCGGCTCATCACCACCTCCTCAAGGGCAATTAGGGATGGGCAATAAATGCTGGCCTTGCCAGTGATGCCCACATCTCATGAATGAATACAAAAAGCTTAGTCAGAAATGGACACGCCCTAATTTTCTCTGGCGAGTTTAGTTCATATCTACCATGCAAGTACAGGATCTTCATGCTGTTCAATACGTTTGAATGGTGAGTCATGCAGCGAGGTGCCGTTTTCGGGACGGTAATGGTGGAGTGGCGCATCTTGAGCAGCAACTTCCGGATTTTCGCGTTTAACGCGCATCTGCCCTCGCCTGAAGTTGTTGTGCGATTCGCTTATAAATAACGGTGAGCCTCATTAGTATCTCCGTTATTTTGACAGTAAATTCTGGCCCAACATAAATACCATCCATCTCTGGCCATTAGCTTTGACTCTTTTAGCTTGTCTAAGACCTTCATCTCATTTATGTTGAGATCACTGATTATGGAGGGCATGATGCTCTTGTTTTCCAGATGAATACTTGAATGAAATGATCATTAAGTATATTTTACAATTCATCCTCAGTTTTGGCCTCATTAACATCTTTCCAGGTTCTCGCCTTTCTCTGGCTGCCTCTTAGTATTCTAAGACAAATAATACCTTCCTTTCCTTTTGCATCAGTTGTGCTCATTTCCAGGTTTGTCTTTGCCCCTCTGACGCCTCTCTTAATGCGTTCAAGTTTTCTTATAGTGATTTCAGTGACTTCCCCATCCCACTTCAAGCTTCCTCCCTACAGGATTTATAGAATTTTTTTTTCTTCATTTCACTTCTGATTGTTTTGTTGATCCGTTTAGGGACATTTTTATTTAGAAAATGCTTGCTAATCCTGATGTATTCTACATGCACAGCAGTACTTCTTAAAAATATTCCATTTGTCCTCTACCGAAGTGTTAAGCAATCTGCTGAATCAATTTGAGAGAGATGAAAGTACTATGCTTTCTTTAAGTTTTCTTCATTTACCACGCTTCTTTCTTTAATGCATTGACGATTGTTGGGTTGAGATTCCATGTGCAGCAGCAACCATCTGATAACTCATGAGCCAAGGCAATGAATGTCAGCAGGCTGCTTGACCATGAGAGAGCATCAAATCAAGCCTGATGCTGTCCTTCTCTGATGTCCGGACACAGAGGAGCTCATTGCGCAGAGATCAGGAGCAGGCACCTTGACTACTATTTTTCCAGTTCTCAATGTGAAATCCAACTGGCCAGGGTTTAATATTGTAGATTTTAACGCTGGATTAATTGGGAAAGCTCACTTGATAGAGCTTTCTTTTCTTGGATATTTTACTGATTTTTAATCACTTTGAAGCAGTTGAATATGTTAGGGAGTATCCATAACAAAGCAAATAGTACACGGCCTGATGGAAGTAGAGGACTCAATGGCTTGAGCGGCTTTTCCCATTCTGTACTCTTTTCCTACAAAAATGTTAAAAAGACTGTGCTTATGCTGTTGCCATTATTAATACTAATTTTATTTAAAGTTGCAGGATGAAGATAAAAATACATTTCATGAGGAATTTATCAATTTGTTGAAGTATCCCATGATTATTTATAGACGAGAGCCAGCTGTAGAAAGAGTGATCGAGTTTGTTGCAAAATTTGCTACTTCATTTGAAGAAACAGTGGATGAAGAAAGTGATGAGGAAGAAAACTCTTTTTTGCTGTTCCTATTTCACTTTCTGCTTAAGGTGCAGTACTATTCTCAAAGTTCTTCCATTTAAAAAGATACAGTACCATGGATTTTTGTTGTTGCTATTTCATTTTACTTGCAAAAAAATTGGTTGATAATGGATTTCCCTCCATTAAATCATTTTTCTTTGTGGAAATCGTTCTAAATTGCTAGTAGAGATCTAGCAGCAAAATCAACATACATCATATTGGTCCTTTTTTGCACTCATTGTTGAAATTTGGTTTATGTTGTGCAAGAAGCTGCCAATTTTTCTCTGGTATGCTAAGCACTAGCATTAAAAAACAGAGACCAGCTTTTAATTAAAATGCTGTTAAAAGATAGCAGTAGAGTTTTGGGGATTATTTTATTCAAAGAAATCAAAATATCTAGTCAAGAAAGGAGGGAGAGAGAAAACAGGGAACTACAGGCCAGTTAGCCTGACATCAGTTGTCGGAAAAATGCTGGAATCCATTATTAAGGAAGTGGTAACAGGGCACTTAGAACATCATAATATGATTAGGCAGAGTCAACATGGTTTTATGAAAGGGAAATAGTGTTTGACAAATTTATTAGAGTCTTTTGAGGATGTAACTAGCAGGGTAGATAAAAGGGAACCAGTGGATGTAGTATATTTGGATTTTCAAAAGGCATTCGATAAGGTGCCACGTAAAAGGTTGTTACGTAAGATAAGGGCTCATGAGGTTGGAGGTAACATATTAGCATGGATAGAGGTTTGGTTACCAGACAGAAAACAGAGTAGGGATAAACGGGTCATTTTCAGGTTGGCAGGCTGTAACTCGTGGGTTACCGCAAAGATTGGTGCTTGGGCCTCAGCTATTTACAATCTATATTAATGACTTGGATGAAGGTGTAATGTATCCAAGTTTGCTGACGATACAAAGCTAGGTGGGAAAGTAAGCTGTGAGGAGGACACGGTCTGCAAAGGGATGTAGACAGGTTAAGTGAGTGGGCAAGAAGGTGGCAGATGAAGTATAATGTGGGGAAATGTGAGGTTATTCACTTTGGTAGGAAGAATGGAAAAACAGAATATCTTTTAAATGGTGAGAAACTATTAAATGTTGGTGTCCTTGTACAAGAAACACAAAAAGTTAGCATGAAGGTACAGCAAGCAATTAGGATGGCAAATGACATGTTGGCCTTTATTACAAGGGGGTTAGAGTACATGAGTAAGGAAGTCTTACTACAATTGTACAGGGCTTTGGTGAGACATCACCAGGAGTACAGCATACAGTTTTGGCCTCCTTATCTAAGGAAGGATGTACTTGCCTTAGAGGCAGTGCAACGGAGGTTCACTAGATTAATTCCTGAGATGAGAGGGTTGTCCTATGAGGAGAGGTTGAATAGAATGGGTTTATACTCTCTGGAGTTTAGAAGAATGAGAGGTGGTCTCATTGAAATATATAAGATTCTGAGAGAGCTTGACAGGGTAGAGGCTGAGAGGTTGTTTCCCTTGGCTGGAGAGTCTTGAACTAGAGGGCATAGTCGCAGGATAAGGAGTCGGCCGGAGGAATTTCTTCACTCGGTTGTGAATTTTTCAAATTCTCTACCCCAGAGGGCTGTGGATGCTGAGTCGTTGAGTATATTCAAGGCTGAGATAGATAGCTTTTTGGACTGTAGAGGAATCAAGGGATATGGGGATCGGGCAGGAAAGTGGAATCGAGGTTGAAGATCAGCCACGATCTGATTGAATGGTGGAGCAGACTCGAGGGTCTGTATGGCTTACCCCTGCTCCTATTTCTTATGTTCTTATTTGGACCAAAAGTGCCCCTTTCAGAGGACTGGACTGGATTGTGCTAGTTACCCCCTTACCTGAGCATCATTCTCGTATTGTTCTAAACATCTTTAATTTTATCTTTAATAAATGTATTTGCACTGAAAGCAGATTAACTGGTCGTTCATATTGTTTGCTGTTTGTGGAACCTTGCAAATTAGTTATCACATTTACCCACATATCAGTAACTACACTGCACAAAGTAATTAGTTGGATGAGATGTGTTTGTGGACCCCCTGAGACAAGTGATAATGCGTTGGGTAAATGCAATTTCTAAGACTTAAACCTCTACAATGGAAGTAGATCTTCGATTGTTTTTTGAGGTCTTTTACTATTATTTCAAGCACTACTTTAATAGTTTTTTCCCCTGAACCTTGGAGGATTTATCCAGTGAGATTAATGTCTGTGTTTTGTGCTAGATAACATTCACACAGGTGCTGAATAAATTTATACAATTGTAACACTGCTAAATTCTAATGCACAAAAGAATGAAGACGGCAGCTTTCAAAATGTTTGACAAATTGACACAAAAATTACTAACTAATCTTATAACAAAATAAAATGAACAAGTTCTAAGTACTTTTGACAAAAGAAATGTAATGAGTTCAGCATAAATCTCACTGGTCTTTGACTGGGTCACTGATCTTAGTTTTTAAACCATCTCCTAACAGTCTCACAGTGCCTGTAGCCACTCTGTTCGATTTCGTGCCTGTCAGCTTATCAACAAGCTTCTTGGTAGCATGTCAGAAAATGCACAGATTGACGACGAACTATATGACTGTATATATGAAGCCATGCTGGTGAGGTTAAAAGACAAGTTTCCAAATGTGCGAATACAGGCTGTGCTTGCCTTGGCCAGACTGCAGGATCCCACTGATGAAAATTGCCCAGTAATTGATGGTAAGTATTAGTGTATCCAGTCTACATGAATGTTTATTATTGTAAACTGACAGTTTAACTTTTTAAATCTGTATACCATTGCGTAAATTGAGTATCCAGCGTGTTAAATGAATATCCACTGAACATTTTTTAAATTGCGAATTATGAAGTTAAATAGCTTTTTATAAAAGGTATTTTTAAAAATCTGCATGATGCAGGTTTTATTTCTTCGTGGTTCTGGCTCTTAGCCTGGACTGTATGGAGATGTAGAGTGAAAACATGGACCCCACAATCAGTTTAATATAGTAAAGGGAGATGGTCATAAATGGATCATCTGCTGTTTTGGGTGGGGGAAGGAACTTTGTACGATTTAGCATAGGCATCATTTAAAACTGTTGTCTTTTAATGTGCACATGTTCTGTTAAAGCCTGTTTTGCAAAAAGTTGTGTTTTCCAAAATATATTGCTGGTGACTAAAAGTGGGTAAATTGTTCAATGCACAGTTGAGCAGTATGTTTGTTTTTTTTGTCTTGTTGAGATGTAATGTAGTAAAAATGTAATTAAACTTTTTGGTTTTGTTTTTAAAAATTAAAATGCACTAATAGCAAGCAATTTGTTATTTTAGCATACTTGTATTTAATTGAACGTGACACCAATCCAGAGGTGAGACGAGCAGTATTGTCCTGTATAGGACCGTCAGCCAAAACTCTTTCTAAGATCATTGGGCGTACTATGGATGTTAAAGAGAACGTCAGAAAATTAGCCTATGAGGTGCGTGATAGTGTGTTGGTCCTTATTTATAATATCCCATTTTGTTCCATCTCTCTCTGCCACCAAATTTAATATTAAAAATGAAAATCCATAGACCGTACGTAACCCTTTATAGATTTTGTAGAAAGCATAAGTTTCTTCCGTTAGATACTCCAGTGGTTTCATTATAAATTCTAAAATTCCAATGTTCTTAAAAATATGACTTTGATGCACTATATGACCGTTCAAATGCTCCAGATAAGTGTGGGTGGTGAGGAAAATCAAAACTTTTTTTGTTTTTTTTTTTCTCTTTTTTATTTTTGTAATTTCCTTCTTTGGGGTTTATCCCTGTGTTACTACAGCCTTTATAATTTAATGGCCATTGATTAGGTTTAGGCAAAATCTGGCATGCTTTCTCCATTCTAATATGTACAGTGTTACTGGATTTTCTTTTCGTTTGAAATATGATACCAGCTAGAACTTGATACAGTTTTAAAAAGAAATCATAATTGTAGACAGCATAGAACTCCCTCCAAAAACATTTGTGCTTTTAAAAAATAATTAAGCAAGTTTTTTTAAAAAAAATCTTCTTTACTGCGATCCATCATGGCAATTTTGCCACAAATAGAAAATTAATTATTGAAATTCTGAAAATCTCAGATTAATCTTCACTTTTTCAGAGGAAAAACTGGATGCAATATTGACCTCCAGTGTATCTCTAAATTAATTGCATTATCTGTATATTGATGGGAATATTGCATAATTCTCTGCTGAAAAATTAAAGGCTGCATTCTTTTGTATTGAACTTTATATCTTAAATATGCATCTCCCCCTCCTTTTCCCCACTATTGGCAGCTGTGCCTTCAGGTGCCTAGGCTCTAAGCTCTGGAATTCTATCCCTAAACCCCTTCACCTCTCCCTCTCCATCTCTATCTCTTCAATTAAGACCCTTCTTAAAATCCATTTCTTTGACATACATTTGGTCACTCCTCCTAATGCCTCCTTTGGTTCAGCGTCCTTTTTTTGATTACGCCTCTGTGGAACACTTTTCTACGTTAAAGGTACAAGTTGTTTCTTTAATCAAAATTATATTGAGCAGAAAAATAGGTTTTTAATCTTTCAGCAATGATTTTTTGTTATTAACATTTGCATTGATATTTTTGTAATTCTTAACATTCTTTATAATGAAAGATATTTAAACATACCAATTGATTCAGCCAAGTTATCAATTGTGTGTCTTTTTAGGTTTTAGCAGAGAAGATACATATACAAGCATTTTCCATTGCACAAAGGGTAAAACTTCTAGAGCAAGGCTTGACTGACCGATCAGGTAAGTTTTGCCCGTGTAACAATGCTAATACAGGGCTGACACCGAAGCCGATGTAATTTTTAATTTGTAAGCAATAGTCTTATTATAATACACTTTGGATCAAAGCCCACTGCATTTTATGACGTGCTAAAAGGAACTTGTAAGCCAAAGTCCATAGCATTCTAGCAGAAGTGTCTCCAATATGAAAACATTCAAATTAAGGTGGGGATCTAATTTTACTATTTTTATTTTCTCTCATATTTTTGTCTTTTGTTAATCTCTTGCATCCACAATATCCTTGGTCAGGATGGTGCCGTAGTTAAACTTGGGAGGGGTGGGGGTCTATTGGATAACCTTCAAACGAGTGCTGGGATCGCGGTGCGCGATTAAACGGCACCAGGTCATAGCGATGCAGGCATCTCGTAACATTCGCGCTGCCTGATGATTTAAATGATTGCTGCGTGCAGCCTGCACCACTTGCGTTGTTGATTGGTTGCACGCACCAGCAGGAGGCCCTGATATCGGGCCACTTAAAGGCAGCCTGCACCTCTTAAAGGGGAGGTGCACTGTGGTTGCAGGAAATCCTTTGGGAAGTAACTCTGCTGGAAGATAGTGAAGAATGGCTGCGCCTGCCGACAGCGTGCACCAAGGCTCTCGTACGGTGCACTAGAGGCCTTGGTGGAAGAGGTGGACAGATGGAGGAGCATCCTATCTCCGCAGGGGGGCAGGAGGCCTTCCAGACATATGCTGAAGAGGCAGTGGGAGGACATCACGCATGAGGTAAATGCCAGGAGCATCGCACCACGCACAAGATGTTCAATGATTTGACACATGAGATCAACTGTCAAGCGTAACACTGGCCTCATCTACTGCTCCATGCACTACACCAACCCACCCCACCCCCCCCAACCCATCACCCACCTACCAACAAATTCTTTCAATCAACATGCAATCCTTCGAATCAGATGCTGCATCTCACCTTCACACATTACCACTCTTGCAAGCTGCACACCCACAGGTCACACACACACTGGCAGCTATTCAACCATAACAGCCGCATCACCCAAACATCTTGCAAGACACTCACTGACACATTTCCCTCTTTCTTGCAGGAGAAGGTGGCGCACAACAGTAGGCAGCAGGAAAGACCTGGGGGAGGACAGGCGCACCTACATGTCCTCATCCCCATGGAGGAGATAATGCTGTCCATCATTGGACGGCTCATTGCTGCAGCCATGGCCATTGGCAGCACTGGAGGTATCGATGATGAGGGTCTCTGCATACCTAATCCTCCTTCTCGCTTCCCACTTCTTCCTCAGCCCACAATCTTTTCTGACTCACGTGCTGCAGATGGTGTAAGCATGCACGTCTTACTTTCTCCTCTCCCCGCACCACAAATTAACCCATGTTCCTTTGTCATTGCAGATACCCAAGAACTGGAACTGGCACAGTCAGAGGAAGATGACAGTGATGATGCAGACACACAGTCACTTGATCTTACACTCGCAGCCACCAGCTCAGATACTGACACTGCGTGTGGTTTAGAGGCTAGGATAGAGGAGGGATCTGCACACGGTAAGACACCGGGCACAAATGCGCAGGAACCAGGGTGGAGGGAATGAGTACCACAGGTGCCAGCTCACTGGAGGACGAGGTCACGCACTAGTTCTACTGCAGAGGTGTCAGATGATGACTTCGATGGGCCAGGCTACAGAAGAAGGCTGATGGCCGTACACAGCCAAATGCTTGGTGCACTGGAAAGCTTGCCAGAAAGCCTGCACACAGTGTCAAGAGGCATGGAGGAGTGCAGCTCCAACTTGGCGCAGAGCTTGGAGCTCATCCTTTCCCACGTGGAATGGGTAGTCACCTCCATCAGCACACCTGTGGAACCCACCGTGATGCAGCGTCTGATGACAGATGTCACAGCTTCCATTGCAGCACAAACATCTGCCATCTAAGGTCTGACTGCTTTGGAAGCCCACGCTGCTGTGTTACAGGCTCAGACTGCTGCTATTTTGGCTCTGGGTTCTACTGTGGAACGGGGCTTCCCTGGCATCACAGCAGTCCAGCCATCTGTTCTCGAGCATGTCACCAGGATTGCTGAAGCGCTGCCCCGGGTGAGTAGCAGTGGTGAAGACGGACCTGCTTCCTCTCTCAGGATGACAGCAGTCCTGCTCCCACCCCTGTAATTCAGCCAGTTCTCTTGCTGTTGCCTGTCAACCAGCCAGTCCTGACTGCTGGAGCCTAGGCTGAGATGGTGCAGTCTGAAGCTGGTCACTCCCAGCCCAGAGCTGCTCGAGGTTGTCCTCCAAGACAATCTGCACTCTCCTCTGTTGAAGGTCAGCAGTCTTCTGTCAACCACGCTCCAGCCAGTGGGGATGCACCTCAGGAGCACTAGGAAAGGTAAAGGCACATGAACGACAGGCACTAAGAGAATGGAAAAGGGTGAAAATCATGAAGGGTTTAGATCAAGTAAATTAAAAGAAACTCCCCATTGGTGGAAGTGTCACGAACCAGAGGACACTGATTTAAAGTGATTTGGCAAAAGAACCAAA
Organism: Heptranchias perlo; assembly: GCF_035084215.1. Classification (NCBI taxonomy): domain Eukaryota; kingdom Metazoa; phylum Chordata; class Chondrichthyes; order Hexanchiformes; family Hexanchidae; genus Heptranchias; species Heptranchias perlo. Next base: position 107,156,682 of record NC_090325.1, on the reverse strand, counting down.
GGTGACATGAGGAAAAAATTTCTTACGCAGCAAGTAGTGATGATCTGGAAGGGTGGTGGAATCAGATTCAATCGTGGCTTTCGAAAAGGAATTGGATAAATACTTGAAGGGAAAAAATTTGCAGGGCTACGGAGAAGGAATGGGGGAATGGGACTAACTCTTACAAAGAGCCGTTATGGGCTTGATGGGCTGAATGGTTACAGCATAGGAGACCATTCTATAATTCTAATAGTATCAGCTTGTTTGAATCATTTCATGTGTAAATCTATCAATGTGATTATGAATTTGTATTTGGTGTTGGTTTTCTTTTCTGTGAGCTGAGGGGGATCAATGTGTAATCACAAGGAGGACGATTTGATGATCATGTGGGAGAGGAAAGGTAAGGAGTGTGGGACTGTTGGTGAATGGCGAAGTGTCATTGAGGTTACTGGTATCGCTGGTTAATCAGCTGATCACGCAGAGCCCTGGCAGATAAGGCCTGTCTACCTTGTTGCCTCCCTGCCTCTTCCTCTGTCTCTTCCTCTTGCTCAGTTTATTGCTGGATTGGCAGTGGCAAGAGCTGTTCCCTCATAATGGCGAGGTTGTGCAGCATACGACGACAAATCTTGATACCCGCTCAGTTGAGTACTGCAGGGCTCCTTCAGAGTGGTCCAGGCAGCTGAAGCATTGCTTGAGGACGCCTATGGTCTGCTCTATGATGATCCGTGTGGCAGCATGGCTCTTATTTGTACGCCTGCTGTGCACTTGTGCATGCATTCCTGACCGGAGTCATGAGCCACTTCATGAGGGGATAACCCTTGTCTCCCAGTAGCCAGCCTTTGACTTGCTGTGCTGGTTGATATATATAGGTGGCATTTTGGACTGCTGCAGGATGAAGGAATCATGACTGCTGCCGGGATAGCGGGCATTGACCCGCATGATGTGCTGCGTGTGGTCGCACACCAGCTGCACATTGAGGGAGTGGAATCCCTTTCGGATCATGAATATGGCCGAGTTCTGATCTGCACGCATTTTGCCGTGCGTGCACTCAAATGGCACCCTGCACCATGGGGAAGCCTGCAATGCGAGCAAACCCTCGTGCTCACTCGTGCTGCTTGTCTCTGGCAAGAGGGAACGAGATGAATCTGTTTCAAAGTGCGTACAGAGCCTCTAAGTGACCTCCCTAATACAGCAGTGCACTGCACACTGCGAGATGTTGCTTTTTTCTCCAGCAGCGGCCTGAAAGGAGCCAGAGCCATAAAAATTAAGTGCCATGGTTACCTTGACAGCCACCGGCAATGCTGTCATTGCCCTGCTCTGAGGCTGCAGTTGTGGCTGCTGCAGGTGACAAATTTCGGTCACGACCTCTTTAGTGAACTGCAGTCGTCTGATGCACTGGTCGTTGCTGAAGTTGGGGTAAGAGAATTGGTCCCTGAAGGCCCCTGTTGGTTATGCCCTCCTGCTGAGTGCCCTGCGCTGCCTCCTCCTCCTCCCTCTTCTGGCAGCTTGTGCTCTGCATGCTCCCAGCTATATTCAATTCTTGAAGAAGCCCTAGCAGGCCACCCTTGTCTGGAAGCAACTTTGGTCAGCACACTTAAAGGCCACTAACAGTACTGCAAGACCACCCAGACCACACTCTAGAATATTGCAACTTTCTCCAAGTATAGGAAAGTTCCACAAACACGCATAATTGTACCAGCAGCCAGAATAACGAACCTGTAACTCCTGCATGATCCCTTTAAATAGCGCTGGGGGGTGGGGGTCTTTCACGCCTTTTATGTCCTGTTCAGCTGTGCGAGGTTAAGACAGCGCATTGGCTGGAGCGTGGAGTTCCAAAATGCTGCCGGCTGCTTCAAATCAGTGTTGCACACTGATTTACGTCATAATCTCTCGACTCTACATGCTGCTGGTGTTGGTTAGGCAACCAACTTTACCAAGATATCATCCTGTGCCCTTCACGTTGGAAATGTGCGCAGACATCTCAGAAGCCATTTTCGCGGTTTAGTAGTCCACGTAGTGCCTACAAAACAGGCGCTACACGGCCCAATTTTGCCCCTGGGGTACCTTCGTACATCCTGGTCAATATGTAGTGAGAAAGAGGAGTGCTTTGTTTTGCAATGTGTTACGATCTGTTTTTCTCTGTCAATATGTAGCTATTCCAACAAGGAAGAAAGCTGGCTATGGCTTATGAGGCAGAGCAATTAAATAACCTAAAAATAGGGGAATATTTGGGAAGCGGTGACCGCAATATAATTAACTTCAGTGTAAGAATAAAAAAGGACAAAAGGGAATAAAAGCAAATCATAGCGTGATTAAAAAGGGACCTGCTCAGATTAAATGGAAGGAAAAATTGCAAAACAGAACTGCAAATCAATAATGGCAAATATTTCAACAGTGGATGGAAAAAAAATCCAGTATATTTCAATAAATAACTTGCTTTTAATGCAGGCACTCCACTGAGGTATGGTGGCGTGGTGGGGAAGGATGCAGAGCCAAAGGAGGAGATATTAACGGGTGGTTAAAAGCTTGGTCAAAGAGGTGGGTTTTAAAGGAGGAGAGAGAGGTGGAAGGGTTAATGGAAGGGATTCCAGACCATGGGGCCCAGGTGGCTGAAGATGTGGACACCAATGGTGAGGCCAAGGGGAAAGGAATACACAAAGGGCCAGAGTCAGGAACAGAGAGTTAGAGAGAGGTTGTAGGGAGATTATAGAGATAAGGTGGCACAAGGCCATGAAAGGATTTCAACACAAGGATGAGAATTTTAAATTGGAGGTGCTGGGGAGCCATGATTCAGTATAGGTCATTGAGGGCTGAGCAGATAAATTTTAAATCATGGCCCCTCTTGCAGGAAATAGTTTTTTGTGATGGAACCAAGCCTTTTAGACCTTTTGTACCTATGGAAATAAGCACATTCTGTTTATTTTGCCACTTTCCACAAATTCGATTTATAGAGAATTTTAGTATGTACTTTTTTTTTCAAGTAATATGGTGATTTTATTCTTACTTTTAACTTCTAGATGCTGTGAAAGAAGTGGTACAGAAAAAGTTGTTGCAAGCTTGGCTTCGCACAATGGAGGGCAATGTTTTAGACTTGCTCCATCGCCTAGATGTGGAAAATTGTGTTGATGTGGCTGTGTCTGCACTCAATGCCTTGTTTGCTCCCACCCATCTCGAGGAGCTTGCAGAAAACTGTCAAAATCTAAATAATGGGTGCGATAGCTTTTTTGCTTTAATAGCTAATGTAAATAATTTAACTCTTACAAACATGCCTAATTTGCCAACGACTGTTGTACTTGTTTCAAGATCTCCTGCAAATCTATAGTATTTCATGCCTGCACTTTTTTGATACCTTTGCTATCAGATTAACTAATTCACTCACACGTTCTTGTTTCTATTGAACAGAGTATTTGTTTCTTAAGCCAAAGTCTGATTTCTGCCTTACATAATTTGTAGAACTGTAAAACCAGGGGTGTACTTGATGTGTGGAACAACATAGCAGCGTAAAAGTGTTTTATATACCCCATTTAACTTTACAAATCAAAACTCTTTGCTGTTCTTGCATTTGTGTAAATTTTGTGTGTTTTGTATGTATTTGCAAATGAATGTCAGCATAGCTCAGTTAGTGGCACTTTCACCTCTTGAGTCAGAAGATTGTTAATTTAAGCAACTCCAGGATTTCAGTGCATTAAGTGGACTAACATTCCAGTAATGAGGGAGTGCTGCAATGCTGGAGGAGCTGTTCTTTGGATGAGACGTTAAACTGGAGTCCTATCTGCCCATTCACTTGGATTTTAAACATCCCATTTGAAGAGGAATATGGTGTTATCCTATGCACCTCCTTCAACCAACCTCACCAAAAACAGATTAAATGGTCATTTGTCTCATTACTATGTGACCTTGCTACGAATAGGAAACAGAGTAGGCCATCGGCCCATTGAGCCTGTTCCATTTAATTAGATCATGGCTGATCTGTACCTCAACTCCATTTACCAGCCTTTGATCCATAATCCCTTGATACCCTTGCCTGTCAATCTTGAAAATTTCAATTGACCCAGCATCTGCAGTCTTTTAGGAGAGATATGTTCACATTTCCACTACCCTTTGTGTGAAAACATGCTTCCTGATTTTACTGCTGAATGGCCTAACTCATTTTAAGATTGTGCCCCCTTGTTCTGGATTCACCCACTAGAGGAAATAGCTTCTCTGTAGCTATTCTATTGAATCCTTTTAGCATAACCTTCTAAACTCCAGGGAATACAAGCCACACTTATGCAACCTGACTTATACTGGGCGTAAATGTTAAATTATATTTTTGGTAAATCTGCTTTGTACCCCCTGCAAGGCCAGTATATCCTTCTTGAGGTGTGTTGGCCAGAACTGAATGTAGTGCCAACAGGAACCTTAACACGTGGACAGGTGGTTAGAGCATTATATTGTCTCATTCAGTGCTAACGTTTTCATATCCCTCCATGGCCTCTCCCCTCCATATGTCTGTAACCTCCTACAGCCCTACAAACCTCCGAGATCTCTGCGCTCCTCCAGTTCTTGCTTCTTGCGCATCCCCGATTTTAATCGCTCCATCATTGGCGGTCATGCCTTCAGCTGCCAAGGCCCTAAGCTCTGGAATTCCTTCCCTAAACCTCTCCACCTCGCTACCTCTCCTCCTTTTAAGACGCTCCTTAAAGCTGCCTCTTTGACCAAGCTTTTGGTCACTTGTCCTAATCTCTCCTTATGTGGCTCGATGTAAAATTTTGTTTGATAATCGCACCTGTGAAGCGCCTTGAGACGTTTTACTACGTTAAGGCACTATATAAATGCAAGTTGTTGTTGTAATGCCCAGAAAAAAACATAGCACAGTTGAATATTCATGTCTTTTACAGGTCTGTCCTGACTGACGGCTAGTATTATGGTTCCTTGTGGCATCTGACATTATGGTTGTTCTTCTAAGTTGTATGAAGGATGCTTAATGAAGACGAAGGATTACCCGCCTAAAGATGAAGTGTCAGCTTGGTTCAGTTAGTAGCAGTCTCATCTCGAGTTAGAAAGCCGAGAGTTCAAGTTCCCATCCAGGCCTTGAGCACATAATCAAGGCTGACATTTCAGTGTAGTACTGATGGAGGGCATTGTCTTTCAGATAAGCCATTTAAACCGAAGCCCCATCTGCTTGTTCGGATGGATTTAAAAGATCCCACGACACTGTCCTGGCCAACATTCCTCCCTCAACCAACACCACAAAAACAGATTTACAAGGTCATTCATTTATTTGCTGTTGCAGGTCATTACTATGCAAACATTGGCTGATGAATTTGCCTACATAACAATGCTTACTCTCCAAAAAGTAATTCTTTGGTTGTGAAGTGCATGAGACATCCTAAAGATGTGATTGGTGCTATAGAAATTTATGTTTGTTCTTCAGTGTAAGGTTATGATTTGTAACATTGATTTTTTTTTTAATACCATGTAGTGACACTGATTTTCTATCTTTCAGAAAAGTGATAGCAGTAGAAAACCTAACTTGTGAGAATGCTCTGTACTGGAGATGTCTCTGCCAATATATGAAATCAAAGGGAGATGAAGGGGAAGAAGCCTTGGAAAAGCTTTTGCCTGGAGCAGCCATGTATGCTGCATATCTCTTGAGGTACTCCTGTTAAATTGGCTATAAATTTTAAATATTGGTACTATTGGCCTTCAATAATTTATAAACTATTTTAGCTTGTGAAAAGTTTGCATTGCTTATTAAAATGATCAGCCTATTCCCATGTCTGATTTGTACTGCCAGCTTTCTCAATCTTGGTGTATAATCTCACTTGTTTAAACCATCAAAACATTTTGTTTGGTGGGTTTTAATTAAAAGAAAATAATGTGCATGGAAAATGAAAGAGATTTGGGGGTCCTGGTTAACAATAAATTGAAGCTATCACGACAATGCTTGGTGGCAGTGAGTAAAGTAAAACAGATGTTGGGATGTATTAAAAGGTCAACATTGAGCTGAAATAGTGAGGTAATCCTGCTACTTTATAAATCATTGGTGCAACCACACTTAGAATGCTGTGTACAGCTCTGATTGCCACAGTTCAAAAAGGATATTGCAGCTATTGAAAGGATACAGAAGAGAGCAACCAGAATGAAAGAGGGTGGAGGGATTGGATTATGAGAGCGGTTATGTAAATTGGGCATGTTCTCACTGCAAAAAAGAAGGTTGAGAGGTGATACGATTTCTGTTTTTATGATTCCAAAGGGACTAGAGGATGTAGACTATGACATGCTGTTTCACCTTGTCCATAACAGTAGAACCAGAGGACATGGCCAGTGCTTGAAGGGGGGTAAACTCAGCTTAGTTTTGAAGAAACATTATTTCAGTGAGCGAGTGGTCCAATGGCGACAGTGGAATGAGATAGTATTGATTCATTCAAATGCAAATTAGATAGATGTCTTTCAGAAAATAATATTTGGGATACAGTACATGAGTAATTTGAGAAATGACATAGTAAGTGTAGTATGCTTGGAGGAACAGGTTACTTTGGACTTACGATTCCCAAAGGTCTCCATCAATGGGGCTTTTCCTCATCTCGTGTCTGAATCTTTTGTTAACTAGTTGATAGAGATTGATTGCTGTGATTAGTCAACAACTCTTGTATCATATGTGACTAACAGGATGGTAGAAGGCAAACTAGATGGGTCTTCATTTTTTTTTTGTCTAGCAATTCCTATGTTTACAACAATTTTATCCCTTTTTGTACTTGGACGGAAAAACAACGCTAAATTCTGCAGTTACTTTACAATACTATTCCTTCTGCGATTAGTTACCTGAAAAACCTTCCTATACTGAGAGAATCGCAGAGAGCTGACTTTGCACAAATTGAGGATGTAATGAAGAAAGAATTCATAAGCCAGCAGCTGGTTATCCTTGTTGGTTGCCTGGATACGTCAGAAGAGGGTGGCAGGTACATTTTGTTGACATTTCCCAGAATTTTTAAGTATAGCTGGATGTATCACTTAATACTTAGGTTTTATAAGAGTTTGTTAATTTTTTTAAAAGTTGAAAATTTTGCGACAGAACACATGGAATATACCCTGAAGCATCACTTCAAATGACTTCCAGAACTAGTAACCAGATAATCAAAGTTGGATGTGATCCTGTGAACCATTTTCATGTATAGTAACAGCTTGATAAATTTGCATTTCATTAATTATTCTTCAATATTGGAGGTAGAATGGAGCAGATAGCTTCAAAAGATATATGTTCAATTATTCTTAACAGCAAAGGTACCTAACATTGTGAAACTACATGATGATAGTAACATCAAAGTGCTAATTATTGCATAGCTTTACCTTTTGTGTCAAGTCATGGAGTAATTTTCAACATTGGAGGCGGAAAACTGGTGGTTGCGGATCGGCCACCCATCATACACTTGCCTAATTTTCCTTTCGATGGAATCATGCGAGTATAACGGCAGCTGATATGTAACCGCCAGTTTGCCGCCTGCACCCAAAGTGAAAATTACGCCCATTGTGTTTATTGTGAAAATTAAAAATGTATAGAAAATGGAATCTCAAGACTTTTAAAATCTTTTTAAAAATGTAATTTTTTTATATGTTTAGTATGACTGGTTTAAAAGAAAACCCTCCAATTTCTGCCCCAACCTCCCAAATGCAATATGGAATGGGGGGTCTGATTTAAGAACATTATCTCCAGTCTGTCAAAGATTTGCTTTTTTCTGTCCCCTGTTCATTTTCTTCTGTTCCCAGAATAGTGCAGGGACTACCATGATCCATGTAGATGATAAATGATAAAACAATCAAGTTAGACTTTCACAAAAGCCATTTTTTTTACCAGCATAAAGCCCAATTGGCTTTTTTTCCTTGCTAAGAGGCTGCAATGACATCACCAACCCATAGCGGTGGGGACCGTAACTTTGCACTAGTCTTAAAAACTGTTCAGGAGTTTTGCGATCCTGGAAAGAAAGCCATTGGATGGATACTTTGCATCCTGTCTGAAGGCATGGCCTGTGGAGCTGCACGGGGACTCTTCCCACTGATTAAATCATTGGAGCAGTCAAATGAAGAAGGAGACCTAACTTGGGGGGTGGGAGGGGCGCGGTGGCTCAGTGACTCCATGTCACTACTTATCCTTTATATTCTGATTCTGTGGTCTGATTTGCTAGGAAGTGCCTGCTATCAATGTTGCAAGAAATTCTGGTCCTGCCCAACACACCAGGTTCTCTTGCCGCATTACTGGTGGAACAATTGCTCTGCATCCAGAAGGATGATGACCGGAGGATTCGGCTGGTAAGAGTGCAGTTTTGCTAGGAAGTTTTTAAATGTGTCAAAATGAATGCCTCATTTAACACCGTGAGCTTTACCATGAATTTAAGCACATTGTCTTTTTTTTGTCCCGAGCAACACATTTTGCTTTGCCTTGGTCCTTTTATAAGTTGAGAGACTGGCCAGCGTTTTTCCTTTGTGATTTCAAAACAGATGTAAAGACTAGTAACAAGTGTCTGAGATGCCAATTAGATAGCCTGGATGAAAGCGCGTGCAGCACGGAAGGTACCATTAGGCCTGTCTGCTCTCTTCCCACTGTGGCATAGTAATAACCTATTGGAGGATCACCATACTGGATTGGAGTATTGGCAGAAGTGCGGACACAAGGACACACTCTGGTTCTGCCCCATCCTGCAGCACGATAAGAGCAAACTGCTCCCAAAGGCTGGATTGTAGAGTCGCCTAACAAATTTTATATCACATGGCATGACTAATTCTGCTATCTCCAAGTCTGCCACTTCATCCAAAACCTCGCTGCCCTGTAAAGTCCAATACAAAGCAATCTCAGAAGTGGCCTTCTACAAGTCGGGACCGCCCGATAGTCACCTCAGATCTCAACTCAATGCTTGTCAGCCTCTGTGCATGTAGCACAGAAAACCTATGTGGCTCCTGAGAGCACAACTTAGAACGTCCATTTTCAGACTAGAACTTGTGTTCACTGCCTCCATCAATAGTAGAATGAGAGGGTCAGTTCAGAATCCTGCATTGTGCATACCTCTCCATGCAAAAACTTAGTTCCACCCGACCAAGGCAGGTGAGTACTGGCGGAACTGTAGCAACAAGTACGCACTCTTGTATCAATTCTGATGTTACTCAAACCTCTATCCCTCTGGACAGAGATACTGGAGGCCATTGAAGCAGTGGCGGGCCTAGCCAAGGGCCCAAGTCCGTGCATACTGAGGGAGTAAGGAACCCCTCACGCTTAAAAGTTCACACAGGTCTTGCTTCTGGCAGCAAGAAGATGCATCACTCTGTTCTAGCACCTGCTACAACAAAGTTGTGGTCTACCCACATGTAGGACATCTGTCAGTTAGAGTGATTCAATGTATAGGCTACACATGGAATTGGGGAAACACCAGGAGTTTTCCTATGAGCCAGCCTGATGGCTAACTGCTGAGGAGATTGTCTCCACAATGCACAGTGTTGTCAAGGACCTGTTGTGCTGTAACCTATTGCAGCACAATGACCCTCACTGCATTTATCTGCAAGTATTGTGAAATTGTACTATAGTATGTACGCTGTAGGAAACCATGTCATGAGAACATGTAAATTTCTTTATAAAAATAAAATGTAATGTAAAATTATGGGACACTAGAACCAAAGGATGCAAATTTAACTTTGTGAAAAATAAAGTTCAAGCAGATTTATTAGAAAGATTATTGAGTGATAAATTTTGGAATGATTGGTCTGGCAGTGTAGTGAGACAAAAATATTAGTGATAGTCAATGTGCATCTTTCCGTAAATCTATGTGACGGAACAGCAGATTGCATTCCATTGCTTATCTGTAAAACATCTTCTGAGGTCGGTATCCCAGATATCCCTATGATGGTGGATGCTCACTGATTTCCTCGGAGTTGCTCCCGCTCCGCTGGCGTGACTTTGGAAGTGTCTTAGAAACTCTGTTTAAGCATGTAAATGGGGGTTTCCAGCAAAGTTACAGTGGCAGAACAGCAGCAGCTCAGAGAATTTTCTGGCCAAGAACAGACTAGCAAAGAAAGACCAATGCATCTCTTGTGGAAAAGAAATTGAGAATCTAATGGCTCACTACATTCGATGAACCCAATAAACACACACATGAAAATAACAGATTTGAAAGAAGTCCCCACTGACAAGATTTTAAGTTTTTGCCAAGAGATACATAAGCTCAAGTAATTTCTCCTACTTGGATGACAGCCTATGCATTTGTACGTGAGGATAAAATTGCATTCAACAAATGCAGAGCACACTGAAGCCAAATGATATGTTGGGCTTGTTATTAGGAGGGAGGCGGGTTGGCAGCGGGGGGTCGATTGGGCACGTGGTAACACGCCCAGTGAATTCGGGGTGCTCCGCACGCGATCGCAGCCTAATTGAAGGTACTTACCTTGGCTTCCAGGTTTCGCGCTGGAAAGCTGTGCAGCGGGCAGACTGCGCACCCGCATCATAGGCTGTCAGCTGGAGGAGTCCTATTTAAAGGGGCAGTCCTCCACTGACTGATGCTGCAGAAAATAGGCAAAATTACAGCCTAGGGGGAAGGCTGCTCCCAGGTTTAATGATGCCTCACTCCAGGTCCTATTGGATGAGGTGAAGGGGAGGACAGATCTTCTCCCTGGCGGACGGGAGGAAGTGGCCTGCCTCTGCCACTACGAAGGCCTGGCTCGAGGTGGTAGAGGAGGCCACCAGCACCATTAATATATCACACACCTGCATACAGTGTGCATCAATGACCTAAGTAGGTCAGCCGAAGTGAGTACACTTACTCATTCCCCTACACTCCGTCTGCCACATCACTGCCCCCACCCCACATCTCCTTCTGCACTGCCAACACTACTCTTATCACATCACTCCTCACACCCACTCAAAGCTCATCCTCATTTTACCTGCACTTACTCACCTCGCCAGTACTCATCCCACCACTACCACTCAACCCAATCCTCACACAATCTCATGGCTCTATCTCATACTCACCCTCTGATGCATCTCTTTCACGGTCAGCCTCACCCAACCTGCCACTACCTGTGCTGCAGCCACAGGTCATGCATCACATATGTGTAGTAGGAAGCGTAAGGTAAATGTGTCGTGAGCATGAAGGGGATGCACAAGGGTTTGTCATGGTTTTTACTTGTGAGTTGATCAGAAATCAAATATATTACATATTATATTGTCACCACTACTGCCACGTCTTTGCAAATCTTGTCTGGTTTGTGCAATAATGCCCTTTCCTGAGGATCACCATGAAGACCCACAACTGATGCCACCCATTGTGTCACTGCAGAGTGGGTGTAGGTGTATTTGCAGGGCTGTTTTGTGCAGACAACTGAGACACACCAGCGATGTCCCCGGTGACACACTGGAGGATGCGGAAGAGAAGTTGTTGAGGGCAGTGGTGACTTTGACAGCGACAGGCAAAAAGATGGTGCTTGGGGCAGCCGGGAGCAGCTCGGAATGAAGGAGGCTGCAGATGTCCACGACGGCATGTCAAGTGACTGAGCCTCTGTGTGCACTGCTGCTCAGAGAGGTCCAGGAAGCTGAGCCTTGGTCTGTAGACCCTGTGGCGAAGGGTAGTGCCTTCTGCGACGCATCTCTCTCTGCGGTTGCCCTCCCTCCTGCTGTGCAGATGGATGTGTCACAGCACTGTGTTGTGGAGCTCCATGTGTCAGAGGTGGACGGCGCAGCTGGCGAGACTGGTGATGCTATTTGTCCTCCGAGGAGGTCATGACTGCGGCTACGGCGGCTCCCATCCAGAAGATGTATGTTTGAGGGGGTCCACAAGGTAGGTAAATGTGTCTGCACACTGGGGTTGAGGTTGCAAGTTGGTGAATTTTAGTGTTGGGAGGAGGAGGATGGTGGAGGCCAAACTATGTCCAAAGTGACAGAGTGGCCTCCTGCAATGAGTGAGAGTCTCAGCCCCCACCTGTCAAATGGACCTTTGCAGCTGTCACAGGCTGGTAGCTGCAACACATCCATTGCAACTGGGAGTGCTTCCCCCAGTACGGGAAACACTCAGTTTAGATGAAAATCCCACCCCTCCTAAAATAGCCTACAAATCAGGTTTGCTAACAACCTGAAGTATCCAATTAATTGATTTAAGTGGCAACTAAAGCCGGCGGGAGTCCCGCATGCGGGGGCTGCGCGTGCATCTAAGCGTGTCACTGGGAACCTGGAAGTGGCGGGTTAGAGCTGGGCTCCGGACCCACCCCGGGAATCACCAATTTTCGGAGCCCCCCCAGCCATGAACGCACCCGCTCGGACGTCCGAAAATTGAGCCCATTGTGTTTGGCAAAAGCTCACAAGAAAGTATATACAGGCATTCAGAATTAAATTGGACTATTGGGCAACTGTTTACAGTTAAGCTTTGATTGTTATTTGATTTAATACCGCAGGTTGCAGAGATAATATCAGACGTCCGAGAGCCAATTATTCACGTTGATGTACCAGAGGATGCTGATGAACAAAGGAAGAGACAAGTCAAGGTATAAATATTTAAGCTAGGCATTATGGCTATGCATGGTTTTGAATGTGAAATGCTAGTTTAAAAACCAGAGCAGCACTGTGGGTTTCTAAAGAACCTTAAAGTATTTTTATGCACTGTCATGGAAACATGGAATGATACAGCACAAAAGGAGGCCATTTGACCCATTGTGCCTATGCTGGCCTTTTGAAAGAGCTAGCCAATTATTCCCACGCCCCTGCTTTTTCCCCATAACCCATTCCCCTTCAAGTATTTATCCAATTCCCTTTTGAAAGTTATTATTGAATCCGCTTCAAACATGAGGCAGCATTTGACCGAACGTGGCACCAAGGAGCCCTAGTAAAATTGAAGTCGATGGGAATCGGGGGAAAACTCTCCAGTGGCTGGAGTCGTACCTAGCACAAAGGAAGATGGTAGCGGTTGTTGGAGGCCAATCATCTCAGTCCCAGGACATTGCTGCAGGCATTCCTCAAGGCAGTGTCCTAGGCCCAACCATCTTCAGCTGCTTCATCAATGACCTTCCCTTCATCATAAGGTCAGAAATGTGGATGTTCGCTGACAATTGCACAGTGTTCAGTTCTATTCGCAACCCCTCAGATAATAAAGAAGTCCATGCACACATGCAGCAAGACCTGGACAACATCCAGGCTTGGGCTGATAAGTGGCAAGTAACATTCACACCAGGCAATGACCATCTCCAACAAGAGAAAGTCTAACCACCTCCCCTTGACATTTAACGGCATTACCATCGCTGAATCCCCCACCATCAACATCCTGGGGGTCACCATTGACCAGAAACTTAACTGGACCAGCCACATAAATACTGTGGCTACAAGAGTGGGTCAGAGGCTGGGTATTCTGCGGCGAGTGACTCACCTGACTCCCCAAAGCCTTTCCACCATCTACAAGGCACAAGTCAGGAGTGTGATGAAAGCTCGACACCATCCAGGACAAAGCAGCCCTCTAGATTGGTAACCCCATCCACCACCCTAAGCATTCACTCCCTTCACCACCGGCGCACGGTGGCTGCAGTGTGTACCATCTACAGGATGCACTGCAGCAACTCGCCAAGGCTTCTTCGACAGCATCTCCCAAACCTGCGACCTCTATCACCTAGAAGGACAAGGGCAGCAGGCACATGGGAACAACACCACCTTCACGTTCCCCTCCAAGTCACACACCATCGCGACTTGGAAATATATTGCCGTTCCTTCATCGTCGCTGGGTCAAAATTCTGGAACTCCCGACCTAACAGCACTGTGGGAGAACCTTCACCACACGGATTGCAGCGGTTCAAGAAGGCGGCTCATCACCACCTTCTCCAGGGCAATTAGAGATGGGCAATAATGCTGGCATTGCCAGCGATGCCCACATACCATGAATGAATAATAAAAAAAAATCGAGAGTTGGCAATAGAAAATGATAATGAAAGCTCTCAGAATGTCCTTTTGGGGAAGGGAAGCTGCAGTCCCACCCAGTCCAACCTGCAATCACAAGATGTGATTGACTCTTAATTTCCTATTGAAGCGGTCTGGAAAGTCACTCGTTTCAAAAACAGAACAATAAGAATTTCCTACGATAACGCTATTGTGAGAGCACCATCACCATAATGACTGCTGAGGTTCAAAGAGAAAGCCCATTACTTTCTCAGCAAACGAGATGGTTAATATATTTTCTTTAGTATTGTTTAGCCCTAGTTTTGTTTTACCTTATTTTTAAGTTTCAGTTTAGTTTTAATCTCTATTTATCAATGGAACTTTATTCTTTGCACTCCTCTTTGCCTTATTTTGTACTCTATGCATCTCGTATTGAAGATTTCCCACTGCTGATCTGTCGAACTGTTTTTTTTAAATCTCACTATCTTGTGGTCTATTTGTTTCCCTTTCTTTGATAGTATTTTCTCATTTATTTTAGCTAACCCGCCATCTTCTATCCCAATAGCTTTATTAACCCTGCATTCCCTCACCTGTCTCAAACCTAGACTTTCCTCATCCCCTGCATTTTTAGCTTAAATGCTCCTCCCACTGCTTTATTTACCTTGTTTGCAAGGACATTGGGGCAGTTTTGGTTCAGGTGAATGCTGTCCATTTGGTATAGCCTTCTCTTTTTCCAGAAGTTACTGCAGTGCCCCAAGAATGTAAACCATTTCCTACCACACCAGCCCTGTCACCACACGTTCTTAACCGTCCTCTCTTTAAACAGCTTAGCACATGGCACAGAAAATTATCCGGAGATTACCACCTTTTGAGGTCTTGCTTTTCAGTCTAATGCCTAATTCCTTAAATTCCCTCTGTACAATCTCAAATGAACTTCTTTCAGTGTCATTACTTCCTTTGTGGACCACGAATTGTCACCACTCTCTCCCTTTCCAGAAGTGTTTCCTCCCATTCTGTGATGTCCTTCACCCTGGCACCAGTGAGACAACATAATGTTTGAGATTACATTTGCAAAAATGACTTATCTGTATGCCTGACTATAGAATTCCCCACTACTGTGACTCTCCTATTCTAGTGTTCTACCTGGTATCACTCTTTTGGATAGTTTCTTGTTTCCTAATGCCACAGTGTTGCGCCGAACCACCCTTCTGAGTTGCTGTCACTGTCTAACAGACACTCAAGGATGGACAAGTATAAGGTGAACAGTTTCAGTAACTCGGGGGTTCCCGGCACCTGTGAATCCTGACTCCCTTTGATGCCTCTGCATATGGTTATCAACTGCGCTCTTTCTACACGATCCCTGTGTCATGGACAGCCTAGCACTGCCTCTTAGATGACCACATTCTGGAGAGTATGATTCAGACACCCCTCATCCTCTCTGCTGCTGCGGAGTGTGGTCATTTGCACCTCGAGCACAAAGATCCTTTGCTGCAGAGATTTAATTTTCCAACACTTGGGCAAGTGTGCTACCCCTGGATATACCAAAGGTCCATAATAGTCTACACTTGCACTCCACACATATCACACGGGTTCCCTGCACTGCTATCCCTTTATATCTAACTTAAAAGAAAATATAGATTGTATTAGCCTGAACTCCCGCTAGCACCAGACTTGCAAGAAACACATGTATAAATTTTAGGGCAAAAACATTCTTGTCCAAGGATACCTCCAAGTTGAGTTCCCGCAAGGTTGAACTCCCACTGAGGCTAAACTGTAGACCAGTTAGTCTAATCTCAGTCATGGGCAAGATCTTAGAATCCACAATAATTTGAGATAAAATTAGTGAATATTTAGAAATGGACGTTTTAATCAAGGACCGTAACCATGGATTTGTTAAAGGCAAGTTGTGTTTGTCAAATTTGAGTTTTTTTTGTTGAAAAAGTGACCAATTTGGAGAGAAGTAAATATGGTAGATAGGGATTTTTCAAAAGGTCTTTCATGACTCGTCTCGCAGCAGGCTTATTACAAAAATTCAGGTGCATAATATAAGAGGAATTGTAGCAGCATTGATCGACATCTGGTTAGGGTGAATAGGTGTTGTTCAGATGGGAGAAGGTTTGAAAGTAGTGCACCCCAGGGGTTGGTGCTGGATCCGCTTTTGTTCTTTGTGTGTGTGTGTGTGATATATATAAAATAATGATGATTTGGACTTTGACATAGGGAGCACAATATTGAAATTTTCTGACAAGGCAAAAATAGGTGGTTTGGCAAAACTGATTGATTGAAGAAGACTTCAAGAGGATATAAATAGATTAACGAATGGGTAGACAGGTGGCAGGTACAGTTTAATGTAGAGAAGTGTGAAGTCATATATCTTGAGAGGAAAAACCAGGAATGGGTATACACTTAATAGAAAGATGCTGAAGCGTATGTTCGATCAAAGCGACAAGCGCAAATAGACGAAGTCATAAAGCCCAAAAGTATTTTGGGTTTTATAAATGGGAGCGTGAAGAGTAAAAATAAAGAAATCATAAGGTTAGGCCACAATTAGAGTACTGTATTCAGTTTTGAACGGCCCAATTATAGAAAGGAAATTAAAACCATTGAGAGTGTGCAGTGTGGAATTGCCAGGGATAGGAAACTATAGATGAGTGGAGAGACTTGAGATGTTGGACTATTTTTAGAGCAGAGAAGTCGAGGAGGAGATTTAATAGAAGTTTGTAAAATTCTGAAGGATTTTGATAAGATGAGTAGGGAAAGACTACTTCCTTTGGTTGGAGCATCAGTGAAAAAGGGTCATCAATTTAAAATGGTCACTAAGGGAGGGAGGTTGGGAGAAGTGTTTTTATTCAGAGGGTTGTTGGAGCATGGAATGCTTCTCTACAGGGAGTGATTGATGTGGAGATGCCGGTGATGGACTGGGGTTGACAATTGTAAACAATTTTACAACACCAAGTTATAGTCCAGCAATTTTATTTTAAATTCACAAGCTTTCGGAGGCTTCCTCCTTCCTCAGGTGAACGAAATGAAATCCTCGGAAAAAAAAAATACGGGAGTGATTGAGGCAGAGACCATTGTGTCTTTTAAGAGAAAAGAGGATAAAGATTTCAAGTAGAGGAAATACAGGGTTATGGGAAGAGAACAAAGCAATGGGATTAGTTTTGGATTGCAAAGAGCCATCACAGACATGATGGGCTGAACAGTGGCCTCCTGTGCTATAAACTTCTATGGTTCTATATTCTGAGTAAATTCTGTATAATCAAACGTGCTTCTAAATGTATTTCTCTGCTAATGTTTACAATGCAATATTTTAACCTCATCTGCTTTTCACATTATAGGTTTGCTTGTTAAGGAAAAATCAGCGATTAAAGCCAATATAATAATTATTAGGGCCTCTTTGGATGCCATTGCAATTTCAGCACATTGGAATTGAGGACTAAGGAGGTGCTTACAAAACAGACTAGTTGAAGCATTATTTTGGCAAGAAAAGTACTGAATAGCTTTCACTACAGTAATGTGAATACTGGAACATTACTGTGTTGCATACAATCGTTTTCCTTTCTGCTTTTTCATTTTGTAGCTTGCCGATATCAAAGTTCAACTTATTGAAGCAAAGCAAGCACTGGCGGAGAGTGTAGCTTGCCAGGACTTTACTCGTGCTGCAGAGCTGAAGCAAAAAACTGAAGAATTAGAAAATTGCAAATCTGAGATGATAAAGGCAGCTGAACAAACAGAATTCAAAGAAGTTCGCATTGAAAAGGTAATTTTTTTTGTTAAGAGAAAAAAAAACTTTAGTAATTAACGATAGTCATCTCTATGCTAGTTGAGCAGGTATAAATAACTGTATACAGTGCGCTTATAATTATTGACATTTAGTGAAATGAATTCCTTCTAATTATAATAAAGTTCCCTCTGTCTCTTTTAATGTGCTCCCCCAACTTTTTTTCGTGGGGGTGGGGGAGGAGGAAGTGGGGGGGGGAATGAATTTCTGCATCATATTTAAATTCAGTTTTTTTAAAAAGTAGTTTGTTAACTGAAAAAAATTGCTCATCAAGTTTGCGGTCATGTCGGCTCAGAATGAAACACTTTTGCACTTTGGTGCCTTGTGTTAAGCGTTCCTTGGTCAGATGTAGCATTGGTCATGTAGAGAGTAAAGCAACTACTGTGCCCCAACATTAAAATATTCCCTCCCCCCTGTCATTGTACTGAATTTTCCAGTTTCTGCATCAGCTATTTTTAATAGTCATTATAAAAGAAACTACCAGTTAATGCTGCATTGTGAGCAATTTTTGTTTTGTGGAATCACACCCAAGCTTTTTTCACTCTTGCAGTAAGCAGACAGAAGAGACTTTCATCCCATCAGCCAGGCTAGTTTCAAAACCAAATTTCATAGATGAATATCTTCTGATCATCTACATTGTCAAGTTCTGTAAAAGCTGCTTTATGATCATTGAAAAAAAATTCTGTATATTTCTTTAATAGAGCCAAAAAATAGTTTCTCATAATGAATGCCTTATAAAAAAAAAAGTTGTGTTCATCCAGCTAAACTAAGATGTATTACATACATTTAATAAATACATGGTCAGTGGAGGTGAATAAGTTTATTAATATTTAATCCAGTGACAGCTTCACATCAAAATTGAAAGGTTGGTTTGTTATCCATATGATGCTTATCTTTTTGACTTTTCATTAAATAATATATTTTCACTTGCATTTTCTCTCATTATAAAAAGGATGATCCTGAAACCATGTTGAAGTGTCTGATCATGTGCTATGAGCTTTTCAAACAGATGGCTATTACAAAGGGAATGGGTCCAACTCTGAATGGAATCACAGAGGCTTTGGTATGGCCTTCATATTTACTATTTGGTTTCTTTCTTGTAACCTAGCTTATAAGCCTATGTCTATGTAAGAGAAATAGTTGAGATTTTGACTGCATTTTGTTCTCTATGTCAGGGGGACCCAACCATTTTCGTCTTTGTGGACCACGTTGTATAGTCCATGGAGACTGGGGGAGGGGGAGCACATGCAAAGTTTAAATCCGTGTTCCCATTAATTTATATATATTTCAAGTCACTGATACTAACAGATCTTGGTATTCTGATTTGGGATTTATTCAACAATGCTAAAAAACTGCTCTTTCCAAACCAGAAAGTTCAAACAAGAAACCTCCAGTCAATGGGACTGAGCTGCCTAGACTTTAAAGTCTGCATTCCTTTTTGCTTGCCATCAGCAGCAGCAGAATTGTATTCCAGCACAATCTGTAACCTCATGGCCCGGCAGATTCCTCACTCTACCATTACCAACAAGCTAGGGGATCAACCCTGGCTCAATGAGGAGTATAGAAGAGCATGCCAGGAGCAGCACTAGGCGTACCTAAAAATGAGGTGCCAACCTGGTGAAGCTACAACTCAGGACTACATGCATGCTAAACAGTGGAAGCAACATGCTATATATAGAGCTAAGCGATTCCACAACCAACGGATCAGATCAAAGCTCTGCAGTTCTGCCACATCCAGTCGTGAATGGTGGTGGACAGTTTAAACAACTAACGGGGGGAGGAGGCTCTGTAAACATCCCCATCCTCAATGATGGCGGAGTCCAGCACATGAGTGCAAAAGACAAGGCTGAAGCGTTTGCAACCATCTTCAGCCAGAAGTGCCGAGTGGATGATCCATCTCGGCCTCCTCCCGATAGCCCCATCATCACAGAAGCCAGTCTTCAGCCAATGCGATTCACTCCACGTGATATCAAGAAACGGCTGAGTGCACTGGATACAGCAAAGGCCATGGGGCCCCGACAACATCCCGGCTGTAGTGCTGAAGACTTGTGCTCCAGAACTAGCTGCGCCTCTAGCCTGGCTGTTCCAGTACAGCTACAACACTGGCATCTACCCGACAATGTGGAAAATTGCCCAGGTATGTCCTGTCCACAAAAAGGACAAATCCAATCCGGCCAATTACCGCCCCATCAGTCTACTCTCAATCATCAGCAAAGTGATGGAAGGCGCTATCAAGCGGCACTTACTCACCAATAACCTGCTCACCGATGCTCAGTTTGGGTTCCACCAGGACCACTCGGCTCCAGACCTCATTACAGCCTTGGTCCAAACATGGACAAAAGAGCTGAATTCCAGAGGTGAGGTGAGAGTGACTGCCATCGACATCAAGGCAGCATTTGACCGAGTGTGGCACCAAGGAGCCCTAGTAAAATTGAAGTCAATGGGAATCAGGGGGAAAACTCTCCAGTGGCTGGAGTCGTACCTAGCACAAAGGAAGATGGTAGTGGTTGTTGGAAGCCGATCATCTCAGCCCCAGGACATTGCTGCAGGAGTTCCTCAGGGCAGTGTCCTAGGCCCAACCATCTTCAGCTGCTTCTTCAGTGATCTTCCCTCCATCATAAGGTCAGAAATGGGGATGTTCGCTGATGATTGCACAGTGTTCAGTTCCATTCGCAACCCCTCAAATAATGAAGCAGTCCGAGCCCGCATGCAGCAAGACCTGGACAACATCCAGGCTTGGGTTGATGAGTGGCAAGTAACATTTGCGCCAGACAAGTGCCAGGCAATGACCGTCTCCAACAAGAGAGAGTCTAACCCCCCCCCCCCACCCCCCTCCTTGACATTCAACGGCATTACCATCGCCGAATCCCCCACAATCAACATCCTGGGGGTCACCATTGACCAGAAACTTAACTGGACCAGCCATATAAATAATGTGGCTGCAAGAGCTGGTCAGAGGCTGGGTATTCTGCGGCGAGTGACACACCTCCTGACTCCGCAAAGCCTTTCCACCATCTACAAGGCACAAGTCAGGAGTGTGATGGAATACTCTCCACTTGCCTGGATGAGTGCATCTCCAACAACACTCAAGAAGCTCGACACCATCATCGACAAAGCAGCCCGCTTGATTGGCACCCCATTCACCACCCTAAACATTCACTTCCTTCACCACCGGCGCACAGTGGCTGCTGTGTGTACCATCCACAGGATGCACTGCAGCAACTCTCCAAGGCTTCTTCGACAGCACCTCCCAAACCTGCGACCTCTACCACCTAGAAGGACAAGAGCAGCAGGCACATGGGAACAACACCACCTGCATGTTCCCCTCCAAGTCTCTCACCATCCCGACTTGGAAATATATTGCCGTTCCTTCATTGTCGCTGGCTCAAAATCCTGGAACTCCCTTCCTAACAGCACTGTGGGAGAACCTTCACCACACGGACTGCAGCGGTTCAAGAAGGTGGCTTACCACCACCTTCTCGAGGGCAATTGGGGATGGGCAATAAATGCTGGCCTTGCCAGCGACACCCACATCCCATGAACCAATAATAATAATTTTAAAAATTCCTTTTTGCTTGCCACCTCCATCAGTAACATTCACCGTTCTGCTATATGTGTGCTACAATTCTATGACTGTGATTTTTGCTATGTTGGCTTGACTAACTTTTTACAATTCTGAGTCTCAGTCTTTTTTAAAGGAATTCTCCAAGAAGTTTGCACAAAAATGTATTAGTGAGCCTATGCCTGGCAACTGAGAATTCTGTACAGTTTCAAACTGGCATCAGATTTCATTGGCTGCACAGATGCAGTACTGTTAAGGAACATAGAAATGCACAGGAATGCAAAAGACTATTTTGGTCCCTCTGGATGGCCCCAGAGTTCAAAAACAGAATACACAGTTTGCTACTCCTTTCCCTCAATTGATTTTCTCACTAAATGCATGTCCAACTCCTCTTTAAAATGGCTGATGTAATCAGCTTGGATCACCTCCCTGGGCAACCCATTTGCACCAATTTATTACCCTCTGTGTGAAGTAGTTATATTTGATCTATCCATTCACTTTCCCTCTTCTGAGTTTCATCCTATATTGTGAGGCCCCTCCAAAATTGAGAGAAATAATTTTCTTGGAATAGTGTGACAATACATGGACAAGGTACTTATTTAGTAATGACCTAAAGAAATTTTCATTTACTGGGGTTATAGTAAATAATCCATCAGGCCAGGAAAATTCAGAGTTTTGCTCCATTACTTTTAAATTCCCCAAAGCATGGTAAGTTTTTGACAGATTCTGAACTTCAGAGCACTGACTACTTTCTTGTGTGTAAAGATAAAGATCAAGATCACCTTCCTACAGATCATATAGGCAACACTATAGGGGGAACAAAATCTAACTTCCATTGGGATCAGAGAAGCCATCTGCTGCATGTAAACCACAGGTTTCTATGCAAGAGTTTACACAGCTTGGCATCTGTGTCTGCTGGTCCAGACAGTGAAAAGATGGATCCCGATGTTTGTTGCGAGATAGGCTTGCCTCTCTCACCTCTTGAATCAGAAGGTCCCACTCCAGGACTTGAACACATAATCTAGACTGACTCTTCATTGCAGTGCTGAGAGTGCTGCACGTTGGATGAGATGTTAAACTGACGCCTGTTCAGGTGAATGTAAAAGATCCCATGGCACTTTTTGAATGTCAGCCCTGGCTCATTGGTTGCCATGAAAGGCTAAATAAATGCAAGTTTGTTTTTTCTTTTGAAGAAGAGCTGGGAGTTTTCTCGTTGCCCTGGTTAACATTTGTCTCTTGACCAACACAATGACAAAAACCAGATCAACTGGTCATTCATCTCTATTGTTGTTTGTAGGACCTTGCTGTGTGCAAATTGTTTGCTGTGTTTGCCTACAAAAAAACAGTGACTGTATTTCAAAAGTAATTCATTATCTTTGAAGTGCTTTGGGACATCCTGAGGACTTGGAAGATGTATAAATACAAGATCTTTTGTTCGTTCAGGTGTGCCAGGGTTTGTAGAAATGATTGTTGATATCCTGATTGCTTCTTAGCTGCAGCCAATGTTGGCTTTTGATCACCCTGGCATGCCTCCTTTCATGAACTAGCACGTAAAGCATGAACTACTGCGATGACAGGCCCACCAGGATGGTTCTTTAGATGTTGCTTCTGAAACCCCATTCAACATAATGACTAGTCAGACATTCACATGTTAGTTATACCATCATGGTCTGTTGTCGCAGCTGTATCAGAGCTATTCTCACCTCTCTGTAGTTGTGTGAGATGGCTGGTGGACACGGGGCATCTTTCATGCAGTCTTACTTCCTGGCATCCCTCCGTAGGCCTCATCTTCCAAAAATGTCAACTCTCATTGGTGCCAGGAAAGGGAGCGTATCCCCACATTTGCTCTTTAGTGGTCATGTGCCGTGGAACCAAAAGAGCTCCGTGCAGCAGGGGGTCAAATATTGGTTGACAGGAAGGGGCATGTTAAAGTTCTGATTTATATTGGGGGGAGGGGATGCAGTGTTATTAGTATTTGATGTTGCTAATGTACTTTTGAGTCCCAGGAGTATATTCCTTTTAATAAGTATGTGTAGATACTTTGCATAGTACAGCTATTATTTAGTAAAACTGGAGAGATTACACTTTCACAAATACATTTTCTCCTTTCTAATGAACGTGTTTTCCCAATTTTAGATACTACCAAGCATTGCACATGTTAATCCTGCAGTAAGAAACATGGCGGTCTTGTGTTTGGGTTCATGTGCATTGCACAACAAAGATCTTGCAATTCAGCAACTGCCACTGTTATTTCAGGTAATTAGTGGACTGGTCTATAACTGAGTAAATCGTTCACTTCAGTTCCCCTGCTTGTGATTTCCTGAATTTGACCTAATGTGGTGTGGGTGGACAGGACAGTATTGTGTCATTGAGTACTGTATCATTATATGTTCTATTTTAATATTGGAAAGGACTTTAATTAAAAATAAATATGCATGCACACTGTGGATCTCCTGGATGTTGCACACAGGCTGTGGAGGAAGTTAGGCTGTATTTGTGGTGGAGGCAGGTCTGGGAGAAAAATGGTGGCCAGCAGTGAGGTTTAGGATAACGTTTGGCTCTATGTTGAGATTTGGAGTGTGGGTAACAGGGTTGGTAGTTGGGGAGAAGCATTTTGGCTTACAAAAAGAAAGTTAAGTTCTGCACGAGAGTACTGGTGGTTGTAAAACGGGGCATGGCTTCCTTGGAGTTTGAGGCTCGTGGTGGACCACGTATCTGTACGTCGGAGTACTGTAAATAGAGTTGTAGAATTGTTCAGGTAATACTGTTATGGGTATGTGATGCACTCCTCTCAGAATTCAAACATATAAGGCAATGCGATGATCAAAAGTTTCCTTCTCTGTTTGAACCTGGTGGCCCAATGCTATGGGATGTGGCAGATGTATCTTTCCCTCCTGTCAAGCAGCCAGCCTATCAATCTGGCAGCCTGGTGCATGGGGGAACCGGAACTGGAAGCACAAATACTTACCTTCAATTGAGTTACGATTGCAGATTGCCATGCATTTATTTGGCTTCCTGATTCCCCACGCAAATATCTACAGATGCGCTGGGTTCCTGGCTCCAAGCTAAAATCATGCCCCTGGTGTGTGTCAGCAGTGAGGGGAAGAGAGAGCACTGGCCTGACAGCACAGAAGGGACCTGGGTCTGGCAGTGCTGGATTGTAAACATATGAGATTTCTGCAAACATTGAAGTTGGTATCTTGGTTAGACCACACTTGGAGTACTGTGCACAGTTCTGGTCTCCATATAATAAAATGGTTATAGAGGCAATGGATAAGGTGCAAAAAAGATTTATAAGTGTAATACTAGAACTGAGAGGTTATAACTATCAGGAATGACTGAACAGGCTGGGGCTCTTTTCTCTAGAGAAGAGAAGGCCATAGGGTGATCTAATAGAGGTCATTAAAATTATGAAGGAGTTTGATAGGGTAGACATAGAGAAGATGTTTCCAATTGTGGGGGAGTCCAAAACTAAGGATCATAAATATAAGATAGTCACTAATAAATCCAATAGGGAATTCAGGAGAAACTTCTTTACCCAGAGAGTGGTTAGAATGTGGAACTCGCTACCACATGGAGTAGTTGAGGCAAATAACATAGATGTATTTAAGGGGAGGCTAGATAAGTACGAGAGAGAAAGGAATAGAAGGTTATGCTAATAGGTTTAGATGAAATAAGGTGGGAGGAGGCTCGTGTGGAGTGTAAACACTGGCATAGACCAGTTGGGCTGAATGGCCTGTTTCTGTGCTGTTAATTCTTTGTATCTTGTGATTGGCTCTTTGTCTCTGTCTGTCTGTCTCTTTCCTATCATTCATGCTTTTCCCTGTTGCTCTGTCTGTCTGTTTTTCTCACTGAGATTGGAGAGATATGTTTTGCATAATATATTTTCTACTTTAGTGAATAACAAATTAGAAAAGAGAGAAGCAGACACAACCAATCAGGAAGAAGAAAATTGAAACTCTGATCATGACCTGGACAATGGTCATGATAGATGCACAAATTTTAATTTAAAAATATCATCTGCAATTATCTGAGCAAACACCAATATAGCTTCCTTTTGTATTATAGATTGCTCAACTTGATGAGGCCAAGGTGAGAATCAGTGCATTGCAGACAGTATTTGACATTCTGCAGGTATTTGGGATTGAGGCTTTCAAACCCAGTCACCATAAATCCCAAGAAGTACAAAACGAGGAATTGGAGAGTGAAATTGAAGAATCAGAAGACCCTGCTGTGGAAATTGACACAGTCAACAGTATCCTTACACTGCTCTTGGGATACTTGGACAGTGAGGTATGAATTATCAGTGGCTCCTGGAAGTGCATTTGGGGGCATCTGGGTCTGGTAATTGGGTTGGGAGGGCCTGATCATGGCAGCAGGGGTGGCACCGATCATGGTGGAGCGAATTTTTTTAATATGCATATTATACGTGTGTATCTATGTAATATATAAAACTTCTGCGTGCAGTTCTTGCCTGCACCACTTCCTGTTGACATTTTTCTTAAAGAAGAAGAGGGAGGTGGAGAGGCAGAAGGGCTTAGGCAGGGAATTGCAGAGCATGGGGCCTAGGTGGCTGAAGGCATGGCCACCAATGGTGGAATGAAGAGAGGGGAGTCGGAGGAGCGGAGTTTTCGGGGTGGGAGTTGTAGGTCTTGCGATTGCTACAAAGACAGGGATTTAAAACGTGAGGTTGAGAATTTTTAAATTGGAGGCGTTGGGGGACTGGGAGACAATGTAGGTCAGCAAGGATGGTGCGATAGGTGAGTGAGACTTGGTATGGGATAAAATATGGGCAGCAGCGTTGTGCTGAAATTTATGGAGAGTGGAGGATGGGAGGCCTGCCGGGAGAGCACTGAAATAGTTGAGTCTGGAGGCGACAGAGACATGGATGAGGGTTTCAGAAACAGATGTGCCGACAAAGAGACGTAAGCAGGCAATGTTATGGAGGTGGAAGTAGGCGGACTTTGTGATGGGGAGGATATACAGATGGAAGTACGGCTGTCTTTTGTTTCCTCTTTGCTTTCAAGTGGGAGGTTCTGGGTGGTCGGGAAAGGAGATACCAATGGCTGCATTTGGGGTGTGGGTTACAAGGAAAATGTGGCTCTTAGCTTTGTCCTTTTCATCCAGTTCCTCAAGCACTGGTGCTTTCTCCACCCACTTGCACCCATTGTGCTCCCTAAGCATTTATTTTCCCACTACCGTTCACCTTTGAACTACTCACTCAGCTTCTGCTAACACCTCATTCCCATCACCTGCTTCCCCCAAGAGGGTGGTGAAAGGACAAGAGCCCGCTCTCCTCCCTCGCCACCTGTTGCCTCCTGCTCCTCCGTTGCCTCCCGCTCCTCCCTCTCCGCCTCCCGCTCAATGCATATGGTAATAAAAATTACTTTTCCGTTTTTAGTTAACGGACCTCAGGACTGTAGCTGCTGAAGGCCTTGCTAAAATGCTTTTTTCAGGAAGACTTTCTAGCCCCAAACTTCTTACTCGGCTTATTTTGTTATGGTACAATCCTTTGACTGAAGAGGACACCTACCTTCGACATTGCCTAGGGGTTTTCTTCCCTCTGTATGCATTTACTAACAGGTTTGTACTTTAGCTGCAAGTAAAAACAAGTTTTTAAGTGTTCTTTTAAACTTTTAGAAGTTCAATAAAAATGAATGCTGAGATTTTGCTGATGAGGTAAAATGTAAAGCAATGCAATGTCATTGATAGGGAGATGACTAGAGTTTGTGGGGTAGTCCTGTAAAGAACAATATCAAATTGATCAATGGCATTACAGTATTGAATTTGAATTTCTTGCATTAGATATTTAAAATAATCATTTTATTTTTGGGTTAGATGTTAAATGCAGAATATTTAGAAATTTGAAGGTCATTCTGTATCTGGAGCTCCATTCTGAAATCTTATCAGGGCTTTGTTGTACATTAATTTTTGATATAATTGAAAATGTCATAAACACTTGATTAAGAAAGTTTGCAGTTTTAAGTGTATTAACTTAGGCCTCCTTGTGTAAGTTGATGTCTGCTCTAGCATAACCAGCAATAAGATTGAAAGTACTTTTTTTTTTATTAGGTTACTTTCCAACAGAAACCCCGATGAAAGTAATAAAGATTGAGAAAGCAAGTGTTGATCAACAAAATGAAATAAAACTGAAGTTTAATATTGTGCAAAATCTGTCTCCCGTAGGAGAAATCAAGAATGTTTTCAGGAAGCTTTCCTGCCTACTTTGAGGACCCTGTTCCATGCACCAGCTTCTTCTCCTTTAGCTGAAGTTAATGCACTTAATGTGGCAGAGCTTTTTGTGGATTTGACCCGGGCCAGTGCAGTTAATTCTCAAAACAAACAGATAGAGGACTATCAGGTATGTAATTCTGTCACAATTATATTTTATGTAGATTGGGCAATTCTTTCAAATGCTTGCTTTAGACAAAGGGAACAAAATGTATTTCCATCCCTTCTCACCCCAACCTTTTGCAGTCAGTATGGATATTTATTTTGTTTGCATATTTTTTTCCTGCCAAAGCTTGAGTAGTAATACATGCTCCTGTTATGTTTAAACTCCAACCACTGTGGTGTTTTTTTTCTACGCTTATTTGCTCAAACATACCTTTTTATTATACATTTTTCACAACTTTTAAAAACAGGGATCCATTTTGTTTCAAATTATAAGATCTGTATTCGTGTGAAACTTTAGCAAGGCTAAAACACTGGAATTTTTAAAACTGAAGCCATGGCTACTGTTTCTGTTAAAGTTTCCATTTGGCTTCAGAACCTGTAGATAAACCAAATGCACAGATACCATCTGGAGTATAGGTGCCAGCTTCAAGAGAGAGAGCTTCCCTCTTATGTTACTTGCAAAAACACTTATTGAGACAAAACTCTTCAATTAATTCGTCAGACTAACAAAGAGACATTGGCTGTAATGGCTATCCCATTAGGGGTGTCCTGTTAAGGAATTTGTCTCAATTAATACCTGTGCTATGAAAGGCAACTTTTGACATTAAGACCTTGAGATAGCTGCTCATCTTCAGTTCACATTCATCAACCAGTCACAGCAAAAGGACAGAACTTCATAGTGCTTAGTGACCATGTTTATATTAAGGCTGCATATAGTGACACCATAAATCCTGGCCAGAAGGGGGATGATTGGGTAATTCTCTTGTCAATCATGCCTGAAGACCGCACAGCTGTAAGTGACTGGGATCGATTTTGCCTACATAATTTGCCTACATAATTCCTTCAACATGTCATCAATGAGGACAAACACCTCGCTATGGCCATCCCCACACCCCCACTACTCGCCTTTAAACAGCCACCCAACCTCAAACAGACCATCGTTCGCAGCAAATTACCTAGCTTTCAAGAGAACAGCGTCCACGACACCACACAACCCTGCCACAGTAACCTCTGCAAGACATGCCAGATCATCGACACAGATACCACCATCACACGAGAGGACACCACCCACCAGGTGCATGGTTCATACTCCTGTGACTCGGCCAACGGTGTCTACCTCATAGGTTGCAGGAAAGGATGCCCCAGAGCATGGTACATTGGCGAGACCATGCAGACACTGCGACAACGGATGAACGGACACCGCGCAACAATCGCCAAACAGGAGGGTTCCCTCCCAGTTGGGGAACACTTCAGCAGTCATGAACATTCATCCACCGACCTTCGGGTAAGCGTACTCCAAGGCGGCCTTCGAGACACACGACAACGCAAAATCGTCGAGCAGAAATTGATAGCCAAGTTCCGCACCCATGAGGACGGCCTCAACCGGGATCTTGGGTTCATGTCACGCTACACGTTACCCCACCAGCGAACAAATGTTATCTGTTTTTAATATAACGGGTCAGTTGCTGTCTTTTCTATGTTTCTACCTCTCTATCTCTTTTTTTTTTGTTTGTTTTTTTTTGGTGATTTGTATATTCTGTGAGACCTGGCAGGTAACACCTGTCTGTCTGCACACTGATTGCCTTGGCAACGGGCAGTTGAAAAAACTGTCTGTACTCACCAAGCATTGTTCTGTGAATTATAAATGCGATTTCATCTCGAGGATTTCATTTTCACATCGTTCACCTGACAAAGGAGGAAGCCTCCGAAAGCTTGTGAATTTAAAATAAAACTGCTGGACTATAACTTGGTGTTGTAAAATTGTTTACAATTGTCAACCCCAGTCCATCACCGGCATCTCCACATCATGACTACCATCGACACCACAAACTGCCGGCTCACAGTGGAAAGGATATCCAAGAAGATCGCGCATTTAGACACAGACATCAAGTTTTTACAGAGCTGCAAGAAAGCAGACAAGATCCCGAAAGGACTCCAGATCACGAACCCACTCAGGTCCACATACAACTCAGATTACGCTGAGAGACTCTGCCGCCGTACCTCTCGCACACTCCGCAACCATCTCATACACCAACTCTACAGCAGACGCCACAACCTCGAAACCAAGATAGAGTCCATACTCTCAACCTGTACTCAGGACACAGCAGACCAGCTACGTTATACCGCCAAACAGACGAGGCAACGGAACTACGCTGCCTACATGAAAACCAAGAGCAGGAAGCTTGAGAAACTTGGCATCACCACCAGCATCGACCAAGCTTCCCCTGGTACCACAGTTGCAACCACAGGGAAGTCTATTGTCAATTTGTCCGACCACACCCTTCAACCAGACGAAATCGAAGTTCTCAGCCGAGGGCTCAATTTCTGCCCCACTACCAAAATGGACCCCACTAGTCTCACGGCGGACACAGAGGAATTCATCAGGAGAATGAGGCTCCGGGAATTCTACCACAAACCCCAAGATTTCAGCAGCGAACCCAATGAGACAATCGACGATCCGGAACAGCAGACAGAGGGATCCGCGGTACAGCAACCGAAGAGGAAAGAGTCAAACTGGACTCCTCCGGAGGGTCGCTGCCCTCAGCTGGACATGTATGCTCAAGCTGTCAGGAAATGCGTCAATGCCAGATTCATCAGCCGCACTCAGAAGACAGTCCAGAATGTCACCCGAGCACAACGCAACGCCATCAAAGCTCTCAAGACCAACCGCAACATCGTCATCAAACCAGCAGACAAAGGAGGAGCCATAGTCATACAGAACAGAACGGACTATTGCAAAGAAGCATACCGACAACTGGACAACCAGGAACACTACAGACGGTTACCCGCAGATCCGACCAAAGAACACACCCACCAGCTCAACAAACTGATCAAGACCTTCGATCCAGACCTTCAAAGCATCCTACGCGCTCTCATCCCACGTACTCCCCGCGTGGGAGACTTCTACTGCCTCCCAAAGATACACAAAGCCAACACACCCGGACGTCCTATCGTATCAGGCAACGGAACCCTGTGAGAACCTCTCTGGATACATCGAGGGCATCCTGAAACCCATCGTACAGGGAACCCCCAGCTTCTGTCGCGACACTACAGACTTCCTACAAAAACTCAGTACCCACGGACCAGTTGAACCAGGAACACTTCTCACCACGATGGACGTCTCGGCACTATACACCAGTATCCCCCACGATGACGGCATCGCTGCGACAGCATCAATACTCAACAACAACAACAGCCAATCTCCGGAAGCCATCCTACAACTCATCCGCTTCATCCTGGATCACAATGTCTTCACCTTCGATAACCAGTTCTTTACCCAAACACACGGAACAGCCATGGGGACCAAATTCGCACCCCAATACGCCAACATTTTCATGCACAAGTTCGAGCAGGACTTCTTCACTGCACAAGACCTCCAACCAACACTATACACCAGATATATCGACGACATTTTCTTTCTATGGACCCACGGCAAGGAATCACTGAAGAGACTACACGATAACATCAACAAGTTCCATCCCACCATCAAGCTCACCATGGACTACTCCTCAGAATCAGTTTCTTTCTTGGACACACGAATCTCCATCAAAGACGGGCACCTCAGCACCTCACTCTACCGCAAGCCCACGGACAACCTCATGATGCTCCACTTTCCAGCTTCCACCCAAACCACGTCAAAGAGGCCATCCCCTATGGACAGGCCCTGCGAATACACAGGGTCTGCTCAGACGAGGAGGAACGCGATGGACACCTACAGACGCTGAAAGACGCCCTCGTAAGAACGGGATATGACGCTCGACTCATTGATCGACAGTTCCGACGGGCCACAGCAAAAAATCGCATAGACCTCCTCAGGAGACTAACACGGGACGCAACCAACAGAGCACCCTTTGTCGTCCAGTACTTCCCCGGAGCGGAGAAACTACGCCATGTTCTCCGCAGCCTTCAACATGTCATCAATGAGGACAAACACCTCGCTATGGCCATCCCCACACCTCCACTACTCTCCTTTAAACAGCCACCCAACCTCAAACAGACCATCGTTCGCAGCAAATTACCTAGCTTTCAAGAGAACAGCGTCCACGACACCACACAACCCTGCCACGGTAACCTCTGCAAGACATGCCAGATCATCGACACAGATACCACCATCACACAAGAGGACACCACCCACCAGGTGCATGGTTCATACTCCTGTGACTCGGCCAACGTTGTCTACCTCATACGTTGCAGGAAAGGATGCCCCAGAGCATGGTACATTGGCGAGACCATGCAGACGCTGCGACAACGGATGAACGGACACCGCGCAACAATCGCCAAACAGGAGGGTTCCCTCCCAGTTGGGGAACACTTCAGCAGTCATGAACATTCATCCACCGACCTTCGGGTAAGCGTACTCCAAGGCGGCCTTCGAGACACACGACAACGCAAAATCGTCGAGCAGAAATTGATAGCCAAGTTCCGCACCCATGAGGACGGCCTCAACCGGGATCTTGGGTTCATGTCACGCTACACGTTACCCCACCAGCGAACAAATGTTATCTGTTTTTAATATAACGGGTCAGTTGCTGTCTTTTCTATGTTTCTACCTCTCTATCTCTTTTTTTTGTTTGTTGTTTTTTTTTGGTGATTTGTATATTCTGTGAGACCTGGCAGGTAACACCTGTCTGTCTGCACACTGATTGCCTTGGCAACGGGCAGTTGAAAAAACTGTCTGTACTCACCAAGCATTGTTCTGTGAATTATAAATGCGATTTCATCTCGAGGATTTCATTTTCACATCGTTCACCTGACGAAGGAGGAAGCCTCCGAAAGCTTGTGAATTTAAAATAAAACTGCTGGACTCTAATTTCTATAGTGTAACTATCCTTCACTCACTGCATTTTCCTTCTTTTATCGGGAGAGTGTTTAGTTTTGGTCATGAGTTCTGTTTGATGTAGTTTGTAGAGACTCTGCTTAAATAGACCCTGTTTGCTGTAAGCCCTGCTGTACGTTCCGCCCCGCCTCCAACTCATTGGCTGACAAAAACTCACTGCGTTATATGGCTGCATGTGGTATCAAAACTCACTGCATTATATTAATCCAAACCTCAGTTAAAGGACTCTGGAGGCTGGGAAAAGGTGGAAGGAAAAGACTGGAAGAATTCTGAACTGCTTTGTTATTTTGGTCTCAAAACAGTTTAAAGGATCAGAATTTTTATCTGCTAATTTATTGTTATGTCTGCATAATTTTATGTTACACAAATTTGAGAGTTGAATTACAGGTCTGCAGGTGGAGTGTTCTTCTGCCCCTCACAAAGATCAGATGTGCACAATAGCAACCTGTGTTATTTCTTGTATAATATAGCAGCAGTAAATGGTAGATTGTTTGCCCCGAGACATCTGTTCGGAGGCGACACGGGCCTGCCTATGGAAGCTGCCTTTTATAGCAAGCACATGTGGAGTATGGCACTGGATGAGCAAAAATTTCCTCCAACTAAATATTGGGAAGACCGAAGCCATTGTTTTTGGTCCCCGCCGCAAACTCCGTTCCCTAGCCACAACTCCATCCCTCTCCCTGGCAGCTGTCTGAGGCTGAACCAGACCGTTCACAACCTTGGTGTCCTATTTGACCCTGAGATGAGCTTTCCATCACCAAGACTGCCTACGTCCACCTCTGTAACATCGCCGGTCTCTGCCCCTGCCTCAGCTCATCTACTGCTGAAACCCTCATCCATGTCTTTGTTATCTCTGGACTCAATTATTTCAATGCTGTCCTGGCTGGGCTCCCGTCTTCCACCCTCAATAAACTTGAGATGCAAAACTCTGCTGCCCGTATCCTACCTCGCACCAAGTCCCGTTCTCTCATGTTACAGAGGTGGACGTAGGCGGTCTTGGTGATGGAGCGGATATGTGGTCGGAAGCTCATCTCAGGGTCAAATAGGACACCAAGGTTGTGAACAGTCTGGTTCAGCCTTAGATAGTCACCAGAGAGAGGGATGGAGTCAGTGGCTAGGGAACGGAGTTTGCGGCGGGGACCGAAGACAATGGCTTCGGTCTTACCAATATTTAGTTGGAGGAAATTTTTGCTCATCCAGTGCCATACTCCACTTGTGCTTGCTACAAAAAGCAGCTTCTATAAACAGGCCCTTGTCTTGAGTGAATGTACCATGCTTCAGGGCAAACAATCTACCATTTACTGCTATATTATACAAGAAATAATATAGTTTGCTATTGTGCACATCTGATCTTTGTGAGGGGCAGAAGAACACGCCACCTGCAGACCTGTGATTCAACTTTCAAATTTGTGTAACAAAATTATGCAGGCACAACAATAAATTAGCAGATAAAAATTCTGATCCTTTAAACTGTTTTGAGACCAAAATAACAAAGCAGTCTTTTCCTTCAACCTTTTCCCAGCCTCCAGAGTCCTTTAGCACCCTGTGCTTGCTGACCTACATTGGCTCCCAGTCCGGAAATGCCTCGATTTTAAAATTCTCATCTTTGTTTTCAGATCTCTCCAGGGCCTTGCCCCTCCCTATCTCTGTAACCTCCTCCAGCCCTACAACCCTCCGAGATCTCTGATCAAATTCTTGCCTCTTGTGCATCCCCTGATTTTAATCGCTCCACCATTGGTGGCCGTGCCTTCAGCTGCCTAGGCCCTAAGCGCTAGAATTCCCTCCCTAAACCTCTCCGTCTCTCTATCATTCTCTTCTTCTTTAAGACGCTCCTTAAAACCCACCTCCTTGACCTATCCTTGTATCTCCTTATGTGGCTCGGTGTCAAAATTTGTTTAATTTTGCTCTTGTGAAGTGCCTTGGGATGTTTTACTCCGTTAAAGGCGCTATATAAATGCAAGTTGTTGGAGTCTGAAGTGTAATGCATGTCAATAGGAAGTTGGAAACATGTCCAAATTTGAGATTTTTGGGTTTGTGGTGAACTGACTTGCTATTAATCCCACAAGTAGAACTTGTAACTTTCAGTCTGTAATTTTTTTGTTCTTGGGATGCGGGCTGTTCTGACAAGGCTGCACTTATTGCCTATCCCTATCTGCCAAAGCAGTTGTTTGTGCAGCTGAATGGCTTGCTGGCCACTTCGGAGGCCATTAAGAATCAACCAAATAATGTGGACTAGTTGTATATAGGATTGGCAGGTTCCCTCCCCTGAATGACATTAGTGAACCAGTTGGGTTTTTACAAGCATCCAGCAGCTTTCTGATACCAACGCACAAATTAGCAGAATTTTTGACTTCAATTTCACAACTTCCACTGGTGGGATTTGAGCTCTCAACCTGGATTGTTAGTCCAGTACCATAACTACTACAATGCCCATTGTGCGTTTGCATACAGAAGTTGTTCATATATACAATGGAATGATTTAAAATTATTGCGTGTCTAAAGCTTGTATAGGAGAAGCTCCATGTATATTTGGATTTAGAAGTCTCGTTAGGGTTATTTACGATAGGGTGTTAATGTTTTATTTCCCCCTTTTAAAAATCATCTGTATTTAATGACTTTTACAGTAGTATATATGGTTGGTGCCTTTATAGGGCACTGTCTTGTAAAGGTGAGTTATTACAACTTTTTTCTAAAAAAATTCTATTCTAATCTACATTAGAAATTTAGTCTGCCCATTTTGCAAAACAAACAATTGTGAGTTTGTCAAAGCAGCTGTACAACAGAAGTTCTTAATGGGGAGGTATTTTGTGTCTCCATCTCAACCGAGAAATAGCTTCTTTCTTAGTCATTCATTCCAATTAAGCAAATATTATTCCTGCATATGTGAAGCCAGTCGTACATTGATTGTGTCACGAGAGGAGAAATTTTTTCATTTGGAATTTTGCGCTCTCAGCAGTGGCCTATTCCTCCTTGTTGACTGTAATTTGTATTGAAGTTCTGGAATTAGGCTTACTGTCATGGTTTGACTTGGATAGCTTTTGGTCACGGGCCATTAATTCAATCAAGGTTCGGAATCTTCCGTTGGTTCTCCTTCCCTTTTCCATATTTTATTTTAGTTTTTTATGATTGCACTCTTTACGATTTAATATTTTGTCTTTTATTAATGGGATTTTGTTATCCTGCCCTCCTTTAGTAGTTGCTGGATTTATCATTGTCATTTTTGGCATGTTTTTAATTTTTAGAGTTTGAGATGCTTATGTTGTGTCTTTTAAAATGTACGTTCATTGTATCTTGTATGTCTCGTCCTGTTACCTACATTGTTTCAAGATTTGGAAGTAAATGTGTGTGGCTGGCAGCAATATGCCCCTAAGTGAACTAAATTAAACAGCTGGAAATGTTAAATCCTAAGTCAAAGTGACGCAGAGGATTACATTTCTGTTATGCTATGCTGAGTCGGCAAAGAACAAACAGTAAATAAACTTGGTTTAGCTTGTATGGCTCACTTCAATAAGTGAAGATTATAGTGGAAATTTAATTTAGTGATGTATGCAATTATTTGAGGGAGTGAGGAAATATGTGCTGCTGTCAAACTACCTTTCTTACTTTTGTATTCTTACATTAAAACCAAGGTTCCTTTAAAAAATGCTCATTTGAAGAGAATCATTGGTGTTTCATGTTCTCTACTCCTTGGGCAATATTCCTGTTTCAAAATTATAAAGATAGGTTAATGAGCCTGACACCTGAGGTAAGTAAAATATTGGACGGCATCCTGAAGGAGGGGATAATGAAGTGCCTCAAAAAATATGGACCAATAAGAGAGTCACCATGCTTTTTGTGGGCAGGAGGTCATGTCTAATGATAACTGAGCCATCTTTCCCTGTACTCTGGAATTCTTCCTGACCACCTCCACCTTGCTTTCAAAAGCCTACTCAAAATCTGTTTCTCTGTGTATGCCTTTAGTTACATCCACAAATTCTTCTACTGCCTTTTTTCCTCTTCCTGCCCCCCCCCCCCCCTCGCTTTCCTTCTGTAAAGCACCTGGAAATATTTACTATGTTAAATGTAGTATTTAAATACAAGTTGTTGGCCCTAGGGAGTGAACCTGAAATTGGCTCTGTGCAACTGTTCTCTAAGAGCTGAATTAGAATGGAAGAAGTTGGGCTGAGGTGGAATAGGCATTCTTTGTCTTGGAGATGATATGGGGTTGAAAGCTCAGCACAGTCAAGTAGGATGATGGGATTGCAAACAGCCTTGTTCAACCTGAGATAGGCTAGGGAGGGACATGGGGTCATTGGCAAGAGTACAGAGCTTGTGGTGAGAGCCGAAGTTGATGTCTTCAGTCTTGCCAATATTAAGCTGGAGGAAATTAGGGCTCATCTAAGACTGGACATCGGACGAGCAGTCTGACAATGCAGAGACAGTGGAGAGGTGGCGGAGAAGTAGAGCTAGGTGTCATGAGTGTCTGTGTGGAAGCAGACGATGTCACCAAGGGGCAGTATGTAGATGAGGAAGAGGAGGGGCCCAAAGATAAATCTTTGGGGGACTCTGAAGGTAATGGTGCAGGTGTAGGAAGAGAAGCTATTGTTGGAGGTGCTCTGACTATAATCAGATAGGTGAGTGTGGAACCAAGTGAGTAAGCCCCACTGAACTGGACAACAGAGGAGTTGGAGGAGAATCTTTGATCGACAGTGTCACAGGTTGCAGATGAGGAGAGATATTGCACCATGGTCACAGCACACAAAGTCATTCATGACTGTTGGAGAGATTCAAACAGGGAGTTGCGGAAGAGATGGGCGTGGATTTGGGAGGCAATAACATTCAAGGACTTTGGAGAGAAAAGGGAAGTTGGAGGTGGGGCAGTAGTTTGCAAGGATAGAGTAATTGAGGGTTGGGCTTTTGAGATGGGAGGTGATGGTGATTTTGAACGGGTGGGAGACATTACATGAGGACAGGGAACCAGTTATAATGTCAGCTAGCATGTGGCCAGGAAGAGAAATGAGAACATGGTCAAAGTAGCAAGAAGTGGGTCTCTTGGATGAGGTGAGTTTGGGGAGGATATGGGAGAGATTGGAGAGGGAAGAAAACAACTGATGCAGCTGAACAGATGGTCTTTTTATCTTGGTGAGAAAGAAGTTCACAAGCTCCTCACACTTATTAGAGGTGAGGGTGGAGGAGAGTGGCTTACAGAGGTGGTTGGTTGGAGAAAAGAACCCATAGTCAGGGGAGGGGGGCAGTGGTGTTGTCTTTGCTCTCTAGGATGATCCTAGAGTAGAGCGTAGTTTTGGCAGAGGAGAGTGAGGCTCGCTAGAGGGTGATGTGGTCCATCCAGATCTGATGGTGGATGGCTAAACCAGTTATGAGCCAGGTACAAACAAGTCTGCATCCCTTAGACTTGAGGGAGTGAAGTTGGGGGCTAGACTGGGGAAATGACCCAGTTGGGACCGTGAAGATTTTGCTGGGGTCATGGGCATCAAATGTGGATGTAAGGAAATGGTTGAGCAAATTGACACTTGCAGAAGTATTGTAGCAAATGGAGGACCAAAGACTAGGTATTTGGGAGTTTAAAAGTGGTTGTAAGTGACTTGGCAGGGGAGATTTTTCAACTGTCAAATGCAAACGGAAATACAGTTGGATGTGGGTGGTGAGGGATGCAAGAAAGTGGTCAGAGATGGCTTTGACAGTGATTGAGACCTTGGAAGTAGTGAGGGTGTCAATGCAATCATGCACAATAAGTTCAGGGATGGCAAGACCATGCTTACAAGTGTACGAACATACTGGAGAGATATGCAGAGAGGGACAGTGATTGTTGAACTGGCGGAGTCTGATAGGGCAGTGGTGGGTGGGGTAAATGCATTTGTTGTTCCCTACAGCAGGTGAAAATGGGAAAAAGTCAACTCATGCCGCTATCATGTATGTTTAGCAGCAGTTGCCTCCAGTACACAAGATTATCTGTATGCCTGGGTTAGGCAGCAATGTCTAATGTGGGAAATGGGAAAAGTAAATGGGGGACATGTATAGTCTTGTACCTTGCATTGCTTTCCAAAATATTATTTTATTTGCATAGGCGTTTACAGTGCATGACAACCTGGCTGTGAAGATCTGCAGTGAAGTATTGAAGGATCCAGACTCCCCTGACATTCGGATTTTGGTCAAAGCTCTGGGATTGCTTGAACTCTCTGCAGGAACGTCACTGTGCACAGAGCAGTTGTGTGCTCTCCTGCATGACATTAAGGTTAGGTTTGTGACCTTTTGCATGATTATACCAGAAGGAACTGGATAGTTTGCCTTTACCGGAATTGAGTTTGTTTTGGAGCTTGAAGGAGTGCTATTCTGAATGAGAGAAGTATAGAATAATAAAGTTGCTCATTCTGTGTTTGGTGCAAAAAAAAGCCCAAGTGTTCATCAAGGGACAATAACTGACATTGCCATCCACCCTTAATCATGTAACTGCTAAGTACAAACATGAATTTCCTCTATCCTGAGGGAGCAAATTACTCTAGGGTGTTGTCCCTTTAACTTTTCACATTTCATGTCTGGTGATCTTCCTCCAGCCTCACTGACTTTCATAGCCTCACTGTGATCAGTTCCTTTCTCCCTGTTGCATCGCACAGGTATTTACTTGTGCTGCCCCTTTTAAAGGAATGCCCCTTAACGAGCCAAGTGAAGTCTCCCAAGGTTGCTTTGAAACCGGCTTCTGTTGTATCAGCTCTGGAAAGATATTTATAAAAAAAAGACCTGGCTCTTTCCCTCCCCATCACCACTCAAGTCTTCCTAGGAGAAGGGTAACATTTTCCATTGAAAGTACACCCTTCTCTCTGCTCCCTGCCCCCCCTCAACAAGGATCCTATTTAAAAATGAGCAATAATCTACAACCACTAGATATCAGTATTTGTGCTAATTTCCAAATTCCTTTTTAGAATATTGAGTAGTATCTATCCTATCACAAGTTGTGCATTTGATAATGTGTGTGTGTATGTATGTGTGTATATTAATGAATGAGAGAGATTTTATTATACCTGAACTCTAGTACTAACGCTGTTAAATATAAAACTGCTGTTATCATTCAAGCAGTGTGTGTATCTAAAGTTCTGAATTTTAATAAATGGACTATTAAGCTAGAATTAGAGTTTTGTGTTGATAATTAGGATTTTTGAATAATGTGAAAGGATGCAAATGACATTTTGAAATTCTGAATTTGGATCCTAAATATCTGTATGCTGATCAACTAATTTGGCAGGGGGGTGAGCACCAGGATGTAGAATTAGAAAGGAGAAAGGAGAAAGAAGGTGCACAAAGGATTGGGAGAGACAGACAGCACTAGAGTGAGAAATAGTACAATATTAGGTGGGATCAGACAAAGAGAGAATATGAGATGGTCTAAGATAGGTTTAGAGAGCATATGTGTAAACACACGAAGCTGGTAAAGAAGGTAGGTGAGCTGCAGGCGCAAATAGCCACATGGGAATATGATGTAGTGGCGATAACTGAGACCTGGCTCATAAAAGGGCAGGATTGAGTGCTAAATATTCCTTGATACAAGGTGTTCAGGAAAGATAGGGAAGGGAAAAAAAAGGAGGTGGGGTGGCACTATTGATTAAGGAGAATATTGCAGTGTTGGAGAGAGAGAATACCCTTGAGCGGTCAAGGATAGAATCTATTTGGTTAGAGTTAGGAAACAATAGAGGTGCAATTACACTACTGGATATATTCTATAGGCCACCAACTAGTGGGAAGGATATAGAGGAGCAAATTTGCAGGGAAATTACAGAAAGGTGCAAGAACTATAGAGTAGTGATAATGGGGGACTTCAACAATCCTAATATTGACTGGGATT
This sequence comes from Heptranchias perlo, assembly GCF_035084215.1. Classification (NCBI taxonomy): domain Eukaryota; kingdom Metazoa; phylum Chordata; class Chondrichthyes; order Hexanchiformes; family Hexanchidae; genus Heptranchias; species Heptranchias perlo. The sequence continues at coordinate 107,116,420 of NC_090325.1, read as the reverse complement.
GTAATAGTGTAAAAGGCAAAGAGGGGGAGGAATTTCTTAAGTGTGTTCAGGAGAACTTCCTTGATCAGTATGTTTCTGGCCCAATGAGGAAGGAGGCATTGCTGGATCTTGTTCTGAGAAATGAAGTGGTTCAAGTGGAGCAAGTGTCAATGGGGGAACATTTAGGGAACAGTGATCATAGTAGCATAAGATTTAGATTAGTTATGGAAAAGGACAAGGAGCAATCTAGAGTAAAAATACTTAATTGGAGGAGGGCCAATTTCAATGGGTGAATTGGACCTGGCCTGGGTAAATTGGAATCGAAGATTGGCAGGCAAAACTATAATCGAACAATGGGCAGCCTTTAAGGAGGAGATGGTTTGGGTACAGTCTAGGTACATTCTCACGAGGGGGAAAAGTAAGGCACCAAAGCTAGAGCTCCCTGGATGACGCAAGAGATAGCGAGTAAGATGAAGCAGAAAAAGGGGGCTTATGATATTTGTCCGGTTGATAACACAAGTGAGAACCAGGCTGAATGTAGAAAGTACAGAGGATAAGTGAAAAAGGAAATAAGAGGGGCAAAGAGAGAGTACGAAAATAGACTGGCAGATAACATTAAAGGGAATCCAAAAGTCTTTAAGCATATAAATAGTAAACGGGTAGTAAGAGGAGGGGTGGGGCCGATTAGGAACCAAAAAGGAAATTTACGCATGGAGGCAGAGGGCGTGGCTGATGAACTAAATGGGCAATTTGCATCTGCCTTTACCAAGGAAGAAGATGCTGCCAAAGTCACAGTAAAAGAGGAGGTAGCTGAGATACTGGTTGGGTTAAAAATTGATAGAGGAGTTACTAGAAAGGCTGGCTGTACTTAAAGTAAGTAAGACACCCAGTCCGGATGGGATGCATCCTTGGATGCTGAGGGAAGTAGGGGTAGAAATTGCGGCGGTACATAAGAACATAAGAAATAGGAGCAGGAGTAGGCCAATCGGCCCCTCGAGCCTGCTCCGCCATTCAATAAGATCATGGCTGATCTGATCCTAACCTCAAATCTAAATTCATGTCCAATTTCCTGCCCGCTCCCCGTAACCCCTAATTCCCTTTACTTCTAGGAAACTGTCTATTTCTGTTTTAAATTTATTTAATGATGTAGCTAAATGAGGTGCTGGCCATAATCTTCTAATCCTCCTTAGATATGGGGGTAGTGCCAGAGGACTGGAAAATTGCAAATGTTACTCCCTTGTTCAAAAAAGGGTGTAAGGATAAACCCGGCAAGTACAGGCCAGTCAGTTTAACCTCGGTGGTGGGGAAGCTTTTAGAAATGATATTCTGAGACAAAATTAGTAGTAATTTAGACAAATGTGAATGAATAAAGGAAAGTCAGCACAGATTTGTTGAAGGCAAATCGTGTTCAACTAACTTGATTGAGTTTTTAAGGTAACAGAGAGGGTTGATGAGGGCAATGTGGTTGATGTTGTGTATATGGACTTTCAAAAGGCATTAGATAATAAGCTTGTCAGCAAAATTGCCCATAGAATAAAAAGGGCAGTGACAGCATGGATACAAAATTGGCTAAGTGACAGGAAACAGAGGGTAGTGGTGAACGGTTGTTTTTCAGGCTGGAGGAAGGTATACAGTGGTGTTCCCTAGGGGTCAGTACTAGGACTTGCTGCTTTTTTTGATGTATATTAATGACTTGGACTTGGGTGTTCAGGGCACAATTTCAATATTTGCAGATGGCACAAAACTTGGAAGTGTAGTAAACCATGAGGAGGATAGCAATAGACTTCAAGAGGACATAGATAGTTCTGGTGGAATGGGCAGACACATGGCAGGTGAAATTTAATGTAGAGAAGTGCGAAGTGTTACATTTTGGCAGGAAGAATGAGGAGAGGCAATATAAACTAAATGGTACAATTCTAAAAGGGTTGCAGAAACAGAGACTTGGGGACATATGTGAGCAAATCTTTGGAGGTGGCAGGACAGGTTGAGAAAGTGATTAAAAAAGCATACGGGATCCTTGGCTTTATAAATAGAGGCATAGAGTACAAAAGCAAGGAAGTTATGTTGAACCTTTATAAAACACTGGTTCGGCCACAACTAGAATATTGTGTCCAATTCTGGGCATCACACTTTAGGAAGGATGTGAAGGCCTTAGAGAGGGTGCAGAAGAGATTTATTAGAATATTTCCAGGGATGAGAGACTTCAGTTATGTGGATAGACTGGAGAAGCTGGGGTTGTTCTCCATAGAGCAGAGAAGGTTAAGAGGAGATTTGATAGAAGTGTTCAAAATCATGAAGGGATTAGATAAAGTAAATAAAGAGAAACTGTTCCCATTGGCGGATGGGTTGAGAAGCAGTGGAGTCAGATTTAAGGTGATTGGCAAAAGAGTCAAAGGCGACATGAGGATAAACATTCTTACGCAGCGAGTAGTTATGATCTGGAATGCGCTGCCTTAAAGGGTGTTGGAAGCAGATTCAATTGTGGCTTTCAAAAAGGAATTGGATAATATTTGAAGGGAAAAAATTTGCAGGGCTACGGGGAAAGAGCGGGGGAATGGGACTAACTGGATTGGCCTCCTTTTGTGCTGTAACCATTCTATGATCTCCATTGTAGGAAATGAAAAACAAAGTAAATCAGCGAGTCGTTGAGAAAATTCTGATTCACTTAAATGGAGAATCAGGAGAAAATGAGAAGAGTAGATGCGACACCACAACAGAGAGAACAAATAAAAATGACAAAGGTATGACCTACTGCACTGTTTATTAAGTAAATAAAATATCTTCAAATGGTGGTTACAAGGTAATATGACTTTCAGCCCCCATCTTTCCTTCTCCTGCACCTTAGCTATAGTGATACAATTGATATCTTATGGTCATGAATTGAATGAAGGAGTCAAAATATTAAGTTTCCAAGCTGCTTGGACTGACTGTTCACTTTCTGCTTACATGCAATGATGCATAAACAGAAACTAATATTACAGTATTAAGGGCCCTTCCGTTGGGTTCTCTGCCATGGGATTTAGCTATGTTCAATGGATCCTTGAGGAAAGCAAACATGTCAGTCCTTGCAAGAGAATTGAAATACAATGTCTGCGCTGTTGAGTTATTTCCAGAGCCATCTTGCATAATCAATAGCATGAGCCTTGTACAGAAGAATATAGGAGACCATAGAAGATTTGTAGATCTAGCAGATTTGCCCCCTATGAAGGATTAAGCATTCATGGATTGATGTTGTGTTTGTCTTTTTAAAAAAAAATCTATTAAGAGCACAGAGAAATATGATGGAGGATTGGAACTAGGCACACAATTCAAGAACCTTAGACCATATCACAAATTTCAACAATTTAGAAAATTCCTAGTAAACCCTTGTAACAAAGAAAGTGTCTTCTGAGTTTTGCTTGGAGAGTGAAGCATCCTAATACAGAGGAAAACTCAGTGGAAAGATTGTTTTGTTGGCTATGGTGATGCCAGTAACTAGATCACTGAAAACTGCACTGAGGAAGTGGAGGACCTGAAGAGCACACAGGAAGAAGTAGCTACTCGAATCTTCCATGTCACACATGCAGCGATCTAGCTGTGAAGCAGTTGTAATTGTGTCTGAAAACACAGACATCTTCTGTTGTACTAGGCTTTAAGTGCTAAGATTCCCTCATAAGTATGTCGGAGCAGTAACATAAAATATATTGGCAATAGAAAGGTTGTCGACATAAGAGGCAACAAAAACTTGCATTTGTGTGGCACCTTTTAATGTAGAAAAATGACCTGAGGCGTGAGAAAACAGATGCCGAGCCAAAGGCGGCAGACGTTTACATCTTTCTAGTTGGTATGCATCATTTACTGGTTATGATGTAGTAAGTGCCTTTGTTGACTATGGAAAGATTACTGCTTTTAAAATTTTTAAAAATCTGACCAGACATACCAAGAGACATTCCAGCAGCTGGGAGAGCAGTGAAGTGTACTTCCTTGGGTGTATGAGAAGCTCATGTGCAGCTCCAAAGCTGGTGTGATTGATAAAGTTTTATTCTACAAACTTTTTTCTGCGCTAAGGAAAGTTGATTCTCAACACTTGCTCCCTTGTGCTGCATGGCAATACAACCACTATCTCTGCCAACTATTAGGTGCGAGCTGGGAGCAATGCGTTGAGAACTTCCTTCATGTCTAGCTCCACTCCAGGACTTCAGCATGTAATGTAAATTGACACTTCAGTAATGAAGAGACTAGACTGTCTGTGTGGATAGACTTTTTGAACTAGATAAGTTAGGCAAAACGAGGCATCATGCGTATAAGCTATGTAAGCATAAAAATATGGAGATTTTTCTTCACAAAGGTTTATTGATGCTTGGAATGAGTTGGCTCGTGTAGTGAGTGTGGATTTGCTGCAGCAGTTCAAAAAGAAAGTGGACAAATTCCTTACAGTGGCTAATATCATTGCATACAAATGATATGTACCTCATGGTCACTGTGAGCTCCTGATCTCATTTTGATAACCTTCAGGGTCGGAGAGGAATTTCCCAGAATTTTTTCCCTGAATTGGCCTAGGATTTTTATCTGCCTTTCCCAGGGGGATTATATGACTCCTAGTGGGAAGGAACACTGGGGGTCATGATGCTTAGTTGCGTCATGACTGTTTGGAAAATGCTTGATGGACCAGGTCTTTTCCTGTCCATCGTTTCATTTGTTTGCGTACAAAACTAATGGGTCTGTCGTTGTCTGCATCTGATTTGGCACCTTTTTGGCCAGTTTTGCAATCTACTGGTACCTCCCTAGTGTCCAGTGACTCCCTCATAACGATTGTCACTGCCTCACAAATCTCCTCCCTAGTCTCCATTAGTATTCTGAGATATATCTATCTGTCCCTGGAGATTTACTGTTCAGCGAATGAGATCATTTTCAATGTAATAGTATATCATACACAAATACAATTTAAATTTTTTAAAGTTCTTTACCTACTTTAGAAACATCCAATCGGAAAGTTGTTCCTTTTTTTAAAATTTTCAAATTATAAATCCATGACTTCCCTTTCCCATGTCCTAATCAACCCTAATCCGAAACACTTTTTCCCCCCCTTTTTACTATTGTCACAAGACTACAGCACACTGAATGTTTAAATTCACCTATACGCTCAGTATAATTTATTATCTTTTGAGTTCAAATGTTACCATTACCAGAATTACACACTTTCCTATTGTTATGCGGTGCCATACTTGCTCATTGGATTCCAGTCAGGAACCGGAATCCTGATTTATTTATTTTTGCCTCCCCAGCTCAAAGATGCTGAGGTTAGTTGTAGCGCTCCTTCTGTAGCCTTGACTGAGATCAACTCACTCGGCACAGACCTGGAATCTATGAACATCCTGGTCTATGGGTCTCAGCTACTTACTGTTAAACTCAGAGTTATATGGAAGCCTCTCTTTAATACGGTTCCTTCGTACTATTTAGCTCAACGTGCCAATTAAGCCAGTCTTCCCTTCCATGTCACCATAATAACTTCAAAAATAAACACAATTCTGTAATCCTTTTAAATAAGTACAATTGATGTTCATCCAGTGCACACTAGTTTTTCTTTATTTTTAATTTAGTTTGTGATTCGTTTTTTAAAGGGACCATTTTAACCGGGGGTGGGAGTTGTGCAGGCAGGGGACGAGGTGGGTGGCAAACTGTCCGGACCTCTCCAGCATGAGGCTCTGGAGATTTTTAACTCTTGGACCTCATCTGTATACGTCCCAACAGTTTCCCACCCGAGCCTGGCAGGAGGCGGTAGCTGGCCAGCGGGCGGGAGCGGAATGTCTCTGGGGACACAAAGTAACAGTCCCCAGTACACGGTTAAGTGGTTAGGAAGGATGGGCCTCATTAGAGGGAGATGGAAGCCCGAGGCAGAGGAGACCTAGGTGCCCTCGTGGGGCCTGGAGGAGCACTCAGATCACAACCTGCGTGAAGGCAGCAGGATCAATATGGGTAAATCGCTCAGGCCATTTTAACTGCCCTATTGCTCTGTTTCTGCCGGGTGGGCAGGGTTAAAATTGGCCCTCCAGTTCCTTGTGAAAATACTACTTTGGTTCTCAAAAGGATTTGATACTTTTGTTATTCATATACAAGTATTACTGATGCTTACCAATTAGAAAAAAAAACTATATTTAATACTATATTTTAAGAATTTAGAAAGCATTAATGCATCTCCAGCGAACTTAGAGAATATTAATGTGATATCTTGCAAAATTTCACTTTACAATTGAAAATACATGCAAGTGCACATCAACGAGCAGTTTGCTTTTAAATTGAGAACTTTTGAATGGTTTGCAATGTTGAAAGGATTCAAGTAGTTCTGTAAATATTTTCCTTTTCCTTTTTGTAGATGAAGATAAATCCCAAATCACTGGGAATGTAGATGTTTCAGAACAACAAAGTAATGAAATAGTAAAGGGTAAAGGAGGGAAAGAGATGAACAAGACCAACAAAAAAGGTAATTTTGATTTCTTCTGCTGTTATATGCAATGGATATTAGAAAATGACTTGGCCCATATAGGATTATAGAATCATACAGAACAGAAGTAGGCCATTCGGCCTTTAGATAAATGCAGAACTAAGTTAACAAGTACTTTTTTAGTTTAGGCTTTCTGTATAGTTGGAACGTTGTATTGGAATTTTACACTAGAATGGATTTTATTTGTCTAGTTATTATCGTGTAACCACCTGAAGTGAGACTGGTGTATTCTGTGCTCTCTTTAGAACAAGGTAAAGGTTTGTCAACTGCCAAGTCTGTAACCAAAAGCAGAAGGGCCAGGAGAGCAGCAGAATCACCCGATGAAAGGCAAGTATAATATCAGTGAATTGTCTATCATTAGAACTGATTTTACGTATCCATAAATACTGTAATTTATGATTTGTCTGAAAGCTATTAAAATTATACATTTTTGACTTATCTTTGGAAAATCTGGCAACTTAGAAATGCTGTATCGTTGACTATAATATCCATTTGTTTACAGCGCTTTATGATCAATTACATTAATGAGTCTATGTATCAATACAATTTATGTTCACAGTAGGATGATGTATATGGACATTGCAACAAGCTTTGAGATCTCAGTGCCACCAATAAAGCAAAACAAGACTGACTAGTGGTATACCAAACCAGTTTCATGGTTAAACACTGAACATATTGCTTTTGTAAAAGACATCCCGCTGTTTCTCTCTGACAAATCTCTGGCCCTTTTATTTCTTATTCCAAGAACAAATTTCTCCTTGAACAGAACCAATATAAGGAAGTTCTTCAGCATCATTCAACAGAGTGGTATCATTAGCAATCACATTTACCCCCAATTGAAATTAATATACCTGGAGGTAACATTAAAAATCACCAATTTTGTGGTTATTTCATTCAGTAGGAAATTATAAGATCTCGTAATACCTCTATCTGAGTTTAGTGTTTCAACAACTTGCATTTATATAGCGCCTTTAACGTAGTAAAACATCCCAAGGCGCTTCACAGGAGCGTTATCATACAAAAATTTGACACTGAGCCACATGAGATGTTAGGACAGGTGACCAAAAGCTCGGTCAAAAGGTAGGTTTAAAGGAGCGTCTTAAAGAAGGAGAGAAAAGTGGAGAAGTTTAGGGAAGGAATTCCAGAACTGAGAATTTGAGTGTGGGAATGCCGCATGAGGAATCAAATCAAGGCAAGGAGGAGCGCCAAAGGTAAGTCAGTAAGTGTTTAGGTCATTGGTGGTCACTAAGTTTTTCGTTATTAGTGGTTATTGGGGATAAAAGGAGCGGAGGCTGAAGAGTAGAGTGGGACCAGCAACCGAGAGCAGAGTGAGAACATAAAGCTGAGACCAACTCAAACACAGGCAGAAGTAATAATTGCTGAGCAATACATTTTTTGCTGTCTATGCTAGGGGAGTGGTTTAAACTAGTAACCTACAACTTGCTAATACTTTAAATTAGATACATTAATTTAAAAAGAAACTGAAAATTAACCAAGCGAATTAATTACTTAAAAACTTTTATAAGTAAATAAATAAAACCAGATTAGATAGAGATGGCAGTACAAGTGGTGTGCCGTAACTGCAGCATGTGGGAGTTTGTGGAGAGCAGCATGATCCCAGACAACCACTTCTGCAGTAAGTGTCTACAACTCAAGGAACTTTGACTCAGAATTGTTGAGCTGGAGTCCGAGGTGCAGACGTTGTGATGCATCAGGGAGGGGGAAGTGTTACCTGGACACTTTGAGCCAGGAGGCAGTCACATCCCTTAGGTTAGGTAGTGCTTTAGATTTGGTTAATGGTCCGGGACAGGAGGATGTGAATGTGAGTCAGGCAGGTACAGGGACCCCAGATGCAGTGGTGGAGGAGCCTCAGCCTTTGCCCTTGTCCAACAGGTATGAGGTACTTGCTACTTGTGTGGGTGAGAACAAAGACTGTAAGGAGGATGAGCAAATTGACCCCGGCACTGTGGTACACGAGGCCATTCAAGTGGGGGGAGCGAAAGGAATGTGGTAGTGTTAGGGGATAGTATAGTCGGGGATAGATACTGTTCTCTGCAGCCGCGACCAGGAGTCCTGAAGGCTGTGTTGCCTGCCCGGTGCCAGGTTTAAGGACATCTCATTGTGGCTGGAGAAGAACTTAAAGCAGGAGGGGGAGGATCCAGTTGTCATGGTCCACGTAGGAACCAACTACATAGGTACAACTAGGAATGAGGTTCTGCTGAGGGAGTTTGAGAAGCTAGGGTCCAAATTAAAAAGCAGTGGTAATCTCTGGATTACTACCTGAGCTACCTGCAAATTGGCATAGGGACTAACAAATTAGATGTTTAAATGTGTGGGAAGCAGGGGTTTCAATTCATGGGGCACTGGCACCAGTACTGGGGAAAGAGGGTGCTGTTCCATTGGGGCGGGTTCCACTTAAACCAGGCTGGATCCAGTGTCCTGGCGAATCGAATAACTAGGGCGGTAGATAGGGCTTTAAACTAATAGGGGGGACGGGTTCAGGTAAGGGTAAATTTATTAATCTAAAGAGAAAAGTGAAGGCCGTAGAGCATTTGGTTAAAAACAAGCAGTGTGTGTCAGGAAGGGACAGAGAGTTTAACAAAGATTAAAGGGCATTCGTGACTAAGGTCACCTCGGAAAAATAGTAAAAAGTTAAAATTAAAGGTGCTATATCTGAATGCACGAAGCATTCGTAACAAGATAGATAAATTAATGGTACAAATAGAGATAAATGGGTTTGATCTAGTAGCCATTACTGAGACGTGGTTGCAGGGTGCCCAGGGTTGGGAATTAAATATTCCAGGGTACTTGATTTTTAGAAAAGATAGGCAAAATGGAAAGGGATGGGGGGGTTGCCCTGATAAAGGATAAGATAAAGGCAGTAGTGAGAAAGGATCTTAGCTCAGAAAATCAGGATGTAGAATCAGTATGGGTGGAGCTAAGAAATAACAAGGGGCAAGAAAACACTGGGAGTATTTTGCATTCGAGACAGTTTTATAGAACAATATGTCGAGGAACCAACCAGGGAACGGACTATTTTAAATCTAGTATTGTGTAATGAGACAGGGTTAATTAGTAATCTTATAATTAAGGATCATCTGGGGAGGAGTGATCATAATATGATAGAATTTCATATTGAGTTTGAGAGTGATGTAGTTAAATCTGAAACTGTGGTCTTAAATTTAAACAAAGCCAATTACGTAGGTATGCGGGTCGAGTTGGCTAAGATAGATTGGGACATTAGATTAAAAGATATGACAGTACATAAGCAATGGCGAACATTTAAAGAAACAATTCATAATTCTCAACGAATATACATTCCCTTGAGGAATAAAAACTCCACGGGAAAAATGATCCAACCATGGCTAACCAGAGAGTTAAAAATAGTATTAGATTAAAAGAAGAGGCGTACAATGTTGCTGAAAAGAGTAGTAAGCAAGAGGATTGGGAGGTTTTAGAAATCATCAAAGGATGACCAAGAAATTGATAAAGGGAGAAAATTGAATGTGAGAGTAAACTAGCAAGACATGTAGAAGCTCTTACAATCTTCTTTTATAAGAATGTAAAAAGGAAGAGATTAGCAAAAATACTCGTGGGTCCCTTAGAGGCAGAGACAGGAGAAATTAGAATCATGGAACGGTTTCGGTGCGGAAGGAGGCTGTTCAGCCTATTGAGTCCGTGCCAGCTCTATGCAAGAGCAATCCAGCTAGTCCCACTCCCCTGCCCTATCCCTGTAGCCGTGCAAATTTTTTCCTTTCAAATACTTATCCAATTCCCTTTTGAAAGCTATGACTGAATCTGCCTCCACCACCTCCTCTGGCAGTGCATTCCAGACCCTTAAGACTTGCTGTGTTTAAAAAAAAAAGTTTTCCCTCATGTCACCTTTGGTACTTGTACGAATCACCTTAAATCTATGTCCTCTGGTTCTCGACCCTTCTGCCAATGGGAACAGTTTCTCTCTATCTACTGTCTAGACCCTTCATGATTTTGAATATCTCTATCAAATCTCCTCTTAACCTTTTCTGTTCCAAGGAGAACAACCCCAGCTTCTCCAGTCTATCCACATAACTGAAGTCCCTCATTCCTGGAATCATTCTAATAAATCTCTTCTGCACCCTCTCTAAGGCCTTCACATCTGTCCTAAAGTGCGGTGCCCAGAACTGGACACAATACTCCAGTTGTGACTGAACCACTGTTTTATAAAGGTTCATCATGACTACCTTGCTTTTGTACTCTGCCTCTATTTATAAAGCCCAGAATCCCATATGCTTTTTTAACCGCCTTCTCTACCTGCCCTCCAACCTTCAATGATTTGTGCACATATACCCCCAGATCTCGCTGTTCCTATCCCCCTTTTAGAATTGTGCCCTTTAGTTTATATTGCCTCTCCTCATTCTTTCTACCGAAATGTATCACTTTGCATTTTTCTGCATTTAATTTAATCTGCCACGTGTCCGTCCATGCCACCAGCCTGTCTGTATCCTCTTGAAGTCTATCACTATCCTCCTCACTGTTCACTACACTTCCAAGTTTTGTATAATCTGCAAATTTGGAAATTGTGCCCTGTACACCCAAGTCCAAATAATTAATATATATCAAGAAAAGCAGTGGTCCTACTACTGACCCCTGGGGAACACCACAACACCTACCTCCAGTCCGAAAAACAACCGTTCACCACTACTCTCTGTTTCCTGTTACTTAGCCAATTCTGTATTCATGCTGCTGCTGCCCCTTTAATTCCATGGGCTTCAATCTTGATAACATGCCTATTATGCAGCACTTTATCAAATGCCTTTTGAAAGTCCATATACACCACATCAACTGCATTGCCCTCATCGACCCTCTTTGTTACCTCATCAAAAAACTCTATCAAGTTAGTTAAACACGATTTGCCTTTAACAAATCCATGCTGGCTTTCCCTAATCAATCCATACTTGTCCAAGTGACTTAATTCTGTCCCGGATTATCGTTTCTAAAAGTTTCACCACCACCGAGATTAAACCGACTGGCCTGCGGTTGCCAGGTTTAGCCTTACACCCTTTTTTGAACAAGGGTGTAACATTTGCAATTCTCCGGTCCTTTGGCACCACCCCCGTATCTAAAGATGTTTGGAAGATTATGGCCAGTACGTCCGCAATTTCCACCCTTACTTCCCTCAGCAACCTAGGATGCATCCCATCCGGACCGGATGACTTATCTACTTTAAGTACAGCCAGCCTTTCTAGTACCTCCTCTTCTTCAATTTTTAGCCCATCCAGTATCTCAACTACATCTTCCTTTACTGAGACTCTGGCAGCATCTTTTTCCTTGTTAAAGTCAGATACAAAGTACTCATTAGTACCTTGGCTGTGCCCTCTGCCTCTGAGTAGATCTCCTTCTTGGTCCCTAATCGGTCCCACCCCTCCTCTTACTACCCATTTACTGTTTACATGCCTATAGAAGACTTTTTGGGTTCCCTTTTATGTTGACCACCAATCTATTCTCATACTCTCTCTTTGCCCCTCTTATTTCCTTTTTCACTTCCCCTCTGAACTTTCTATCTTCAACCTAGTTCTTGTGTTATCAACCGGACATCTGTCATACGCCCCTTTATTCTGCTCCATCTTATTCTCTATCTCTTTTGTCATCCAGGGAGCTCTGGCTTTAGTTGCCCTACCTTTCTCCCTCATGGGAATGTACCTAGACTGTACCCAAACCATCTCCTTCTTAAAGGCTGCCCATTATTCAATTACAGTTTTGCCTGCTGATCTTTGATTCCAATTTATCCGGGCCAGATCTGTTCTCATTGAAATTGGCCCTCCTCCAATTGAGTATTTTTTATATTAGAGTGGTCCATGTCCTTTTTCATAGTTAGTCTAAACCTTATGATACTATGATCGCTGCTCCCTAAATGTTCCCCCACTGACACTTGCTCCAATTGGCCTGCTTCATTCCCCAGAACCAAATCCAGCAATGCCTTCTCCCTTGTTGGGCTGGAAACATACTGGTAAAAAGTTCTCCTGAACACACTTCAAAAATTCCTCCCCCTCTTTGCCCCTTATTATTACTATCCCAGACTGTATTAGGATAGTTGAAGTCCTCTGTTATCACTACTCCATGGTTTTTGCACCTCTCTATAATTTCCCTGCAAATTTGCTCCTCTATATCCTTCCCACTAGTTGGTGGGCTATAGAATACTGCTAGTAGTGTAATGGCACCTCTATTGTTTCTTAACTCCAATCAAATAGATTCTGTCCTTGACCCCTCTAGGACATCCTTTCTCTCCAGCGCTGCAATATTCTCCTTAATCAATACTGCCACCTCAACCCCCCTTTTTTTCCCTTCCCTATCTTTCTTGAACACCTTGTATTCAGGATTATTTAGTTCCCAACCCTGCCCTTTTTTGAACCAGGTCTCCGTTATCGCCACAACATCGTATTCCCATGTAGCTACTTGTGCCTGCAGCTCACCAACCTTGTTTACCATGCTTTGTGTGTTTACACACATGCACTGTAAATCAATCTTAGAGTTGTACTGTCTCTTAATCTGATCCCACCTAATACCATACTATTTCTTATTCTGTTGCTACCTTTCTCTCCCAATCCTTTGTGCATCTTGTTTCTCCTTTCCAATGTTACATCCTGGTGCCCTCCCCCTGCCAAATTAGTTTGGCAGGGGGATGGGGAATAAGGAAATGGCAGAGATGTTAAACAAAAATTATTTGTATCTGTCTTCACAGTAGAAGACACAAAGAACATACCTGAAATAGTGGGGAACTAAGGGTCTGATGAGAGTGAGGAACTTAAAACAATTAAGATTAGTAAAGAAAAAGTACTGGAGAAATTAATGGGACTAAAAGCCGACAAATCCCCTGGACCTGATGGCCTACGTCCTAGGGTTTTAAAAGAGACGACTGCAGAGACAGTGGCTGCATTGATTTTAATCTTCCAGAGTTCCCTAGATTCTATAACTGTCCCCCCGTGGATTGGAAGGTAGCAAATGTAATCCTGCTATTCAAGAAAGGAGGGAGAGAGAAAACTGAATTATAGGCCAGTTAGCCTGACTTCAGTAGTAGGGAAAAGGCTAGAAGCTATTATGGACATAGCAACAGGGCTCTTAGAAAATCATAATATGATTAGGCAGAGTCAACACTGGTTTGTGGAAGGGAAATCATGTTTGACAAATCTATTAGAGTTTTTTGAGCGTGTAACTAGCAGGGTAGATAAGAGAGAACCAGTGGATGGAGTATATTTGGATTTTCAAAAGGCATTCGATAAGGTGTCACACAAGAAGTTGTTACATAAGATTGGGACTCTTAGGATTGGGGGTAATATATTCACGTGGATTGAGTATTGGTTAATGGTCAGAAAACAGAGTAGGAATAAACGGGTCATTTTCAGGTTGACAGGTTGAAACTGGTGTGGGTGCCACAAGGATCATTGCTTGGGCCTCAGCTGTTTACAATCTATATCAATGACTTAGACGAGGGGACTGAGTGTAATGTATACAAGTTTGCTGACAATTGTTGGGAAATAAGCTGTGAGGAGTTTGCAAAGGGATATAGATAGGTTAAGTGAGTGGGCAAGAAGGTGGCAGATGGAGTATAATGTGAAATTATCCAGTTTGGAAAGAAGAATAGAAAAGCGCAATATTTTGTTTAAGTTAAGAAATGTTGGTAGTCAGAGAGATTTGGGTGTCCTTGTACATGAATCACAGAAAATTAACATGCAAACAATTAGGAAGGCAAATGGTTGCAAGGGGATTGGAGTACAAGAGTATTGAGGTCTTGCTGCAATAATATAGGGCTCTGGTGAGACCAAACCTGGAGTACTGTGTACAGTTTTGGTCTCCTTACCTAAGGAAGGATCTACTTAGAGGCAATGCAACAAAGGTTCACTGGATTGATTCCTGGGATGAGAGGGTTGTCCTATGTCCTTGAGTAGAATGGGCCTATACTCTCTGGAGTTTAGAAGAATGAGAGGTGATCTCATTGAAACGTATAACATTCTTAGAGGGCTTGATGGGATAGATGCTAAGAGGATGCTTCCCCTGGCTGGAGAGTCTAGAACTAGTGGTCATAGTCTGAAGATAATGGGTTGGCCATTTAGGACAAAGATGAGGAAAAATTTCTAGAGTTGTGAATCTTTGGAATTCTCTATTTGAGTGCTGTAGTTGCTCAGTCGTTGAGCATATTCAAGACTGAGACTGATGGATATTTGGACACTAAGGGAATCTAGGGATATGGGGATAGGACGGTAGCATAGTGGTTATGTTACTGGGCTAGTAATCCAGAGGCCTGGACTAAAATCCAGAGTCATGAGTTCAAATCCCGCCACGGCAGCTGGCGAATTTAAATTCAAATAATTAAATTCAATTAATTAAATAAAAATCTGGAATTAAAATACTAGTATCAGTAATGATGGCCATGAAACTACCGGATTGTCGTAAAAACCCATCTGGTTCACTAATGCCCTTTAGGTAAGGAAACCTGCCGCCCTTACCCGGTCTGGCCTATATGTGACTCCAGACCCACAGCAATGTGGTTGATTCTTAATTGCCCTCTGAAATGGCCGAGCAAGCCACTCAGTTGTAAAATCTCGCTACGAAAAGTCATCATAAGAATAAAACCGGACGGACCACCCGGCACCGGACACGACAACGGCAAAGCACCAAGCCCAGTCGACCCTGCAAGGTCCTCCTTACTAACATCTGGGGACTTGTGCCAAAATTGCCTGACAGAGCCATACTTAGAGAATCATATCTTTCAGCCAACGTCCCATACTCTTCCATCACCATCCCTGGGTATGTCCTGTCCCACCGGCAGGACAGATCCACCAGAGGTGGCGGTACAGTGATATACAGTCAGGAGGGAGTGGCCCTGGGAGTCCTCAACATTGACTCTGGACCCCATGAAATCTCGTGGCATCAAGTCAAACATGGGCAAGGAATCCTCCTGCTGATTACCACCTACCGTCCTCCCTCAGCTGATGAATCAGTCCTCCTCCATGTTGAACACCACTTGGAGGAAGCACTGAGGGTAGCAAGGGCACAAAATGTACTCTGGGTGGGGGACTTCAATGTCCATCACCAAGAGTGGCTCGGTAGCACCACTACTGACCGAGCTGGCCGAGTCCTGAAGGACATAGCTGCTAGACTGGGCCTGCGGCAGGTGGTGAGCGAACCAACACGAGGGGAAAACTTACTTGACCTCGTCCTCACCAATCGACCTGTCGCAGATGCATCTGTCCATGACAGTATTGGTAGGAGTGACCACCGTACAGTCCTCGTGGAGATGAAGTCCCGTCTTCGCACTGAGGACACCATCCAACGTGTTGTGTGGCACTACCACCGTGCTAAATGGGATAGATTCAGAACAGATCTAGCAGCTCAAAACTGGGCATCCATGAGGCGCTGTGGGCCATCAGCAGCAGCAGAATTGTATTCCAGCACAATCTGTAACCTCATGACCTGGCATATTCCTCACTATACCATTACCAACAAGCCAGGGGATCAACCCTGGTTCAATGAGGAGTGTAGAAGAGCATGCCAGGAGCAGCACCAGGTGTACCTAAAAATGAGGTGCCAACCTGGTGAAGCTACAACTCAGGACTACGTGCATGCTAAACAGCAGAAGCAACCTGCTATAGACAGAGCTAAGCGATTCCACAACCAACGGATCAGGTCAAAGCTCTGCAGTCCTGCCACATCCAGTCGTGAATGGTGGTGGACAATTAAACAACTAACGGGAGGAGGAGGCTCTGCAAACATCCCCATTCTCAATGATGGCGGAGTCCAGCACGTGAGTGCAAAAGACAAGGCTGAAGCATTTGCAACCATCTTCAGCCAGAAGTGCCGAGTGGATGATCCATCTCAGCCTCCTCCCGATATCCCGAACCATCACGGTCTTCGGCCAATTCGATTCACTCCACGTGATATCAAGAAACGGCTGAGTGCACTGGATACAGCAAAGGCTATGGGCCCCGACAACATCCCAGCTGTAGTGCTGAAGACTTGTGCTCCAGAACTAGCTGCGCCTCTAGCCAAGCTGTTCCAGTACAGCTACAACACTGGCATCTACCTGACAATGTGGAAAATTGCCCAGGTATGTCCTGTCCACAAAAAGCAGGACAAATCCAATCCGGCCAATTACCGCCCCATCAGTCTACTCTCAATCATCAGCAAAGTGATGGAAGGTGTCGTCGACAGTGCTATCAAGCGGCACTTACTCACCAATAACCTGCTCACCGATGCTCAATTTGGGTTCTGCCAGGACCACTCGGCTCCAGACTCATTACAGCCTTGGTCCAAACATGGACAAAAGAGCTGAATTCCAGAGGTGAGGTGAGAGTGACTGCCCTTGACATCAAGGCAGCATTTGACCGAGTGTGGCACCAAGGAGCCCTAGTAAAATTGAAGTCAATGGGAATCAGGGGGAAAACTCTCCAGTGGCTGGAGTCATACCTAGCACAAAGGAAGATGGTAGTGGTTGTTGGAGGCCAATCATCTCAGCCCCAGGACATTGCTGCAGGAGTTCCTCAGGGCAGTGTCCTAGGCCCAACCATCTTCAGCTGCTTCATCAATGACCTTCCCTCCATCATAAGGTCAGAAATGGGGATGTTCGCTGATGACTGCACAGTGTTCAGTTCCATTCGCAACCCCTCAGATAATGAAGCAGTCCGAGCCTGCATGCAGCAAGACCTGGACAACATCCAGGCTTCGGCTCATAAGTGGCAAGTAACATTCGCGCCAGATAAGTACCAGGCAATGACCATCTCCAACAAGAGAGAGTCTAACCACCTCCCCTTGACATTCAACGGCATTACCATCGCCGAATCCCCCACCATCAACATCCTGGGGGTCACCATTGACCAGAAACTTAACTGGACCAGCCATATAAATACTGTGGCTACGAGAGCAGGTCAGAGGCTGGGTATTCTGCGGCGAGTGACTCACCTCAAAGCCTTTCCACCATCTACAAGGCACAAGTCAGGAGTGTGATGGAATACTCTCCACTTGCCTGGATGAGTGCAGCTCCAACAACACTCAAGAAGCTCGACACCATCCAAGATAAAGCAGCCCGCTTGATTGGCACCCCATCCACCACCCTAAACATTCACTCCCTTCACCACCGGCGCACTGTGGCTGCAGTGTGCACCATCCACAGGATGCACTGCAGCAACTCGCCAAGGCTTCTTCGACAGCACCTCCCAAACCCACGACCTCTACCACCTAGAAAGACAAGAGCAGCAGGCGCATGGGAACAACACCACCTGCACGTTCCCCTCCAAGTCACACACCATCCCGACTTGGAAATATATCGCCGTTCCTTCATTGTCGCTGGGTCAAAATCCTGGAACTCCCTTCCTAACAGCACTGTGGGAGAACCGTCACCACACGGACTGCAGCGGTTCAAGAAGGCGGCTCACCACCACCTTCTCGAGAGCAATTAGGGATGGGCAATAAATGCCGGCCTTGCCAGCGACGCCCACATCCCGTGAACTAATTTAAAAAAAAGTTGAGGTAGCAAATCTGCCATGATCTCATTGAATGGCAGAGCAGGCTCGAGGGGCCATATGGCCTACTCCTGTTCCTATTTCTTATGTTCTTAGGGCCTAGGCAGCTGAAGGCACGACCGCCAGTAGTGGAGCGATTAAAGAGGCAAGAATTGGAGGAGCACAGAGATCTGGGAGGGTTGTAGGGCTGGAGGAGGATACTGAGATGGGGAGAAGCGAGGCCATGGAGCGATTTGAAAACAAGGATGAGAATTTTAAAATCGAGGCGTTGCCAGACTGGGAGCCAATGTAGGTCAGCGAGCATAGAGGTGATGGGTGAACCTGACCTGGTGCGAGTTAGGATACATGCAGCAGAGTTTTGGATGAGCTTAAGTTTATGGCGGGTGGAAGATGGGAGGCTGACTGGGAGAGCATTGGAATAGTCAAATCTAGAGGTAACAAAGGCATGGATGAGTGTTTCAGCAGCAAGTCACCTGAGGCAGAAGCAGGCTGTTTTGGTGATGGAGCGGACATGTGGTCAGAAGCTCATCTCGGTCGAGTAGTACGCCAAGGTTACAAGCTGTCTGGTTCAGCCTCAGACAGTGGCCGGGAAAGGGATGGAGTCGGTGGCTAGGGAATGGAGTTTGTGGTGGGGACTGAAGACAATGGCTTTGGTCTTATCAATATTTAGTTAGAGGAAATTTTTGCTCGGCCAGTACTGGATGTTGAACAAGCAGATTGTCAAATCGGAGACAGTGGAGGGGTTAAGAGAGGTGGTGAGGTAGAGCTGGGTCTCGTCAGCGTACATGTGGAACCTGCAGTGTTTTCAGATGATGTCGCCGAGGGGCAGCATGTAGATGAGAAATAGGAGGGGGCCAAGAATAGATCCTTGGGGGACCGCAGAGGCAACGGAGCGGGAAGAGAAGCTATTGCAGGTGAGTCTCTGGCTGTGACTGACTAAATAAGAATGGAACCAGGCGAGTGCAGTCCCACCCAGCTGGGCAATGGAGAGGCATTGGAGGAGGATGGTTTGATCAACCGTGTCAAAGGCTGCAGACTGGTCGAGAAGGATGAGGAGGGATAATTTACCACAGTCACATAGGATGTCATTTGTGACTTTGATATGGGCCGTTTCAATACTGTGGCAGGGGCGGAAATCTGATTGGAGGGATTCAAACATGGAGTTGCGGGAAAGATGAGCATGGATGTGGGAGGGTATAACATGTTCATGGACTTTGGAGAGGAAAGGGAGGTTGGAGATGGGGCGGTAGTTTGCAAGGGCAGAGGGGTCATGGGTGGGTTTTTTGAGTAGGGGGGTGATGACGTCAGATTTGAAGGGGAGGGGGGAAAAGTACCTGGGGAGAGCGAACCGTTAACAATATCAGCTAACATGGGGGCCCGGAAGGGAAGTTGGGTGGTCAGCAGTTTGGTGGGAATAGGGTTGAGGAAGCAGGAGGTGGGTCTCACGGTCAAGATGAGCTCAGAGAGGGTATTAGGGGAGATAGGAGAGAAACTAGAGAAAGATGCATGTTCAGGGTTGGGGCAGGGGGTAGCTTTGTTCCACTAGCTCAAATAAAAAAAACCCTGACCTTAAGCATTAAATGTACAGTACGCGTTAGGGGAAAACGTGAAGGAAATGATAAGTATCCCTCCAGATGCACAGATCAGCATCTCACATTTAGGGAATATTGCAAATCAGGAAGAAATGGCACCATTCTTTAATGCCTGTTGATGATCTTCACGTGTCTCAAAGCTGTCTAGTTTTGGTAAAAAGAATTACGTGCCCTTTGGCAAGCGATGGTGTACGGAGAGCTAAGAATAGAAGAGTGAAGAAAGTAGTTTTTTGTTTACTTTCTTCAATAATTTAAAACAAAAATGACGGGTCATAATTTCTTCAGACATTGTACTAGTTGATATGTGTGTGTAATATATCACACACAATAAGTCACCCGATCTGGATGGGATGCATCCTAGGTTGCTGAGGGAAGTAAGGGTAGAAATTGTGGACGTACTGGCCGTAATCTTCCAAACATCCATAGATACGGGGGTGGTGTCAGAGAACTGGAGAATTGCAAATGTTACACCCTTGTTCAAAAAAGGGTGTAAGGATAAACCCAGCAACTATAGGCCAGCCAGTTTAACCTCAGTGGTAGGGAAACTTAAAAACGGTAATCCGGGACAGAATTAACAGTCACTTGGACAAGTGTGGATTGATTAGGGAAAGTCAGCATGGATTTGTAAAAGGCAAATCGTGATTAACCTGATCGTGTTTTTTGATGAGGGAACAGAGAGGGTCGATGAGGGCAATGTAGTTGATGTGGTGTATATGGACTTTCAAAAGACGTTTAATAAAGTGTCGCATGATAGGCTTATCATCAAGATTGCAGCCCATGGAATAAAGAGGGCAATAGCAACATGCATACAGAATTGGCTGAGGGACAGGAAACAGAGAGTAGTGGTGAATGGTTGGTTTTTGGACTGGAGGGAGGTGTACAATGGTGTTCCCCAGGGTCAGTGCTGGGACCACTGCTTTTCTTGATATATATTAATGACTTGGCCTTGGGTGTACAGCGCACAATTTCAAAATTTGCAGATGACACAAAACTTGGAAGGGTAGTAAACAGTGAGGAGGATAGTTGTAGACAGGCTGGTGGCATGGGCAGACATGTGGCAGATGAAATTTAACTTAGAAAAATGCGAAGTGATACATTTTGGTAGGGAGAACGAGGAGAAGCTATATAAACTAGAAGGCGCAACTCTAAAAGGGGTACAGGAACAGAGCGATCTGGGGGTATGTGTACACAAATCGTTGAAGGCGGCAGGGCAGGTTGAGAAAGCAGTTAAAAAAGCATACGGGATCCTGAGCTTTATAAATAGAGGCATAGAGTACAAAAGTATGGAAATCATGAACCTTTATAAAACACTGGTTCGGCCACAACTAGAGCATTGTGTCCAATTCTGGGCACCGCACTTTCACGAAAGATGTGAAAGCCTTAAAGAGGGTGCAGGAGAGATTTACTAGAATGATTCCAGTGATGAGGAACTTTAGTTACGTGGATAGACTGGAGGCTATCCACGTAACTAAAGTCTCTAGACAGACGGTTGTGAGGAGATTTGATAGAGGTATTCAAAATCATGAAGGGTCTAGACAGAGTAGATAGAGAGAAACTGTTCCCATTGGTGGAAGGGTCAAGAACCAGAGGACATTGATTTAAGGTGATTGGCAAAATAACCAAAGGAGACATGAGGAAAAACATTTTTACACAGCGAGTGGTTAGGATCTGGAATGCACTGCCCGAGGGGGTGGTAGAGGCCGATTCAATTATGGCCTTCAAAGGGGAACTGGATAAGTACTTGAAAGGAAAAGATTTGCAGGGCTACGGGGAAAGGGCAGGGGAGTGGGACCAGCTGGATTGCTCTTTCATAGAGCTGGCGCAGACTCGATGGGCTGAATGGCTTCCTGTGCTGTAACCTTTCTATGACATATGCAGTTGTTAACCTGCTTATAATAGAAATGGAAGAACTTGCCTTATTGGCAAGTGAAATCAAGGAAAACCCAAAGATGTTTTATAAATACATTAAGAGCAAGAGGATAACTAAGGAAAGAGTAAGGCCTATTAGAGACCAAAAATGTAACCTATGTGTGGAGGCGGAAAATGTTGATATGGTTCTTAATGAATACTTTGCATCTGTCTTCACAAAAGAGAGAGACGATGCAGACATTGTAGTTAAGGAGGAGGAGTGTGAAATATTGGATGGGATAAACATATTGAGAGAGGAAGTATTAAGGGGATTAGCATCTTTGAAATTAGATAAATCACCAGGGCCGGATGAAATGTATTTCAGGCTGTTAAAAGAAGCAAGGGTGGAAATAGCAGAGGTTGTAACTATCATTTTCCAATCCACACTGGATACAGGTGTGGTGCCAGAGAATTGGAGGACTGCTAACATTGTACCCTTGTTTAAAAAGGGAGTAAGGGATAGACCGAGTAATTACAGGCCAGTCAGTCCAACATCGGTGGTGGGCAAATTATTGGAATCAATTCTGAGGGCAGGATAAACGGTCACTTAGAAAGGCAGGGATTAATCAAGGACAGTCAGCATTGGATTTGTTAAGGGAAGGTCATGTCTGACTAACTTGATCGAATTTTTTGAGGGGGTAGATGAGGGTAGATCATTTGATGTAGTCTACATGGATTTTAGCAAGGTCTTTAACAAGGTCCCACAGGGCAGACTGGTTTAAAAAAGTACAAGCCCATGGGATCCAGGGGAAAGTGGGAAGTTGGATCCAAAATTGGCTCAGTGGCAGGAAGCAATGGGTGATGGTCGACGGGTGTTTTTGTGACCGGAATGCTGTTTCCAGTGGGGTCCCTTGCTTTTTCTGGTATATATTAATGATTTGGACGTAAATGTAGGGGGCATGATTAAGAAGTTTGCAGATGATACAAAAATTGGCCATGTGATATTGAGGAAGAAAGCTGTAGACTGCAGGAAGATATCAATGGACTAGTCAGGTGAGCAGAAAAGTGGCAAATGGTCCTCCCTCAGCTGATGAATCAGTCCTCCTCCATGTTGAGCACCACTTGGAGGAAGCACTGAGGGTAGCAAGGGCACAAAATGTACTCTGGGTGGGGGACTTCAATGTCCATCACCAAGAGTGGCTCGGTAGCACCACTACTGACCGAGCTGGCCGAGTCCTGAAGGACATAGCTGCTAGACTGGGCCTGCGGCAGGTGGTGAGCGAACCAACACGAGGGGAAAAACTTCCTTGACCTCGTCCTCACCAATCTACCTGTCGCAAATGCATCTGTCCATGACAGTATTGGTAGGAGTGACAACCGCACAGTCCTCGTGGAGATGAAGTCCCGTCTTCGCACTGAGGACACCATCCAACGTGTTGTGTGGCACTACCACCATGCTAAATGGGATAGATTCAGAACAGATCTAGCAGCTCAAAACTGGGCATCCATGAGGCGCTGTGGGCCATCAGCAGCAGCAGAATTGTATTCCAGCACAATCTGTAACCTCATGGCCCGGCATATTCCTCACTCTACCATTACCAACAAGCCAGGGGATCAACCCTGGTTCAATGAGGTGTGTAGAAGAGCATGCCAGGAGCAGCACCAGGTGTACCTAAAAATGAGGTGCCAACCTGATGAAGCTACAACTCAGGACTACGTGCATGCTAAACAGCGGAAGCAACATGCTATAGACAGAGCTAAGCGATTCCACAACCAACGGATCAGATCAAAGCTCTGCAGTCCTGCCACATCCAGTCTTGAATGGTGGTGGACAATTAAACAACTAACTGGAGGAGGAGGCTCTGCAAACATCACCATCCTCAATTATGGCGGAGTCCAGCACGTGAGTGCAAAAGACAAGGCTGAAGCATTTGCAACCATCTTCAGCCAGAAGTGTCGAGTGGATGATCCATCTCGGCCTCCTCCCGATATCCCCACCATCACAGAAGCCAGTCTTCAGCCAATTCGATTCACTCCACGTGATATCACGAAACGGCTGAGTGCACTGGATACAGCAAAGGCTATGGGCCCGACAACATCCCAGCTGTAGTGCTGAAGACTTGTGCTCCAGAACTAGCTGCGCCTCGAGACAAACTGTTCCAGTACAGCTACAACACTGGCATCTACCTGACAATGTGGAAAATTGCTCAGGTATGTCCTGTCCACAAAAAGCAGGACAAATCTAATCCGGCCAATTACCGTCCCATCAGTCGACTCTCAATCATCAGCAAAGTGATGGAAGGTGTCGTCGACAGTGCTATCAAGCGGCACTTACTCACCAATAACCTGCTCACCGATGCTCAGTTTGGGTTCCGCCAGGACCACTCTGCTCCAGACCTCATTACAGCCTTGGTCCAAACATGGACAAAAGAGCTGAATTCCAGAGGTGAGGTGAGAGTGAGTGCCCTTGACATCAAGTCAGCATTTGACCGAGTGTGGCACCAAGGAGCCCTAGTAAAATTGAAGTCAATGGGAATCAGGGGAAAAACTCTCCAGTGGCTGGAGTCATACCTAGCACAAAGGAAGATGGTAGTGGTTGTTGGAGGCCAATCATCTCAGCCCCAGGACATTGCTGCAGGAGTTCCTCAGGGCAGTGTCCTCGGCTCAACCATCTTCAGCTGCTTCATCAATGACCTTCCCTCCACCATAAGGTCAGAAATGGGGATGTTCGCTGATGACTGCACAGTGTTCAGTTCCATTCACAACCCCTCAAATAATGAAGCAGTCCGAGCCCGCATGCAGCAAGACCTGGACAACATCCAGGCTTGGGCTCATAAGTGGCAAATAACATTCGCGCCAGATAAGTGCCAGGCAATGACCATCTCCAACAAGAGAGAGTCTAACCACCTCCCCTTGACATTCAACGGCATTACCATCGCCGAATCCCCCACCATCAACATCCTGGGGGTCGCCATTGACCAGAAACTTAACTGGACCAGCCATATAAATACTGTGGCAACGAGAGCTGGTCAGAGGCTGGGTATTCTGCGGCGAGTGACTCACCTCCTGACTCCCCAAAGCCTTTTCACCATCTACAAGGCACAAGTCAGGAGTGTGATGGAATACTCTCCACTTGCTTGGATGAGTGCAGCTCCAACAACACTCAAGAAGCTCAACACCATCCAAGATAAAGCAGTCTGCTTGATTGGCACCCCATCCACCACCCGAAACATTCACTCCCTTCACCACCGGCGCACTGCGGCTGCAGTGTGTACCATCCACAGGATGCACTGCAGCAACTCACCACGGCTTCTTCGACAGCACCTCCCAAACCCGCGACCTCTACCACCTAGAAGGACAAGAGCAGCAGGCACATGGGAACAACACCACCTGCACGTTCCCCTCCAAGTCACACACCATCCCGACTTGGAAATATATCGCTGTTCCTTCATTGTCGCTGGGTCAAAATCCTGGAACTCCCTTCCTAACAGCACTGTGGGAGAACCGTCACCACACGGACTGCAGCGGTTCAAGAAGACTGCTCACCACCACCTTCTCGAGGGCAATTAGGGATGGGCAATAAATGCTGGCCTCGCCAGCGACGCCCACATCCCGTGAACGAATAAAAAAAAAGAAATGTGAGGTAATGGATTTGGGGAGGGCAAACAAGGGAAGGGAATACACAGTAAATGGGAGGATACTGAGAGGTGTAGAGGAAGTGAGGGACCTTGGAGTGCATGTCCACAGATCCCTGAAGGTAGCAGGACAGGTAGATAAGGTGGTTAAGAAGGCATATGGAATACTTTACATTATTAGCTGAGGCATAGAATATAAGAGCATGGAGGTTATGCTGGAACTGTATAAAACGCTAGTTAGGCCACAGCTTGAGTACTGTGTACAGTTCTGGTCACCAAATTACAGGAAAGATGTGACTGCACTGGAGACAGTACAAAGAAGATTTACGAGGATGTTCCAGGTCTGGAGAATTTTAGCTATGATGATAGATTGGATAAGCTGGGGTTGTTTTCCTTGGAACAGAGGAGGCTGAGGGGTGATTTAATTGAGGTGTACAAAATTATGAGGGGCCTAGATGGAGTGGATTGGAAGGACCTATTTCCCTTAGCAGAGAGGTCAATAACCAAGGGGGCATGGTGATTGGTAGAAGGATTAGAGGGGAGCTAAGGAAAAAATTTTTCACCCAGAGGGTGGTGGGGGTCTGGAACTCACTGCCTGAAAGGGTGGTAGAGGCAGAAACCCTCAACTCATTTAAAAAGAAACTGAATGTGCACCTGAAGTGCTTGTAACCTACATGGCTACAGACCACGTGCTGGTAAGTGGGATTAGGCTGCGTGGCTCATTTTCGGCTGGCGCAGACAGGATTGGCCGAATGGCGGTCTCCTGTGCCGTAAATTTTCTATGATTCTATGAAACCCCATAATGATGTCAAATCAAGAACAAGTATGCATTAAACCATGCTTTTTCTCCCCTTGCCCCAACAAAAATATTCAGTAAGAGCAGATTCAATGTTCTTTGTATAGCTCAGTGTTCTGAGATATGGGCCGTCTTTGGATTTTCTTTCTTTTACTGTCATTTCATAAGGGCAGTCTAGAAAGCATTGATAAGTTATCTTTATCATTTTCTTACATGTGTTTATTACAGATTTTTTTGTGTGCTGTAATTAAAAAAAACTATTTGGTAGCTAAAATTATAATATATTGGCTATGAATTGCACTGCTTTAAAAAAAAATTATAGATCATAAACAATGAAAATGAAAAACACACTGCAGCACTAATAAGTTACTGGGTTAACCCTTCACCTCTTTTGGTGAGCTCAAGGATTTGACGACATTATGTATTAAAACTAATTTGCCATTGTGTCCAGAATATTGCGTTATAAATATGATTAGCGTAATTTTGTTTTTTAAAAAATCATTCAGAATTAAAGTGTGTAACTGTAACCAGTATTAACACTCCAACTTATGTTACCATAATAATTGTCAATATTAACAGTACATGTTAAATGATATTACAGCATAATTTATAACAATCAAAAACAGAAATGATTGAAAATACATAGGAGGTTCTAGTGTTTGCTTCTCTAGTTCAGGTTACCAGAGGTTTTTCTTTATATCTTTGCTACATGGCTTGTTTAATCTGATGATTGACTAAGCATAAAAATTACTAGCTTATTTTTGATGCTGACAAGTGATCGATTTGCCCACATTTTCAAAGCACTGATTCAAATGTTTTTTGTCTGCTGTAGTACAACAGCCTAATCTACCTAACAGACCTAGTTTTGCTACCTCCTTTGCAGATGTGAGAGGTGGATACAGAAAGAAAGAACATGCATTTATATAGCGCCTGACACGAGCTCAGCATGTCTCAAACCGCTTTAGCCAATTAAGTACTTTTGAAGTAGTCACTTTTGTAATGCAGGAAACACGGCAGCCAATTTATGCACAGGAAGGTCCCACAAACAACAATGAAATAAATGAGCAGATAATCTGTTTTAGTGATGGTTGAGAGATAAATGTTAGAATCATAGAATCTTACAGCACAGTGGGAGGCCATTCGGCCTGTCATGCCTGTGCCGGCTCCTTGAAAGAGCTGTCCAATTTAGTCCTACACTATAGCTTTTTCCCTGTATCCCTGCAAATTAGTCCTCTTCAAGTAAGTACATGCCCAATTGCCTTGAAAGTTCCCATGGGATCTACTTCCATCACCCTTTATGGTAATTAGTTCCAGATCTTAACAACCCTCTGTGTGAAAAAAAATTCTCCTCATTTCCCCTCTCGTTCTTTTTGCCAATTATTTTAAATCTATGACCTCTAGTTACCAACCCACTTGCTAGAGAAAACAGTTTCTCCCTATTTACTCTATCAAAACCCTTCATTATTTTGAATACCTCTATCAGCTATCAGGTCTCCCCTTAACCTTCTCTGCTCTAAGGAGAACAATTACAGCTTCTCCAATCTCTGAACTCAAACTGAAGTCCCTCATTCCTGGTATCATCCTCGTAAACCTCCTCTGTACCCTCTCCATGGTCTTGACATCCTTCCTAAAGTGTGGTACCCAGAATTGTACACAGTATTCCAGCTGAGGCCTAACCAGTGATTTGTAAAGGTTCAGCATAACTTCCTTGTTTTTGTATTCAATACCCCTACTTACAAAGCCAAGTATCCCATATACTTTCTTAACCGCCTTATCAACTTGCCCTGCCACCTTCAAAAATTTGTGAATATGCACCCCTCCAGGTCTCTTTGCTCTTGCACTCCCCTCAATATAGTACCATTTAGATTATACTGCCTCTCCATGTTGTTCCTCCCAAAGTGTATCACTTCACACCTATCTGCATAAAATTGCATTTGCCATGTGTCTGCCCATTTCACCAGTCTGTCTATGTTCCCTTGAAGTCTGCTACTATCCTCTTCACTATTTACTACATTGCCAAGTTTTGTATCATACACAAATTTCGAAATTGTACTCCCTATACCCAAGTCCAGGTCATTTCTACATAGCAAGAAAAGCAATGGTCCTAATATCGATCCCTGGGAGACCCCACTGCATACTTCTCTCCAGTCAGAAAAACATCCGTTCACCACTTCTCTCTGCCTCCTATCCCTTAGCCAATTACGTACCCAAGTTACCACCGTCCCTTTAATCCCATATGCTTCTATTTTCCAAATAAGTCTGTTATATAGTACTTTATCAAATGCCTTTTGAAAGTCCATATATACATCTACTGAACTACCTTCATCAACCCTCTCTGAGTTCTTGATGAAGTAACAATCAGGTTGGTCAGACATGATTTGCCTTTAACAAATCCGTGCTGGCTGTCCCATGCTTCTCCAAGTGAGAATTAATTTTGTCCTTGACAATGGTCTCTAGTAGTTTTCCCACCACTGACATTAGACTGTAGTTACTGAGTTTCTCCCTCTCCCCTTTTTTGAATAGGGGTATAACATTTGCAGTCTTCCAGTCCGAAAGCACCACTCCCATATCCAATGAGGATTCCACAGAACTAGATCCAGCACTGCTTCCTTCCTCATTGGGCTAGAAACATACTGATTAATAAACTTCTGCTGTACACATTTTAGGAATTCTTCACCCTTCTTGCCCTTAACACTTTTTTTTTTCCCCCCAGTTTATATTAGTGTAATTGAAGTCCCCTACTATTACTATTCTATTATTTTTACATTTCTCTGAAATTTGCTTCTCTATTTCCTTCTCACTATTTGGGGATCTGTAGTAAACACCCAGCAATGTAACAGCTCCTTTTCTGTTCCTTAACTCTAACCAAATAGATTCAGTCTTTGAATCCTCTAGTGTATCATCCCTCTGTAGAACTGTAATTAATATACTTGATCAATACTGCCACCCCCCACTCCTTGCTTTTTTCTTTCTCTATCCCTCCTGAATACATTGTAGCCAGGAATGTTTAATTCTCATTCCTGTCTCTGTTATAGCCACTGTATCTTAACCCCATGTGGCAACTTGTGCCTGCAGCTCATCAACTTTATTTGTAAAGCTCCTCGGATTAACAGACACACATTCCAACACCATGCTATTTGGTTTGCTTTTTTTCTCCATCTAATTCCTGATCTTTCTCCATTATTCTTTATTCTGTTGCTACTTGTCCCTGCTAGTTTTCTATGTACCTTGTCTCGCCTCTCTTGCTACGTTTTAGTTCCCCAGGTTGACCAGAATGCTGGGAGAACTTCCTTGCTCTTCAAATAGTGCCGTAGGATCTTTTATGTCCACCTGAGAGGGCAGACGGGGCCTCGGTTTAACGTCTCATCCAAAAGATGACACCTATGACAGTGCAGAACTCTTTCAGTACCGCACTGAAATGTCAGCCTAGGTTATATTAGATTGTTGTTTGGCTTTAGATTAGAGCAGCGTTATCTAATAGACATTGCTGACTAGCCACAGGTGGGGGTACGTCAACACCATTTTAGCCACATGCACTAATTTTAGTAGAAAATGCCTTCGATACACTCAAACAATACAGGTAAATGTACTTCACATATCTATTTACTTCACGAACATCTACCACTATTTGATAACTAAGAAAGCAAAGCACTTGCAATGATCAAAAAATACTCGTGCACTCTGCTTCTTGTCTTACCATTTTACCAACAAATGCACAGAAAAGGTTAAAGTACACATGCATTCGCCATGTGACAGTATTGAGATCACATGCCCAATGATGGTGTCTATTACTCATTTTTTATTTACTAATCAGAAATTAGCCACATCTGGATTCCCAATTAGCCACATGTGGCTAGTGCCTAATGTATTGGACAACACTGGATTGGAGGTCATCTGTGAAGAATAGAACAGTTGATATGGGGGGTTTTTGTTGGTGTTGGTTGAGGGAAAAATTTTGGCCAGGACAGCATTCTTTGTATAGTGCCATGGGATCTTTAACATTTACCTGAACCACCAGAACAGGCAGATAAATTGTCATGTAATTCAACATTTAACATTGCAATAGCACCATAATTTAAGTATTTCTCCTCTAGAAATATGATATATTTAGCTATTAGTAATATGCAGTGCAACTGAACCTTATTTGATCATATCAAATATTTTATTTTGCTCACCTAACTGTAGTAATTTTTTCTTGTGTGAATGTATTTATTTAATTCCCCTTCCTTTCCTCCCCCCTTCCCCCAAAAAAAGATGAGAATAACACCTCCCAAAAACCTTTTTTAAAAATGGATCCATTGTAATAGACCAATATTCCTGATACTAATCAATCTTTGATAATTTCTTGTCTGTTGTCACCATCCTCTACGTCATAAACAGTCAATTTTCTTCTATCTCAGTTTTTATCCCCCTAATTGGTTATTTTTGTTTGTTATTTAATGGTTCAGGTGGACATTAAAGATCCCTTGGCAGCACTCGAGAGTTCTCATGGTGCCTTGGCCATTATTCTTCCCTCAACCAACACCACTTTTTTTTAAAAAACAGGTTATGCAAGACCTTTTTTTCCCATTTAAATTTTCTCTGCAATTACATTCCACCCATCAAAATACTACCCAGATTCCAGCAAAATCTTTCTCAGAGGTGCATAATCCATGACACTTCAGTTGAGAAGAAATCTTTCTACGATAGTGTTGCTTTAAATTTGAATTCTGTGGTAAGTAGATTATCATATGCTCCTAGGAATAAAATGATAGCGGTTAGCTGTGCAGGCTTGGAACCTCATTCACGGTACCCCTGTGCAGATTCTATTTGTGAACTTAGTTTGTTCCTGAACTGATCTAACCTGAATCTCTTGCAATTCTTGACCCTGCTGTTCTAATTCCAACAGATTTTTCAGGCAGAATCCTGTCCTGATGAAGCAGATAACTATGTTTTTTTCTGTAGGACACCCTCCTACCAGCAAGGTCAGATGGTGCTAGAACAGCTGATCTGCCAACGTTTTTGTTGAGCATGGAATAGGTTAGGTCGTGCACAAGAGTGAGGTCAGGTACTGTTACTAGCACTGAAAAGTTGTAATAAAAAAAATTTTAGTGTAAAGAGTGTTGTGTGTAAACTTGGGAAGATTTGATGTCTTAATTTGTTGATCCTCAACTTGTATGTATATTTTTTTTTGGCTGGAAAGTAAGGGGTTGTCATGAATCGCTGTAAATGAACATGTACATGATATACCAGAAGCAGCAACACCAATGTATAATAAAATATGTCAAAGGGCAGCAATGTTACATTTGTGTGGTACATGTAATGTATCAATGCAACAATACGATAAAGTGAGAGATTACATAGACTGGAGGGAGAATTGTATAAAAAGTGAGTTGATAGACAGGTTTCAGATTCTGGGTGGTTCTCCCAATCTCCTACCGTAATATCAGCATTAAAGGCTGTTTCTAAAGAGTTTGCAACGACGTCACGGCAGGAAATTGGGAAAACCGTCGTAGAAATCAGGCACCTTTATTTATATCTCATAATATATTTTGATTTATGTATAGTTAGATATGTTTCAACAATTACATTTGTGGTAATCTATTTTGTTTCTAATTATGGGTAGCAATGGTGAGCAACTTACATATGTAACTGAGGTTAGTACAGAACACAGATTTATCTGTTCGTGTATTCATTTATTTTTCAGTTGTTATCCATCAGCGGTACAGGAGATTCATTAGGATTTTGGAAAAATAATTGCTGGCTCTACAATTTTTGACAAGGAAAATGCAAAAATCCTGAGTTTCGTGCATAACCTCCTCTCAAATAAGAGTGTAGTTGCTGGTGTGTTGAAACTCAATAAGTTTACTGTATTTTAAACTTTATTTGGTAATTAATGGCATGATTTTATTTTAGTGATAGCCAAGACTTTGAAACTCCAGCTCCTTCAGTATCAACAAGACCTTCAAGACGAGCAAAAACAGCAGCACTGGAGAAAACAAAAATGAATCTCTCTCGATTATTGAACAAGGAAGATGATTAGTCCAAAAACTGCACTTCATGTACCTTGTTTCTGAGAGACAATGTTTTATGTGATTTTTTAATTTAGTGTGATTTAAAAATCATGTACCTGTTCTGTGAGATTGTAATTATTAGAGGGCGTTAAAGTTACGTGCTACTATATTTAGAAACATTTCTTCAAGTTTTTTAATTTACCATGCTGAAATTTCTTTGAGGCATGACCATCTTTTTATTATGCTGATGCAGCTGTGTATCCTGCAGATGCTCCCTAATACCTTAAACTAAAAGTTCAGAACAATGAGAGCAATGGATTGAGTACCAATGTTGTGCTTCATCTCAAGTAACTGCTTTAACTGATCTGGGAGCCCAGAATGTTTATTGGGTATGTTAATTTTTAGGTTGTGGGTATTGGTGCTGCTTGATATATTTTTTAACTAATGTTACCTGACTTTTCTGAGGAAAAATCTTTCCACAGGGCACCCACCTAAGCAACAAAGATGTATTATTGATCTGAGCTAGATTGGTAATTTCTGACTCCTAATTTTTGGTTTTTAAAACTGTTGGGGTCCTAAAGGGCTGGGAATTATTTTAAATCTATCACTTGAAAAGGGTCTAGAGTCTTGCCCTCAGTGAAGTCAGACACTCTAACTGATTTCATGCCAGTCAAGGCTTGTCTGGCCCCTACTTTTAGGGCCAATATTTATCTTCCCTTGTTTGTTAGCAGCATTTCTCATTCAAGCATAAAACTGCCTGTTAAAATAAATTCCTTGCTACATAACTAGAAAATAGCCGTGGCAGTGAGTGTGACTTTTTCTGGTAAGTGGTAAACTTAACAGTGACTGAAACTGGCAATTTCTTCTCAAAATGTTACAAATTAAAATTCAATGTTTTATTAATTATAGTAATTGCAATGTATGTGTTTGTTGTGCTTTAATCTTTATTAAAAAAAATCTTGTTGTAATATTGTCTGTCATGAGCTAATTAAACACAACTTCCTGTTCTAATGTACTAGGTATCCACAGTGGGCTGTACCCCCATGATCTTGTGTAGTCCAGGGCTAAACCATCATCTTATTCAGCAGTAGCACTGGATGATGGAATTCATTTAGTATTCTCACTTCACCTTTTGTCAATTCAGAAGAAGGAAATGTCAAAAACTGGATGCATTTTTGTATGGACTAAAATAACCAATCAAATTTATTTACACTTAATTTAGGAAAGTAGAGATAATAGTCTTTACTCTGCAGCACAATAACTGTATTAAAGAGTAGAAACAGTTCCAAATGTTTAATTTACCCTATTCAGTCTTCAGATTTTATACTGTTTATTTAAACTGGAGAATGTCTTTGAGTTTCTTGAAGACAGCCTTCAGGAGAAGGACTATCTTCTGACTGGAATAAAACACTGATGAATGAGGAGCAGAACACCATCAAGTGTGATTAAATTGAGTATTGAAGTAACAATGTTGTTTTCCTCCTGTTATAATACAGACTCAATATTTCTGAGATATTATAGGGAGCAATGGTTGGAGAAAGTTGAAGGACCCTTGTACAATATAATAATATAACTTACAATAAGGTTATCAAAATGTTGTTGGGTTGGTGACACCTTTCGGTCTACACTAAATGCAACTTTCTTTGGTTGTGTGGCTGTGTTTTGTTGTATTGGAAACCCATCTGCAGGCGACATAAAGAAGCTCCATGTGCAAGAGTGTTCTTCAAGAGATAGAGGTATTTTTAATGAATACTTTTTCCAACGACTTTCCATTGCTTGTTTTTTTTAATGTGTTTCTATTTTTCCTGTTTTGCTTTGTTTTTTGCTCATTCACAATATCTGTGTAAACAAAATAGCTGGTATTATATGTAAAATCCCTGGCAGCCCGCTGTAATTAAAGCATTTACAAAAGTTCAACCGAACAAGAAAATGCAATAGAGTGGATATGAAAAGGGCTCTCTCAATACAAACATTCACTCCATCTTGGGTAACAACTGCAGGGCGAGAGTCCTGTGCTAGTTGGCAAGACCATTTAAAATGAATGCAAGGAAATGACAGGCAGGAAATGCCCATCTGGTCCATCATCCATGCAGTTTTGATACCTGAAGCATCAGGATTAGACATCCCCTACCCATCAGCAATCATGTAATATGGGAGAGCCAAAAAAGAAACAAATAAAAAACCCAGCCAATTAGGGGGAAAAAATATAGAAAATTCCTCTCCAACGCCCTTAGGCAATTAAAACTAGTCATAGAAAGAGGAGTAGGCCATTCAGCCCCTCGAGCCTGTTTTGCCATTCAATTATATCATTGCTGATCTGTATCTTAACTCCATCTACCTGCTGGTTCTGTAACCCTTAATACCCTTGCCTAACAAAAATCATTCTCCGTTTTGAAATTTTCAATTCACCGAGCTTAACAGTTTTTTGGAGAAGAGTTCCAAATTTTCACTACCCTTTGTGTGAAGAAGTGCTTCCTGACATCACCCCTGAACGGCCTAGCTCTAATTTTAAGGTTATGCCCCCACCAACCAGAGAAAATAGTTTCTATCCTATTAAATCCTTTAATCATTTTAAACACCTCAATTAGATCACCCCTTAATCTTCTATATTCAAGGGAATACAAGCCTGGTCCATGCAACCTGTCCTAATAATTTAACCCTTTTAGCCCTGGTATCATTCTGATGAATCTGTGCTGCAATCCCTCCAAGGCTAATATATCCTTCCCGAAGTACTCCAGAGGGGGTCTAACCAGAGCTTGATATAACTGTAACATAACTTTTTTTTATTTGTTCATGGGATGTGGGCGCCGCTGGCAAGGCCAGCATTTATTGCCCATCCCTAATTGCCCTTGAGAAGGTGGTGGTGAGCCGCCGCCTTGAATCGCTGTAGTCCATGTGATGAAGTTTCTCCCACAGTGCTGTTTGGAAGGGAGTTCCAGGATTTTGAGCCAGCGACGATGAAGGAACGGCGATATATTTCCAAGTCGGGATGGTGTGTGACTTGGAGGGGAACATGCAGGTGGTGTTGTTCCCATGTGCCTGCTGCCCTTGTCCTAGGTGGTAGAGGTTGCAGGTTTAGGAAGTGCTGTCGAAGAAGCCTTAGCGAGTTGCTGCAGTGCATCCTGTGGATGGTACACACTGCAGTCACTGTGCGCCGGTGGTGAAGGGAGTGAATGTTTAGGGTGGTGGATGGGGTGCCAATCAAGCGGGCTGCTTTGTCCTGGATGATGTCGAGCTTCTTGTGTTGTTGGAGCTGCACTCATCCAGGCAAGTGAAGAGTATTCCATCACACTCGTGACGTGTACCTTGTAGATGAAAATTTTTTACTAGGATGACAGGACTAAGATTAGACCTATCAGGAAAGATTGAACAGGCTGTGGCTTTTTTCTCTAGAAAAGAGAAGAATGAGAAGTGACCTGATCGAGGTCTTTAAGATTATGAAAGGGTTTGATACGGTAGATGTAGAGATGATGATTCCACTTGTGGGTCAGACCAGAACTAGGGGCCATAAATATAAGATAGTCACTAATAAATCCAATAGGGAATTCAGGAGAAACTTCTTTACCCAGAGAGTGGTTAGAACGTGGAACTCACTACCACAAGGAGTAGTTGAAGCAACTAATACATTCATTTAAGGGGAAGGTAGATAAACACGTGAGGGAGAAAGGAATAGAAGGATATGTTGATGGGGTTAGATGGAGAAGGGTGGGAGGAGGCTCGTGTGGAGCATAAACACTGGCATGGACCTGTTGGGCCGAATGGTCTGTTTCTGTGCTGTACATTCTATGTAATTCTATGTAAGCCATTTATAAATATAGTGAAAAACCGAGGCCCCAGTATAGATGCCTGGGCGAAACCAATAATCACATCCTGCCAATTTGAGTACATACCCATTATTCCTACTCTCTGTCTCCTATCTCCTAACCAATTCCCTAACCATGTCAAAAGGTTACCTCCAATTCCATGTGCTCTCATTTTTGTTAACAGTCTGTGGGATCTCCACTGTTCTTTGCATTTGTATGAGCCCTTTTAGTTTTATACTATCTTTCACCTCCGTTGTTGACCAGGGTTGTTTATTTCCCCAATAGAGATTTTCCTCTTTAGAGGAATGTACAGGTCTTGTATTGAACCGAATACTTCTTTGAACACCTCCCACTGTTTATTTTTACCCGTTAACGGTTCTGCCCAGTCTACTGTGGTCAATTTCTGCCTCATCCCCTCAAAGTCCGCCTTACCTAAATTTAAAAGCCCATAAAAGAGGCGGAGGTCAGAGGCCCCATAGAGAGTGGTGGCAGAGGAGCGCGGAGCGGCCCATAAAAGAGGCAGGAGTCGGAGGCCCAATACAGGGAAGCGCGGAGCGTCAGAGATAGAGGTAAGAAGCACCTAAAGTGATGTCAGCACAAGGTAAGGAGCTGATTAGTGAGTAGCTGGTGAGTTTATTTTTGTCCAGATCAGGGACAAGTTTCAAGCTTATTTCTGGTACGTTTAGTTAGTAGTCTAATAAATAGAGGCATAGCAGGGCACCTCCGTCCCGTCAAATGCACATCCTGTGCCACGTGGGAAGTCCAGGACGCTTCTTGTGGCCATCCAGGACACATGTGCAGGAAGTGTGGTCAGCTGGAGGAGCTTGAACGCCGGGTTTCGGAGCTTGAGCAGCGGATGGCATCACAGCAGAGCATCCGCGAGGCTGAGAACTACGTGGATAATATGTTTCAGGAAGTGGTCACCCCGCAACTTAAGAGTGTGCAGGCAGAAAGGGAATGAGTGACCGCCAGACAGACAAGGAGGACCAGGCAGGTAGTGCAGGAGTCCCCTGAGTGCATCTCGCTCTCTAATCAGTGGCTAGGGCGATAGTATTTTTTTATTCGTTCGTGGGATATGGGCGTCACTGGCAAGGCCAACATTTATTGCCCATCCCTAATTGCCCTTGAGAAGGTGGTGGTGAGCCGCCTTCTTGAACTGCTGCAGTCCGTGTGGTGAAGGTTCTCCCACAGTGCTGTTAGGGAGTTCCAGGATTTTGACCCAGTGACGACGAAGGAACGGTGATATATTTCCATGTCGGGATGGTGTGTGACTTGGAGGGGAACGTGCAGGTGGTGTTGTTCCCATGTGCCTGTTGCCCTTGTCCTTCTAGGTGGTAGAGGCCACGGGTTTGGGAGGTGCTGTCGAAGAAGCCTTGGCGGGTTGCTGCAGTGCATCCTGTAGATGGTACACACTGCAGCCATGGTGCGCCGGTGGCGAAGGGAGTGAATGTTTAGGGTGGTGGATGGGGTGCCAATCAAGCGGGCTGCTTTGTCCTGGATGGTGTCAAGCTTCTTGAGTGTTGCAGGAGCTGCACTTATCCAGGCAAGTGGAGGGTATTCCATCACACTCCTGTAGATGGTGGAAAGGCTTTGGGGAGTCAGGAGGTGAGTCACTCGCCACAGAATACCCAGCCTCTGACCTGCTCTTGTAGCTACAGTATTTATATGGCTGGTCCAGTTAAGTTTCTGGTCAATGGTGACCCCCACAGGATGTTGATGGTGGGGGATTTGGTGATGGTAATGCCGTTGAATGTCAAGGGGAGGTGGTTAGACTCTACCTTGTTGGAGATGTTCATTGCCTGGCACTTGTCTGGCGTGAATGTTACTTGCCACTTATCAGCCCAAGCCTGGATGTTGTCCAGGTCGTGCTGCATGCGGGCACGGACTGCTTCATTATCTGAGGGGTTGCGAATGGAACTGAACACTGTGCAATCATCAGCGAACATCCCCATTTCTGACCTTATGATGGAGGGAAGGTCATTGATGAAGCAGCTGAAGATGGTTGGGCCCAGGACACTGCCTTGAGGAACTCCTGCAGCAATGTCCTGTGGCTGGATTAGTAATCCAGTCCTAGACTAATAATCAGAGGACTTTTATAAATTCAGGTCCCACCATAGCAGTTTGAGAATTTGAATTCAGTTTTTAAAAAAATCTGGAAATAAAGTGCTGGTATCAGTAAAAGTGACCCTGTTGTAAAAAAAACTGGGGAAAAAAATTTAATATCCTTACCCAGTACAGGCCTGTATGTGATTCTCCTGCTCCAGCCGCTGCCTCAGGCTGAACCAGACTGCAACCTCGTCATCCTATATGACCCCCAAGTTAAGCTTCCAACCCCATATCTGTAAGAAAATATTAACTAACCAAGAGAATACATGAGACAGACCTAGCTAGCGCAGAGATTAAAAGCCCCACAAGGTAGAAAGATGCTGACCCTGCTAACTTAATCAGACACTTAAAACAATAGAGAAGCTGCAGACCCTTAGGTCACTGCCTGAATCAGCTATTTTGGAGAACCTTTGTTCTGCTTCTGTTTAAACAGGAATGTTGCAGACCCTCAGGAAACTGCCTGAGTTAGGTATTTTGGAGAACCTTTGTTCTGCTTCTGCGAAAATGGTACCAGCTGCAGGATGACCTTTGCACTGATTCCAGGAATATTTTGACCACTCTTGCCCAGGTAAGAAAAAGAGGAACTGATACTATTATCTATCCCACCACTTGCAAACAGTACATGCAAAACTGCACATTCCTCAGGCAGAAATAGGGTATATAAAGACTGGCTTTTAGCCAGAAGCCCCACAGTCAGAGGAGAAGGGGAGTTAGACATATCCAGGGGATCCATGCTGCCTTCAGGCCTAACCCTGTGTAACTCTCCACGAGTTAGATATTTCCAGGGGACGTTAATGCTGGCTTCGGCCTAACCCTGTGTAACTCTCCAAGGAACAACTAGGAACTCGCCGGCTGTCCAGGCGCTAAACGGGTAATATCACACTTGTTTAAGACTGTTAGTTACTGCTCAATGATTGTTATATAAAATGATCAAACGCTGTCTGTGAACAATAAAAACCTCAATTCACTAACCAATATGGTGTCAGTTCGGATTAATTAAAAGGAATCTCCATACTGGCATATGGATTTTCTAACATATCCTCTGCATTATAAAGACCACCTCCTGATGCAGCCCAACAGCTTAAAAAAACTCATCTATGCCATTGTCACCTCCAGACTCAACTATTCCAATGCTATCCTGACTGGACTCCCATCCTCCACACTCTGTAAACTTCAGCTGATCTAAAACTTTGCTGCCTTTCCCTCACCAAGTCCCGCTCACCCATCACTACTGTCTTTGCTGACCCACATCGGCTCCTGGCCCTCCAACAACTCCAATTTAAAATTCTCCTCTTCATATTTAAATCCCTTCATGACCTGTTGTCTCCCTATCTCTATAACCTCCACAACCCCCACACCACCCCATCCAAACTCTGGCCTCTCGTGCACCCCCTCCCTCCATTTTCCACACCATTATTGGCTATACCTAGGCGCCACACTCTGGAACTCCCTCTTCTCTCTTCCTTTAAAACCCACCTCTTTAATCAACATTTTGTCTCCCCCAACCTAATATCTCCTTCTTTAGCTCAGTTTCACCATGGGATGTTTTTCTACGTTAAAGGGGCTCTATAAATGCAAGTTCTTGTGGTTGCATTCACCCAAGGGTTCTCAAAGACATGGGGGCTGTGTTATGCAAAGCACTTGTTTGTATATTTAATTGCTCACTTGGGTGTGGAATTGTTTCAATGGCCCAGGGAGAGGACTATCTGATGCCTATATTAAAAAAGGGCAATACGTCAGAACAGTGATCATAGTATCATAAGGTTTAGAATAGTTATGGAAAAGGACATGGACCACTAAAGTAAAAATACTCAATTGGAGGACAGCCAATTTCAATGGGATGAGAACAGATCTGGCACAGGTGAATTGGAATCAAAGATTGGCAGGCAAAACTGTAATTGAACAATGGACTGCCTTTGAGGAGATGGTTCGGGTACAGTCTAGGTACATTCCCACGAGAAAGGTATGACAACTAAAGCCAGAGCTCCCTGGATGACAAAAGAGATAGAGAGTAAGATGAGGCAGAAAAAAGGGGCATGTGACAGATGCCAGGTCGATAATACATATGAGAACCAGGCTGAATATAGAAAGTTCAAAAGGGAAGTGAAAAAGGAAATGAGAGGGGCAAAGAGGGAGTATGAGAATAGACTGGCGGCCAACATAAAAGGAAATCCAAAAGTCTTCTACAGGCATGTAAAAAATAAACGGGTAGTAAGAGGGGTAGCACCGATTAGGGACCAAAAAAAGAGATCTACTCATGGAGGCAGAGAGCATAGCCGAGGTACTAAATGGGCACTTTGCTTCTCTATTTACCAAGGAAGATGATGCTGCCAAAGTCATAGTACAAGGGAAGGTAGTTCAGATACTGGATGGGCTAAAGATTGACAAAAGGGAGGTACTAGAAAGGCTAGTTGTACTTAAAGTCGATAAGTCACCCGGTCCAGATGGGATGCATCCTAGGTTGCTGAACAAAGGGTGGAAATTGCGCAGGTACTGGACATAATCTTCCAATCATCCTTAGAGGGGTGGTGCCAGAGGACTAGAGAATTGCAAATGTTACACCCTTGTTCAAAAAAGGGTGTAAGTATAAACCCAGCAACTAAAGGCCAGTCAGTTTAACCTCGGTGGTAGGGAAACTTTTAGAAACAATAATACGGGACAGAATTAGCAGTCACTTGGACAAATGTGCATTGATTAGGGAAAGCCAGCACAGATTTGTTAAAGGCAAATAGTGTTTAACCAACTTGATAGAGTTTTTTGGTGAGGTAACAGAGAGGGTAGATGAGGGCAATGCAGTTGATGTGGTGTATATGGACTTTCAAAAGGCATTTGATAAAATGCCACATAATAGGCTTGTCATCAAGATTGAAGTCCATGGAATAAAAAGGGGCAGTAGTAGCATGGATACTGAAATGGTTAAGTAACAGGAAGCAGAGAGTAGTGGTGAACGGTTGATTTTCAGACTGGAGGGAGGTGTACAGTGGTGTTCCCCAGGGGTCGGTGTTGGGACCACTGCTTTTCTTGATATATATTAACGACTTGGACTTGGGTGTACAGGGCACAATTTCCAAATTTGCAGATGACAAAACTTGGAAGGGTAGTAAAGAGTGAGGAGGATAGTAATAGACTTCAAGAGGACATAGGCAAGCTGGCACGGGCGAACACATGGCAGATGAAATTTAACACAGAAAAATGTGAGGTGATACATTTTGGTAGAAAGAATGAGGAGGGGCAATATAAACTGAAGGGCACAATTCTAAAAGGGGTACAGGAACAGAGAGATCTGGGAGTATGTGTACACAAATCGTTGAAGGTGGCAGGGCAGGTTGAGAAAGCAGTTAGAAAAGCGTACGGGATCCTGGGCTTTTTAAATAGAGGCATAGAGTACAAAAGCAAGTCATGATGAACCTTTTTAATACACTGGTTTGGCCACAACTAGAGTATTGTGTCCAGTTCTGGAAAGATGTGAACGCCTTAGAGAGGGTGCAGAAGAGATTTACTAGAATGATTCCAGGGATGAGGGACTTTAGTTGCGTGGATAGACTGGAGAAGCTGGGGATGTTCTCCTTGGAATAGAGAAGGTTGAGAGGAGATTTGATAGAGGTATTCAAAATCATGAAGGGTCT
The DNA here is from genome assembly GCF_035084215.1 of Heptranchias perlo. NCBI lineage: Eukaryota > Metazoa > Chordata > Chondrichthyes > Hexanchiformes > Hexanchidae > Heptranchias > Heptranchias perlo. The sequence continues at coordinate 107,075,069 of NC_090325.1, read as the reverse complement.
AGACAGAGTGGATAGAGAGAAACTGTTCCCATTGGCAGAAGGGTGAGGAACCAGGGGACATAGATTTAAGGTGATTGGTAAAAGAACCAAAGGTGACAGGAGGAAAAACTTTATTTTTTAAAACACAGTGAGTGGTTAGGATCTGGATCTGGAGAGAGTGGTGGAGGCAGATTCAATCGTGGCCTTCAAAAGGGAACTGGATAAGTACTTGAAAAGGAAAAAATTTGTAGGGCCATGGGGATTGGGAACCAGCTGGATTGCTCTTGCATATAACTGGCACGGACTCAATGGGCCAAATGGCCTCCTTCAGTGCTGTAACCTTTCTACAATTACTGAGCTGGAGTCATTGGTTGACTTCACATGGGGTCGCTCTAATCAAAATATTTGGCTTTACAACAGATGTGGTTTTTAAAGTCAGTTATAAATACTGAACAATAAAAACCTTAAGAGCATTAGTTCTGACAGTTGAAGTCATAATGTGAAAGCCGTCCTGAGTGAAAGTGGCTGATACTTAAATGTTCCATCTCATAAATACAAGCCACTTAAAAAAAAACTCACTATTCAGGTTTTAGGCCTGTTTTATTTCATCAAGTATTATTTACAGTCAAACATCTTATAAAATAACATTTAAAATAAGATGTTCACTAAAATATATAGAAAAATATTTTGCAATGCACATACATATACCTCAAATATTTAACTTTAGGAATTTCTTTTGGTAAAAGTAGTACACTGAAAGTAGCACCAAGATAAACAGGATAGCAAATTTTCTTCAGAAGCTTTCACAGTTTAAAGATGTACCCAAGTGACCCAGAAGGGGAAGTAAATTCATTAAAAACAGCACATAGAATCCAGATAAAGTAAAACAATGTTTTTTTTACCCTAGAAAAATTAACACTCCCCTTGGCAAGCACAAGAAAACTAAACAATGTTACATGAAAGGTAAACTCAACCATTCTTCACTTGAGATCTCTATTTTCTTCATTTGATTAAATTGATATTTTCCTGCAATATTACTTTTTATTCATTTACAATTTCATCAACCATTATTAAAATTATCAGTTTAAATACATGATGTAAAGTTCAAGCCCCATAGAATTTAATTGACCATTTAGTTTTCACATACTAACCCACTGCTAGAACCAGTATTTGCTAGAACCTACATTATGCAAATTTTAATAAATTACAGAATTAAGGATACCATGCTTAAAAAAAAAATTATAGCTATTTGGACTTAAGTACTGAGAAATAGTTACTGTGATTCCAATCCAATCTTTGATTCTGGGAATTATATGGCAACTGATTTAACATTTAATTGTGGGGAAATCCTGCAGCTTTAAAATTTTGGAACATCTAGTGAGAATAAAGGCAATAAATCAAAGCAAGCATGGGTTTATTCACATTTCTCTCTTCATAGCCTCATCCCTCCTCTCAAGCTTCTATAACCCTCTAAGAATACTGTGTTACTCCAACTCTGGCTTCTTTTGCATCCTGCACTCCCTTTGCCCCACCGTTGGCAGCTGTGCCTTCAGCTATCTAGGCCCTACCCTGTGGAATTCCCTCCCTAAACCCCTCAATCTCTTAAAACCCTCCTCCTATAAGGCCCTCTTTAAAACCCACCTCTTTGATCAAGCCTTTAACCTTCAAGCCTTCTTTGATTAACCCCTGCTAATATCTCCTCCTTTGGCTCAGCATTGATTTTTGTCTGAATACACTTCTGTATAATCCTTGGGACTTTTTCTACATTAAAGGTGCTATATAAATGCCAGTTGTTATTAACAGCAGGTAATACCCAATAGAATTAAGGATATAACCAATTTCATAAAGGTTATGTGATGGATTTATACATCCTGGACTTTGAGAAAACATTGAACGAGTTTACCTATTGGTGCTAGCAGGTTTAACTAGTGACTAGCATAGCCATAAGCTACCTTTAATTTTGTGTTTAGTGGGCACTAGGACCATCAGCTCTGAACACATGGCTTTTGCACAGCTGGTGGCAACCCCAAGGTAAACTTATCAGATGCACTAAGGCTCAGTAAATACGTGTCTTCCTGGTTGTCGGCCTTAGCGAATGTTAATTTTACTTTGGGGTTGCCCCAGCTATACAAAACCTGTGCAGCAAGAACAGACGGCCCTTGTAGCCCACTAAATCCAATATAATAGCAGCAATACAGCAGTTTAATCCCTACTCTGTGCAGAGTTACCACTACAGTCGGCTCCAATCACCTTTGAGTTAAGGAGAAGGGGAAAATAATCAGCCACCGTTTCCACTCTTGATTACTATTCAGTGATTTTGGTGTTCAAGTGAGGAAAAGATTCACACAGCTGTGATGCCACCACCTTCCCTTCACTGTAATCGCACTTCAACACTCAGAATCGAGACTTAAATATGAAGAATGGGCTCTTGGGCATAGCATCAGAGAGAATGTGAACTGTATCCCAACAAGGAGTCCCATACCCTTAAGAAAGGAGAGATAATTGGTGAGGGAAAAAAGTATTTGCTAAGGTCCCTCAGAAGAAGCCTGCTATTAAAATGGGAGCAAAAACTAATGGCAATAAGGATGTTTAAATTAATGAAATATTAAATAGTAGCAAATAGAGATTAGGTATCAATGGTAGAGTTTAATTGGGTAACTGCGACCAGCTGTTGGATTCTCACTGTTCCTAATCTATTAAGTACTCAATTAGTGAACTGTAAGTGGAATGTCTAATTTTGCTGAGAACATTAAATTACGAGAAATGAAGATGTTCTGTGGAAAGTGATATTAAAAAGATATTTATGAGACCAACTGATTAAATAAATGCATGACGAACCGCATTTACTAATGATGCACACTGGTGCAAAAAATAGCAAGTGACTAGCATATTGTTAAAGATAGTGGATCAACAGACTTGGGTATAATAATCAAACACCGATATCTTCAGCATTGGGTGCTAGGTAGTCTGTTGGTTGCATAGGCAGATTTATGAATTACTGACATTTTAAAGCACTACTGAGATCATACATAGAGAGTGTTGTGCACAGTTTTGGGTCACTGATTCCTTTTCAATTTTTCTAGGTATTAGAACGGGCAACAAGGATAGCTCAAAGTCTAAAATCAATAAGCTATAAGAATGTTAGTGAGCTCCAGAAAAACAGAAAACCAGCAACTTAAATTCACCTGGGAACATATGGGATAATAAAAAATAAACAAAAAAAATGATGAAAGACTGATTTTAAAAAATTTTATCACCAAGCAAAAAAACCTCTTAAGTTAAGAAGCAGTGAACAATACTGCACAGCAACTTAGGACTTCAAAAAAAAGTTACAGCTTTGGACAGTGAACAGGTGAGCTGCCAACAACAAACATAAAAAAGAAACCCTCCAGACAGTTTCTGCTTTATAGGTGATCACATTCAGAATAGTAACCACAGGGCACTTCTACCCAGACTATGTAATCTGGAAACAAAGCACAAGTTTTATTTTCCCCAAGTTAAACATCACTGAGGAAGAGTACTTGGCAAAATAGGTTGATATTGTGTACTTGGACCTTGATGGCATTACAATGGTCAGTTTTTTTTCAGGCCTGCAACCAAATACCTGCTGTTGAGACTTGCAACAAAATGGTGCAGATACCATCAGTGTCTACACATATTAGATCAATGGACACACCCCACCCACCCCCCACCCCCCCACCGCAAAAAAAGTTTAGACAAGACCATCGCTTAACTGTTTGAGGTAGTTTTACTCCTGCAGTAAGATCTGTTTCCATAAAAGCACAATTTAAATTTTGAAAACTTATCAAACCAGTCACTTAGGATACAAATTTATAAAAAAATTTACAACACAGAATATACACAGCAAGTGAGTAAAGTGTAATGTAAAATAAGTACAATAGTTGAAGTGCCCTGGTTTCCAAAACATGGGTAATGAAAATAAGTCATACTCTATCATTTCCCTTCCAAACAAAAGTCATATGAACCCTTAATGCATCGTGACATACAACTGTACTGTGCTTGGTGCAAATAAACTTCGAACAGAAAAGCTTATAAAAAGGATGAATAGTTAAACATTTAATGCTTTTGTTAAGTACATGTATGAGATCTAGTAGCAACCTAGAGGAATGTTAATCTGTAGATATTTAACAGTTCTTGCAAGGCAGCAAGCAGGAGAGTAAGAAGAAATTTTGTACATAAAGTATTAGTGCAACCTCTGATATCTACAATATTGTTCGCACAGCTTCAGGTTTTGGCTACAAAGCAGCAAACACAAAAGATACTGCTACATACATTCAACCTGAATCAGTAGGCTGAATATTAAGGCACTAATTCAATTCTGAGTGAGACAAGATAACTTTCTTCTTAAAATTCCCAATTTATAATAAGATGTGCCAAGTCTTGGTAGCAAATGATGTATTGTTTAATTCCAGCCATCCATTGTTAAGGCATAATCCTGCATCAACTTGAGTTTCCTATATATAAAAATAAAAAAAAAATTAAAACATGCTAAAATATCTCTGTACACAAACTTTCCAATGTCATCCAAGCATATCAATCCTAGCAAAGGTCATTACCTACAAATTTGTTATTCTTCAAATGAAGCTGACTTTGTTTAACAAGGGTTAATCAGACGATCCTACAGGGGAAATTAGGATCTTTTTATTATTGTACTATGATTTCAGTAGCCCATTTGTGAACAATGATCCTTTTGCTTCATTTGACCAAGAAAGCTAAAAGGTGACAAAATGCCAGCTAATGAATTATGTCTTCTCTGATGACCAATTATTTCCTTAAACAACGGCTTCCAAATGCTTGATTTCTGTTATCTTCCTTAGTGATATTGTTTAATGCACCTGACCATTGTTGATTCTTCCTTTCCCTCCTGAAGGCAGTTAATCCATAGGTTCTCCAAACCTCTGATAACTTGTCGAAAGGCCAGTGTTTAAAATGGAAACATTGAAAATTTACAACACAGAAGGTGGCCATTCGGCCCATCGTGTCTGTGCCGGTCAAAATGGAACTATCCAGCCTAATCCTACTTTCCAGCACTTGGTCCGAAGCCTTGTAGGTTATGGCATTTACATAGAAACATAGAAAATAGGAGTAGGCCATTTGGCCCTTCGAGCTTGCTCCGCCATTCAATATGATCATGGCTGATCCTTTATCTCAATACCATATTCCCGCTCTCTCCCCATATCCCTTGATGCTTTTTATGTTTAGAAATCTATCTAGCTCCTTCTTAAATATATTCAGTGACTTGGCCTCCATAGCTTTCTGTGGTAGAGAATTCCACAGGTTCACCACCCTCAGTGAAGAAATTTCTCCTCATCTCAGTCCTAAATGTCCTACCCCATATCCTGAGACTGTGACCCCTCATTCTGCACCCCACAACCAGGGGAAACATCCTCCCTGCATCCAGTCTGTCTAGCCCTGTCAGAATTTTATGTTTCAATGAGATCCCCTCATTCTTCTAAACTCGAGTGAATACAGGCCGAGTTGATCCAATCTCTTCTGATACAACAGTCCTGCCATCCCAGGAATCAGTCGGGTGAACCTTCGCTGCACTCTCTCACTATGGCAAGTGTATCCTTTCTTAGGGAAGGAGACCAAAACTGCACACAATACTCCAGGTGTGGTCTCACCAAGGCCCTGTATAACTGCAGTAAGACATCCTTGCTCCTGTGCTCAAATCCTCTTGCAATGAAGGCCAACATACCATTTGCCTTCCTAACTGTTTGCTGCACCTGCATGTTTGCTTTCAGTGACTGGTGTACAAGGCCACCCAGGTCCCTTTGTACATCAACATTTCCCAATCTATCACATTTAAATAATACTCTGCCTTTCTGTTTTTCCTTCCAAAGTGGATAACTTCACATTTATCCACATTATATTGCATCTGCCATGTGTTTGCTCACTCACTCAACTTGTCTAAATCGCCTTGAAGCCTGTTTGCATCCTCCTCACAACTCACAATCCCACCTAGTTTTGTGTCGTCAGCAAACTTGGAAATATTACATTAGGTTCCCTCATCCAAATCAATGATATACATTGTGAATAGCTGGGGCCCAAGCACTGATCCCTGCTGTACCCCACTAGTTACTGCCTGCCACCCTGAAAAAGACCCATTTATTCCTACTCTGTTTCCTGTCTGTTAACCAATCTTCAATCCATGCCAGTATATTACCACCAATCCCATGTGCTTTAATTTACCTCTTATGTGGGACTTTATCAAAGGCCTTCTGAAAATCCAAATAAACCACATCCACTGGTTCAACCTTATCTATTCTACCAGTTACATCCTCAAAAAACTCCAGTAGGTTTGTCAATACTTAAAGTGCATATCCAAGTACTTTTTAAATGCGACAAGGGTTTCTGCCTCCAGCACCCTTTTAGGTAGTGAGTTCCAGACCCCCACCACCCTCTGGATGAAAAAACCTTTCCTCAGCTCCCCTCTAATCCTTCCACCAATTACTTTAAATTTATGCCTTCGGGTTATTGACCTCTCTGCTAAGGGAAATAGGTCCTTCCTATCCACTCTATCTAGGCCCTTCATAATTTTGTACACCTCAATTAAATTCACCCCTCAGCCTCCTCTGTTCCAAAGAAAATAACCCCAGCCTACCCAATCTTTCCTCATAGCTAAAATTCTCCAGTCCTGGCAACTTCCGCGTAAATCTCCTCTGTACCCTCTCTAGTGCAATCACATCTTTTCTGTAATGTGGTGACCAGACCTGTACGCAGCACTCAAGCTGTGGCCTAGTGTTTTATACAGTTCTAGCATAACCTCACTGCTCTTATATTCTATGCCTCTGCTAATGAAGGAAAGTATCCTGTAAGCCTTCTTAACCACCTTAACTATCTGTCCTGTTACCTTCAGAGATCTGTGGGTATGCACTACAAGGTCCCTCTCTTCCTCTACACCTCTCAGTATCCTCCCATTTATGTCTTACCTTCCGGATTGAATTATTGGGGGTAGGGGGGCAAACAAAGGGTTAATGTAGTAATGGATAAGGAGAGTTTTATTTGGTTATCTTTGGAGATTGTTTATAGAATCATACAGCACAGAAGGAGGCCATTTGTCCCATTGTGCCAGCTCTTTAAGAGCTATCTAGTCAGTTCCACTCGCCTGCTCTTTCCATATTGGCTTGCAAAGTTTTCCTTTTCAAGTATATATCCAGTTATCAAAGGAACTTTTTTTTTAAAAAGGCAAAAAAGTTAAACAAAGTAAACAAGAATCAAATCATATTGAAAACAATATTTTAAAAAAAATTCAACAAACTCAGTAAAATCCACACACAAGAAACCAAGTCCAGCAATGAAAGGAAGTAAACAGAATGCACATTTTTGGATTCTCCCAGAAAATACTCCATTAAATTTTGAAGTGGGGAATTTGCATCACATAAGCATTTCATGTGATCAGGCACTATTACCCTAAAATAGTCAGATATGGCCCTCCAGTATGGCAGTCCTCTGCAGCAACTAGGAGTCATTGTGCAGTATAGGCTGCTCTCTTTCTTTTCTGCAGCCCTCTTGTCTGCCCCAAAGTGGATGCTTGGTCTCTGGGGTGAACCCACCCTTAATATGAAAGGCAAATTGAGGAAGACCTGGCAAGCCAACTCCTGTCCAGGATGGCTTACAAGCTTTTAAAAAAAAAATGTATAATGCTCTCAATGGCTACATCCTCCTGAGCTCCAAATGACACTTTATCTGAGACACTGGTAGTCTTAATATCCTTTGCTGTCAGTGGAAAGCCACCCAAGACCAAATGCTGCAGTAATTCACCCATTAGCTATGTGACCAATGCTTGCTCACACTGGGTGTCTTGTTATTGTTGGAATCTATAATAGTAGCAAATCTTGGTAGACAGTTTGTGAATAAAATTCACCCAGTTCACCCGATCATGAGACCATAGGGGTAGATGTACAAATTTGTGGTCATGGTGTACAGCTTCATGCAGAGTGGGAATTTGAGTGTGCCCTGTCCTGCTCCCCATCCCCCCAACCCACTCCAAGCTTTTTCTTTTCACTTCTTTTAATTACATTTTTTGTGCTCTTCCAAGCTATGGGATGTAAGTGTTAGGGAATGAAACCCTTCCCATTTCAAGCACCTAGTGTTGACATGCAGCCGTTGCAGGTGAGGTATAATACAGCCAGATGCAGAGTAAAGCTTCGTCCAAAAATGTACCTTAGCCTCACACTCAGAAGAACATCCCTGTTGCTCCAGTATGACAATTGTTCCATTTCCCACACCAGCTGTCCTATGGCCTCAGTGACACAACCAATTAGTGCCAGTTTTGTGCTGTAGACCCAGGTCCACCAGGAACTGGATTGAGACTGTCCAAATTCAGAGTCAGAAAACAGAGGAAACTTTCATCCCATCAGTGAGATGGCTTTGAATCCAGGTGAAGTCATGTCTAACCCAGTTCCGCCGTCTATTAATTTAAATGATGAAAAATCACATTGGGGTAAGAATGCCCAAAACGTACTATTGTGGACAAAGCTCCATGCCATGAATGCAAATTGGTTAATTTACTCATCTGGATCTGCAGGTTACCCTAAGTGCAGCCTCTTTCTTCATGTGTCCAGTTACTTCGATTCTTCTGGAGACAGTGAAGCTTTCACAAAGGAAAAAAGACTTGCATGTATATAGCGCCTTTCACAATCTCAGGACGTCCCAAAGGGCTTTACAACCAATTACCTTTAAAGTGCAGTCACTGTTGTAATGTAGGAAACGTGGCAGCCAATTTGCATACAGCAAGTCCCACAAACAGCAACGGTGATGGCTATATTGGCCTCATTTGCCATTATAGAACAATGCATACACTCAGAGGGTGTAGAATGATGGCAAAGTGCCAGTAGATAAGCAAGACAGTAATCCTCTGCCAAACTTTGTATTTTTATATTCAGTAGCATTTTTTTTAAAAACCAGAATTTCTTTTCACGTCACCATATTAGGGCCATAACATACGCCACGAATAAATGTTTGGGTTGAAAATGACAGAGGAATCAATCTTCCTATGATATTAATAAATCTTTTCCAATAGTTTAATCTTACCTATTTGGAACTGTAATTGATTATACGACAATCTTTGTTCAACAGATGATCGTCTCACCCTCTTCACTGATGTTGCATCTGCGTTCACACCTGTATGTCTTTTTCTTTTCCCTATATTAATCTTCACTATTTCAGCATTTTCCTTTTGTGAACTCTTTTCATCTACTGGGTTACTGTTGTTACCCAATGAAGGGAAATGATCACTGTCAACTTGGAAGGGCATTGACTGCTTGCTAGCAAAGTGCTTAACTTTCTGTGATAGCGAACTGCTTAGCTCATTCTCATTACTTGTCCTTTCTTTGTACTTTCTCTTCCCTTTTAGTTCACATAAAGTATAAGCTGGAGAGTTTAAGCTTTGTGTTTCAAATGCATTAACAGCAGGGGCATTTATTTCACTGCATGGATCACTATTTTCTTCAGTGTACCTCTGAAGGTTACTTGTGCCTTTAATGTCAGATGAGCTATTTTTGGACTGCTGCCAAGCACCATAATTTCTGAAATGGCTCTGATCCAGAGAGTTGATCTTCCTTAGAAATACCCTGCACTCTTTAAAATTCCCCAGTTTCCAGTTTGCATTTCGCAAAGTATCTTTTTGTTGCCCCTTCACAACAGATTCTTCTTGTTCTGAATGTTTTGCTGTACTTTCTAGTTTTTCTGTTCTTTTGCATTTGGAGTCGTTTGTTGAAATTAAGTTCTGTACATCTGCACAACCAGATAAACCAGCACGTAGGTTATTTACAGATATAAATTTATCTTGGTTTTCATTTTCCTTTCCATTGGGCAGTAGCACAGGGTCTCTTTCAGTTGGAAAGCTATTTATTTCAAGCTCAGTTTTTTTACTATTTTTGCTTTCTACAATGTTCACCGTGTCTTGTTTCAGACTTTGGTATCGTGGACTTCCATTTACACGTTTCCAAACAGACTTCCATTGTTTGCAGTGAACTCTGCGATGGTATGACAAATTTTTGTGGCTGGAATGTTGTGGTTTACAGCAAACTCTTTTGTTATGTTCTACCAGAAGCCTTCTTTTAGCTTTAAAGACTTTAAACTTAGACATTCTGTTTGACAGACGGAAATGCCCTCTTGGTCTTACAGGGGATTCTAGTGCAAATTTTTTAAGGTGCTTTTTCAAATGTTCTGCCTGAGGGCTTGGGCAGATATCAACTTGACTTCCTGCTGCTATAACTCCTTTAGCATTCAGAACTTCAATAGGATCACGTGCATTTTCTTTTCTTACAATGGATAAAGAATGAGTTTCTGTTGTTTGCATAAACCATGCACGAATTTTATCCATTTTACAATTTCCCTGAAACAACATTTGGACAGGAGAAATTTGAACCTGCTCATTATCATCTGCAACCATCACCGATTTGGTTACTCCTTCTAACTGAATTGGATCTTTTCTTTTGTCAGAAGTAATCATCAGTTCTGCAGCATCAACAGGAAGCCAACCACTATTTATCTGTTCAAATCGCATGTCAAGTTCCTCCTGTAAAGTTTGTTTTGAAATGGAGGTGTGCCACCACCTGAGTGAAGTGCTCGATATAAAAATTGGATTTGCTGACATTTCAAAACCAGAGTCAAATTCAGCTACTTCATTCTTGGTTTCCTCCTTATTACTCTCTGATGTAATATTTGATGTAATATTTGAGGTGATATTCTCAGATACCACTTTAATACCTAACTTTCTGCTTTTAGCAAGCTCAGTCCCTGCTTTATTTAAAAGCAGCTTCCGTGATTTACGTACCAAGGCATTACTTTGAGAAAATGAGGAGTTTGCAAAGGAATGCAGGAAGTACAGAGATGGCTTTCTAATTCTAACAGAATGCCTCAAGGGTAGGGCAAATTTTACTTTCTTCTCACCAACACTTTCTTTTGAGCTTGTTTCAAAATCATTCTGAATTCTTACAGAAGACTCTTTGTATAAATCACAGACTTTGATAAGTGTATCTGTAGATAATTTATTTGAAGGTGGAGACTCTAGGTCTAAAGGAGGTAATACACTATTAATACAGACTTTTCTTTCCTGAGGTGATACTGCATCAACTGTTACAGATATACCTGAAATCTTCACTTTTGCAGGACGCCCAGGTTTTCGCTGACCACCTTTAGAAGTTTTAACAGCTGTTAGCTTACTATTTGGACAAATAGCATTGCCACTGGTATGAAGTGAAACAGTTTTATCTTCTATGGGCCTAACTAAATCATATCCATATTCACTTTCAGTCAGTGAAGATGCAGAACTATCCGGTTTGCGTTCCAATTCCTCTGCAGCAGAGCTTTGCACAATTTCTTCTGTTTGCTTTAAATCACTTTCATTAGTATTTGTAAGATGATTATTTGTTACAATTTTGTCATTCTCAGACACAAATCTTTTGAACCTTCTTGATCTTCCATAAACAACAGTAATTCTAATATTACGGCTATCATCTGTGGAAGGTGAACATGATGTATTGAGTTTCTCAGTATCTGGAGCTTCAGCTGTACACTCAACAGGTTCTGATAACTCTACTTTAGGTTTAGGTGGTCTGCCCTTGGGTCTTTTAATCTGCTTTTCCACTGGTGGACCTATTTTTTTGGGACGGCCAGGTTTTCGTTTTAGAATCGATTCATCCATTTCCTTTGAAGCCACCGTTATTTCTACCATCTGATCAATAATTTCAACTTCAGCATCATTTTGTGCATAACTGCTTGAGCAACAAAGAGAACTATTACAAGTGAATGTATCCATTTCAAGATTGCAATTTACTTCCTCACAGGTTGTTAGAGAACTTTCTGAACAACTCTGGAAACAATCTGTTGCATTATCACTTTCAGCAGCAGATGACTTTTGGTAACATTCTGTTGCATTACCACTTTCAGCAGATACATTTTGGAAATATTCCACTGTATTACCACTTTCAGCAGATGAATTTGGGAAATATTCCACTGTATTAGCACTTTCAGTAGCAGATGAATTACCTTCCTCTGGTGTTTTGAGAATTTCTTCAGGACCAACCTTCGAAATACAACTATTTGTGTCAAGCTTAGATGAAGAGCTCACAGATGTCAGCGTATATTTAACTCCCTCATCACTGCTTACCTCAGAGAGGAACATGAGCTTTATGGGGCTGTTGTAGTTAATTGCACAATTCTGACCCAGGCCAGTTTTATTTGTAGAACCAGTATTCTCATGAATTGAGCATTCACAAATTGCATGATGTAGACACCTTTGCTCCAATGAAGGATTTACACTTAGACAGTCATTTGCCAACGGTGAATTAGAGTCAAGTATGTTTGTGACTCCAGGTTCAGGACCACCAGAAAGTAAATTGTTTACTGCGTTCTCCAAAGATCCCCATTTGTCAACAAATTGTGAGTTATCCTTAGTGCAAATATCAATACAAACATCAGGCTGTGCAGGGCCATTATGTTCCATGGAACAAACAGTTTCCAATGGGTCAGCCTTTAACACTGTAGGTGTCTTTTGCTTTCTGTTATTGTATTGATCCATAAGTTCATTTGGTTCTGGTGATGCATGATGTATCACCTCAGATGAATTAGGCTCATTTGTATGTTCTTCACAGCCTAATGAACTATTACTATTTATGCCCTTCAGGAGCTCAGGTCGAGTAGAAGCTGCTACTTCTAAACTTTCAGTCACTTCATATACAACTATACTGTCCTGCTCTTCACTATGTAGCCCTTGCTTCATGGGGCTGTCAGTGTTAGACATTTCACAAGCACTACTCTCACAGTCCATACCAGATTTTTTTGCCTTAATAGGTCTTCGCTGGAGATTTTCTGAAAAACAGGCAGCATAGAACATTTTTCTAGGCTCAGTAATGTATATAGAAAATCTTTCTGGAGGCAGAATATTTCGTTTGGCCCTGCCAATGTTGGACCTACAATCCATTTTCTCAAAATTTTGCACGCCTGCAGGAGTTTCTTTACAACCATGATCAGCTGTTGACTGTTCAGTGTTCTCCCTTGGAGTCTCCACACTGATTTCATCTACCTCAGGAGTGTTTAACAGATGTGAGTTTGAACTCTCTTTTGATGAATTTAAACACACTGTTACTTCTCTAATTTCACTTGCTACACATTCTTCAGATAAGTTCTTAAATTCAGCTTCACACTGGTCAGGGAAACTAACATATGTACTTATGTTGTTAACATTCTGCAAATCTTCACTGATAAATGAATATTCTCTTTCTGGTGAACTTGTATCTTTAATGCAGCTCTTTGCTGATTTCTTTCCAAATTTTTCAGATGTTGATTTCTTACTTAAAAAAAGCTGGTCAAGATTTGCAAGGTCTCTTTTTATTTGCACCGTTTGACGTCGAGATGATGGAGAATCTGGAGAGTTATGCAGAGCAATTAATGTTTCTTGACGTTTCCGAAAACGGGTCTGAATTATTCGATTTTCTCTGTTTTTCTCGTGCTGTTTAAGTAACTCCATTAGGCTATAATCACTGACGTTTTCCTTGTGTGGCAAAGTAGTTGCAATTTCTCTCAATTTAAGATTACCATTATTTCCTTGGAAAGAATCGCTGTTGGAGAGGTTGGCCAAAATTTGGCCTTCGTCTGACGTTTCTATTGATTTCAATTTTTCATTTATTCGCTCCATTACCTCCTGAAATGAAGCAGAATTTTCACCTTTTTCCAGATCATTCTCAGACTCTGATGATCTAGTAATTTCACCATCAACTACCTCAAATTTATCCCTTCCTTGCTGGATTCTTTCTGCAAACTTTGATTTGGTCTGATTTTGACTCGAGATCCCTGGGCCACAGTCCTCTTCCTCTTCTGGTGAAAGGGAGGGAGGTTGAGTGATGATAAGTTCAATACTATTAGCATCCAAGGCTGAAACAGTTTTGCTCATTCCATCAATTTCGAACCCGTCAGTTCTTACTGGCGATAAAGGTGGAGGGGACGGACTTCGTGGTCTACTATAATCTTTGACATTATATGTCAGGGCAGAAGATTCTGCTGCTTCTATGTTGCAAGTCTTTTCAACTGGAAGTTCACTGCAAGCTTGAATGGTAGCTCCTTCAGCATAAATGCATCCAGAAAAATGTTCATAAGACCCAGTGTAAACCTGGTATATATTGCTCTTGTTACACTCCTTGCAAACTCCATTACTTATTATTGTAAAACACCCAAGAGTGCCTTTATTGCATGATAAACAATGTAGGTCTTTCATGCAACTGTAGCGAGGAATGCATGGAAAAGCAACTGGCTGTACAGTTCGCACGGAGCAATTTTCACACCATCTGAATCCGTTACAATTACACAATTCCTCACGTGCTTTATTTTCGATGAAATAAGATGAGGAATTTCGACATTGTGAAAGCCTTTGATCTCTGCATTGCACACTGGAAGCACCTTTTTCATGCATTAGACACTTTAGCATTGCAGTAAGAAGTTTCTGATGATTAGGGCATAATGTAGATAAAATTTCATTCAATGCGGTTACTTTGTGGTTTATGCAACCAGTTTCCTGGGTAGAGTTGGATAACGTTCCTGCATCAGTTTCCATCTCATAACTGTAAAAATAAAATAAATATAAATAAAACATGGCATTGCAATGTCTTCTTCCAAAAAAGGCCACAATTATTAAAGATAACTAAATTGTTTAAATACATCACTTTAAAAAATTACACTGAAAACTCAAATGTTCAAAATCAGCTCCTCGAAGTAGAGGTGCTCGCTTGTAAAGTGAGAGATAGTTTTTGACACGATAGAATACTGTGCCAAAATCTTTATACCTACACACGCATATCCTGCAAAAAAGACATATCATAAAAGCTACAATTTTTTTTCCAGACATCTTAGTTATTCGTACGTCAAAGGAATATAAATTGGCATTTACACCAAATTTGAAGTAAGGACAAATTAGATTTAAGAATGAAATCAAACTGCTAAAATTCAGAGAATGTCAATGTGCTTTGGTTGAGTTATTTAAAAAGATCCAGAAAAAACATCTAAGTTGTTATTACTATTTTGAGTAACTAGGCAACTTTGTACACTTATTTATATATAAATAACCTGCTTTGGAAAAAAAAGTATCCTAAAATGATATTTAACATGCTGGCATTAGGGATAACTACTGTACATGAAATTAAGTTAAAGTCATCACATCATAAACAAACTTACACTATTACATTTAAATTCCAATTTATGTTTATAACAGTAATCTGAGGGACTCGCTTCCATCGCTGTGCATGTTGGCTTAAAATTTCAATCCTGTGCATTTGTAAGAACTGCAAGTTGTTAAACCAAGTTGTTCTAAAACATGGTACAGATTAAAAAGGGTAGATGCTATAGAAATAGAATGCCTAAGAAATACCATCACAAATGGAACATATACACATTTTTCATTCAAAAGGAGACCATAATTTTTTTTCTTCAAAGAAAACTTAACTCTATACATCTAATACCCAGCCTCGGAAAGTTTCTCTAAGCAGGTATCAGAAAGCAGTGAATAAATCTAGGTGTCTTGCATCTATAGTGTGAAAATCTGCTCAGACTGCTAATTGGTTAGAAGTGACATAACTGTACTCCAGACTAGTAACTGCAAAGTTTCACATTCCAGAAGCAGCCAAGGGTTTACTGCACACACGAGCTGGTAGGTGACCATTCAGTTTTGTGATGTCAGCCGATTGATGTCAGTTCAGTCAGTAACAAATAAAGTATCAGCAGGCAATAGGGAAAGTTTTTTCTAACATCTGATCATCATCTATCCAGTGTTTATCATTTTAGTCCTAGGATACCAATGATTCTTTCTAGGATACCAATAATACTGATCACATTTAACTATGCATATGCTGGGCAATAGAATGTTTTTTTAATATAGCTAGTTAGCATCAAATACATCCTGCCTAAGTACAGCAGGTATAATGATGCTGGATAAAATTACAACTATAGTCTCCAACAAAGTACCTTAACCCCAAATTTAAGAATTAAGAGTGCATCCCCACCCTGGCACTAATGTGCGATTTCCATTTAAGACCATTTCTTTACATTCAACTGATATTGCTAATTTAGTACCAAATTATGAGTAGTACTGAACTATGAAACCACGCTCATTAGAAACAAGATTAAGAAAAATTGCAAAACTCTTTTCAATTAGCAGCCTTACAGCTTAAGGGGTGATGGAAGTATCCCATCAGTTTGGCTTAAATTTTAAAACCAGGTGCTAAGTGTTTCACTATTCCATTGCAGCACCCAATCTCAAGGGTATAATATTTTTAATTCTTTACACAAAAATACTAACTGTATATCATCCACAGACATGGTATTATTATGTACATCTTATTGCTTAATTTACCTACATGCAAATGCAGGAACATTTGTGTTGCATTTTGAGTTAAACAAAATCAATTAGTGGTAGTTCATTGGAAAATAGGTTAGAACAATTGTCCGTGATAAAGGATTGCTACAATTCATTAATCTAGTCTTCCAGAAGCCTAGCTAAAAATATAGGCACTTTGATCTAGAATGGAGCTATGACGAGGCCTGTTATTAAGTTGGTGCTGTCGTTCAGATTCCTATAAATAAAAATGAAATCACAAAGACTCTTTCAATTTGCTATGATGTATGATTGGAAAGCCTAAAAAAGTCAGACTATAAATTCCCAAAGTTCAAATCTTGCCTTTTTAAAAAAAAACAGTTGTGTGTATATAGCAGTATTATAATTTTCCAATTTGCATTTAAAGTCTTCAATTGTAGGAATTGGAGTACATTCCAATTACTCTTCACTTTTCACAAATATCACAAACAGCTCCAGAAGCATATTTTTAACAATCTGTTGGTTAGTTTAAATTAATAGCTCAACAACTTACTGTGACTAAGCACTCAAAAGATATTTAACATCTCTACCTAGGAATTTTCAAAATAATTGGTAGGGAGAGGTGTAAAAGCCATCTTGATCATTGAGATCACTGGCATATCTTTACTTCATAGTTCATACTAAAATCATTTACTGTATAAACAGAATACTTTTCATTAAGCTATTCAATATGAAATGTACTTGACAAAGAGGTAGCTCCACAACTTCTCAACAGTCACTTAGACTTTGCCTTGAGACAAATATATTCGTGGCTAATTAGAGTACCCTCTTTGCATTAACTAGTTTTGCTAATTTCTATAGTTCATGCTAGAGGGGCAAATATAGCAACTTAGCTACTCGTTAATTAATTTATTTTATTTTTTTTTAAAGTGTCAAGAACAGCAGCAGTATTGCCAATAAGGATAGCTTAGCAGACTGCAGTTGTACTTTCCCAGCCACAAGTACACCATTCCTGTTTCACAGGCAGCCAATGAAGATGCAACAGAATCACTATTGATTCATTTCAGCTAATCTGAAGAGAAGCAGGACCAGTTTAGGTTAGTATACCCTCCCCCACCTAAAAATAAAGCATATTCCTACTCTGCAATTCACCAAGTTTCACTAATTGCTGTTAGCAGCATTATCGAAATGTATATCGTCTGTCATTGTACAAGTGAAATAATCCCAAGGTGGAATGGAAAACTAAAACCAGTCTAAAATTTACTGATTAAAGTTAAATCAGCACACTGATAGAAAACTCTTACAATTGTATCAAGCCTATATTTAAACATGATTTTATTCTCCGTTATGTTATCATCATACTAAATACTCAGTCATTGAAGCTTCCTTGTAGTATTAAAAAATTGCCGTAATTCCAACACATTTGAAGACAATGATTGAATAATTTTGCTTATGTTTACCAGTGGTACAAGCAGAAAATATACATCATCTCGGCGCATCTGCCAGCATGGGTTTCTGGATATAGTGATCATGATCAAGAACCCTGGCTGATTTTTCCCCTCCATAGCTTAGGGATGCTGAGATTACTGCAATACCCTCAACCGAGATTCACTAACTTAGCGTAGGCCAATAACAAAGTGGAACTTTCCTGATGACTCTGCACCACACCAAGACGACCAATCATCCACTGAGCATCAGGGGAGTTATAAATTAGCAGCATATCCGTGGCTGAAGATCAGATTGGTCGAACTCTTTCTGCTATGACCATCACTATCTATCAGAGAGAGATAACCAGTGGTATTCCTCCTTGGAATTCAAGGTGAAAGGGCATGTTCTAACTAGGTAGGAAAATTATTGGAAAAAATTCTGAAGGACAAAATTAGTCTCCACTTGGAGAAGCAAGGATTAATCAGGGATAGTCAACATGGCTTTGTCAAGGGAAGATCATGTCTGACTAATTTGATTGAATTTTTTGAGGGGGTGACTAGGCGTGTGGATGAGGGTAACGCAGTGGATGTGGTATACATGGATTTCAGTAAGGCCTTCGATAAAGTCCCGCACAGGAGACTGGTCAAGAAGGTACGAGCCCATGGAATCCAGGGTGCCTTGGCACTTTGGATACAAAACTGGCTTAGTGGCAGAAGGCAGAGGGTGATGGTCGAAGGTTGTTTTTGTGACTGGAAGCCTGTGGCCAGTGGGGTACCACAGGGATCGGTGCTGGGTCCCTTGCTGTTTGTGGTCTACATTAATGACTTGGATATGAATGTAAAAGGTATGATCAGTAAGTTCGTTGATGATACAAAGATTGGTAGGGTGGTAAATAGCGAGGAGGATAGCCTCAGTCTGCAGGACGATATAGATGGGTTGGTCAGATGGGCGGAACAGTGGCAAATGGAATTTAACCCGGAAAAGTGCGAGGTGATGCACTTTGGAGGGACTAACAAGGCAAGGGAATACACAATGAATGGGAGGACCCTACGCAAGACAGAGGGTCAGAGGGATCTTGGTGTGCAAGTTCACAGATCCCTGAAGGCGGCGGAACAGGTAGATAAGGTGGTAAAGAAGGCATATGGGATACTTGCCTTTATTAGCCGAGGCATAGAATATAAGAGCAAGGAGGTTATGATGGAGCTGTATAAAACACTGGTTAGGCCACAGCTGGAGTACTGTGTGCAGTTCTGGTCGCCACACTACAGGAAGGATGTGATCGCTTTGGAGAGGGTGCAGAGGAGATTCACCAGGATGTTACCAGGGCTGGAGCGCTTCAGCTATGAAGAGAGACTGGGAAGATTGGGTTTGTTTGGAGCAGAGGAGGCTGAGGGGGGACATGATTGAGGTGTACAAAATTATGAGGGGCACAGATAGGATGGATACTAAGGAGCTTTTTCCCTTCGTTGAGGGTTCTATAACAAGGGGACATAGATTCAAGGTAAAAGGCGGGAGGTTTAGAGGGGATTTGAGAAAGAACTTTTTCACCCAGAGGGTGGTTGGAGTCTGGAACTCACTGTCTGAAAGGGTTGTGGAGGCAGGAACCCTCACAACATTCAAGAAGCATTTGGATGAGCACTTGAAA
The DNA here is from genome assembly GCF_035084215.1 of Heptranchias perlo. Lineage (NCBI taxonomy): Eukaryota > Metazoa > Chordata > Chondrichthyes > Hexanchiformes > Hexanchidae > Heptranchias > Heptranchias perlo. Next base: position 107,055,687 of record NC_090325.1, on the reverse strand, counting down.
TGCCATAGCATACAAGGCTACGGACCAAATGCTGGAATATGGGATTAGAGTAGACAGGGCTGATGGCCGGCGCGGACACGATGGGCCGAAGAGCCTCTATCCGTGCTGTATAACTCTATGACTCTAGACTATCCAAAAGTAAAATCTGATACTCAATTAAGCCCTCTGATGAAATGCTCAAATATTGAACTTATTAATATTTGCTTGCAGTTTTTTGGTAACTATTATTTAAAATCTTGGTTAAAAAGGATGAAAGTCAGCTTATTTGGACCAAATTTATCAGCCATAACTGCTGTCTCATCTTAAAATCTGAAAAAGTTAACTTTTTGTAATATTTTTTCTGCTCAAAGTGTTAGTCAAGGCGGACAGTTTCCTACTTTCTGGCATCTACACTTCCCTACGGTCCAACAGCAGTAGCATTTTTGAAAATAAGTAAAGTTTTGGTCATCGTGGGCTAGTTTACAAAATCCCTCACATTAAGAACTGCCCATTCTCAAGAAGCAGTTTGAATGTAGAGAACATTGCTTTACAAGAATTAGTATGTTTAATTATGATAACTAGTTTAAAATAAACATTGGTATAATAGTTTTGCCTCACATTTGCATGTTATTGACTAAAAAATAGCATTGTTCTTGTATTGTTCTTCATGGATGGAGCTTCTAGAATTTTAATGTGAATAAGTGTATGTGAACATTTTATCTTAAAAGTGAATTTTGGAAATGTGGTTTAAAGACATATTTTCACATTTGCCATGATTTGACAATGTCTGCAATGCATTCAGCAAGAGAGGTTTCAAAAGGGTACACTCCAGCAATAGAGGGTTTTCCCAATGACTTTGCACAAGTTTACCCATGGCTTTTGAAATGGATGGCCTGGATGAATTAGATATCTATACCGAATGGAATTGGTTTGGGACCATGTCTGTACAAGTGATTCCCCCATACATGCATACAAGTCCAAAACAAGTCCATTAATATTTTGCATATGGTCAACAATCAAAATAAAATTAATTTACAGAACTCTACACACACAGGTGCATACAGGAAGCAGCTTGCTTAGCCTACACCAGATAATTCCTGTATGTAGCAACACAATTGAGGCACAATGCACTTGGACTGTAGCATATTCACATATCCATTGGATCAGTCACTAGTCTTGGACTAGTTACTCCAATTATTAAACTTTTCCTCATTTTGGCTGGTGAAAACTGGTAAGCTGCATATACCAGTGTGTGGATTACAAAAGTGATTTTGAGATTAACATTTCAGGTATAGATCCTTTGTCAGTTATCTTCAGTTTCCAGTTCTAAGCATCATAAAAGACAGAACAAAACGGAAGGAGGAGGAATGGGAACAACTGATTGAAGTTAAGAATTATGACTGCTGACTCCTATCACATGCAAAAATCACCCACCAGGTATAAATTCTTACCAGAAAACTTAACTTTCTCTGTGACAGGAGTTAGAATGCCTGAGTCTTTATTTCTAACTGTCTTTCCTCTCCACTGTTTTATTCAGTCCTATTAGGGGGCTTACAGTTTTCAGTTCTGATATGGTCCACACCCAAAATATTAATCTATTTTCCCTCTTCACAAATGCTAACAGACCTACAATGTATTTCCAGCATTTGTAGGTTCTTTTTCTTTGCACTGATTTGCTGCCACTGCTCTTCCATGAATGTCAGCTTTGAAGTTATGGTCCTCTTCATCTGGTGACTAAGGCCTTGAGTTTCCTCCTTGGGCGCAATTCAGAAATGCGTCCCAATAGTATGCCCATTTTAATGATGTCAAATTATGCCCCAGTATCCTCCCAATCTCATTAGAATAAGTCTGAACTTAAAATGGGCATAAATCAGTGTAATCAATTGGGGCCCAAGGAACTGCCAAATCCACATCAGTATATTTCTTCTGAGTCTTCAAATTTAAGTTTTAACTCATTTAACCATCATTTATGCACATCGGGCACAGCATGTTTAAGAATCTGCAATTGGGAAAGCTTTTCAATTTTTAATGTGACTTATATTAAAAATATATTAAAAGAAACGGATAAGAGGTCTCAGTGAGGATCAGTTTTAAACAAAAGCTCAATAAATACCAAATGAACATAGAAAAATGACTTTGTTCCCTGCTGTGCCTGAAATTCTGGTCACAATGTTGAGACTCCCCCCCCGCCCAAGTGCAATTGGAGGATACTCATTTGAAAGTCAGGGGTGTAGCCAGTTTTGTGGGTGGAGATTCATTCGAATGGAGGGTTTGATGGACGGATGTAAAAGATCAAGGAGACCTGGGCTTAATCACCCAGAATTCCACTATCTTTTAAGCCAGGAGTTTTAAGCCACGCAAGTTGTTTGCACCCAGATTATAGGTGTATCTGGGTGCAAATGCGGAGGAAACTCCAGGCCAATGTATTTACCAAGAACTGATTTTCAGTCTTATCAGCAACCTCCAACCCCAACTCATTCTATTGTATGTTTCACCCTTCCTCTCCTGATCCACTTATTACAGATATCTCAGCAATAATTAACACTCCTCTAATCACTTAGTGTTACATACGATCCATCGCGTGCCGCTGCATGCACGTTCCCAACATGTTGCTTGAACAGTATCAGCTCAATTATGGGCCTCATCCTCCTCCACTAACAAAAAAAAACATTTTCCTTGTTAGGTACCAAGGACCAAAATCTCAAGCAACTCGGATGCCAGGTGATTTCCCCTTTCTAACCTCACCCTATCCAGAAATGTGTGTGCCACCAAACTATCTTTTCTCAGCAAGGGCCTTAGGTTTATTTCTCAGCAAGAGCCTTAGGTTCATTCCTCTATGTCCACATCAACAAATCCCAAGCTCAAAATGATGAACACGTCTTCCATCGCCTTTGGCTGAGTGCTTTCTTTTTTGATCGGGGGCTTCCTTTCATGAATTGATCTTTCTCCCATCTCAATTCTCCTGGACCCCTCCCTCTGAACTTGTGCCTTCTCAATCTTTTCAATTGAGAATGGTCACCACAATATCAGGAATTTTGGCTTCTCCGCTCTCCTAATCCCCTTATTCTAATCTATCTCCCTCTGAACACTCTGGTCTCTCAATCCCATCATTAAACCTGCTGACAAAGGCAGCACTGTTTATGGCATAAGAACCTCTCAACAACTATACAATGACTTCAAATTATCTCTCACTGGACTATGACTCTGAATATAAAATCCATCATTTCTCAGCCAGTCATCAAGCTCATCTCTTCCAGAAATCTCTCCTCTTCCCCCAACCCACACAGCATGTTTTTATCTCTCCTCCAAGATACACAATCAGTACTGTCCCTGCAGACCCATTGCTCCGATCCCACTAAACTACTTTGCTCTTAACTTGACTTTATTCTTTGCTACCTACACATCATCTGATACCTTTTTGTTTGATAATTTCACGTTGTCTGGCCTCAAATGTCTCTCTCTCACCATGGACTGGGTCCTTCTACACCTTTATCCAAGAGATCCAAAATCTTTGTGTCTTCCTCAAACAGCCGAACTGGTCCCAAGTTACCAACATTCTCCACTTGGCAGAATTTGTTCTCACCTTGAACAACTTCCCAACTCAACACTTCGTCCAGACAAAAGTTGTTCCTATAGTAACCTGCATCAGTCCTAGCTATGCCTGTCTTTTTGTAGCTTATGTGGAACACTTTCAATTCTAGTCAGGCCTCCAACACTTCGTTCCAATTCTAGTTAGGCCCTCTCTCTGAACTCTTTCTCAGTTACATTGATCACCATGTTGGTGTCACTACTGTTCGTTCTGATTTTCACAATTTAATGGGCTTCCCTTCCAATTTTCAAACATCCCTCACCTTTATGCAGTCCATCTCTAACTTCTCCCTTTCTTCTCTCCATCACTGATAATGGGTTTTCTGCAGGTATCTATTACAAATCTACAGATTCTCATAACTACTTGGATTATGCTTCAGGCTTCTTCCCATCCTGCTTCCTGTAAAGACTTCATTTCTTTTTCAGTCATATCTGCTCTGATGACTCCAGTTTCTGCAACAGAACTTCCAAAATGTCCCTTTTCCTCAGTGAAGTTTCTCTTGGTGAATCATTCTCATTTCCCCTGCCTCTGTTGTTATTTTCTTACCATTACGACAGGCTGCTTTTTGTACTCACCTTTCATCCCATTAGTGTCTGCATTCACCAGGTCATTTTCTGCCATCTACGATAGGATCCTACCCCCAAGCACATTTTCCTGCCTCTCTGCTTTCTGGAGGGACCGTTCACTTTGGGATAATCTTGCTCATTCTTCCACCAATCTGACTTCCAGTGCCCTTCCTTGGCACTTTCCCATGTAGCATTAACTGCCATTCACAATGCACATCCCACAATACCATCCTTGACACCAAAGACTTCTTCCACGTGAGACAGTACTTTATGCGTAGCTGCACCAATCTAGTATACTGCATTTACTGCTTATAATATGGTCTTTGCATTGGGGAAACCAAATGCAGATTCGGTGACAGTTTTGCCTACAGATGAGACCCTGCCCTCCCTGTGGTTTGCTATTTCAATTCCCCTTCTACTCCCTAGTCTCTCAGTCTTTGGCTTGTTGCATTGTTCCTATTAAACTCAGATGAGTTTTCAGCAAGCTTCACATTTTTCTCCTGCAGCTCCTCCTGTGAACACCAATTTAAAAACTTCAGTCGTTAGCTATCTCCCAGTTTCTTTGTTCTTTTAATGTCTTTTTACTGTCTCATTGAGATGACCATTGCAGATCATCCAATTATCACCCCCTTCCAGCTTTTAATCCATTAACTTGGATTAAAGCATTCTTGGTTTCTCCCCATTACTCTCCTCTCCCCCTTTGTTTAGTTCAGTCCTATTAAAGCAGTCATTTATCTTTCAGTTTCCAGTCCTGACCAAGTGTTTACATCTAAAACACAAAACTGTCTTTTCTCTTACAGATACTCACTGACCTTTGTATTTCCAACATTTTGTTTAATTTTCCTTTTTATTTATAGAAAAAACTGTTCTCCAAACTAGCACAATGCTCAAAAAATTTTTACTAGCACAATTTTTTTAATTTTACAATAAATAGAACTAAGAAAATTTTAATCTGAATATACATGCCAGAGCAAATGCAATAAAGTACTTGCTAAAGTGATTTTGCCTCTACTTGATTAGAGGAATATTCCAGGATAAGAACATAGAATGAATTAATCCTTCAGTATGCATGCAAAAAATTCCTCCCACTTCAAATATAAAAATGTATCCGAAAGCAAAACTATCTTTAAATCTTACCGCATAGTGGCTGTCTCCTAATCAGGGATGCATCTTCTCAGCAATTCCCTTGCCACCACGCTGCTGAAAGTAATGAAACAGTGGAGAAGGGAGAGGGGGGGTGGGGGGGGAGAAGAAAAGATCTAAGAAAGAAAACAGGGTTTGGGTGGGGGGGGGAAGGAGAGAAGAATGTCAAGAACAGAGGTGAATGTCAAAATGTTGTTTTACTACCCAACCTCATATGAAGCTTTCTTGATCAGGAGATCAGTCGCTATACTGTCAGCTGTTTGCATAAATATTTCAGAAAACTATTGCAGTGCACTATTCTGGAGTATTCCTTTATAGCTTTTACTACAAATTATGCAACTTGGTTATATTTCGAAAAAAGGCAGGAAAATTTAACAAGTCCTCATCAATGCAAAAAGAAAAATAGGCCCATAAAAAAGGAATCAAGCCTGCTGTATAGAAATTTATAAAACCTAATTATGTAACTAGATGCTATTTCAAAATGCATCAGCAACGTTTTAAATGATACAGCCCAAGTGGTACCAGATACTAAACTTGACGACACAATTGGCACATAAAAGCCTTGCAGATTTGTAAACCTTGTATGGTTTTTCTCTCTTTCTTTTCTAAAGAAAGTGACTCATGATTGAACAATGGTTCACAGGTGCCAGAAGCTCGCCCATACTTTGCACAAGTGACCATTCAGCACGCTATTTGATGGAGGTGGAGGGAAGCAATCATAACTGATTTGTTTGATGTCCTGATGTATATACCTTTCAGAGGTATAGCTACCTTTACTGACTAGCAAACAAGAATGAGAACCTCGGTGACTTTTATCCTCCCTACCCACAAATAAGCCAACTGTAGTGTCCTTACTACTGTCCTGACATTCACTAATTCAGAACAGATGAGGATTAGAACGTGAAATGTTCCCGATTACTCAGTTACTAAAGCCAGTCCATTTGTACTATACATTTAGTAAGCATCAAGCTCCCAAATACATGGCACCCCTTACCACCTAGACAGGTCACTGTTTCTTAAACTCTTGGCTGTGTCAAGCTCCTGCAATGTCTTCATTCAGTATAATGGTGTTTCTCCTCTTCACCCGCTTTCAATACGCCTCTAAATTCAAAGGCCTATAAACTTATTTGACAGCAACATAAAGTACCCTACCAACATAGGTTTATATAAAAAAATACAAAAGGGGTTTAGAGGGTTAAATTATGGTGACAGGTTGCATAAACTTGGCTTGCGTTCCCTTGAGTATACAAGATTGAGGGATGATCTGATTGAGGTGTTTAAAATGTTAAAAGGATGTGATAGGGTAGATACGGAGAAACTATTTCTTCCAGTGAGGGAATCAAGAACAAGGGGACATAATCTTAAAATTTAGGAGCGAAATAAGAAAGCACTTTCTCATACAAAAAGGTAGTAGAAATCTGGAACTCTCCCAAAAGTCTGAACGCTAGGAGAATTAGAGCTTTCAAGACTGCGATAGATAGATTTTTGGTAGGTGAGGGTATCTAGAGAAACGGAGCAAAGGTGGGAAAATGGAGTTGAGGAACAGATCAGCCACGATCTAATTGAATGGAAGAGCAGGATCGAGGGGCTGAATGACCTACTCATGAACCTAATGTATCTAACAGTATCCAAATTCAATGATAAGCTATTTATGCATTCCTCTTCAACCTCCTCACTAATTAGTCCCACTAATCTAGTGTTCAGGTCAGCACCTTTACTTGATATGTACATGCTGTTCTCATGACTCAGATTACAAAATGTTAATGGTCTCCAATATAACATACGAATGGCTGTAAAATAAGCATTATTTATCTTTGAAACAAACTATAAATGTTTCAGTGAAATATTATGATGGAGTAGAGAAGAAATTATGGACATTCACAGAAACAAACCCTAACCCATTTCTATTGATTACATCTCAAAACAAAACTTCAACACTTCAATTTTCCCTTCACCCAAGTATTACCATGACACGTCTCAAGATAAACAAAGAAAATTCCTTAAAATAACCCCAATTTATGATCTTCAAATGTGATAAAATCTAGATGAATTATGTATAACTGTTACCATTTATGGATATAAAATCAGGGTATATGGGGGGAGGGGTAAAAAGTCACACTTACGCAGAGATTCCACCCCCCCCTCGTATAGAGGGCTACGCAATTTCATTAAAAACTAAAGGTAATGTTGTCTTGTGCTGATATTATATCACATTACCAGAAACCACATGTGCATTGTGAAAAGATATGCCAATTTATGTTGTAGAAATTCCTAATGTCTTAAAGAGGGCCTACAGTTCCCTTATGACTCCTTGGGGTAGAATTTCTGCGGGGGGGGGGTCTCCTGATTTCCTGCTGTAACTTTGCCGCAAATGCTGGAGAAACTGTCTTTTCTCCTGGGGTTCTGCCAAAATTTCTGTGGGAGATTGGGAGAACCCCTGTGGAAATTCTATCCCCTTATCTCTAAATAAAGCAGGAACAACTTTTCTAAGAGCAATAACTAATATACATCATTGTAAAGGGGGACTGAAATGCACGGGTTACTAATACAAGCAAACGTGTGCACATTCTGTCAATGTTTCTCATAGTATAATAATAAAGGTCTATTGTTGCTGAGGTATTTTAGCTAGCATAACTGGAGAACAGAATAGAAAACTTTAGTATGAGTCACGTAAAATAGTTTAAACTATTGATTTTTTCTGTCTAGTAGGATGCAGAATAATGATCAGAGTGATTACTGAAGACATACAACTTTACCATCCACTGTACATAAAAAAGACAACTTGATCACATTTTACTAGTTTTCAATTTTATGTGCAAAAGCATCAAAGTGCTTTACTACAAATTACAACCTATAAACACAATAATTAAAACAGCTGAAATCTGTACAGATTGAGGATTATTAAACAACACATCATAGGAAAACAGAATCACAGTAAATGTTTAACACCACAAGACACATTGTCCAGATAACATTGTTTTCATTAGAAAATATTGTAATAAATAATTCATGAATATAGTGCAATTGATTTATGCATAAATATAACATCATCTAAAATCAGTTTTACATTAACCAATTTTTAAAATCAAGGCAGCCACAGAGTTTAGCTATATTACTGTGATAATGGAAATACTGTACTGCAATTTGAAAACAGAAGTGATAAATCTGTACTTACTGTAAACTAAAAATCAGTTTTACTAAACATAATACAATATAAAATTTCCCCATTATCTACCAGAAAATGGTTTTAAACATTACTGAGCAGTAATTCTAAAAACAGAGGCACTGTTTTGTAATACAAAATTTTTTCAGAAACATTCTTAAGCACTAAAGTTGGTATGTCACGATATTAACATCTTTTGTGGGAAAAAAACTAATTAAAAAAGATAGTGGCACAGTAGTTAAATAAGTCGTGTTTCAGAAATCTGTTTTCCTACCACTAAAGATAATTAAAAATGTGTTTTATACAAAAGGCTCCCACAAAATTAAAAATGAGAAACTACTAAATTTGTTCCATTCAATTTCAAGAACTTATTTCAATTAATAATGCCAGTGATCCTCTAAAAAGTTTAAATGTTTTCCTTATTTCAAATGGCGCATTTCCTCCATTCAACCTAAAACTGATGTTCTCATTGCATGTATACATGTATGTATTTTCTCAGTTACTTTAATCTTTTGCTCCAAAAATAAAAAATTGAAAAGCCATTGTAATGCTTGACTACAAAAAGATGACTTTTCCCGTTGCATGATTCAGATTACTAAAGGTCTTAAAACATAACAGCAGCAGGAAGAAATGGAGAGATTGGGAGAACGATGACCATGCATTTTACATGACTATCATAATATCGTGACATCCCTAGTACTAAGTTAGAACCATGTCTTGTAGGGCTTGCTCAGCATTTTAATTACTTTTGCTTAAATTGTGACCAAATTCTAAATTAAACCTTGCCACTTTCTTTTTATGGCAGGTTAGCAGAATGCTGCCACATCTATAATGCCAAACTCAATTAGCTGGAAGAGCAAGCCCAATCTTTCTTTCATATTATATGACACTTTTTAAAAAAAGGTAACTTCATCTAATCCTTAAAATTCAAAACGAAAATCTCAACTTTGTTTCAAAAACTTCGGTACAAACTATAAAGGCGAGGCCTTAAACACAAACTCACACAAAAGTAAAAAAAAATCTGCCCTATTCCAAGTCACAAAATTAGAAAACTGGATCATCAACAACAGAAGAGAGACTTAAAACTGTTCAAAGCTTTTCTTTCTTATCTAATCCTACCAAAACCCTGAATTCAAAAAGCTTTTTTCTGTTAAATCCATGCCAAAATGCAACTGCTGAATTTGGTACACATAAAATGATAATCTATATGGACAACAAAAATTGAAATGGTTGGATTACCGTTGTAAAACTAGAAAAAAAAGCAATTGCTGAATTTGGTACTCAATGATAATGTATATGGACACAAAAACTGAAATGGTTGGATTATTTTTGTAAAACTTGAAGAATTTTCAAAGTCTCTGACAAGAACACACTTAACTTAGCAGCAGATAAGTTTACAGTTAGCAAAATTCTGTCTTGGGAGTGTGAGAAATTGCAACCTTGTTACAACATACTATACCTACAAATTTTTCATTAAATACAGACTAACAGGAGCAACAAAACATACTATTCTCAAGCTTATTCAGTGCATCTTATGCATCATGCTCTATACAGTGCTTTATCGATTTGTTAGTCATTTCTTTCGCACCAATAGCTTATCTATTTCTCAATAAAATTAAGATTTTTCAAATTTGCATTTTCAATTTCCAAGTATCGCATAAAATCGCAGCATCTATTTAGGGATTCTCTCTCTTTTCAAACCCCCAAACTTGAGATGCGTGACATTTTAAACTTTTCCCATTAATTATAGGTACCCAAAAGCAGACAGCAAATGGAAATTTTAAAACTAAATTATTCGCCAACATGGGCACTCTGGAGCACCAACGTTTTACGCATGGACAGAGGCTTAATCTCCCATTTTACGGAGTTGCCAATTTCATCCACTCAGTGCTTCCATGCAAGAGAGTGGGAAAAAAAAGTCTTCTCATGGTTGCTGTGAAGCCAGCCTGTGGAAGGCACAAGACTTAAGAGCAGACTGTCTGCCCACAAAGTAGCAGGTGGTAAGTGGACTGGGGAGATTACAGGGGCAAATGGAGGAACGATAGCCTCATAAAAATAAATAAATAAATATCTTGCCAACAGGACAGATTATACTTTGTACAGAATTTCATAACTCCTAAAACACTATGCTTTTAACCAGCCAATCCACTGTTGGCCCTCCCATAAATTTGCAATTTAAAACTAGTGAAATGAGTGTCTGCATTACTCCACAATTTGACATGTACATCTGAATTGTGTAATTTATACACAATAGCCAGGATTGAAACATGGCACACAAAGTGCTCTGAAAGTGTTCATTGATTAAAAAATGTTTACAAGTTTATCTCTAAATTTATGAATTTACTGTACTTTTAATAAGTTGGCAGGTTGATTTTATACTTAAGAATTGAGTTTCCTTACCTACTAAGTAGTAAGACTGGTCAGTTCATTTCTATTCCTGACTTGGGCTCAGTGAGCCAATCCTATAAAATAATGCTGTGTGTGTCTTAGAACTGAATCATTGAAAACACCTATAATGCGGCATTTTCCTTACTAGACATTAACTTTTCTAAATCACAATTAGTTTGATTCTACAAGAGCATTAAGATGAGAACTAGCACTTGTGACTGTACTAAGTATATTCCTTTTTATGTACAGTCAGATCCCTGCTTGAAACTATGCTTTGCCTGAAGGCCAAAGGGTGGTTTTACAATACTAGTTGAATTAGCATTTACTGTATGGTGAAGTCCATCTGAGTCACATCCTTTTAAGAGGATTTATGTAGACTTGTTGCTACTTTTGGAGCTGCTTGTCCCTGAATGTGTCATACTGAACAACCCAGTGTCTGTTAATCTGAGCTTCTTCTTCGGAGGTGTCTTCAGTGTCCCAGATCGTTCTTTTACTTTGTATTCTAAAGTGCTGTGAGGTACTCCATAAATTCCTTGTGCTTTAGAGACACTCATTTTCCCACTCATCACCATTGTAATAGCTTCTTCCAAAATGTCATGATCATATTGCCGATAGCGGCCACGCTTTTTTCTTGGCTGTTTACTGTCTTTCAGACTAATATGATCCTGACTATCGTTTTCAGATGCCACATCAATCGTGCCATTCTTTACATTAAGACATAGTGGAGAAAGGTCTCCATGCAGTAGGTAGGAATCAACACTAGAATGAGTCAAAGGTAAAGAACATTCAATTTTACTCTGCTTGGGCAGGATAGTTTTGAGTTTTTGAAGAGCTGATCCTTCCAGCAGCGAGGAGGTTTTTGATACCTGGTACATAACATCGAAGAGACCACAGCTGTCAGGCTGGGACTTGGGCACAGAGCTTGCTCGTACCTGAGGGATTTTTAACTGAACAGCAGAACTACTGACACTTTCATTATGAAGGCTGTCATCTTTTTCTTTTAGCTGCGTAACCATTCTTTGCAGGGTTAACTGATGGAGGTAACTGGATGCAGTGGGGAATTTCAACTCTGAGGTTTCAAGATGAGTGAGTTTTCGGTGCTCGTTGCATTGATCAGGACTACGTTCTGCCTGAGCTCTAGCCCACAATGCAACTTTCTGCAGAAGAGCATTAGGTTCCCCAAAGGTCTTCGAGAAACAACCTTCTCTGGTTCTACTTTTCAGTGATGCTGTTCCTCCTGATAAGGCTTCCAAATGGAGAAGTAAAGTCTGGTGAGGTATTCCATAAAGTATGGCTGCTTTGTTCATGTCCAGTGCCCCTGACTGAATGTCTTTCAAGGCCTTTGAAAGCAAACCATCTGCAAATTCAGCACTTCGTTTCACATGCTCCTCAGTGTTTTTCTGTAGTCTCCTAGGATGGATGGAATGAAACGATGGTAAGCTGACGCATGAGACTGGCACACAGCTATGGAAGGGAAGGGTCCACTCCTTTATTACAGGCTTGCTTGGGTAACATCACTGCTTCTCTCATTGTTTAAGTCTTTGAGTTCTGGCTGTTACTGCTTAAAGTTGCAAAAGGTTACAGTTCTGGTATGGCTGTGCAAATGTTTGGTTGCACTTCTAAAGCAGCCTTGGTAGAGCTTTATGTTACAGTTCAATATTTGTGTTAATGTTTCTTGCAGTTGTTATCCCGTGATAGTTGCTTGTGAAACAAAAGTACAACTTTCACAGTTTTAGAGCTTCAATTATTGTCCTTTTCAATTTACTGTATTATAATGGCATTCTAAGTCCTAAAGCAATGTGTTAGTAGAAACGTGACGTTACCGCTAAACAAGTAATAAAAGAGTCAACCCTCTTTTTTTCAGGCAGGGTACTGCAATCACAACATGCTAAGAACATTTTCCAAAACATTGCACAAAACAAAGCACAGCCCACATTAGTACTGCACAATAACAATTCACAGTGACTAATTCAAATGTGACACACTTTAACTAATAATTTTAAACACATCCAATCTAAACAGATAAAGATGTCAATTTTGTTTTTGGCCACCTGCCATTTGGTAGTCAACCTAAATAACAAAATATAAAACCAAAAGCAGGCACTGCAGTAAAGAACATTACCCATTTTGCATTTATAAAAAAAAAGTATATGAAATCTTTACAATCAACCAAATATTAATGCAAATAACCAGAAGTACAATCTTCATAGATTGTTTAAAAATACCTTCAAGTGCCAGAAGTGTCAATATAAATTAAATATGAAATAAATTACACAAAAGTGTGTAAATACTGCAGAAGAGTACAAGTGTTATTTAACAGAAACTTGTAAACTACTTTCAACTCCAAGGAAATTTGACAATATTAATGCCTATTATCTGAATATTCATAGCTACTTATAGCTAAGTTTTTACAGCATTAATTATAAAGTAACTAAATATTCTTAACTGATAATACACACATTAGACTAATATTGATAATTTAATGATCGTTATCTGGTAGAATACAGGTGATTTTTGCAAACATTTAGTTTAAAAGAATCCCAATGGTCTTACCCTTCAGAATGCATTCCAAGCATACAACTCTAATTTTCAAAGTTCTTTTAAAGTTACAACAAATATAATGTTAATAGCACCCAATATTATTTCTTAATACGTGTACTACTTAGGTACAATGTTTCTAGACCTAGCGTCAATATCCAAACATCCCCGCTTTTATTAACAGATTATTTATATATATATATATATATATATATATATGTTTTAAAAGCAGCCAGAACAAACTTTTGTTTGTATTCTTAACCAGTCCACTTTCTAAATATTTGTTGGGGAAGGAATGCCTAGGTTAATAGTATTGTCTTGGAGGTTACAATGTATATAATGTTCTATTACAGCTAATCAAAATAGTGCTCCTAGGTCTTTCTCTCTTTAGTACATTAAATCAACTGTAAAAGCTGTTTTTCTGTTTGAAATCATTCCCTCATGGCCACGTGAAAAGATAAGTGCTATCAATACTGAGATATTGTTGAATTTGTTGCTCACACATCTCCTTCCCCTCTAAGCTGTTCCAGAGATGTCAGTTGCATACAGAAACCTTCACCATGGATGGTTTCAATCATTTCATTATTCCAAAATCTTACACTAGCCCTGGAGCTCTTATGGCCCCAGGAAACAAAAAATACCAGTAGTCAGTGGAATTAACGGAATTGATCTGGGATGCAAGTGCCCCTTTCTGTAACAGAAGTCACTGGAGTGGCTTTTGAAGGAAGGAGAATAACCACTTGGGTGGGACACTAGGGAACGGCCAGAACTGAAAAAGGTCAAGACTGGAGGAAGGCATGAGAGAAAAACGTACACAGACTAAATTTACAGAACTCCCCCCCCCCCCCCTCCTCTGATCCTTATATAATTTAAATTTGGAGAATGAACAAATTACAGGAAACAAATCAAATCAAGACCTAGATACTTTAGGTTAGCAAACCAAATAAAGCAAAATTGGGTACATCATTATGAGACTTAAAAGAAAGAAAAAGAAAGCGCTTTTCACAACCCCAGGACATCCCAAAGCGCTTTACAGCCAATGAAGTACTTTTTGAAGTGTAGTCACTGTTGTAATGTAGGAAACGCAGCTGCCAATTTGTATACTGCAAGGTCCTACAAACACCAATGAGATAATGACCAGATGATCTGTCTTTTAGTGATGTTGGTTGAGGGATTAAATATTGGCCAGAACACTGGGGAGAACTCCCCTGCTCTTCTTCGAATAGTGCCTTGGGATCTTTTACGTCCACCTGAGAGGGTATAACATCTCAAAGTAGATAAGGAAAAAAATATTTAGAAATTATTTTAGATTATCAGAAAAACCTAGGATTAGGCTGCAAAGTTGCAGATATATAATAATTTTACATACTAATTTTTAAATATATAGCAGCATTTGTAGTTTAAGTAACTGAAGCTAAACAACCTTTGGAAGTGGAAGAAAAATAGAAAATATGTGTTCATAAAAATGAAGATTAATGCAGCCAGTTTCTGTATTAAATAGCACACGGTCATATATAAAACAAGCCTACTACAAACCCACTGACTCCCACAGCTACCTTGACTATACTTCCTCCCACCCCACTTCCTGTAAGGACTATTCCATTCTCCCAGTTTCTCCACCTCCATCACCTCTATTCAGGCAATGTGACCTTCCATACCAGTGTTTCCAAAATGTTTGCCTTTCTCCTCAGGCAAGGATTCCTCTCCACCATGGTCAACAGGGCCCTCGTCTGTGTACGTCCCATTTCCCACACTTCCACCCTCACCACTTCACCTCCCTCCCAGAACCATGATACGGTCCCCCTCGTCCTCACCTCCCACTCCACCAATGGATCATCTAACATTTCTGCCACCTCCAGTGCGATGCCACCACCAAACATATCTTTCCCTCCCCCCACTTTTTAGCATTCTGAAGGGACTATCCCCTCTGACAACCTGGTCCACTTTTTCATCACCCCCAACACCTGCTCCCCTTCCCTGGCACCTTCCCATGCAAGCACAGGAGATGCAACACCTGCCCTTTCACCTCCTCACTTTTCCCCCCCCCGCCCCGTCCAGGGCCCCAAACACTCCTTCCGTGTGAAAGAGCGATTTACTTGTACTTCTTTCAATTTAGTATACTGTATTCGCTGCTCATAATGCAGTCTCCTCTACAATGGGGAAACCAAACGCAAGTTGGGTGATCACTTCGCTGATCACCTCAGTTCAGTCCGCAAGCATGACCCTGAGCTTCCAGTCGCTTGCCATTTTAATTCTCTATACCTCCCCCACTCTGACCTCGGCCTCTTATACTGTTCCAATGAAGCGCATCTTTCTACTTGGCACTTTACAGCCTTCCGGCTTTAACATTGAGTTTAACAACTTTAGATCTTAACCACCACTCCCATTTTCTCTCTGACAGCAGGTGCTGGGAATGGAGGACGGCTGCACCAGAGCCACTGGGAGTGGAGGAGGTGCGGGCTGGTGCTTGGGATGGGGATCCTCTACTGGCACACGGTGGCGGGGTGGTCCGCACCTGAGGTCTACCTGCCTTTCTTCCATCACGATCCCAGGCCACGGCAACCCTCTCTGCTTTGCCAGATTGTCCGTGTTTCCCTCCCGCTTTGCTATTCTGCTGTTACCATTTACACCTCCTCTGGACCCATCTTTTATTTCCATACTTGTCTCATTAGCACCGACTTTTGCCTTGCACCATCACCCCTTTTCTCATTTAATCACTCCTGCTCTCTACCCTGTTACAGTCCTTTCCCTTTTTATTCTTTCTCTGCCCCATCACCCCACTCCCCCCATTTTCCCTGGCTCTGTGCTTGCTTAAATGTTGTTCCTCTCCAACAGCTTCCAGTACTTATGAAAGGTCATCGACCTGAAACGTTAACTCTGTTCGTTCTCCACAGATGCTGCCTGAACTGCTGAGTGTTACCAGTATTTGTTGTTTTTATTTCATATATAACACAGCTCTACTGACTTTCAGTAACACTTTTACTTTAGAAACCACCTCATTGCACTAATTATACAATTCTATTTCCCACATCAGCCACTCTTATGGCCCAAGCAGGACTGACAGAAAAAAATAGAAAAAAAATCATTAATCCAGTTCCCCCAACAAGGAGCCACTCTTGAAGGGAGCACAGGTCAGGTACATTGATTTTAAAAAAAACCCGTGTTCCATTTTTTTTTTTATTCGTTCACGGAATGTGGGCGTCACTGGCAAGGCCAGCATTTATTGCCCATCCCTAATTGCCCTCGAGAAGGTAGTGGTGAGCAGCCTTCTTGAACCGCTGCAGTCCATATGGTGAAAGTTCTCCCACAGTGCTGTTAGGCAGGGAGTTCCAGGATTTTGACCCAGCGACGATGAAGGAATAGCGATATATTTCCCAGTCGGGATGGTGTGTGACTTGGAGGGGAACGTGCAGGTGGTGTTGTTCCCATGTGCCTGCTGCCCTTGTCCTTCTAGGTGGTAGAGGTCGCAGGTTTGGGAGACGCTGTCGAAGAAGCTTTGGCGAGTTGCTGCAGTGCATCCTGTAGATGGTACACACTGCAGCCACAGTGCGTCGGTGATAAAGGGAGTGAAAGGTTAGGGTGGTGGATGGGTGCCAATCAAGCAGGCTGCTTTGTCCTGGATGGTGTCGAGCTTCTTGAGTGTTGTTGAAGCTGCATTCATCCAGGCAAGTGGAGAGTATTCCATCACACTCCTGACTTGTGCCTTGTAGATGGTGGGAAAGACTTTGGGGAGTCAGAAGGTGAGTCACTCGCTGCAGAATACCCAGCCTCTGACCTGCTCTTGTAGCCACAGTATTTACGTGGCTGGTCCAGTTAAGTTTCTGATCAATGGTGACCCCCAGGATGTTGATGGTGGGGGATTCAGCGATGGTAATGCCATTGAATGTCAAGGGGAGGTGGTTAGACTCTCTCTTGTTGGAGATGGTCATTGCCTGGCACGAATGTTACTTGCCACTTATCAGCCCAAGCCTGGATGTTGTCCAGGTCTTGCTGCATGCGGGCACGGACTGCTTCATTATCCGAGGGGTATGGTAGCATAGTGGTTATGTTACTGGACTAGTAATCCAGAGGCCTGGACTAATAATCCGGAGTCATAAGCTCAAATTTTGCCATGGTAGCTGGGGAATTTAATTTCAATTAATTAAATAAAATCTGGAATAAAAAAATCTAGTATCAGTAATGGTAGCCATGAAACTACCGGATTGTCATAAAAACCCATCTGGTTCACTAATGCCCTTTAGGGAAGGAAACTTGCCATCCTTCGAGCCCCCTTCTGTGCTGTATCTTTTCTATGGTTCAATGGTTCCTTACCCGGTCTGGCCTATATGTGACTCCAGACCCACATCAATGTGGCTGATTCTTAATCGTCCTCTGAAATGGCCTAGCAAACTACTCAGTTGTACAATCTCATTCCATTTGAGTGCAGCTCCCTAGTGGGAGCTTGGGATTTATAAATTTGCCCTGTAGTGTTGAACTACAAGCAGCTCTGTGCTGTGGACATACATTACAGAACTGGGTTGAGACTGCCAAAACTCATTTTATACAGGAGTCTTGCAGCTAAAAGAGAGCAAGAGACGCAACTAGTCCCATAAGTCTCGGCTGGATTTAAATTCAGGAAGGAGAGTTGAAAGGGCAGTGTTCTAACTTGATGTCCCACCCAATTTTTACTTTCCCTACCAAAACACTTATGCAAAACTTTTATTGAAGTATCCACAATTTTAAACGGGCATCTAAATAATCAATAATGTATATTTTTCTTCTCCTGCCCAATTCCACAATGAAAGTTTATAGCATCTGAAACACACAGTGCAGTGTCAGAAATATCCAGATCACCCATCCTTCTTGTGAATCTTCTGTAAATTCATCAAAACTAGAGACAGTAAACATTAAATTCTTTAACTATCTGTTCTGAAAATTGAACAGAATGGTACAAAATTATGTTGCCTGCAGCTGACCCAAGTCAGATGCAAAGAAATGAGGCAGTGATCCAATTACCTTGTGTAGTGGGGAGAAAAGGGAAAGGAATGAGAAAGGGATGTAGCCAATGGATAGATGCAAAACATAGCACTATGAATGTCATGAAAACCAATACCTCCAAAAGTGATTATGGGTGCAAAATACCTAAGGCACATGGCAAATGTCGTGTGCCTTTGGAACAAGATCCAATGTATATTAAATTCCCATTATGAACAATGAAGGGATTCTTCCTGATGATTTTTACAAATCCTATAGTGTGGAAGAATATAGAACATTTCCTTATATTTGACCAGCCAATAGCCCAAATATAAATTCCTTGAATTCAGGATGTGCTCTGGCCTAGCAGTAGCATTTTTTGAAAAACTAGGCTGTTGCCAACTTCTGCCTCCAAAAAAAATGTCTTGAAAACAAATGTTGTTTACCAATACATAATAATGGTGTTTATAATTAAGGAAATATAATTCTTTGGGACTGGTAGAAGCCAGCCAGTCTAACAAAGTGATGACTTTCAGCATCATCATTTGAGCGAACAAACTGGTTTAGCGTTTCATATATCAAAAATGGGCCTGAAGAACAAACTTGCATTTATATACCATTCTTGTCCCCAGATGATCTGAATGCACTTCACAGCTAATTAACTATTTTGAAGTGTAGGCACTGTTATGTAGGCAGGTGCAGCATTCAATTTGTACACAGCAAAGTCCTGCAAACAGCAATGAGGCATATGACTAGTTAGTACATTTTTGAGTGTTGGTTGAGGAATAAATGTTGGCCAGGACACAGTGAATTCCAACCTCTCTTTGAATTGTGCCATGGGATCTTTTTTCCACCTGAACAGGCGAACAGACCTCAGTTTAATTTCTCATCTGAAAGACAATACCTCCAAAAAGCAGCATTCCCTCAGTATTGCACCTCATGACCAAGTAGTATAACAAATGTCAAGGATAAAACATGCTTCCTGGATTCATAGGAAAGTCTTCTAGAGCATCAAATTAGAAGTCCCACACAGTTCGCTTTGAGCCCTCCTTCCCCCTCCAAAGAGATACTTAGAAAAGCTGCAGTATATTTGCTTCAACTGAAACTGAGAGGGCGGGGCGGGAAAAAGCCATGCGAGAGAGAAAGGCGGAGGGTGGGAGGAGACCCACAGGATGAACTGTGGGAGGGACGGGGGCGGGGGGAAGGGAGGAGGAGAAATATTTTGCAGAGCATTCTAAAATTAGAGCCAGACCTTTCAGGAGCGAGATTAGAAAACATTTCTACACACAAAGGATTGTAGAAGTTTGGAACTCTCTTCCGCAAACGGCAATTGATGCTAGCTCAATTGCTAAATTTAAATCTGAGATAGATAGCTTTTTGGCAACCAAAGGTATTAAGGGATATGGGCCAAAGGCAGGTATATGGAGTTAGATCACAGATCAGCCATGATCTTATCAAATGGCGGAGCAGGCACGAGGGGCTGAATGGCCTACTCCTGTTCCTATGTTTCATTCCAATGATCCAGTAGACACAGGAACACGCCAGTGATTTGAGAATACAAAGTAGTTGCCTCATCTCCAGGCACCTTTTCAGTAGCTCTTACTTACGGAAACTTGCACACTTCCTTGTAAAAATGCTCCCCATCAAAATCTCCAGACTGCCCTAAGAAAGTCTCTCTTGAATCTTATGAGCAACCCCTTCAAATGGAAAGCAAAGCCTTCCCAAATGGCTCTGATCACTCACACATTTGATGATATGAACATCCACGAAAGTGATTCCATTAATTTATAAATATACTTGCCCCCTCATCTCGTCTACAAGGTCCACCTCATGTCCCTTGATCACCTTTGCACTTGGCTTCTGACCATCCAACTATCCTTCCTGGTTCCCATGCTAGCCAACATTTCCATCTCTTCAGGCACCTCCAAAATCTGGAAACATTGTTCGAGTCTGCAAAAGCCCTGACTGATCCAGTTACACTTGAGACTTCCAAATTCTGCCTCTCAAGTTGCCCATTCACATCTCTCTATATAATACAAAAACAGAAAATGTACATGATCTACCGTGATTATAAACAGAGTGATTACACTCGTCCTGAGTATGTGCAAATTCCACCACTGTTGTGAAACTGATACATTACTGTTATAGATTGAGAGTGTAAAAGAGACAGATGATGGGTTATAGGGCTAGTTGAGATTGAAAATTCAAGACCTAAGAAAGGACAAACAAATAAAAACAGAAAATGCTGGAAAAGCTCAGCAAGTGAGGCAGCATCTGTGGAGAAAGAAACAGTTAACGTTTCAGGTCGAAGACCGGTTTTTATTTCAGATTTCCAGCATCCACAGTATTTTGCTTTTGAAAGGACAAACAAAAAGATAGGGTAAAATAATTAGCAAACAAATCAAACGCAAAAAACTATTCGAGTTGTAAAAGGAAGAAAAAAGCAAAAAGGAAAACAAAACAAGTACTTCATATAGCAGGCAATGGTGCCCTCTATTAGGTTATTCCGAGAGGTATAGTGTAAGTAACACAAGATTAAAAAGCAAAAAAATGGAAAGTGTGTACAAACTCTAGCAAACTGGCCAAACAACTCAGCTTTGACATTGACACTTCTGGCACATCAAAAGAAAACTATAGGATGTTGCACCAGTAAGATATTATGAAGATATTTTTGTAAGCATGAAAGGCCCATAAGTGGTTTTTGTTGCACATTTCTTTTGTACAAGAGAAATCACCTCTGTAGTGGACTATTAGTTGTGCAATGATCTATTATATGGGTGTCTTTGAACAGATTCTCGAACATGTCGTACAATGCTAGCCATTAATGATAACTAGTTAGATATGGATTTTTAAAAATATTCATTGCAGTTAAATCTACTGGCAATATATTTTTCACTGCTTTGGAACATAACAATCATATAACAAAGCAAAGTGAAAGATTTAATAGCATTTAAGTGTACTTGTCAGTTAGAAACCTACCAGTAAAAATTCTCTTCACAGAATGACATTTAAAAAAAAGTTAAAATGAAATAGTCTAAGTTACCACTAGAAATTTCCTTTTGTAATAATGAATAAAAATGATTCAACTTTGGCAGCAAAGCTTAGGTGGCGTACTAACGAGCAAACATGCAGCCAAAGTTCTCACCACCTTAGTATCTACTAGTAGCTATTGATCATCTTTCAGAGGATGGAATGAATCAGATATTAAAACTTTAAGAAGCCTTAGCGGTGAGGCTAAAATAATCAGCAAAGCCAAGAAAGCTACACTAATAGAACAGGCACATTGCTTTTCTTTTACCTCATTCATTAATTTACAATCAAATCCAGATGTATGAAAATATTAGATATGCAAACTGTAACTTCAGCCATAACTTTGAATAGAATTGGCAGTACCACAACTAACCAGTTAGAAGCAACTTTTGACTGTTCCAAGTAATTTCTTACTGACAAGTACACCCATAAACGCTTCTCTAAAAATCAAAATTTTTAGAATTACAGTAGTAGTTTTGCAATGTTCTGTGCCAAAATCATAAATGTAGAAAAATGTTCTAAATCCTGACAGATATGTCTGGATAAAGGTAGCCTGACATGAACAACTGATCACGCACCAAATTACAACTGTTTCACAAGGAAGATATTTTTCTATCACTGTATTGTAAAGTCCACATAAGTTTTTACAAAAATTATCTAATACACACTGACCCAGACAGAATACACTTCAATACAACTTTTTTTTTATTTCCAACATGTAAAATCTTATTTCAGGAGCAAATTAAGAATACAAATACAATCCACAACCACTGAGTCATGTAAATAAGTTGATAATGATTAGTTTATCAAACTAGTGATGTTTTAAATTTTAACTGGTTTGATGAGATGCTTGAAAGTTATGACTAATTGCCTTTCAAAATGGAAACCGTAAAAATCACAACAGTAACATAACTGGGAGACAGCAGGGTGATTCTAAATATAACAGTGTAGTGCAACTGTGGCAAAAATGTTTGCTTTAAGACTTTAAAAAAAAACAAAAATAAATCACGTTTTAAATAATAATCCTTTGGGTCTCTTCCTTCAATAATACTTACCCTGATAATTTGTTAGTGGTTGATGCAGGACTAGATCCAGTCGATATCGTAGAATTTATACTATTCTTCTTTGTAGATAGATCAAGCACTCCATCTGCTAACAGACAAAGTTTGGTTCAATTTTTCTAAAATAAAAAGCCTTTAAGGAAATTGACCTTCATTAATGATAATAGTAACATTTTGGTTTTCACTAAATAACCAAAAACTCATTGCCCTCAGATCAGAACTTCTAATAAAATGTCAGTTATAGACTTGAAATGCCATAACCTGTCTTTTCTCTTTACAGATGCTGACTGACCCATGTATTTTCAGAATTTTGTGTTTTTATTTTAAAATTCTAGACTGCAGTTTTTCTTAAGAACTAAAGCTGAAGATGCATTAAAAATCAACAGATGGGGACCCAATACACCATCAGCAATCTAAGGATCTCACACATGCCGTGGCCTAATTGCCTAACCAGCCTGGATAAAAAGGGAGCTGAACAACACTTGGCTTTAACCTTTTACCTGGCAAAGAGAAAGGGACTGATTCCCTGACTTCTTACTACAGCAGAGAGAAGGGAAGGGGAACCACTAATTTGCTGCTGCCAAAGCATCTAACAGGCCAATAGAAGACTTAATATACAGAATGGGAGGACCGGGTAGATACAGATCAAGAAATGAACCACTCACCTTTGACCAGACATTTTTCATTCACATACAGAAGAACCTACCACTAAGCACTTGATCCCAAAGCAACAGATGACTTCATAGGGGCCATCCATTCCACTTCAAAACATAGTAAGCCAAATTGTTCACAATATGGTTGACAAAGCGATATACCAGACATGAAAGTAACATGCCTGAATATCAGGAGGCCTAATCACTCAAGTAAGAGGAAAGAAATCCTAATCTATTTTAAACAAAAATTAAGTAGATGTTCCAATAAAACCCATTTTCTAGGCGAGGGAGAGCAAACATCATAAAGATGAATATATTCCCAAATCATCTCTACTTGTGGTTGTCATAAGTGTGTAACAGCTACTACTTCCCAAGAACTCCCGCTATGGCTATTGAGAAGTGCAGCGACAGGGGATCACCGCTAGAACAAGGTGTTCCTCCTCCAAATTCGTTGGCTGGGAATGGAGACAAGCAGTGCCTGACTAACCCCACTGCATATCTTTTTCTTATCAGATCTCAAGAAAAGGCAGCTAGAATCTGGAAATACCCAAAAGTATAAATAATCCTAGCAGCTTGGAGGGAAGCACACACTGAAGGTACTGCATGCAGGGTTCATCAGCCCCACCTCCAGAATGGCTCAGTTGCAATCTTCTATGGCTTTTCACTGCATGAAGCTTCAAGGCGGGGCATGAAGAAGGAATCACTGAAATAAATTGCTTGACAGTGCAAATCATGTCTTTCCAGCAGGTGACTGATAATTCCACATCCCCAACAGGATTTCTACTAATACATCCAGATGCATCATCATCTCTGGAGCCCTATCTGTTGCTACCAAACTCAGCAGGAAATGACTCCATTATAACTGGCTCTCCCTGCAAACACATTTCTTACTTCTTATTTCTACGTCATTATAAAAGCCTATATAAATCCTTTGAAATGTGGCCTGGGCCATCCACTCCTAGGGGTGGAACGGAGGGAGGCACCGAAACCACTGTTCCCTCTAAGCTGCACGCGTGGCTGCGCAGCAGTTTGTTGTGTGCCGCACATGTAATCATTCCGTCCACGCCTCAAATCAGTGCTCTCTGGTGGAGGCACTGCTGAGGTGACGTCAGCTACCAATCACTTTGCAGCAAAGGCGAGAGTTAAACTTAGGTTGGATGAGAGCATTGTACTGCGGATGTCGGCGTCTAGAGCGGGTCAATGGTACAACTGCTCAGTGACCAAGTAAACTACAAATGAACCCAAATTGTGTGGCATATTGCAATAATCGTTTATCAATTTCCATTTTTCATATTTACAAATGTTATTCTGACAGATCATGTGTAATACTGTTAAAGATCCTACTACAATTGTGCTAAAATATACTTTCCAATCACATTGGTACATTGTAATGAAAACAATGAAGTTGATTTAAATTGTTTTATACAACTGCTATCCAAAAGCCCTCAGCTGCCCCAAGGATTGTCTCTTTTTAATCTTTGTCTGTTGCCTCCCTCAGTTCAGGTTCTTCATGTCCAAACTGCTCCCTGCCTTACATAAAGGCAGCTAAAACTAATGAGACATAAGGAGGAAGCCTCCGAAAGCTTGTGAATTTAAAATAAAATTGCTGGACTATAACTTGGTGTTGTAAAATTGTTTACAATTGTCAACCCCAGTCCATCACCGGCATCTCCACATCGAGACATAAGGAGACTGATCTGCTCAATCCTAGTGCAACTTAAGAAACCAATTTCATAAATTATATAAATTTATTCGCCAAAATAACATTAAATTGTTACAATTATCCATTATTTTGTAAATTTGTTCTGTTTGTTATATACCCTGAATAATGTTTTCTAAAAAGATGTTCTGTTCAAAGTTGAGATTTTTAACGGTGGTGCACACAGCCTTTATATCAGTGCACAAACCCAAATTCATTCCGCATATGGCCGAAAAAAAAACATTGACCAAGACTGACCTCCATAATCTTCATCTGCAGCACTCAGAGGGCCAGCTCATCTCTCTATCGCACATAACTTGTTACACAAACTCCATAAAAATAAACTTATCCCAGTCAGATGAACAATAGTTACCCTCACCTACTGCCCTTCTGGACAAAGGTTTTAAAGGCTACCAGAGCCAGGAATGGCTTTACCAACACTGCACCTAACCCGATGCACACGCAACCTATTGCTGTCACTTGCAAACTCACCACTTTTCACTTCAAGCAATGAGCAAGTGCATCTCTTAACTCTGGTGCAATTCGACACTCCACACAAAGATGTGAGCATAAAAGGTATGGGACATCTGCCAAGGTACAGCAAATAATTCACTGACTGCATCTGAAATTAGGAAAATAGGAGGCAAGGGGCTCCTTCCCCACATAACTAAGATCCACAGCCAAAGGGATCTCTAGGCTGATCCTTGAAGCAACAGATCCCACAGGCTCACATCTAAGTACCACCCCAAACCAGCATCCCTCACTTTCCCTCTCCTTTCCTTCTGTATGACCTGAGCTTCCCAATCAGGAATGGCCTTGACCCTGCTAATTAGTAACTCAAACCAAGTGTGACAAACTGTGCTACAGTATAGGGTTCTCAATGTATGTATCTGCAAGTACTGTGTGATCTACAAAGCAACATATACTCTATTACACTGCATTCTACAATGGCCAGTGCGTAAATACTATACAACTGAAAAAAGTAATGTTGAGGTGGGGAGGGAAAAAAATGAAGACACTGTAGCTTTTCAACTAACTGTTTTTCTGTGAGTGTCTTTGCTGAGCTATACTTCAGCCAATAGATAGATCAGCCAATGAGAAAACATTTTCTACAACACACAAACTTAATGTATAACTTGCTATCCACAGGTATTTTAATTAAGGAGGCAAATATGTTGATGTTAATGTCCATAAATTTTACTTTTAGGGATCAGGACTACACACAAACTTCAATATAGCGAATTATCTCATACACCGAAGTTTGATACATCAATACACCATTTTTTTGACTGGAATATAATCAAAAATGTCACCTGTGCCTTCAGTGTTACGTCCTAAAATAGGCTGACTCTTCAATAACATAAATCAGACAACTTGTATCGCAATAAAAATTAACAGATTGCTCTAGTCGCATTCCTAAATTGCCAACTCGTGTTGTAACCTGCAGTATAAATTACCAGCCTCGGCCCTGTAATCACACTTCAACTCCTGCTATTACAACTACATATTAAAATTGAAATTTTACACTATAAATGTTCATTTTCAATTATAAGGCATGTAATACCAAAATTACATTTTCCCTCTATCCACACATTACATTAAACTCTTATGGCCCGGAATTTCCTGGAGACTTATGCTATACTTACGCTGCTGTTTCAGCCTAACGATTTTCAGCGCAAGACGGGAGGAAATTCCCACGCAAGTGGCTTGTGCCAGTTTTAACCAACGCCTATTGCTTCAATCTTTTACACTGCTTCCACTAATCTTCTGTTGCTCATTAACACTACTGAAAGGGATTTTAATGAAGGAAGTCTGACTACACTAGGCGATCAGAACTTTGAGCCATTCATAGATAAGTAGGATGCAGCAAATTAGATTTTAAAAAAGTTTACATACTATATAGATCAGGGCACAAGATAATACTGGTCACTATATAGAAATAGGTGACTGTCAGAACAGTCTTCTCATGCTCTGGAAACCTATGCAGTTTTAATAGCACCCAAGGTAACATGCATTTATGGTAGTTGTGCAAGTAGGAACACTAGCCTACAGCAAACTGGACACTAATTTCAAATCACCTTGTAGGCCTCACGGCCTTCTAAGGGGGCCGAAACAAACGCTGTTTCTACATTAACCAGGACATACTGAGCTGAAGTAGTTATCTCTATTTGGGCTAGTAATGTCATTGTTACAAGAGGAACCAAATAACTTAGATAAGCCTAGCCACATTTTGGGATCAGCTTTTAATAGCAGTGGAATCCACTTACCAGCTTGAACTAGCAGGACTCTACATGAATTGCCTTGTTGAGCCAGATGCCAATTCTAAAATGGCAAGTTTAGGATCTTAACAGTAGGAACAGAAAGTCAAATCTGCAAGCTGATATCCTATTTCTCACTATAAAGCATATACAAATGGTTTCTCTGTCAGATTCTACCAGCCAGCTGAGTTTCAAAGTAATTTATCCTCCCCATGGGTTTAAACTTAAACTTACCAGAGCAGGTAATATTATGTTATAAATTTGGGTCACAAAAAGAGCAGTCTGTTTTTTTTTTTAAAAAAGCCATATTTGAAGTTAAGGAAGTGATGCTCGAAGATTCATGGAACCTTGAATAAATTAAGTGGCATGTGATCTCTTAGAATCATAGAATGGTTACAGCACGAAGGAGGCCATGCGGCCCATCAAGTCCGCGCCAGCTCTATGCAAGAGCAATCCAGCTAGTTCCACTCCCCCGCCCTATCCCCGTAGGAAAAAATTTTCAGGGTTTTCAGGGACTTATCCAGTTCCCTTTTGAAGGCCATGACTGAATCGGCCTCCACCACCCCCTCGGGCAGTGCATTCCAGATCCTAACCACTCGCTGTGTAAAAAAGTTTTTCCTCATGTCACCTTTGGTTCTTTTGGCAATCACCTTAAATCTATGTCCTCCGGTTCTTGACCCTTCCGCCAATGGGAAGAGTTTTTCTCTCTCTACTCTGTCTAGACCCTTCAGCTTCTCCATTCTTTCCACGTAACTGAAGTCCCTCATCCCTGGAATCATTCTAGTAAATCTCTTCTGCACCCTCTCTAAGGCCTTCATATCTTTCCTAAAGTGCAGTGCCCAGAACTAGGCACAATACTCCAGTTGTGGCTGAACCAGTGTTTCATAAAGGTTCATCATTACTTCCATACTTTTGTTCTCTGTGCCTCTATTTATGAAGCCCAGGATCCCATATGCTATTTTAACCGCTTTCTCAACCTGCTCTGCCACCTTCAACGATTTGTGCACATATACCCCCAGATCTCTGTTCCTGTACCCCTTTTAGAGTTGTGCCCTCTAGTTTATATTGCCTCTCCTCGTTCTTCCTACCAAAATGTTCCTATATTAGCCTTGGAGGGAGTGCAGCGTAGGTTTACTAGAATGATATCCGGACTTTAAGGGTTAAGTTACGAGGAGAGATTACACAAATTGGGGTTGCATTCTCTAGAGTTTAGAAGGTTAAGGGGTGATCTGATCGAAGTTTATAAGATATTAAGGGGAACAGATAGGGAGGAGAGAGAGAAACTATTTCCGCTGGTTGGGGATTCTAGAAGTAGGGGGCACAGTCTAAAAATTAGAGCCAGACCTTATTTTGACATTTCTTTCCCTAATCATTTGTGGAACAGCAGTTTTATATGCTGGTGAGAAATATTAGTGTTGGGGAAATAGAATCCTTTTTCTATTTTTGTCGTACTCTTTCTTCACTGATGCATTCTAAAATCAAGCAAGACAGAGTGAATCTCACTCCACTCTACTTCAACGACATGTCATAACCTAAGCTTACAGCAAACTAATACTGACCTGATGCGCACAGTTCTCCATTTTTAAAAACTATATACTTACAGATCTCCGAGTGAGGCTGTCAATTTACTGTCTAAAAATTGTGGGCTTGCACTTATTCAGAATTAGGTTGAGTCAGTGACTTTCATTCCATCAATTCTGAGCTGGCTTTGAATCCAGATCCCAGTAATAAAAAGATTATGGTAACCCACTGTATTATCCAGTCTCCGAGGAACTGTATTTACATAATGAATGACTCATGCACACACACAGATATCTGAAAAGGCTGATTAACAGTAGGAAAGAAATTTGATTACCTTGTTGAAAACTTTTCTGCTGATTTTTATTCACAGTGAGGTCTAAGGGTCCCTCCTGCTCCTGGTGAAAGGAGTTCTGGGTTTGTTTGGTAGGAGGATCATTTGGGACTGAAACTGATTCATCGGCCGATCCAGTCTGAGTTTCATGAACATGATTACTTCTGGATATATATTCAATCGCAAATTGATGAATCATTCTTTTCATTATTTCCTGAGCAACTAGAGGAATGTTGCGATCACAGTTCTGAGGAAGGTCTAAAAAAAATTACATCTACATATTAAAATTGAAATTTTACACTATAAATGTTCATTTTCAATTATAAGGCGTGTAATACCAAAATTACATTTTCCCTCTATCCACACATACATTAAACTCTTATGGCCCGGAATTTCCTGGAAACTTAGGCTGAAACAGCAGCGTAAGTATAGCATAACTATTTTCAGCGCAAGACGAGAGGAAATTCCCACGCAAGTGGCTTGTGCCAGTTTTAACCAACGCCTATTGCTTCAATCTTTTACACTGCTTCCACTAATCTTCTGTTGCTCATTAACAGAGCTTTGTCCCCATACAAGAGCAGTTTGTGGGCATTTCCTGGATTTCGGCTGGTTTCCTGGTGGCTGCAGAAAAATCTGGGTGCAGTATCGCCCGAGGACATCTGATACCAGCTTTATTTATGACTCTTATGCTATGAGTTTCCAAGCTTTGTAGCTTCATCTGTAGTGATTTTTCAGCTTGTTTCTTTCTGACTACAGTCCTAGGAGTCTCTGAACGCAAGATTTTTCAGACCCTTTCTCGCAAAGCGTTCAGAATGACAAAAGGCTACAATGGCATGCCCAATGTGCATTCTTGTATTTAGCGTTTTAAATGGAGGATGAAGGAGGAGCAGACAGTGGAGTGAGGCACCATAATAGGAGATCGCAGCACATTTACTATTGCTACCCCCCCCCCCCCCCCCACCACCCCATCCAAGTGTGTACAGGGTGCAAAGATCATAACAGGACCTGTTGGAGGAGCACTGTATCGGTGGATGTGAAGGTCACTATAGCCCTCCATTTTTTACGGCTCTGGATCATTCCAATCATCCACCAGAAGTCTTTACAATATCAGCCGGAGACCTGTAAGGGCCTGCATTCAACAGGTGACAGGGCATCAGATGTCATCCAATTATGGCATGTCCCCTGCAGAGCAACTTTTACAAGCTTGCTGGCTTCCCCAGGGTGCAGGCCATCGATGGAGCCCAACTGGCACTGAAAACTCCAGCTAAGGACCCAGTCACATTCGTTAACAGGAAGAAGTTCCACTTATTAAACGTGCAGATTGTCTGCGATGCCCTGCAAAGAATTCTGCATGTCAACACAGAGCATCCGGGAAACTGCCATGATGCCTTTATCCTCTGCCATTCCACCGCCACTGACTTATTCAGCGAGGAGGATTAAATAGACAGATGGATCCTGGGGGACAATGCCTATCCCCTGAAGCCGCGGCTGATTACACCATTTTGCATCACCCACGACACAGGACAGAAGCGCTATAATCACGCACATACAGTGACCAGGCAGGTAGTGGAGGGGACAATCGAGGTCCCAAAAACCCACTTCAGCTGCCTGGACAGGTGTCTTGCAGTATGTGCCGCAAAGGGTCGCAAGGATTGATGCATTCTGGTGTGCAATGTACAATTTTGCCTTGCAGGAAGGGTTCAGCCTGGATATGGCGGGCGAGGAGCCCATGGAACCCGAGGATCCCAACATGCATGTCCCGAAGCCAAGGAATTGACACTTAGTATTGCCAGGGAAGTCAAATAGCAGCTCCTACTAAAGGTGTTCAGCAACTGATGTCCCACCTTCAGAACCCCCCCACCACCAGCATTATCAGCAACTCAACAATTTGTGTGACTGTTCCCTTTTAGACGGTGATTGCATAATTGAAGACCAGGCGATGCAAGAAACAATTAAACTTTTATTCAACAAAGTCACACAAGCATGCTTCGAACCTCAAAAAAAAAGTGAACTTTCAAACAGAAACCAATGGTGAGGTCCAGACCCTTTTACAGCGCTAAGCCGCAATAGAACAGGTGAGCTGTCAAAGTTCTGACAATCGATGCAATATATAAACAAACATTTTCTGTGGAACATTAGTTCACATGAACCTTAACCAAGATGTGGCTGTTGACAATAGGCCAGCATCGCTGACAATGCAGAGGTAGTTAAGTATCAAACTGTAAAAAAAGTATTGCAACTTTAAAAATATTTGCCTGTAAACACTGTTTAAATGTTTGTTCATCCTTAATAAACAATCTTCCTTAGACAAACAGCTGCATTAATGATTCAATACAGAAATAGCATCATCAAAAACAGTTCACAGCAATTGCAGGTTAAAAAAAATTGTCAAGGCATTGTTACAGAGCAAAAGGAACCTTTATACAGTAATGGCCAAAAGCAAACAGGCCAGAGTCAACAGAAAAAGTTAACAGTGAACTGGTCATGCAGTTATGACAGTGCAAAGCAGCCCCTGAGGCAGGAGCAGGAGGAGGTAGACTCAGCAAGCAGACACTCACCCTAATCCTTGAAGGAACTGTGCTTCTGCCAAGATGAGACTTTCGGCGAAATATCCTACTGTTGCATCTCACAATTTCGTTGAGGTCACGGAGGTGGGAAGGGTGGCTGCTAATGCTGGACTGAAGAGACATGGGGCTGAGGTGTCTCGACTCACGGCAGCTGGTTCCTGGAATG
The DNA here is from genome assembly GCF_035084215.1 of Heptranchias perlo. Lineage (NCBI taxonomy): Eukaryota > Metazoa > Chordata > Chondrichthyes > Hexanchiformes > Hexanchidae > Heptranchias > Heptranchias perlo. The sequence goes on along the minus strand of NC_090325.1, from coordinate 107,024,082 downwards.
GAGCTGCTGCTGTTGCCTACATCTCTGGAGGGAGCTCCTTAGCAGCCCGATCCGGGGATGAGGGGGCGGGAGGAATATCAAGTGCTGCCGTCCCACTGGCGCTAGATCTGCAGCCACAGGTATCAGATGACAGGCTGGTGCCATGGCTGCAGCCACATCCTGGAAGCCCTGAGTGACTGCTTGAGTTAAAAGACCAGAAGGCACAATTTAACACGCCCTCCAAGTTGTCCCCCAATTCCACGAATACTGCAGTCAGGGATTCCATGGAAGATTCCACGATGTTGCCGTATGTCACAGGAACGTCCTGTGTGGCCACGTCTGTGAACTGCCGCAAATGACTGGCGAGAGCGCCCAAACTGTGCACACAGTTGTGGTGCACTCAGAGCATGTCTTTTAAGGCGCAGAACTGTTAAGTGTCATCCCATGCCTCTTCATTCCTTGGCCGCCCTTCTACACCGCCTCAGTGGAGAAGCGAGCATATCACCCCCCCCCCCATATCCGACACTTCCTGGTCCCCCAAATTGTCAGTCAGCCAGGTAGCTAACTAGGCTTCGTCTTACTCACTGTCCCTGAGTGCTTGTATCCGCTATGCTGCCTGCGACAGGACAGCGAGGTGCTGTTGCTGTTGAGTCGTTGGGGCCAGGAGGTGGCGAGGAAGTAGCATTCCTACAAGAGGAGAGAGAGAAGAAGGGACGTGCTCCTTCTCTCCCGCCATATTAGAACCCACACGGTGGTGTGCGGCGTTGAGAAGGCGTGGGCCCCTTTTCACCACTTCCCCTGGGCTCCTCCTCCTTCTCCCTGTTTTCCTTGTCCTCCTGCTCCGTTTCCTCCTAGTCCTCCCCCTCCAGCACTGGGTGCTTTGGCTTTGCTGGACCTGTGGGAAGAAAAGGCATGAGGTAGAATGGTTGAGCATGTCCCTTCTGGGATGCAGTCTCCATTTCGGGGGGCAGTGGGGGAAAGAGAGAGAGAGAGAGGCTAGGTCCACGGTCTGGTACAGAGTGCAGCCATGGAGCGAGACCAGAGGTGTTGGCACTCACCTCGCTGCAGCTTGACACTGCTGACCATGGCTCGGATCCCAGATGATGTGCTCAGGAACTGGAGGGTCTTCTCTTCATGGCAGGTCAGGGTTCTCAGGTATGAGATTCCCCACCCAGTGCTTTTCTTCTCCCATGTAATGTGTGCCAACTTGTCCTGCAAAGACAAAATGAGAATGTATGTGAGGTGTATAGTTCGCTGACTTGGTTTGTGAGAGGTGTCAGGGTATCAGCTTGTAAGGAAGTTGTGCTAGTCAGTTGCTGGGTTTGGGAGTTGTGCTAGTCGGTTGCTGGGTTATTAGGGAGATCTGCAGGTGAATATATTACAGAATTTGGGTGACTGATGTGCCTTTAAGCTGGGTTTTCTTCTTGCAGCTGCCTGACTGACTTTATGATGTCAGTGTCCCACTTTTAAAAACCTCGCTCTACCTAACCAAGAAATTAAAAGGACTTGTCAACACCAAAGTGCTGACTTCTTCCTGAGTAAACAAACATAGCCAACACTACGCCCATTGTTTGGAATCTGCATTGTAAAGACCTGTCACTTGCCTCTGCAGGTAAAACTCAGCAGCAGATTGAGCAACAGCTGGTGTTATCTTTTCAGTACAAAGAACATTTTAAAATTTCTTATGTCCAAGTCTGTTCTCTGAAAGGGAGAGCATCTTACCTTGCCAGCCCTGATCAGGTTGTTGAATTTCTTACGACACTGTTCAGGGGTCTGTGGGGTCATCGAATTCGCACAGAGAACCAGTGAAACCTCCCTCCAGGCACCCTGGCTAAGGGTGGGAGGGGGGGGTGGAGGGAAAAGAAAAATAGAAATGTGGCCTTTCTGCCACCAAGCAGCCTGTCCCTCCTCAGTTCGAACTCCTCCAAGGGGGCCTGCAGGTCTCCCGCCAAGAAACTGCTGGCCCTCTTCAGTGGACATCGCTGTAAAAATAGAGATGCTATTGAGACATGGGAAACCACCTTTAAAGTAATTTTTATCAAAAGAGACTGGAGAGAGAAAACCATGCTTTACTTACCACAACTCCCAAGCCTCACTCTTGAGGAATGACATCTGTTATTAACCTTTTATAGTGCTGCCATGTTTCCCCGGGCCAGCAATTACGTATGCCACTTCTGAGCTTGTTGCTTTATGCCAGTTTATGTATTTCGGCGTATGCTAATAAGATTCTCCGGAAATTTCATCGCAAGTTGCCATCAGTAAGATCAGTGCGGAGACTGAGTAAATTTTGGCTTAACTTGCCATTTACGCCAATCCAGGAAATTCCAGGCCTACAAAGCCATTGAAAATGACAATATAGGAAAGTGAAGTTACAACCACTAGATGGAGTCTGTGTGCCTTTAATAGAAATTCTCAAAACTTGGCATGGGGAATATAAAGACACTGTATGGAATGTACAAACCATAGGCCCAAAACTGACTTACATGTATAATCCCTTGGATACCAGACGCTACGTTACTTAATGATGCATGAAAAATATATCCTTGTCACCCAGTGTTTATCTTCTTTATACATATACATCCATAGCAATTAATACTGAAAATAAATAATAACTTAAAACTATTTCAGTCAACAGGACTGAAGTTTCAATAAGCCTTCATAAGCAGGACATGAAAATATAGCATTATACCTTTTTTGTGAAAGATAGCATTAAGAAACTTGTCTGCTTGGCATTCAAGCTGTTCAGTGTGGGACTGCCCCTGAGATAGAGATTCCTCAGTAGATGTCAGTATTGTAGGTGCACTCACAGACGAGATATGCTCCTAGAAACAGTAATGAATTATGTACAGAAATATTATGAATTGAACCAAACAGTAACAGAAATGATCAAAATTCAGTCAAAATATTGGGAGTCTCAACATTTAAATCATTAGCTCTTGCTTTTAGTAGAGTACAAACAAACCCTCAGAAGATCTTCAGTTCCCAGTACAGAGTGAATTTATAATTCCGATACATTTTAAAATCACAGTTCAGAGATCATCTTTCAGGTCAAAGTCCCATAGCAAAACTGCATATCATTCAAACATAAGAGAAACAAGTCATTCCAACAACTGTTCCAACCCAACAATTAAGGTGCAAGTGTAAAACATCCATAAAGCTACTCCACGTTTGAACAAAAAAAAAATGAGCGAGCTACTTTGGAAATTCTTTATTCCTTGAATGATATGTGGATGATATTTTTATTCAAAGTACATATCGGTCACCAAGATAGAGAATAGCAAGAACAGTGCTCCTTTAAAAAGATTTTGAAATTGGGCCATCACTTGCACAAACTAACGCCCTCAAGCAATGCCAGTTCTTTTCACAGATGAAAGTTACAGCAGTCTCTCTTCTCCTCTACTCCTTTTTTAAAAAAAAGTTTTACTAGTGCATCTTCCTTTCACAATGCATTACCTAATTTTTCACATTGGATGTTGGATGAAATTCAATCTGGTGTTAAGTCATATACATTATATAGAAAAAAATATTTATATATAAAAAACACATTTCCTACACTATTTTAATGTCATGTCCTTTAATTTTATTAACTGGCCTTCTGTGTCCAGCCACCTTTTGAAAATTCATACACATCTACTTTATTTCCATCCACATACCCTGTTATTTCCTCAAAGAATTCTATTACATTCTTAAGATGACTTGCCATTTACAAATCCTGCTGGCTGTCTTTAATTAATCCACATCTATCTAAGTGAATATTAATTTAATCCCATATTATGGCATCTAGAAGCTTATCCATTACCAATGTTAGATTGACTGTTCATAAAGGGATAAACCAGAAAACTAGAGACCAAAGATGTTATATTGGTAACTCTCCAGTCCTCTGGCACAAATTTCCACATCCAAGGATGTTTGAAAGATTGTGACCAGAATCTCCACTATTTCCTCTCTGACTTCCTTAAGTATTCTCTGAAAACTGAAATACTCATTTAGTATCTTCGATATTCTTTCATCCTTCATAAAATTTCCTTTTTCACATCTAATCAGTCCTAACTTTTTTAAACTATTCTTTTACTTTGCGTTTTTAAAAATCCTTTTCTATTTCCCTTTGTAACCTGCCAGTCCTTGCTCATACCTCCTTTCTAATTTATTTTTTGCTTTCCCTCTCTACTTTCTATATTTGGTTTAATTTTGTTTTAATTTAGCCCAAGACTTGTCATATGCCTTTAAGTCTCATCTTAATTTTAATTTCTCTACTCATCCAAGGAACTCCGGCCTTTGCTGTATCACCTTTACTAATGAGAAGATCTGTATATCTACCCTAATCACCTCCTGTTTGAACATTTCCCATTGTTCATGCACTGTCTTGTCATTTTTTTCTTTTCAATTTGTCCAGGCTAGTTCCCCTTTACTTCACTGTAATTGTTTTTTCTTCTAGTCAGGTACCTTAATCTTTGACTGTTTCCACTCCTTTTCAAATTTTAAATTAAATCTAATTATGTTATGGTCGCTGTTTCCTAGATTAAAAGGAACAGTAGCAGCATGGATCCAAAATTGGCTAAGGGTCAGAAAGCAGAGAGTAGTGGTGAATGGTTGTTTTTCAGACTGGAGGGAAGTGTAGGTGTTCCCTAGGGGTCGGTATTAGGACCGCTGGTCTTTGATATATATTAATGACATGGACCTGAGTATACAGGGTATAATTTCAAAGTTTGCAGAGGACATAAAACTCGGAAATGTAGTAAACAACGAGGATAACAGACTCTAGGAGGACAGACAGGCTGGTGAAATGGGCACACATGGCAAATGAAATTTAACGCAGAGAAGTGTGAAATGATACATTTTGGTAGAATGAATGTGGAGAGGCAATACAAATTAAATGGTACAATTTTAAAGGGGATGCAGGAACAGAGACCTGGGGGAGTACATACACAAATCTTTGAAGGTGGCAGGACAAGTTGCAAAGGCAGTTAAAAAAGCATATGGAATCCTGGGCTTTATAAATAGAGGCATAGAGTACAAAAGCAAGGAAGTTATGTTGAACCTTTATAAAATACTGGTTTCGTCCACAACTGGAGTACTGTGTCCAATTCTGGGCATCACACTTTAGGAAGGATGTGAAGGCCTTAGAGAGGGTGCAGAAGAGATTTACTAGAATGGTACCGGGGATGAGGGACTTCAGTTATGTGGATAGACTGGAGAAGCTGGGGTTGTTCTCCTTAGAGCAGAGAAGGTTAAGGGGAGATTTGATAGAAGCTTTAAAAATCATGAAGGGTTTAGATAAAGTAAATAAGGAGAAACTGTTCCCATTTGCAGAAGGGTCAAGAACCAGAGGACATAGATTTAAGGTGATTGGCAAAAGAACCAAAGGCGACATGAGGAAAAACTTTTTTTTACGCAGCGAATGATTATGATCTGAAACGAGCTGCCTGAAGCAGATTCAATTGTGGCTTTCAAAGAGGAATTGGATAAATACTTGAAAGGGAAAAAATTTGCAGTGCTACAGGGTAAATGAGGGAATGGGACTAACTGGATTGCTCTTACAAAGAGTCAGCATGGGCTCGATGGGCCGAATGGCCTTCTTCTGTGCTGTAACCATTCTATGATTCTAAGTTATGCTAAACTTTTAGAAAACACTGGTTAGGCCTTAGCTGGAGTAGTGCGTTCAATTCTGAGCATCACACTTTAGGAAGGATGTCAAGCCCTTAGAGAGGGTGCAGAAGAGATTTACTAGAATGGTACCAGGGACTTCAGTTATATGGAGAGTCTGGAGAAGCTGGGGTTGTTCTCCTTAGAGCAGGGAAGGTTAAGAGAAGATTTGATAGGTGTTCAAAATCATGAATGGTTTTGATAGGGTAAATAAGGAGAAACTTTCGGTAACCAGAAGACACTAATTTACGGTGATTGGAAAAAAGAGCCAGAGGCAACATGTGGAAAAATATTCTTACGCAGCGAGTTGATGGATCTGGAATGCACTGCCTGAAAGGGTGGTGGAAGCAGATTTAATAGTAATTTTCAAAAGGGAATTGGATAAATACTTGACGGGAAACAATTTACAGGCCTATGGGGAAGAGCATTGGAGTGGGATTAAATGGATAGCTCTACCAAAGAGCCAATTGGCCTCCTTCTGTGTTGTATCATTCTATGAGTCCCCAAACCTTACATAACCCATTTCATTTCCTAGAACTAGACCCAGCATCCTCTTTCCTTGTTGGATTAAAACATACTGATCCAGAAAGCATTCTTGGACACAGAAACCCTTCTCCTTCACATTATTCTTACCAGTCTATATTTGCATAATTGAAGTCATCCAATTTATGACCCTTCTCTTCTTTTTTCTCTAATTTGTCTATCACTTTCTCTATTTCCTTTCCATATTTGGCAGATTATAATGTACTCGTAATAGACTAATAGTTCGCTTCTTATTCCTCAACTCTAAACAAAAAGATTTAGCTTTGCACCATCCTCCATGTCATCTCTATATTCTGTGCTGTAATGAAATCCATGATTAACAGTCTACTCTCTTCCTTTTATCCCCTACCTCTATCCCTCCTGAATATTTTAACCATGAATGATCTACTCCCAGTGATACCTTAGCTTAAGCTACCTAAGCAACGTCACTGTTTAAATGGTATTTTATCATGCTCCTACAGCAATTTGTGCCAATCGCTCACCAATTTTATTCACAGTACTTTGTGCATTTACGAACATACAATTCAAGCAAGCAGAGCAACTAATCTTCTTGGGCCTAGACTTGCTAGAAAAGGCAACTGAATTTGCCGAAGAATTTATGAATTAGCTGCTTCAAAAAGCACCATGCAATGACATTTAGATCCACATTTGGAGGGGTAAGTGATGTTGGCACAGAAAATGCCAAAAAGTGGGTGCATGATGAATTTCTTGAAATTTTACCTCCATGCAAGACTGAAGACATCTTTAAGGCCTTTTTTTCCCAAAACAAGCTGCACCTAAGACAAATGGTGGCTCTCAAAGAAAAATGCTCAGTTGAGGGAAAAAAAAAAGTGAATTACTGCCATGGTTTTGTATGACTAAGGAAAAAGGAAAGCTGCTGGTTATTGGGCATTTCAAAATCTTCCAATTTTTCATGGTAGCGTTACTCTGCTCGTATCCTGTTTAAAACCTCACTAACTGCCCATACATCTCTTTTTGCATGTAATCTGAGTATTCACAGGAAATGGAAGGGCAAGGCCTCTATCTTCTTCACTGCTCAGGGTTACGCCAGCAGACTTGTCAACCAAACTGCCTAACCCTTCTCCCTAGGGCATATTCTCACCAGACATGATGCCGGACTCACATGATTAGAAACATTACTACCACAAATGGTATGTTCACTGGAATCTCCAAACTAACTTTCATTGTCTAAAGCACTCTGGTCAGATGCCTTTTCTGAATCCTAATCTAGATCTCTCAATTTAACCTCGAGACCTGTATTTAAGTTAACAACTTGTATTTATTTAGTACCTTTAACTTAGTAAAACGCCCCAAGGCGTTTCACAGGAGCGATTATCAAACAAAATTTGACACTGAGCCACATAGAGATATTAGGACAGGTGGCCAAAAGCTTGGTGAAAGAGGTAGGTTTTGAGGAGCATCTTAAGAGAAGTAGAGGGACGGAGAGGTTTAGGGAGGGAATTCCAGAACTTAGGGCCTATGCAGCTGAAGGCACAGTGCTAATGGTGAAGCAGTTAAAATCAGGGATGCGCAAGAGGCAAGAATTGGAGGAGTGCAGAGATCTGAGTGTTGTAGGTGGTTACAGAGATAGGGAGGAGCGAGGCCATTGAAGGATTTGAAAATAAGGATGAGAATTTTAATTATATAATTTGTTAAAAAATGCTACGGTCAGAAATCCTGAAACGTGACAGTCGTCTCAATAGTTGACAATTCTGGGGTTCATGCGAGTGCCTGTATCTAAAAGCAGAATCCATTGTCAATTGCTTTCAGCATTATTAAATTCCCACCAGCAGAGGAAACAGCTGCTTCTGACAGTTGAGGGTCCCACACAGGAGGCCGACTCTGAAGCAACGAAATGTCAACGGACGTGTCTGTATTCATATGAAAGTTCTGATGTCTGGATTACTGACCAACACAGAAAGGTTGATCCTGGTTGGGAGGAAGCTGCTACTGGTAGGAATGAGTGACGCAGAGGTCCAAAGGAGTGAACATAGCAAGGAGGTAGAGGACCAGCCCTCACCACTGCTATGGTGACTAATCCTGTGAGATTGGCAAAGAAGTGGCCGACAACAAAGCCTGAAGTTCTGATGGATGTTTTCTCTAAATACTGTGTACTAATGTGTCATTAGCAGGAACTAAGTCAGAGTATTTTGCAAAATGACTGAGCTTTCCATGTTATGCGCTTCCATCTGGAAAAATGTTCCCCAAAGATTCACAATTCAATGATACCTGGCTACCATAATGCTTTTAAAATAGGTTCTTGGCATGCACTAGACCGGTTCTGATAAGAACACCAAAAAGACTACAAAGCAGTCCAAAGTCAGATGAAATAGGTGTATGTAAAGTAGAGTTGTGTGCAGAGTTTCTGTCTATCTCCAAATAGAATGTACATCAAAAAATACTCCTGCACTGGGTCTTCAATTCTATTCAATGCAATTGCTATCCCTGAATAGGTGGTGTAGTTAATGTTTATTTCTTTCATGTTCCAAACTAACTTCCAGATTAGAGCATATGAAGGACTAAGCAAATTCATCTTAGAAATGGCAAGCTGACATGCAATGGCCAACAGGTTGGGGACCAGCATGTGCCAAGCATCAATCAGAATACAGGTCTGCAGTTATGTCTCCTCATTCGTTCACTTACTAATTTAAGCATGACAAATGTCAGAAAAATCTGAGAATGACCTGGTTCACTCAAACACTTGATAATAACTGGCTTTATACAATGGCATCAGTGGAGTCCAAGAATAGTTTCCAATCTCTTGGCCAGAAACTGCACGTGGAATGGGGAGTGGTGGGTGAAGAGGTGAAAGATAGATAGATATTTCTTTTAAAAATTCATTCTCAGGATGTAGACATCACTGGCATTTATTGCCTATCCCTAGTTGCCGTGAGAAGGTGGTGGGCCTTCTTGAACCGCTGCAGTCGTGTGCCTCATTCTCTTTAATGGAGCTTGACGTATAACGAATTACGTTGCAGTGCAGTAACTGCATGTAGGCAAATGCAGCAGCTATTTTGCAACAGCGAGTTCCCACAAACAGCATTTGGGTGATAATTGTAAACAATTTTACAACACCAAGTTATAGTCCAACAAATTTATTTTAAATTCCACAAGCTTTCGGAGGCTTCCTCCTTCCTCAGGTGAACGGTATGGAAATGACATTTTCGAATCCTTCGCATTTGAAAATCACAGAACAATGCCTGGTGATTACTGCCCGTTGCCAAGGCAATCACAGTGAGCAGACAGAAAGGTGTCACCTAAAAGGCCACCAAATATACAAACCCCCCCCCAAAAAAGAGAGAGAGAAGGAAGACAGTTATATTAAAAACAGATAACATTTGTTCGCTGGTGGGGTTACGTGCAGTGTGACATGAACCCAAGATCCCGGTTGAGGCCGTCCTCATGGGTGCGGAACTTGGCTATCAATTTCTGCTTGACGATTTTGCGTTGTCGTGTGTCTCGAAGGCCGCCTTGGAGTATGCTTACCCGAAGGTCGGTGGCTGAATGTCCATGACTGCTGAAGTGTTTTTTTTATTCGTTCACGGGATGTGGGCGTCGCTGGCAAGGCGGGCATTTATTGCCCATCCCTAATTGCCCTCGAGAAGGTGGCGGTGAGCCGCCTTCTTGAACCGCTGCAGTCCGTGTGGTGACGGTTCTCCCACAGTGCTGTTAGGAAGGGAGTTCCAGGATTTTGACCCAGCGACAATGAAGGAACGGCGATATATTTCCAAGTCGGGATGGTGTGTGACTTGGAGGGGAACGTGCAGGTGGTGTTGTTCCCATGCGCCTGCTGCTCTTGTCCTTCTAGGTGGTAGAGGTCGCGGGTTTGGGAGGTGCTGTCGAAGAAGCCTTGGCGAGTTGCTGCAGTGCATCCTGTGGATGGTGCACACTGCAGCCACAGTGCGCCGGTGGTGAAGGGAGTGAATGTTTAGGGTGGTGGATGGGGTGCCAATCAAGTGGGCTGCTTTATCTTGGATGGTGTCGAGCTTCTTGAGTGTGTTGGAGCTGCACTCATCCAAGCAAGTAGAGAGTATTCCATCACACTCCTGACTTGTGCCTTGTAGATGGTGGAAAGGCTTTGGGGAGTCAGGAGGTGAGTCACTCGCCGCAGAATACCCAGCCTCTGACCTGCTCTCGTAGCCACAGTATTTATATGGCTGGTCCAGTTAAGTTTCTGGTCAATGGTGACCCCCAGGATGTTGATGGTGGGGGATTCGGCGATGGTAATGCCGTTGAATGTCAAGGGGAGGTGGTTAGACTCTCTCTTGTTGGAGATGGTCATTGCCTGGCGCGAATGTTACTTGCCACTTATGAGCCCAAGCCTGGATGTTGTCCAGGTCTTGCTGCATGCAGGCTCGGACTGCTTCATTATCTGAGGGGTTGCGAATGGAACTGAACACTGTGCAGTCATCAGCAAACATCCCCATTTCTGACCTTATGATGGAGGGAAGGTCATTGATGAAGCAGCTAAAGATGGTTGGGCCTAGGACACTGCCCTGAGGAACTCCTGCAGCAATGCCCTGGGGCTGAGATGATTGGCCTCCAACAACTACTACCATCGTCCTTTGTGCTAGGTATGACTCCAGCCACTGGAGAGTTTTCCCCCTGATACCCATTGACTTCAATTTTACTAGGGCTTCTTGGTGCCACACTCGGTCAAATGCTGCCTTGATGTCAAGGGCAGTCACTCTCACCTCACCTCTGGAATTCAGCTCTTTTGTCCATGTTTGGACCAAGGCTGTAATGAGGTCTGGAGCCGAGTGGTCCTGGCGGAACCCAAACTGAGCATCGGTGAGCAGGTTATTGGTGAGTAAGTGCCGCTTGATAGCACTGTCGATGACACCTTCCATCACTTTGCTGATGATTGAGAGTAGACTGATGGGGCGGTAATTGGCCGGATTGGATTTGTCCTGCTTTTTGTGGACAGGACATACCTGGGCAATTTTCCACATTGTCGGGTAGATGCCAGTGTTGTAGCTGTACTGGAACAGCTTGGCTAGAGGCGCAGCTAGTTCTGGAGCACAAGTCTTCAGCACTACAGCTGGGATGTTGTCGGGGCCCATAGCCTTTGCTGTATCCAGTGCACTCAGCCGTTTCTTGATATCACGTGGAGTGAATCGAATTGGCCGAAGACTGGCTTCCGTGATGGTGGGGATATCAGGAGGAGGCTGAGATGGATCATCCACTCGGCACTTCTGGCTGAAGATGGTTGCAAACGCTTCAGCCTTGTCTTTTGCACTCACGTGCTGGACTCCGCCATCATTGAGAATGGGGATGTTTGCAGAGCCTCCTCCTCCCGTTAGTTGTTTCATTGTCCACCACCATTCACGACTGGATGTGGCAGGACTGCAGAGCTTTGATCTGATCCGTTGGTTGTGGAATCGCTTAGCTCTGTCTATAGCATGTTGCTTCCGCTGTTTAGCATGCATGTAGTCCTGAGTTGTAGCTTCACCAGGTTGGCACCTCATTTTTAGGTACGCCTGGTGCTGCTCCTGGCATGCTCTTCTACACACCTCATTGAACCAGGGTTGATCCCCTGGCTTGTTGGTAATGGTAGAGTGAGGAATATGCCAGGCCATGAGGTTACAGATTGTGCTGGAATACAATTCTGCTGCTGCTGATGGCCCACAGCGCCTCATGGATGCCCAGTTTTGAGCTGCTAGATCTGTTCTGAATCTATCCCATTTTGCATGGTGGTAGTGCCACACAACACGTTGGATGGTGTCCTCAGTGCGAAGACGGGACTTCATCTCCACGAGGACTGTGCGGTGGTCACTCCTACCAATACTGTCATGGACAGATGCATTTGCGACAGGTAGATTGGTGAGGACGAGGTCAAGGAAGTTTTTCCCTCGTGTTGGTTCGCTCACCACCTGCCGCAGGCCCAGTCTAGCAGCTATGTCCTTCAGGACTCGGCCAGCTCGGTCAGTAGTGGTGCTACCGAGCCACTCTTGGTGATGGACATTGAAGTCCCCCACCCAGAGTACATTTTGTGCCCTTGCTACCCTCAGTGCTTCCTCCAAGTGGTGTTCAACATTGAGGAGGACTGATTCATCAGCTGAGGGAGGACGGTAGGTGGTAATCAGCAGGAGGTTTCCTTGCCCATGTTTGACCTGATGCCATGAGATTTCATGGGGTCCAGAGTCAATGTTGAGGACTCCAAGGGCCACTCCCTCCTGACTGTATATCACTGTACCGCCACCTCTGGTGGGTCTGTCCTGCCGGTTGGACAGGACATACCCAGGGATGGTGATGGAAGAGTCTGGGACGTTGGCTGAAAGATATGGTTCTGTGAGTATGGCTATGTCAGGCTGTTGCTTGACTAGTCTGTGGGACAGCTCTCCCAATTTTGGCACAAGTCCCCAGATGTTAGTAAGGAGGACCTTGCAGGGTCGACTGGGCTTGGTGTTTTTTTGCCGTTGTCGTGTCCGGTGCCTAGTGGTCCGATGCCGGGTGGTCCGTCCGGTTTTATTCTTATTATGACTTTTCGTCGCGAGATTTTACAACTGAGTGGCTTGCTCGGCCATTTCAGAGGGCAATTAAGAATCAACCACATTGCTGTGGGTCTGGAGTCACATATAGGCCAGACCGGGTAAGGGCGGCAGGCTTCCTTCCCTAAAGGGCATTAGTGAACCAGATGGGTTTTTACGACAATCCGGTAGTTTCATGGCCATCATTACTGATACTAGTATTTTAATTCCAGATTTAAAAAATTTAATTAATTGAATTTAAATTCGCCAGCTGCCGTGGCGGGATTTGAACTCATGACTCTGGATTTTAGTCCAGGCCTCTGGATTACTCGCCCAGTAACATAACCACTATGCTACCGTACCCGACAGGGAGAGAACCCTCCTGTTTGGCGATTGTTGCGCGGTGTCCGTTCATCCGTTGTCGCAGCGTCTGCATGGTCTCGCCAATGTACCATGCTCTGGGGCATCTTTTCCTGCAACGTATGAGGTAGACAATGTTGGCCGAGTCACAGGAGTATGAACCGTGCACCTGGTGGGTGGTGTCCTCTCGTGTGATGGTGGTATCTGTGTCGATGATCTGGCATGTCTTGCAGAGGTTACCGTGGCAGGGTTGTGTGGTGTCGTGGACGCTGTTCTCCTGAAAGCTGGGTAATTTGCTGCGAACGATGGTTTGTTTGAGGTTGGGTGGCTGTTTAAAGGCGAGTAGTGGAGGGGTGGGGATGGCCATAGCGAGGTGTTCGTCATCATTGATGACATGTTGAAGGCTGCGGAGAACATGGCGTAGTTTCTCCGCTCCGGGGAAGTACTGGACGACGAAGGGTACTCTGTTGGTTGCGTCCCGTGTTAGTCTCCTGAGGAGGTCTACGCGATTTTTCGCTGTGGCCCGTCGGAACTGTCGATCGATGAGTCGAGCATCATATCCCGTTCTTACGAGGGCGTCTTTCAACGTCTGTAGGTGTCCATCGCGTTCCTCCTCGTCTGAGCAGACCCTGTGTATTCGCAGGGCCTGTCCATAGGGGATGGCCTCTTTCACGTGGTTAGGGTGGAAGCTGGAAAAGTGGAGCATCGTGAGGTTGTCCGTGGGCTTGCGGTAGAGTGAGGTGCTGAGGTGCCCGTCTTTGATGGAGATTCGTGTGTCCAAGAAAGAAACTGATTCTGAGGAGTAGTCCATGGTGAGCTTGATGGTGGGATGGAACTTGTTGATGTTATCGTGTAGTCTCTTTAGTGATTCCTCACCGTGGGTCCATAGGAAGAAAATGTCGTCGATGTATCTGGTGTATAGTGTTGGTTGGAGGTCTTGTGCAGTGAAGAAGTCCTGCTCGAACTTGTGCATGAAAATGTTGGCGTATTGGGGTGCGAATTTGGTCCCCATGGCTGTTCCGTGTGTTTGGGTGAAGAACTGGTTATTGAAGGTGAAGTGATTGTGATCCAGGATGAAGCGGATGAGTTGTAGGATGGCGTCTGGAGATTGGCTGTTGTTGGTGTTGAGTATTGATGCTGTCGCAGCGATGCCATCATCGTGGGGGATACTGGTGTAGAGTGCTGAAACGTCCATCGTGGTGAGAAGTGTTCCTGGTTCAACAGGTCCGTGGGTACTGAGTTTTTGTAGAAAGTCTGTAGTGTCGCGACAGAAGCTGGGGGTTCCCTGCACGATGGGTTTCAGGATGCCCTCGATGTATCCAGAGAGGTTCTCACACAGGGTTCCGTTGCCTGATACGACAGGACGTCCGGGTGTGTTGACTTTTTGTATCTTTGGGAGGCAGTAGAAGTCTCCCATGCGGGGAGTACGTGGGATGAGAGCGCGTAGGATGTTTTGAAGGTCTGGATCGAAGGTCTTGATCAGTTTGTTGAGTTGATGGGTGTGTTCTTTGGTCGGGTCTGTGGGTAACTGTCTGTAGTGTTCCTGGTTGTCCAGTTGTCGGTATGCTTCTTTGAAATAGTCCGTTCTGTTCTGTATGACGATGGCTCCTCCTTTGTCCGCTGGTTTGATGACGATGTTGCGGTTGGTCTTGAGAGCTTTGATGGCGTTGCGTTGTGCTCGGGTGACATTCTGGACTGTCTTGTGAGTGCGGCTGATGAATCTGGCATAGACTCATTTCCTGACAGCTTGAGCATACATGTCAAGCTGAGGGCAGCGACCCTCTGGAGGAGTCCAGTGAGACTCTTTCCTCTTCGGTTCCAGCTTCCACCCTAACCACGTCAAAGAGGCCATCCCCTATGGACAGGCCCTGCGAATACACAGGGTCTGCTCAGACGAGGAGGAACGCGATGGACACCTACAGACGTTGAAAGACGCCCTCGTAAGAACGGGATATGATGCTCGACTCATCGATCGACAGTTCCGACGGGCCACAGCGAAAAATCGCGTAGACCTCCTCAGAAGACTAACACGGGATGCAACCAACAGAGTACCCTTCGTCGTCCAGTACTTCCCCAGAGCGGAGAAACTACGCCACGTTCTCCGCAGCCTTCAACATGTCATCAATGATGACGAACACCTCGCTATGGCCACCCCCACACCTCCACTACTCGCCTTTAAACAGCCACCCAACCTCAAACAAACCATCGTTCGCAGCAAATTACCCAGCTTTCAGGAGAACAGCGTCCACGACACCACACAACCCTGCCACGGTAACCTCTGCAAGACATGCCAGATCATCGACACAGATACCACCATCACACGAGAAGACACCACCCACCAGGTGCACGGTTCATACTCCTGTGACTCGGCCAACGTTGTCTACCTCATACGTTGCAGGAAAGGATGCCCCAGAGCATGGTACATTGGCGAGACCATGCAGACGCTGCGACAACGGATGAACGGACACCGCGCAACAATCGCCAAACAGGAGGGTTCTCTCCCTGTGGGGGAACACGTCAGCAGTCATGGACATTCAGCCACCGACCTTCGGGTAAGCATACACCAAGGCGGCCTTCGAGACACACGACAACGCAAAATCGTCGAGCAGAAATTGATAGCCAAGTTCCGCACCCATGAGGACGGCCTCAACCGGGATCTTGGGTTCATGTCACACTACACGTAACCCCACCAGCGAACAAATGTTATCTGTTTTTAATATAACGGGTCATTGACTGTCTTCGTTCTGTCTCTCTCTTTTTTTTTGGGGTTGTATATTCAGTGGCCTTTTAGGTGACACCTTTCTGTCTGCTCACTGTGATTGCCTTGGCAACGGGCAGTAATCACCAGGCATTGTTCTGTGATTTTCAAATGCGAAGGATTCGAAAATGTCATTTCCATACCGTTCACCTGAGGAAGGAGGAAGCCTCCGAAAGCTTGTGGAATTTAAAATAAATTTGTTGGACTATAACTTGGTGTTGTAAAATTGTTTATAATTGTCAACCCCAGTCCATCACCGGCATCTCCACATCATTTGGGTGATGGTTGAGGGAGAAATGTTAGGTAAGTCAACTGCTTGTTGCTCAGCAAATAATGCCATGGGATCGCTATCATCACTTAAACCACCAGAACAGGGATATATGAGGTTTCAGTTTAACATCTTGACTGAAGGTTGACGCTTCTAGTAACGCAGCACTCCCTCAGTTTTGCACGGTAATGTTACATAGTTTATGCGCTTGTGTCCTGAAAGGGACCTTGAACCCTCAACTGCTCAGAGGCAACAGTGCAACCAGCAGAGCTAGTGTGACACTGATTAAGTTCAGTAGCTCATAAACAAAGTCTACAAGTTCACGGCAGTTGAGAAATTTACATAAAACGCAACAGAGATAAATTTTTCATTCCCAAAGGTAGTACGTGAATTTATTTTACCAGTGTGCTCTTTCCAATATGCGAATTTCAAAAGAATCCAACTGTGATCATAGAAGTGTTTAGCGCTGTATAAACAAGTCTCCCCTATTCATCAATGGTGGTGTTTCAAGTGTAATGCAGCAAGCCACATGAAGTGTCAAATGTTCAGATGATGAGTCAAACACAGGTCTTTTGCCAAGGATGCTACAATTAGCACCAGTTGTGCCATTCATCAAAAGTTCCTGCCTGATCCATGTGTGCAATATAAGGTGCATGCACATGTGGGCACATTTACAATCTCCAGTAAACCTACTTTCAAACATGTTTTTTCAATTGGACATGACATCAACAATACAAGCGTCTGACAGAAAGAAGCAATCTACTGGATTAAAAGAGATGAAAATCTGAAGTGTTCCTGCTCAATAATAACATAATTCCAAAATCCCTGTTCTCAAATAGGATATACACAAAAATCTAGTTAAAATGAGATGGATAAAGGAGACAGCTAGAAACATTAGTTCAGTAAGGTATGATTAAGTATTCCTTAGATTGATTACACAGTTTTTGCACTTACCTTGACTTTTTCTCTTCGTAAGTAACAAAATGAACAGTTTTCATTCATAGACCAGTCAGTCACTTCTTCAGGTTCACAGTCTTCAAATAAAATAAATACAAACAATATTCATTTTTAATCTATTATACGACACAAACCAAATACATTTTCTGTAACTACCAATGACAAATGCAATCAACATGACAATTATTTAGGTAAGAATACTGAAAAGATAGTCCTGCAACACTATTTATATTCGCAACTATAGCTAACTACTTTGTAATATTTATTTTTCAAATGAAAGCATCCGCCATGTGGCCAAGTACAGTTCAAGTTGACAACAGGGAGAATTACAATGGATATAATAGATTTCAATTACATCTTAGATTCTGCATAAAGCCTCCTTACTAACCATTCTTTTCCAGAAATCAGATGGATAAAAGCACAATTATTCTCTGAAATATAAATATATACATAGGCCAGGAATTTCCTGGAAACGGTGCAATGTATAACTTATGCCGCAAATCACACCGTTGAGCCCTCCAAGCATCCAGTTGTTAACTTACACTAACATTTCCTGGAAAATTAATTTTAATACATCAGTGAGCTTAAATGGTAAATCGGGAACCTCAGAAGTAGTTCAGCCAATAGCTTGCTCTATTTGCTAACCACATGGCACAACAGCTCAGAACAGATGCCATATAACCAAGTGAGATTTGGCTTTGGGAGGTAGGTGACCAGTCTTTTCTGAAATGACTTAAAATCAATTCAAAATAGTTAGTCAAAATTAATGTAAAACATTAAAAAAATAATTTCCAGTGTCTGCACATCCCCATCTTTACATATGTTGCAATTGCAGTAGATATTGAAGGAGCTGGTGCCCGTGCCTGCCCAGCCAGCAGTGCTCGCAATGGCGGCATTTGTGGTCCCAGAGCGACATGCAGCTGAAGCTCAGGATGGCAGCACTTCCCAAGGCAGTGGCCTTCTTTCCCGAGCTCAGTGTCAAGCGCAGAAGCGAGACCAACCTCCCCACCAACACAGCCATCAGCAGCCCCATCACAGGAGGCAGCTGCTGGGAGTCAATGGATACCTCTGCCCCATGTACCTTCAGAACAGCACGAGACTTCCAACTCCCTGATCCCAGCCAACAAGTCAGACTCATAACCTGGCAACATGGGCACAAGGCTCATCTAGGCCCCGGGGTGAAGCGCGGTCATGATAGACTATCTCCTCCTGCTCCTTCTCACCCTCAGCGGTCCCTCAATCACCCTTTCAAACACAGAATTGTAAATAGTGTATGAATAGTTATACTTTCTATTTTTATGTTGTTCTTGGGTAGTTTAAAAAGTTAGACTCATTTGTTGTTGAAAAATTTATTACTGTTAAATATCTATTTACTTTGCTTTCACAGGAAACTTTCTGCATGGTCGGACATAGTTTGCACAGCTTGATAATTAACTACCTCACTGCATCGCTGATGCTGTCCTTTTATACCATGGCCATCTTCTTTGTCACAACTCCCTTGACAATATTAAAATGCTGCGTGTCTGACTTAACAATTTACCTTCTGCATGACTGCTCAGCAATGCAGTTGTCTGTAGTGGAATTGTTCAAGACTTCCTCATGCAGCTTCATTCGGCTGGTTTGACATGGGTAGTGAGGGAGCATTGGCCAAACACCTATGCCACCAGCTGCTCTCTGGCTGGCCTGACTATTAACATAGTGCCTCCTGCCAGAAGGCCAGCACCCCTGGACAAGGGGCACGCATGTCGGGATTCTCTGGATCAACGGGCATCTCGTCTGGGGAGTCCAGGCGGAGCCCTTCCCGCACGGTGAAATTGTGCAACGGACTACTATAATCTTTGCCACTTTATCAGGGTTGTATTGTAGTACACCCGACCAGTCCCAGCACCTGAGGCGGGCTTTGAGTGCCCTGTGGTCCTCGCCGCAACCTGCCGGGTCACTGCATGCACACATCGTTCCTGTGCTGCTTTGTTGGTGATGTGGAATGGTGTCATCAGCCACGGCTTCAGCCGGTAGGCCTCATCTGCCTCCTCGTTCCCTCCATGCTGAATAATTCACAGAATGGCAAAGAACAAAGGAGCCATGAGAGCTTTCCCAACGTTCTGAGTTAACATACAGGATCTTTTGCTGCAGACAAATTTCACATTTAGCAAATGGTACACCTTCCTGTTGATGAAAGTGACGAGTTCCTCGAGTGAATCCTTCAACAGTGGGTGGAGTTATTACCTTCAGACACACTCAGAATCCTGTATGGCAGAACTGAGAGAATCAGGAAAGAATGTCTGAGAACAATTTTGAGACTGCAGGGATGAATCTTTGCAGCTTTTAAGACATAAATCACATTGATACCAGGTGACTTGCGCCATTATTTAAAATTCTACGTGCCTGCAGCAAGTGGCATTAGGTCCAGGAAATTCGAGATTACCATGAACTAGACCGATGGGCAGAGATACGAATGAACTTTAATCAGGGTTTCTGTCAGTGGCAGAACCACCAGAAAATTATGACTGGGTGCGAGCAATGGCGTAACTAGCATACACCAGAACTTCCAGTCTAGAATAATTTTTAAAAATTCGTTCATGGGATGTGGGCGTCGCTGGCGAGGCCAGCATTTATTGCCCATCCCTAATTGCCCTTGAGAAGGTGGTGGTGAGCCGCATTCTTGAACCGCTGCAGTCCGTGTGGTGAAGTTTCTCCCACAGTGCTGTTAGGAAGGGAGTTCCAGGATTTTGACCCAGCGACGATGAAGGAACGGCGATATATTTTCAAGTCGGGATGGTGTGTGACTTGGAGGGGAACTTGGAGGGTGTTGTTCTCACGTGCCTGCTGCCCTTGTCCTTCTAGGTGGTAGAGGTCGGGGTTTGAGAGGTGCTGTCGAAGAAGCCTTGGCAAGTTGCTGCAGTGCATCTTGTAGATGGTACACACTGCAGCCACAGTGCGCCGGTGGTGAAGGAAGTGAACATTTAGGGTGGTGGATGGGTGTCAGTCAAGTGGGCTGCTTTGTCCTGGATGGTGTCGAGCTTCTTGAGCTTTGTTCGAGCTACACTCATCCAGGCAATTGGAGAGTATCCCATCACACCCCTGACTTGTGTCTTGTAAATGGCGGAAAGGCTTTGGGGTGATCAGGAGGTGAGTCACTCGCCACAGAATACCCAGCCTCTGACCTGCTCTTGTAGCCACAGTATTTATGTGGCTGGTCCAGTTAAGATTCTGGTCAATGGTGACCCCCAGGATGTTGATGGTGGGAGATTCGGTGATGGTAATGCCAATGAATGTCAAGGGGAAGTGGTTAGACACTCTCTTGTTGGAGATGGTCATTGCCTGGCACGAATGTTACTTGCCACTTATCAGCCCAAGCCTGGATGTTGCCCAGGTTTGCTGCATGCAGGCACAGACAGTTTCATTATCTGAGCGGTTGCGAATGGAACTGAACACTGTGCAATCATCAGCAAACATCCCCATTTCTGACCTTATGATGGAGGGAAGGTCATTGATGAAGCACGGTTGGGCCAAGGACACTGTCCTGAGGAACTCCTGCAGCAATGTCCCGGGGCTGAGATGATTGGCCTCCAACAACGACTACCATCTTCCTTTGTACTAGGTATGACTCCAGCCACTGGAGAGTTTTCCCCGATTCCCATTGACTTCAATTTTACTAGGGCTCCTTGGTGCCACACTCCATCAAATGCTGACTTGATGTCATAACGATGCATGCAGTGGCGTCGGTTTCAAGGAAATTTCTCCAAAATCAGATGGGCAACAGCCCAATATTTGGAGAACGCTTTTAAAAGTGAGGAACACTGTATAAAGTTAGGTAACCTTGTTTTCTTAATTTCACATTCCCAGTGCACCACAGGATTAAGCACCTTGGAGAAGGAAGGCAGCCCTCTGTGAAACACCAGTCCAAAAACAAGCCTGATGAACTGCAAATCATCCATTGCCTAATAAACCCAAACAATGTTTGGTGAAAATATGGGGACTGCTCCAAAATGATACGGTCTGAAATTTTTCCTGTTGGAATTTTCTTTGTACGTACCCTAAAATTTCCTTCTCGTTTGAGTTCAATGAAAGATTCATTCCACCGCTGATTTATGTTCTCTACTTTTAGCAACAGATACTCCCAATATACAGACACAAAAATGTGCCTGTCTTATCCTTGTTTTAGTTCCTCCTACATAGAATTACAGCTCTTCTGGCATCCAAATGGTGTATTCCACTTTTGATTCATGTGGAGCTATGCATAGGTAAGGGCAGGCAAATCTCCTGTGTAAAATGTAACCCTCAGACTACATAGGAACAAATTGCTGATTATGATTCAGAATAATATTTTTGCAGTCTTCACACCAAAGGAGATGTGACGTATAACCAGGCGTACCCAAGAGTTTATTAATCCTTCTGGATGAAAGCTAAGCCATAAGCATTACAGTTTCCCATGCTAGAGTTTTGGTAAATATTAAAATTAGATTCCTCATCTTTAGGGATGCTTCAAATAGAATCATCTTAATATACTGCAGCACTAATTCCAGGCTTCTAGTGGCAAAGTCACAAAGGACACAATTTAAGATGTTTTTATAATCAAATAAATTTCCTTTTCCCATATGTATAAAGGCATGCATGCATGGACCGACATCTTATCTCTTCCCAGACGCAACACCAATTGTATAGCTGCTTACAATATGCCCTCAGAAGCGGATCTGTGTGGCTAATTGGTGGGATCCTGGTATGAGGAGGATGCATTCATCAATGAATAAAGACCAGCTATAAGATTCTTTTATATAACTTTCTTGTTCATTTCAGCATTTGCCACCTATCAAAGGTTAGCTTTGGTGGGGAGACAAGGAGAAGAGCTTCTGAACCTATGTGGCACATATACAGTCAGAACAGGCCAACAAAATTCAGTAAAAGTAAAAAAAATTGTTTTAAGTGGTAGCCTTGTAGATGCAGCCTAGAGCAACTTCTAAAAATTAACCCAAGGAATATATGAAAATCTAGAAAAACAGTAGATTACCTGCCATAGGTGGAGTTCAAACTGAACATACATTCACAGGATTTTGGTGGGGGGGGGGCAGGGAGAAAAGAAAAGAGAGGGGGATAAAATTCACTCAACAGCACTGTCCCTTGACATTTTCATTCTTAAATCAATCCATACCCTGGAAGCCTGATTCAACCAGGAGCACCATTTGTATCAATGGAACAGCTCAAACTCAAACAAAATACACCATGCTACTAGCTTCAAAGAACATGCACATATTGGAACTATTGACTATAGCTATCTTTCTTCACTGCAGAACCATTGACATATCTGTGCAACTAAACCTCATTTTCTTTCATTTTTCCCAGCCAGTTAACCAAGCAGTACATGTTTCATAATGAGATACAAGGGCACCTCTCTTAGGAAGGCTGAGGGCATGTTGGCAAGTGGCACTTCCACGCAGGGCAGGATACGCATCCAGGAGGAGTAGGGCATAGGAAGTAAAACACTCTCCCTATGCCTCATGGTAAATAAACTATTTGAAGCTCTAATGGTGTGGATGGCCTTCATTGTGAACACAAAATGAAGGTCAGCAAGATCAAGGTATAGACCATCACTATAGTAAAAGAATATAATAGCACTAAAGAGTGACAAATCCCCAGGACCAGATGGTTTCCATCCCAGGGTTTTAAAAGGAAGTAGGAGAGCACATTGCGGATGCCCTAACTATAATCTTTCAAAGTTCTCTAGGTTCAGGAACTGTCCCTCTAGATTGGAAAATTGCACCTCACTCTGCTTTTTAAGAGAGGGGGAAACCGGGGAATTATAGACCAGTTAGCCTAACATCTGTTGTGGGGAAAATGCTGGAGTCTATAATTAAGGATAGGGTGACTGAACACCGAGAATTTTCAGTTAATCAGAGAGAGCCAGCATGGATTGGTGAAAGGTAGGTCGTGCCTGACAAACCTGATTGAATGTTTTGAAGAGGTGACTAAAGTAGTGGACAGGGGAATGTCAATGGATGTTATTTATATGGTCTTCCAGAAGGCATTTGATAAGGTCTCACATAAGAGACTGTTAGCTAAGATAGAAGCCCATGGAATCGAGGGAAAAGTACAGACTTAGTTAGGAAGTTGGCTGAGCGAAAGGCGACAGAGAGTAGGGATAATGGGTAGGGACTCACATTGGCAGGATGTGACTAGTGGAGTCCTGCAGGGATCTGTCTTGGGGCCTCAATTAGTCACAATATTTATTAACGACTTAGATGAAGGCACAGAAAGTCTCATATCTAAGTTTGCCGATGACACAAAGATTGGTGGCATTGTAAGCAGTGTAGATGAAAACATAAAATTACAAAGCGATATTGATAGATTAGGTGAATGGGCAAAACTGTAGCAAATGGAATTCAATGTAGACAAATGTGAGGTCATCCACTTTGGATCAAAAAAGGATAGAACAGGGTACTTTCTAAAATGGTAAAAAGTTAAAAACAGTAGATGTCTAAAGGGACTTAGGGGTACAGGTACATAGATCATGGAAGTGTCATGAACAGGTGCAGAAAATAATCAATAAGGCTAATGGAATGCTGGCCTTTATACCTAGAGGACTGGAGTACAAGGGGGCAGAAGTTATGCTGCAGCTATACAAAAACTTGGTTAGACCGCATCTGGAGTACTGTGAGCAGTTCTGGGTACCGCACCTTCGGAAGGACATATTGGCCTTGGAGGGAGTACAGCGTAGGTTTACTGGAATGATACCCGAACTTCAAGGGTTAAGTTACGAGGAGAGATTACACAAATTGGGGTTGTATTCTCTGGAGTTTCGAAGATTAAGGGGTGATCTGATCGAAGTTTATAAGATATTAAGGGGAACGGATAGGGTGGATAGAGAGAAACTATTTCCGCTGGTTGGGGATTTTAGGAGTAGGGGGCACAATCTAAAAATTAGAGCCAGACCTTTCAGGAGCGAGATTAGAAAACATTTCTACACACACACAGGGTGGTAGAAGTTTGGAACTCTCTTCCGCAAACGGCAATTGATACTAGCTCAATTGCTAAATTTAAATCTGAGATAGATAGCTTTTTGGCAAAGGTACTAAGGGATATGGGCCAAAGGCAGGTATATGGAGTTAGATCACAGATCAGCCATGATCTTATCAAATGGCGGAGCAGGCATGAGGGGCTGAATGGCCTACTCCTGTTCTTAGGTTCCTAGTAGTATGACACCTAAACAAACTGGGAAGGGGTAGGACAAATAATTTTGTCTCTTACTTTATGTAAAGGCCCTTCAAAATATGGCACTGTTGGAAATAGATAAACAATCTGTTGCTTCCATCGTTTTTATTCCAGATTGGAGGCTATGGTGGAGACTGAATTTCAACATTAATGGAGGATAACATTTAGTTGCAATTTGCAGTTATGCATAGATGATAAGTTTTAATTCTTTAATAAGTTTGCAACAAATCTAGAACAATTGATAAGCTTCAATGACATTGTTTCACAGGTTAAGCATTTAAATTAAAAGCAGATACAAAGTAGAAGCTTGGGGTTATTTAGCTTGGCATACAACATAACAGATTAAACTTTTTAAAAACACTACTGATTACTTATACAGATAATGTGCATGTATATTTGGGGTGGGTTGATGGTCACCCCGTGGCATCAGAGGGTTCAGGAGAGGATGTGGGTGACCACTAGGCATATTAGGAGGAACAGGCGGGTAGTGCAGGAATCCGCTGGGAGTGTGGCGCTCAATGTTCAGTACCAGTGAGGGTGATGACACCTCGGGGGAGTGCAGTCAGAAGCAAATCCATGGCACCATGGGGAACGCGACTGCATAGGGTGGAACAAGAAAGTATAGTAATGCAGTTGTTAAAGGGGATTCGATAGTCAGGGGACAGACAGGAGTTTCTGCAACTGCCGACATGAGTCCCACATGGTGTGTTGCCTCCTTGGTACTAAGGCAAAGGACATCACTGAGGGTGCAGAACATGTGGTTGTGGGCGGAGGGAGGGAGGGAGAAGGGGAACAGCCAAAAGTAGCGGTCCATGTGAGAACCAATGACATAAGAAGGAAAAGGGTTGAGATCCTGCAGTTTAAAAAGTTTCAGGGCTAGGAAGTTAAAAAGCCGGACCTCAAAAAGGTAGTAATCTCTGAATTACTCCCAGTGCCATTTAATGACAATAGGAATTGTAGGATAAGACATGTTAATGTGTGGCTAGAGAAATGGTACAAGAAGGAGGGCTTCAGATTCCTGGGGCATTGGGACCAGTACAAGCCAGATGGGTTGCATCTCAACAGAGCTGGGACCAATGTCCCTGCAGGGAGGTTAACTGGTGCTGTGGGGGACGGCTTAAACTAATTTGGCAGGGGGGGGGGGGTGGGCAGAGAGATAATCACAGCAATCAAAAGGAGTGGATGGTGTTCAGACAGGTTAGTCAGGGAAACATTACATCCAAGAATACTGAATACACAAGGGGTCAGATCACAAAGACAGACAGAGAGAGACAAGAGTCAAATTGGACTCCTCCAGAGGGTCGCTGCCCTAAGCTTGACATGTATGCTCAAGCTGTCAGGAGATGCGTCAACGCCAGATTCATCAGCCGCACTCACAGGACAGTCCAGAATGTCACCCGAGCACAACGCAACGCCATCAACGCTCTCAAGACCAACCGCAACATCGTCATCAAACCAGCGGACAAAGGAGGAGCCATCATCATACAGAACAGAACGGACTATTGGAAAGAAGCATACCGACAACTGGACAACCAGGAACACTACAGACGGTTACCCACAGATCCAACCAAAGAACACACCCACCAGCTCAACAAACTGATCCAAGACCTTCAAAGCATCCTACGCGCGCTCATCCCACATACTCCCCGTGTGGGAGACTTCTATTGCCTCCCAAAGATACACAAAGCCAACACACCCGGACGTCCTATCGTAACAGGGAGCGGAACCCTGTGTGAGAACCTCTCTGGATACGTCAAGGGCATCCTGAAACCCATCGTACAGGGAACCCCCAGCTTCTGTCGCAACACTACAGATTTCCTACAAAAACTCAGCACCCACGGACCAGTTGAACCAGGAACACTTCTCACCACGATGGACGTCTCGGCACTCTACACCAGTATCCCCCATGATGACGGCATCGCTGCAACAGCCTCAGTACTCAACACCAACAGCCAATCTCCAGACGCCATCCTACAACTCATCTGCTTCATCCTGGATCACAACGTCTTCATCTTCGACAACCAGTTCTTTACCCAAACACACGGAACAGCCATGGGGACCAAATTTGCACCCCAACACGCCAACATTTTCATGCACAAGTTCGAGCACGACTTCTTCACTGCACAGGACCTCCAACCAACGCTACACACCAGATACATCGATGACATTTTCTTCCTATGGACCCACGGAGAAGAATCACTGAAGAGACTACACGATAACATCAACAAGTTCCATCCCACCATTGACTACTCCTCAGAATCAGTTTCATTCTTGGACACACGAATCTCCATCAAAGACAGGCACCTCAGCACCTCACTCTACCGCAAGCCCACGGACAACCTCACGATGCTCCACTTTTCCAGCTTCCACCCTAACCACGTCAAAGAGGCCATCCCCTATGGACAGGCCCTGCGAATACACAGGATCTGCTCAGACGAGGAGGAACGCGATGGACACCTACAGACGCTAAAAGACGCCCTCGTAAGAACGGGATATGACGCTCGACTCGTCGATCGACAGTTCTGACGAGCCACAGCGAAAAATCGCATAGACCTCCTCAGAAGACAAACACGGGACGCAACCAACAGAGTACCCTTCATCGTCCAGTACTTCCCCAGAGCGGAGAAACTACGCCATGTTCTTCGCAGCCTTCAACATGTCATCGATGACGACGAACACCTCGCTAAGGCCATCCCCACACCTCCACTACTCGCCTTCAAACAGCCATCCAACCTCAAACAGACCATCGTTTGCAGCAAATTACCCAGCTTTCAGGAGAACAGCGTCCACGACACCACACAACCCTGCCACGGTAACCTCTGCAAGACATGCCAGATCATCGACACAGACACCACCATCACACGAGAGGACACCACCCACCAGGTACATGGTTCATACTCCTGTGACTCGGCCAACGTTGTCTACCTCATACGTTGCAGGAAAGGATGCCCCGGAGCATGGTACATCGGCGAGACCATGCAGACACTGCGACAACGGATGAATGGACACCGCACAACAATCGCCAGACAGGAGGGTTCCCTCCCAGTCGGGGAACACGTCAGCAGTCAAGGACATTCAGCCACCGATCTTCGGGTAAGCGTTCTCCAACGCAAAATTGTCGAGCAGAAATTGATAGCCAAGTTCTGCACCCATGAGGACAGCCTCAACCGGGATCTTGGGTTCATGTCACGCTACATGTAACCCCACTAGCGAAAAAAAGTGATCTGTTTTTAATACAACTGGTCATTCTCTCTCTCTCTGTCTGTCTTTGTGATCTGACCCCTTGTGTATTCAGTATTCTTGGATGTAATGTTTCCCTGACTAACCTGTCTGAACACCATCTACTCCTTTGATTGCTGTGATTATCTCTCTGCCGAGGTGTGATAAATGGCAGTTAGAAAGATTATTAGTTAGAAAGACCAGGCATTGTTCTCTGACTATATATGCTGTGCCTTTATGGAACCCTTCATTCATCTGACGAAGGAGCAAAGCTCCGAAAGCTTGTGATTTTAAATAAAGCTGTTGGACTATAACCTGGTGTTGTACGACTCCTCGCATTTAAAAAGTACTCGGATATGCACTTGAAGTGCCATAACCTACAAGGCTAAGGACCAAGAGCTGGAAAGTGGTATTAGGCTGGGTGGCTCATTTTCGGCTGGCGCAGACACGATGGGCCGAATGGCCTCCTTCTGTGATGTAAATTTTCTATGAAATAATGGGAAGGAGGCAGAGGAGCAAATTACAGAAAGATGCAAGAACTATAGAATAGTGATAATGAGGGATTCAATTGTCCCAATATCGACCGGGATATTAAGAGTGCAGAGGGCAAAGAGGGTGAGACATTCCTGAAATGTATACTAGAGAACTTTCAATGTGATAAAGTTGAGAGACTGGAGAAGCTGGGTTTGTTCTCCTTAGAGCAGAGAAGGATAAGAGGCGATTTGATTGGTGTTCAAAATCATGAACAGTTTTGATAACAGTTTAGAGTAAATAAGGAGAAATTGTTTCCAGTGGCAGAAGGGTCAGTAACCAGAGGACACGGGTTTAAGGCGATTGGCAAAAGAACCAGAGGCGACATGAGGAAAATTTTTTTAAAAAAAAAACGCAGAGAGTTGTTATGATCTGGAATGCACTGCCTGAAAAGGTGGTGGAAGCAGATTCAATAGTAACTTTCAAAAAAGAATTGGATAAATACCCGAAGGGAAAATAATTACAAAGCGATAGGGAAAGAGCTGGGGAGTGGGACTAATTGGATTGCTGTTTCAAAGAGCCGGCACAGGCACAATAGGCCGAATGGCCACCTTCTGTGCTGTAATATACTATGATAGCCCACAATCAAATCTGGGAAAGAACGAGTAATTAGGATTGATGTAGAGCACTCTGGTATATAGTACAGGGTAAGGCACAATGTGACAAATAATCTCTTGATTCTATGAAATCCCTTTCTGGGTTGATACACTATATCCTCTAAAAACAGTAATATTTTCATAATGGAGGAAGGGGCAGGGTGTGGCAGCATAAAGTAGGGTGAAATCAAAAACAAAAAAAAAATCAAGGAGTGAGATCATAAGACAGCAGGTAGGTGACTGGTTGGTGCATATTACTTTTTATTGGCTCTCTAAGCTACGCCAGTGGTTTAACCCAAGAGCTGGGAAACTATAACTATTATTTATTAATTTAATAAAGTTAGATAAACTAATTAGTTAATAAAACTAAAAATAATGAGTGAATGAAAACTTTAATTAAATATGTAAAACAAGAATAGATAGGGATGGCAGGGCAGGTGGTGCATCGTAACTGCAGGAGTTGGTGGAAACCAGCGAGATCCTGAGCAACCACATCTGCAGTAAATATCTGCAACTTGAGGAACTTCAAGCTCAGAGCTGTTGAGCTGAAGTCCGAGCTGCAGACATTGTGATGCATCAGGGAGGGGGAAGAGTTCACAGAATCATAGAAGGTTATGGCACAGAGGCGGCCATTCGGCCCATCGTGTCCGTGCCGGCCGAAAAAGAGCTATCCCGCTTAATCCACTTTCCAGCACTTGGTCCATAGCCCTGTAGGTTTCGGCACTTCAAGTGCACATCCAAGAACTTTTTAAAATGAGTTGAGGGTTTCTGCCTCTACCACCTCTTCAGGCAGTGAGTTCCAGACCCCCACCACCCTCTGGGTGATAAAATTTCTTCTCAGCTCCCCTCTAATGCTTCTACCAATTACTTTAGATCTATGCCCCCTGGTCACTGACCCATCTGCTAAGGGAAATAGGTCCTCTCTATCCACTCTATCTAGGCCCCTCAATTTTATACATCTCAATTAAATCTCACCTCAGCCTCCTTTGTTCCAAAGAAAACAACCCCAGCCTATCCAATCTTTCCTCATAGCTAAAATTCTCCAGCCATGGCAACATCCTTTTAAATTTCCTCTGAACCCTCTAGTGCAATCACATCTTTCCTGTAATGTGGTGTCCAGAACTATACTCAGCACTCAAGCTGTGGCCTAACTAGAGTTTTATACAGTTCCAGCATAAGCTCCCTGCTCTTTTATTCTATGCCTCAACGGGGTACGGTAGCATAGTGGTTACATTACTGGTCTAGTAATCCAGAGGCCTGGACTAATAATCCGGAGTCATGAGTTCAAATCCTGCCAAGGCAGCTAGGGAATTTAAATTCAATTAATTAAATTCAATTAATTAAAATAAAAATCTGGAATTAAAATAATCTCTTGATTCTATGAAATCCCTTTCTGGGTTGATACACTATATCCTCTAAAAACAGTAATATTTTCATAATGGTGGCCTTGAAACTACCGGATTGTTGTAAAAACCCATCTGGTTCACTAATGCCCTTTAGGGAATGAAACCTGCTGTCCTTACTCGGTCTGGCCTAAATGTGACTCCAGACCCACAGCAATGTGGTTGATTCTTAATTGTCCTCTGAAATGGCCTAGCAAGCCACCCAGTTGTAAAATCTCACTAAAAAAGTCACAAGAATAAAACCGGACGGACCACCCAGCATCGGACCACTAGGCACCGGACACGACAACGGCAAACCAAGCCCAGTCGACCCTGCAAAGTCCTCCTCACTAACATCTGGGGACTTGTGCCAAAATTGGGAGAGCTGTCCCACAGACTAGTCAAGCAACAGCCTGACATAGCCATACTCACAGAATCATACCTTTCAGCCAACGTCCCAGACTCTTCCATCACCATCCCTGGGTATGTCCTGTCCCACCGGCAGGACAGACCGACCAGAGGTAGCGGTACAGTGATATACAGTCAGGAAGGAATGGATTTGGGAGTCAACATTGACTCTGGACCCCATGAAATCTCATGGCATCAGGTCAAACATGGGCAAGGAAACCTCCTACTGATTACCACCTAGCATCCTCCCTCAGCTGATGAATCAGTCCTCCTCCATGTTGAGCACTACTTGGAGGAAGCACTGAGGGTAGCAAGGGCAGACAATGTACTCTGGGTGGGGGACTTCAATGTCCATCACCAAGAGTGGCTCGGTAGCACCACTACTGACTAAGCTGGCCGAATCCTGAAGGACATAGCTGCCAGACTGGGCCCGCGGCAGGTGGTGAGTGAACCAACACGAGGGAAAAACTTACTTGACGTCGTCCTCACTAACCCACCTGTCGCAAATGCATTTGTCCATGACAGCATTGGTAGGAGAGACCACCTCGTGGAGACAAAGTCCCGTCTTCGCACTGAGGGCACCATCCAACATGTTGTGTGGCACTACCACCGTGCTAAATGGAATAGATTCAGAACAGATCTAGCAGCTCAAAACTGGACACCCATGAGGCGCTGTGCGCCATCAGCAGCAGAATTGTATTCCAGCACAATCTGTAACCTCATGGCCCAGCATATTCCTCACTCTACCATTACCAACAAGCCAGGTTCAATGAGGAGTGTAGAAGAGCATGCCAGAATCAGCACCCGACATGCCTAAAAATGAGGTGCCAACCTGGTGAAGCTATAACTCAAGATTACATGCATGCTAAACAGCAGAAGCAACATGCTATAGACAGAGCTAAGCGATTCCACAACCAACGGATCAGATCAAAGCTCTCCAGTCCTGCCACATCCAGTCGTGAATGGTGGTGGACAATTAAACAACTAACGGGAGGAGGAGGCTCTGCAAACATCCTCAATGATGGCACAGTCCAGCACGCGAGTTGAAAAGACAAGGCTGAAGCGTTTGCAACTATCTTCAGCCAGAAGTGCCGAGTCGATGATCCATCTCGGCCTCCTCCCGATATCCCTACCATCACAGAAGCCAGTCTTCAGCCAATTCGATTCACTCCACGTGATATCAAGAAACGGCTGAGTGCACTGGATACAGCAAAGGCTATGGGCCCCGACAACATCCCAACTGTAGTGCTGAAGACTTGTGCTTCAGAACTAGCTGCGCCTCTAGCCAAGCTGTTCCAGTACAGCTACAACACCGGCATTTACCGACAATGTAGAAAATTGCCCAGGTATGTCCTGTCCACAGAAAGCAGGACAAATCCAATATGGCCAATTACCGCCCCATCAGTCTACTCAAAGTGATAGCACTGTCGACGACACCTTCCATCAAGTGGCACTTACTCACCAATAACCTGCTCACCGATGCTCAGTTTGGGTTCCGCCAGGACCACTCGGCTCCAGACCTCATTACAGCCTTGGTCCAAACATGGGCAAAAGAGCTGAATTCCAGGTGAGGCGAGAGTGACTTCCCTTGACATCAAGGCAGCATTTGACCGAGTGTGGCACCAAGGAGCCCTAGTAAAATTGAAGTCAATGGGAATCAGGGGGAAAACTCTCCAGTGGCTGGAGTCATACCTAGCACAAAGGAAGATGGTAGTGGCTGTTGGAGGCCAATCATCTCAGCCCCAGGACATTGCTGCAGGAGTTCCTCAGGGCAGTGTCCTCGGCCCAACCATCTTCAGCTGCTTCATCAATGACCGTCCCTCCATCATAAGGTCAGAAATGGGGATGTTCGCTGATAATTGCACAGTGTTCAGTTCCAATAGCAACCACTGAGATAATGAAGCAGTCTGAGCCCACATGCAGCAAGACCTGGACAACATCCAGGCTTGGGTTGATAAGTGGCAAGTAACATTCGTGCCAGACAAGTGCAAGGCAATGACCACCTCCCCTTGACATTCAACGGCATTACCATCGCCGAATCCCCCACAATCAACATCCCGGGGGTCACCATTGACCAGAAACTTAACTGGACCAGCCATATAAATACTGTGGCTACAAGAGCAGGTCAGAGGCTGGGTATTCTGCGGCGAGTGACTCATCTCCTAACTCCACAAAGCCTTT
Organism: Heptranchias perlo; assembly: GCF_035084215.1. Lineage (NCBI taxonomy): Eukaryota > Metazoa > Chordata > Chondrichthyes > Hexanchiformes > Hexanchidae > Heptranchias > Heptranchias perlo. The sequence continues at coordinate 106,991,581 of NC_090325.1, read as the reverse complement.
CCACCATCTACAAGGCACAAGTCAGGAGTGTGATGGAATACTCTCCACTTACCTGGATGAGTGCAGCTCCAACAACTCAAGAAGCTCAACACCATCCAGGACAACGCAGCCCACTTGATTGGCACCCCATCCACCACCCTAAACATTCACTCCCTTCATCACCGGCGCACTGTGGCTGCAGTGTGTACCATCCACAGTAGGCACTGCAGCAACTCGCCAAGACTTCTTCGACAGCACCTCTCAAACCCGCGACCTCTACCACCCAGAAGGACAAGAGCAGCAGGCACATGGGAACACCACCACCTGCATGTTCCCCTCCAAGTCACACACCATCCCGACTTGGAAATATATCGCCGTTCCTTCATCGTCGCTGGGTCAAAATCCTGGAACTCCCTTCCTAACAGCACTGTGGGAGAACCGTCACCACACGGACTACAGCGGTTCATGAAGCTGGCTCACCACCACCTTCTCCCCAAATGCATTACCTCACACTTCTCCAGATTGAATTCCATTTGCCACTTTTCTGCCCACCTGGCCAGTCCATTGATATCTTCCTGCAGTATACAGCTTTCCTCCTCACTATCAACCACACGGCCAATTTTTGTATCATTGGCAACCTTCTTGATCATGCCCCCTACTTTCAAGTCAAAATCATTTATACCACAAAAAGCAAGGGACCTAGTTCTGATCCCTGCGGAGCCCCCCTGGAAACAGCCTTCCAGTCACAAAAACACCTGACCATTACCCTTTGCTTCCTACCACTGAGCAGATTTTGGATTCAACTTGCTACTTTCCCTTGGATCCCATGGGCTTTTATCTGGACACTTTGATCCAGGTGGTAGTCACACCCTTTGGCTAGGTAGTAGTTTAGATTTGGTCTGTGGTCAGGGATAGGAGGATGTGACAGCGAGACAGGCAGTAATGGGGACCCAGATGCAGTGATGGAGGAGCCTCAGCCTTTGACCTTGTCCAATAGGTACGAGGTACTTGCTACCTGTGTGGATGAAAACAAAGGCTGCAGGGAGGATGGGCAATTTGACCACATCATCATGGTACAGGAGGCCATTCAAGTAGGTTGGGGGGAGAAAAATGGAATGTGGTAGTGCTGGGGCTAGTATAGTCAGAGGGATAAACACTGTTCTCTGCAGCCGCGACCAGAAGTTCCGACGGCTGCGTTGCTTGCCTGGTGCCAGCATTAAGGATATCTCCTCGCGGCTGGAGAAGAACTTGGAGCATGAGGGGGAAGGATCCAATTGTTCACATAGGAAACGACAACATAGGTAGAACTAGGAATGAGGTTCTGCTGAGGGAGTTTGAGTCCAAATTAATAAGCAGAACCTCAAAGGTAATAAACTCTGGATTACTATCTGAGCCACGTGCAAATTAGCATAGGTTCAAACAGATCAGAGTGTGGGAGACAGGGGCTTCGATTCACAGGGCACTGGCACAGTGCTAGGGAAAAAAGGGAGCTGTTCCGTTGGGACAGTCTCCACTTAAATCGGACTGTGACCAGTGTCCTGGCGAATCGAATAACTAGGGCAGTAAACTAAACAGGTTGCGGGGGGTGGGTTCATGCAAGGGTAAATTTATAAGTCTAAAAAGACAATCGTCAAGACCGCAGAGCAGTGTAGCAATTGGGGTCAAGATAAGCAGAGTGTGTCAGGAAGGAACAGACCTTGCAACGACGTCTCAGTAATGGCTACTAGAGCAAACCCATTTATCTCTATTTGTGCCATTAATTTGTCTATCTTATTACAAATGCTTCGTGCATTCAGATGAAGCGCCTTTAATTTTAACTTGTTACTATTTTCCCCCCGATGTGACCTTATTCACTGATGCACTATTACCATTAAACTCTGTGACCAAGGTTGGGAACTAAATATTCCAGGGTACTTGACTTTTTGAAAAGACAGACAAAATGGAAAAGTAGTGGTTGGGTGGGGGGTAGCCCTGATCATAAAAGGATGACTTAAGGACAGTAGTAAGAAAGGATCTTGTCTCGGAAGAACAGGAAATAGAATCAGTATGGGTGGATATCAAAAATAACAAGGGGCAGAAAATAATGGTGGGAGTAGTTTTAAGGCCCCCGAACAGTAGTTATACTGGTTTTTTTCCTACAAAAAATTCATTCATGGGATGAGGGCATCGCTGGCAAGGCCAGCATTTATTGCCCATCCCTAATTGCCCTCGAGAAGGTGGAGGTGAGCCGCCACCTTGAACCACTGCAGCCTGCGTGGTGAAGGTACTCCCACAGTGCTGTTAGGGAGTTTCCAGGATTTTGACCCAGCGACGATGAAGGAACGGCGATATATTTCCAAGTCAGGATGGTGTGTGGACAGAGTATTAATCAAGAAATAAGAGGAGCTTGTAACAAAGGTAATGCAACAATCATGAGGGACTTTAATCTTCAAATAGACTGGGCAAATCAAATTGGCAAAAGTAGTTTGGAGGAAGAGTTCACGGAATGCAGTCGAGACAGTTTCTGGAACAATACGGCGTGGAACCAATCAGGGAACAGGTCATTTTAGACCCTGTCTGGTGTAATCTCATAGTATGGGATCCTCTGGGGAAGTGATCACAATCTGATGAATTTCATATTGACTTCGAAAGTGACGTACTTAAGTCCAAAATTAGAGTCTTAAACTTAAATAAAGCCAATTACATAGGTATGAGGGGTGAGTTGGCTTAGGTTGATTGGGAAATTAGATTAAAAAGATAGGATGGTAGATAAGCAATGGCAAACAGTTAAAGAAATATTTCACAATTCTCAACGAATTTACATTCCATTGAGGAATAAAAACCCCATGGGAAAAGTGATCCATCCATGGCTAAAGAAGTTATGGATAGTATTAGATTAAAAGAGGCTTATAATGTTGCCAAGAGTAGTGGTAGGCCTGAGAATTGGGAGTTTTAGAAACCAGCAAAGGATGGCCAAAAAAATTGATAAACAGGCAGAAAATAGAATGAGAGTAAACTGGCAAAAAATATAAAAAGATTGAGAGAGCTGCTACAAGTATGTAAAAAAAGAGTAGCAAAAGTAAACATGGGTCCCTTAGAGGCTGAGGCAGGAGAAATTATAATGGGGAATAAGGAAATGGCAGAGACGTTAAACAAGTATTTTGTATCTGTCTTCATAGCAGAAGACGCAAAAAACATACCAGAAATAGTGGCGAACCAAGGGTCTAATGAGAGTGGGGAACTCAAAGTAGATAATATTAAAGAAAAAGTACTGGAGAAATTAATGGGACTAAAAGCCGACAAATCTCCTGGATCAGATGGCTTACATCCTAGGGTTCCAAAACAGGCGGCTGCAGAGATAGTGGATGCATTGGTTGTGATCTTCCAAAATTCCCTAGATTCTAGAATGGTCCCAGTAGATTGGAAGGTAACAAACATAACACTCCTATTCAAGAAAGGATGGAGAGAGAAATCAGGGAACTATAGGCCAATTAGCCTGACATCAGTAGTCGGGAAAATGCTGCAATCTATTATTAAGGATGTGGTAACAGGGCACTTAGGCAATCATAATATGATTGAGCAGAGTCAACATAGTTTTATGAAAGTGAAATTGTATTTGACAAATCCACTGGAGTTCTTTTTGAGGGCGTAACTAGCAAGGTAGATAAAGGGGAACCAGTGGATGTAGTATATTTGGATTTTCATAAGGCATTCAATAAGGTGCCACATTAAAAAAGGTTGTTACACAAGATAAGGGTTCATGGGGTTGGGGTAATATATTAGCATGGATAGAGGATTGGTTAACAGACAGAAAACAATAGGAATAAACAGGTCATGCTCAGGTTGGCAGGCTGTAACTAGTGGGGTGCCGCAATGATCAGTACTTGAGCTTCAGCTATTTACAATCTATATTAATGACTTAGATGAAGGGACCGAGTGTAATGCATCCAAGTTTGCTGACGATGCAAAGCTAGGTGCAAAAGTAAACTGTGAGGAGGACACAGAGTCTGCAAAGGGATATAGACACATTAAATGAGTGGGCAAGAAGGAAGCAGATGGAGTATAATGTAGGGACATGTGAGGTTATTCACTTTGGTTGGAAGAATAGAAAAATAGAATATTTTTTAAATGGTGGGAAACTAGTAAGTATTGTTGTTCAGGGGGATTTGGGTGTCCTTGTACACAAATCACAGAAAGTTAACATACAGGTACAGCAAGCAATTAGGAAGGAAAATGGTATGTTAGCCTTTATTACAAGGAGATTGGAGTACAAGAGTAAGGAAGTCATGCTGCAATTGTACAGGGCTTTGGTGAGACCACACCTGGAGTACAGAGTACAGTTTTGATCTCCTTATCTAAGGAAGGATATACTTGCCTTAGAGGCATGCTACGAAGGTTTAGTAGACAGATTCCTGGGATAAGCAGATTGTCCTATGAGGAGAGATTGAGTACAATGGGCCTATACTCTGGAGTTTAGAAGAATGAGAGGTGATCTCACTGAAACACAAGATCCTGAGAGGGCTTGACAGGGTAGATGCTGAGAGGTGGTTTCCCCTGGCTGGAGAACTAGGGGACAGTGTCAGGATAAGGGGTGGGATATTTAGCATTGAGGGTTGTGAATCTTTGGAATTCTCTACCTCAGAGGGCTATGAATGCTCAGTCATTGAAAATATTCAAGAATGAGATCAATAGATTTTTGGACTCTAGGGGAATCAAGGGATATGGGGATCGGGCAGGAAAGTGGAGTTGAGGTCAAAGATCAGCCATGATCTTATTGAATGGCACAGCAGGCTCGAGGGGCTGTATGGCCTACTCCTATCTTATATTTCTTGTAAACTAGGAACTGTGGAGGACCAAAGAGATTCAGGTGTCCATGTACACAAATTACTAAAAGGTAGTGGACAGGTACAAAAAGTAATCGAAAAGTCTACTGGAATTTGGTCTTTAACTTAAGTAGGCTGGATTACAAAGAGGAGAAAGTTATGCTTCAGTTGTATAAAGCTCTAGTTAGACCACATCAGTTCTGTGCACCACCGGAATGACATATTGGCCTTGGAAAGAGTACCTTGAATTCACCAGAATGATATTGGGGCTTAAAAGGTTAAATTATGAAGACAGATTGCATAAATTTGGATTTTTCCCCCTAGAGTTTAAAAGTTTGAGGGGTAATCTAATTGAGGTGTTTAAAATGACAAAAGGATTCAATAGATAGAGAAACTATTTCCTCTGGTGGGGGAAATCCAGCACAAGGAGGCACAATCTTAAAATTAGAGCTAGGATTCAAGAGTGAAATCAGGAATCACTTTCACACAAAGGGTAGTGGAAATCTAAAACACTCTCCCAAAACGCTGTGGATGCTGGGTCAATATTTTCAAAACTGAGATTGATAGATTTTTGTTAGGTAAGGGTATCAAGAGATGTGGATCAACAGCTGGTAAATGGAGTTAAGGTATAGATCAGCCATGATCTGACTGAATGTGGAACAGGCTCGAAAGGCTGAATGGCCTACGCCTGTTCCTAATTTAGTAAAAGTACAAGATTGCATTTAAAATACAGCGTTCTTGTCAGACTGCATCTTGAATGATGTGTCCAGTTCTGGGCGCCAATGAACAAGGGAGGCATTCATGCATTGGAAACAGTGCAGATAAATGCACAAATGTCAAGGGTCTGAGTTATTTGGCTAAATTTGAGCTTAACAGCCTAGAAAGCAGGCGAGCTTGTAGAAGTAAATAAGAGAATAGAAAAGGTAAATCTGGAATATTACTTTAAAGTACATTGCAAAATTAGGACAAGGGGGCACAGTTTCAAATTAGTAAAAGGAAAATTTAGGAGTGAAGAACACATCAAACAGATTGAGAGAAAGTAGAGGAGGCAAAAATCCTGAAATCACTTAAACAATTAAATCATTCAAAGATTGGGGGGACAAAGAGAAACTAGGATTTTTCTGAATGGATTATCCAAGATGAATAAAGTCCCATTCAACCTATCTACAATTATCTTGTGATTAAATCCTTTTGAAGTTAACTAAAGATACAGAACAAGTTGATTGCCCCAAGTGGAATGCACCACTTTACAAGCCTCTTTAGAGGGGACAGATTTTCCACATCGACTATGAATGGGCAGCCCTGCAAGTGTCAGCATATAAAAAAAATTAGTTTTACAGGAGCTCTTAGTTTTCTGAACACTGCAAATGCCTCACTCCAGCAATATCAAAGAAAATACTGCTTTACCTCCGAAGTGAGGTTGGTATATAGAGCAATAGACTATCAGAGACATATGGACCATTATGTTGTGGTAGACCTTAAGCTATTACACTATCCTTTAAAATAGATGAGATTGTGGGGTTTTTGTAGCACTACAGCCACCCACAAAACAATTTTGTAAATAAGCAGCTTGGCCAGGAATTTCCTCAGGGCTGCTCCTGCTTTGCTGCCATAACTTTGTCACAAGTGCTGCAGAAACTCCATTTGCCTGTGTAAACAGGATTTCCTGCTGCACTTCTGGCAAAGTTAAAGTGGCAGAATGGAAGCGGCTCCAAAGAAATTCCCAGCCAATGACTCAAACTGTAGATACTTGATTTTCTGTTCAGACCAGTTCAGGTCCCATACCAGCACTATATAAGTTAAAATTAATTTTCTATAATCCCTCCATGGTTCTGGAGACAACAATATTTTCAAACAGACTAGTCAATAAGCAAGTGGTAGGAAATACTCCGGTTGCCACATTGATGTAACCCCCAACTTAAAACTAGCTTGGTGGGAAAATGTTGGTATTCCAAGACAGAGACATCCACCTTTGTAGCTTCCAGGAGGCCACTGGATAAAAATCAAGAGCAGGAGGCTTGGCTGTGTTTTTCCCCTCCCTAGCCCAACCTGAATAGTAACCTCCAAAATTTGAGTGTAAAAACTACATGGGGAGGTGCACCACCCATCCCAACATCTGACGATCTCCATCGTCATTGGTTAACAATCTATTTCCCCACTTGGCCCCGTCAATTGCTCAGCTCCCATTCCAAACTCTCCAAGGAAGCAGGGAACCAAAATCTGATACTAGTAGAGTTAGTTAGCAAGTCAAACATCAAACCTCTATAGTATCCTTCTATCCTTGCAGAACCAGTTCAGAGAATGGTATAGAAGCAGTAGTCAAGATGCCAGTGGAAATTCCTAGCTAAATAGATGGATACAATCCCCTAGTTTCATAACCCAGTCATGATGGTCACAAACTCACCTTCAGTTTACCTGGGGTCATGGAACAGTTGGGAACCAAGGCTCTTTGCAAAACAAGGTATTCACCAGCAGCCACAGAAAGCTGGCCATATACCAAATTTAAGGTGAGAAGGGGGAAGTCATTTGAAAGTGTTATATAATGCTTGTGAGAAGCAGAACCCTAATGCCTGGAGGCTGAAGAAATCAGAAAACTTTTCTAAAAAAAGACAGGCACCTTCAGTCTCAATCCTTTGACTGACTGTGCTGTCAGACTATATGTCTGGCATCAAGCCTGAATGAACCTCCAGTTCATCAGGAAGATCGAAGTTATTGTAATCAACCCCCGTCACAAAAGGCCACTCCTTGCCACCAACGCCACTGCCCTCCCAGGCACACACAACCAGTCTGCAATCTAGGGATTCTGTTTGGTCTTGAACTGAGCTTTAAAGCCCACACCCTATCCATCAGCATGACCACTTACTTCCACCTCTCTAAATTTCCCTGTCTCCAATCTTGCTGTAATACCTCCATTACTGAAACCTTTATGTATGTTACCTCCAGACTTTGCTACTCCAACATTTCCTTTGCTGACCTCCAATCCTTAAACTGGTCAAATATCTGCCTCACATATCCCATCCTGCCACCAAGTCCCACTTTCCTATCACCCATGCCCTCTGACCTACACTGGCTCTCCATCCAACCACATTAAATTCAAAATCCTGATCTTCAATCCCTCCATGAGCTTGCTGCATCCTATCGATGCAATCTCCTCCAGCCCTGTAGCCCTTCCCAAATGCTCTGACTCCAGCAGTCTGTGCTCTTCCTCCCACCTTTTCATTCTAGGGAAATCTTCAGCCACCTCCACTTTAGTGCTTCTTCCCTAAACCTCTCCACCTCTCTCTCCCCCTCCGTCTTTAAAATCCTACTAAGAACCATCTCTTGAACCAAGTTTTCAGGTACCCATTCTAATCATTCTCTTCATGGTTCAGTATTGTGTTTCAGAAATAGGCATGAAGAAAACTCTCACATTAAAAGGCACTACATAAAAGCAAGTGGTTGCTGCCCGATGGAGATGCAGAGCACACCTATGCAATCTCACTTTACACTACTGCAGTTAACTTTTGTTAATATAGGCTAGATTTCAGTTCTCCATTACTTACTGCAAGCCTAGGAATCAGACTGCATATCCCCTGAAGATGTAGATTTTCTACTGAATGATGTTCTGGTGGTCACAATGAGATAAAACTGGATTGGATTTATTCAGAGTGGTGATGGAATACTTTTACAGCTAATTAAGTACTTTTGAAGTGTCGGTACTGTTGTAATGTAGGAAACGTGGCAGCCAATTTACGCACAAGGTCCCACAAACAGCAAGACAGTAACCAGTTAATCTGTTTTAGTGATGTTGGTTGAGGGATAAATATTGGCCAGGACACTCCCTGCTCTTTTGAAATAGTGCCTTGGGATCTTTTACACCCACCTGAGGGGGGCAGTGAGGCCTTGGTTTAATGTCCCATCCGAAAGATGGCATCTCCAGCAGCGCACTCGCTCAGTACTGCACCGATGCTTAGATTTTGTGCTCACATCTCTGGATCGGACTTGAACCCACAACCATCTGACTCAAGAGGTGATAGTGCTTCCACTCAGCCACGGCTGTGAGAACTTCTACCACAGAGCAACAATGGAACAAGAACGCAATCATCCTTTGTCCAGCTCTAATGTACACTGTTACAAATGCCGACCTCTCCAACCAAGTGATGTCATCAGCTGGTGTGTAGGGACTGCACATGGTGGGGGATTTGCACATCCCAAATATATCGTTGGTCACCAACTTGCCTTGCTGGCTAACCCAGATGTTCCGGTCACCATAAAAACGCAGGCTCTGACGACCCATTCCAATTTTGGAGGAAGATACTCAAATTTTCTGAATCATTGTGGAGGGGAAAACCTTGAAGTGCAGAGCTACACCACTATCTTTACTATACAGCAATAAACGGTAAATTCACAAAGTAATGGAAACAAAGTGCTGTAAATACACATCAAGTATTTGTAAATGAATGTAAGGAGTCTTACAACACCAGGTTATAGTCCAACAGATTTATTTAAAATCACAAGCTTCCGGAGGCTTCCTCCTTCATCAGGTGAGTGTGGGATTCCATGAAAGGTACCGCATATATAGTCAGAGAACAATGCCTAGGTGATTGCAGATAATCTTTCCAACTGCCCGTTATCAAGGCAATCAAAGGAGTTGAATAGTGTTCAGACTGAGAGACATTACATACAGGACTACTGAATATACAAATGGTCAAGACAGACAAACAGACAGAGCTACTGAATATACAAACGGTCCAGACAGACAGAACTACTGGACAGACAAATGGTCCAGACAGACAGAACTACTGAATATACAAACAGTCCAGACAGACAGAACTACTGAATATACAAACGGTTCAGACAGACAGACAGACATGAACCTAAGATCCCGGTTGAGGCCGTCCTCATGGGTGCGGAACTTGGCTATCAATTTCTGCTCGATGATTTTGCGCTGTGTGTCTCGAAGGCCGCCTTGGAGAACGCTTAACCGGAGATCGGTGGCTGAATGTCCTTGACTGCTGAAGTGTTCCCCGACTGGGAGGGAACCCTACTGTCCGTCTGTTCTGCCCATGCAACAATCACCAGACAGGAGGGTTCCCTCCCAGTCGGGGAACACTTCAGCAGTCAAGGACATTCAGCCACCGATCTTCGGGTAAACGTTCTCCAAGGAGGCCTTCGAGACACACGGCAACGCAAAATCATCGAGCAGAAATTGATAGCCAAGTTCCGCACCCATGAGGACAGCCTCAACCAGGATCTTGGGTTTACGTCACGCTACACGTAACCCCACCAGCGAAAAAAAGTTATCTGTTTTTAATACAACTGGTCATTCTCTCTCTTTCCCTACCTTTCGGATGTTTCTCTCTCTCTCTGTCTTTGGGTTCTGACTGTTTGTATATTCAGTAGTCTTGTATGTAATGTCTCTCTGTCTGAACACTATTCAATTCCTTTGATTGCCTTGATAACGGGCAGTTGGAAAGATTATCTGTAATCACCAGGCATTGTTCTCTGACTATATATGCGGTACCTTTCATGGAATCCCACACGCACCTGACTAAGGAGGAAGCCTCCGAAAGCTTGTGATTTTAAATAAATCTGTTGGACTATAACCGGGTGTTGTAAGACTCCTTACATTTGTCCACCCCAGTCCATCACCGGCATCTCCACATCATATTTGTAAACGGGAATAGTAGTTTCAAATGTCTACCCCATATCAGCCAAAAAGACATAACCTGTCTTTTCTCTTTACATAGGTATTTCCAGCATTTGCTCTTATTTCAGATTTCCAGCATTTGCTTTTATTTCAGATTTCCATTTGCAGGTTTTTTAAAAAAAAATAATCGGTAAAGCCACGAGTAGAAGTGAGCTTTGGCATAGTGGTAGCATTCCCACCTGAGTCAGAAGGTTAAGTGTTCGAGCCCCATCCCAGGCAGCCCTGGCGAGTGAAGACTAGAATATAATCATCCATATTGAGTGACTACTGGCTTAGTTAGAAGGGTTGGGTTTGGCCCCACTCAAGACAGCCCCAGCGATCAGAGACCAGAGCACTGGCTCTGAATACTGGGTTGATGTTCAGCGCGGGTACTGGAGTCCGACAGGTGCATGTGCTCCCCTCTCAAAGGGTGGGTGGGACTCTTTAGCCTTGTTGCAACTGACAAAGTACTCCGAAGATAAAAACCGTAAGGAAAGCAACAGGAAACTACCTCAGCTACAGCTCCCTAGTAAGTGGCTCAAGAAGCTCGTGTGTGAGACTTGAGTTAGGACCTGCCCTAGGGCAGAACACAACACATGGGTGGAAAGGGGAGACCCCAGAGGACACTGAAGGAATTTCTTATGTCTGTTCCAGCCATATAGAGGTACCAAGAGGTATGGAACATGGACTCGCTATCACAGATGATCGGTCATTTGCCTGTCTGGTATGCCCTGATTACCAACAGGATCTGAGGAGGCAAAATAAATAACTACACTAATACTACTACACCTCCATCACATTTGCACTAATAGAATCCTGGATCATCATTCCTAACTTTCCAAACTACAAGGGTTTAAGGACAACACACTTCATTAGAATTGGAACAAAACAAGATTTGCTAGTCTCCCTATGGATCCTGAAACTCACCAGTAAATTGATCTACTGCTGTATACCATTACATTGCTGTGGCATAAGGTAGAATTATCTTATCAATTAACTTGGATCAAAATGTTCTAGAATATGGCCCAGACTGAATACATCATGTTCGTTGTTGGGGAGTCTGAGAGGCTGGTGGTAGCAGTAATGCATGGTCTCTGGTTTCAGAGTCTTATTCGTGAGATAACAGCATTTCTAGAGTTTCTTTTTCTCCCTTCCATAAGCCAGAGATGACCAGACAATCGTAGAGTCACCACTGCATTCCCAGCTGAGATCAGATAACTAGAGACCAGACACCAAACCTGGTATTTTCCTGGTCTGTTATGACTCAGTACCACACCACATGGTGCTTTTATTTATTGAGTATTCCAAATTTTAAAGGCTAGCATTTCTCAGTGCTTTTTCATGGTATTGAAAATTTCTAAAAGATGCAGACTTTTTTGAACTATAAGGATTTTTATGCAAAATTACAATGCACAAGTAACAAATCACACTACACACACCAAGTTAGAAATTTGTAGGAATTGTAGGAGTGTCACATGCTGCAAATCATTTTGCCTTTAATATGAATAATGCCCATAAACCACCCTTAGAAAGATGTGGATAGGGAAGTTTGAGTTAACTAGCAATAAGAGGGAATACAATGTGAAATTAGTTTTAATAGTACAAAATAGTTTGTGTGCTTACATACTGTAACTTCCAGTACATTAAAAGAACAGGGAACATCATAGTAAACAGAATCTTAGCATTTTGTATTTTGTATTTTTTTTTTTAGGATAGTTAAGAAACAGCACTTGGAGGACACAACTTGTCAAGAACATTTGAATGTAAAAATCATGTGCTTGCCCATTTTCAAACAACTTATTGATCTAATTAGACAACTAAAGTTTAATGAAGAGTCTAAGTTAGAGACATCACTTCTTAGAAATGGACAAACAAGACTAGTACATTTGTTCTGAATACACTCTCGTTCAAAGGAAACAGCAATTGTTAAGAGGATACTAGTGAATTTTAAATTCTTGAAACATTTTATGCAGGTTTTTAGTTCAAATATTAATCTAAGGTTCAAATACAAGTCAAACCCATATCAAGAACTACTCAAATTGCATTACAGTATAATCACATACTTTAAAATGTGAATTTCACTACTAAATTTGTTCCTATGGCCATATTCAGAAAACAAAACATTTTACCATCAAATAAACTGAGGTCTCTGAGTAACCTTGGTCCATAAAGCCCTTCCAAGATGCTTTCGAACCCTGTAAATAAAATGTCAAAGTGTTAGCTCACAAATGCAAAAAAGCATCATGACACAAAGTATTAAAGTATTTCATCACTAACATTTTTCTACCCATTCCATTGTCTAAATACAACAATGCATTTCAGTAAGTACAAACTGATGCTTCAGCTAAAATTACAATTTTCCTACAATGTTGCTTATGGTGCCACTAATTGGCAAGTGAGGTGTAGGAGTAAGTTCTAAAGCACCCATGCAGGTAGTGCGGTCAAAAGCAAAATACTGCAGATGCTGGAAATCTGAACTAAAAGCAGAAAATGCTGGAAAAGCTCAGCTGGAAACGCTGAGGTGAAAGGACAGATGCTCCCACCGTCCAGGGCCCCAAATGCTCCTTCCAGGTGAAACAGCAGCTTACTTGTACTATTTTTAATTTAGTATACCGTATTTACTGCTCACAATGTTGGCTTCTCTACACTGGGGAGACCAAATGCAGATTGGGTGATCGCTTTTCTGAACACCTCCGCTCAGTCCGTAAGTATGACCCGGTCCTGCCTGTCGCATGCTATTTTAATTCTCCGTCCCACTTTGACCTCTCTGTCCTTGGCCTCTTACACTGTTCCAATGAAGCTCAACGGTACCTCGAGGAACAGCATCTCATCTTTCGATTAGGCACTTTACAACCTTCTGGACTAACACTGATTTCAATAACTTCAGACCATAACCACTGCTCCCATTTTTTCAGACAGCAGGAGCTGGTAATGGATCTGCTGTTGCCATTCACAGCTCCTCTAGACCAATTTTGCGTGTTTTTACTTGTCCCATTACCATTCTCCTTGCCTTGCACCATCAGCCCTTTTGTCATTTAATCACTCCTGCCCTGCACCCTATAAGGGACCTTCTCTTTTGTTCTTTCCTCCCCTCCCTCCACCCTTTCCCTGGCTCTGTACTTGCTCAAAAACTGTTTAATCTTCAACTTCTTCCAGTTCTGACGAAAGGACATCGACCTGAAACGTTAACTCTTTCTTTTTTCACAGATGCTTCCTGACTTGCTGAGTATTTCCAGCATCCGCAATATTTTGCTTTTGGCTAGATAATCTGATTTGAGCTCTTAAGTGTAAACTTGGCTCAGTGGTAGCACTTGTGCCAGAGTCAGAAGGTTATGGATTCAAACTCCACTCCAGGACATGGATCACATAATCTAGACCAACACTTTAGTGAGGTACTAAAAGGGAGTTGCACTGTCAGAGATGCAGTCTTTTGGATGAGACATTAAACCATAGATCCTGTCTATCCGTTAAGGTGGACATAAAAGATCCCACAACACTATTCGAAAAACAGCTGAGGAGTTCTCCCAGTCTACTGGTCAACATTTATTCTTTAACCAAGACCAACAAAACTCAATCATCTGAGCATTCATCTCATTTGTTGTTTGTAGGACCCTGCTGTGCACAAATTGACTACTGCATTTGCCTGCACAACAGTGACTGCACTTCAAAAGTAATCCATTGGTTGTGAAGTGCTTTGGGATGCCCCGAGGTTATGCTTTTTCTTTATAAGCAATGATTTTACAATGGGCATGATCTGAAATTCTGGAACTTGCAATTCACCAACTTAATACAGTTCAAACATCATAGTCACTGTAGCTGAAATGTAATTCTGCATTAAACAGGAGATCTTTGAGCTTGATAAAGTTCTAGATAATGTTCTATATAACAAGTATATATTAAAACATCCTTTTCGGAGTCAAACAATTTGGGTTACTTACTTCAGCCAAAAAATATTGAGATTGATTAAACATATACATGTAACAAAAGGTTTCAGAAGAAGATGAGCATCCTACAAATGTGCTTAGGTAATTGCTGGTCTTGTCATTTGTATAGTCTTGCAAAGAATTCAAATCGCACAAGTTGGTTTTTAATATCTGCTCAGTTGCAACAGCATCAGTGACATAAAAGATAAATTACAGGAAAAAAAGGGGAGAAAACTTGCTCAGAATACAATGCTACAAAAATTGTTTTGGACACTTAAAGAACAGAATGTAAAGATTGACCCAATCACATCACAGAAGCAACTAGATCAATCTCCAACACAAAAATGGCTCTACTATATAACAATATTTTGTGGTAGCCCTTTGAGCTTAATAGCATAACAAATTCACTTGTACAGATGGTTTCATTTTGTGGCAAAGAAATCCATGAGCTCTTTGCACTTAGAGATGAAGATGGGAATTGGGAGGGGGAGGGGCTTAAATTAGCAATTGGTAATGAAGAAAAGAAGTCCTTGCTCTCTAGGATGATCCCAAGGGAATGGGAAGTTTTGGCTGAGGAGAGTGAAGCCAAGTAGAGCTTCAAGTTGTACAGCCAAATCCAGAGATGGATAGCTAAATCAGTTGTTCAATATGTTGAGCAGATATGCTCAAGTTTGTGCCCCTTGGACTTGAGGGAGCAAAGATGTATGCCATACCAGGGGGAATGCCTGCAATGGGAAACAGTGATGACTTTGCTAGGAACAAGGGCATTTAAGGTGATGCATGGCTTAAAGTGGATTTGAGGGCAGTGAATTCAGGAGAGAGGGGGCATGGAGAACTATGGAGGAGATTGAAATCACCGATAATGAAGAGTCGCTCAGTGCAGAGGAGGAGAGAAGGAAGAATATCTCACAGAAACTCAGCATACGGCTTGGCAGTAGACAACAAAGATTTTAAAAGGAGGGAAACAGTGAAACGGTTGAGATGTTTGAAAGAAAAGGTGCCAGAGGAGTAGGGAGAAGAGGAAAACCCAAAGAGCAAGAGGATAATTAAGGAAAGAGTAGGGCTTATTAGAGACCAAAAAGGTAACCTTTGTGTGGAGGCAAAAGATGTTGGTATGGTTCTTAATGAATACTTTGCCTTTTGTCTTCACAAAAGAGGGGGAAATATTGGATGGAGAAACTCTGAGAGAGGAAGTATTAAGGGGATTAGCATCTTTGAAAGTAGATAAATCACCAGGCCCGGATGAAATGTATCCCAGGCTGTTAAAAGAAGCAAGGGAGGAAATAGTGGAGGCTCTGACCATCATTTTCCAATCCTCACTGGATACAGGCGTGGTGCCAGAGGATCGGAGGACTGCTAACGTTGTACCATTGTTTAAAAAGGGCGCGAGGGATAGATCGAGTAATTACAGGTCAGTCAGTCTAACCTCGGTGGTGGACAAATTATTGGAATCAATTCTGAAGGACAAGATAAACCGTCACTTAGAAAGGCACGGAGTAATCAAGGACAATCAGCACTGGATGTGTTATGGGAAGGTCGTGTCTGACTAACTTGATTGAGTTGGATCCAAAACTGGCTCAGTGGCAGGGAGCAAAGGGTAATGGTCGAAGGGCGTTTGTGTGACTGAAAGGCTGTTTCCAGTGGGGTTCCGCGGGGCTCAGTACTAGGTCCCTTGCTTTTTGTGATATATATTAATGATTTGGACTTAAATGCAGGGGACATGATTAAGAAGTTTGCAGATGATACAAAAATTGGCCATGTGGTTGATAGTGAGGAGGAAAGCTGTAGACTGCAGGAAGATATCAATGGACTGGTCAGGTGGGCAGAAAAGTGGCAAATTGAATTCAGTCCGGAGAAGTGTGAGGTAGATAAGGTGGTTAAGAAGGCATATGGAATACTTTCCTTTATTAGCCGAGGCATAGAATATAAGAGCATGGAAGTTATGCTGGAACTGTATACAACACTGGTTAGGCCACAGCTTGAGTACTGCTCACAGTTCTGGTCACCACATTACAGGAAGGATGTAACTGCACAAGAGAGGGTACAGAGGAGATTTATGAGGATGTTGGCAGGACTGGAGAATTTTAGCTATGAGGAAAGATTGGATAGGCTGGGGTTGTTTTCTATGGAACAGAGGAGGCGGAGGATGATTTAATTGAGGTGTGCAAAATTATGAGGGGCCTATTTAGAGTGGATAGGAAGGACCTATTTCCCTTAGCATCGATTTGAAGTGATTGGTAGAAGGATTAGAGGGGAGCTGAGGAAATTTTTTTTCACCCAGAGGGTGGTAGGGGTCTGGAACTCACTGCCTGAAAGAATGGTAGAGGCAGAGACCCTCAACTCATTTAAAAAGTACCTGGATGTTCACCCGAAGTGCCGTGATCTACAAGGCTATGGACCAAATGCTGGATAGTGGGATTAGGCTGGTTGGCTCATTTTCAGCCGGCATGGACACAATGGGCCGAATGGCCTCCTTCTGTGCCGTAAATTTTCTATGATTCTATAAAGGACACAATAGTTTGAGCGGGGCAGATGGTGGAAAGTATAGCCAAGCAGGGAGGCTTTAGGTTAAGGGGCAAACCACCACTACCAACCGTAAGCCAATTTTCAGTCAAAGCCAGGATTTCAATACAATCATCCACAATAGAGTCCTGGATATCAAGGGCCTTGTTGAAATGAACAATATTTTGGAGGAAGATTGTTGATCCATTGGCAGAGGTCAAGATGGCAGTGGAGGATAGGGCAGTTGTGGCTGCTGCTTGTAAGGAGGTAGCGAAGCAGGGTTGGGGGCCTCAATGGTCAGTCAGAGAATTGAAAATACAATTTAAAATTACATACACTTAAACATAGGTACAATCTGACACTGCTTCCCAACTGAACCAATTTAGAATATCGCATTCTTCATCCCTGTTCATTTCAACCAGAGCATTGGAGAAGCCACAAGTAGCCTGAGCTTTCTGTGCTATGGAAGGGAATCACAGCTATCTAGTGATCTATACTCAGTGTGCATTTGGATGTCTGGTGAAGGCCAGAATTGGGCTCAGCTGTCCTAGTTCTTGCCTGCCTTCATTGTGTGAACTTGAAATCTGTTGGCACTGTACCAGGAGCCACCATGTTCAGCAGAGCATTTAAAAAAAAAATCAAAATTTGTCTAATGTAGCCAATTTAAAAAAAATCTGACTGCACCTGCACACCTTTCATGAACATGGACACCACTGGATGTTCACCAATCAAACTTCCTACAAAAATAGGGTGATGGGATGCATTAGCTGCTAAATGCCCCATCACCAAACTACAGTTCCAAATTCAGTTCTGTAGCCAAGCAGACATTTGTTAGCTACATTGATTGATAAAAATTAAATTCAGTTTTTTGGATAAATTCTGAGATTTTAATTATTTCTGGTCACTATACCCCTTTATAGGGGCCATTTGATATTGTAACAGCCCTAAAATATTACCAAATAAGTGACATAAGCACCAAGAAACTAGGAACACAGCAAAGTAAACACAAGGGACACAGTCACTATTAAACAGTGCTTAAGGTATCTTATGGAGATAAGCACAGGGCAGAACAGCAATACTGTCACTATCTTAGTTAATAAATGTGTCGCAGTCTTCCTCCTGCAAGACATCTGAGATTCTGATGCTAAGTTCAAGATTCCAGACAACTAGATACAATTTCTATCCTGTCAGGCTGCCCAAGTCAAATCTTCCTCCAACTGAAGACCAATGTTTTTGCCATGCACCATAAATTCCTCTCTTTTGCCACTACCTCTCTCTCACCTTGGGCACTCACTCAGGCTGAATCAGGCTATGCAAAACTTCAGCATTTTATCTGAACTGGAGCAGTTTCAAATCCCACGTCTTATGCAATACTAAGACTACTTACTTCCTCGACAACTCCCGCTTCTGCGCCTGGCTCACTCCCACAACCACTAAAAACCCATTTCTATATTCCTAGACCAATTTCGCCAATGAACTCATAACTGACCCCCACTCTCCAAAACCCAGCCAAGCTTGTCCTATCTTAGTCATCACACCTGTTCTCACTGACCTGCATTGGCATCCTGTCCCCTGAAGCATTGAATTTAATATCCTCGTCACCATCTTCAATTCCTTCCACAACCTCACCCAACTTCTACAATGCCTGCCAGCCATATGTCCCATTACGCAACTTTTTCCCCCTTTGACTGTCGCATTTTCTGCAGTGGTCTTGGCTCTACTCTCAAATTTCCTTTCTAATCTCGCCATCTCTTGACTTCTTAAAATCCATCATTCCAATCATGGCCACCCCTCCAACTTCTTCGAACGTGGCTTGATGTCCATTCCTCTACCCAGCCTCTCACCCCCATTAAAGTCCCGTGGGACATCCCCCTATTAAAAATGCTACAAAATTCAAGTTGTTGGTGGGTGCAACAACCAATTTCTTCAGCCAATATATAATTACTGGAATTACTTCACCTTAACTTAAACCTTAAATGATCTGAGCTGTGAGAGCAAAAAGTAATGCATGAAGAAACTTCCCCACCGAGTACACAGACGATCAAGGCATACGAGATTGACTGCCTGCATCCTGCATCAGAACTGTAGCAACCATATCTAGATAAAAGGGTCCACCGGTAGGTCCATCTCTGCTCAAGGCATCTGTAATAATCTTCTGCACTACTGTGAGGCACTGAGTAGAGGCAGGAGGTAGTTTAGGCAATATTAGTGCCATTTCAGCATAGAACTACACAGAAGTGGGTTGTAAGTCCTTTCTTGTTAAGATACCTCTGGTTTTCAAAGAAATCTGAGAGAGGATACACGAGGGATCCATGAGGTTATCAGATATCTGTGTTTGGGGTCAGGCATACCCAAGCACAGTGACAAATAATTCTATACTTTTTTTCAGGATTTGTTGATTTACTGTCATATACAAAAGCAGAAACACCAATAATCGTAATACTGTTTTCCTTTGGGCAGCCGACACAATCTTTAGGAAGTCAGATAGGGGCCTCAAGGAGTTTGTCAATATTTGCATATTGTCCCCGACACAAATGTCTGAAAACCATCATCAGGTTTTTCTGGACTCATTTGACTTGTTGAGGATATGGTAGTTGAAAAATGACAGCGCTAGCCATACCACACTCAGAATACAACAGCAAGACATTCTGCCCATCAAGTCCACACAGGGGTTTCTTTCCCCATTTGACCAAGCTTGTGGTCAACCCTCCTAATCTCCTTTCCTGGCTCAGTATGCCTTTTCCATTTGTCTTTTGTGAAGCACTTAGGGCAGCTTTAATGTTAAAAGTATTATATAAATGCAAGTTCTTGTTATATTGACTAGTTGTAATTTTCCTCAGTTTACAAGTCCAACTTCATTAAGCTCAATATATACTGGATTGACAGCAGTACACCATCTTGCCCAGATCTCTAAGCCAATCTTTGAAATCAGGATGAGACAGTGCAACAAAGGGTGCCGCTGCACACAAGCATTTTGCAAACACTATAGCTGATAATGCAAGGCCGAAAGCATACGGTATCCTGGGCTTTATAAATAGAGCATAGAGTACAAAAGCAAGGAGGTCATGTGGAAACTTTATAAAACACTGGTTCGGCCACAACTGGAGTAGTATGTCCAGTTCTGAGCACTGCACTTTAGGATGGATGTGAAGATCGAAGAGATTCATTAGAATGATTCCAGGGGTGAGGGACTTCAGTTACGTGCATAGTCTGGAGGAGCTTTTTTAAAAAAAAATTCGTTCACGGGATGTGGACGTCGCTGGCAAGGCCAGCATTTATTGCCCATCCCTAATTGCCCTCGAGAAGGTGGTGGTGAGCCCCCTTCTTGAACCGCTGCAGTCCGTGTGGTGAAGGTTCTCCCACAGTGCTGTTAGGAAGGGAGTTCCAGGATTTTGACCCAGCGACGATGAAGGAACAGTGATATATTTCCAAGTCGGGATGGTGTGTGACTTGGAGGGGAACGTGCAGGTGGTGTTGTTCCCATGTACCTGCTGCTCTTGTCCTTCTGGGTGGTAGAGGTCACGGGTTTGGGAGGTGATGTCGAAGAAGCATTGGCGAGTTGCTGCAGTGCATCCTGTGGATGGTACACACTGCAGCCAGTGCGCCAGTGGTGAAGGGAGTGGATGTTTAGGGTGGTGGATGGGGTGCCAATCAAGTGGGCTGCTTTGACCTGGATGGTGTCGAGCTTCTTGAGTGTTGTTGGAGCTGCACTCATCCAGGCAAGTGGAGAGTATTCCATCACACTCCTGACTTGTGCCTTGTAGATGGTGGAAAGGCTTTGGGGAGTCAGGAGATGAGTCACTTGCCACAGAATACCCAGCCTCTGACCTGCTCTTGTAGCCACAGTATTTATATGGCTGGTCCAGTTAAGTTTCTGGTCAATGGTGACCCCCAGGATGTTGATGGGGGAATTCAGCGATGGTAATGCCATTGAATGTCAAGGGGAGGTGGCTAGACTCTCTCTTGTTGGAGATGGTCATTGCCTGGCACTTGTCTGGCACGAATGTTACTTATCAACCCAAGCCTGGATGTTGTCCAGGTCATGCTGCATGTGGGCTCGGACTGCTTCATTATCTGAGGGGTTGCGAATGGAACTGAACACTGTGCAATCATCAGCAAACATCCCCATTTCTGACCTTATGATGGAGGGAAGGTTGTATCTAGTGCACTCAGACATTTCTTGATAGCACATGGAGTGAATCAAATTGGCTGAAGACTGGCTTCTGTGATGGTGGGGATATCGGGAGGAGGCAGAGATGGATCATCCACTCGGCACTTTTGGCTGAAGATGGTTGCAAACACTTCAGCCTTGACTTTTGCACTCACGTGCTGGACTCCGCCATCATTGAGGATGGGGATGTTTGCAGAGCCTCCTCCTCCTGTTAGTTATTTAATTGTCCATCAACATTCACGACTGGATGTGGCAGGACTGCGGAGCTTTGATCTGATCCGTTGGTTGTGGAATCGCTTAGCTCTGTCTATAGCATGTTGCTTCTGCTGTTTAGCATGCATGTAATCTTGAGTTATAGCTTCACCAGGTTGGCACCTCATTTTTAGGTATGCCTGGTGCTGCTCCTGGCATGCTCTTCTACACTCCTCATTGAACCAGGGTTGATCCCCTGGCTTGTTGGTAATGGTCGAGTGAGGAATATGCCGGGCCATGAGGTTACAGATTGTGGTGGAATACAATTCTGCTGCTGCTGATGGCCCACAGCGCCTCATGGATGTCCAGTTTTGAGCTGCTAGATCTGTTCTGAATCTATTCCATTTAGCACGGTGGTGGTGCCACACAACACGTTGGATGGTGACCTCAGTGCAAAGGCGGGACTTCGTCTCCACGAGGACTGTGCGGTGGTCACTCCTACCAATACTGTAACGGACAGATGCATTTGCGACAGGTAGGTTGGTGAGGACGACGTCAAGTAAGTTTTTCCCTCGTGTTGGTTCGCTCACCACCCGCCGCAGGCCTAGTCTGGCAGCTGTGTCCTTCAGGACACGGCCAGCTCGGTCAGTAGTGGTGCTACCAAGCCACTCTTGGTGATGTATCACCACCTCTGGTCGGT
This sequence comes from Heptranchias perlo, assembly GCF_035084215.1. Classification (NCBI taxonomy): domain Eukaryota; kingdom Metazoa; phylum Chordata; class Chondrichthyes; order Hexanchiformes; family Hexanchidae; genus Heptranchias; species Heptranchias perlo. The sequence goes on along the minus strand of NC_090325.1, from coordinate 106,969,644 downwards.
CTGTCCTGCCGGTGGGACAGGACATACCCAGGGATGGTGATGGAAGAGTCTGGGACGTTGGCTGAAAGGTATGATTCTGTGAGTATGGCTATGTCAGGCTGTTGCTTGACTCGTCTGTGGGACAGCTCTCCCAATTTTGGCACAAGTCCCCAGATGTTAGTGAGGAGGACTTTGCAGGGTCGACTGGGCTTGGTTTGCCTTTGTCGTGTCCGGTGCCTAGTGGTCCGATGCTGGGTGATCCTTCCGGTTTTATTCTTGTGACTTTTTAAGCCAGATTTTACAACTGAGTGGCCATTTCAGAGGGCAATTAAAAATCAACCACATTGCTGTGCGTCTGGAGTCACATATAGGCCAGACCGGGTAAGGACAGCAGGTTTCCTTCCCTGAAGGATATTAGTGAACCAGATGGGTTTTTACGGCAATCCGGTAGTTTCATGACCACCAATACTGATACTAGTATTTTAATTCCAGATTTTATTTAATTAATTGAATTTAAATTCCCCAGCTGCCGTGGTGGGATTTGAACTCATGACTCTGGATTATTAGTCCAGGCCTCTGGATTACTAGTCCAGTAACATAACCAATATGCTACCGTACCCAGGGTTGATCTCCTTAGAACAGAGAAGGTTGAGGGGAGATTTGATGATGATTTTAAATACCTCTAAGAGTCTGGACAGAGTAGATAGAGAGAAACTGTTCCCGTTGGCAGAGGGGTCAAGAACCAGAGGACATAGATTTACGCCGATTGGCTAAAGAACCAAAGGCAACATGAGAATTCTTTTTTTTAAAAAGTGAGTGGTTGTGATCTGGAATGCACTGCCTGCAATCTACAATTCTCCTTCAGGATTAAGGAATCCAAGATTTTCAAACACAATGGGTTAGAATCCTCCCAAACTGTAAAGAACACTAAGTAGAAGTAAACACCCGAGTATTCCCTTGCCAGGGAACATATAGGTTTTGTACTTCCTTGGAAGGAGTACTGAAATCACTGGGACATGCCTGCGAAATGAAATGGAGAGTAAATTGTCCTCCCTCTCTATAGTTATTAACCAAAGGAAAATCTTCCCATCATCTGAAAAAAAGTTATTTTTTTCTGTGCCCTAACCATCGAATATAGTTCCTTTGAAATGGAGATGCATCAAAAAAAGTTAATTTCCTTCAACAGTGCATGCCTGATTCTCTTCAAGCCTGGCCATATTTGGAGCTAAGGTACTCTAGATTTTGTTGGGCATTTAAAACTTTCCATTTTGTTTCTCCAAAAGAGTCCTTTTCCAAAAGGAGCAGATTTTTAAGAATCTGATTTGCACATGCAAATTGGTAACATAATATTCCATGCTGGGTGTATCCCAGAAGTAGAATTTTTTGGTCTGTATCCATATCTATATTTCTAGAGCACCGAGTGCAGACTGCTGCAATAGCTTACTAGCTCCATTTTAAACACAGTCAGAGAACTGTGTCATCAGGAGTTCCAACAGTAATTATACTGACTTGTGTGACTTAGTCCCAGACAAGTTTGACCCAATGGTTATTAAATGAGAATTTTATCTTGGTCATTTGAGCACAGAGCCATTTCCAGTTATGAAGCTTATTGAATTTTTCCCCCCCTGGAGGTCCCACTAACTCCCTTTTACTACTGATAGTTCATGTTTCATTAACAAGTAGAACACTAAAGTAGTCCATAAAAGGCAAATATATTTTAATTCTCCCATATGTTTAAAGTTTCCGTTCAGTCAGAAGAAAAAAAAAGTTTGGAAAATTAGATGGAACTAGGAAAATCTACCAAAGCCATTAGGGAGTCCCAAGCAGATGTGGGATTCCATAGAACATTTAAAAAAATCAGCAGAGATTATGGATGTTACAATGACCTTCAATAGATTAGTTACCTTCTGAAAATTAAGATTTGGTGGCATGGAGGAAAAAGAGACTGCTATACTGAAGCAACTCAACTAGTTGGTGGACCAGCAACATCTGTTGTGACCAAATAATTTGATGGTGGGTCAGACTCAGAATGATCACTTGTGCATTTGCCAATAAAGATGCCACTATGGCTTGGACTGCCCAAGCTCCAATCTGCAAAGATAGTCTTTCCCCTCTACCTTTCTCAGTTAATTAGATGAAGTGGAAACTTAAGCAAGCTTTGAAGGGGTACATACTTAATCAACAACATGGTCCTGGATCGATAATGACATTATTGGAAGCCACTCTCAGCCGAGGTCAACTTCAGAAAAAGTAATCACCACTGGCTTGGAGTCTAATGGCACTGGTATATTAGTCAACTGCCATGCTTGCTCCAATGACAGTTTCCATACCAAATATTAGGAGTTACATTTTAATTTGTTGGGCATTGGGTCAATGTTACCATTGTAGGGAACCCAACCAACATTGATACTTTAGTGACTTTTGCCCCAGACACTGGAGCAACTACAGAATGCCAAGACAGATAGTTGCATGGCTTGACCGAAGTAAATGTGCAACTTGAAAGACATCTAACTTTGCCCAGCCTCATCAGTTGTCAATGAACAGGGCTGGACACCAGGATCCTTCTAAGGAATTGGAATGGCCAAAATACATAAGCAATTATCTGTTTGGAGCATTGTTTTTTTGACAAACTAGAAAAAGACAGACTTACATTTAAATACTTCTTTATTAAGACTCCGATGGCTCAAAGCAAAAAACAAATCCCTGCTGCATTTCAAGGTTCTCAGTGAAGCATAATAATGGGCTTAACTGCCCAGCATTTGGCATATTTCTTTTGCTTTTCTTTCTCTTCATTTTAACTTTTATTGTTGCTTTTGATCAAGTTACTTTCTCAAACTGGAGGAGGTAACTGGAGATTAAGTTTCATGCTAATAAAGGAGATTAGAGTGGTACCGGGGACACGGGACTTCAGTTATGTGGAGAGACTATAGAAGCTGGGATTGTTCTCCTTAGAGCAGAGGTGGTTAAGAGGAGATTTGATAGAGGTGTTCAAATCATGAAAGGTTTTAATAAAGTAAATGAGAAACTATCTCCATTGGCAGAAAGGTCAATAACCAGAGGACACGGATATAAGGCAAATGGCAAAATAACCAGAGGTGACATGAGGAAACATTTCTTTATGCAGCAAGTTATGATAATCTGGAATGCACTGCCTGAAAGGGTGGTGGAAGCAGTTTCAATAGTAACTTTCAAAAAGGGAAAAATTTTGCAGGGATATGGGGAAAGGGCAAGGGAGTGGGACTAATTGAATAGCTCTTTCAAAGAGTCGGCATAGGCGGAATGGCCTCCTTCTGTGCTGTATCTTTCTATGATTCTATGACTTTACCCGTACTCTTAATGAATGATAGGTCTATAACCTATAGTGAGTGTTGTGGTACAGGGTAAACTTCATTTCTAATACTATGAAGTAAACTTTCTCCTTCTGTTCCATTGGTCGGAGCACCACACACAAGGTATTAGGCAAGTCAGATATGCTCGAGTTAAGCGACAGCTTATTTTTAAATTCTCACAACTATTAGAATTACATGTACTTCAGCCAGTAATGGTGATAAAGATAATCATCCTAGGTAACAGACAATCGATTAAATAGAAACATTTATCAATTCTTGGACATGATTAAAAATACATTAGAATAAGAAATGTGAGGATGTGCATCTTCAAATACAACATATTTATTAATACAATATCCAGGAACATCCATAATTTTAGAATTTGTTACACATTAGGCACATCTTTCAACACTGCAGTTGGTGTTTTCTCCCCCCTTAAAAGTAACCTACAAATTATAAAAGAGTAAAATAGGTATGTGGCCATATCAGTGGCATTCACAGTCATGCCCACGAAACTACTATTAGCTTTTGTTCCGCTCAAAATATAGGACTGCAAAATGTTTAAGACACTTCACATCCGCTACAGAAATCTGACAATTAAACAGAACACTAGTTTCCATAGAATTTAGCAAAACACAAATTTGATTCATCTGGAAGCAACATTGTTCGAAAATCAAATTTTCAAACTGACAAGACTCAAATCCCATTTTTGACTGCCTCACACATTGGTATCTTTAACATCGCTCCTGAAACAATGCTATTACAAGGTCCTGGCCAAATCTCTTCTGACTCAAATTACATAAAATTAAAACATTAACAGAATGGATTGCAAATACACTATTGCACATACTAGGGAACATTACTTCTGTGCACTCACTGAGGGGTCAGTCTTTCTACATTGCAGTATTTGGTCACAAATGCCTGCATAGTGCAATACCTATATAATCTGGCATAGGCCCCAAACAGAAAGGATGTTAATTCTAGTCAGACTGCAGTGTTGCCCTATGTTATCCCAACAATTACTGCAAGAGTCAGAAGATAATTAAACATTAGCAGACAGACATATCTCTTCTGACACAACCAACCAGTCAGCCTCAAGCAGATTCTTGGATGATCTAAACAGTAATGCTCAATTAGTTTTATGCATCAAAATATTTGGCTGCCAAGTCTTTGTTAAATCGTTCATTTCCCCTCCCTCTGAACACTGATCCTGCTTGCAAATATCTTACAACAATTTCAAATAACTAAATTGCAGTTATAAGTATGAGACACCAATGGTTTAGTATTTAATTAGTTTATTTCCTTGTAAACTCTTGACAAAGTTGCTTCCACCATAGTACCTTTTAAGTAGTTCCAAAACATTTTATTTTCCAATTTCAAATTCCCAATTTTTCATTCAACTATCCTGCCATTAAGATACTTAAGATAAAAGAGTAATTATGCAATAGCTGTATTGTCACCATTTAAACCCTATTAGGCTCAAAAAAACATTTTAAATGCAACTCACTTAACTTTACTGTACCTCTCTCAGAAACCACTGTCAAAAGAACCTGACCAGAGTTAGATTGTTGGGATCCAGTAAGGAGGTCTGCATTTTACATGTTTTGAGTGACTGGGATATGATTCCCTTCACTTAGCTGTCTTGATATAGGCAAGGGAAGGGCAAGAGAAAAATTTAAAAAAAGTTACTCAGACTCGAATCAGGCTGGGGAAGGTAGTGAGTTTTTTTTTTCTGGGGCATTTGGTGCTCAAAGGAATTTTAGATCTTAAAAGTACAAAAGCTTCTACATTTCTAGGGCAGGAAAATTCACTGTGCGTCACGCCAGAGAATCTGTCTCTATGTTGTAATTTCTCTCTCTCCTGTGCTGCTTTCTTGTCCCTGACTTTTTTGTTTTTCTCTGTCCTTTTCAGCCTCTGACTTTACCTTATTTCCATTCAGGTATGAGGCTGTGCAACGTGGGGGAAGCCTTTTCTGGTCGGTATGCATGGAAATGTGGCCTTCAGCCCAGTGTTTCCTTCCCTTCTACCACCAGTCATGCTTCCTCCAGCCCCACCATTGCATCTCCTACTTACTACACCCCATTACCTCCCTCCCCTTTGAACTATCAACTTAATTGTATCTTATCCCCCATCTCACTCCACTTTTATCCCTCCATCCACTACCCCTCATTTTACTTGCTCTTAACCCCCAGCAGGTGGCAGTCTGTTTCCCTGTTCTCCATTTCCTTCAGAGGCTTTGATTGCTTTCAAAATTCAACTTTTTAAAAACTCTAATTAAAGGATTAGGAAAGACACTATGTGCCTCTTTGTCGAATATATTTACATTTTCTGACTGCTATTGAGTTTGCTTTATAGGTGTCAAAAGTTAGCAAGTTTACATTTTCTAACTGACACAGGTGATCACGGCTTTATTTGATTCAGAATTCAATTAGTGCTTCTTTTTGAAAAAGTGAATTCAAATTAGGATGAGGGATGACACACTCAGCTTAATAGATTTCTTGAAATTTATAAAATACAAAAAAATAACAGGCATGCATCACTAGTTCATCATTTATGCCCTCAGTCACTTTCATACAGCCTGTGTTTTTTTTAAAAAGACACTCAATATAGATTTTACTGGAATAAAACTTTTGAATGTGTCCTTTTAGGTTTTCTTCAAATAATTTTGAAAAAGTGAGCAGAAACTGCTAGAAGCTTTAAAAAAGCTTTTCTACTGAATGTTTTGACGCATCCTGGGAAATTGGATACGCTGCATACCCAAAAACTGCATAACCTGCATTTAGCTAAGCATTACAATATTAGACAAAAATATCATGTCCATACCAATGCTTTTGGGAGAAGCTGAAGTCTTAAAGTAAAAACAAGACAACATTAAAAGATACAAGACAATTTAATGAATACATTTAATTGTGTAAGCAAAATATGTAATTTTTAGATTTAAAAATTTTTGTTTAAAGCCTTAATTTGGACATTAGAAAATGCAGCCGCCAAGAAAAGAATTTTATTTTCAGAAAGTATTTTGAGCAATGTGTGTGGAAAGGACAATACAGGACGACATGGTGTTGCTACAGAGAGCTATGACAGGTTAAATCACAAGATTAACATTGGAAATATTAGAGCACCTACTAGCATTACAGGAAACACAACAGCTAAGTGTAACAATTAAGTGTGAACATTTCTTATGTGAAAATTTCCACAGTTTTCAATTGAGCGCATCACTAACCTTAAAAAATTAAAATCTCACATCGTTCCTCCGCAGCATTACTCAATTTTTAAAATAAAAACAAGGAGGATGAAACTGAGCTTCGGCAGGGGCTCAAAACAAGTGGTAGCGGATCGGCTGCTCTTAATACACCCTGTCTGATTTTCCTTGAGTCAATGGAAAAGAAAAATCGGACGAGGCGTATAACGGACAGCCAATCCACTATCACCTATTTTGCACTCCTGCCGAAGTTGAATTTCACCCCCAAGATCTCTTCAGCAACTATCTGCTTGTTTGATCTATCTGAATTATTTCTCGGTCTTCAAATATATGCCTCTTCTGATGTCTGATTATCTGTAGGACTCTTGTCACCATTTCTCTTGCAGAAAGTCTCCCCTTCACTAGGTCTGCTCTCTTCTGTATTTTCCACTTTCTACATACCTCTCGAATGCCCCCCTCACTCCATGTCTGTCTTTCCTTACATCTACCCTGCATGTTGCTTCCTGTACATCCCTACTGACTTCTCTTGGGAGTTGGCATTAACGTGTCGATTTGTTGTGTTTGCGTAAAAGTCCCAGCCTCAGCCCCCAGTCACTTTGCATTCCAGTGCAGGATCTATCTGCATCTCCTTCAAAGCCAGAAGAGAAGAAAAAGAAGGTGGATCCAGGAAGAAAGTAGTAAGGGGGCGATTGGGAGCTGGAGTGAGCAATCACAGGGGCTGCCTGGAGTGGGAGGTGATTGCAAAAGTATGGCATCCATCCCCCATATAAGCTAGAATGATATCCCAGTATAATCTCAAAATTTAGCAATAATACATGATCACCTCTGCATCTAGGTTGCAACACAAGTTACAAAAGTAATTTTTTTTAATTTGCAATTTTCCAACTGTATTAGGGCTTCAATATTATATCTGTGGAGAAGGGGAACGGCACCACCACCTTCTCTGTTCTCTCCCCATCAGTGGCAAAGGGCAGGGCTTAGATCGGGAGAGCAACAGCACTGATGCTTAGAGTTAAGGCTGGGGAGAGGTTTAGTCTAGTGGGAGAAGAAATCAGGGAACAGTCATACCAACTGTAAACCATATTTTTTTTGGTACATGATTTTTGCTTTTTAAAGTCAAATTCAGAAATGATACTGGATACGGATACTGAATCTGGTCAGATTTTAAAAAACCATGACAGGCACGTAGAGACCAGCTGGTCCATCGAGCCTGTAATATCATTTACTAGCATATTTAATGCGGAGAAACATCCCAAAATGCTTTACAGAGGCATCAAAAAAGATGCCAAGCCAAAGGGATGACTAAGACCTTGGTCAAAGAGGTGGGTTTTAAGAGGAGCCTTAAAAAGCAGCAGTTGGAGGTGGAGAAGTTTAGGAAAAAAACTCCAGAGCATATGGCTTAAGTGGCTGAAGTCATAGCCGCCAATGGTGGGACAAAGGGAAGCACAAGGTCAGATTCTAAGGAGTGGTGATTTTGGGGTGGGGATTAAAGCTGGAGGAGGTTACAGAGATAGGGAGGAGCATGAGTACAAGGAAGAGAATTTGAAATTTAAGGCATTTTGGAACCGGGAGCCAATATGAGTCAGCATGGAGAGGGGTGATGAGCCATCTGGACTTGGTGCACGATATAATACAGGCAGCAGAATTTTGGACAAGCTAACGTTTATGGAGGATAGGCCAACCAGAACAGCACTGGAATAGCACAGTCTGGAAATGACAACAGCATGGATGAGGATTTCAGCTGGAAATGGGCTAAGTTAGAGGTGGAGGTGGGCGTTGCCAAGGGAGGTGGAAATAAGCAATCTGTGTGATGAAGAGGATGGGGGCAGAAGCTCAGCTCAGGATCGAATAGGACGGCAAGGTTGTGAATAGTCCGGTTCAGGCTGTAACAGTGGCTGGGGAGGCAGATGGAGTTAGTGGCGGAGGCCATAGGTGATGACTTCTGTCTTCCCAATATTTAACTGAAGGAAATTGCAGCTCATCCAGGACTGGATGTAGGACAAGCAGTTTGACCCAATAGGCAGAGAGCATATGGTTCAGGAAGTGAACACCAATAAGAGTGGGAGCAATAGTGTCACCAATATCAAGGATGACAGGTATATTGTAAAATGTAAGGAATCTTACAACACCAGGTTATAGTCCAACTGTTTTATTTGAAAATCACAAGCTTTCGGAGGCTTTCTCCTTAGTCAGGTGAGCGAGTGTGGCTCAGACGAGGAGGAACGCGATGGAGACCTACAGACGCTGAAAGACACCCTCGTAAGAACGGGATATGATGCTCGACTTGTCAATCGACAGTTCCGACGGGCCACAGCGAAAAATCGCATAGACCTCCTCAGAAGACTAACACGGGACGCAACCAACAGAGTACCCTTCGTCGTCCAGTACTTCCCCGGAGCGGAGAAACTACGCCATGTTCTTCGCAGCCTTCAACATGTCATCGATGACGACGAACACCTCGCTAAGGCCATCCCCACACCTCCACTACTCGCCTTCAAACAGCCACCCAACCTCAAACAGACCATCGTTCGCAGCAAATTACCCAGCTTTCAGGAGAACAGCGTGCACGACACCACACAACCCTGCCACGGCAACCTCTGCAAGACATGCCAGATCATCAACACAGACACCATCACACGAGAGGACACCACCCACCAGGTGCATGGTTCATACTCCTGTGACTCGGCCAACGTTGTCTACCTCATACGTTGCAGGAAAGGATGCCCCGGAGCATGGTACATTGGCGAGACCATGCAGACATTGCGACAACGGATGAACGGACACCGCACAACAATCGCCAGACAGGAGGGTTCCCTCCCAGTCGGGGAACACTTCAGCAGTCAAGGACATTCAGCCACCGATCTTCGGGTAAGCGTTCTCCAAGGCGGCCTTCGAGATGCACGACAACGCAAAATCGAACAGAAATTGATAGCCAAGTTCCGCACCCATGAGGACGGCCTCAACCGGGATCTTGGGTTCATGTCACAAAACACGTAATCCCACCAGCGAAAAAAAGTTATCTGTTTTTAACACAACAGGTCATTCTCTGTCTTTCTCTTCCTTTTGGATGTTTCTCTCTCTCTCTCGTTCTGGCAGTTTGTGTATTCGGGGGTCCTGTAGGTAACATCACACTGTCTGAACACTTTGATTGCCTTGACAACGGGCAGTTGGAAAGATTATCTGGAATCACCAGGTATTGTTCTCTGACTATAAATGCTGTAACCTTCCATGGAATCCCACACTCGCTCACCTGACGAAGGAGAAAGCCTCCGAAAGCTTGTGATTTTCAAATAAAACAGTTGGATTATAACCTGGTGTTGTAAGATTCCTTACATTTGTCAACCCCAGTCCATCACCAGCATCTCCACATCAGGTATATTGTAAGCAGGCAGACAGTGGAGTGGAAATCAATTAAACCAGGTGTGACATTTAAATCAGTGTCTTCAGGTTTTGGGTTTTTCAGTGTAGTCATGATCAATGGTTATCTTGTAAATTTCTAATTGAAACCAAAAATCACAAGAGGGCATAATCTTAAAGTTAGAGCTAGGCCATTTAGGAGTGAAATCAGGAAACACTTTTTCACACAAATAGTAGAAGAAATCTGGAACTCACTCCCCCAAAAGGCTGTGGATGCTGGGACAATTGAAATGTTGAAGTCGGAGATCAATAGACTTTTGTTGGATAAGGGCGTCAAGGGATATGGAGCTACGGTACAGATCAACCTTAAGAACATAAGAAATAGGAGCAGGAGTAGGCCCGACGGCCCTTCAAGCCTGCTCTGCCGTTCAATAAGATCATGGCTGATGATTACCTCAACTCCACTTTCCTGCCCTATCCCCATATCCCTTGATTCCTTAGAGTCCAAATACCCATCGATCTCAGCCTTGAATATACTTGATGATTGAGCATCCACAGCCCTCTGGGGTACAGAATTCCAAAGATTCACAACCCTCATTGAAGAAATCTTTCCTCTTCTCGGTCCTAAATGGCTGACTCTTATCTTGAGACTATGGCTCCTAGTTCTAGACTCTCCAGCCAGGGTGAACAGCCTTTCAGCATCTACACTGACAAGCCACTTCAGAATCTTATATGTTTCAATAAGATCATTCTTCTAAACTTCAGAGAGGCCCATTCTACTCAATGTCTCCTCATAGGACAACCCTCATCCCAGGAATCATTATCTAACTGAATAGTGGAACAGGCTCGAGTGACTGAATGGCCTACGCCTGTTCCTAAAAACATAGCATCAATTTTGAAGATAGATCAATCAGGAAATGAAAAATAATCTAAGATTAAATTATATACTGGAAACACTCAGAACATGATGAAAGGTCATTGACTGGAAATGTTAACTCTTTTTCTCTCTTAGCAGGTGCTGCTTGACCTGCTGAATGCTTCCAGCATTTTCTGTTTTTTTAAAAAAAAATTCCAGCATCAGCAGTATTTTGTCTTAGGAAAAATACAAATGTCCCCATTTCGGAGAAGGGACTCACATGCACAGATTTACTGAAATTCTGACAATAACCATATAGTGTTATGTTTAGATAAACTATGAAATCTTATAGCACCTTAATTGCCAAACAGGAGATTACAACACTGGCACTGTACTGCACGTTAAAGAAAACAAAAAATTTGCCACCATTTACAGTCTACGCCCAATAATTTAAAGTAGCCTTTGCACTAAAATTTTAATTATCCGATATTTACTTTGCTTAATTTGAAAATTAACTTATCAAAACAGGAATTTAGTGCAAAATGTTTAAATTATTAAATAATTTATTAAAAAGCTACGGTGATTTTAAATTAAAAGTACACCGTTGTCTTCTAAAACATGTCATGACAACTTTTACGACTAGCTGAACAGGCTGACGATGCCTCATCTGAAGGACACCTTGGACAATGCAGCACTGCTTCAGTGCTGGACTGAAGTGTCAACCTAGATTACGTGTTCAAGTCCTAGAGTGGCGCTTGAACCCACAACTTTCTGACTCAGAAGTGAAAGTGCTATCACTAAATCAAGCTGATACTTAAACATTAACCATAAACATGTTTGAAAGTACAACCAATCTTTCCAAGATTTAAAAAGTTTGAATCTCTCAGTAACTTCCTTTAGAATGCAGATGCTGGTATTGAAACCAGTATGCATACATGCAAAAATCTGCATTTTATCACATAGCATGAATTTGTAAATATTTCCATTCCTTTTCCCCCGCTTATCCTACATCTCCTGAAAGAGAGTAGCTTGCCCTGTAGTGCAGTTTCATAGATGGAAGTAGTCCTCTAGTATAGAGGTCCTCTCAGGTTTTAGGAAAAAAGTCTGGTTGGTTCTAAATTCAAACTGTTCCACTTCTTGATCTAATTAATTCTCTTTGTCCCAACCTATTTGCCTAGAAATTCTTTTAAAGTAAAGCCTTTTTATAGGATTTAGGTGAAAGTTTCTCGCCAAATACTAAAACAAAAAAGGAAATCAGAACAGATTTGGAACTGCAGTGTCACTTCTACTAGAAGTTGAGTTTCTGCTAATGTCTCAATTTGTATACGCATAAAATTTATGTAAGCCATACTTTAATTCGACAGTCCAGTAGCTTTGAATGGCAATAATGAAGAATTGTTGCTAAGATTCCCCCTAACCTAAAATTATGTTCATAATTTAGGTTAGGAAAGTCTTTCAAAATAATCTAATGCTTCAGAAAAAAAAAATTCTTCCAATCTAAATTGTGTATTACTTTATTTTTTATTTCTATCAAACATCAGATGTCAACTGGTTAATGAAGTTTGTCATATAAATTTCATGATAATTGTTCTTCGTGGATTATTCCTGTCGTGGCAAAGTCCAAAATTTGATTGTTAATAGAAAGGCAAATTTCTCAGTAATCAAGTAATAACACTGGTTGAAATTACCATAGACCTAATTACTATAGAAAAGAGATATGTTTTACTGTAACAGCAGCTTTAAAGTGTACAGGGAGATCTATGGACATGTGGATTTTCAGAAGGTGATCAATCAAGTGTCCTACAAGAGGTTTGTTGAAACAATGCAGACATATGGTGAAGGATAGCAGCATGGATAGAAAGATGTTGGACAGCAAAGTTAGGGTAAATGGGTGTTGCACACACTGGAGAAGGGTTGGAAGTGGTGTACCCCAGGAATCAGGGTGGGGTCATACTTTTGTTCTCTGTATATATAGATGATCAGGACTTGAGCATAGGCCACACAATCTCAATTCACTGATGACAAAAATTAGGAATGTTTTCAAACGATGGGCAGGACTGTAAATGATCAGGAAAATAGACAGGCTAGCAGGAAGGGCAGCTAGATGGCAGATACAGTTTAATGTTGATAAATAAGAGGCTATAAGGTATGGGAAAAAAAAACAAGGAATGGGAGCAAAAGGAAGCATCTGGATGATCAGAGACCTAGGAATTCAAATATATAATCCCCTGAAAGTGAGTGTGAAAGGTAGATATAACCATAAAGATGACCAATAGAATTTTGGATTTAAGTGCATACAGTACAAGTAGTAATGATGAATTTATGGAAAACATTGGTTACGCCAGAATTTTGGGCACCCCATTATAGAAAGGACATTAAAGTCGTAGAAAACTTTAGCGTAGAATGAGCAGGATGACACCAGGGATGGGCATCTATAATTATGAGGAGAGACTTGAGATACTGGAACTATTTCCACTGAAGCAGAGAAGAAATTTAGAATTGGAGTTTTAAAAATTATGATGGGTTTTAAAAGGGATAATAGGAAAAAGACCATTTTCTTTGGTTGGGGGTCTGAGATAAGAGTGAGAAGGTTTAGGAGAAATCTTGGTGCATGGAATTGTCTGCCAGAGAGAGTCGTTGAAGCATAGACTACTGCTGCTTTTAAGGGAAAATTGCTGAAATATTTGAAGTAGAGAAAGATTTTTTTTTAAATTAATTCGCGAGATGTGGGTGTTACTGGCAAGGTTGGCATTTATTGCCCATCCCTAGTTGTTGAGACAGTAGCGATAGGTCTTCCTTTTTAGGGTCTAATCCAACAGCATTATGGTGACTTTTACGGATACAGATGCGGGACCGAAGGAGCTCAGGCTGTGAAGTGTCAGTTCATCATCATATTTAGAAAGTTGTTTGGACAGTGGGAATGCTACTTCACCTTCCATTTTAAAAAAAAGAGAAAATGGTTTGCAATTTGACCTCCAATTATGACAAATTAAGTTAAAACATATGAAGTAGCCATTTACCACTGCTTTTATTTGCAAGGGCCGTGGGGGTGGAGGTGGAGATGGAGATAAGAGAGAGGTAGGGTACTCTTAATTCAAAATTGCTTAAATTCCCACTTTACTATGCTATTTATATTGCTCAAAATTTTTTGAGACACAAAAACTTTGAATTATCGAGAGTAATCTGTATGTACAAAAGACCAACACTGATCCTTCAACCACCAAAAACAGATTAATGATCATTCATCTCATTGCTGTGTGGGGGATCTTACGATGCACAAATTAGCTGCAGCTTATGTCTACATAACACCAACTACAATTCAACACGAATTCATTGGCTGAAGCATTTTGGAACAGCGAGTGTGAAAGGCACCGTATAAATTCGAATACTTCCTTCTTACCAACCATAACTTATACACAAATATATTTCACTTAGTACTGAACTAGACAGCTAAGTTATAAAATCAGGTCTATAGCAAATCAATGAATTATTTTTTGCTGGAATAGCCCAATATTGCAGCCAAAAAATGTTCATTTCCAACATGGCACCATACACATCCAACAAAAAAAGCAACATCTCACATGGCTGGAACATTAAAAGCTGCTTTAATAGTCACTTCTAAATAAACTTTCTAAAATATGTTATTCCATTCAAGAAAAAAAAAATCTTAATTTGCATGTTGTAGGGATCTTCCTCAATACATTACTGTACCAATAATTTCAAGAAGCAATGTCACAACTGTGAAAGTCAAGAGTGACAGATCATATTACAGAAAATAAGTTGGAGGCAGCACCATCCAAATTTTAAATATGTTCCATCTCATATCCACTTGTTTTGCGTTGGTTTCTGATCAAAAAGTATGCACAAGGAACTGGTACAATCATCAAGCTGACTATCATTTTTGATTTCTAAATTTCAGTGCACACTCAGCAAGAAATGCATCACTGATTTTTTTTTAATTTCCATTGACAAGATCTACCCCTTATTGTGTGGACCCAATTGTTAAATGTTCATTTGCACTAGTGGAGATGGCATAAATTTCTGACGTTGCAAAAATTTCATACCGAAGTACCTAAGTCGCTCGACAAAATAGCTCCAAAAAGGTGTTAGTGGCTGATGTGGAAAGTTGCTATGCTTATGTCATATAAACTTATGTACGTATTAACAAGCTTGTCAATCTGATTAGTGATGACAAGTTGGTGTACAATCTCAGTATTTACAATGACTGATAACTGTCAACAACCTTGTTTTTGGAAAGGAACAGAGATAGAATGACGTCACTTTTCAAGTTTAGTGAAAATCTAAAAAGGTTTAAGTTACAATGGTGGCAAAAGGCTCTTTACATATATACAACTTGTCTTTAAAATAGAAGATCATCCCACGACACTTCAGGGATAAAAATAAACAAAGAGCCAGAGGAGGTATTAAAACGGAGAGGTGGTTTTAAGGAGGGTCTTGAGAGAGGGAGAGGCAAAGGTGCTTAGTGAGTGAATTTTTGACAGCTGAAGGCAGAGCAGCGAACAGGTGGGGTGGGGGGGGGGGGGGGGGGAGGAGATGGTGAGTAGGTGCTCAAGAGACCAAAAGATCTAACAAACCTTAAGCTTGATAAGGGAGAAAATAAATTATATCAAACATGCTGATATTATATCAACATATAATCTATGCATCATAGATTTACATCATATAATCTTTACATTTATAAAACTTGATTCCCCTAGAGATCAATTTTTGGACTCTAGGAGAAATCAAGGGATATGAGGATTGGGCAGGAAAGTGGAGTTGAGGCCGAAGATCAGCCATGATCTGAATGAATGGCAAAGCAAGCTCAAGTGGCCGGATGGCCTACTCCTATATCTTATGTTCAAAACATAAGGAAACGCTGTTACAGAGGTGCTCAACGAGTGCTCACAGACAATATCACAATACTAAACATAATACACTACACTCGTCGCAAAACATGTGGGTTTGATTCCTATGGGAGGTGGGGTAAGAGAGAAGGCAGATCATTCTCGCACCTTCCAGCAGCCAGATCAAGAGCAACACAGACACCTGGGAGCAAGTTACATGCAAGCTCTTGGCAATGGGGTTTATACATAGCGATACAGAATATAAAAGCAAGGAAATAATATTGTACAAGTTAAGCTACAGTTGGAATACTGCAGAGTTCTGGGCAGCCCTTTATATGAGGATATTAGCGCCATGAAAAAGGTTAACGAAGATTCATTAGAATGAGAGGTTATGGCAGGGACTATAATGTTATTTAAAATTGAACCAATAGGTATTTGAAGATGAATATTATACAGATATGGACAAAAAGGTGGGGGAATAAAAGGGATTAAAGTGAATAGCACCAGCATAAGTACAATGGGCCGAAAGACCATGATTCTATGGAATGGGGGACAGAATTGTTTGAAAAAAATTAAAATGGGGAAAATCTGCAACAAACTTAAGCATTTAGCCTTAAACACATGATGTCAAACGTATGGGAACCATTTCAAGGAGGAAAAACATTAAAAACGTGGATTTGCATATCCAATCATTTTTAGGACACATTCATTTGCAGATTTGTAACGACGAATGAATCACTAATTTTAATGGCAGATCAAATTTTTAAAAACTTCTTACAATATAATACAATACAAAATCTTGTGTCAGCAAGTCCCTTGCATCCATTAAAAAAGGCAAATGAATACAAGGAAGAAAAAATCCTATATTAATCCCTTGCTTTTAATTGCAAAACTACGTGTCAAGTGTTTAAGTACTCTGATTGGCCAAACACAATTCTTTACATGTTTTCAATGCTGTGGAGCCAACACTACAAAGGAATGCCCTTGTCCTACTATTGAGAGTGCAGCAAAGCACTAATGCAAGATTTGAATATTTACTTCCACGGTTAAATTCAAATGGTGTTACAAAACTGAAGTAAAAAAAATAGCATGCCAAATAAAATAGAAAAACCATTTTTCAAAAATTGGTCCCCATCACTTTACATGTTTGTCCATGTAGTTCTTCTGTATTATAATTAGATTCCTCTGTGAAAGACTTATAGTCTTTTCCATCAATCCCTTCCTCAAGAAAGCTTTACAAATATCACTTTACCAACACCTATTTCCCATTATGGTAGTTAAAATTTTCTTATTTCCTGAAATTCAGGTTATAAAATTCAAAGTAGTTACTCTTTTTTAAATTGAAAAGCTACGGTAAAAATCCAAGACACAAACTGCAACATGCCACAATTAAAAAGAGCAAAAAAAGTCTAGGTAAATCAGGTAGTCACGATCAGAATGTTACATTGTTCAGCTCGATCCTAAAAACTATTTTTTTTTGGAACAATGAAGCTATTTTCTCAGTGTTTTGATCAACACTTAATAGGAAATGGAAAGGAGACAAAAAGGGGCAACAAAGAAGGTTCTAAATTTAAATAATAAAATAAAATCCAAAGACAGACTGAGGAAGTTAAATTGGTTCTTCCTGGAATAGAGAGGTCCATTTTTTGGGTGGGAGGTGGAAATTAAGAGAACGAGATGCAGAAGTATTGCGTGAAAAAGTGCCATGGATATGACCATAAGCTAAAAATTTCACAAGCTAAAATGCAATGATGACTGATCATTTATCTATATGCGAAAGTGAGTGGCTGTAACATTCCATTGACATTGTGCCTGTAGTACTACAAGGATTATGTTATGTAACCCATTTAGTATGGCTCAACAAACAATTCACCATATGGCATCTTGACAAAGGCTTTCTGAAAGTTCATGTAGACCACATCTACTGTATTCCCCCCATCCAGCATATCGGTCACCTCCTCAAAAGAATTCCATCAGGTTTGTCAAGCATGATTTTCCTTTCTGAAATCCATGTTGGCTGTTTCTAATTATTTTCTCTTACAAATATTTAGTAATTTCATCTTTAAAGATTCCAAAATTTTCCCTACCACATATGTTTAATTGGCCTGTATTCACCTGGGTTAGCTCTGCCTTCCTTTTTGAAAATGGGTATTACATTGACCATTCTCCAGTCCACTAGCACACATCTACTCTCAACAGAACTCTGAAACTGCTATTTCTCTCTCCATTTCCCGCAGGATCTTTGCACGTATCCGCTCAGGTTTCCGCACCTTGTCTTCCTTTAGCTTAACTAACTTCTCTAATGCTTTCCTTTTCAGCTCTAGTGTAAAAAGTCATAACTTCTCAAGTTCCTCTTCGTAACTGTACCTCCCCCCCAATAACAGCCTAGTGAATCTACACTAAACCTTTTCCAAATATATCTCAGATTTTATTATCTCCCATTCCATAGCTGAAGGAAGCAACCACTGCAACTGTGGCCTCCTTGTTGAACTGTTCAAATGGTGTTGGTACTACAAAGGTGAATCAAGTGTGATATTATGTAATTTTGTATCAATAGTCCTAATGAAAGATCCTTTTCCTTTTTGTTGTAAAAAGTATTCTAATTAGGACTCAAAGAATACAAAATGTTCTTGTGCATAAAATGCACGAATACAAAAGGAACAGAGACAATAAGGTGCTTTAATCATTTCCAGCCATCCTGTTCCACACAATACTGAAATGTTTCAACTATTACTATATGATTGACCTACAGCTTAACTTAGCTAAATAAGTGACCATGAACCTGTCGGATTGTCGTAAAAACCCAACTGGTTCACTAATGTCCTCAAGAGAAGGAAATCTGTTGTCGTTTACCTAGTTTGGCCTATATGCGACTCCAGTCCCACACTAATGTGGATGACTCTTAATTGCCCTCTTAAATCGCCTAGCAAGCCACTCCATTGTATCACCATCTTCTCAGGGCAATTAGGGATGGGCAATAAATACCAGCCTTGCCAGCAGCACCCACATCCAGAGAATGAATTTAAAAAACATGAGCCTAATAATACTGGTGCATCTTCCATGATATTGCACGAGAGGGTACACTGTTTTGTGTGAACAGGAGCATTATACTTTGTAACACTTACTTTATTATTCTGCCACAAAGGTGTAGCTGTATGTACTTAGATGGCCTGAGTCCACTAGGTTCAATTGTTGTAAATGAACAACTTGAGGTTATTTGGAGGCTTCCTAAATACATTCCAAGGACAATCAGAGGGCAAATATTTTGCACCTATAAGTAAAGTGACATTTAAAACTAATATTTAATTGATTAAAATCTTTCCCATTATTCTTCAAATAGCATTGAAAAGCCATACCCTCAGGTGCTATTTAATGCAATGATTATTTTTGAAGTGTAAACGCTGTTGAAATGTAGGCAAACATGGCAGCCAATTTGCACACAGCAAGTCCCACAAACACTGACGAGATAAGAGACGAGGTAATGTGTTGCAGTGATGTTAGTTGAAGGACAAATCTCAGCCAGGACACAGGTAGAACTCCCCAACTCCTCTTCAAATGGTGTCGAGGGCAGACAGGGACTCTAACGTCGCATCGAAAAGACAGCACCTCTAACATTGCAACACAATCAGTAATATCAGCCTAGCTAACGTGCTCAAGTGTCTGGATTGGGGCTCAGAGGTGAGAGTGCTCCCACCGAGCCAAGGCTCACACTTGATGTGATGGAAAGCTAATGAAAGGGTGGTGGATCGCCAGACCAGAGATTGGAGCGATTGGGGATGGGGTAAAAAGAGGCCCCAGGGACTGGCTACACGCTGACCCCAGTAGGTGACAGTGACTGGGAGAGAGGATCAGAGCTGTGATCTCCAGCCGATAATGACTTGCTTGGGAACTGCTACAACATGCACAGGTGAGAAACTAGGGGCCAAGGCTTGGCACTGGGGTGATGAGGTGCTGGTCCTCCAAAGCAAAATTTCAAGGCTAACCACAGAGGCTGGGTGAGGAGAGAGAAGTCGCCATCACCCAACTGTATATAGGTGGCCCTGCATGAGGCTGCCCTGGTGGGAGGAACATCAGATCAGGGAAGCTGAGTGCAGACCTGAACTGGAATGGGAAGAGGCCCAGTGAGCAGGACAAGAGATACTGCTCATGTATAGAGAATTAAAATAGAACAGTGAAGTACTTGTTTGCACATCATTCATTAGTCAGTGTGTATAAACATTATAAGATAACAACTGTCATGAAGTACATTCTGCTTTACTGTCTTGCTAACTGAATGGAGCTATCAACTTTTCAAGTCTCATTTCTGGAACATTTGCCAAATAAATTCTAATACTTGCCAATGCTCACGGCCTTCAGATTTTTCTCCCCTTCCAAATCCCAGCGATGTAAAGTACTTCTCAGCAGTGCCAATCAGCATGAAGCAGCTCACATGTACCATCTGCCAGCTGATTAAACAATTACTATACTTCTTCAGACTCAAAAACTTTGAACTTTAGTGGAGACTCGTGAAATATTTTGGCACTGACTGCTCAAAATATCATTTCACTTTTGCAGCAGAATTGTTTTACTGCTATTAAGAAAAATAAGATCCTGTTAACAACTTTGTCTTTTGGGGTTAATTTTTCTTAGTTTCTCTAATAAAAGGTACCAACTCTTACTGGAGTATGGGTCCACAGATGCTAGTAGCCTTACTGTGCCATGCCAAAGTAGCCATTCTTCACGTGTGAACCTAGCCAGGGAGGCAACTATTTGACAATTAAGGACGCCACAGCCAAACCCAATTCACACATGAACTTTGCAGAAGGACTACCAATCATTGGCTCTGGAACACACGCACTAATCCAACAAACTTCAAAGTAAGTTTAAACAACTTCAAGCTGATTCCTAGGTCACGGTCAGCAGAGTTACTTTGCGGGCTCTGAGCCATTAGCCATTTTAGTTATATAAAGTAAACTCAGTATAAGCATACAAAGAACCAGTTCTCAGTTTGGTACTGGGATACCAGTTTTCAAAGTTATGTAAAATTTCTAGGGGAGGGAGGAAAAGCACAGTTGGGGGGGGGGGGGCAGACAGACAGGAGAGCGCGCGCACCAGACAGGGGAGCGCAAAGGACAGACACACACAGAGGAGCGCGAAGGAGAGAAAAAGGAGAAAGAAAGCGATGCACCAAGTCCTCACACTCCCCAGGGTAGTCTTCGCAGTACTTTCACAACTGGCCACCTTGTTCACCAATAATCCTCCTCTTCCTCCACACTTTGTAAGAGCTCAAGAGCATCTTCCCAATGCCAGCCAGTTCATCCATATTTCCCTTTACCATTGCACACCTCCTACCAACCTGCAACATCTTCCCTTTAAAAAGGCGAGACAAAGATAACAAACGTCATCAAGGGCAATGATTTATAATTTCTACATAATCACATTACTGGAACACAAAAATACAGACAACACTCCCAGAATACAGTGTAGTAAAATGTAGTTTAACTTACACAAATCACCATAAATCAGTAGCCCTAATACATTCATATTACATGGCACAAAAATGTATTCTCTGACTCACCTCTAGATGGAGGGATGAAAAAAAGTGTTCTGCCTGGTAGGAAATATTCTTCATTTTCAAAATGTACCACACTTCTTAGTGGAAACTAGCAATTTCAGGATTCCACTTGTACCCACAGCTAATGCAATATATTTGTTTTACAAGGGTGGGCCAGGTGTGTCCTAAAGAGAATGAACTGGGAATTACTGCACTTCACCTTCAGAACTAATTGTCAGAGGACTGATGGGAGTCAACCTACACTAAAAGGAGTCCACTGCTGGTTTATGACTCAGTGCTGAAGTTTTACTAAACATCTTGCAAACTTCAAATGGATAGCCCAGCACCCAGGAAAACATAGCATCTGCATCCTGTGGAGGAAGTTCACCCATGCACGTGTGCAGCTATCAGTCCACCATAACAATACTATAAAAAATATTTTTGTTTCAAGTTAAGACTGGAACTTTTTTCTCCTTTCAGCAACCAAAAATTTAAACTAAAGCAAAGATTTATATCCTTTCCTCCTTTAAACAAAAATTCTAACTTTTAAGCAATTTTACAAAGCGAGCTTAGATCTGGAACTAATTTGAATCTGAAACATAAGTTTAGATTTTAAATTGAAACAGGAGCGAACAAAAGCATTCCTTTCTAGGTATTACCATCACAATTTTACAGAAAGGGAGAATGCACTTTTCATAACAGCAAAAAATGCCAAGTCAACAGGTTATGATTTATGGAAAATGGTGCTACCATAGGCGTCAATTACAAAGATGCTGTTTAAACCATATTAAGCACATCGACTGTTTTGGGCAGATCAAGCAGTAATTTGCACCTCTTTAAAGTGCAATTACCTGTTATTAAGTCCTTTCAAGCAGCCCCACCACCTTCGTGGCCTCTAGAACTCCTGCTTACAATCATTTACCTACTGCAATGGTGAAACTGACTAGATCGCTACATGCTTCAGCCCCGAATTGCAGAATTTAGCATAATGCTTCCCATGCACCCACGGAATAGTAGATATGCAAAGTAAACTTTCACCAATGTTATTTTAAAAAGCTTGGGGGATATTTTGTTATGAAAGAAATTTAGAGTTATAAGGCAAATTGAATGTATCCTTTACCAGAAAACGCACCTGTGCTGCAATTGTAAGTGTCAGAAGACACTAGAGTAATGCTTGAATGATTTGTTATGTCATGTTTTACACAGAAAATAACAGTAGTGTTGAAGATGATGCAAAACAACACGTTGCCTGCCACCTCCAGGATCTCGGCCATCAAACAACAACGGCCACCGCGTACAGCAGGCAAATCACGTTCACACGAACAAGTCCACTATAAGTGCGGGGGGGGGGGGGGGGGAGGAAAGAGAGGAGATGAGAAAAGAGAAGGGAGAACGGGATAATATAAAAAGTTTATTTAATTTTAATCTCTATCCACAGAATTCTGTATTTTCATGTACCCCACCCACCAATTTGACAGCAGGATATATCTAATTTGTACTTTATCAGCTTCATATTTGAAGATTTTCCACTGCTGACCTGTTTGCCCACTTCTCTGCCTTGTTAATTTGGGCCAGATACCGTACCTCATTGAAGACTGCCTCTTACCAGCCCAGCACTCTGACTCATTATCCTTGTCCATTTTCAAAATGAACCTACATTATGGTCACCATTTTCCAATTGTTCTCTTATACTGATCAGTTATTTGCCCTCTTAATTTCCCAGAGCTAAGTCAATCAATGTTTCTTTCCTTGTTGAACTGAAAATATACTGATCTAGGCAACATTCTTGGATGCATTTTAAAATGCATTCCCAACTTTAACCACATGCATTACCTTTTGTGTGTGTGTGTGTGTGTGTGTGTGTGTGTGTGTGTGTGTGTGAGAGAGAGAGAGAGAGACTGTAATGCAAACAAAAGAATTGTACTATTTGCATTCGTATTCCTTAACTCTATCTGGATTCTGTCTTAACAAAGTCTTACATTCCAATGCTGTGATAGCACTCTATCACCGTACCCACTTTCTGTCTCTTCTGAAAATGTTACATCCAGGAATATGAAGCTCCCAGTGCTGCCCAAACTTAGAACCTATAATGGAAATTTAGTTTATGTTATACCCCTCAATCATTATTAATGCTTTGAACCCTCCACATTCATTTTAAATACAAATCAATCATCGTAAATTCCAAATTTTTAGAATGTTGACCCTTCCTTCACTGGTTTTCTCATTGCACTTTGCTATTCTTGCCCCTTCTACAACAATATATTTCTCACTAACTCAAGTCTCTTTCATTTCTCCTCTGGTAATAGTTCAGCTAAGCCTTCTATTTCTATTCTAACAGCTTTTGAAATCCTGCTCTCAAGACTTTTGCCAGCAATATGGTTAGTTTGTGGGTAAGTAGCAAAGTTAAGTACATATTTTTCTAATATTTTCTTAACGTTTGCTCGGACCTCCAAATGCTGCCATTCCACACCTTGAGATCTCCCTGCTTCTGCATGCATCCCCCCCACCCTGTCTCAGCCTGGTCCAATTGCACAAACAGAAGCAGCAAGAGAGGGCAATAGTAAGCACACACAAACAGGAATTAGGACAGTGCTAAAACAGTGCAGCAAGAGAGGACGACACGGAGACCGGGAAAAGAAGCGATACAAGAGCAGCAAAAGGGGAATTACAACAAGCGATAGAGGGAGTTCATACAGGGCAGAGGGACATACAAAGGCATCAAGAGATAGGCCAACAAGCGAAGGGTGACAGAGGTGCAGTTGTCCAACTTCCTGTGAAAAGCACCAAAGGAGGGCAACGATTATAGATACATATGCTTACACTGTAGTGAAATAGAATGTGCTAGAAATTGAAGAGTCAAATACCACCTTCCAACACCTCGGGACGCCCCAACATGCCTCACAGCCAACGAGCCACTGTGCTTTTTTTGACATGTGTTCTGTGTAATGTAGGAAACACAGTGGCCAGTTTGTGCACAGCAAGGTTCCACAACCAGCAGTAATAAAAATGGCCAGATGATCTGTTTCTGGTGGTGCTGTTTCAGGGGAAAATATTGACCAGGAAACTGGGAGAACTCACCTACACTTCTTCGAAAAATGCCACGGGATCTTTTATGTCTACCTGAAAGGGCGATTTAACGCTGCATCTGAAAGATAATGCAGCACTCCCTCAGTACCACAATGAAGTGTCAGCCCAAATTTTGTGCTCAAGTCTCTGGAGTGGGGCTTGAACACGTGAACTTCTAACCCAGAGGCCAGAGTGTTACCTCTGAGCCAAGACTGACAACTAACAGATTTTTGGTGCTGTTTCCCAAATACCATACAATGTAGTTTTACTTCAGAACATTCAGAAAATTTGGTTTACAGCTTGCACCTTTGCACAGATTTTTAACCTGCGAGCCTGGAAGGTAACAAACACTAGTACATCAAAGATTTTGCTGAGAAGACTTGAATAGAATTTACAATACAGAAACAGGGCATGATGGTGTTTATGCTCCACACGAGTCTCCACCCACCCTACTTCATTTAACCCTATATGCATAAAACAGATTTTTTTTTACACTGAGAGGGTGGTACAAGAGTCACAGGTACAATTTCCGGTTCAATCAATACACTGGATTTTGTTATGACTTGCATCGAGGGTTCATTAGCTGGGAGCTATCAGCAACAGGAATATTACACATTTTCAGTAGTCTAAATATTTCAGCCCAAGCTGAGCAAAAATTTAACATAACTCACCAAAAAAAATTACAGGGGTCAATGTTTTCAAGCAGAGATAAACCTGCTTTTCGATTCTTCAATTTCAAGCCTCACCAGTGGAATAAAAATACAAATCTGAAAACCTACCACCTCTTTGGCCCGTGATTTCAATTACTGCCACATCAATTTTTTTCCCCCACGTTGGATTGGTAAGAAAAACTGGACTATGTTTGTTTCTAGAGAAAACTGCAGATTTGGAACTTGCTAAATAAGCTTGAACCCACAACTGCAATATGGACCAATTTGAAGGCCCACGTTGAAACAGGTGCGAACAAAATTTAAATTTAATGTCCAAAAATAGAGTCTAGATTTCTACAAATGCCAAGAATCATTGGAAAAATGTGAAATTACAATACATGCAATTTTATTGGTTTTGGATTCTGGTGCCTTAAACATCTATGAAAGATGTGGGAAGGTCTTGAAATCAGTAGAGTAACCTATGTGAAAATAACTGAATTGTTACAAGCAGGCATCAGTAAAAAGGATGCCACAAAATCAGTCATGCTGTGTCCATAGGAATATAAGAACAGGAGTAGGCCACTCAGCACTCGAGCATGTTCCGCCATTCAATTAGATCATGGCTGATCTGTATCTCAAATCTATTTACTCGCCTTGGTTCCATATCCCTTAATACCCTTCCCTAACAATCTAGCAATTTAAAATTTTAAAATTTTCAATTAACCTAGCCTCAGCAGCTTTTTGGGGAAGAGTTCTCCAGATTTTCACTACCCTGTGTGTGAAGAAGTGCTTCCTGACATCACCCTTGAATGGCTTAGCTCTAATTTTAATGTTATAACCCCTTATTCTGGACTCCCCCACTAGAGGTAACAGTTTCTCCATCTATCTTATTAAATCCTTTAATCATCTTAAAAACCTCAATTAGATCACCCCTTAATCTTCTACACGTGAGATTACAAGCCTAGTCTATGCAATATGTCTTCATAATTTAACCCTTTTAGCCCCAGTACCATTCTGGTAAACCTGCACTGCACCCACTCCAAGGCCAATATATCCTTCCTAACGGTGTGGTACCCAGGACTGAAATCAGTACTCCAAATGCAGTCTAACCAGTGCTTTATACAATGGCAGCATAACTTCCACCCCTTTTATTCCAGCCTCCTTGAGAGAGAGAGAGAGAAAGGCTAACATTCCATTAGCCTTTTTGATTATTTTTTGTACTTGTCCATTACTTTTTAATGATTCTAAATCTCATTACTCCTCCACAGTTCCTATCTTCTCACCGTTTAGAAAATACTCATATCCAGTATCAAAAAACTTTCAAAATGCATGGATGTAAGAAGTTTTAATTGTCACAGTATTTGGTCACATGAATGAATCTTTTGTAAACAAACTTTTTTTTGCTTAGAAGTAATTCTACAGGACCATGTCCTAATCAGAATAAACAGTGTTTAGAACGGAAATACAGTTGTGCCAAATTTACACCTACTACAAAAAGAAAATTAGAATAGTTACTTGGACATATCTGGCTTGATTATTTACCACAATTCTCTACTATTTATACAGGGCCTTCTTGGGGATAGGGACAGCATCAAAATGCTGCTCTGAATCATGTACTAAGAGAAGCTTTAAGTTTTAAGATTGGTGTTGAAGCTGTGTTTTGGTATGTCAGGGCTTAGCAAAGCCCTACTGTACTTATGTTTTGAAGCAGCCATGCACTGATTGTATCAAAATGTGATAGGTGGGTAGCATTATGGTTATGTTACTGGACTTGTAATCCAGAGGCCTGCACTAATAATAATCCAGAGAACGCAAGTTCAAATCCCACCATAGCAATTTGAGAATTTGAATTCAAGTAAAAAAAAATCTGGAACAAAGAGCCGGTATCATAAAAGTGACCACGAAGCTGGCAGATTGTCGTAAAAAACCCAACTGGTTCACTGATGTCCTTTAGGGTAGGAAACATGCCGTCCATACCCGGTCTGACCTATTTGACGCCAGTCCAACACCAACGTGATTTGACTCTTAAATGCCCCTCTGACATGGCCTAGCAAACCACTCAGGAGTGTCAAACCACTACAAAGTACGAACTTAAAAAACAGGTGAACCACTCGGCTGGGACCTAGGCATCGAATCAGGACATGTGAAGACACACCAGTAACTCATTAACATCTGAGAGCTGGTACCAAAGTTGGGAGAGCTGACCCACAGACTCGTCAAACCTAACAATCATACTCTCTAAACCATACCCATCAGCCAATACCCCAGACTCCTCCATCACCAGAGGCAGGGGTACAATGGTATACAGTCAGGTGGGAGGCACCCTGGGAGCCTTCAACATTGACTCTGGGTCCCATGAAGTCTCATTACTTCAGGCCAAAAATAGGCAAGGAAAGCACCTACCGCCTTCCCTCAGCTGATGGATCAGTACTCCATGTTGAACACCACTTGGAGGGAGCACAAGGTCACAAAACGTACTCTGGGTGTCCATCACCAAAAGTGGCTTGGTAGTACCATCACTGACCAAGCTCTAAAAGGATACAGCTGCAAGACTGGACTTGCGGCAGGTGGTGGGAACCAACACAAGGGAATAACCTACTTGATTTAACCTACTACCTATTGTAGATGCATCTGTCCATAACTGTATGGGCAGAAGTGACCACAGCACAGTCCTTGGAGTCCCATCTTCAAACTGATGACATGCTCCATCATATTGTGTGGCACTACCAACATGGTAACAGATAGATGAACAGATTTAGCAGCTCAAAACTGGGCACCCATGAGGCACTGTCAGTCATCAACAGCAAAATTGTATTCCTTGTTGTATTCCACCACAATCTGCCACCTCATGGCCAGGCAAATGCTTCACTCCCCCATCCCTATCAAGCCAAGTGACCACCCCTAATTCAATAAGGAGTGTAGAAGAGCACGCAGGAAACAGCACCAAGCATACCTGAAAATGAAATGCCAGCTTGGTAAAGCTAAAATATAGGAATATAAGCATGTAGAGCAGATGGAGTTAAGCAATCCCACAATCAACCAACCAGGGCAAAGTTCTGCAGTCCCACCACATCCAGTCACAAACATTGGTGGACAAATCAAGCAACTAACGGGAGGAGGAGGCGGCTCAATAAATACCCCCATCCTCAAAGATAGAGAAACTCAGCACACAAGTGCAAAAGACAAGACTGAAGCATTTGCAACCATCTTCAGCCAGAAGTGCCAAATGGATGATCCTTTTAGGCCTCCACACAGACTGCAATGGTACAAAAAGAAAACCCACCACCACCTTCTCAAGGGCAACTATGAACGGGCAATAAATGCCAGCCTTCCCAGCAACACCCATATACCAAAAATAAAGTTTGTCCCATCCCTGCAGGGGACAATTTCTTTCACAAGTGCTTCAGTATGGTAAACAATGGGGTGGCATTTATTTTACCAAAGGGGTACACAAGCTTTTTACTTGGAAAATTCCTGACTCGGGCTATGTTGTTAGAGAAAGGGACCTGCAGAGGACAAGTATTTCTTCACAGAGGAAAACAGTAGGACAAATCACCCCACTCTAGATACATGCAATTCAAACTGCATTGCCAGAGACTGGGTTACGGTATACAGGACTCAGACCTCAAGAGGAGGAGAGAAAATAATAAACTCTCAGAAGTTTAAAATTGACTGATAACCTAAGATCACATACCATGGGTATGAACCAGCTCCACCTAACTTGCACTTTCAACAGAGCCAAGCACATTTTCGAAAAGTAATGTTTCAAAAATAGAAAGAACTCGCATTTTTGTAGCAAATCACATCCTTAGGATGTCCAAAATACCTTACAACCAACTGATTACTTCTGAAATGCAGTCAATGCTATGTGGAAAAATATGGCAGCCAATTAGTACACTGCAAGATCCACAAACTGCAATGGGATGAATGACCAAATTTTTTTTTGGTTCTGTTGAGGGGAGTTTAGGCCAGGATACCAAGAGAACCCTTCTTTGAATAGCGCCACTGAATTTTTTTTCTTTACATGCACCGACACAAGTAAATGACATGCCTTGTGTTTACTGTTTCATCGGAAAGCCAGCATCTCTAATATAATAGCGCTTCCTCAGCACTCCACTGAAGTAACAGCCTAGATTACATGCTAAAATTGTGAAATGGGGATTAAACTCAACTTTCAGCATGACTCTGTGGCAGTGCTGTCACTTGAATCAAACTGTATTCAAGCCCCACTTCAGTGAAGTACTGAGGGGGTGCTACATTGTCAGAAGTTCCAACTTTCATCCCTCAACCAACACCATATCAAAACAACTGGTGACTGATCTTACTGCAGTTTGTGTAACCTCAATATCTCAAATGGTTTTAAAAATCATTTTAAGGCATTCGTAATATAGTGACATTGTACAAGGCTGAGAAAAACTTTGGATGTCTAGCAGAAAGGAGAATGGGAAAGTTTGGGGGCGGGATCAAAGGCAGAGCAAAAGAGGAGAGTTTTGAAAGCAGGGAGATAGCAATGCAGGAGGTTCTAGAGAGAGATTTACAAGGCGGCAGAGGCACAGTAACTAAAAGAGCAACGTCTGATGGAGCAAAAGAAACAATAAGGAATAGCACAATGTCAGGGAATGTGTTTAGGGACTTAAGGCTAGAGATAACAGAGGATTTTGAATGCAACAATGTGAACCTTGATGTCAATGCCCTGGAGTACAGGGAGCCAGTGGAGCTGGGAAGAGTTAAAATTTGTAGACAATGGTGGTCAGCTAGAAAAGCATTAGGGAAGTTGAACCTCAAGGTGGTAGAAGTATAAACGAGGTTTCACCAACAAGGGGAAAGGGAGGGGTGGAACAGTGCAAAGGCAGAAGACAACAATTTTAGTAACATAGCCAAGGAAGACGGCTTTGGTTTTGCTGAAATTAAATCTTGGCTTATCCAGTCTTATGGTCAAACATACAGATGGAAAAGTGTAACAACAGTACTGGATTGATAGAGGCAGGGACTAAAGCTGTGAATCAGTGAACATGTGTAATCTGACCCCATGGTTCTTGATATCGCAAAGATAAAACTGAGGATGCAACCCTGGGGTGCATCTGCACCGACAGGCACTGGAACAGAAGCTATTAAAATAATTTTAATACAGTCCAACTAAGAAAGAACTGCGGCAGGGGATGAGACATATTAGAGATGGATGGAATGTTCATGGTGTTAAAAGCAGCAGAAAGGTCAAGGAATCTCAGGAAAGACAATAAATAACAAGCCATGGTCACAGTCACACAGAATGTTCTTAGTTCACTGACCAGTGCAGTCTCAGTGCTGTGAAGCAGACTGGAGGGTGCTGAATAGGAAATAGTGGGAGTATAGCAGTGAGGCAACACATTCCAGATCTTTGGAAAGAAAGATTTGAAATTGTGGGATAGTGAGAGCAAATGGAGTGAGGTTAGGAGCAGTTTTGAAGGAGGTAGCAGAGAATAGCAGCAGGTTGGTGATGTCAGTAAGCATGAGTTTAAGGGGTGGGCAGGAGACAGGACTGAGGAGAGAAATTGATGATATGCATAATACAAAGGGGAGCTGCAGAGTATGGAATTGGCAAACCCTGGATAGTGGAGTGGGGACCAGGAGTCAGGAGAGCAGGGATAGGGGATTTGGGGAAAGGAAAAATCAGAAGCAGCATAGATAGCTGCATAAACACAATTTTACATACAAAGGAATCATCAGATCCTCATAATCCGTAGAACAAGCTCAGAGAAAATAGTCAGCTAGTGGCAAAATTAACAATTTTGGAAAAGTTTCTGTTCGCCAGACTGATCGAAGCTGATTTGACTACGGAAAGTGAAGTCAGTGGACAACCAACCCACTTATCATTTGCATTTATTGTACCAGGGAAGTGGAAGATTGTCCAGGATCTGAAGTGTTCCAGTGAGAGTGGATGAAGACTCGCAGAGGAGGAAGAAGCTGAAAGACAGTTGGAGACAGAGCAAGGGAAGGAGTGCAAGATGGGGTGGAGGTTTCAGAGATTGACTCCAGAAGAGAAATAGTCAGTGAAGGCAAAGGGAGATAAGCTGATTGACTAAGGATGAGGGAAAGTGAAATGAAAGAATGAATGAGAAGCAAGTAGTGTCCCTTTATTGTCAAGGTGGTTCCAAGATGACAGGTATGGCAAAGAAGGTTTGGAACTAAGACTACCCTCCATGACAGACTCAGTAATCTGATTCCTGAGCCGGACAGGTCTGCAGTACTGCAAAGTGCTGTCGACGACCGATCAGCCAGCCCTGCTCATTAGTAGGTTTTGGAGGGGAGCTTGGATCCTTCCCATCCAGTTCCAGGTAACCGACAGGCCAGAGCTCAGTGAGGTGGTTCAAGCTGACCAAGTGGCTTGCTCTGGTGAACTGCACAATTTCAGCAGGTTAAACTCCAGCAATACCCCTACAGGCTTATTTAAGTGGTATGTTACTTTACAGGGGATTTGTGCAAGTTCCTTATTGGGCAGAAACGTGTACATTTTGCATTAGCGTGAATTGGAGACTCAAACATGGCAAAAAAGCATGTATTTCGTAATTAACTCTCTTAATATCTTCCAGTTCTGACGGAAGTCTTCGACCTGAAACGTTAACCATGCTTCTTTCTCCATAGATGCTGCCTGACTTGCTGAGCTTCTCCAGCATTTTCTGTTTTTAAATATGTATTTCATAAAAGTGGCAAAACTACCTCAGGCACACAGACACAATGATCATCCGCCAAGCTTCAGTTGTACAAAAAAAGGTTCAACAGAAATCAATGGGAGGCACAATATAGTTTCAAATTATGGAATCGTAAGAATTCCAGATTTAAAAGCTTTTCCATGAAATTCAGAACGCTTTGCGATCTGAGAAAAAATTGTGAGCCAAGGCTCGACCAAAAGTGCATAGTGAAATGGCGTGCAGATTGAGTGGCGGCTCTAGGTCGCGAAGCTTTGGGCCGTCACAAATCGTGCACATACTCCGTCGGAAACAAAACATAGCAGTATACAGTGCGTATAGATGTGAAATCAAGCAGTTTACTTGAATGTCGAATTTCATTTAAAACTTCAGAAAACTTTGCAGAAACAAAAGTTTGGCGATCGTACCGGAGGAGGGGGTGGAGTGAGAGAGAGAGAGAGAGAGAGAGAAAAAATGCTTCTCCGATGGAAACATTGCCGGCTTACTGAAAGAGCTTTAGCAAGTCCCAGGCTATGGCTCGCCTGCTGCCGCTCGTGAAGCGGAAGTCAGAGATCGGTCACTATTCCGGGCCGTGTGTGTGTGTGTGTGTGTGTGTTTTGGGGGGGGGGGGGGGGATATTTATAACCATGACCGCGTCACGTGACTTTTTTTTTGTTCATCCGGCCGTTAGTTCTCGCGCCGCCACTCCCACAACTCTAGAATGAAACGGGGCTTCTGCTGACAAAGATTACCATGGCAGCCAACTCACAGAGTTCGCAATAAAACTTCCAAATCTAACCGCCACGCCACCAACCGTCACTTTTACAAACTCCCTCTCTCTCTCTCTCTCAAAGCCGCTAACGCTCACTCGCGACCCAGAGTACTACAGCAGCAACAACAACAATAAAAAATACAATTTACCAACGAATCAGGCTTTGTGCTTTTTTTTTAAAATTTAACAGGCTGGCGAAATTCTCCAGGGTGTACAGGACATCTATTAGAATGGCGAGGGCTCTCGGAGTCAGACAAAAGAAAATGGAGCCAGGTACCTCCGGAGGAGCAACTTCAGGGCCAATTCGCAAGGAATATATTTTTATTCCCCGGCTTACGAAAGAGTCACAAAACAACGACAAAAAATGCAACGCCGGCAATTCAAAGCAGAGACGTCATCCTTACCTACACAGTGTATTAGTTTATACCGCCAGGAATCTAGTTCCCGCCGAAAACCTCTTCTTTCTGCCGTACATCTGGGGCTACCGCACTGACTCGCCATTCTGTCCTAGCCCTGGTGTGTGCGTCTGACGTCACCTCGCTGCTATTTACATAGTACGTTACGCGCGTGCCGGGCCTGTGTGTGTGTGTGTGATTGACGTGTGTCATCAGCTCAGCGGGTGGAGGTGGGGACTGGCAAACGCAGACACCAGGTCCGAGTGACAGGCTGTCTGGATCGTAGGGGGTGGGGATGGTGCTTCGGTACATCGACAAAAGAGGTAGTAGCGTTGCCGTTATAATTTTAGTCATTTTTTTAGATGCACTCGTATTTAAACGCTGCATCATGATACTTTTTTTTGCAAAGATAACTATTTTTCCTCTTTATATACAGTTCGGTCGTTTACGTTTAGATAAATAAGTAGACCTAAAAGAAACGCTTTTGAACAGGGCCCATTCAATTTCATTTCCCTTCGTTTAGAACTCAAGGGTACGTAACAACTTGAACAAATAGATTTTATGACTTTATCTGTACTTGTGATTGCAGGTAAATAATGTAATATAGAGTCTGGCCTAATTTTTTGAGGGTAGGAAATACTGTAAAGCTTTCATTGTAAACATTGCAAGAAGCTCCTTATGACATAAAAACATCAGTAAATCGTAAAGAGACAACAAAATTGCACCAGTATGGTTCAAATTTATTTTAGTTTAGTTGGCAAGCAGTGTGCCATGATTATTAGTAGAAAATAAAGACTTCGGGATCATAATCTGAGCACCATGAAATAATTTTATTTCCGTGATGAGGGGCACTAGATTACAACAGACTAATAGAGTTGTAATCAGCCTCATGACTGAAAATCTAATATCGTGATTTACTGGAAGCAAAGAAAAATGCTATATTTCTTCGGTGTGATTAAAAATTAATTCTGACATTTTGTTATGTTGACTTGTTAAAGACAGAAAAGCGGAGGAAAAAACAAAGCAAACACATATTCACAATGACGTAGCAGCTGTGAAAACATTCTCAGTTGTCAATGGCCACATGTGTAACAAAAGACTGTAATCCGAATATATAATCCCGGCAATAGAAAGCAGATTGTCCTGAATCCACACAATTGACCAATTTTGTTCACTCAGTGATTTTCCCCTCACACCAGTTAGTCTAGGTGCCTCCTGCCTCCAGCGTGGACATGTTAAATTGGACATAAAGGATGACCTAGGTCCGGATGCGTGTGTCTGCTGAAGGGTTCGCACCCGAAACTTCATAACCTTTTTTCCTCGGGTGCTGACTGACATGTTGTGTATTTCCTGCACATTCTTATTATTTTAGATTTCTAGCACTTTCAGTTTTTCCTTTTTAGTTTGCAAGTATATATGAGTTTCACAGAGGCAGTGGACATGCATGGAGACGCAAACTATATCGCAGCTGTACTTTAAATTCTTTACTAACTTAATTGAAATGATTTATCTAGTTTCAATGATGTGACTGGGAGTTGTAATTTAAAATTAAAGTTTGATAGAACTGCAAAAGATTCAATCTCATATATAGAAGCAGAAATGTGCAATAAAATTCTAAAACACAACATCCTCTGCTGCATTCCTTCATTCTTCCATCTTCTGCTACTGTCCTAGGTGACATTTCCCCCCACTGCAGCTGTCTAAAATGGAGGTCCTAGAGAGCAGCTTTTTAAACATTTATAAATACACACAAATCCAGAATCTGCACATAAATTTCATTTTTACATATTCGTTAGTATTTGAGTACCAAATCTTTGCCACAAACATTTCGGTTCCCCTTCTGAGCTTTTACTTCCCAGCACGTAAGAGGCACTAAAAGATAATTCACTGCATAGAATCAGAAAAAAATGTTCATTCTTAGTTTTTCCTTTCATCTGTTTATGTATGTTAGAAAGCAGGATTTCAAAAAAACTTTTACTTGTCTCAATACTACAAGCTGTAGGAAATGAGATCTTTGAATATACATCAAGTAGAGAGCTTCTCTTGGTGGTTGTGTCCCTGATGAACAGCACCAGCATCAGAAAATACCTTAAGAGGCATGCCTAAATGCAGAGTTGGCCACAGTTACAAATCCAAAGTTTCTAAGATTTAACAAAAGAAAAAGCAACAGTTGAAAGGGAAAGGAAAATAAAATATCAATATTTACAAACTTGAAATTGCAATTATGGCTTTATGACATATACTTATAGAATTTTAAAAAAATTGTCTCTGCTATTTACTTTTCTTATGCCGTTGGAATGAAACACTAATTGTGATTTGATCGAAAACAATCACATGTAAGAAAGTAGTTTTAACTATTGCTCACTGATATCACAAAATCTAATCTTATAACGTGCAAAAAGCAGGTGATTGATTCCATTTTTAAAATTGATTTTGTCGAAGAGTATAATAAAACCAATATTGACTGCAGTTTTCAGGCTAGAGCTATTTTCCCCGCAGGTGCTGAATTGACCTTAACTGTGCACACTTTACAATGTACTCAGTCATGTTTGTGGTCTTGGGTCAATAGGTTACTGTTCTATTTCTCAATTACAATCAGTATTACTGAAGTGGGGGGAAACTTTGTATTAAGGAAACCAATCCAAGATCTCACAGCATTGGAATATTTAGGTCCCCTAGCACTTTACATGGGTCTGCCAGAAAGGACAATCAAAGTGTGTAGAGCCGTACAGAGACTGAGAAAGAGGGAGAAAGAATGAAGACACATAGAAAGGAGAGGGGAAGATGGAAAGCATTCAAGAAAGGGGGCAAGCAGAGAGGCAGTTACAGGATGAGTGACACACATTTTCTCCATGAGCAATGCCAAGGAAGATCAACTAGTGTTTATAAATATTTGTGGAAAATGTCAACATTTTTGAAATTGTTTCTAGTCCCTCTTAATCTTGACTCTTCATCTCCATATTAAATGGTGCTTTGTAAATATGAATGGAGTGATGTGATGGGTCTAATTTCCATTGGGTATTATTGATAATTTCACTTCAATAAAATTAAAACTGATCATTTGGAGCACGGAATTATCTGTGAGCAGTCCATACTGAGTTCATGAATGTGATTACCACATATCTGCAATTTGTCTTCACATTAGCAGCATGTTTACAAATGTCCTTTTGTTCTCAAGACTTTCATGCTTTTAAATTATGAAAGAACAGTCAGAACATACCTTTAGCTTGTGTTAAACAAGGCTACTAGTTATAGAACATAGCATAGTCTTCCATAAATATTTTATATTCCTTTGCCTTTGAAATCCTCTTTTCAGGATCAGAATAGTGCATATTGTTGGCTACACTGGAGAAAATGTGCTTTTCCTTGCCAATCAGAGCTGATCAAATTATTGATGGTTTAGCTAAAGATATGCAAACATATCTCAATACTTTGTATTTTCACATAAATTTATCCTGTTGAAATCAACCATATATACAATTCTTGGTAGAGTATTTTGCTTGTGTGAATTGCTGGTGTTGACACTCCTAAATCACCATGTTATATAAATTGACATTACTTGAAATTAAATTTTTTAATTATCTGTAGCTTTTGAAAATGTTGAGGATTTGACATGCACAAAAAGCTAACATTTTAACATTTCAGAATTTTTCCCCAATTAATACGCTTACATTAAGATTCATATTTACAACATACCTTCGGATTCTACAAATACAGTAGCTGTAAAGCCTTTACTAAGAGTGCTCGCTCCTCAAGCCTAAAATGTTTCTAGAACTTGAGTCTAGCAGGTTGGTAATGATATATATTACCTGATTGATTGTTACTCACAAGCCAACTTCGTACCTCTTATAGTGGTTCTGAAGTTGAAAAATGTAAACTTAGACCATCAGGTCAATTTTAAAGAAATAAATCTAAGCATGTATACCGTGGTAGTGTCTTGAATGAGATGGTCTTCTATTGTGTGTGAGAGGAGGGAAAGAGAAGAAAGAAAAGACTCACTAAAGTATGGTTTTGTAAAAAAGTACTGTGGGAGTGCAGGATAGGGAGAGAGTACTTTGATGCAGTGCAGTAAAATTATCACTAATGAATCACATGGTATTTACTACAAAATGGCTATTCCAGCACAGAACAGGGGTTAATTGTAAGGATGGAAAAATACCATTTTTCTGTTTGAAACATTAGAAGATTATTACTTTATACTGAATTTGGAAGGTGGTTGCAGGTACATTTAAATGTTATGCTTTGTGTTTTCCAGGAAGTGGAAATTTTAAAAGAATTAATTTACTTTTATAGAAAGGCCTTTTTTAGTATATAAGCATATGAAAATAACAGACAAGAAAAGACCAACTGGTCTATCTAGCCTGTCTCATACAGCTGTGATACCTTAAGTTTTGTGATTAAGACATTCCCTAACCACCCGGGTCCATGTAATCTCCTGGGAGAGGTGAAAAACCAGGTTAAAAACCTAAGCCAAATAGGAAAGAAAAACTCTGTAAAATTCCTCTATGGCCCCCTTCCCCCAACAAGGCGATCAAAACTAGTCCAGGAGATCACTTTGATCATGCCGCATGTTACTTGGTATACCTTTTGTATGACGTGATCTCCACCCCAGCCAGGAACCTGATCAGCTTTCTTTTGAAGGTGTATAGCAAATCAGCACTCACCGCATGAGCTGGCAAATTGTTCCATAGGTCTGCAATTTTCTGGGAACAGAAGGTGTATACTTCAGAAAGAAATAACTGGCGTGTAAAGCAGTCCGCTTTGAGGTACAAATAACAAAATAAATAGCAAAATGTTACATAATATGTATAGAGAAAAAATATGCAAATATATTTACAGTATTAAACTCAGCTCTCTGTGCATCTAAGTATTTAATGCTAGGTAACAACATGAAAGACTGCAAAATGTACAACGTGAATATTGTTGGGTTAAAAGTTATTAATCTAAAATTACTGCTACAGTTGTCTTATTAGATAGTTGAAAGTCTTTAGACCAAGGACCAGTAGTTTTTTTTTCCCAGCCCTGAGAAATGGTATTCTCTTTTTAGTGAATGAATGAAAAGAGCTATTTTTTGTAGTTTTTATTTTGGGCTAATCAAAATGGTGGATGAGAACAATTTTGTCTGTTTTGTACAATTGGTGGGAATGACAGACAAAGAAACAATTACAATGCACCTTTAATGATGCTCCTTGCACATTTCTCAAGTGGCTAGTAAGCCTCTTAATTGGTATGAACATTGAACATACAAAAGTGCAAACATACAAACATATGAATTAAGAGCAGGAGTAGGTCATTCGGCCCCTCGAGCCTGCTTTGCCCTTTGATAAGATCATGGCTGATCTGATTGTGACCTCAACCCTACTTTCCCATCTACCTACTATCACCTTTGACTCCCTTGTTAATCAGGAATCTATCTAACTCAGCCTTAAAAATATTCCATGACCCTGCCTCCACCGCTCTTTGCGGAAGGGAGTTCCACAGACTCTTGACCCTCTGAGAGAAAAAATTTCTCCTCATCTCCGTCTTAAATGGGAGACCCCTTATTTTTAATCTGTGGCCCCTAGTTCTAGTCTCTCCCACAAGGGGAAACATCCTCTCAGCATTTACCTCTTCAAGTCCCCTCAGGATCTTATATGTTTCAATAAGATCACCTCTCATTCTTCTAAACTCCAATGTATACAGGCCCAACTTGTCCAACCTTTCCTCATAAGATAACCCCCTTATCCCAGGAATCAGTCGAGTGAACCTTCTCTGATCCGCCACTAAAGCAATTATGTCCTTTCTTAAACGAGGAGACCAAAACTGCACACAGTATTCTAGATGTGGTCTCACCAATGCCCTGAACAACTGCAGCAAAACATCTCTACTTTTATATTCCATTCCCCTTGCAATAAATGACAACATTCCATTTGCCTTCCTAATCACTTTCTGTACCTGCATACTAACTTTTTGTGATTCATGTCCCTCTGTACCTCAGAGTTCTGCAATCTCTCTCCATTTAAATAATATACTGCTTTTCTATTCCTCCTACTAAAGTGGACGAGTTCACATTTTCCCACATTATACTCCATCTTTTTGTTAAAGCAGTTGTGGAGTCGACAAAACTTTGAGTAATGACACAACAATATTTGAGAAAAACCCACTTCAAGGATTGTGCCATAGAGGCTTTTGTGGATTGCATAATGGAGAAATGGGCTGTCCTTTTTGGTGTGGTACAGTAGCGCACAAATAAGCAACGAAGACATGGAGCTCGTCAATATGTCACAGAGCACATGTACTTAGAATCGGCTATTACGAGAAGCTGTTATGAAGTCTGGAAGAAGTTTCACAACTTAATAAAGAGCACTAAGATAAAGCAGCATTAAAGCAGAAGTCTTATTATGAAGAGAAAGGAATATGGCGATTAAGGAAAGTATACAAACAGAGAAATGAACGAATTTCCAGATGCCAAATCAGCCTGTCTTAATCCATACTGCTCTTATATAGGCCTAACTTGTACAAAATATAAGGGCAATCAGTTCAACAGTTTGTAGACTCTTTTGCGAGAAACTGTTAACTTCACAGCAACAGAAAATTATAGAGTTAATAGGGAGAGAGACTCTCTTAAGCATTGGGCCTGATGATACTGGGCAGGTGCGTGGGTTGTCTGATATGTATGATATTAATCATAATATATTCTATGGTTTTCACAATATATTACATCAACATATCCATCCATATTGATTGTAATGACAATACATCTTTATCACTGATAAACATGCTTATGTGTTCAAAATATCCCATCTACTCTCTTCACAGAGCAAAAAGAACCAAATGGTCTGCAGCCTGCATCTGAACAGCACTGGTCACCAAAACAACAAGCATTACACCCCCACTTGAAGAAAGCAACTGTACAGATACAGACAAATATATAGTGGTAAGGATGAGAATGTGCACAGTGAACCACAAGGAACCGATGATGCTATACTAGTGGAAATGGAAGTTGAAGAGAGGCGAACAGGTGCACGGCAGAGGCCTGACATGTTGCCTGCCTTTCCTTAGTTATGTTTGGATATTTTGCTTTGTTATCTTGGTGGGCCCGCTCTCCAACTGAGGATGTTACAGTACATGTACATCCTGAGCAGTTATTTGCCTCCATACACTCAATACACACTGCAGTAGAAGGTGGTATGGATAAGATGAACCCAGCAGTCATACTCAGCTTCAATCACTTGGTGAATGTTTACTGACAACTATGAGGGAGGGATACAAAGAACTCATACCTGTTCAGTTTTCTGTGCTAAGAGAAATCAATGGGTTTGGTGGGGATATGCCCTCCAGTGGTATGTATGGAGAAGCACAACAAGAGTTGGTTACCACTCACGTCACGACAGTTCTGTGCCATTACGTAGCACAGGACACAGGACTGCAGGTCAACTTCCGAAAGCAGTGAGCCTAAAGTGACCTGAGGAAAGGAGACTCCTGGTACTACTTCAAGTACAACAGGGAAGTCACAAATACAGGTAGTGGACCATCTGAATCTCTTGTAACTTTCCAGGTAAACGAACACCCGTGCACCACTGTTATTTCGGAGCATGTCACCTTCACAAGGTGCACGCATAAGTTCATGACTCAAAAGAAGTCAAATATCATAGTATCATATGGTACAGCACAGAAGGAGGCCATTCGGCCCATCATGCCTGTGCCAGCACTTTAAAAGAGCTATCCAATTAGTCTCACTCCCCTGTTATTTCCCCATAGCCCTGTAATTTTCTCCTTTTCAAGTATTTATCCAATTCCCTTTTGAAAGTTACTATTGAATCTGCTTCCACCACCCTTTCAGGCAGTGCATTCCAGATCATAACACTTTGCTGCATAAAAAATGTATCTTCATGTCGCCTCTGGTTTTTTTGCCAATCACCTTAAGTCTATGATCTCCGGTTACCGGCCCTTCTACCACTGGAAACAGTTTTTCCTTATTTACTCTATTAAAACTGTTCATGATTTTGACCACCTCCATCAAATCTCCTCTTAACCTTCTCTGCTTTAAGGAAACCAACCCAGCCTCTCCAGTCTCTCTACATAACTAAAGTTCCTCATCCCTGGTCCCATTCTAGTAAATCTCTTCTGCACCATCTCTAAGGCCTTGACATCCTTCCTCATGTGTGGTGCCCAGAATTGAACACAATACTCCAGCTGAGGCCTAACCAGTGATTTATAAAGGTTTAGCATTACTTCCTTGCTTTTGCACTCCATGCCTCTATTAATAAGTCCAAGAGCCCCATATGCTCCCTTAACAGCCCTCTCAACTTGTCCTGCCACCTTCAAAGATTTGTGTATATACACCCCCAGGTCTCTCTGTTCCTGCACTCCCTTTAAAATTGTACCATTTAGTTTATTTTGCCTCTCCTCGGTCTTCCTACCAAAATGTATCACTTCGCACTTCTCTGCGTTAAATTTCATCTGCCATGTGTCTGCCCATTTCACCAGTCTGTCTATGTCCTCCTGAAGTCTGTTACTATCCTCCACATTGTTTACTACATTTCTGTTTTGTGTCACCTGAAAACTTTGAAATTATGCCCTGTATACCCAAGTCCATGTCATTAATATATATCAAAAAGAGCAGTGGCCCTAATACTGACTCCTGGGGAACACCACTGTATACTTCCCTCTAGTCTGAAAAACAATTCACCACTACTCTCTGCTTTCTGTCCCTTAGCCAATTTTGTATCCACGCTGCCACTGTCCCTTTAATCCGATTAAGTGTACCAGAAAGCGACAATGAACGTATGCATCATATGCACTCAAACACATCCTTAATATCTTTTTCAGTCTGTCATTCCGTTATTGTGGAAATAAAGAAAAGCAAAAATGTTCTTCCATTTGGTTGAATAAATTCTGCCATCTGGATGAGCAGGAAAGAAATTTAGGGCAGGACCTAGTTACACCAGGCTTCCAGCTCTTTGTTTTTTTACAATTCTGTTAGAAGTGAAGCAGGCACTTCTTGTGTCTACCTAATCCAAAAAACTCTACTGGAGTTTTTTGAGGATGTAACTAGTGGAATAGATCGGGGAGAACCAGTGGATGTGGTGTACTTGGATTTTCAGAAGGCTTTTGATAAGGTCCCACACAAGAAGTTAGTGTGCAAAATTAAAGCACATGGGATTGGGGGGAATATACTGGCATGGATTGAGAATTGGTTGACAGACAGGAAACAGAGAGTAGGAATAAACGGGTCTTTTTCTGGGTGGCAGACAGTGACTAGTGGGGTACTGCAGGGATCAGTGCTTGGGCCCCAGCTATTCACAATATATATCAATGATTTGGATGAGGGAACTAAATGTAACATTTCCAAGTTTGCAGATGACACAAAGCTGGGGTGGAATGTGAGCTGTGAAGAGGATGCAAAGAGGCTCCAATGTGATTTAGACAAGTTGGGTGAGTGGGCAAGAACATGGCAGATGCAGTATAACGTGGATAAATGTGAGGTTTGGTTGTAAAAACAGAAAGGCAGCTTATTATCTGAATGGTGATAGATTGGGAAAAGGGGAGGTACAACAAGACCTGGGTGTCCTTGTACACCAGTCACTGGAAGCGAGCATTCAGGTGCAGCAAGCAGTTAGGAAGGCGAATGGTATGTTGGCCTTCATTGCAAGAGGATTTGAGTACAGGAGCAGCGATGTCTTACTGCAGTTATACAGGGCCTTGGTGAGACCACATCTGGAGTATTGTGTGCAGTTTTGGTCTGCTTATCTGAGGAAGGATGTCCTTGCCATGGAGGGAGTGCAATGAAGGTTTACCAGA
The DNA here is from genome assembly GCF_035084215.1 of Heptranchias perlo. Lineage (NCBI taxonomy): Eukaryota > Metazoa > Chordata > Chondrichthyes > Hexanchiformes > Hexanchidae > Heptranchias > Heptranchias perlo. The sequence goes on along the minus strand of NC_090325.1, from coordinate 106,927,210 downwards.
CTGATTCCTGGGATGGCAGGACTGACGTATGAGGAGAGATTGGGTCAACTATGCCTATATTCACTAGTAAGGAATCTTACAACACCAGGTTATAGTCCAACAAATTTATTTTAAAATCACAAGCTTTCGGAGATTCCTGACGAAGGAGATAATCTCCGAAAGCTTGTGATTTTAAAATAAATTTGTTGGACTATAACCTGGTGTTGTAAGATTCCTTACATTTGTCCACCCCAGTCCATCACCGGCATCTCCACATCATATATTCACTAGAGTTTAGAAGAATGAGAGGTGGTCTCATTCAAACATATAAAATTCTAACAGGACTAGACAGACTTGATGCAGGGAGGATCTTCCCGATGGCTGCGGGGTCCAAAACCAGGGGTCACAGTCTCAGGATACGGGATATGCCATTTAGAACCGAGATGAGGAGAAATTTCTTCACTCAGAGGGTGGTGAACCTGTGGAATTCTCTACTACACAAGGCAATGGAGGCCAAGTCACTAGATGTATTCAAGAAGGAGATAGATATATTTCTTAATGCTAAAGGGATCAAGGGATCAAGGGATATGGGGATAAAGCGGGAACAGGGTACTGAGTTAGACGCTCAGCCATGATCATTTTGAATGCTGGAGCAGGCCCGAAGGGCTGAAAGGCCTACTCTTGCTCCTATTTTCTATGTTTCTATGTAAAGTGATGGGACTGGTGGGATGATGTCATCCAACAGAATTCCCACCTTTTCTGCCACTACTAGTTTATCCACAGCAATCATTTCTGGAGTGATGGATTGCACTTGAGAAAGTGGCAAATTCAAACTTAAAGCTTTTAAAAAAGATGTTTGGCCGGCACAGTCGCCCCATTGATGTTGCACCAAGGTGCTGCAGCAATATTCCTTCTCCCTGCTGAAGGAGAGAGAGGTACTCTAGTTGCACTGATAATATTGTGAGCACCCATCCAAAATATGTTAATGCTCTGACCCTGGGATTTGGGACGGGGTCATGGATGTATTCAAAAACTCTCAGAGGAATTTTAGGGCTAACGTGTTAGTTGTCCAAAAATAAAGCAAATTGAACATATTTAGTTCTCAGCAAAAATTAAACAGGTAATCAAAGTATCATAGTATGGTACAGCACAGAAGGAGAGGCTTTTCAGTAATGCATTGAATAGCTCAATGATTGTAAATATGTCCAATAGATAGCAGAAGTGACCATCTGCAGAGTTCACTTGAGGAAATGGGCAATGAGACACTCACACACCACTGTCCCTGACTTGTGGTTGCTCTGCACCATTGTCCTTCTATTCTCCCATGGCTAATATTCCATTAGCCTTTTTGATTACTTTTTTGGCTGAAGATTGCAGCAGCAGGTGAGTAGTATCATGCACCAGTTCTTCTGTTGTGATGGGTATTCTCCCAGGTAGTTTGTTCTGTGTGTTGTGGATTTCCTATGCCCTCTGCATTGTGGATCACCTTTCTTCCTGACCCCGTGGCACTAACAGATAGCTGATAATGGCCATCGCAGCCATGATGTGGGGCTCTCAGTTCCTTTGTACAATTCAGTTCTGACAGTGCTGTGATTATCTTGCCCTTTGATAACAGCACTGATTCCAGTCTGACTTGGAGTTTAGAGGCAGGAAATTCTGTTGGGGGAGGGGTGGAACTCTGGCTCAATTCAGACAGTAGGGAGGATGGGGGTGGTGTGCTACACAAGTTGTGAACCAGGAGGGGTAGGTGCTTCTTAGCCCCAGTCCATTACATTCTCAGACAGCTTTGGGGGCATGTCTGGGGGTGTTCCTGAGCTACCTCGGGAAATATGCCTAGTTCATCCCGGATAGGCCTCCTGAAGCCTCCAATATTAAAGACAATCAAACCTAGAGGGATCAATCACATTACGACTGCTACCCATCTGTTCCCTGCCAGAATAAAGTTTTATTGTGGTCTTTAATACTCAGCACATTAAGGACAGGGTGTCACTTCACGTTCTGCCACCTCAGCAGCGTCTCCGTTGCTTCCTTACTGGTGCGGGGTGCCCGTCCTAAATATTTGAATGACTCCTTCAAGGAATTTGGGACATAGTCACTGGCTGACCAAAGCAGCATGCCTTGTGCGTTCGCCTCTTCGTAAGGGATTGTGGAATTTCCAGGCTCAGAACTAAGTTTTCATTTATATTCCCTCCTGTGCAATTCTGCCTTAGTTTCTCTTGAATTGTATTTAACAAACTCTTAGTAATCCTCCACTGGGGTTGTTTTGCTAATTTTCATTAACACATTTTAGGATGGAGCAAGGCTCAGTAGGGTAAATTTTCCACTGCTGGCAATGTTCAGTTGAGAATGACCAGAAATGCAGTGGTGATTACATGCAGTTGTCTGCGGTCAGTTGATTGAAATAATTATTCATAAGTCCCTGTGCAGCTTTGGCCTCGTAGAAGGAGCTAGCCTAGTGAAAGGTGATACGGGCTAGATAATCAGGCTTTTTATGAAATTTAAAGACTACAACCACTTAAAGCTAAGTGGCTGCTCAGAGAGGTCAAAATCTTACAGTCTTTGGAAAGGCATAAGCAGCATTTCACCTATTGGCAGCCTTTGCCAAGGCTGAAGGGGGAAGAAAGTGGACGTTATGATACATGAGGTAAGTGTGAGTAGGGTTGCCCTGCTTGGTATCCTAGGGTAACCTCCCCATAGGACTGCAGCACAGCATGCCTGCAATGAGTCTGAGGCCTAAAAGCTAAGGGCCAAAGTCACTTTTGCAGCCACCGGCAGATGCCATACATGTGGTGGAATTTTGCAGCAGATCTGAATACAGCATGTGACACAACTCTGCCACTACCTCCCTGGTAAATTGGAAACTACACACACAGAATTCCATGGATTAATCCAGGTAAGTGCACCTCCTCATGTGTTTGTAGATAGGAGGGTAACACTGTTTTTTAAAAATTCGTTCATAGGATGTGGGCATCGCTGGCAAGACCAGCATTTATTGCCCATCCCTAATTGCCCTCGAGAAGGTGGTGGTGAGCCACCTTCTTGAACAACTGAGTGGTTTGCTAGGCCATTTCAGAGGGCAATTAAGAATCTGGAGTCATATATAGGCCAAACCAGGTAAGGACAGCAGGTCTCCTTCCATAAAGGGCATTGGTGAATCAGATGGTTCAATTAATTAAATAGCTAGTTTCATGGCCACCATTACTGATACTAGCTTTTTTATTCCAGATTTTATTTAATTAAATTTCCTAGCTTCTCTGGTGGGATTTGAACTTATGACTCCAGAATATTATTCCAGGCCTCTGGATTACTAGTCTAGTAACATAACCACTATGCTACTGTACCCGGTAGATACAGTCATCCTGTGGTGCAACCTCACCTGCTTAGCTTCACTTTATTATTCCTTCTCATCTTCCTCCATAAGAAAAATGATTGTTCAAATTTCTAGGACCTAAATATAACAGTGCCAGAACCTGTGGCACATTGCTAAGTGGGCAAAAAGTGTTAACAGAAAGACCGCAGGAACACACTTATAAAGCATCCTTCAAAAAATATTGTTTATCTTCCTCTGCCCCTTTAAATCTAAGTTCTAGATCCAACAGTTTGCATGGCAATCATGGATGGACACCTGTTTTACATAGGCATTTGATGACTGAGTTCATATCTGGTGTCCACCCCAGGAAATTGTGGGGGTATCTACATGACATCATCATCTCTTCATTATAACATTGAAATGAATCTCTGGCAGGAGCTTTCTGCTCCGGCGATAACACTATCTGGCAATATGTACCATGCACAATATAGCTGAAGATCTGGCATAACTGATCTCTGCCTATATATGTACTCCATTATGTTCCTATTAAGCCTATTTGTGGGGCATAATGGAGGCGAAAATTCTGACTAGTAGCATGGACTCGATGGGCCGAATGGCCTCCTTCTGTGTTGTAATCATTCTATGATTCTCGAGGTACAAACAGACATTGCGTTCTACCAGGCTGGATCCCCTATTTATGCATGTCTACATTTTAGTTAAAATCAATACGTACAGAAAAAAACTCCCCCCAAGTGAGATAATTAGAACTCATCAGCAGCTGTACTTAAACTGTAGTTGCTCTACTTCCTATTGTAACTATGTGAGATTAAGGATGTCACCAGCACAGCAAGGCCAGTTGAACACAGCGAGAAATGCTTTCAGAAATGTCAGCACAACCTTATGCTTATTTAAACCAAGAATATAAACATTCATTATCAGTAAACTGATAAACAAGGCTCTGGTTTTCTTTTTTTGCATTTCACTGTAGCATATTGTATTGCTAAATATCAGTTGGTATGGCAGTTACACCAGCTGGTCCTAAGGTCCACTCAAGCCACAGAACTCCAGGGAGCAATGGATGCACCATCTCTCTCAGTGCATTCCTTATCCTGCATTTCATATATATTAGCCACAGCAGCAGCAGAAATATAACTCACTTCATCATCTGCTAGTTATAGATAAGGAGTGGTTCAAATGGCCAAGAGAGTGGACTTTAATTGCAAGAATCTACTGAGGCAAATATTTCCAATTACGGTATGTGACCCAAAATCAGCTGGTTGTGATCCCAGTGTTTATGCCGGGATGGCGCCCGCCAGTGTCCTCCATTTGGGGTTAGGTCACAGATCAGCCATGATCTCAATGCATGGCAGAACAGGCTCGAGGGGCTAAATGGCCTACTCCTGTTCCTATGTTCCTTTGTTCCAGCACTGACCCCACTGGAGTATGCGGGGTCAATGGAAGGGCACCTAATTGCAATGTGGCAGGCAGAGGTGAGCGCCACTTCCGGTACGCCTTAGATGCCCACCAATCCATGCCACCTGTGTGGGGGCAAGGGGCTGGTGGTTACTATCATGTTTCATGTGCTAGGAATTTTTTGGAGGGGCTGGAATGACAAGTTAAATTTTTCGGGGCAATGAACAATTTTAGTTGAACTTAATGAATCGTATAGTTGTTAATTGAGTATACATATGCTGGTTTTCCTCTGGATAATTTGCACACTACAATGTGATCTCAAATATTTTTAGAAAATAATGGTGTAAGCTGTGTTTTTTTTGTTACTTACAATCTCACTGAGCTCTTGCCTTCCGTACATCTGCTAGCACTGTTTACATGCATGTGAGAAAACCAAATCAAATTATAATAAAAGCATGAAACAAGAAAAGACCATTTGGTTCATCAGTCCCAATCCTTACATAAGAACACAAGAACATAAGAAATAGGAGCAGGAGTAGGCGATACTCTGCCATCCAATAAGATCATGGCTGATCTTAGACCTCAACTCCATTTTCCCGCCTGATCCCCATATCCCTTGATTCTCTTAGAGTCCAAAAATCTATCGATCTCAGTCTTGAAAATACTCAACGACTGAGCAGCCACAACCCTACGGGGTAGAGAATTCCAAATATTCTCTCTCCTGCCTTTCTTGAATAGCGGGGTTACATTTGCCTTCCAATCCATGGGGACCATTCTAGAATCTAGGGAATTCTCGAAGATCAAAACCAATGCATTCACTATCTCTGCAGCCACCTCTTTTAAAACTCTAGGATGTAGGCCATCAGGTCCAGGGGATTTATCGGCTTTTAATCACATTAATTTTTCTAAAACTTTTTCTTTACTAATCTTAATTACTTTAAGTTCCTCCCTCTCATTAGACCCTTGGTTCCCCTATTTCTGGTATGTTTTTTGTGTCTTCCACTGTGAAGGCAGATATAAAATATTTGTTTAACATCTCTGCCACCAAAACATTCGTTTGACGACCTTCCACCAAGAGTGGTTAATCCTATATCCAACTCATTTAAAAAGTAACATCTAATTAAGAATGGGGAATTGACAACAAATCATGAACAATGACAATAAGTTATGAACAACCTGCATTGGCATGAGTTCAACCCAACATTCTTTATCTCCTGAGGGAGGTACACAATGACAGGTAAAACTTCCAAGAAGAAAAGTATAATTTCTGAAATTTCTTCCTGACTATCAAGTGAAAATGTCAAGAATCAATTCAATATTATAACTTACATTATTATTCAACCATCATCTATGTGTTCAGCAGATGACATTTCCAAGATCCCAATATTATGGGACCAAAGCATCTCCAGAGTATTTTAAAAAATTCTTTCATGGGATGTGGGCATCGCTGGCGAGGCCAGCATTTATTTCCCATCCCTAATTGCCCCTGAGAAGGTGGTGGTGAGCTGCCTTCTTGAACCGCTGCAGTCCGTGTGGTGAAGGTTCTCCCACAGTGCTGTTAAAGGGAGTTCCAGGATTTTGACCCAGCGACGATGAAGGAACGGTGATGTATTTCCAAGTCGGGATGGTGTGTGACTTGGAGGGGAATGTGCAGGTGGTGTTGTTCCCATGTGCCTGCTGCCCTTGTCCTTCTAGGTGGTACAGGTTGCGAGTTTGGGAGGTGCTGTTGAAGAAGCCTTGGCGAGTTGCTGCAGTGCATCCTGTGGATGGTACACACTGCAGCCACAGTGCGCCGGTGGTGAAAGGAGTGAATGTGTAGGGTGGTGGATGGGGTGCCAATCAAGCGGCTGCTTTGTCCTGGATGGTGTCGAGCCTCTTGAGTGTTGTTGGAGCTGTACTCATCCAGGCAAGTGGAAAGTATTCCATCACACTCCTGAATTGTGCCTTGTAGATGGTGGACAGGCTTTAGGGAGTCAGGGGGTGAGTCACTCGCCGTAGAATACCCAGCCTCTGACCTGCTCTTGTAGCCACAGTATTTATGTGGCTGGTCCAGTTAAGTTTCTGGTCAATGGTAACCCCCAGGATGTTGATTGTGGGGGATTCGGCGATGGTAATGCCATTGAATGTCAAGAGGAGGTGGTTAGACTCTCTCTTGTTGGAGATGGTCATTGTCTGGCACTTTAGTCATCAATGCCCATACTTATAATTTTTGACCCCATTCTTAATTAGATGTTACTTTTTAAATGAGTTGGATATAGGATTAACCACTCTTGGTGGAAGGTTGCCCTACATGTTTGTTGCTGGAGGTGAAATTTCTTCTCGCCTTGCTTGAAGCTTAGCATTTTTATATTTGCGCTGGAGTTTTGTGATCACAATTTAAATTAAATAACCTACTTAAATTTACATTATTCTCTATGTCTCTGAGCATTTAAAAAACCTGGGTAATGTTCTTTGTCAGTCTTTTTTTTCCAATTCCAATAAGTTCATTTCTGTAAGCCTTTTCTCATTACTTAGCACTGTTTGTCCCAGAATCATGTATGCTGCATTTTCTTTGAACCCTCTCCTGTGCATCAATGTTCCAGAGGTAGCCCTACCAATGAATAAACAGGGTTAGAAAACTTACTTCAACTGCATAAACAAAAATGTTTGCATTCTTACAGTGCCTATTTTCGTTAAAAGTAGTTTTGCTGAAGTTATATCTGGATAACCATCCTATACAGGTCTGCTGTGAAATAAAAATCTAAAGTTTTAAGTTGTAGAACACTAAAAGAACAGCTAAATCATACCTTTGTTACCTCTAGACTTGACTATTCCAATGCTTTACTGGCCGACCTCCCATCTTCCACCCTCCATAAACTTGAGCTCATCCAAAACTCTGCTGTCTGTATACCAGCTCGCAACAAGTCCTGTTCACCCATCTCCCCTGTGCTTGCTGGCCTACATTCGCAGAACGGGAATGTCACGATTTTAAAATTCTCATCCTCGTTTTTGAATCCCTCTATGGCCACGCCCCTCCCTATCTCTGTAACCTCCTCCAGCCCTACAACCCTTCGAGATCTCTGCGCTCCTCCAGTTCTTGCTTCTTGCGCATTCCCGATTTTAATCGCTCCACCATTGGTGGCCTTGCCTTCAGCTGCCTAGGCCATAAGCTCTGGAATTCCTTCCCTAAACCTCTCTGCCTCTCTACCTCTGTCTCCTCCTTTAAGACACTCCTTAAAACCTACCTCTTTGACCAAGCTTTTGGTCACCTGTCCTAATATCTCCTTAAGTGGCTCGGTGTCAAATTTTGTTTGATAATCGCTCCTGTGAAGCGCCTTTGGACATTCTACTACGTTAAGGACGCTATATAAATGGTTGTTGTTGTTGTTGTTGAATATGATATGCACGCTTTTTTCATCGCGGACTTCAGTTTCCATAAGCTGTTATTTACATTTAGTTGTTTTACTTCCTTGTCATAAGGCTTTTGCTTTCCTGTGGTGCATACACAGATGCAGCCTCATTAAAGGCACCAATTTGTGCATGGTTGCTTGACTAACAATAAATTCTGTGATTTGTTTCTTTCAATGACAACTATATCACAAATACATTTTCAACAAACAATTTCATTACTGTTTCCATTCACCATTATACTAGATGCATTGGGAACTATGAAGATATTTTTCATCTCTCCATACTTGTGATGGCTTAATAATAATTTTTGTTTAAAAATTTGGCATGAATAGAGCAAGTCATTGTGAGGATTAATCAAAATCTTCCCAAATGTTGGTAAATTCTGTAGAAACCGTGGAGATATTTCAGTGAAATCTCCCATACAATTATTCCACAAATTTGAAGAGAATATTTAGAGATAGTACTTCCAATAAAAAATACTCCATCTATCTACATAATTTTGAAGAATCTGCCTTGTAGGAAATAACTTTGTTATTATAAGCAAAATTTGTTATAAAAACAAATTATTGCGTGCAAGATGAAGATTTTATATAATTTTTTAAATAAATGATATAGATGGATGAAGTAGATCACACTTAGTCTCTGTTCTCCTTTAAGTGCATTTCTAAATAAAACAGATCTGTCAATAATAAAAATTAAATACTATATTGCAAGTAATAAGTTCATGAATCACACTTACATCCATCTATCCATCCATTCATCATTTCCATATTCATTCATCGCAGCATTGAAGTATCTTTAGTCATTTTGTCACATAACTGTTTTATTGGTACAGCTGCTTCTGGGAATTGTAAACATTTTTAGTGGCATACATGCCAAATAATAATATCAGTCATTTTAACTGTGATTAGTGAGGCACCCAAATTTCTTTGGGGTTCCACTGATCTCCCACTATAACTCTGATGGGAGACTGACGAACACACAGGAAAACACCAGAGACCCATTTGCTGTTTCCAGCAGCTTTCTCTTTGTAAATAATGACTAGGTTGTGGTGCAAAGGGCAGGGACTTCCTGCACTGAGAGTTCCTGCTCCTTAGGCTCACTCGGGACCTGACGTATCAGTGGAAGCCAGTATGCCAAGGGAGTGGAGGTGTACTGGCTTCCACAAAGGCATATGTGAGTCCATTTTTGGCCCAAGTGTGTAACAGAGATAGAGACAGAGATTTATTCCTTGGGTCACAATCCTGGCCTTTACATCAGAGTTTGTTGAGTCAGTGGGAAGCAATCTCATTTACATGGGACAGGTGAGTGCAAACGTCACTTAAGGCACATATCCAGCACCCACTTGCCCATTACTGTCAGTGACTTTGAGGCACCCCTCACCGAGGACAGGGGCGTGCAGGACCCAACCCCACCCCGCCACACTGTCCATTTTCCCCTCAGCCCCCTGAGTAAGGAGGCCAATTTACAAAAAATTATATTTATCTGCCCTTAATAGAGGCTGGTATACCTCCACTATCTAGCATATCAGCCTCTACTGGATACCAGTCCTACTGGAGCTGAAAGAGTGTAAGGAGTACCAGCCCTTGGCTCCATTCCCTGACTTTCACTTGTCTTATAAGGGGCGAATGGAGGTTCCGCCTCTTAGAAGACAACTAGGAAATCCCTGGAAATGGCAGAGATCCGGCAGATTTCTGCCAGATTTATGATGGGAGACCAGCAAAACCTCCAGGTAATTTCAGGACCTAGCTCCTTTATGAGGTCACAGTTATGACATTGCGGTGTCAGCCAATCTGAGAGTATCCATTTTAAATTTGCTGGGACAATATGAAAACTACTGGAAGCGTAGTCAAGTATCGTTGCATGAAAATCAGACCTGCTTTTGGAGGTTTTTTTAAAAATCCTAGAACTCATTAAAATTGTAAGTATGTAAAATTCTGTAGACCCCATTGAATCTTAAAGCCTCCTCGATGACCATGCCTTTGGCTAGCCTCCCACCCCACCAGAACTCAGCATCTGTTTTTGTGAAGCAGCTTGAGACATTTTACTAATTAAATGCACTACATAAATGCAAGTTGTTGAAATTTCCAGTGACTTAGGCCGTACCCAAAGCTGAGTTGTTGCATTATCCACTTATTCTCATCAGTGGAAATTTGGATGAAAGCAGAAAATTCTGTTTTTATTTTACATAATTTTAAAACAGCTAAAATGGAGATTGCTTTGTCCTTGCTAGCTACAAAATTGAAGACGCTCTGCCAGAAACAGAGAGCGATTCCCTTTGATGAATGAGGAAAAAAGTTTAAAAGTGCCGGTATGCAACTTGCCAGATGGAGATCTGGGGCTCGATTTTAAAAGGGCTGCGGGATGGCAGCGGGGGGTGGGAGGGGGGCAGTTGGCGCGGGGCAAACCCAAATAATAAAAACTTACCATTCCCCATGCGATCGCGACTTAATTGGTGGCCAATAATCTTGTTTCTGGGTTTGCCGTCCAAAAGTTGCGCAATGGGTGGACTGCACACTCGCATGACAGGCTATCAGCTGAAGTGTCTAGATTTAAAGGGCCATTGCTCCAAAGGATTTTGCTGGAGCAAAAAGCAAGAAGACCCAATGGAGCAGCACAAGGGCAAGGCTGCTCCAAGATTCAGCGATGCCTCACTTCAGGTGCTGCTGGCCGGGGTGAGGAGGAGGAGGAGAAAACTATTTTACCCGGCTAACAAGAGGAAGTGCCCTGCCTCTGCCACCAAGAAGGCCTGGCTTGAGGTGGCAGACGAGGTCACCAGCAGTAGCAACATTTGCCGCACTTGGGTCCAGTGCAGGAAACGTTTCAATGACCTAATTAGGTCAGCAAAAGTGAGTACACTTATTGATTCTTCTGCATTCCGTGGTACACATCAAAAACCGTCCCTCCCCACTACCCCAACTCATTCTGCACTGCCAAGACTACTCTATCACATCACTCCTCACACCCACTTAAGGCTCATCCTCAACTTACCTTCACTTCCTGAGCACATCCTCACCTCCCCATTTGTGACCCCACCACTATCATTCGCCCTAATCCTCATTCAGTGTGATGGCTCTGTCTCATACTCACCCTCTGATGCACCTCTTTCACGGTCAGCCTCACACAAAGCAATGCATTCATCAGCTGACCACTTCACCATCACTCATTCACAGTCTGTACTTTCTCCCCTTCTAGGAGAAGAGAGCACAAAATGCATGCGAGAGGGTGAGGACTGGAGGGGGGGCCACAACAAATAGTGGTCCTCACAGAGGCAGAGGAGGAGGCCCTGCAGATCAGCTGCACCCTCGAGTGCCTGTCCGTCGGGGAAGCTGAGACTGGTACCCCACAAACGTCTGGTGACACAACTTTAACATTCATCACACACAACTGAATTGATGTTAACAATGATTGCCATGTTGAACACCTCAGTATGCTCATCGCAACATGACACATCTGTGATGATGCTTCATATTGCCTTCTGTTCTCTTCCAGGCCCTTCAACGACAGAAGTGATGGGAGAGTGCGATTCCTCAGAGGAGCTCTCGGCCTCTGAGGACGCACCGTCACATCCTAGTGAGCCATCTACCAGCGCAGATACCCACACCTCGCAGATACTCACACCTCGGTCCTAGTAGTCAGTTAGTTGGGTTGGCACCTGGTGAGTCACCACACACAAGTGAGCACTGGTGGCAGGGATAGCTGTGGAGAGTCCGCGTCGGTGGGCGCACTCCTCTCCAGGCTCTGCTCAGCTGGACGCAAATGCTGAACCCCGGAGGCCATCCTTTAAAAGGAGAATGATCGAGGGACAGCAGCACATTTGCGAGGTACTGGAACAGGTGCCACACACACTCTCCACAATAGCGCAGAGGATGGAGGAGTCCAACTCCTGCATTAATGGAATGGTGGCACAGATACGTGAGGGAATTTCTGAGATGGTGTCACAGGCATGTGAGGAACTGTCTGAGATATTGTTGCATGTAACTGCGGAAATGTCTGAGATAGTGTCGCAGGTAAGTGCGGGAATGTCTGCAATGGAGAGAAGGCTAGCCTCCGTTGAGCTTCATACACAGCTCACAAATGAGTCCATTCAGGCCCTGACAACGGCCGTTCAGACTCACGGTGAACAACATTCTGCCGCCTTAAACAGGCAGACAGAAACTTTACAAATGGACTTCCAAGGCATCACACACGTCCTCCAAAACTGTTCTCCAGCAGGGTGGTAGTAGTGATCTAGGAGAGGGCCTGGGCTAGGAGAGGGATGATGACGAAAGGGGACATGGAAGTGGGGACGCCACTCAAGACGCTTCCATATCTCACCCGTTGCCCCCCTCTCAACCAGTACCCGCATGCTGCCTCCTCTCCAGGTTGCCGAGTCTGCCCCTGCACAGGTGCAGGTGGAGCAGTCTTTGGAGGGGCCCTCATGGGCACCGACCGAAACCCAGAGGGCATAGGCCCAAAGCATCTAAGCAGGCCGGCCATGGACATGAGCAACCTGCCACTACCTCTGCTGCAGCCAAAGGGAATGCACCACGTGGAAGTGGTTGGATGAGAAAGGCGAAGGACTTGTGATCACTAAGGGTATGCACAAGGGTGTCTGACAGATGGTCATGTTTTTCATTTATATTTGTTTTTTGTTAAAGTCATATTAAATGTTATCCTTCTCACTACTACTGCCACGTCTTGCCCATTCTTGACTGGCTTTTGTGATAGGGCCTTTTCACGGTCTTCGCTATGAACGGCGACAATTGATGCCACCCAGTGGGTCACTTTACAGTGGGTGTATGTGTAGTTGCAGGACTGTTTTGTGCAGGGAGTGGGGGAGGTGCTGGTGTTGGTGCTGCTCTTTCCAGTTGGTGTGAGGACAGGACTCTTCTCATTTTCTGATCTTACGAGAACCGTTCACGTATGTGTGACTCCCTGGCCTCGCGAGCAGCCAGGTGAGCCGCTGCTCTGTCCATGGGTTCATCCTCCTCCTCCTCCTCCTCCTCCTCCTACTACTCCTCCTCCTCCTGCTCCTCCTCCTGCTGCTCCTCAATGTTGATTGCAGATGTGGATGCTGGATGAGGGCATGGGGCCTCATCAGCCGGTACCCCTCTCTGTTGCGCCATGTTGTGCAGCACACAACACACTTCTATAATGCGACCCACTGTCGCTGGTGCGTATTGAAGCGCACCCCCAGAACGATTGAAGCACCAAAATCGCATTTTCAGCAGTCCTATCGCATGTTCAGTTATAGACCTGGTGGCGATGTGGCTGTCGTATCGATGCCACTGATGGGGTTCCTCAGAGGTGTCATGAGCCACGGGGGTATCCCTTGTCCCTGAGGATCTAGCCCTTAAGGCTGTTCGGTGTGGGGAAGAGGCCCGGGATGTTGGATTCCTTCAGAATGAACAAATCGTAGCAGCTGTTAGGGAATCTGGCGCACACGTGAAGAAATCTTTTGTGGTGGTCACAAACGAGCTGAGCGTTGATGTAGTGATACCCCTTTCTGTTGATGAGCTTGTGTGGAGGTGCTCGGATTGCTATTTGCGTGCAGTCGATTGCACCCTGTACCCGTGGGAAGCCAGCCACAGAGTGGAATCCCACTGCCCTCTCCGTCTGGCTGAGGCCATCCATGGGGAAGTTGACGTATTGCGAGGCCCTGCAAAACAAACCGTTGCATGCACATGACTGAGACCCCAGCGATGTTACCGGTGGCACCCTGGAATGATCTGGAGGCGAAGAAGTTGAGGGCAGTGGTCACTTTAACTGCTAGGCCCAGCTGGGAGCAGCTCGCATGAAGGAGGCTGCAGATGTCTGCGACCACCTGGTAACTCACTATCAGCATCTGTATGCACTGCTCCTCAGAGAGGTCCAGGAAGATGAGCCTCAGTCTGTAGACCCTCTGACGAGGGTAGTGCCTCCTGTGACATTGCTCCCTCTGTTGTTCCCCTCTGTGCTCTTGTGCAGGTGCCTGCGGCGTAGCACTGTGTTGTAGAGCTACAAGTGGAGGAAGCCTGGCGAGGATGGTGATGTTGGTCCTCCTCGGATATACTGGTGAAGGCAGCCATCATGTCCCTCATCCTGATGGTGTCAGTTTGAGGGGATCCGAAAAGTTGGTAAATATGTGTAAACACAACAATTCTGAGTGGAAAGTAAGAATTTTCAGTCTAAACACAAAGATCTCCCAGCCAAAAATTTGTCTGAGAGAACTGAGTGCCCTGCTGCAATAACTCACCTTTTATCCGCATCTGTCAATCAAGGATTTAAATGTCCAAATGGCTGCCGGCTGAAACACGACTCGTTCCCCATGGCGTGTTTCACACAGCACGGGAAACACACTGAGGCAGCCTTCATAGCTAATTGCATTTTGGGATTTTTAAACTAGGTTAAATAGTTCAATTGGTCCTTTAGATATCATTCCGCTGGCTTTAATTGCTGGCGAGATTTCCGGGTTCAGGAATGACGCACACATCCAGATAGCTCTAGGTCATGCGCATTCTTAGGCGTGTTGGAGCCGGGATTTCTGCCCGCTCCTGGGAAATGCGATTTTCTTTGTCCCCCGACCCCAAAGCACCCGGACTTTTGTTTTAAAATCAAGCCCCTGATTTTTGTTGTGCTCCAGCAACATTGAGTTAACTGTTGGATACAGCGGGCTTGGAGTTCTATTATAAAGTGTGGTTTAAGATTGATGTTCTTGTCATATGTTAAGACACCATTGTTATTTTGATGCCTATTGCAATCAAAGCTGAATGGGCAATATAATCTTCAAGGAATGTGCTTGAATTTCATGGGAAAAACATTCTTATAATCCAGGGACTTTTTCATGGTCTTCAATGTTCTATTCAGGGTACCTCTGTATATAGTGGGATGGTTAGAGCTCTGCCATTATAATCTTACATACCTACTATCAGTGACAGTGGGTCCGATTTTCATCCCCTCTGCTGGGCAGGAACAGGGCGGCAGCACGATTAAAATATCAGCATTGCACTTACCACCCCATTCCTGCTGACGTCCAGTCTCCATCATTTTAGTGGCAGCCCAAGCGCCGACTGAGAACAGGCAGGAGCCTCATTAGCCCATATAAATTGAGGTCCTGTTACGTCAACGGAAATGAATATCAGGAAGTTTCTCTAGCAATCGGTTGATCTGTCACCCCTAAGCTAACATTCAAGATTACACTGGATGGGTGGTTGAAGGAAAAGAGGGTAAAGGGATATGAGAACAGGACAGATAAATGTGATTAGCACTATTTGCTCAGAAGGAGAGTAAATAACGACATAGAATGGTTGTGCCGAAGGCTTGTTTCCGTGTTGCAACTCCTATGTATTTCTAAGTAGTTTCAGGGTGTATGCAGCTAGCGAGCAGTGTGGTATTTTTCACCTTCTGAGGTAACAAGAGAACTTGTTGGGAGTCACAAGCAATCTACTGCAATTCTGGATTAATTGTTTGACCTGGGCTATGTTAACCCATAGACAACAGTGTATATAAATGCAGGTTTCAATTCATAAGGGATTCAGCCTACTTATGGAAACTTATGGTATAGTTAATAAGATTGCTATAAATTTTAAGAGATATATCTAAGAGGGACCTGGTTAGCAATTTTATCAACAGTTTAACCTTTAGAAAATACAGTTGTTTGAATAACTTAGAAGGTTAATTTACACTGTGCGTTTAAGTCGCCATCTTAATTGAATTAAAAAAAATTCGTAGTTTAGCTACGGTACTAGAGCACTAAACTCTCAGCTATGATATCGGATTCAAATTCTAGCAGACATTGACATTCACTTTCACCTTAAAACGGGGTTTTATGCTAATCTTAGCTGTATATGGGTGGTAAGGAGGTTCCACATCCTCAAACATACATTCTAGCAGGTCAATCGAGGTGCACCCATGACAAACATACATCTAATTGAGGAGAAGAATATTGGCATTGGAGGTTGAAGTAGGGTAGAGGAGAAAATGAGGAGGGACTATGTAGTTGAAACAGTGCAAAAGCTTTCATGCACTCCCTCTCCGTTTAGGACAACTTCTGCCAGCGTAAAATATTAAGGCATGCACAGATTGAGCCAAAAACCAACAATTTTAAAAGGACAACAACCTGGCTGTCTGTCTCTCTGTCATCTTTGGAGTTTTCCTCTATCTTGTCCTTTGGATATCATAGAATTACAGCTGAAATTATGAAAAGTAATGAGATTTACATGCTTAGCAAGCTAAGAGGAAATGTACTTTTTGAGATACATACTTCTGGTCACTTAAAATAAACTGTGATTAATACTAACATCAACAATCATGAATTATTGATGAAGTTTTATTTATAAAGCTATCTACTTCTACAAATTAATATAATACAACCAACTGCAGAATACTTCAGAATTGACATTTCATCCTCCTATTATTAAAACATAATAGTATCAAAGTAGGGTAAAAATAATAAAATGACAGATTTTCCATAGTACTAAAGGAGGAATAGTCTTGGATTTTAAAAATCAGTGATCTATATATCAGTTCAGATTGAATCAAATCAGCAACATCTTGTCACTGAGGCAGACTTTAGGGACGCTGTTGATTGTAGGTTGGTGACAGGTATTTTTGAAGTGTAGTCATTTATCATTGGAACAAAATATAAGCCAGGATTTTCCAGTTTGGTGAATCCTGGTGTGTCTTTGGCAGAGCAGGAGCTCTGCCTGCTCTAATGGCCTGCCCTGAACGTGGCTGATTTTACAGGGTCATAGTAATTACCATATCTTAGCTGATATCCTGGCTGAATTCCCACCTCTGTCAGGGAGCTCACCTTGAGAAGGAAGGAAAATGGTCACAGCAGGCCTTGGGCATCTGCGGCAGTGTCACACCATAGAAATGCTGGACGGCAGGAATGCACCAGTGTTCCTAGTGCCCAGCAATGCAAGGGCACAAATGACACTAAAAGATTGGTTATTTGGGCAAACATATTCTATGTCCCCATCACTTACAGTGGACAGTTATAGAAGTGGCTGGGGAGAGCGGGGAGCTGGATTGGTGGCTTCAAAATAATTTTCTCCCTTCATCTGCTGGAACTACACTAGGGAGCTGGAAAATCTTGGCCAGGACCTTAATAGATGGACTTGTTTTGCTGCGGTTTCATTATGATCTCCAAGCACAAAACATATCTCAATTTTGATGTTTATTTTTTATTTTGCTATTGCTACCAACTAGGCTATACAGTCTCCTTTTTTTTTAATAATCTCTAGATTTCAATGATCATTAATTTGGGAGACTTCAGAAAGAGTTCGCTGACAGAATAAGAAATATGTTCAAAAAGTTGCACTCAGTAACGTTTGACTGTTCAGAAATTGAGATGTGCTACATTTTAGATGTAGATGTTGGAAGGTACCCTAATTACACTCAAAATCATTGAACAAAGCTGACACATGGGGCCCGATGTTAGCAGGGCTGCGGGTTCTCGGCGGGGGGGCTGTCGGGAGCGTGGGTAACGCGCCCGGTGAAATTAGTCAGCTTCCCGCGCGATTGTAGCATCCAATCCACTAATTGGATCCACTTACCTGGTCCTCCGGGTTCCCCACTGCTGATCTGCGCGTCAGGCGGGCTGCGCATGCGCAGTAAGATCTGTCAGCTGGAGGAGCTCTATTTAAAGGGGCAGTCCTCCACTGACAGATGCTGCAACAAATAGCAACAATTACAGCATGGAGAAGCCCAGGGGGAAGGCTGCTCCCAGTTTAATGATGCCTCACTCCAGGTATCAATACATGGGGTGAGGAGGAGGGGGAGGACAGAGATCTTCCTCCCGGCGGGCGGGAGGAAGCGGCCTGCCTCTGCCACCAGGAAGGCCTGGCTCGAGGTGGCAGAGGAGGTCACCAGCGCAACCAACATATCGCCCACCTGCATACAGTGCAGGAGGCGCTGCAATGACCTAAGTAGGTCAGCCAAAGTGAGTACACGTAGTCTTTCCCCTACACTCCGTCTGCCACATCACCGCCCCCACCCCACATCTCCTTCAGCACTGCCAACACTACTCTGTCACATCACCCCTCATACCCACTCAAACCTCATCCTCATCTTACCTGCACCTACTCACCTCGCCAGTACTCATCCCACCACTACCGCTCAACCCAATCCTCATACAATCTCATGGCTCTATCTTATACTCACCCTCTCGTGCATCTCTTTCACGGCCAGCCTCACTCAACCTGCCACTACCTGTGCTGCATCCACAGGGCATGCATCACATATGTGCAGTAGGCAGCGTAAGGCAAACGTGTTGTGAGCACGAAGGGGATGCACAAGGGTGTTTGAGGGTTTGTCATGGGTGTTACTTATATTGAATTTCTGACCAACTCACATTACATATTATATTGGCACCACTACTGCCATGTCTTCGCGAATCCTGTCTGGTTTGTGCAATAATGCCCTCTCCTGAGGATCACTATGAGGACCCACAACTGATGCCACCCATTGTGTCACTGCAGAGTGGGTGTAGGTGTATTTGCAGGGCTCTTTTGCGCAGACGACTGAGAGACGTCGGCGATGTCCCCGGTTGCACCCTGGAAGGATGCGGAGGAGAAGTTGTTGAGGGCAGTGGTGACTTTGACAGCGACAGGTAAGAAGATGGTGCTCGGGCCAGGCAGGAGCAGCTCGGCATGAAAGAGGCTGCAGATGTCCACGACTACAAGTCGAGTGACTCTGAGCCTCCATGTGCACTGCTGCTCAGAGAGGTCCAGGAGGCTGAGCCTCGGTCTGTGGACCCTGTGGCGAGGGTAGTGCCCTCTGCGACGCATCTCTCTCTGCGGTAGCCCTCCCTCCTGCTGTACAGGTGGATGTGTCACAGCACTCTGTTGTGGAGCTCCACATGTCAGAGGTGGACGGTGAGTGAGGCTGGTGATGCTGTTCGCCCTCCGAGGAGGTCATGACTGAAGCTACGGCGGCCCCCATCCGCAAGATGTACATCTGAGGGAGTCCGCAAGGTAGGTACATGTCTCTGGACCCCGGGGTAAGTGTGCAAGTTGGTGACTTTGACTGTCAGGAGGAGGGTGGTGGAGGCCAAACTTTGTCCCAAGTGACAGAGTGGCCTCCTGCAATGAGTGAGGGTCTCCCCCCCCACCTGTCAAATGGACCTTTGCAGCTGCCACAGGCTGACAGCTGCAACACGTCCATTTGACCTGGGAGTGTTTCCCCCAGTGTGGGAAACAGTCCCAGTTTGCTCTAAAATCCCACCCCTCCTCACATAATCCCTTAATCAGGTCAGTTAATGACCTGAAATACCCAAATAAATACGTTCAAGTGGCATCCCGCTGGCTTTAATTGCCTGCGGGATTCTCACCAGCGGAGGCTGCGCGCGCACGCCGGCGCGTCAGCGGGGAACCCGGAAGTGGGCGGGTTCAGGGCGGGCTCCGATCCCGCTCCGGGATTCTCCGATTTTCGGAGCCCCCCTGCGAGGAACGCACCCGATAGCGGGTGCTAAAATGACGCCCATGGTATTGTTAAAATGGTTTCAAAACCAATCCTGTTGCAATTATGGCTCAAATTACCATGCCAGAATCCGCCCATGTAATCAGTAAATTAGCAATAGCTGGTACTTAGTGATATATCATTACAACAGCCTGAATCTGTTCTTTCATAAATAAGTTCAGGGTACATATTACTGTTGGTGATGTAATCATATGAACACTTAACACGATGATCTCAAATTTCTTTCTACCCCTTATAATGAAGGCATTAACCTATTTATTTTAAATAGGTTAACTTTCTCTGTTGAAATAAGGGAGGGAGGAATTTGACACAAACACATAAGTGTTTGTACAATAATATCATCGATAGTCATTTCTAACCTTAAATATTTTTGCAGTTTTTAGTATTTATTATGTAGAAAGCCAAAGGGTAGCTCTGGGTGGTACAATGGTTTCAACACTGGCCTTTCATACTTGGGTTCAAATTCAGCTAGACTGATTGGATGAAAGTCTCCTTTATCTGCCGGCTGTAAGGGTCCAATGCAATATGAGTTTGGGCTGTTTGAATCCACTTCCTCCATTTACAAAAGTTGGAGCCATTATTGCTATTTCTGCAGGCAAACTGCTAGCTTTCATCAGGTGGTCCCAGGGAGCATTGTTAAAAGAGGTGGATAGAAGGAAAATCCAATGCTCCTTGTCAGCATTTTTTTTATTCGTTCATGGGATGTGGGCGTTGCTGGCAAGGCCAACATTTATTGCCCATCCCTAATTGCACTTGAGAAGATGGTGGTGAGCCGCCTTCTTGAACCGCTGCAGTCCGTGTGGTGAAGGTTCTCCCACAGTGCTGTTAAATGTAAGAAATCTTACAACACCAGGTTATAGTCCAACAGTTTTAGGTTAGGAAGGGAGTTCCAGGATTTTGGTTAGGAAGGGAGTTCCAGGATTTTGACCCAGCGATGATGAAGGAACGGCGATATATTTCCAAGTCGGGATGGTGTGTGACTTGGAATGGGATGTGCAGGTGGTGGTGTTCCCATGTACCTGCTGCTCTTGTCCTTCTAGGTGGTAGAGGTCGCAGGTTTAGGAGGTGCTGACGAAGAAGCCATGGAGTCATAGAGTCATAGAGTTATACAGCACGGATAGAGGCCCTTCGGCCCATCGTGTCCGCGCCGGCCATCAAGCCCAGTCTAATCTAATCCCATATTCCAGCATTTGGTCCGTAGCCTTGTATGCTATGGCATTTCAAGTGCTCATCCAAATGCTTCTTGAATGTTGTGAGGGTTCCTGCCTCCACAACCCTCTCAGGCATTGAGTTCCAGACTCCAACCACCCTCTGGGTGAAAAAGTTCTTTCTCAAATCCCCTCTAAACCTCCCGCCTTGACGAGTTGCTGCAGTGTATCCCATGGATGGTACACACTGCAGCTACGGTGTGCCGGTGGTGAAGGGAGTGAATGTTGAGGGTAGCAGATGGGGTGCCAATCAAGCGGGCTGCTTTGTCCTGGATGGTGTTGAGTTTCTTGAGTGTTGTTGAAGCTGCACTCATCCAGGCAAGTGGAGAGTATTACATCACACTCCTGACTCGTGTCATGTCGATGGTGGAAAGGCTTTGGGGAGTCAGGAGGTGAGTCACTCGCCACAGAATACCCAGCCTCAGACCTGCTCTTGTAGCCACAGTATTTATGTGGCTGGTCCAGTTAAGTTTCTGGTCAAGGGAGGTGACCCCCAAGATGTTGATGGTGGGGGATTCACCGATGGTAATGCCATTGAATGTCAAGGGGAGGTGGTTAGACTCTCTCTTGTTGGAGATGTAAGCAATTTTACAACACCAAGTTATAGTCCAGCAATTTTATTTTAAATTCACAAGCTTTCGGAGGCTTCCTCCTTCGTCAGGTGAACGATGTGAAAATGAAATCCTCGAGATGAAATCGCATTTATTATTCACAGAACAATGCTTGGTGAGTACAGACAGTTTTTTCAACTGCCCGTTGCCAAGGCAATCAGTGTGCAGACAGACAGGTGTTACCTGCCAGGTCTCACAGAATATACAAATCACCAAAAAAAAACAACAAACAAAAAAAAACAGAGATAGAGAGGTAGAAACATAGAAAAGACAGCAACTGACCCGTTATATTAAAAACAGATAACATTTGTTCGCTGGTGGGGTAACGTGTAGCGTGACATGAACCCAAGATCCCGGTTGAGGCCGTCCTCATGGGTGCGAAACTTGGCTATCAATTTCTGCTCGATGATTTTGCGTTGTCGTGTGTCTCGAAGGCCGCCTTGGAGTACGCTTACCCGAAGGTCGGTGGATGAATGTCCATGACTGCTGAAGTGTTCCCCGACTGGGAGGGAACCCTCCTGTTTGGCAATTGTTGCGCGGTGTCCGTTCATCCGTTGTCGCAGCGTCTGCATGGTCTTGCCAATGTACCATGCTCTGGGGCATCCTTTCCTGCAACGTATGAGGTAGACAACGTTGGCCGAGTCACAGGAGTATGAACCATGCACCTGGTGGGTGGTGTCCTCTCGTGTGATGGTGGTATCTGTGTCGATGATCTGGCATGTCTTGCAGAGGTTACCGTGGCAGGGTTGCGTGGTGTCGTGGACGCTGTTCTCTTGAAAGCTAGGTAATTTGCTGCGAACGATGGTCTGTTTGAGGTTGGGTGGCTGTTTAAAGGCGAGTAGTGGAGGTGTGGGGATGGCCATAGCGAGGTGTTTGTCCTCATTGATGACATGTTGAAGGCTGCGGAGAACATGGCGTAGTTTCTCCGCTCTGGGGAAGTACTGGACGACAAAGGGTACTCTGTTGGTTGCGTCCCGTGTTAGTCTCCTGAGGAGGTCTATGCGATTTTTTGCTGTGGCCCGTCGGAACTGTCGATCGATGAGTCGAGCGTCATATCCCGTTCTTACGAGGGCGTCTTTCAGCGTCTGTAGGTGTCCATCGCGTTCCTCCTCGTCTGAGCAGACCCTGCGTATTCGCAGGGCCTGTCCATAGGGGATGGCCTCTTTGACGTGGTTAGGGTGGAAGCTGGAAAAGTGGAGCATTGTGAGGTTGTCCGTGGGCTTGCGGTAGAGTGAGGTGCTGAGGTGCCCGTCTTTGATGGAGATTCGTGTGTCCAAGAAAGAAACTGATTCTGAGGAGTAGTCCATGGTGAGCTTGATGGTGGGATGGAACTTGTTGATGTTATCGTGTAGTCTCTTTAGTGATTCCTTGCCGTGGGTCCATAGAAAGAAAATGTCGTCGATGTATCTGGTGTATAGTGTTGGTTGGAGGTCTTGTGCAGTGAAGAAGTCCTGCTCGAACTTGTTCATGAAAATGTTGGCGTATTGGGGTGCGAATTTGGTCCCCATGGCTGTTCCGTTTGTTTGGGTAAAGAACTGGTTATCGAAGGTGAAGACATTGTGATCCAGGATGAAGCGGATGAGTTGTAGGATGGCTTCCGGAGATTGGCTGTTGTTGGTGTTGAGTATTGATGCTGTCGCATTGCCTGGCACTTGTCTGGTGCAAATGTTACTTGCCATTTATCAGCCTAAGCCTGGATGTTGCCAGGCAATGGGCGGGGAAGGGGCATCTAGCAGCAGCCCCAGTGGAGGCAGGGGGAGAGAAATACAGCTCAACGCGGGACCATGGCGGTAGGCCTCATCATCCAACTTTGTTCCTTTTTCCACCACTATCCCGACCCATTTTGAGTGGGAGAGCGGAAGGAAATCCAGCCCATTGTCTCTCCAAACCATGTGATTTACAATGTTTCCTGTTCAATTACTGATGTTGGTTTTTACCTTTGACTCCTGAAAAGGGTTTAATTTGCTCATAACCCATTGAGTGTGCATTAAATTAGAGTTATTTTTACTCCCCTTTTTTAAACATGTTACAGGAATACACAAGTTCACTCAATATACTTTCTTGAAGGTTGAGCACATTATAACAAACACAAAGACAGTCAGAATGCATCTGCAATAGTGTTGTGAATCATCATTTTAATTTTTTTGATTGCTTCACTTTATTGTCTGGATGTGGCAATTAATAAACCTGCCATCACTTCTAAGTGCCTTTCTAATTCTCTCTCTGCCAATTCAGTCCCATTGATCATACATTTATGATGCACATTTTTTGACCAATGTGCAATACTTGATATTTCTCAATGTTAAATTTCATTTATTGCCCAATTGTATCAATCTTTCCAATCTAAATCTTTCTGTAAATCTTTTGTTTCATCCTCTATTGCCCCTATTTTAGTACACTCAGAAAATTTGACATGCACACACTTGGGGCTCGATTTTAGCACCCGCGATCGGGTGCGTTCGTGGCGGGGGGGCTGCGAAAATCGGGGATTCCCGGGGCGGGTCGGGAGCCCGGCTCCAACCCGCCCCATTTCCGAGTTTCCCACTGATGTGCTGACAAGTGCGCACAGCCCCCGCATGTGGGACTCCCGCCGGCAATTAAAGCCGGCGGGGTGCCACTTAAGGTAATGAACAGGTACTTCAGGTTGTTTACAGACCTGATTGACCTGTTATTTTAGCAGGGATGGGATTTTGCAACTGACTGGGACTGTTTCCCGTACTGGGGGAAACACTCCCAGTTCAAATGGACGTGTTGCAGCCATCAGCATGTGGCAGCTGCAAAGGTCCGTTTGACAGGTGCGGGGGAGACCCTCACGCATTGCAGGAGGCCACTCTGTCACTTTGGACAAAGTTTGGCCTCCACCACCCTCCTCCTGACAATAAAATTCACCAACTTGCACACTTACCCCGGTGTCCAGACACATGTACCTACCTTGCGGACCCCCTCAAATGTACATCTTCCGGATGGGGGCCGCCGTAGCTGCAGTCATGACCTCCTCGGAGGGCGAACAGTATCACCGGCCACGCCGTCCGCCTCTGACACGTGGAGCTCCACAACACAGTGCTGTGACATATCCACCTGCACAGCAGGAGGGAGGGCAACCGCAGAGAGAGATGCATCGCAGAGGGCATTACCCTCACCACAGGGTCCACAGACCGAGGCTCAGCTTCCTGGACCTCTCTGAGCAGCAGTGCACACGGAGGCTCAGAGTCACTCGACATGTAGTCGTGGACATCTGCAGCCTCCTTCATGCCGAGCTGCTCCCGGCTGGCCCGAGCACCATCTTCTTACCTGTCGCTGTCAAAGTCACCACTGCCCTCAACAACTTCTCCTCTGCATCCTTCCAGGGTGCCACCGGGGACATCGCCGACGTCTCTCAGTCGTCTGCACAAAAGAGCCCTGCAAATACACCTACACCCACTCTGCAGTGACACAATGTGTGGCATCAGTTGTGGGTCTTCATTGTGATCCTCAGGAAAGGGCATTATTGCACAAACCAGACAAGATTTGCAAAAACGTGGCAGTAGTGGTGCCAATATAATATGAAATGTGAGTTGATCAGAAATTAAATATAAGTAAAAACCATGACAAACCCTCAAACATCTTTGTGCATCCCCTTCATGCTCACGACACGTTTGCCTTACGCTTCATACTGCACATATGTGATGCATGCACTGTGGCTGCAGCACAGGTAGTGGCAGGTTGAGTGAGGCTGACTATGAAAGAGATGCATGAGAGGGTGAGTATGAGTTAGAGCCATGAGATTGTATGAGGATTGGGTTGAGTGGTAGTGGCGGGATGAGTACTGGCGAGGTGAGTAAGTGCAGGTAAGGTGAGGATGAGGTTTGAGTGGGAGCGAGGAGTGATGTGACAGAGTAGTGTTGGCTGTGCAGAAGGAGATGTGGGGTGTGGGCGGTGATGTGGCAGATGGAGTGTAGGGGAATGAGTAAGTGTACTCACTTTGGCTGACGTACTTAGGTCATTGCAGCGCCTCCTGCACTGTATGCAGGTGGGCGATATGTTGGTGGTGCAGGTGACCTCCTCTGCCACCTTGAGCCAGGCCTTCCTGGTGGCAGAGGCAGGCCGCTTCCTCCCGCCCGCCGGGGGGAAGATCTCTGTCCTCCCCCTCCTCCTCACCCCATCCAATAAGAGCTGGAGTGAGGCATCATTAAACCTGGGAGTAGCCTTCCCCCTGGGCTGCTCCATGCTGTAATTTTTCCTATTTCTTGCAGCATCAGTCAGTGGAGGACTGCCCCTTTAAATAGAGCTCCTCCAGCTGACAGACCTTACTGTGCATGCGCAGTCCGCCCGCCGCACAGCTTACCAGCACAAAACCCGGAAGAGCAGGTAAGTGGATCCAATCAGCCTGCGAGTGTGCGCGGAGCAGACTGATTTCACCAGGCGCGTTACCCACACGCCCAATCTACCCCCCGCCGCAAACCCGCCGCCATGGTCATATCGGGCCCCTGATTTTGATATCCAGTTCATTAATGTTGATTAGAAGCAGGTACTGGCACCAACTCCTGCAGGACTCAATTTAACACCTCCCTCAGTCTAACATTACACCTCTCATGAGTGCTCTTTCTATTTTTGCCTAGTCCCAAGTTTTAGCCTGGATTCTTATGGTTTTAGTTAAATTAGGAGTCTTTCATGTTGGACTTTTTCAGAAAGCTTTCTGAAAGTCCACAGAGACTCCAAGTTCCACAGTCTACTTTATTCGTAGTTCCCTCAAGCTAAGTAGGTTTTCCCTTTATTGGTTTTAGACTATTAAGTTGCAATACAGATATTTCTGAAGGCCAGTCCTTAGTTTCCATTATTTCAACCATTATTGATTTAGGCTAGTGGGACTGTAATTGCCTGAGTCAGACTTATCAGCCTATTTAAATATAGGTACTATATTTGCATGCTTCAGGTCCCTCAGAACCTCAAGAGTGTCCAACAATTCCTTTATGACGATAATCAGTGCCCGGTGAATTCTCTCCCAAGTCTCCTTCAGAACCCTGGGATATATGAGGAGTATGTTTTCCAATGGGCAGAGTTCAGGTACAGACACTTAACCTGCTTGGACTACATCCCTCTGTGTGCTGTATGAGGCAGGCAACAACCTATTTATTTTAAATAGGTGTTGAGTATTTCTGCATGAATTTTACTGGTTGGAAAATATATCCCATGCTGTGTGGCTCAAGGTATTTGGTTTTCAGTCCCTTTAACTTACCAACTACCTCTAGGCACTGATATTAAAATGGTATACTGCAAAAGTTGAATAGCAAGTTACTATGTATACTGATAGAAAATGTTTAATATTTTAAATTAGTCTCCATTTCGGTGCCATTTGTATCTCTTAAAAATGTTAACTATGTATTCACTTTTATGATACTGTTAAAAATACAGATGCAAAGAAAGACTTGAAAAATTGGGTTGTTTTTTGTTAGACCAACACAGATTAGGGGCGATAAGATACAAGTGTTTTAAATTATGAGAGGATGGGACAGGTTAGATAGAAGGAGACTGTTTCCAGTCATTGAGGGGTCAAGAATGAGAGGCCATAGGAATAAAATTAAATGTAAGAGATTTAGAAAGAGGGCAGGAGAAACTTCTTTACACAGAGAGTTGTAAGGATGTGCAATTCATTTCCAGGGTTAGTGGTTGAGGCAGAAACTATGTCGACATTCTAGATAACATTGAATAGATGAATGAAGGAAAAGGGCATGAAGGGGTATGGGAACAGGGTGAGTAAATGTGATTAATACTATTTGCTCAGGTGGAGGGTAAATGTTGACTCGGAATGGTTGAACTGAATGACCTGTTTCCGTGTTGTAACTTCCATATATTTCTATGTAGATCACAGATGAAACTTAATATTGACAAATGCAGTATTGCTCGTTGGATAAAATAATGTGTGACATAATACAAAATGAATATAGTAGAATTAGCACACAGAATCAGAAATGGGTGTGGAATTAATGACAGGACAACGTGGTGACGCAATTATAAAGCTTCTAAAATGATGGTTAGAACAGTGGAATGCAAGTCAAGTTGTGGTTATGCTGAGGATGTACAATGCAATTGGAGTACTTTATATAAAATATTAAATGGCTGAGATAAGGTAAATATTCCTACGTTATGAATATGTGTCAATGTAGGTCCTCTTATGGGAAATCAGGGGGGGTTCCACAGAGCTTTCATTAGCTACCCAGCGTAGATAATCCAGGTTTCCCAGGAGTCAACCTTGCATTCTGTGTCCCGCCTCAAGATGTCTGCATTGGAAGTACTGCCCAGAAAACAAGCACTAACATAATATTTTGCCAGTGCTTTTATACCATCTAACCATTAAGGCAACAGTAACTTCTTCTATTCTTAAAAGGGATGATATTACCCTCAGGTGTAAGAAGGGTGACTAGAGTGCAATTAACAGTACTTTGTACTTGGGGAATGCAACAGGACTGAAAAAAGTTGGGTCTGACTCTTCAGTTGGTGTTGCATGCTGTTGCTGAACTTGATGTATAGGTACACATGATAAAGAGGATATCTAAAACCTTTGTAACACTTCAGGGAAATGCATCTTGGCCAATCCAACTACTGTCTTCTAATAGTACCTGGATGGACACAGTGGCGCAGAATTTTAGTGTGTTGATTGTGACAATAATTAAGTATTTTTGTCTAAGTTTTAATTTGGTATTGGCTCTTTTAATTCTGTTACAATACCTAAGGATTTATAAACCAGGAGTTATAAACTTAAACCAGAAAGTGTATCTCAGTTTAACTCAAAACAATGTTGTAAAGATCGATCAGTTAGGTCTCCGGCCGATTAGCTTGAGGGAAAGGCTAAGCGATTCAATTCAAGTACAAACATATTGATGGGAATTTTAAATCCACCTGTCTGGTGGAAAGCAGTTGGGTGGGCAGTGGAAATGGAGTGGGTGAAATAGCCACTCTGTTCTGATTTTAAAATGCTTGATTTTTCAGCAGAGCTATAAAATTAATTCTCATTTAAAGTATCTTAATTACCCAGATAGGCTCAAAGAGCTGGGTTTCTATGCTTTAGAGAAACGTAGATATAGGGATGATTTGATCAAGATTTATAAGTTAATGAAGGGACGAGATTGTGTTTGTGTAGATCAATTGTTTCAACTGAATGAGTTGGGGAGGGCCAGAGGTCACTCTCACGGGTTATGTAAGGGCAGAACTAGGTTAAATGTCAGGAGGACGCTCTCTTCCCAGAGAATAGTGGACCTCTGGAACAGGCTGCCAGCTCTTATGGTGGACACCGATTCGTTGAATTCCTTCAAGTGAGGGCTGGACCTGTTCCTGGCTGGGGCAGAGAGCACTTCTTACAAGAATATAAATACCTTGTAACATTGATCAGGGACTAATTTCAATCAGCTAAGTTGGGGGCGGGGGGGGGGGGGGTGGGGGTCAGAGAGGAATTTTCCAGATTTCTCCCCCCAAATTGGCCTTGGTTTTTATCAAGTTTGTTGCCTTTCCCAGAAGATCACATGGCTCACTAGGCATCACAACTGTATAGAACAGGTTGGAAGGACCAATAGGTCTTTTCTTGTCTATCATTCATCGAATCATAGAATCATATGTTTGTATGTTCATAATTACCATAACATTGCAGCAATATAGTGTGTCTAACAGTCTTATGTAATGGTAAGTCTGCTCACGAGGAGCAATGATGTTTTCCTTTTATAATATTTACCCTACTTGCCAAATATATGATATTAAGGAAAAAACACAAGAGGACTTTGTCTGCCAAAAAATAAATTTAAAACACTAATGACATCGTTGTATAGGTGCTACATGGCCTCCTGAAGTTCCAAAATGGCATCCAGAATGCGCGCGCATGCTTCTAACATGACGTGTGCCGGACGCCATCTTGGTAAAGGGGTTCGCGCAGGCGCAGATAACGAACGCTGGCTGCATGTAAAGTAAGGGGAATAAGGTTAGATCAGTGTGTAATGCTGATTTAAAGTGATAGAAACCATTTTGGCACTTAACAATGCAGCCAACGCACTGTCTTAACCACAACCATCTGAACATGTCTTAGATGGCCTGGAGGATGCTCCACCAACGCTATTTGAAGGGACCATGCAGAATTTACAGGTTAGTTGCTGGATTATTGCTTCTGGATGCATGCATTCTGGATGCATTTGTACCTGTTTTTGGAGGTCTCCAATACTTGAATACTAGGACTAGGGAACATAGCCTAACATTTAGAGCCAGGACTTGTAGGAGTGAAGTTAGGAAATGTTTATACACGCAAAGGGTGGTAGAAGTTTGGAACGCGCTTCCGCAAATTGTAGTTGGTGCTAGCTTGATTGTTAATTTTAAGTCTGAGATTGATAGATTTTTGTTAACCAAGGCTTTAAATGATATGGGGCTAAGGCGGGTATATGGGGTTAGGTCACAGATCAACCATGATCTCACTGAATGGCGGAACAGGCTTGAGGGGCTAAATGCTACTGCCACTTACTGCCTCCTGTCGCCTTCTCCTGCGAGAAAGCAGGACGTGTGTCGGTGAGTGTCCTGCTGGATGTTTGGATGATGTTCCTGTCATGGTTGAATAGCTGCCAGTGTGTGTGACCTGTAAGTTGTGGGTGTGTGGCTTGAAACAGTGGTAATGTGTGAGGGTGAGAGGACACATCTGATTGGAAGAGTTGAGTACTGATTGAAAGAATTTGTTGGTAGGTGGGTGATGGGGTTGTAGAGCATGGAGCAATGGATGCGGCTAGTGGAGCAGTTGGTAGGAGATGCCACTTGACAGTTGACCTCACCCACTTTGACCACTTGTGTCAAACCTGCACTGTGTCCATGTTCGTGGTACTATGCGCCTGGCATTGCCTTTGTCCCCTACTGCCTCCCACTGCCTCTTGAGCATATGTCTAGAAGGCCTCTTGCCCCTCTGTGGATATAGGATGCCCCTCCTTCTGTCCACCTCTTGCACCAAGGCCTCTAGTGCAACAGCAGAGAACCTTGGTGCACGCACTCTCGCAGGCCTGGTACCAACTCAGAATGGCAAACTGGTGAGGTCTGGCATGCAGATTGGAGGATGTGGGATTTAGTAGTGCCCAACCTTTATTCACTGTTTTAACATAACTCAACAGTTTGTAAACATTGGGATGGGAGCTGCATCTATGTTTTACATGTGCGATGTCTGATCTCCGTTCAGAATCCGTGCAGACCCGTATCTTATATTTTGCACTTATATATATGGTGCAGGCTGCCTTTAAAAGGTGCAGCCTATCTTTAAGAGATGTGAGCAATTCACGCAAGATTTGGCCCCCCTGCTGGTTAAGTGCCGAAGCTGGAGAGAACGTTGCAGCTAGGCCTCCTTGCTGCACTACAATCAGGTAAATGAGGAGGCAGCACAAATCTAACGTGCTGCCTGCATCGGAACCACCGGGCGCGGGCTAATTGCACACCGCGTCGCCTGCGCCCAGATTCAGACCTTATTTCATTTAACCCCCTTAGCCTCTAATTTTGTGAGTTATGTGCTTGACATCACTGAGTGAGTCATTTTTCAATAAATGATGAAAGTTCATTGTATATCTAATATTTATTGCCATCTTTTAGTTTAGGAACATGTTTCCTTTATCAGACAAAATTCCACTGAAAGGTATAAACTGCAGACTACAAAGAGGCTATGATTTGGCTCAGGTGGTCAGATCACAGCAACATTGATGTTATGTGGGGGAGGGTAATTTGCTAATACACTGACATATATTGATGTTTCAACAATTTGACAGAGGTTTGGTTTCATGCTGACTGCAAAACCTTTCAAAGTACAGGCAACCTTCATATATTCCTGATTACATCCACATTTTTGTGGGGGGTTTTTTGCTAAGTTTTCAAAAGATGTTCCTCTAAAAATACACAAATGTAAGAAGTAATTGTGCAGCTATTCTCTTTCAGATTCAATCCAATACTATGTATGCAGCATCTGAAGACAAGGCAGAAGAGACAATTAGTTTTCCTACTTAAATTTAATTATGCAGATGCAAAATTAAAAATTTCAGAAAAAGATTCGCTGGGAAATAAATAATTGGATTTATGAAGGGTTAGTATTCTGAGGATCTAGATAGGGTAAATATAGATCCATATTATCTGGCAGTTTAGTAGAAGAAATATGCATCCATATTCCCTGGTGGATTAACAATGGGTATACATGCAGTCTCTGGTGGTATGTGTAATTAATCCAGCTCCTGGTGGTATAATGATCAAATTACATCAGCTTTAGACTTTGCAAAGACCAGAATTTTGGGTCCTTCAAAGACGAATACCACAGCGCCTAACCTTCATCTCAAGAAAGCTTGAGGATTAAAGATCAAGCATCCTAACTAGCAATAAAGGCTGGATTTTAACCCTTCAAAATCATTTTTGAACAATGTTCTAAATAAATACAGGATTATTATTATAGGGATGGGAACTGCATCTGTGTTTTACATGTGATATTATTGTAATATTATTTTTGTAAAAGTCATTCAATCTTATCATCCTTATTAATTAAGGATACAATTACAGCCATAGAAAGTAAAGTTTATATTGATGGCGGTACTCAGATGGGCTCTGTCTGTGTTAAGAAATAGTAAGAGATCTGTTAACATATTGTGAGTGCAATATGGAATGCTGAATAGTGAGAAAGAAATTGAGGATGAGATTTGTAGGCAATTTGGACAGTTTTACAGTATTAACAAAGTTACAATAATGGGAAACTTTAACTATCCTAAGGTAGACTTGTGGCCAAAATAGGGTAAAGTTTCTAAGATGCATATGGAACTGTTTCCTTAATTAGTATGTTGCATGTCCAACAAGGTAGGATGCAATGCTGGATCTGATTCTGTATAATGAAGCAGGACAAGTAAGTAACCTGAATTTGGGACATTGAAAATAGATAAAGAAAAACAGGAGTTGAAGATAAAGGTGTTGAACTGGAAAGAGGCTAATTTCAGGGAGATGAAAGGGGACCCAGCCTGGTTAATTGAATGGAAACAATTGGCAGATCAAACAGCAGATCAGCAGTGGGAGATATTTAAATATAAGGAGAGGGGATCCATTGCCGTTTCAGTGCATTCCTGCTGTAACTTCAGTGGCGGTTTGACCGAACCACTGGAAACTAGGTTGAGGCCTGGATAGGCCAGGTCCCAGCCATCTGCTCTAGCTTCCAGATGGCCTTGTGAGGGCAGAGCCTCCACCTGCCCCCAAAAGACCATCATAAGAGAAATGGGGCTCGTGACAGGGTCTCTCTATGTCGGAAGTTCCTGCAACCTCATTCCTCAAAGGACCCAGCGTATTCTTGGCAGTGATATAGTGAAAGTAGGCGTACGGACCACCTCCATGGTGGCAAGGGGCCCAACTGGAGGGCTCAAGCTGCGATTGTGGCCCGGACCATGAAGAAAAGGCAGGAAACTTTCAATGGGGAGAATACAGAAGGCTTTCTAGAAGGCCCAGTTTCCCACCCCCCCTCCCCCACAGCCTGGGACTTTCAGACATGTTCAGCAGGGAGGCACTCAGATGCATCCCTAACCCACCAAAGACATTCAAATTGCAGGATCTCCCCTGTCCCCACGAACATTGACAGGGTGAGTGACGGAGGTCCAGTGGGACATCTCAACACTTACGCCAAGATGCACCACTTTGTTAATTATTAGGCCTAAGATGAATAAGGTACACATTAAGTGCATTCTGACTAAAGTAAAGTGGGTGTTCAGCAAAAGTTATTAAAGATAATCCATATTGGTACTTATTTACTTTTAGGTTTTATTTACTACTACTCCTGCTCCCTGATACCTGGCACCTCTTAGCTTGAACAATTGCATCTACATTTGGAGCAAATAAGTGGGCTGAGTCTATCTTGAGTA
Organism: Heptranchias perlo; assembly: GCF_035084215.1. Classification (NCBI taxonomy): domain Eukaryota; kingdom Metazoa; phylum Chordata; class Chondrichthyes; order Hexanchiformes; family Hexanchidae; genus Heptranchias; species Heptranchias perlo. The sequence goes on along the minus strand of NC_090325.1, from coordinate 106,893,993 downwards.
TCAAGTTCAGGTTTGTGTCACAAATATGGTTTAGACTTGTTGATATTCATGATGGAGAGTACTTGTTCACACATGTACATGGTCTCAAACATGGAAAGAACTCTTGATGCAAAGGATTTCAGTTTGGGATAATTTGGTGCCAGGCATTGATAAAACCTGGTAACAACGATATCAGAAAACTTATCTTTCAATGGAATGTCACAGTGCAGTTCAATAACTTCCCTTTGGAGCTCCTCTGGTATATCATGCACATTCATGGGAAATGGTGTGCTGAGAATTGCAAACTCTCCTTCCTGATTCCTGGAGTCAGAGAATTGTTCTTAAAATTCCTTTCTTAGTTCAGCAATTTTGCCCATGTACTATTCTGTGGCACCATCACATTGATTCCCATCAGTGTCACATAGTGATATCAAAGTGGGAAAATGTGCCAAGATACTCTGTTAAAGTTGCTTCTCCCACAGTTGAAGCTGAATCTCAAGGATGCGAATTCTGCCAATATTCGGTTGCACTCTTTCATTCTTCTGTTGAGCGAGTGCAGGTGCTCTGTAATATCCACCATCAAAGCAAGGTCTTGAAGCCATTCATTGTCCTGTAAGTCAGTAACATCTTTCCCTCTCTGATCTACGAACAGCTGGATCTCACCACATAATTCACAGAAACACTTCAATACAGCTCCCCGACTCAGCCACCAAACTAGTGTGACATGGCAGCTTACGGAGGATTTCACATTCTTCCAACAACTGGCTAAATGACCTGCACTTTGAATGAAATTTACAGTTTTAATAACCACATCCATAACATGATTCATTTTTGAAGTTTTACTACACAGAGCTTCTTGCTGTAAAATGCAGTGAAAACTATGAAACTGCTAGTTTGGGTTGATAATTTGCAATTTGGCCTTCAGTTTTGTCACAATTGCAACTTTTTTGCCCACCATTGCAGATGCCTCATCCGTGGCGAGACTCACAGCTCTTGTCCAGTTCACATCTACTTTACCCCAGAACTCCCACCAAGTTGTTGAAGAGATCATTTGCTGTTGTGTCTCTCATCGGCACCAATTCTATAAGCTCCTCTGTTATGTACACGTTCTCACCAGCTCCATGAATGAATACTGCTAGCTGAGCCATGGCAGTTACATCAGTGCTTTCATCAATTGCAATTGAAAAAGCAGCAAAGCACTTTGCTTTATCTTGTAGTTGACTGTTTAAATTCTCAGCTAAATCATGGATTCTCTCAGCAATTGTGTTGAGGGGCCGATATTTGCAAAAGCTTGCCGTTTATCTGGATATACTGGGGAAATTTTAACCTAACATGCCAGTCGAAAAACTGACGGGATCGGGTGCAACGCTGGTTTTACACCCCACCTGATTTTACTCTCCATAGGTAAAACTGGCGTTCCACCCAATCCCCTGGGTTTCCCGCCCAGTGAGTTAGGTTAAAATTACCACTATTCCTGTAGCTTATAGCTTGCAGTTCTTCGAAAATTCTCCCTCAGAAAATGGTTTCGATGACACAGCTATTTCATGGGCAATCACATAACGCGCCTTAACAGCAGCATCGCTTATGTGGTCAGTATTAGTAAACATCGATTGCTGCTTACTCAATGACTGCTAATTCAGAAAATCTATCTTCCCATAACTTTCCTGTGTACTTATATTTCTCACCATAGTTTGCTTCATTGTGCCTTTGAATGTTGTAAACTTTCACCAAAGCTACCTGATGCTTACAAATCAAATATATCGGCTTTCCATTCATGTCCACGAAGAAATACAAAAGTCTCCATTTCTCTTGAAATGCATAGCACTCCTGATCTACCTTTCTCTCCTTGTATAAAGACATGAGGACCACTTGTCACTACAGAACTTAAAAATCAGGTATCAATGTTACGAGACGTTGAAAAACTGAGTCCAATAAACAGTGACAGACACGATTGCTATCTCTTGGCTGTAATTTGCGGAGTGGGGGGTGGGTGGTCACGTAAGTGATTTCAACTTGTTATAAAACTCGTTGCCACCCCAACAAACTAAATAAAGAAATGAAGATTCATGGGAAGTCTGCGGGCTGGATGAACCTGTTCCGCTGGCCGGATTCGGCCCATGGGTCATACGTTTGACACCGCTGCTGTAGGCACTAACAAATTTTTTCTTTTCAGTATGTTCATTATATAGTATGCATCTATTATTCCTTTAGTTGGTTAATTGGCCAATGACAGAGTAGTTTAGATCACTTTAGCTACTACAAAGTTATATTTGTTGGCTTGAAAATAAAGAATCTATTGACATCCCTTTTGCTTGACTATTCAGTGAAATCTGAAAAGATTCATTGCTACAATGTCTTCTCTATCTGCCTACGTATGTATGTGTCTTTGTAACTATGACTGATAGCAGCTGCAGTGTACCATTTGAATGAATAGAATTAAATAAATTCTTTGACTGCCACAGAAATTACCTTAGTATTGCATTTGAATTCAACTGGAGATCAAGAAGCTGTAACAATTTTCTTTTTCTCCTTAAGCTACTATTAAAATGCATTAACTACATTGTAGGTGGAGCTTAAAGAGAATAATGATACTTTGAAGGAAGTACTTTCTACTTAAAAATACACCCTCAAAAAAGGCTGTAAGGGATATTTGTTAAAAATATGTTTTTTCATTAAGGAGTTATTCTCTGTTTTGAAAAATCAACTTATTGGCAACTCGCTATGGCGAGCGTTCTAGCTGGAAATCATCCACCTTTTCCGACATTGATGCCAGAATGATGATTGGCAGTTTTTAAGATAGTCTCAATGGAAGTGTGCTGTTTCTAAGGTCAGCTCATTAGCATAGCTTCAGGTGCAGATTCGGATAGTTGCAGGGAGCACACCAGCAGCAGGAGTGGAAAACGGTGTATGAATAAAATTCAAAGGAATGGGGACAATTAATGGGGGTGTCGCAATCAAGAACCAAAATTCTGAAAGACTTGAGAGCCTCAGAAGGCATTTCAACTCAAGACTGAAGGGATAGGGGACGAAGAAGACAGGCAAAAATGAAGGGAAATGAAATTCATGGTGCAAACACTTGACAGAGCAGATTAGCACCCCTGTTTGATGGCTGCTGAAGTGGAGGTGGTGCTGCTTGAGATGGTTGTGAGGAGATTTACCCTCTGTGACTCTCTACAGCATGAATCCCACAGGTCAGCATTACAGCATGCCTGCTAGAAGACAGAGCCAAATTTCAGGCTATAGCTGATCATTACTGCCACTGGATGTGCTGGCTCTATGCTGCATGGTAGCTGCAGGTGTCCTTGCAAGAGATAGCACAGCACAACATCTGCCTTTCTGACAGTTCCCCATGATCATTTAAAGGCAGGTATGCTACGACCTGTAAAAATGGTTGGCAGCATCTTGGCAGGTGAAGTCAATCAAGTAGCATTGCCTCTTGATTATCCTGGCATGCTTCCTTTCATGCAGTGCCATTGAAAGTTTGGCAAATTGTAATTAGGGTGTTTCTGAGGAAGTGACCAACATTAGGGGTTAGTTGGGGCATTCTCTAGATTTGTCTGATGTAAGGAGTCTTACAACACCAGGTTATAGTCCAACAGCTTTATTTGAAGTCACAAGCTTTCGGAGGCTGACGAAGGAGGAAGCCTCCGAAAGCTTGTGATTTCAAATAAAGCTGTTGGACTATAACCTGGTGTTGTAAGACTCCTTACATTTGTCCACCCCAGTCCATCACCGGCATCTCCACATCATAGATTTGTCTGGGAAGAGAAGCCTAACAGCATTAGTCATCTGCTAAAATGAAATATGTGCACCTCTGTCTGCAGATTTGATGTGTGGGGAGTGGCAGGTTGGTACAGATATGTCTTGTGCAGCCTGACTTTCCTTGCTTCCTTCCAAACACATCAGATAGGGAGATCCCCAATGGGAAACTCATTGGTTAACGAAGGCTCATGAGTACCTAAGTGTTAATATGGGAAAAAAAGGAAAACAGAAATGGCTAAAATACACTTACCTTTATATTACTATGTCCTTTTCATGACCTCCAGGATACTTGCTGCTGCTTATCTACCCTGGATAACCATTTCAAATAGGTTTCTTTATGTCTGGCATCCTACCTGCCATTTCCTGCTGTTCTGATTAGCAGGACTGACAGTCCCGCAGATGAATATTTAAATGAAGCGTCTGCCTATTTAGTCCTACCAACAGGTAAATGCATTGAGATACAACCCAGAGGGCACCTGGGGAATTTAAATTCAATTAATTAAACAAAAATCTGGAATTATAAAAAAACTAGTATCAATAATGGTGGCCATGAAACTACCGGATTGTCATAAAAACCCATCTGGTTCACTAATGTCCTTTAGGGAAGGAAACCTGCCGTCTTTACCCGGTCTGGCCTATATGTGACTCCAGACCCACAGCAATGTGCTTGATTCTTAATCGCCCTCTGAAATGACCCAGCAAGCCACTCAGTTGTAAAATCTCACTACGAAAAGTCATAATAAGAATAAAACCAGACGGACCACTAGGCATCGGACATGACAAAGGCAAACCAAGCCCAGTCGACCCTGCAAAGTCCTCCTCACTAACATCTGGGGACTTGTGCCAAAATTGGGAGAGATGTCCCACAGACTAGTCAAGCAACAGCCTGACATAGCGATACTCACATAATCATACCTTTCAGCCAACGTCCCAGACTCTTCCATTACCATCCCTGGGTATGCCCTGTCCCACCGGCAGGATAGACCCACCAGAGGTGGCGGTACAGTGATATACAGTCAGAAGGGAGTGGCCCTGGGAGTCCTCAACATTGACTCTGGACCCCATGAAATCCCATGGCATCAGATCAAACATGGGCAAGGAAACCTCCTTCTGATTACCACATGGACTGCAGCGGTTCAAGAAGGCGGCTCACCACCACCTTCTCAAGGGCAATTAGGGATGGGCAATAAATGCTGGCCTTGCCAGCGACGCCCACATCCCATGAACAAATAATAAAAAAAAAGTTCTCCCACAGTGCTGTTAGATAGGGAGTTCCAGGATTTTGACCCAGCGACGATGAAGGAACGACGATATATTTCCAAGTCAGGATGGTGTGTGACTTGGAGGGGAATGTGCAGATGGTGGTGTTCCCATGTGCCTGCTGCCCTTGTCCTTCTATGTGGTAGAGGTCGTGGGTTTGGGAGGTGCTGTTGAAGAAGCCTTGGCGAGTTGCTGCAGTGCATCCTGTAGATGGTACAATATAGCAAATATCTACAATAAAGCATCTTTTTCTCACTTATTGAGACAGTAGGTTTGAATACTCTCAATTAACTTCTGGTTGGGTGTCTAGCATTTGATTAGCTGGGTATCTGATACCCAATCACGATATTTAATTGTCTCCAAACCAAACTACTGAGAAATCAGCATAAATAGCATTTCTATTTGCCTAATAAGTTCAGACCCTCTTCCTTTAAGGATATACCCCACTTATTAATCCCAAGAATTTAGGTACAAGGTGGCAAGAGCCAAGTTTTAGCCAACCCATATTACACATTGGAGTATTGCTAGAATCTAATTGGCTAAAACTGTGTAACTTACCAGCAGAGAGCACTAGAATTCTCCCCACTGCTTGTCCATCTAAGACCACCCTATCTTAGGGCACTGGCTTGCAGGATTATTTGGAGTTGACTGGGAAGAGTTACAGTCCCCAATGACAGGTCTACCCCTCCAGGTCCCATCAATGAATAAAGCTGGCTGATCACTCATCAACAGCTCTCTGGAGTCCTGCAGATCTGCCTGGCTCGGGTATTTGATTATCGAGTCTGCCACAGAAGAGCGACTCAGTTCTGGGCATGCTGTGTTGTAGTTAATTTGATCCCAAAGGGACCCACTTACCATGCTCTCAAGGAGGATAGTCACTAATTGGTTGTCAGACAACTGACAAGTGTGGGTTTTAATTTTCGCTAGGACAGTGGGTGGCATGGTGAGCAGTACAACTTACCATAAAATATGTGAGTACGTTACCACTATTTTCCTGATCACAATGTGGACACACACCATACCCCATCAAATGGTGGTTCCATTAGTTAGTCGTATAGTGCTTCAGCAGCAACTGCTTGCCTTGCTGCAATGCAGTTGACGTAGGCTTTGAATCCTGGATATGTGAGCACGTGTTCATATGCCTAGTCTTCAGGTAATGCTTTCCGAAAATTATTATTCCCATCCAGCGTCCCATCATCAGCTATTTGATCAATATCTATCTTTAGCATGATGGAAGGACCTATGCAGGATAGCTTGTGATGTGCCAGCCAGCTTAATGCTGTAGATGTCTGAGTCCAATGCCACATATTTGTCACCAACTGATTAATCCATGTTCTCAACAAGGAGTTTTGGCAAAGAGGTGTGCTTGCTATGAGACTGAACCATCCCGCACCCCAGATAATGAGCAACAGGTTGGTGTAGGCTGGAACCTTCCCTCCCTGTAACGTTTTCTCATGTTTGCCACAAAGCCACTTAGAGCATAGTCCTGGATCTTACACATGGGCTGTTACATGCCTGGGAGCTCCGAGCCATGAAGGAGGACTGTATGGATACTTGTCTTATATGCCACAAGCTTAATTTGCATTGGGATTTTGCTGTCATTGAGGAAAGATGAGAAAGACAATTGTGGGGTCCTGAAGAAATATGTAAGCTAAACTTGGGATCCACGAGAATCCATGGGTATGGATATGAATTAACAATTGTGTGTCTTAACTTACCATTGGCAAGTGAATTAAATATTTCCAATGCTCCAACCCAAAAGGTAAGTGAATGCATTTACTGTCACATAACTTTCTCAAGCGCTGTAATAACCACAAATCAGAATATTTCCCATGCTTTTGATTTTCAACAGTTCTAAAAACCAGCCTGCATATGAAGGCAATAAAATATATTGCTTCCAAAATAAAACTGTATTAAAATTTTTTATTTTCAATTTAGTAGGTCTGAACTGATACACTACAATAGTCTTTTGAGGATTAATTGATTTTTATAATGATATTTGTAACATGTAATGAAGAACATGTTTTCCATTTTACTTTTACTGCAAGGGCCTGCACCAGGAGAAGACGCTAACAATATATTTTGATCTTCTAAAATTAAAAAAATTCTACTTGTAAACATTTTAATATTCTACATTCACATTTGACCATCTTTTTCTTCCTTTCTTTTGATTTTCATGCTGTATTGAAGCTCTAAGGAAACTTGTCAGTTTCAATCAATCTCAAGGCACTGCTCCACCAGTTTTACACGCTTTCTCCAGTTAAACCTAATATCATTGATCAATAACTTTTAAATCTTTTAACTTGCATTTTTTGTCAGCACACAGACATTGAAAGCAATCAGAAATGTGAGTACTGTATCAACGATCAAACACAGTGGACCATTATCTACTCCTATTTTATTGTAAGTCAGAGTTATTTAATGGCAAACCTTTTCAGCTTTTGGCACTATTAATGATAGATATAATACAATTTATTTTTCAAAGGTAGCTCAGACTAGGCAGAAATAAATTGATGTAACCTTTATGGAGGCAATAGAACTTCACGCGTGTCAGTCTTGATATGTATCAAAATCTCAATATAAGAAAATTTGACAGTGAAGTACAATTTTCAAATGTTTTTGACATATTAATTGTTAGTTATTTAAAGATGTTATTTTATATGACAATCACAACAATTTTTATACAACGGAACAGGAGACAATGTCTTAATAGTTTTATTATGCAAGGTGTAATTATGTTTTTGTAAGCTATTGCATGTGAACCGATACCCGTACCTTTAGAAAAATGGTATGTTGAATTTTCATTGAAATTCAGAGTGCAATTATGATGCATGCATAGAGCTAAATTTCAGCACTAACCACTTTTTTTTTTATCAGTCATGGTTCTTCAGGAAAATCGGTTTTATTTTACAGCTGAATAAGAAAAAAAGATTATGTTTTCAATAATTTTTTTCCAGTGTAAAGTGACACCTTTTCCATATTGTATTCTCTGTCTCATGGTTATTTCAAATGCCTCATATTTTTCATCAGTGAAATCTGATAGTTTGAAATTGCCACACAAATCATTTACATTAAGATACTGGGTCAAATTTTTTGCTGCCTCTCTAATTATACATACTGAAAAATGGGCTGTGAATCATTACCCACTTCAATAGCAGAGGTAGAATTATCTTCCCAAATAACGCAAATTAGCATTCTACAAGATTTCCTTGGAAGATTCCTCATTCACAATATAATTAAGGTATCCACTTAGTGCTAAATATTTTAGAAGATATAATGAATTTACATACATTATGCATCATTTAGATTGTTTTAATCAGCTTAATGCTCAGTTGTAAGGATGGCTTATTCTGTCTTTCACCAATCTTTAATAAACATAATGAGCCAAATCTTGCTGGAGCGGCGCATCTCGTGTTGTGCACCGTTAGTTAGACTTTATCCTGCACCCTTCAGCTCGAATATAATTTGCCCGGTAACTTGCTGGAAGTGCGAGCTGATAACGGCACGGCGAGGGCAACAGGACATCTGGGATCTTGGTGAATGACGGGACCAACAGTCTATCTCCTTAACCAATGAGATTTAAGGATTGAGAAAGAAACACAGGAACAATGGAGAAGGAGGGTGAATCAGAGTCAAATCAGGTACAGAAGGAGAAATAAAGAGAGGGAAAGGAAATTGGATTAAGAGAAAAGAGAGAAAAAAGTAAGAAAAAAATTTTAAAATTTAAAATGGGACACAGCAGTTTAAATTGTTCCCTTTCTGGGCTGGAGAGGTTGATTGGCATTGCATTAACAATTATCATGTCGTTAAAAGGGTACTTACTCTGTTTAGTATGAGCCCCAACTTTCTGCAGTGAGTTTAATGGGCACTTAACGTGCAAATCCAGCAAGTTCTTAAAAATAACAGGGAGGTTGATGGCGAGCTGCCGTTTGTGCAAGACAAACAGCAGATCGGCGTAAATTGACCGGCAAGTTATGAAGCTTCAAAACTCACGGTGTATCTCTTCTTCGCCTGAACTTGCTGGCCGATTTGCATGTTAATAACGATGTGCATGTGAAAACGCCTTTATTTTTCCACCAAGATTTCACCCAACACCTCACATAAAGCTGACTGACTAAGAAAATAAACAAGGCATAACAGAACAAAGGTTCCCCCCTTCCTCTCAGACCTCACTGGTCTTGCCCCTTTATGTAACCCCTCAGAGCTGTTCCAGTTGTGAAAGCAAGAAAATACCATAAAGTCCTCCACAGCTTTTGAAGCTGCACCAGGAGGCAGGCAGTGATACCCAATGCAATGCACTGTGTTTAATTGTTTTTATCGTGTTGAATAATTTCCAAAAGAATCCCGTCTTGATGTATGCAGTCAGTTGTTAAATGTTTCTTCTGTTGATTCAATCTTAGTCACTCAGTGTCAGCTTAATGAATTGAATCAATTTGGCAAAAGTTAGGAATCCAGTTCAAGTGTTTGTGAGAGAGTCTGAAGCCTCATTTGATGACTAAAGAAAAATCCTTGCTACCCAATAATTTATGAGATTCCACATAAATGTTGGCCTTAGGTTGGCTTATTTGTTGCAACAGTTATCACACCAGCTATTGTGTAATTTAAACTAATGCCACATTCTGTCACATCATTGGTTGAATTATTTGTGACTAATAAATCTGGTATTATCAGTAATTTACAAAAAGATTTTGGTAGGGTATGAAAATTTGGTGGCACACGAGAAACTCTAGGTAAATGAGGACTATGACATAAGGACTATGATACATCCAAAGGGAAATTTATTTTTACTGTAGAGAAAGATCAATTTCTTCCCAAGGTAGAAATTTCTCCACCCTCTAACTCTGCTTCACCTGAAAACTACAGTTGGTTTGATTCCGCATGTGCAATGCCATGGGAGATAAAACTATATCTATTTATAATTCTGGCCTTGCTCCCATTACTAATCAGCATTTCCTTTAGCTTTACAGATTTCCATAATTCTAACCTGGGACCTGAGGTTTGATGAAGTCACTTATATTTATAGGTAGCGTGCTTACTTTTCTATTATTGTTATTAATAATAAGTAAATAAATTGGTGGTGCTCAGAAGGATACTTAGACATTCATGCTTACGGAGTGTATGTAAAAAGTGGGCAATTGGGTATTTTTATTATATGAGTAATCTCCTTTCCGGGTACAAACTTACAGAATGGGTGTGTAATTGAAAAATGAATTTCAATATAGATAAGTGTGAGGTATTACATTTTGGTAGGAAGAATAAGGGGTCCACATACTGCTTGGATAATAAGAGTCTAAACAGGGTAGAGGAGCAAAGGGATCTGGGGATACAGATATACAAATCACTAAAAGTAGCGACGTAGGTTAATAAAGCCATAAGGTTTTAAGGAACTTCTTAAAGGAGGAGAGAAAGATAGATAGGCAGAGAGGTTTAGGAAGGGAATTCCAGAGCTTAGGGCCCAGGCAGTTGAAAGCACGGCTGTCAATGGTGGAGCGATTAAAATAGGGGATGCACAAGAGGCAAGAACTGGAGGAGCGTAGAGATCTCGGAGGGTTGTAGGGCTGGAGGAGTATTTCACTCTTTGGGAGTTCTTTCCCTATTATAACTTTCTCTTTTAGACATTAGTTTGGATACAACAAAAGGGATAAACACTGTAATTTAATGTAAATCAGAATTCACCTGTAACTATTACAAAGAGATGGCCTCTCTGGTCCATTGTAATTTCTCCCAGGATTCTGTACGGTAGTGCCAACTGGGAACAGATGGCCAATGCATTATACAGCAACACACGTTACATTCTGTACAGTACATACTGCAGAACAACCATATGCACAAACAGCAAATTGCACAGAAAAATGTTCTGTGTTTTGCAAAGGAACCATAAAAGGACTAAAATCTAAAAAGAAGTGATAATTATATGCTAAATCAAATGTTCTTATGTTTTAAGCTGCCAGTATTCTCAGAAAAACCCTCATTTGAAGGCCACTTCCACAGAGCTCAGAAGAATGACATTTCAGTGAAGAGGATACACTTCAGTAACATAAACTGGGGAGATCCTTGGGACAGTGCATCTGCTAGTCACCATTGATTTCAGTGTAGCTGGTTTATTTACAGAATATTCAGGAGATGTCTTTTTTATTTTTAATACAAAACTGCAGCTGCAGGAGTATTTCACCCAGGAATTTTCAATTAAGGAACAAAGAAGCAACTTAGAAAAATAAGGTTGCAGAATTTATAGAAGATAAGTATCTCATTCTTTGAGAGTTCTTTCCATATTATAACTTTCTCTTATAGACATTAGTTTGGATACAGCAAAAGAGATAAACAATGTAATTTAATGTAAATCAGAATTCACCTGTAACTATTAAGTTGCAATACTTTAGCATGTTTGTTTCTTATTATAATTCACCCTGACTCCTTAGATGTGCCCACACCATGTACTGTTGCCTAACTGCGAGATTAAGAAGGTGGCCTGTTCCCAGACATTTTACAGTGCCACTATGTAACTCACTGCCAAGAGGTGAATGAAAACAATGCAGATTGTATTGATTTTCACTTTTCCCTCTCTCATTCATGGAAAGCTCTTCACCTCCATTCAGACATCTCCTCCAATGGGCCATTTCTGTTTGCGATTTCTTCTCTGTATTGTATGGACAAACCTGCATCTACCACTCTGTGGTCAAGTCTGTCAGTGCACTTGCACAGCATTACTGAGCCACCTAAAACTGTGTTTCCTGATTGGTTCTATATTTCTATTCCCCAGTTCTATAGTTCTATTTCCTCATTATAATGTTGTTCTAATTGCCCAAGTCCTCTGTTTTCATATTACCTGTAATAGTTGGAACATGCTGAAGTTATCAATTAGAACTGCAGCAGCATATAACACCAATCAACAAGTATAATGGTATGTGACCCTGACCTGTCGGTCGCTTGCCATTTTAATTCCCTGTCCCACTCCCACTCTGACCTCTCTGTCTTCAGCCTCTTACACTGTTCCAATGAAACTCAACGTAAGCTCGAGGAACAGCACCTCATCTTTTGTTTAAGCACTTTACAACCTTCCGGACATTGATTTCAGTAACTTCAGATCATAACCATTGCTCCCATTTTTTCGAACAGCAAGTGCTGGTAATGGTTCTGCTGTTGCCATTTACAGCTCGTCCAGACCCATCTTTTGTTTCTTAACCTGTCCCATTACCACCATCCTTGCCTTGCTCTATCATCCCTTTTGTCATTTAATCACTTTTGCCCTCCACCCTATCAGAGACCTTCCCTTTTGTTCTTTCCTCTCTTCGTCTCCCTCCCCCGGCCTTTCCCTGGCTTTGTATTTGCTCAAAAAATTTAACTCTTTAACATTTTCCAGTTCTGACAAAAGGTCTTTGACCTGAAATGTTAACTCTGTTTCTTTCTCCACAGATGCTGCCTCATTTACTGAGCTTCTCCAGCATTTTCTGTTTTTATAACAAGTATAATGGATTCAGTTGGGCAAACACTCAGCTGAAGTTTAAGGTGGGCTAGTGCACAGATGTAATTCTCAGTCCTATTTGATAGTCATATGTTCTGTCCTTATTTTCATATTTTCATTATATATTCCTATGTCTATATTTATAAGGGAAACTGCCTATGTAAAATTGTCATCATGTAATTACATCCTCCTGCCAGTGGTGGCACTGCAGTGCCTCCACTGGCGGGTGTAATTTCAGTGTGACAAGTTTACATAAGCAGTTTTCATTCTAAATGTGGACATAAGAATTTGCAATGGAAAAAGATGACAGGAAATGTGTGCAGATGTTTGATTTTTACACACACACACAAATCTTTATATATATATTATATATAGATTTCATTTGAATCTTAGAAATATGATAAATGCACTGGATGTACTTTTGTAACAATTCTTCATCAAAATAGCATGAGTCCTACTATGCTGTATTAATACTGTAGATTATTTGAATCAATTGCCAATTAATTCACACTTTGTTGATTCTAACTTTACTAAATGTATATACCATGTGCACCAATATTAGTGTCAACAAACCTGGCAGGTTTTTTGCATCACAAGAAAAGCTGACAAGTTTTCTCACTTCTAAATACATTCTACTCTTTCATTATTACTCTACTACAATAGTGATAAAGGTCAATTTTTCCTGACAATGGAAGTAGATACTTCCTATATATAGTTGCCTTCCTTTAGAAACAGACCTCTGTTATTAGGTTAAGGAATACTCACTCTCAACATCGGAATCTTAAAATAAAAGAATGAAAGCACAAAAAATAATTTTGTCTTCATGTAAGGCACAGTTACGATACAATGTTAGCAACTAGCATGATGGATTGTAATAACTTTATCAGCATCCCCCTTCCCCCCCCCACCCCCCAACCATTAACACATAAATAAAAAGAGAATCTGTTTCAGACAATTAAATACGGAAACAGTGCACTGTTTAAAGGAACTAAACTGTCACAGGTCTGGCATTAAGTACTTGGAGAAACATTTTTTTCAGGCAGAATTATAGTATCTCATTTATTTGGAGACGTAAAGCATTATCTTTAACATTGCATTGTTGTTCCTGGCATCTGAACATATTTAATCATAAAATCTATCTCTGCCACTGTCATTGTAAAACAAATGTTTTTACAGCTAATAGGTACTTTCACATGTCAAGTTACAAATCTAGCGGTTTAGAAAGTAAGTTCAGTGTGTCAGGAAAGCTGTAGATCACTAATGACTTGAATTCAGTTTGACTGTTCTCTTTTTTGCACTCTGTGGGATGTCAGAATATTTAATTCATGATGTTAAAAAGATCCTTAAATGTCAGAATAATTATGTCACAGCAGGCATTTAAAACACTGGAAAATGTCATCTGACTGAGTGCATTCCATGCTCTTTGTTATTTTAGAAAACTAATGAGTGACTGACATATATAGGGGTCATGCTGCAAATTACAGCTGGGACTAAAGATGCATCATTTGCGTATTCCAAACTTCATAACACCCATCTTGCCTTAACTAGATCAGTTGGCCAAGCACTGCATTGTATCCTGCACCTTATAAAAATTCTCATTACTCTAAAACAAGGCAGCATTCATTAATATTTTTATAATATTAAAAAATGTTTCTACTTCTATGAATCCTCTGTTATTGTAATGGGGTATTATTTCACAGCACTGTAGTGTTTTTGGCCTTTTGGGTTCTTTCATAAGATGAAATATATGTTGTTTTTGAATTTCAAACTAATTATGCAAAGAGGATTTTGAGGTGATGTGGAATCCTGGTAGTCAAGGAAACAAGGTCGGAGAGATCATCCTTTGGATTCACACTACAACACAGTCCACTGTGTAGCATTTTTCAAACATAGTAAATTATAGAATTGCTCCATCTGGTTTAATTTCTAAATCTGAAATTTAAGAGTGTGTAAATTCAGGTTACTCAGAAATATGGTACTGATGGATTGGTAGGACATGGGTTTATGCCGTGATTCCTTGCATTGTGAATTTGCAATCTCAGCTGTGCCTTTTGAGGAAAGTGTTGAGTGTAGCTCCAGAAGGAAGGAAGGAAAATTTGATGGCAAATCAACCAGGCTGCTCTTTTTTTTATTCTCAGGATATGGACATCACTGGCAAGGACACTATTTATTACCCATCCTTAGGGGCCTTCCTTAAAGGACATGAGTGAACCAGTTGAGTTTTTACTACAATCCAACAGCTTTATGGGCACTTTTACCAGTACCAGTTTTTTAAATTCCAGATTTAGTTTTAAACTGAATTCAAATTCTCAAACTGCCATGGTGGGATTTTAACTCACATTCTCCAAATTATTAGGCCAGACCTCTGGATTACCAGTCCAGTAACATAACCACTACATCACCATACCCTTGCATAGCTCCTGGTGGCTGTTTACAAGCAGCAGGGTAGGGACCTGGGAGCAGATCATCTGCCCATTTGTTCAGCTGTGAAAAGGCACATGCCAAAAGGGGAATCTAAATAAGGGGATATAAATAACCACAAAATAGAGAATTTAGAGAAATACCAAACTGAAGTAATAAAGGAACATAGGAGCAGGAGTAGGCCATTCAGCCCCTTAAGCCTGTTCCGTCATTCAGTTAGATCATGGCTGATCGGTACCTCAACTCTATTTATCCATCCTTGATCCATATTCCTTGATACTCTTATCCAACAAAAATCTATCAATCTCAGTCTTTAAAATTTCAATTGACCCAGCATGAGTGCTCCTCCTGGCTCCACAAGAACAACCTGGGCCGGTGCAGGACTGGGTTCGCCCCTTCCTCAGATTGGACCCCCCCGCAACCGGATCTACCTTTTTCCGGGCTCAGAGGCCAGCTGGGCTGCCACGATATTGCAGTAGCCTAGAGCCAGTAGGCTGCTCCGAGTGCTTGTCTTCTGCTTGCAGCCCACTGACGCTATGTTATTGAGGCACGTCCCTCAAAGTGGACTTAGCGTCCTGCCGGGCAGTCGCCTGACAACCATATGGTGAGAAAATCTACCCCCAAGGAGGTGTGTCAGGCAAGATCTTCTTCTTCTTCACATTGGCTATTTCTATCCAGATAGAACTCCAGCCTGCCCCTTAGAATGGTTCCTATTACTTGTCTTGATGTAGAAATTAGACTAATAGGCCTGCCCTTGCCTGTAATGGATTTGTTGATTTTTAAAATATTATATTTGTTTGCATTTCATAAGAACATAAGAAATAGGAGCAGGAGTAGGCCATACGGCCCCTCGAGCCTGCTCCGCCATTCAATAAGATCATGGCTGACCTTCGACCTCAACTCCACTTTCCGCCCTATCCCCATATCCCTTGATTCCCTTAGAGCCCAAAAATCTATCGATCTCAGCCTTGAATATACTCAACGACTCAGCATCCACAGCCCTCTGGGGTAGAGAATTCCAAAGATTCACAACCCTCTGAGTGAAGAAATTTCTCCTCACCTCAGTCCTAAATGGCCGACACCTTATCTTGAGACTATGCCCCCTGGACTCTTCAGCCAGGGTAAACAGCTTCTCAGCATTTATCTGTCAAGCCCTCTCAGAATCTTATATGTTTCAATGAGATCACCTCTCATTCTTCTAAACTCCAGAGAGTATAGATTAATTCTGCTCAATCTCTCCTCATATGACAACCCTCTCATCCCTGGAATCAATCTAGTGAAAACTTCGTTACACTACCTCTAAGGCAAGTATATCCTTCCTTAGGTAAGAAGACCAAAACTGTACACAGTACTCCAGGTGTGGTTTCCTCAAAGCCCTGTACAATTGCAGCAAGATTTCCTTACTCTTGTACTCCAACCCCCTGCAATAAAGATCAACATACCATTTGCCTTTCTAATTGGTTGCTGTACCTACACTTTCTGTGTTTCGTGTACAAGGACACCCAAATCCTTCTGAACACCAGCATTTAATAGTTTCTCACCATTTAATCCAATGTTACCACACCACACCCAACAAATAATTGTTTTCCACTCAGTGGAAGTGTTACCATCAGCATATACCTGAAAATCCACTCCCCCAAAAACAAAAATATGATGTATATTGTTAGGATGCAGTATTGATGTGACATCTGAAACACTATCACATTTCATGATTTTTTGACTATTTGATTAGGATGAATTCTGGATGATTTGAATTAAGATGCTGCAGTTAAGTTAGATTCAGTTCAACAGAGGTTAAATCTACAATATAGACCATCTAGAGGATGTGGACATATCAGCAATTAGACCCAGAAATTGGTCTATCCAGAATTGTATTTCTTGCCTATTGCAGGAGTTGGAGACAATGATATTCGTTAACACATCCCATTATGGCTTCATTCATGTGAGCCCAACAGGGAGCGCTGCCAGGGGAGCTCACACCTAGGAGACAAGTAGCAGATGTGATTGGCAGCTCAACTGAACAATCCCCGGGCATGGAGAGATGGGGAAGGGACAGAGGTCAATCTTTTGGTTCCTTGTCTGGCCAAGAAAAGACACAAAAACAAAAGAAGGCGTCTGTGAGACCTGTTAAGGAAGTAGGAACTAAGACCAAATGCTCTTTCCTTAAACTTAGTGCTGATCAATTTTGGAAAAATTACTGGTAAGAGGAATTCTCTTTAGCTTGCTAAGGGGGACAGTGTAATGTGCTTTGTTATTTCTATGTTATGAGGAGTGTTATGAAATAAGTTGAAACTCATTGTAATCTTTACCCTGTTCGCAGATTTTATGAAAAATAAATCAGATTGTTGATTTATAATTGGCCTCATCTCACTACAGTGTCAATCAGTCCATCCCCCACGAGTTAAGAGACACATATGTAGGGGCACATGCAAAATTATGGTATTGAGCTCATATAACAAGGCATTTTCATTGTTACTACTCCAGGTTATGACTAGATACTGGGCAGTAAAGGTAAACTCCTGATCATAAGGATGCATGATGATTCACTGGTGACACTGAACGCGAGACATTATCAGGTGCAGGCTCGAAATTTGCCTATTACTATTTTAATAGTTTTTAGGGGCTGTACCATTCTAGGCCTTTCACTACATATAGCATACAAGTGGCGCATTTGGGAAGGAAATAACCTCCTGTTATTTTTACTGAACATTGGCTCCATGGCAGCTGAATGAAATTCTGGTGCACTGAAGCAAAAGTGTGCCCAAAACACATCAGTAAATTTATTTGCTGGCGTGAAAAGGAACCAAATGATGCTTGGTGTTATCAAATGGCATAGTGCAAAAAAAAAATAGAAGAAGATTTGACTCTGTGGTTCCTGAGCACTCCAGTGTCCATCTTGTCTTGGAAATGAAACTCCCTCTCTTGAATAAGGGACAACATACTTCACATAGAGAAAAGAAGAGCCAGGCTGTAGGAAGGAAAATCACTAGAGGTTCTGTGTGTAATTTACATTGTTCCTGTAATTCATTTGTCTGGCAATTTGCAGTTAAGTAATATTTGGTGAACAGAACACAACTAATGATTTGCAACCGCATGTCTTTATTTGGAACCTGTATCTCAGTATACATCAAGTCTACTCCTTCATTTGCACGGTTAGTGTAAGTTTTCAAGGGTGTCCTTGTACACAAATCACAGAAAGTTAACTTGCAGGTACAGCAAGCAATTAGGAAGGCCAATGGTATATTAGCCTTTATTACAAGGGAGTTGGAGTATAAAAGTAAGGAGGTCTTGCTGCAAATATACAGGGCTCTGGTGAGACCGCACCTGGAGCACTGTGAACAGTTTTGGTCTCCATACCTAAAGAAGGATATACTTGCTTGAGGGGATGCAACGAAGGTTCACTAGATTGGTTCCTGGGATGAGAGAGTTGTCCTATGAGGAGAGATTGAATAGAATGGGCCTATTATTCTCTGGAGTTTGGAAGAATGAGAGGTGATCTCATTGAAACATATAAAATTCTTAGAGGGCTCGACAGGGTAGATGCTGAGAGGCTGTTTCCCCTAACCTAGAACTAGGGGTCATAGTCTCAAGATAAGGGGTTGGCCATTTAGGACCGAGATGAGGAAAAATTTCTTCACTCAGAGGTTGTGAACCTTTGGAATTCTCGACCCCAGAGGGCTGTGGATGCTTAGTCGTTGAGTATATTCAAGATTGAGATCGATAGATTTGTGGACACTAAGGGAATCAAGGGATAGAGAGGAAAGTGGAGGTGAGGTAGAAGATCTTATTGAATGGCGGAGCAGGCTCGAGGGGCCGTATGGCCTTCTTCTGCACCTATTTCTTATGTTCTTATGTTCAACAAATTCTCAGCAATAATATACAGTTTCTGTAACTGCATGCCATGAATACAATAGAAACAGAAAAGACCTTGAGCAAGGTTTGTGGATTTGGAGGATGTTTGTGAATAAAGCCCTTTGTGCCTTCAGTCAGCTGCTAATCTGTGAGTCCCAGTGTAACATTAGACTTTCATTCCACCAGGATAGGCATGATAAACTTAGTGAAATGAAACAAATACACATTTCATCATTTTTAAATTTTGTATCCAAATAAAATTGTTTTTTTCCTAAGGTTCTTGCTTCGAGAACTTAATAAAGGGCATCCTTCAAAAAAGAACAAGGACATATGCGGGGCCCTCTCGTTTTAAAGGAGTCAGCTGTGATTTGTTGAAAAACATTAATAAGTTGTCAGAGTTAATTTCAAAGTTCAAGTAATACCTGATCCCCAGTGTGAAATTAATATTCTGCCATTCTATCCATGGAAACTGATTACTAATAAAATCTGCATCAACACACAAGGTGGGGGGTGGGGGGAAGGGGAGAGAAAAATCCCCACCGTGATCATTTTTGCTTAAAATTTGACATGGATATAAAATGGACTTTTTCATCAAATTATCAATAGAAAAAATTAAATTTCAAGGTGTTTATCACTCAGTTTGTTTTTGCAGGTTGAAATATAAAATAATAATGCGAATAGCAGACGTTCGCTGTTCCTTGGTTCAGAACAATATTTTAATATGACCCATTACAACTGGGTGTCTTGTTTCAGCATTACCACGTCACCCATGGAATGATAGAATGTGGGTTCATAACTTGCAATATTCATAAATTGCAAATCTCCATTTGGCAAATTCTGGAGCCATCAAAGAGATACACCAAGCAGAAGCCAGGTACAACCACCAAAAAATACGGGAGAAAGAAACAGAGGTAGTCAACTCACGTGCTCTCACTTCTTATTGTGACTAGATTGAGTGATTTTGACAGAATCCTGGAAACAATTTGCCTGCCTCATCCCTCATCCATGCTTTTGTTACCTGCAAACTTGACTATTCCAATGCTTTCCTGGCCGACCTCCCAACTTCCACCCTCCATAAACTTAAGCTCATTCAAAACTCTACTGCCTGTATCCTAACCCACACCAAATCCCGCTCACCCATCACCCCTGTGCTTGCTGACCTACATTGGCTCCCTGTCCTGCAGCGCCTCGATTTTAAAATTCTTGTCCTCATGTTCAAATTCCTCTACGGCCTCACCTCTCCCCTATCTCTATGACCTCCTCCAGCTCCACAACCCTCCAAGAACTCTGCGTTCCTCCAACTCTGTGGCCTCTTGTACATCCTCCATGCCCTTCGCCCCACCATTGGCGGCCGTGCTTTTAGTTGTTTAGGCCCTAAGCTCTGGGATTCCCTCCCAAAACCTCTGCTTCACCGCCTCTCTCTCCTTCTTTAAGACCTTCCTTAAAACCTATCGCTTTAACCAAGCTTTTAGTCACCCATTCTAATATCTCCTTCTTTGGCTAGGTGTCAGTTTTTGTTTGATTACGGTCCTGTGAAGAGCCTTGAGATGTTTTCCTACGTTAAAGGTGCTATATAAATGCAAGTTGTTGATGTTGTTGACTATTCCTTTCATCTGGGACTGGTATGAGGGATCATGCTTGGGGAGGAAAGAGAATCAAAATAGATTTTTTACAAAAGCAAGAGCAAAAAAAATGCTGTTAACATTATTTCTATAGCTTGACCTTTTCAATGTACTGAACATATTTATTAGGATGCCATTATCACTCTAACACAAATATATACAATCCCCACCACTTATGGTGGGTGTATTCGTGCAAACGTGATTTGCCCACTATATGCGATGGCCATTCTAACGCCTGAAGCAAGTTTATTTTCTCCCTCTCCCTGTAACGAGCTGCCCGCAGCTCCCCAATTTCTGGGCTCTTCAATGGAAATGGAAAAGATGTTGGCAGAAAGCTTTCGTGTATGCGATGGTAACTGTATATGTCCGGATAAAAAATGTGCAAATGTCAACTTTGCAAGAAGAACAAACTGTAGCAGATGTTAGCTTTGCTTCACATGTTCTTTCCACATCTGTTCCAGTGGTTGCATTGACAATCTGAGGAATGGACCTCCCTATATATTACTATATTAGTGCTACATTCCCTGTGTTTAATACGAGGGCAAGATATCAGGCACAGGAGCAGATTTAAAGAGCTGCGGCTGATCTTTAATGGGTAACTGACCAGTGTTTGATTGGAGGAAGAAATGTGGCTAAAAACATTTCTGTTCAAGGAGGAAGTGATGGCAGCCAGGGCAGAGGGAGGACTGCTCTCTTCATTGAGACAACCATGGGTAGATGATGCTAAGGGAGATTCAGCAAAGGAGGACTGCCATTTTTCGGTCTGAAGGGCATCCTGCTCAAAAGGTTGCTGTTAAGCTCTGCATGGGAGGAGGTTCCAGAGCAAGCCAATGTGCACAGATAAGAATAGTCCTGCCTCCTTGGGGGTAATAGCAGTCGATGCAGGTAGACCCACCTCTGCATATCCCAGTGGAACTCTTCATTCTCAAGGGAATAGGAGTTCCCACAGGAATGCCAGTAAGCCCCTCACCTTCAACCAGTTTCCCTCCACCCCTCCCCCTTCCTATCTGTTTCTCTCAAAGATGCTTTGCTGGCTTCAAAATTCAACGTGTCTTTTCGAATGAGCTCCACTGTGACCCTGTTATCTGTCACACATCCTGGAAGATGAACTTTAGTGCCTTCATTTGAACATCCTTCTTTTCATAACAGGACTCATGAGTTCTGAATCTGCTGGCTTTTAATCCAAGGGCACCCGTCACCACTCAACACTCCTCTGGCTCCCTCATTGCTTGTGCATCTCCCTGTGCTAATTCCTTATCTTTACTATCTTGATCCCTCTGGGTGAAAGTCTCTGAGCTGGTAAGTGGGAAAGGGCAAGTGATACAGAAAGAAAATAAGAAAAGAAAGTCATTGCATTGATATAGCACCTTTCACGACCTCAGGTTATTCCAAACCACTTTACAGCCAATGAAGTACTTTAAATTGAAATCGTTGTTGTAATGTAGGAAACGCAGCAAGGTCCCACAAACAGCAATGAAATAAATGACCAAATCATCTGTTTCAGGTGTTGGTTGAGAGATATTTGTTGACCAGGACACTGAGAGAACTCTGCTGCTTTTCTTCGGATAGTGCCATGGGATCTGTTATGTTCACCTGGGAGAGCAGGCAGGGCCTCGGATTAACATCTCATCCGAAAGACAGCACCCCTGACAGTGCAGCCCTTCTTCAGTACTGCACTGAAGTATCAGCCTAGATTATATGCTTAAGTCTCTGGAGTGTGGCTTGAACCCACAACCTTCTGAATTAGGGATAAGAGTGCTACTACTGAGCCAAGGCTGACACGGGGTGAAAGAAAGGGTCTGTGCCTAGAAGTAGGTGGACCAGCCTCTTCATTGCTATCGTAATCATCATCTTTATCATCATCACAATCATCCAAATAAAGGTCCTCCTCCTACTCTTCCTCCAATCTGGCTCCCTTGGCTGTGAGTGATCTGTGGATATAGATAGTTTAGATGTGGAGTGGACACTTGCTATGCATGACACACTCGGAAGCCAGTAGAAGAGGTAGAGGAAGTGGAGAAGGAATGTGAGCCCTTGGTCGAAGAGCAGTTGGGCAATGATCTCTGGGGTCCTGCTTTGAAAAGAGGGATGCTATCAGGGCATCAAACTCATATGAAGGCACTGCAAAGTCTCTCTGAAAATGTGCGGAAGATAGCAGGGCTGGTGGCAAAGTCCAATTCCCTCCTTTGTGGCATGTTTCTGAAAGTCTTTCTGATGAGTTTGACTTGCAGCAGTCTCTCAGCACCTGCTGTGTCCTCCTCATCTCCAAATTGCTTTGTCGCAGGAGGTTCAGCTACTGATTCAGTCTCCTCTTCAGGAATCTCAATTTCCAGGCCTTTCTGAAGAGTGAAATTGTGGAGGACACAGACGATCATCACAATTCGCGAGACAACATTGGGAGTATACCTGAATCTTCCCTTCACCATGCCAATAGCCTGTTCAATTTTAATTTAAGTGTGGATGTGAGCCTCGTTGCACCATTTTTCTGCTTCACTGGTGATACTCCTCAATGGTGTTAGCTGCCGTGGTAATATTGGATACCCCTTGTCTCCAACAAGCCTTCCCCTTCCCCTTCATTCACCCCTTGTCTCCAACAAGCCTTCCCCTTCCCCTTCATTCACCCCTTGTCTCCAACAAGCCTTCCGCTTCCCCTTCATTCACCCCTTGTCCCCAACAACCCTTTCCCTTTCCCTTCATTCTGAAAGAGGTGCAGGGACACTGGACTGCTGAAAGATGATTGAATCATGGCAGCTTCCTGCATACTGGGCACTGACATGCACATTAATTGGACATTAAGGGATTAAAATCCAATTTGGTTAACATAATGAGGTGGGTTGACAGTGAGGGCATGAGTGCAATCTATAGCCCCAAGCACTTACACTGAGTTACATCGAAACTACAGCACAGAAATAGGCCATTTGGCCCAACTGTCTATGTCGGAGTTTATGCTCCACGTGAGCCTCCTCCCTCCCTACTTCATCTAACCCTGTCAGGCTACCGTTCTATTCCTTTCTCCCCCTTGTGTTTATCTAGCTTCCCCTTAAATGCATCTATGCAATTTGCCTCAACTACTCCTTGTGGTAGCACGGTCCACATTCTAACCACTCTTTGGGTAAAGAGGTTTCTCCTGAATTCCCTATTGGATTTATTAGTGACTATTTTATATTTATGACCTCTAGTTTTGGTCTCCCCCACAAGTGGAAACATTTTCTCTACGTCTACCCTATCTAACCCTATCATTATCTTAAAGACCTCTATTAGGTCACCTCTCAGCCTTCTCTTTTCCAGAGACAAGAGCCCCAACCCCACTTGTGGAAACCCAGCTGATATGATGAAAATTAATGGAACGTTCATTCTGTTGTCTTGCTCCTGCACCAATTGTAATGATCTGGTCTGCCCTGGCAAACTAGGTGTTAATGACTTGCCTTATAAAGAAAGAACAACAAACTGACTGACCTAGATGAAGCCACTTGTTGCCCTTGGAATGAGCCAGTGGCAAAGGAATTAAGCACAATAGTGACTTTCTGAGCCACAGTGAGCACTGTCCTGTTTCGTGAGGAAGTTTGCAGATCTCCCAGTAGAATGGTACAAAGCTCTTTCAGGGCATTGAGTTGAACTACATGAAGATATACAAATGAGATCTTCTGTGTCTATCCTTGAGAAAAGCTGTAAAAGTCATGACGTGAAAAAAAACTAATATCAGAGTGCCTTGAATGATACAAATGTTTAGCCTTTTCAGCTCCCTTTTGAAACAAGTGTAACAACCAGCTCTTCATCAGTATTCCAGTCTCTATCTCCTGTTGTTCACTGTGTACCATATGTTTTCAAACTGGAATCCCCAGACCTTGGGGGCTGTGGGTGAACCTAGGGGGTTGTGAGATCATCGGACTTCTGTCCATCATGCCTTCAGGATGTCCCAAATCAGTTCACAGATAATGAAATACTTTTGAGGTGTTGTCACTATTGTGATGCAGGTAAATGTGGCAGTCAATTTACCGCCATTCATTGAGGGATACATGTTAGCCAGGACACTAGGAGAACTCCCTTAAATAGTGCCATAGGGTCGTTTACATGCAACTGAGCAGGCAGACGGGACCTCAGTGTAATATCTTATCTGTAAGATGACACCTCCGACAATGCAGAAACTCCCTCAGTACTGCATTGAAGTGTTAGCCTAAATTATTTGCTCAAGTCCTTGAGTTGGGCTTGAATGTATGACCTTTTGATTCAGAGACAGGAGTGCTACCATTCATCAGATCCCTTAAGGATTCTATATTTTTGCTGTTTTTGTTGACTTGCTAGCATGCTATTTTTATTATATAGACTAATAAAAAATGAGAGCAAAGTTAGATCAGGGTGCCTTTGTTAGTATGTTGATATTTTCAGAAGGCCTGGGTGTGAGTAAATATTCTCAGAAGGTCCCCTACACAGAAACGTTTGAAAACCATTTTGAGCATTAACAGTCCAAAGTGATGCCAAGGTACTGTATGGGGCAGATTTTCCTCTTCTTGTGCCTGGATGCAATGAATACAGGAAAATTGGGTGGGAGGTGTAAGGGAGCCCCCCCCCTGATTTTTCCATCCATTTAAGTTATTAAGCAAAAAATGGGATTGGCTCCTCAACACCCAATTTTCCTATACCGGCTGCACCCAAGTGATCCAATAGTCCCAGGCGCACGAACAAGAAAATCTGCCCCTATATTTATCTATATCCATCGGATAATTATATCAATCTATACTTATCTAGTGCATATTGTATGCACTTCCTGTAAGTACAACACTTCCTGTAACATTTGCCTGTCACTCTTTTTATGTTACACTTTGTTGATTGCCTCAAAGGAAACAGCAACAAATTAGAACAAAATCAAAAGTCAGCAAAGTTCTAGAAAGCTACCAATGAGAAATGACTACAGTCTTATGAAAACAACCAATCCTGAATAGCTAGTCAGGAGAGCTTATTAGCTAAAGAAAGGAGGTGAACCATCAAATCACTCAAAAAAAAGTCACACTTTCTACAGTATCTGAAATTTCTGATGTGCAAAATATGGTTTTGAACAAAATAATTAAAAAAAATTACATAATTCACAATAACACGATTAGATTTATCCATATAGCAGCAGAATTGTATTCCAGCACAATCTGTAACCTCATGGTCTGGCATTTTCCTCACTCTACCATTACCAACAAGCCAGGGGATCAACCCTGGTTCAATGAGGAGTGGAGAAGAGCATGCCAGGAGCAGCACCAGGCGTACCTAAAAATGAGGTGCCAACCTGGTGAAGCTACAACTCAGGACTACATGCATGCTAAACAGCGGAAGCAACATGCTATAGACAGAGCTAAGCGATTCCACAACCAACGGATCAGATCAAAGCTCTGCAGTCCTGCCACATCCAGTCGTGAATGGTGGTGGACAATTAAACAACTAATGGGAGGAGGAGGCTCTGCAAACATCCCCATCCTCAATGATGGCAAAGTCCAGCACGTGAGTGCAAAAGACAAGGCTGAAGCGTTTGCAACCATCTTCAGCCAGAAGTGCCGAGTGGATGATCCATCTCGGTCTCCTCCCGATATCCCCACCATCACAGAAGCCAGTCTTCAGCCAATTCGATTCACTCCACGTGATATCAAGAAATGGCTGAGTGCACTGGATATAGCAAAGGCTTTGAGCCCGGACAACATCCCGGCTGTAGTGCTGAAGACTTGTGCTCCAGAACTAGCTGCGCCTCTAGCCAAGCTGTTCCAGTACAGCTACAACACTGGCATCTACCCGACAATGTGGAAAATTGCCCAGGTATGTCCTGTCCACAAAAAGCAGGACAAATCCAATCCGGCCAATTACCGCCCCATCAGTCTACTCTCAATCATCAGCAAAGTGATGGAAGGTGTCATCGACAGCGCTATCAAGCGGTACTTATTCACCAATAACCTGCTCACCGATGCTCAGTTTGGGTTCCGCCAGGACCACTCGGCTCCAGACCTCATTACAGGCTTGGTCCAAACATGGACAAAAGAGCTGAATTCCAGAGGTGAGGTGAGAGTGACTGCCCTTGACATCAAGGCAGCATTTGACCGAGTGTGGCACCAAGGAGCCCTAGTAAAATTGAAGTCAATGGGAATCAGGCGGAAAACTCTCCAGTGGCTGGAGTCATACCTAGCACAAAGGAAGATGGTAGTGGTTGTTGGAGGCCAATCATCTCAGCCCCAGGACATTGCTGCAGGAGTTCCTCAGGGCAGTGTCCTCGGCCCAACCATCTTCAGCTGCTTCATCAATAAACCTTCCCTCCATCATAAGGTCAGAAATGGGGATGTTCACTGATGACTGCACAGTGTTCAGTTCCATTCGCAACCCCTCAGATAATGAAGCAGCCCGAGCCCACATGCAGCAAGACCTGGACAACATCCAGGCTTAGGCTGATAAGTGGCAAATAACATTTGCATCAGACAAGTGCCAGGCAATGACCATCTCCAACAAGAGAGAGTCTAATCACCTCCCGTTGACATTCAACGGCATTACCATCGCTGAATACCCCACCATCAACATCCTGGGGGTCACCATTGACCAGAAACTTAACTGGACCAGCCACATAAATACTGTGGCTACAAGAGCATGTCAGAGGCTGGGTATTCTGCGGCGAGTGATTCACCTTCTGACTCCCCAAAGCCTTTCCACCATCTACAAGGCACAAGTCAGGAGTGTGATGGAATACTCTCCACTTGCCTGGATGAGTGCAGCTCCAACAACACTCAAGAAGCTCGACACCATCCAGGAAAAAGCAGCCCGCTTGATTGGCACCCCATCCACCACCCTAAACATTCACTCCCTTCACCACCGGCACACTGTGGCTGCAATGTGTACCATCCACAGGATGCACTGCAGCAACTTGCCAAGGCTTCTTCAACAGCACCTCCCAAACCACGACCTCTACCACCTAGAAGGACAAGAGCAGCAGGTACATGGGAACAACACCACCTGCACATTCCCCTCCAAGTCACCCACCATCGCGACTTAGAAATATATCGCTGTTCCTTCATTGTCGCTGGGTTGAAATCCTGGAACTCCTTTCCTAACAGCACTGTGGGAGAACCTTCACCACACGGACTGCAGCGGTTCAAGAAGGCGGCTCACCAACACCTTCTCAAGGGCAATTAGGGATGGGCAATAAATGCCGGCCTTGCCAGTGACGCCCACATCCCATGAACGAATAAAAAAACACATAATTGTGTTTGTGTCGTTCCAATTTCTTCATTAAAATGTTTACTCTAGCCTCACACTCTGGGCTTGCAGTTGAAATTTTTCCCAGAGCCATCACTCTATCTACAATTCCCTGGATGATGCAGTCTGAGCATACACAGAATTTCCTAGCACAGGGATGATATTCCTGTTATACAACATGCTACAACCAGATTTCTGAGTTACTTTTTCCAATTTTTTTGAAAACTAGCTTGACAATTAATCCTAACAGTTTTATTCAGATAACGTTTCATGTTCAGACTATTATCAAGTCCTTAATTTTTCATTTGAAGCATCGGCCTGTGTGCCAGCACCGGCTGTTTTGTGGAAAAGTGAAATGACTGACTTTCTTTCCTATGAAAATCTGATAGCAATGTAAACTTTAGGACCTTTATTCCAGGAAAATTCAAAAAAAATTACGATTGACACCATGACTAGCCTTTCAGAGCCCATCACAAACAAGCTGGAAATGAATTATAGAATCTTTCTTCAATAAGGAGAAAGGGACTGATTGCACTAGCTGTGCTTTCTGTTTATATTTCAAAATTATTGTTTACAGAAAATATGGTTATAATTCTCAGTACAAATGTCTAACTGTGTCTTTGCTCAGTGTGTAAATATTGCACTGTTTTTTTTTCAAAACCTGTGAAAACAAAATGGATTTAAGAAGCTTATTTGAATTTAAAGAAAGAATTTTATCTCTTGGGCCGAAATCTGACATGACACGTGGTTCAACTGCCCGGGAGGTGCTGTGAGAGGCCAGGTCCATTTTAACATCGGACCTCATTAGTGTAGATGCCATGAGCTTCCCGCCTGAAACATTGGGATACAGCCGGTGAACACTGGATGGCTTGGAGGCGGCCTGGTTGGCACTCAGGTCAGTAGTCAGGGTTGGGGCGGGGGGGCGGGTTTGTGACAGTTTTGCGAATGTGGAGGGGCGGGGAGCCTGGGTCGGCAGAGGCCCAAACTTTCTTTGTGGGGCCTGTCGGAGATAGATTTTGTACTTACCACGGCAGATGCTGTGCACAGTAGGCTCTTAAATGGATTTGAGGTGATAGAATCCAAATTTGCATATATTTATGGGGTGATCTCAATTGCCCAGGATAACAGCATCATAGAAAAGGCCATATTAAAAGGGGCCTATTTCCTGAAACAGGCGAGAAGTAGGTCCCTTTCAAAATGGAGCCGGCCGCAAAGTCAGCGCTAACGGGATGGTGAGGCTACCCACCCATTTTGAGGCCATTAACACCAAGCGAAGGCAGGGAAAATCGACCCCGCAGTGAGCAACGCCATGGGAAATTTGTTGGTATTAGAGAGATATAAAAGTCTTGTGTCTAATGCACTTCCGCCAGATTCTAGATGCCACACATCAGATGTCATGCATCAGATGTCATTCTTTCTAATAAGTCTTCAAAAAAGATGATAAAGAAATCCAGTCATTAACCAAGAGCATGGAATTTACAAGCCTTTTCAACCGCTCTGTGATTGACCTCAGCAGTTTACAAGTAGCTACAATTACCTGGATATGTCTCTTTAGGGGTCAGGCCAGATCAGCAGCTATCGCAAATGAAATTCAATGAAAAGTTATGAGACTCATGATGTTAGTCTACAGCATACAACACAGGAATACTGTGTGCAGTT
Source organism: Heptranchias perlo (assembly GCF_035084215.1). NCBI lineage: Eukaryota > Metazoa > Chordata > Chondrichthyes > Hexanchiformes > Hexanchidae > Heptranchias > Heptranchias perlo. The sequence goes on along the minus strand of NC_090325.1, from coordinate 106,864,761 downwards.
CTGGGCATCGTAATACAGGAAGGACATCATGACATTGGAAAAGGTGCAGTAATGAGGATGACCATATGATACCGGATATCAGACACCTGAGCTACAAGGAGAGACTACAAAAGCTAACAAGATCATTAAGGGTATCGACAAGTTGAATGCTGAGAAACTGTTTACAATTGTCTTGAGAATGACAATGAGGGGGTGGCGGTTGACGCTCAGAAGGTGAATGGACAGTTCACATCAGAGATGGTGAATGTTTGGAATGGACTGCCTGGGGGTGGGGGGGCAATTGAGGATGAAAATATTGATAATTTTAAGAGGGTGTTGGACAGGTATTTGGTGAGAAAATCAATTGAGGGATTTAGGTGGTAAATTGTATATACTGGGGCTGACCAAATGGACCAAGATGGATGAAGATGGACCAAGAAGATGGATCAACCCGCTCCACCTGTTCTCTGCCAATCCTACACTATAACTAGGATGCCCAAGAGTTGCGCTGGGTGATTAACTCCTCTGATTTCCCTTCCTTCCACTCTGGCTTTATTGATAAATGAAGTGTATTCCCGATGATGACATGACTGAAATAGGGAACTCACCATATGTGGAAATCAACTACGCAAAAACACATTCTACCACTGTCCTACCCATCAGATGGGTTTTCCTTATGTCAAAACTTCTGGGCCTAGAAATTAATTGATGCTGTACCCATTTTACAGGCATAAAACGGGTCCAATAAGGTGGGTGGCGTGCGTGCACACATTCTACGCCAGAAGTGCGCTGCTCACACTATTGGTAAAAGCAGAAAAAGAGACGTTCAGGACCCAGCCCTGAAACGGGCAATAGGCCCTTTGCATTTGCCAGCTGTGTTCAGGAAAACGTGGTCTATATGCGGCCTAGCCTTAAAGGGACCGTTGGAGGCTGCCACCAAAAAGGTAAGTTTGTTAAAAAAATACTTACCTGAATGTGGAGTTGGGAGGAGTGCCTTGAGCCACTTGTCTCCCTCTTGAATTCCTCTCCTGTCTCCTGATCACCTTCCCACCTCCTGATTGCCCCCTCCATATCGATCGCTTCCTCTGTCCCCCAATCGTCCCCTCCGTCCCGATTACTACCCCCCGCTCCCGATGGCCCCCCTCTCTCCCAATGGCCCCCCTCCCTCCTGATCGTTATTCCCCCTCTCAATCATCTCCCCCCCCTTTCCAGGACCTACCCGAGGGCTGCTGCCAGTGACACAGCGGCCTGAAATCCAATGCTGATTCGCCGGTGAGCTGCCTGTGGACGCCCAGCATACTCCTCATTTAAATGAGGATGGAAACCCAATATTGGGTGTGCCTGGGGCCTTTTTAAAAAATTCGTTCATGGGATGTGGGCGTCGCTGGCGAGGCCGGCATTTATTGCCCATCCCTAATTGCCCTTGAGAAGGTGGTGGTGAGCCCCATTCTTGAACCGCTGCAGTCCGTGTGGTGACGGTTCTCCCACAGTGCTGTTAGGAAGGGAGTTCCAGGATTTTGACCCAGCGACAATGAAGGAACGGCGATATATTTCCAAGTCGGGATGGTGTGTGATTTGGAGGGGAACGTGCAGGTGGTGTTGTTCCCATGTACCTGCTGCTCTTGTCCTTCTAGGTGGTAGAGGTCGCGGGTTTGGGAGGAACTGTGCCCAGTTCACGCCGGCCTGCTGGTGTGAGACAATTTCTTGCCTCTGATCTTTATAAGCTTTCATAGCATTCACTGCAATGTGGATTATATCTGTTGTCAGTGTGGCTGGAATAAAATTAAGAATCTTGAGAAACAGCTGAAAAGAAACATATCTTCATTGGCTGTGAAATAACATGCTTTGAGCACCATGGTGTAAACAACGTGCTAAATTACAAATTACTACTTTAATTAATGCAGAAATGTTTTAACACATGAGTAATAATCTCAAGAATCAGATCATTTGGTCATCCATCTCTTAATTAGAAGAGAAAAATATATTTGGGGCTTTTTTGCTTAAATAATGGTTCTGACCATCTTATGCTACATTGTGCAGTGCCTGTAATATGTGAGAACCACATTTCAATATGAGAATGAATGGTATTGATATTGAAATTTGTGCAGCAGCGATTCCTTGAATTTCTCACAGGGAATGCACTATGTGTTGAAACAGCCAATATAAAATGGGTGATCTGGATCTGGCACACTCTGGGCTGGGGAGGTCATGTTTAAAAGGACAGTAGCTGTATGCTTTCTCATTTGCGTAGTCCAGTTGTCCTGGGTAGTTGAGTTAACATAGAGGCTAATCTTGCTGAACATATTTTGGGCCACAGCATTTTGCAGATGTGGGGAAGACTGCTCATGCTTTGGGCAGCTGTGGCACTCAGCTGAAGCTTTCCTCTATGAGACCCTGCCATAGGACTCGCTGTCTGCAACAGTAGCCCCATTTCAACTTGGGGTGGTTTGGGGCAGGCAGGGTGAAGGGTGTCTGGAAATCTCCCGCAGAGAGTTGAACATAAACCCCAGGCCATTTTAACTCCTGGGCCTCATTAGCATTTTACAGAGCTGTCTCGTGTCTGAAACTGGCGGGAGTGGCATCAGGGCCAACGGTCGGGAGCGGGAATTCAGGTGGGAGCCCGATGCTGCCGCAGACCCAAGGGAACGGTCCCCAGCATAGTGCTGCAGGAGGTGTTTGAAAGGAGATGCCAGCGCTGGGAGGGAGAGGCGAGGCTGGGGCTGGGGAGGGCCAAGGACTCTCAGCGGGGCCTGCGGGCACTCCTGGCCCAAAAGGAATCCTCAGAAAAGCCACTCTGGCCACTCTGCTGACTCCCGCTAGGTCTGATAGTCAGGTTTGGCCTTTTGATTTACTGGGTTAAAATTGTGTCATGATTCATCGGGCCCCGACCTTTGAAGGTAAAGTAAGCCCATGTTGGCCTTGGGCAGGCGGCCATCCTGTGCCAGTTTTGAGCTGAGTAAAAATGGCGGCAGTCGGGAACACGTTGGGAACTAGCGTGATCCCCCAATCACCATTTAATGACTGGCCTGCTCCATTCACCCCAGGTGGGCTGGGATAAAATCCAGGCTAGTGTTTCAGCATGGAATTTTCTGTCTGATCTTAAGTGTCTTGCTCTGCCCTAATGTATGGGTGGAACTCCTTCTCCTCCACCTGCACTAATAGGCCTCTCTGGATGGGAAAGTTGTGGAACATACAGCAGATTATAATAACCTCGGAGACCATAGTATGGCTGTATTGTAAAATGCTGCCGAAATATCCAGGCACCTAAAATGCTGTTGCAAGCTGCATTTGGTGTATTTAATGATGACCCTGGCTGTGTGGGCCTCGTTGTACCTTTGCTCCACTATTACCTTAATGGAGCTGAGTTTGAATAGGGTAGTGTTGGTCTTCCAGAAGCCATCGTTGCTGTCCTTCAGACAATTACTTAAAATTATTTAAAGCATAAAAATACAGAGAGATATTAATGGATTAAGTGAATGGGCAAAGCTGTGGCGAATGGATCTCAATGTAGGCAAGTGCGAGGTCATCCACTTTGGACCTAAAAAGGATAGATCAGAGTACTTTCTAAATGGTGAAAAGCTCGAAACAATGGAGGTCCAAAGAGACTTAGGGGTCCATGTACATAGATCATTAAAATGTCATGGACAGGTACAGAAAATAATCAAAAAGGCTAATGGAATGCTGGCCTTTATATCTAGAGAACTAGAATACAAGGGGGTAGAAGTTATGCTACAGCTATCCAAAGCCCTGGTTAGACCACACTTGGAGTACTGAGTTCAGTTCTGGCACTGCACCTTAGGAAGGATATATTGGCCTTGGAGGGAGTGCAGCGTAGATTTACTAGAATGATACCTGGACTCCAAGGGTTAAATTACGAGGAGAGTTTACACAAACTAGGGTTGTATTCCCTGGAATTTAGAAGATTAAGGGGTGATTTGATCGAAGTTTTCAAGATATTAAGGGGAACTGATAGTGTAGATGGAGAGAAACTATTTCCGCTGGTTGGGGAGTTTAGGACTAGGGGACATAGCCTAAAAATTAGAGCCAGGACTTTCAGGAGTGAAGTTAGGAAACACTCTACACGCAAAGGGTGGGAGAAGTTTGCAACTCTCTTCCACAAACAGCAGTTGACGCTAGCCCAATTGTTAATTTTAAATCTGAGATTGATAGATTTTTGTTATGGAGGGATATGGGGCTAAGGCGAGTATATAGAGTTAGGTCACAGATCAGCCATGATCTTATTGAATGGTGGAACAGGCTCGAGGGACTAAATGGTCTACCCCTGTTCCTATGTTCCTATGTTCCTAATCCATAACAGAGAAACGTCTAAGATGAAGGCATTATGATTGTTGCCTGGGAAGTAGATATTGATCCACATAGAACCGTGGAAGTTTACAGCAAAAAAGAACCTATAATTTCTGTGCCAGCTCTTTAAAAGAACTATCCAAAGCTTATTCCTCTGCCCTGCATTCTCCCTATAGCCTTGTACCTTCCTCTGCTGCAAATATTTATTCAGTTTTCCCTTAAAAGATGCAATGGTCTCTGCCTCAACCTATTCTCTGTGGCAAAGTATTCCATGCTCCAGCAATCCTACCAGCATGAAGAAATTTCTCTTAACTTCTCTCTGCACTCTTTTGGTGGCAATCTTAAATTGATGACCCTTGTTATTGACTCCCCAACCAGGGGAAATAATCTTTCCCTATTTACAATATCAAAACTCTTAATCATTTTAAAAACCTCTATTAAATCTCCTCATAGCCTTCTCTACTCCAGTGGAAATAGTCCCAGTATCTCAAGCTTCTCCTCATATCTGTAGTTTCCCATCCCTGATATCATCCTGGTGACTTTACACTGCATGCTCTCCTTAGCTTTAATGTCCTTTCCATAATAGGGCACCCAAAACTGCACACAATACTCTAACCAATGTTTTGAACAAATTTATTATTACGTCTTTACTGAGTTACTCTGTGCTCCTACTTATAAAACCCAAAATGCTGTTGGCATTTTTATAGCTGCGGAATGGTGCACATCCCAGGAAATCGAGGGCACAACAGCCCATGATGTAAAATGAATATTTTCAGATGTAAAAGAGTTAAATGTTATGGGAGTGGGGCGAGGATCAATATAATCTTTCAATATGTCAAACACCGTAGGGAACATTTAGCAGAACTATTGGAGTAGCATTTTGTTAAGAGGAACTGTTATAAAGTAAACTGGGCAGGCAGGGAACAGGGCCTAGGATGGGCTTCACATGTGGTTTACCAGATTGGTTTCTAATTTACTCATTCTTGCCTTTAAAATATGGTGGGGGAGGGCTGAAAATCTGCGGCCTCTGGTACATCCCTGTTATAATTATGTCGACAGTTTGATAGAAGGGCTGCAAAATAGGTCAGGGCATGGAAATGCCGAGTCTTGACCTATGCCCGTCTGTCTACTGCCATGGGCAGTAGGCAAGGCCTCCCTACATTGGAAGATTCCACATCCCCAGCCTCTGAGGCCTGGCAGAACTGTGGCATCTGGTGTGCCTGATAAAACCTGGTATACCAGGCCACTGAGTGGCAGATATGGGCCCCACCTAAGGTGTCCAGAAGACGGCCTAGACCCTTGAAGAGGAGGGCCCATTTGTCCAGCATTAAAGTTTTAGGTTGATCATATACTGAGAGCTGTGGGCACAACTCTGATCTTTTGGTGGGGAGACCCAGTTCCAAGCCCCAGCTTGGCTCCCCAGGATAGTGGGCAGCCTAGATGTGCTGACAATGGTGTGGCCAACCATTATCCCGATGGTAAAGGGGGAACCTCTCCCTGATCCTGGAAAGTCCACTGGGGTCAGCAGACGTTCCTGTGGATGTGATCCAGTACAGGTGCCGGGATCGCTGCGCTGATTTCAGCCAGTGACCAGGGCACTTTGCTATATGCAGTATGCACAGCATTTTCCACCGAACAGTCACAGTTTTCACTCGAAATTGAATCGGGTGGGAATGTGATTTGGGGGAGGGGGTAGCCCAGACCGCATTGATTATTACCAGCAAATGCTGAGACATTTACTGGGCTTCCAAAATGCTGACAGTTGACATTCATCTTACTATTAATGATGCTGTTTTTGTGTTGTACTATACAAGACTTATAATTCAGTAAGCAAAGAAATCATTGATCGATGCTTGAGGAGTAGACTTCTGCTGCACCTCACCATCATCTCCAGTTGTTGGCTCTTGATCATCTTCATCATCTTCCTCATCTATGTCTGCTCCAGGTGTGCTGCCTTACCAAGGTGAATGTCTCTCTCTGCATTGCTAAGCCACATGCAGCAGACTACCACGACTTTTTCGACAGATTCATGTTGAAAAGGGCACCTTGACCCATCCATCGAGCAGAAGCATTACTTGAGAATCCCTCTACGATGGATTTTGCTCTATGAGCAGCACTTGATACTGATTCTCTGCCTTAGTATAGGAATTCCTCAGTGGATAAACGGGCCATGGTAGAACAGCATAACTGTTGTCCCCCAAAAGTCACTCCATCATTCTGCCACCTCCTCTAAAACAAAGGAGCACACATGATTGCTGCAAAATGAAGGTGTCAAATGAATTGCCAGAGAATTTGGCACTGATATATATTGTCTGCTGCTGGTGATCCCTTGTGGTGAATGTAAGCCCCTGGATTGCAAGTGGCGTTCTAGTGGCTACACGTGTGCATCACCGAAAAATCAGACACGTGTTAAAAGCCACTTCTACTCTGCTGTTGCAGCTCTAGGGGGAAGCTGATTTAGGTGACTGGATGACAGAATTGGATGTCAGCAACTTCTAATGTTGCGCTTTTTACTCTTGGGGAAATTGGATGAAAGTTAAAGACAGTGGTGACCTTAACTGCTGCTGCCGGGGCCATGGGGATGTTATAGCATTCCTGCAGGTTGCAGAAGCGGGTCATTGCAGCGCTAAGTAGCTGTAGCCTTTTCAAGCACTGCTCCTCTGACATATCAAGGTAGGTTTGACGTTGGTGATACACCTGGGGTGAGGGATAATGCTGATTGTGGGTAGCTCACACCCAATGGACAGCTTACATACTATGCTGCATGATGGAGGGTGGCAGCAGCACACAGCACAGTACTTAATTTTAAAAAAACACTTACTATGTTAAAGATCAAGCAATGGAAATTTTGGTTGAAGAAAAGCTGGCCATTTTGTTGAACTGGGCAGACTGCATGTCAAGGGCAAGATAGATAAAATAATGGAACAGATACTTCAGAATTTAAACTGCTGCTGCTTCTCCAGTTCTAGCTCCTTTTGGAGACTGAATCTGCATTCCATGATAGTGCAGAAAAATGAACAGAAGGTAAGGCAAGGAGATTTAAATCAATCCAGGAGAGGCAAAGAGTGAGGCGTGGGAGTGGGAGGGGAGGGACCCAATCACATCAACAAAAACACTCATATCAAAGAAAGACTACAGGTAAAGATACAACAAAACCATTAATAGTTATTTTAAATGAAAAGAAAGCAATCAGGTCCAAATGAAAGCCAATAAAATCACTCAGTGTCTGTACCCCCAATTTTTATTGTGAGAGAAACTCAAACAGGTCCTGTGATTTGTTAAGCATTGGAAAATCCCACAAAGTTTCTGACACGGCAATTAGCAAGCAGCAAAGAATCTCAATTGCTACTGTGCATGTGATCTGCATTATTCTTAGGCCCAATGACTCCTCTTTAAGGCAGGATTTCACAACTAGAGGCCAAAATGGAGGAAGGTGGCATAACCTCGGACATATATAATCCCGCTATAGCAATGTACATTTTAGCATTCTTTCAATCTGGGATTTCACGACCATTGGAAATCATTGTGCAGCTTTCGGAATTTTCGTTCCCAATGTGAAGCCTTGCCTACGGGAGCGTGTACTGGGAATCTGGGCACAGAGGGAAATGGACCTGGCTGGATTCACCGTGGGTGCATCCGAATTCCTGATACCTGGGCCTGGATTTTTACTCTGAGCCTTAGAGAACGGTGGGTGGGGGTGGATGGGGCTGGCTGCCTGTTGGATGGGATAGCAGCCGGGGAACAGGCGTTAGGTAAGTCTGACATTGGGGGGCTTGGAGCCGGATATCGGTGGGGTTGGGGCTGAACATCGGGGGGGAGGGTTGGAGAAATCGGGGGTGGAATATCGTGGGGGTGTCGGAGACATCGGGGGAGGTGGAATATCGTGGGGAGGGGTCAGAAACATCGGGGGATGGGGGGCCGTGGATAGATTAGGGAGTCGGACATTGGGGGGAGGGGTCAGCTAATCGTGTGTGTCAGATCGTGGCAGGTAAGCTTGTTGGTCCTGGAGGAAACACAAGCAGCGCAATGAACGCAATCACCTGTTGATCTGAGCCTTCTCGCCTCCTCTCAATGTGGTGAGAATCAGAAGGTCCGGGAATCCTGGCCTCCAGGAGTTAAAAATAAAAAAACTACTAAAATGGAGGCCTGCAGCCTCCTTAAAAGATTTTACTGACCGACCCGCCTCCTGAGAGCGGGTTGGTCGCCCGCCCCTCGACCCACTTCCACCTTCCAAAACTTGAAGTGTGCCAGTTGGAGGCGGGTTGGGGCTGGGTTTTACATTTTTACAATGATTTTGTTAAAATTATCCCCCTACTGTCAGTTGCTGGTTGAAGCTCAGTATCTCTAAATGTGCATTTGTAAAAATTATCCCGTATATTTAACAGTATCATTTGGAATCCTACGCTGCATCAGACTCAAAGGTGCAGTTATTTTGTAGTGATTTGAAAAATAGGGCTCTTAGGGACACCATCAGGAAGAATTGGTTTTGCACAGAAACTGCTGCTGGGACCAGAAACCACCATTTTTCAATCCTTTGGAAACAAGTTCAATCAAACTAAAATATAAGAGAGGAAGATTTTCCCTCGCACATTAAGGAAAATTTTCCAAGTTTGTGCTGCCATCGGGGAGCTCATCCAATCCCTCCCCGACAGCACATTCGAGTGCACTAGCGCAAAACTGGAATATTAAAAAAGAAAGAACTTGCATTCATAGAGTGCCTTTCACAACCTCAGGACGTCCCAAAGTGTTTTACAGCCAATGAAGTACATTCATTGGTGTAATGTAGGGAAACACAGCAGCCAATTTGCATACAGCAAGGTCCTACAATCAGCAATGAGATAATCTGTTTTGGTGATGGTGGTTGAGGGATAAATATTCACCAGGAGAATGCCACTGCTCTTCTTTGAAATAGTGCCATGGGATCTTTTATGTCCCCCTGAGAGGGCAGATAGGGCCTCGGTTTAACATATCAACTGAAAGGCAGTACCCCTAAGCATTGTAGCACTCCCCCACTGGATTATCACCCTAGATTTTATGCTTAAGTCTCTGGGGTGGGACTTGAACCTATAACCTTCTGATTCAGAAACAAGAGTGCTACCCACTGAGCCAGGGCTGACACATCATGCCTGTAGTATTGTCTTATTTTATAGTCTAATGGTGCAGCCGTGTCAAAACTTTTAAGAATTCCTTTGACAAAAGTTTCTGTTATATTAAGCAAAACTCCACAGTCCTACAAATGGCTCACCACCACCTTCTCAAGGGCAATTAGGGATCGGCAATAAATGCCGGCCTCGCCAGCGACGCCCACATCCCATGAACAAATAAAAAAAATAGCTTTTGTGAAAGGAAGTTGCAAAACAACCTTGAAAATGAAGCAAGCAATTACCCCAGGAAATGTTGGAAAACAAACTATTAGACTGTTCTCATAACCTGATTTTCCTGCTTATTGATATTATTTTAATCCCTCTGTCTTTGAACCATTACCTAAGCTCACATTACTCACTGATTAGAAATTTTGGCTGAGTAATTATGTCTATTTCAAAGCCATGCCCTAACTAGCGTTGCCAACTCTGGAGGTATTCCTGGATATTGGATCGCGTGACATTCTGATGACATGACATTCTGACCACATGACATCTGACCATGTGATATTTGACCAATCCCCCTCTGTCCCCTAAACCTCGGTCTGCCTGTCTCTCCCCATCCCCCAGGCACCCTCTTCCCATCCCCGAGTCTCCCTCTCTCCCCCGACTGTCAGCCCTCCTCTCTCCATTTTCCCCCCTTCCCATTTCCCAGCCTCGCTCTCTCCTCTGACTTCCCATTCCCCACTCTCCCTGCGGCAGCAGCCGGTGACACCATACTGCTACAGCGGGAATTTTAAAGTGCGAAGATCTCCTGGGCTGCTAGTAGTATCACTTGGGAGATCTATGTCCCATTCCGGGAGTCTCTCATGCAATTCGGGAGGGTTGGTGACCCTGGCCACGACCCTGGCCATGACCTTGGAGACTCACGTAAAAATGAGCAAAGCTTGCACCACGCATGCTCCACCTATTTGTACCACGTGTTGAGTGGCCTAACCATCGATCCTTAAAGGGCCTGCTGGAGGCTGTTCAAAAGAAGGTCCAGGAAATATTTTGCAGGAATGCTCCTCCTGGGCCCACAAAAAAACTCTGGCCTGTAGCTGGTGTGTTTGAGGCCCCACAGGGATCGCCTCCCTTCTCCCCAGAATCAACCAGCCGGCAGACCCAGCATAGGAGCCAGCCGATTTCCTGCCCACCCCGACTGGCGAGCTGCAGCTGGGTGCACGTTTGGCACCTGCAGCTCATCAGCAGCATTCAAATGAAGCCTGAAGTTGAATTTGGCTTGGGCCTCAGGCTGGCGCCGACCAGTGTACAGAGCTGTCACTCCGCCGGTTTTATGCCAATTTTGGGAACAAGTCAAATTTCTTGGCCTACATGTTACCTCAGTGGCAAATTCAGTCATTGTTTAATGGTATTCGTCATAGCATTTTTTGAATTTATTGAAAGACATTCATTCTTGTAGAATAGGCCTCTCTTGTTAGATCCTACACTTGTTTGGTACATATGTGGCTTTCTTGCAAACTACATTATGGAATCAAAGTAGGAAAACAATTAAAAATAAACAAAAATAAAAGCATTAGCTTCTTTCTGGAACCACAGTAAGTATAGTTGCAATAACCTTGCTATCTACAATTGTGTTCCTGCTGTATGACAGCAGTGGTAACAGCAGCACGTAGCACAGTACTTAGTAAAAAAAACACTTACCATATTAAAGGTCAAGCAATGGAAATTTTGATTTAAAAAGTCTGCCCGTATTGTTGGACTGGGGAGACTGCATGTCAAATTTAAGATAGGAAATTATGAAATAAATACTTTAATACACCACAGCTTCCTCATATAATTCAATGCAGTGTTTTTCTAAATTGATTAATATATTGAAATTAATTATGTATTAAATCAGAGATGACTAGTAATAATTAAAAGCTGTCTACATTAATTACACACTGATGGGATATTATATATTTAAGAACAGTTAAGCAATTTAACTCGAGCATTATATGGAAACGTTTTGGCAAAAGTCAGTGATATTGTAAGGCAAATTGCACATGCTTTATGTTAAATTAATTACACAATGCATAGCATATAGAATGACCAATACAAAAATTAAATTGCATCTTCAAAGATGTAAATCAATTTGCCATGGCACTTAGTATACTTAAGAGGAACATAAATGTACTAGGAATCTTCTTAAATTAAATTCCGTTACTCTGTACTTTATAAAGTTCTTAAGATCCTCTAAAATCTAAACGAGAGGTTACTAGGATGTGGAAATCATTATCCCAAGTGTCCACTGAGGCCAAACCAAGCCAAATGTTTAAGAGGGAATTCGATAAACATTTAAAGAAGAAAAATATCAAAGAATATGGGGAAGTGCAGAGAAATGGAATTAGGATAGCTCCATTGTGGAGCTGGCACCAGTACAATGGGTTAAATGGGCTCCTTGTCCGCTGAAGTTTCTATAATTCTATAACAGTATGACTATAAAGGGATAGTTTTAGGAAAATGCACCGGCAAGGAGCCTCACCTGCTAAAAGAACATACGAGCATATGAAATTGACAGGCAGACCAGCTGGTCCATCAAACCTGCCCCACACCATGGTGGCCGGACCATCATGACTAAACACTTCTTCCCTTCCCCCCATAGCATACCCACGTCCCACCCACCCCCGCAGCCATGTAATCTCCTGGGAATTCGTGCGTGTTCTTATTCAGAACAATAAGAATAATGATACTACTTGCATTTTTAAGCAATGATATGAATGGGTAGTATAACTATTGTTTTATTGTAATGTTAATTCTCCCTTCTTCTACTCATCTACAGTTTTACAGACACCCGAAGCTCACTAAAACACTTAAAGGTTCTGAGGAAAGGTTTTACTCAAATGTTAATTTGTTTTAATTTCTGATTGCTATTTAGTGACCCCTGCTGGAAAATGTGTGTGGGTGGACTTTGGGTGAAAACAGGACTAAACTTGGTGTTGATGCCTAGCATAGTTGAATAGCCCACGATAACCTCACTGCAAATAAAGATTAGTCACTTAAGTGAGGTGTCAGTGAGCTTCTGGTACCTATGGTACTGTACTCCAGATGAGGAGAGGCAGGGAGAAAATTTAAATTAATATAAAACAATATTTATAGCATCCATTAATATCATTACTTAAAAATGTAATCTGTATCATTATTCTTTTTAAAATCTGTCTCTTCAGGTTTATGAATTATTACAAGTTATGGTATAAAGCAATTTGCTAAATGGGCTAAGGGATCAGCACTGAAAGGCTGCCAGATCCAAGGTTATAATCCCGACAGTGATATTGTGGATATTTTCCCCCTATCGTTTGGAAACAATTTTTTCCCAATGTGCAGGGAAAAAAACGTTCATTTTATTGACCCTATTTTTGCTTTAGAAATATTTTGGCGCTCAACCAAAGATCTTATTATTGGCCCAGAAAATAACAGTGAGGCTAATGGCGCTCACCATTATTTATGCACAAATGCTACAGGAACTTCAGGCAAGGTCGGTTAAACATGGAAATCCACAAGTTGCTGTCCGAGATGTGCTGCTCCGCCGTTAGCTTCGCGAAAATGGCATCTTGCTGTTTACCTCACCATTCAAATACATTAAACGGCGTGAAGTTCCTGTATTTGCGCGTTACATACGAAAACTCGCCACAGAAAGTTAAGTCAAGTCGTTTCAAGTCTAAGTGCCTTTTTAACAATGTGATAAGTCTTAATTACTGCCAGTCAACCTCTCTGGCACTGAAAATTAACTATTACAAACGTGGAGTCTCATTTCTTCAGGTTTTAATTGTGGTTGGAGATTTAAAAAAATAATTAACTTCTTTTTACTTTATCTTTCTGTCTCTTTTTCTCTCTCTTTTAATCCAATCTTTCTTTCCCTCTTTATTTCTCTTTCTGTACCTGATTTGACATTGAATTCACCCACTCAAACTTACACTTCCTGCTCAGTCATTGTGCTGTTAATTTCACAATCCTTCAATCTGATTGGTTAAGAAGATATACAATTGCTTGCCCTGTTCACACAGATCCCAGGTGCCCTGTAGAGGGCGCCGCGCCGTTTCCAGTCACACTTCCAGGACCTTGCGCCGCAAAATACCATGGAGATTAAACAGGCAAGGTCAAGTCTAACTAATGGTGGGCACCGTTCATTGACTGGTTACAGCAAATTTTGGGCCATTGCTGTAAGTGGAAGCCTCTTGTTTTCTCTTTCCTCATTTTCTTTCCTGCAATTTGCAAATCAGTTGTTAAGTGAACGGTGCAAAGAAAAAAGCTCTTCACTTAATTCAATATCCTAGAAAAACAGTCTTTAAATCTCAACAGAAACCAGGATCAAGGTGTTTTTTTCCATATAAACTAATAATGTGTTGCTAACCCCAAACACATGTTCCTAGTAGCAGCAGGAGCAGGTGGAGAACATCAGTGACCCAGATGATTTACTGCCTCCCTCGTATTTTGTTCATTTTGTAACTGTAACCTGTTGTCAGTGAAGTGCTCTGACGTAATTACTTACCAGGCTCTGGTGTCTACCAAATAACGGTGCCAGGAATTCTGTAGAAATTGCTAGGAAAATAAAACAGAAACTTCTGGTGTAGATTTTCAACTAGTTTTCTGGGCATAAAACTGCATTGTGGAAATGAAAATCGGGCTTTTTCTATAGCGGGCAGCAGCTGGTCTTACACCTGGGTGGCAAGTTGAACATGTACCCCTGTATCTCTTTTCATCTAATGTGAACAATGTGTAAGACGTCTTTTTGGCACCCAATAAATCTAGGTTTTAGCAGTGCTGTTGGTAATTTTTAGGCGTCCACCATTTACACATCTACTTATTGCTCTCCTTTTGTTTCTTTCTATAACCTAATTGTAATGTGTTATCTAAATTGAGTATAAGTTAACTCAATCAGATTTACTGAAACAACATTTTCTTGCCTTGTTTGGTAAATCCTTGTTGGATCTTTGGAAAGGGCAAAACCAAATGCTTTCAGCATGATGTTCTGACATGGGATCAAGAGGTTTAAAAAGATTTGTGTTTGTTTCAAACTGCAGTGCTGTTTTCTTCTAGCAGAAAATGTGTAATGCTTATAAATAAGATGTTGCTCTTTATGTTGTTAGAATCAGCAACCCTGTGTGCTGGAAGATTTCATAGTTATTTTAACCCATGTGTCACCTCTGGTGTACACTAGGGTTTCATCCTTGGTCCCCGACTCTTCGTTATTTATATGCTACTAGTTAGCGATATCATCTGAAAGGATGGGTTCAGTTTTCACCTGTACAAAATCTAGCTGTACATTTCCAACCCCTGAGCTTTTAGGCCCCAACGTTTTATTTCTCTCTCTCCTTCCTGCTCAGTGTCCATTTTCCCCTCTGCCTTGTAAAGCATCCTGAGGCATCTTTCTATGCACGAGGAGGGCTATAGAAATGGGTGTGGTATTATTTGGTATCGAAACCTTAATCAGTTCATTCTTTCTACATCCCTTTAACAAGCTTATGGACAAAAAACATATTCTTCTGTTTATTTTCTAATTCTGTATCCTATTTAGTCCCCTCTGGAGGGATCTAATCCAGAAAAAGAATAACAAGCATCTTGAGTTTTTAATCGATGACAATATCCTGGGTGTAGGGTGAGTGGGAGATTTTATTCTTTTCATGGAATTGTGTTTTAAAGGCAGAAAGCTTTTGGTAAGTCTCAAGCAGAATTTCCTTATCTATAGGAATTCCTGGGATCAAAAAAGATATGAAGACATTTAAGATAGAAAGGGGGGAGGGAATTGATAAACTAATCAAACTTAGAGAGGATAAAACCCTTGGTCCGGATGGATTGCATCCACGCGTATTAAAAGAAGTTAGGGAAGACATAGCAGAGGTACTATTACATATATATAAAAATTCATTGGAAAAGGGAACGGTGCCAGAGGTCTGGTGGACAGCTAATATGATTCCTATATTTGAAAAGGGAGATAAAACCAGTCGAGGAAACTATAGTCCAATTAGCTTAATGTTAGTGGTAGGAAAGATAATGGAATCCTTACTCAAAGATGTAATAGAAAAACATCTAGAAACCGAAAATATAATGAAGAATAATCAGCACGGATTTCAAAAGGGAAGGTAATGCTTGACCAACCTTATTGAATTCTTTGAAGAAGTAATGGAAAGAGTAGACAAGAGTAATGTAGCAGATATAATATGTTTGGATTTTCGAAAGGCGTTCGATAAGGTACCGCATAGTAGACTCATGACTAAGGTCAGAGCATGTGGAGTCAGGGCTCAGGTAGCAGAATGGATAGCAAGCTGGCTACAAACAGAAAACAGAAAGTAGGGATTAAAGGTAGTTACTCAGACTGGCAAAATGTTGGAAGTGGGGTTCCACAAGGATCGGTGCTTGGACCACTGTTGTTCACCATTTACATAAATGATTTGGACTCGGGAATCGGAAGTACATTTTCAAAATTTGCCGCCGACACCAAATTGGGAGGGTATAGTTAATACCTAGGAGGACTTTGACAAAATACAGGAAGACATTAATAAATTTGCAGAATGGGTGTGTAATTGGCAAATGAATTTCAATATAGATAGGTATTACATTTCGGTAGGAAGAATAAAGGGGCCACAAACTGCCTGGATAATAAGAGTCAATGGGATTGAGGAGCAGAGGGATGTTGGGGTATAGATACACAAATCACTAAAAGTACTGACGCAGGTTAATAAGGCCATAAAAAAAGCAAACCAAGCACTGGGGTTCATTTCTAGAGAGATAGAATTGAAAAGCAGAGAGGTTATGTTAAACTTGTATAGAACCTTGGTTAGACCTTGGTGTACTGTGAACAGTTCTGGTCTCCATATTATAAAAAGGATATAGATGCATTGGAGAAAGTGCAAAAAAGAATTACTAGGATGATTCCAGAACTGAGAGGTTATACCTATCAGGAAAGAAGACCGAGAGGTGACTTGATAGAGGTCAAGGGAGACCAGAATTAGGGGTTATAAATATAAGATAGTCACTAATAAATTCAATAGGGAATTCAGGAGAAACTTCTTTACCCAGAGAATGGTTAGAATGTGGAACTTGCTACTACAAAGACTAGTTGTACCGACTAGTATAGATGCATTTAAGGGGAAGCTGGATAAACACATGAGGGGGAAAGGAATAGGGTTAGATGAAGTAAGGAGGGAGGAGGCGCATGTGGAGCATAAATACCGGCAAGGTCCTGTTGGGCCGAATGGCCTGTTTCTGTGCTGTACATTCAATGTAATTCAATGAAACACATTGCAAACCAAATATGGACATGAAAGTGGCAAACTCCATTAAAACATGGGACTTTCTACTGCCACCTGTCCTGCACCCTTTTAAAATGATAACAGAGATAGTGCACTTTGAGAATGCTGGATATTCTCAGAGGCCAACACTATTGCACTTTTGGTTGCCATGGTACCACACTCAAGTGAAGTCCAGGTCAGTGGTGAGTACTGACATTCCAGTGCAGGTTTTGACCTTAAATGGAAAGACTAAGGGAATGGAAGACAACAAAAAGTAAAGGAAACAGAATGGACTGAGAAGAGACTTAGAGCAAACCAAAAGCAGGAAAAGGGAAAATTGAAGAGGAAAAATCAAAGAAAAGAAAAAAAGCAAATTAATTTATAAAGTTAAATATTACCTACTTTTCCTGTATACTACAACTATTTCATTCTATTTCATAAATTGTTTCCTGCAATAAACACAACTTAGATCACAACATCTTAACAGTTTAATTATTTCTGTACTTTTTCTAATGATACACAGAGGTATGTAGTAAATTAAAATAAAAAGGATCCAAGGAAAATATTTTTTTTACATAGAAATTACAACATGGAAACAGACTGTTCAGCTCAGCCAGTCCCTGTTGGTATTTATCCTTCACATGAGCAACAGTTCTAATTCCTGTACCCACTCTGTTCTCATATCCTTTCATCTCCCTCTCCTTCAACTACCTATCCAATCTATTCTTAAATGTTGACATGTTCTCTGCTTCAATCACTAACTCTGGTCATGCATTCCACAGCCTCACAGCCCTCTGTGTAAAAAAGTTTCTCTTGCTCTCTGTCCTAAATCTCTATATTTAACCTTATATCTATGTCCCCTCATTCTAGATCCCTCAACCATCGGAAATAATCTGTTTCTATCTCATCCCTTCATAATTTAAAACATCCCTATCAAATCCCCCCATAATCTCCTCTGTTCTGATGAAAACAGCCCAGATTTTTCTAATCTTTTTTTTCTGTTGTCTACAGGAAGAGCCTCATCATAATCTGTGAACGCTAGTCTCAACAGTTGGAGATGCTCCTTTTCCTTTGCCATCATTTCTGTGGGACTTTGCTTTGAATACTTTGTTACAGTTCAGCAAATTTTAAACCTGACCTCACTTTTATTTGAGTTCCTCATCAATACTGATATATGAGGATGATGTGGAGATGCCGGTGATGGACTGGGGTTGACAATTGTAAACAATTTTACAACACCAAGTTATAGTCCAACAATTTTATTTGAAATTCACAAGCTTTCGGAGGCTTCCTCCTTCCTCAGGTGAATGTGGAAATGAAATCCTCGAACCCTTCGCATTTATATATCACAGAACAATACTGGTGATTACAGATAGTCTTTCCAACTGCCCGTTGCCAAGGCAATCACAGTGTGCAGACAGAGAGGTGTTACCTACAGGGCCACCGAATATACAAACAACCAAAAAAAACAGAGAGAGAGAGGCAGAAACATAGAAACATCCGGAAGGAAGAGAAAGACAGCAAATGACCCGTTATATTAAAAACAGATAACATTTGTTCACTGGTGGGGTTACGTGTAGCGTGACATGAACCCAAGATCCCGGTTGAGGCCGTCCTCATGGGTGCGGAACTTGGCTATCAATTTCTGCTCGACGATTTTGCGTTGTCGTGTGTCTCAAAGGCCGCCTTGGAGTACGCTTACCTGAAGGTCGGTGGCTGAATGACCTTGACTGCTGAAGTGTTCCCCAACTGGAAGGGAACCCTCCTGTCTGGCGATTGTTGCGCGGTGTCCGTTCATCCGTTGTCGCAGCGTCTGCATGGTCTCGCCAATGTACCATGCTCTGGGGCATCCTTTCCTGCAACGTATGAGGTAGACAACGTTGGCCGAGTCACAGAAGTATGAACCATGCACCTGGTGGGTGGTGTCCTCTCATGTGATGGTGGTATCTGTGTCGATGATCTGGCATGTCTTGCAGAGGTTACCGTGGCAGGGTTGTGTGGTGTCGTGGATGCTGTTCTTCTAAAGCTGGGTAATTTGCTGCGAACGATGGTCTGTTTGAGGTTGGGTGGCTGTTTAAAGGCGAGTAGTGGAGGTGTGGGGATGGCCATAGTGAGGTGTTCGTCGTCATTGATGACATGTTGAAGGCTGCGGAGAACATGGCGTAGTTTCTCCCCTCCGGGGAAGTACTGGACGACGAAGGGTACTCTGTTGGTTGTGTCCCGTGTTAGTCTTCTGAGGAGGTCTATGCGATTTTTCGCTGTGGCCCGTCGGAACTGTCGATCGATGAGTCGAGCGTCATATCCAGTTCTCACGAGGGCGTCTTTCAGCGTCTGTCGGTGTCCATTGCGTTCCTCCTCGTCTGAGCAGACCCTGTGTATTCGCAGGGCCTGTCCATAGGGGATGGCCTCTTTGACGTGGTTAGGGTGGAAGCTGGAAAAGTGGAGCATTGTGAGGTTGTCCGATTCGTGAGGTTACACGATAACATCAACAAGTTCCATCCCACCATCAAGTTCACCATGGACTACTCCTCAGAATCAGTTTCTTTCTTGGACACACGAATCTCCATCAAAGACAGGCACCTCAGCACCTCACTCTACCGCAAGCCCACGGACAACCTCACGATGCTCCACTTTTCCAGCTTCCACCCTAACCACGTCAAAGAGGCCATCCCCTATGGACAGGCCCTGCGAATACACAGGGTCTGCTCAGACGAGGAGGAACGCAATGGACACCTACAGACGCTGAAAGACGCCCTAGTGAGAACGGGATATGACGCTCGACAGTTCCGACGGGCCACAGCGAAAAATCGCATAGACCTCCTCAGAAGACTAACACGGGACACAACCAACAGAGTACCCTTCGTCGTCCAGTACTTCCCCGGAGGGGAGAAACTACGTCATGTTCTCCGCAGCCTTCAACATGTCATCAATGACGACGAACACCTCGCTATGGCCATCCCCACACCTCCACTACTCGCCTTTAAACAGCCACCCAACCTCAAACAGACCATCGTTCGCAGCAAATTACCCAGCTTTCAGGAGAACAGCGTCCACGACACCACACAACCCTGCCACGGTAACCTCTGCAAGACAAGCTAGATCATCGACACAGATACCACCATCACACGAGAGGACACCACCCACCAGGTGCATGGTTCATACTCCTGTGACTCGGCCAACATTGTCTACCTCATACGTTGCAGGAAAGGATGCCCCAGAGCATGGTACATTGGCGAGACCATGCAGACGCTGCGACAACGGATGAACGGACACCGCGCAACAATCGCCAGACAGGAGGTTCCCTCCCAGTCGGGGAACACTTCAGCAGTCATGGACATTCAGCCACTGACCTTCGGGTAAGCGTACGCCAAGGCGGCCTTCGAGACACACGACAACGCAAAATCGTTGAGCAGAAATTGATAGCCAAGTTCCGCACCCATGAGGACGGCCTCAACCGGGATCTTGGGTTCATGTCACGCTACACGTAACCCCACCAGTGAACAAATGTTATCTGTTTTTAATATAACGGGTCATTTGCTGTCTTTCTCTTCCTTCCGGATGTTTCTATGTTTCTGCCTCTCTCTCTCTGTTTTTTTTTGGTTGTTTGTATATTTGGTGGCCCTGTAGGTAACACCTCTCTGTCTGCACACTGTGATTTCCTTGGCAACGGGCAGTTGGAAAGACTATCTGTAATCACCAAGTATTGTTCTGTGATTTATAAATGCGAAGGGTTCGAGGATTTCATTTCCACATTCACCTGAGGAAGGAGGAAGCCTCTGAAAGCTTGTGAATTTCAAATAAAATTGTTGGACTATAACTTGGTGTTGTAAAATTGTTTACAGATATATGAGGAAGTCTTGATGAAATACACAAATGTGTTTTTAAATCACTGCTTCCCACTGAAGCACTTTTTCATTTTCTAATATGTTGACAACATCATTGTTTCCATGTTAGCTGCATCACTGTGGAACATATTGATGCCTAACAATGGCTGTCTAGTCTTATTTTAGCACTCGGTAGCTATGGTGCTGTTATACTTGTAATGCTGGTTACACAGGTATGTGTGAGGCATATTAAAAATAATACTGCCTCAGTCATGCCTGTACGTTACATCTGCCAATATTCCTCTTAAACTAGGAGTAGCACTCTGAGTTGTGGAGGAGACCTGAGCACCCAGCGAGTGTCACCCACTTCATCTGACTACCTGCTGAAATCTATTAGATCATTGGCATGTATCTACTGTCCTGAGAGGGTTGGATCTATGCCAGCAGTTAGACAGACTGGTATCTATGTGCATTGTGATATTATCTGGGGCGATGTGTTTACTCCTTGTGTTATACTAGATCTGACACTTGAATTTGTGGTCAGAGCACTACTTTCCATCAGACTGGCCAGCAGCACTGATAGCAGTGTCGTACTACATATTTAGCACTAAATTCAAATAGAGTACAGATTACTTACCTACAGACTTTGCTAAAATTATTCTATTTTCACTTTCATTTTAAAACTGTTGCTCAATCACATGAGGCCCACCTATTGAAAACTTGCAAAATTTTCAGCAACTTTGTTGCATTTCCTACTGAAGTACGTCAAAGTTTTGATTTTTAACAAGTGTAATATTATCTGAAGCCTTTTAGAAAGCTGACACATCTTACAAACCAATGGAAAACAGCACAGTGATACTGTGTAGGAACTTGGGGAAATGCCACAAGGTCTCATATGCTGAGAGATTTTAGGAAAAATAGTAAGAAGATGTTTGATGAATCTTCCCCATAGTGACGTATGATAAAATACTCAACAGAATAATCTCACATTCACCTCAGATCCTCCTCAGTCATGTAACATATTAAAATGCATATATTGTCACTTACTGTAATACATACTAATGAACACATTCTATGAACACATTAAACTCGTATGTATATACTACAGACTGTTTTAGGAACATAGGAACAGGAGAAGGCCATTCAGCCCCTCAAGCCTGTTCCATCATTCAATTAGATCATAGCTGATCTGTATCTTAATTCCATTTACCTGCCTTGGTTCTGTAACCCTTAATATCATTGCCTAACAAGAATCCATCAAACTCAATTTTGAAATTTTCAATTGACCAAGCCTCAACAGCTTTTTGGGGAGAGTTCCAGATTTCCACTTCCCTTTGTGTGAAGAAGTGCTTCCTGACATCACCCCTGAACGACCTAGCTCTTGTTAAAATGTTACTGTGTTAACCCCACTCTGCTCCCCCCACCCCACCCATCACCACCCCAAGACTTAAGTTTTTGCTGGCCGGGCGACTCTGGGCCACCCGATATTGCAACAGTCTGAATTCGATGAACTGCATCGGGACGCCTGTTTGGGGTGGATCGTTCGGCGATTCTATTTAAATGGCTCCGGCCTCTTCCGTGGAACGGGTGGGCGGCCAGCAAGCTCCGTTGGTCTGCCGCCCCAGAAGTTATAATCTACTCCTTCAAGTCTATAATGTGTGCATGTTGTCTTAATCACCTACTTTGCAAATCTTTAATCAACAACTGGCTCTCTGTAATCAATTGCACACTACAGGCAAAGTATCATAGTATTATAGTAGGTACAGCACAGGAGGAGGCCATTTAGCCCATCATGCCTGTGCTGGCTCTTTGAAATAGTTATCCAATTAGTCCCATTCCCCTGCACTTTCCCCACAGCCCTGTAAATTCTTTTCCCTTCAAGTATTTATCTAATTTCCTTTGGCAAGTTAGTATTGAATCTGCTTCCACCATCCTTTCATGATGTGGAGATGCCGGTGATGGACTGGGGTTGACAAATGTAAACAATTTTACAACACCAAGTTATAGTCCAACAATTTTTATTTGAAATCTACAAGCTTTCGGAGGTTTCCTCCTTCCTCAGTTACATTTACCTCAGGAAGGAGGAAACCTCCGAAAGCTTGTAGATTTCAAATAAAAATCGTTGGACTATAACTTGGTGTTGTAAAATTGTTTACAACCATCCTTTCAGGCAGTGCATTCCAGATCCCAACCACTCGCTGTGTAAAAAGGTTTTTCCTCATGTCACCTTTGGTTCTTTTGCCAATCACCTTAAATCTATGTCCACTGGTTCTTGACCCTTCTGCCAATGGGAACAGTTTCTCTCTATCTACTCTGTCTAGACCCTTCATGATTTTGAATACCTCTATCAAATCTCCTCGCAACTGTCTCTGTTCTAAGGAGAACAACCCCAGCTTCTCCAGTCTATCCATGTAACTAAAGTCCCTCATCCCTGGAATCATTCTGGTAAATCTCTTCTGAAACCTTTGTAAGGCCTTCACATCTTTCCCAAAGTCCGGTGCCCAGAACTGGACACAATACTCCAGTTATGGTCGAACCAGTGTTTTATAAAGGTTCATCATGACTTCCATACTCTTGTACTCTATGCCTCTATTTGTAAAGCCCAGGATCCTGTATGCTTTTTTAACCACTTTCTCAACCTACCCTGCCACCTTCAATGATTTGTGCACATAAACTCCCAGATCTCTCTGCTCCTGTACCCCTCTTAGAGTTGTGCTCTCTAGTTTAGATTGCCTCTCCTCGTTCTTCCTACCAAAACGTATCACGTGCATTTTTCTGCGTTAAATTTCATCTGCCACGTGTCCTCCCATGCCACCAGCCTGTCTATATTCTCTTGAAGTCTATCATTATCCTCCTCACTGTTTATTACTCTTCCAAGTTTTGTGTCTTATGCAAATTTTGAAATTGTGCCTTGTACGCCCAAGTCCAAGTCATTAATATATATCAAGAAAAGCAGTGGTCCCAGCACTGACCCCTGGAGGACACCACTGTACACCTCCCTCCAGTCCAGAAAACAACTGTTCACCACTAGTCTCTGTTTCCTGTCCCTCAGCCAATTCTGTATCCATGTTGCTACTGCCCCCTTTATTCCATGGGCTGCAATCTTGATGATAAGCCTATCATGTGGCAGTCTATCAAACGCCTTTTGAAAGTCCATATACACCACATCAACTGCATTGCCCTCATCTACCCTCTCTGTTACCTCATCAAAAAACTCTATCAGGTGAGTTAAACATGATTTGCCTTTAACAAATCCATGCTGGCTTTCCCTAATCAATCCACCATCGTCCAAGTGACTGTTAATTCTGTCCTGGATTATCATTTCTTAAAGTTTCCCCACCACTGAGGTTAAACTGGCTGGCCTATAGTTGCTGGGTTTATCCTTACACCCTTTTTTGAACAAGGGTGTAACATTTGCAATTCTCCAGTACTCTGACACCACCCCCATATCTATGAATGTTTGGAAGATTATGGCCAGTACCTCCGCAATTTCTACCCTTACTTCCCTCAGCAACCTAGGATGCATCCTATCTGGACTGGATGACTTATCTACTTTAAGTACAACTAGCCTTTCAAGTATCTCTTCTTTATCAATTTTTAGCCCATCCAGTATCTCAACTATACTTTCCTTTACTGAGACTCTGGCAGCATTTTCTTCCTTGGTAAAGACAGATGCAAAGTATTAATTTAATACCTTGGCCATCCCCTCTGCCTCCATGAGTAGATCTCCTTTATGGTCCCTAATTGGCCCACCCCTCCTCTTACTACCCGTTTACTGTTTACATGCTGTACAAGACTTTCGGATCCTCTTTTATGTTGGCCGCCAGCCTATTCTCATACTCTCTCTTTGCCCCTCTTATTTTCGTTTTCACTTCCTCTCTGAACTTTCTATATTCAGCCTGGTTCTCACTTGTGTTATCAACCTGACATCTGTCATAAGTCCCTTTTTTCTGTTTCATCTTATTCATTATCTCTTTTGTCATCCAGGGAGCTCTGGCTTTAGTTGCCCTACCTTTCTGCCTCTTGGGAATGTGCCTAGACTGTATCTGAATCATCTCCTCCTTAAAGGCCACCCACTGTTCAATTATAGTTTTGCCTGCCAATCTTTGATTCCAATTTACTCAGGGCAGATCTGTTCTCATCCCATTGAAATTGCCCCTCCTCTAATTGAGTATTTTTACTGTAGAGTGGTCTGTGTCCTTTTCCATAGCTATTCTAAACCTTATGATACGATGATTGCTGCTCCCTAAATGCTTCCCTACTGATACTTGCTCCACTTGGCCCACCTCATTCCCTAGAACCAAGTCCAGCAATGCCTCCTTCCTCATTGGGCCAGAAACGTACTGGTTAAGAAAGTTATCCTGAACATATTTCAAAAATATATCAAAAAGCGCAGTGGTCCTAATACTGATCCCTGGGGAACACCACTGTATACTTCCCTCCAGTCTGAAAAACAAGCGTTCACCACTTCTCTTATCCCATGACCTTTAATTTTAGAAACATAGAAACATAGAAAGTCGGAGCAGGAGTAGGCCATTCGGCCCTTCGAGCCTGCTCCACCATTCCATATGATCATGGCTGATCCTCCATCTCAATACCATATTCCTGCTTTCTCCCCATACCCCTTGATGCCTTTTGTGTCTAGAAATCTATCTAAGCTCCTTCTTAAATATATTCAGTGACTTGGCCCCCACGGCCTTCTGTGGTAGAGAATTCCACAGGTTCACCACCCTCTGAGTGAAGAAATTTTTCCTCATCTCAGTCCAAAATGTCCTACCCCTTTTCCTGAGACTGTGACCCCTCGTTCTGGACCCCCCCAGCCAGGGGAGCTATCTATTATGTGCTACTTTATCTAATGCCTTTTGAAAGTCCATATACACAACATCAACCGCACTACTCTTATCAACCCTCTCCGTTACTTCATCAAAAAACTCATTCAAATTAGTCAAACACGATTTCCCTTTAACAAGTCCGTGCTGACATTCATTTATTAGCCCAAACTTTTCTAAGTGCCAATTAATTTTGTCCAGGATTATTGTCTCTAAAAGTTTCCCCACCACCAATGTTAGGCTGACCAGCCTGTAATTGTCGGGTTTGTCCCTCTCCCCTTTTTTGAACAGGGGTGTAACATTTGCAATCCTCCTGTCCTCCGGCACCGTCCCCATATCTAAGGAGCATTAGAATATTGTGGCCAGAGCCTCTGCAATTTAAAAAAAAATTCGTTCATGGGATGAGGGCATCGCTTCAAAAATTCACTATTTTTACTGCCCATCTGCACCCATCCCATCTGTTTTTGGAGGGTTAAAATTACCCCCAATAAGTCTGAAGTTCTATAGTCAGCTTCATAACTGGTTTCGTCAGTGCAGCAAGGATGAGGATATATCATTATAGGTTATCCATTGTCTAAAATAGCTTTATGCAGCCTATCTATAAATGTGCAGCAGATGCTTTAGAAAAAGTTAAATTGTCATAAGAATGCAAGAAAATATGAAAAAAGAAATAGCCAACCAGCCCATTGAATCCACTCTTTTCAGTGGATGATACACTATTTGTTTAGTAAGGGACTCCCCTTCACTTTCTTTTCTTAAAGGGAGGTGAATACCTACTTCTACGAGAAATATAAAACTTTAATGATATTCCCCCTCAGCCCCAAAAGCAATCAAGTGAAAAGCTCCAGGACCTCAGACAAATCTTCCAATCTAGTGTTATTCTACAGTCTGCAAAAAATAGCACAGATCCTAGCGACTGGGAGAGATATAAAGAACAGCAAAGGGTAACAAAACAAATAGTAAGAGCTTCAAAAAGGGCGTATGAAAAGAAACTTGCAAGGGATATCAAAATCAACACAAAAAATGTTTACAATCATATTAGGGAAAAGAGGGTGGTCAAGAGCAATGTGGGCCCCTTAAAAACAGATAATGGTGATATGTAAATGAAAATAAGGAAATGGCGGACATGTTAAATAATTACTTTGCGTCAGTATTTACAGTAGAGGAAGAGGATAGCATGCCGGACAACCCAAGGAAACTAATTTTGAATCAGGGACGGGGACTCACCATAATTAACATAAACAAATTAACAGTTATGAAGAAAATAATGGCACTGAAGAGTGACAAATCCCCAGGACCAGATGTTTCCATCCCAGGATTTTAAAGGAAGTAGGTGAGAACATTGCAGAAGCCCGAACTATAATCTTCCAAAGTTCTCTCGATTCAGGAACCGTTCCTTTAGATTGGAAAATTGTACATGTCACTCCACTATTTAAGAAAGGTGAAAGAAAACCAAGGAATTATAGACCAGTTAGCCTAACATCTGTTGTCAGGAAATTTCTAGAGTCTATAATTAAGGATAGAGTGACTGAACACCTTGAAAATTTTCAGCTGATCAGAGAGAGCCAGCATGGATTTGTAAAGGGTAGGTCATGCCTAATGAACCTGATTGAATTTTTTGAGGAGGTGATTAAAGTACTGGATAGGGGAACGTCCATGGATGTTGTTTATAAGGCATTTGATAAAGTCCCTTATTAGAGACTGTTCGCTAAAGTTGAAGCTCATGGAATTGAGGGCAAATTATTGACCTGGTTAAGAAATTGACTAAGTGGCAGGGGGTAGAGAGTAGGGATAATGGGCAGGTACTCAAATTGGCAAGATGTGACTAGTGGTGTCTGATGGGGATCTGTGTTGGGGCCTCAACGATTCACTGTATTTATTAACGACTTAGATGACGGGATGGAGGGCCACATATCCACGTTTGCCGATGACACAAAGATGGGCAGCGTTGTAAGCAGTGTAGATGGAAGCAGAAAATTACAGAGAGATATTAATAGATTAAATGAATGGGCAAAACTGTGGCATATGGATTTCAGAGTAGGCAAGTGCGAGGTCACCCAATTTGGACCTAAAAAGGATAGATCAGAGTACTTACTAAATGGTGAAAAGCTCAAAACAGTGGAGGTCCAAAGAGACTTAAGGGTCCATGTACATAGATCATTAAAATGTCATGGACAGGCACAGGAAATAATCAAAAAGGCTAATGGAATGCTGGCTTTAGATTTACCAGAATGATACTTGGACTCCAAGGGTTAAATTACGAGGAGAGATTACACAAACTAGGGTTGTATCCCCTGGAATTTAGAAGATCAAGGGAAGATTTGATCAAAGTTTTCAAGATATTAATGGGAACTGATAGGTTAGATAGTTAGATAGCAGTCCGAGCCTGCATGCAGCAAGACCTGGACAACATCCAGGCTTGGGCTGATAAGTGGCAAGTAACATTTGCGCCAGACAAGTGCCAGGCAATGACCATCTCCAACAAGAGAGAGTCTAACCACCTCCCCTTGACATTCAATGGCATTACCATCGCCGAATCCATCACCATCAACATCCTGGGGGTCACCACTGACCAGAAACTTAACTGGACCAGCCATATAAATACTGTGGCTACGAGAGCAGGTCAGAGGCTGGGTATTCTGCGGCGAGTGACTCACCTCCTGACTCCCCAAAGCCTTTCCAACATCTACAAGGCACAAGTCAGGAGTGTGATGGAATACTCTCCACTTGCCTGGATGAGTGCAGCTCCAACAACACTCAAGAAGCTCGACACCATCCAAGATAAAGCAACCTGCTTGATTGGCACCCCATCCACCACCCTAAACATTCACTCCCTTCACCACCGGCGCACTGTGGCTGCAGTGTGTACCATCCACAGGGTGCACTGCAGCAACTCGCCTCACCAGCGGCACCCACATCCCATGAACGAATAAAAAAAAAATCAGATTCTTCCAATCTATATGTAGATTAAAATCACCCATGATTATCGCTGTTCCTTTCTCACAAGCCCCCATTATTTCTTCCTGTATACCCTGTCCTACAGTGTGGTTACTGTTAGGGGGCCTATAAACTACTCCCACAAGTGACTTCTTGCCTTTACTATTTCTTGTTTCTACCCAAACTGATTCTACATCTTGGTCTTTAGAACTAAGGTCATTTCTCTCTGTTATACTCATGTCATCCTTAATTAACAAAGCTACTCATCCACCTTTTCCTAGCTTCCTGTCCTTCCGAAATGTCAATTACCCTTGAATATTCAGGTTCCAGCCTTTGTCAGCTTGCAGCCATGTCTCTGTAATGGCTATCAGATCGTACATATTTATTTCTATTTGAGCTGTCAATTCATCCATTTTGTTACGAATGCTATGTGCATTCAGATACAAAACCTTTAGTGCTGTCTTTTTACTATTTTTGCAACTTCTAGCCTTATCTGCTGGCACATTCTTACATTTCCATGCTCTGTCCCTTCCTGCAACTCTCTGATTATCATTTCCCTTATTGCTATCTTGCTCTCTTGTCTTGTCCTGCTCTGCGTGGTCTCTCTGCATGCTCCCAGTCATGTTCAATTCGCAGAAGAAGCCCTAGCATGGCACCCATGTCCGGAAGCAACCTTGCTCAGCTCACTATTTTAAATGCCACTAACAGATGGACCACTCTCGATATAATATTGCAAATAGCGCTGGTGGGGGAGTCCTTCATGCCCTTTAAGTCCTGTTCAGTTGTGGGAGGTTAGGACAGTGCATTGGCTGGAGCGTGGAGTTCCAAAATGGTGCCGGCTGCTTCAAATCAGTGTTGCATTCTAATCTACGTCATAATCTCCCTACTTTACATGCTGCCAGCGTTCATTAGTCCGTGAGCGCAAACACCTGAACCAAGATGGCGTCCTGCGCATGTCACGCCAGGAGTGAGCGCGCGCATCTCGGACACCATTTTTGGGGTTTAGGGGCTCGCGTAGCGCCTACACAGTGGGTGCTACACGACCAATTTAGCCCCCACTCTGTGTATGGCTTTCCAAACACTTAAATGAATGGTTAGAAAATCGTGCACAGTGTGCACTCATATTTCCGATATGCATTCCTGAAGCTACTTGCCAAGAACACAAATTTGTAAAATTGTTCCAAAGAGCCTCATGAACACGTTGATGATAGTGACAAGAACATAGGAACATAGGAACAGGAGTTGTCCATTTAGCCCCTCAAGCCTGTTCCATTCAATGAGATCATGGTTGATCTGTGACCTAACCCCATATGCCCGCCTTAGCCCCATATCCCTTAATAGCTTTGGTTAACAAAAATCCATCAATCTCAGATTTAAAATTAACAATTGAGCTGGCATCAACTGCCATTTGTGGAAGAGAGTTCTAAACTTGTACCACCCTTTGCGTGTAGAAGTGTTTCCTAACTTCACTCCTGAAAGACCTGGCTCTAATTTTTAGGCTATGTCCCCTAGTCCTAGACTCCCCAACCAGCAGAAATAGTTTTTTTTTATTCGTTCATGGGATTTGGACATCGCTGGTGAGGCCAGCATTTATTGCCTGTCCATAATTGCCCTTGAGAAGGTGGTGGTGAGCTGCCTTCTTGAACCGCTGCAGTCCGTGTGGTGAAGGTTCTCCCACAGTGCTGTTAGGAAGGGAGTTCCAGGATTTTGACCCAGCGACGATGAAGGAACGGCGATATATTTCCAAGTCGGGATGGTGTGTGACTTGGAGGGGAACGTGCAGGTGGTGTTCCCATGTGCCTGCTGGCCTTGTCCTTCTAGGTGGTAGAGGTCGTGGGTTTGGGAGGTGCTGTTGAAGAAGCCTTGGCGAGTTGCTGCAGTGCATCCTGTGGATGGTACACACTGCAGCCACAGAAACTACAGGCCAGTTTGCGTAACATCTGTCATAGGGAAAATGCTGGAATCGATTATTAAGGAGGTTATGGCAGGGCACTTTGGAAATCTCAATGCAATCCAACAGAGTCAACACGGCTTTGTGAAAGGGAAATTGTGTTTGACTCATTTATTAGAGTTCTTTGAGGAAATAACAAGCAACGTGGATAAAGGGGATCCAGTGGATGTGGTGTACTTGGATTTCAAGAAGGCTTTCGACAAGGTCCCACATCAAAGGCTACTACACAAAATAAGAGCTCATGGTGTAGGGGATAACATATTAGCATTGATAAAGGATTGGTTAACTAACAGAAAACAGAGAGTAGGCATAAATAGTCATTTTCAGGTTGGCAAGATGTAACGAGTGGAGTGCCACAGGGATCAGTGCTTGAGTCTCAGCTATTTACAATCTGTATCAATGACTTGGATGAAAGGACCGAATGTATGGTTGCTAAATTTGTTGATGACACAAAGGTAGGTAGGAAAGCAAGTTGTGAAGAGGACATAAAGAGTATGAAAAGGGATATAGATAGGTTAAGTAAATGGGCAAAAATTTGGCAGATGGAGTATAAGGTGGGAAAATGTGAACTTGTCCACTTTGGCAGGAGGAATAGAAAAGCAGTATATTATTTAAATGGAGAGAGATTGCAGAACTCTGAGGTATTTGGATGTCCTAGTACATGAATCACAAAAAGTTAGTATGCAGGCAGGTACAGCAAGTGATTAGGAAGGCAGATGGAATGTTGTCATTTATTGCAAGGGGAATGGAATATAAAAGTAGAGATGTTTTGCTGCAGTTGCACAGGGCATTGGTGAGACCACATCTAGAACACTGTGTGCAGTTTTGGTCTCCTTATTTAAGAAAGGACATAATTGCTTTGGAGGCAGTTCAGAGAAGGTTCACTCGATGATTCCTGGGATGAGGGGGTTATCTTATGAGGAAAGGTTGGACAAGTTGGGCCTGTATACACTGGAGTTTAGAAGAATGAGAGGTGATCTTATTGAAACATATAAGATCCTGAGGGGACTAGAAGGGGTAGATGCTGAGAGGATGTTTCCCCTTGTGGGAGAGACTAGAACTAGGGGCCACAGTTTAAAAATAAGGGGTCACCCATTTAAGACGGAGATGAGGGGAATTTTTTTCTCTCTGAGGGTCATGAGTCTGTGGAACTCTCTTCCCTAGAGAGCGGTAGAGGCAGGGTCATTGAATATTTTTAAGGCTGAGTTAGATAGATTCCTGATTAACAAGGGAATCAAAGGTTATAGTAGGTTGACGGGAAAGTAGGGTTGAGGTTGCAATCAGATCAGCCATGATCTTATCAAATGGCAGAGCAGGCTTGAGGGGCTGAATGGCCAACTCCTGCTGTTAATTCGTACGTTCGTATGTTTGTAGGACAAACCGCCAGAAGAGGAGGGGGGAAAGCGGAGGCGCAGGGCACTCAGCAGGAGGCCATATCCAACAATGGTCGTCAGGGACCAATTCTCTACCTTAACTTCAGCAACTACCAGTGCATCCGACTGCTGTGGTTCACTAAAGAGGTCATGACCGAAATTTATCAACTGCTGCTTGACATCTTCAACACCTCACTATGCTCATTGCAACATGACACATCTGTGATCATATTTAATATTGCCTTCTGTTCTCTTGCAGGGCCTTCAGCGACTGCAGTGACAGCAGAGGGCGATTCCTCAGAGGACCTGCCGGCCTCTGAGGGTGTGCTGTCACATCATAGTGAGCCATCCACCAGCGCAGATACTCACACCTCGGTGGGTCCTAGTACTCAGTTAGTTGGGTTGGCACCTGTTGAGTCACCACAGATAATGAAGCAGTCCGAGCCCGCATGCAACATCCAGGCTTGGGCTGAGAAGTGGCAAGTAACATTCGCGCCAGACAAGTGCCAGGCAATGATCATGTGGAAATGCATAAAGGGATACTTGACCATATTAACTCTCTCTCTAATACACCTAACTCACGAATGTAGAAATGCATGAAGGGATACTTGACCATATTAACTGACCAGCTAATTCACTTAAACTCACATAATAAGGTTTCTCATGAAAACACATAGAAGCACAATTGTGTAATTACTTTGAGTTTTCTCATGCTGATAGCTGTCCTCCCTTAGATAGAGAGGTAGCTGACTAACAGGAATAAATGACCATATAGCCTTGAGACTAGCTACAGACTTACTGATAAAAAAGACAGTTTCTTAGGGAAAAAGCACTTTCCCAGGCCTGCGTCCAAAATATCAAGACGACTATGGTACTGGAGGGTGGGTTCCCTATTTTGATTGACTAACTACCTGAGCCAATAAAGAATGTATGTGTACACCCATATTCTGTGACAGGTAGGCGTTGTTACTGAGCTGTATAAACGTGAGCTGTTTCTTGAACTCAGCGAAGATGTATCCTCAACCATTGTCTTGAGGTGCTCTTCCACTTGTACAAGTAAAATAATAAATTCTCGCTTGTCTTACTTTTGTTTGGGTGTTAATGCATTGTATAGAATAAGTAATATTAAGTTTAAGTTTTCGACAGTTTCTTGGAGGTTCCACCGAGATCGCTTGTGATCCCCGGTAAGTACGGATACAAGTTGTCTGTACAAGCTGCAGACGCACTGCGATTAGTAAATGTATGCATTAACTGACGTGACTAATTCTTCTGTTTGCCTTTAGGAATTGGAAGGCGATCATAGGAAATGTGTTTTGTATAGACAAGGAGAAAAAAAAAGGGAAAAGAAAAGGAACTTGACAGATTACTCGATATTGTCAGCTGTGGTGTTGTAGTAACGGGCTGAGAGAGAACAATAACGGAGTAGATCTGTGAAACCGGTAAAGTAACTAGAGTGATGTTGAGGCTGCTGTATAGAGCCAACAGACGGTCACTGCTAGTGAGGCGCCAGGAAAAAAAAGGTAACAAGGCTACAGACTTTTAGAGTAAAAAAATTTTAATATTCGGAACTGAGTGAAATTGTAATTTGAACAAGTCTGTAGTGGCGACAAACGCAGACTGGTGTTAATGTCGCGTAGTGTTAAGGTATATAAGAATCTTGTGTAAGTCAGGGGTAACTCAGCTAAGGCAAGTCATGGCAGCAGACCTCGCACCCGTGATATGCTCCTCCTGCAAGATGTGGGAAGTCATGGACACTACCAGTGTCCCTGCCGACCATGTGTGCGGGAAGTGTGTCCACCTGCAGCTACTGACCGATCGTATCTCGGAGCTGGAGCTGCGGGTGGACTCACTGTGGAGCATCCGCGATGCAGAGAAACTCGTGGATAGCACGTTTAGCGAGTTGGTCACACCGCAGGTAAAGGGTATACAGGCAGGAAGTGAATGGGTGACCACCAGGAAGAGTAAGAGATGCAGGCAGGTAGTGCAGGGGTCCCCTGTGTCCATCCCCCTCTCAAACAGATATGCCACTTTGGATGCTGTTGGGGGGGATGACTTATCAGGGGAAGGCAGCAGCAGCCAACTTCCTGGCACCACGGGTAGCTCTGCTGCACAGGCTGGGAGGAAAAAGAGTGGCAGAGCTATAGTGATAGGGGACTCAATTGTAAGGGGAATAGACAGGCGTTTCTGCGGCCGCAACCGAGACTCCAGGATGGTGTGTTGCCTCCCTGGTGCAAGGATCAAGGATGTCTCGGAGCGGCTACAGAACATTTTGGAGGGGGAGGGCGAACAGCCAGCTGTCGTGGTGCACATAGGCACCAACGATATAGGTAAAAAAGGGGATGAGGTCCTAAAAGCAGAATATAGGGAGTTAGGAGGTAAATTAAAAAATAGGACCTCAAAGGTAGTAATCTCAGGATTGCTGCCAGTGCCACGTGCTAGTCAGAGTAGAAATAGGATATTTCAAATGAATACGTGGCTAGAGGAATGGTGCAAGGGGGAGGGATTCAAATTCCTGGGACACTGGAAACGGTTCTGGGGGAGGTGGGACCAGTACAAACCGGACGGTCTGCACCTGGGCAGGGCCGGGACCGCTGTCCTAGGAGGAGTGTTTGCTAGTGCTGTTGGGGAGGGTTTAAACTAAAGTGGCAGGGGGTTGGGAACCTGAGCAGGGAGAGAGAGGAAAGCGTAACAGGAAGGGACAGAAGGTATGGAGTAATAGGTAAAGTGTTAAAAAAGGAAAAAGCAGGAACTAAGCGTCACAAAACAGATTTGAAAGTTCTTTATCTGAATGCACGTAGCATTCGTAATAAAATGGACGAGTTAACGGCACAAATAACTACGTATGGGTATGATCTTGTGGCCATTACAGAAACATGGCTGCAGGGTGACAACGACTGGGAATTAAATATGCCAGGGTATTTAACAATCAGGAAGGACAGGCAGGAAGGAAGGGGAGGTGGGGTGGCTATGTTAATAAAGGAAGGAATCACTGTAATACAGAGAAATGATATTGGGACAAAGCATCAAGATAATGAAACAGTTTGGGTGCAGATAAGGAATAATAAGGGAAAAAAAACATTAGTGGGCGTAGTATATAGGCCTCCTAATAGTTGCAACTCTGCTGGAAGAAGTATTAATCAGGAGATAGTCGGGGCATGTAATAAGGGAACAGCCATAATTATGGGGGATTTTAATTATCATATTAACTGGACAAATCAAATTGGGCAGAGCAGCCTTGAGGACGAGTTCATTGAGTGCATCAGGGATGGATTTCTTGAGCAGTATGTAACTGATCCTACAAGGGGGCAGGCAACCTTGGACCTGGTCCTGTGTAATGAGTCAGGATTAATTAATAATGTCCTAGTTAAGGATCCCCTTGGAACGAGCGACCACAACATGGTTGAATTCCATATCCAATTAGAGGGTGAGAAGGTTGATTCTCAAACAAGCGTACTGAGCTTGAATAAAGGAGACTATGATGGTATGAGAGCGGAATTGATTAAAGTGGACTGGGAAAATAGATTAAAGGGTAAGACGGTACATGAGCAGTGGTGTTCATTTAGGGAGTTATTTTACAACTTTCAAAATAAATATATTCCACGGAGGAAAAAAGGGTGTAAAAGAAATGACGGCCACCCGTGGCTAAGTAAAGAAATCAAGGATAGTATCCGACTAAAAACAAGGACATATAAGGTAGCCAAACTTAGTGGGAGGATAGAAGATTGGGAATTCTTCAAAAGACAGCAAAAAGTAACTAAAGGATTGATTAAGAAAGGGAAGTTAGATTATGAAAAGAAATTAGCAAAAAATATAAAAACAGATAGCAAGAGTTTCTATAGTTATATAAAAAGAAAAAGGGTGGCTAAGGCAAACATAGGTCCCTTAGAGGATGAGACCGGGAAATTAATGGTGGGAAACATGGAGATGGCAAAAATGCTGAACAAATATTTTGTTTCAGTCTTTACAGTAGAGGACACTAAGAATATCCCAACACTGGACAAACAGGGGACTCTCGGGGGGGAGGAGCTAAATACGATTAAAATCACTCAAGAGATGGTACTCAGTAAAATAATGGGACTCAAGGCGGATAAATCCCCTGGACCTGATGGCTTCCATCCTAGGGTCTTGAGGGAAGTGGCAGTAGGGATTGTGGATGCTTTGGTGATAGTTTTCCAAAATTCCCTGGACTCAGGAGAGGTCCCGGCAGATTGGAAAACTGCTAATGTAACACCGTTATTTAAAAAGGGTAGTAGGCAGAAGGCTGGAAATTATAGGCCAGTTAGCTTAACATCTGTGGTGGGTAAAATTTTGGAGTCTATTATTAAGGAGACAGTAACGGAACATTTAGATAAGCATAATTTAATAGGACAAAGTCAGCATGGCTTCATGAAGGGGAAGTCATGTCTGACAAATTTGCTTGAGTTCTTCGAGGATATAACGTATAGGGTGGATAAAGGGGAACCAGTGGACGTAGTGTATTTAGACTTCCAGAAGGCATTCGACAAGGTGCCACATAAAAGATTATTACTTAAGATAAAAAATCACGGGATTGGGGGTAATATTCTGGCATGGGTGGAGGATTGGTTATCAAACAGGAAGCAGAGAGTTGGGATAAATGGTTCATTTTCGGACTGGCAACCAGTAACCAGTGGTGTTCCACAGGGGTCGGTGCTGGGTCCCCAACTCTTTACAATCTATATTAACGATTTGGAGGAGGGGACCGAGTGCAACATATCAAAATTTGCAGATGATACAAAGATGGGAGGGAAAGTAGAGAGTGAGGAGGACATAAAAAACCTGCAAGGGGATATAGACAGGCTGGGTGAGTGGGCGGAGATTTGGCAGATGCAATATAATATTGGAAAATGTGAGGTTATGCACTTTGGCAGGAAAAATCAGAGAGCAAGTTATTTTCTTAATGGCGAGAGACTGGAAAGTACTGCAGTACAAAGGGATCTGGGGGTCCTAGTGCAAGAAAATCAAAAAGTTGGTATGCAGGTGCAGCAGGTGATCAAGAAAGCCAACGGAATGTTGGCTTTTATTGCTCGGGGGATAGAATATAAAAACAAGGAGGTATTGCTGCAGTTATATAAGGTATTGGTGAGACCGCACCTGGAATACTGCATACAGTTTTGGTCTCCATACTTAAGAAAAGACATACTTGCTCTCGAGGCAGTACAAAGAAGGTTCACTCGGTTAATCCCGGGGATGAGGGGGCGGACATATGAGGAGAGGTTGAGTAGATTGGGACTCTACTCATTGGAGTTCAGAAGAATGAGAGGCGATCTTATTGAAACATATAAGATTGTGAAGGGTCTTGATCGGGTGGATGCAGTAAGGATGTTCCCAAAGATGGGTGAAACTAGAACTAGGGGGCATAATCTTAGAATAAGGGGCTGCTCTTTCAAAACTGAGATGAGGAGAAACTTCTTCACTCAGAGGGTGGTAGGTCTGTGGAATTTGCTGCCCCAGGAAGCTGTGGAAGCTACATCATTAGATAAATTTAAAACAGAAATAGACAGTTTCCTAGAAGTAAAGGGAATTAGGGGTTATGGGGAGCGGGCAGGAAATTGGACATGAAGCTGAGTTCGGATCGGTCAATGCCCTGTGGGTGGCGGAGAGGGCCCAGGGGCTATGTGGCCGGGTCCTGCTCCGACTTCTTGTGTTCTTTAGATTTGTGGTTGGGATCAGATCAGCCATGATCTTATTGAATGGCGGAGCAGGCTCGAGGGGCCGATTGGCCTACTCCTGCTCCAATTTCTTATGTTCTTATGTTCTTAAGTCAGCTGATCCAACCAATTGCAGACGTTTCTCTCACGCTCCTAGCCTGAGCTGGTTATTAAGAGGGTTTTAACCCCACGTGAAGGCCAAGACCCTAAAGTAGGTGTAGAGAACACATGATGACTTGTCCAATCAGCTGAATTATCAAGTATAGAATTGCGATAGTTAAGATAGGCCTTGATTGTTGTGTAATTACAGTGTGAAGGATTGTATAAACTATAAGCCATGGGTGCCAGCGCAAGCAAAATCCCTCCAAAGGGAACACCTGCTGCTTACATGTACAAAAACTTTGGGAAAGAAACAACTGACGAGTTGATAGTTTGGTCAAAATGGACCAGGACTAGAAAATATCCCTTTCCAGAAGACGGTACATTTAATATGGATAGAATTAAGTGTTTAGAAAAATGTTTAGAAGACAGAGACCCGAAAAAGAAAGGTGAAAAAGGGGTTAAGTGGGCGGCATTCTCAGATTGGAAAAAAGAAGCAGAATCAAGACACGAACAGAGTAAAATGGCCAGTAGAAATACTAAACAAGATATAAAAATTAAGCAAATGTTAATAAAGAAACAGCCGCCGTTAGCTGTGCCATTATATCCTGCCCTACCCACTGCCCCGGATGATGATGATGATTATTTCATAGGACAAATGCGAGCCCCGCGAAACCCCCTGGCTTATCAGGAGCAGGCACCCGCACTGCCTGAGAACGAAGGAGACCCCGTTAATCCTTCAAGGCAATGATCATCTCCAACAAGAGAGAGTCTAACCACCTCCCCTTGACATTCAATGGCATTACCATCGCCGAATCCACCACCATCAATATCCTGGGGGTCACCATTGCCCAGAAACTTAACTGGACCAGCCATATAAATACTGTGGCTACAAGAGCAGGTCAGAGGCTGGGTATTCTGTGGCAAGTGACTCACCTCCTGACTCCCGAAAGCCTTTCCACCATCTACAAGGCACAAGTCAGGAGTGTGATGGAATACTCTCCACTTGCCTGGATGAGTGCAGCTCCAACAACACTCAAGAAGCTCAACACCATCCAGGACAAAGCAACCCGCTTGATTGGCACCCCATCCACCACCCTAAACATTCACTCCCTTCACCACCGGCGCACTGTGGCTGCAGTGTGCACCATCCACAGGATGCACTGCAGCAACTCGCCAAGGCTTCTTCGACAGCACCTCCCAAACCCGCGACCTCTACCACCTAGAATGACAAGAGCAGCAGGCACATGGGAACACTACTACCTGCACGTTCCCCTCCAAGTCACACACCATCCCGACTTGGAAATATATCACCGTTCCTTCATCGTTGCTGAGTCAAAATCCTGGAACTCCCTTCCTAACAGCACTGTGGGAGAACCGTCATCACACGGACTGCAGCAGTTCAAGAAGGTGGCTCACCACCACCTTCTCAAGGGCAATTGGGGATGGGCAATAAATGCTGGCCTCGCCAGCGACACCCACATCCCATGAACGAATAAAAAAAAACACACAAGTGAGCACGAGCAGACACTGGTGGCAGGGGCAAATGTGGAGAGTCCGCATCGGTGGGAGAACTCCTCTCCAAGCTCTGCTCAGCCGAATGCAGATGCTGAACCCTGGGGTCCATCCTTTAAAAGGAGAATGATCGAGGGACAGCAGCACATTTGCAAGGTGCTGGAACAGGTGCCACGTGCACTCTCCACAATAGCGCAGAGGATGGAGGAGTCCAACTCCTGCATGAGTGGAATGGTGGTACAGGTACGGGAGGGAATCTCTGAGATACTGTCACAGGGACGTAAGGGCATCTCTGAGACAGTGTCACAGGTAACTGCGGCAACGTCTGAGACGGTGTCACAGGTATGTGCGGGAATGTCTGTGACGAAGAGAATGGCAGCCTCCGTTGAGCTTCAAACCCGGTTCACAAATGAGTCCATTCAGGCCCTGACAATGACCGTTCGGACTCAGGGTGAACAATATTCTGCCACCTTAAATAGGCAGACAGAAACTTTACACTGGGCTTCCAAGGCATCACACATATCCTCCAAACTGTTCTCCAGCAGAGTGGTAGGAGTGATGTGGGCCTGGTCCTGGAGAGGGATGATGGTGAAAGGGGACATGGAAGAGAGAACGCCACTCAAAGCGCTTCCACGTCTCACCCGTTGCCCCCCTCTCAACCAGTACCCGCAATGCTGCCTCCTCTCCAGGTGGCCGAGTCTGCCCCTGCACAGGTGCAGGTGGAGCAGTCTTTGGAGGGGCCCTCACGGGCTCCAAAACCCAGAGGGCGTAGGCCGAAAGCATCTAAACAGTCAGGGCATGAATATGAGCAACCTGCTACTACCTCTGCTGCAACCACAGGGGATGCACCACGTAGAAGTAGTCGTAAGAGAAAGGCGAAGGTTTTGTATGCACGAAGGGTATGCACAAGGATGTTTGACAGACTGTCATGTTTTTCATTTATATTTGCTTTTTGTTAAAGTCACATTAAATGTTATGATTGTCACCACTACTGCCACGTCTTGCCCATTCTTGACTGGCTTTTATGATAGGGCCCTTTCATGAGGTTCACCATGAACGGCGACACTTGATGTCACCCATTGGCTCACTTTACAGTGGGTGTATGTGTAGTTGCAGGACTGTTTTGTGCAGGGAGGGGCCGGCGGCCTGGTGTGGGTACTGCTCATTCCAGGTGGTGTGACGACTGGACTTTTCACACTTTCTGATTTTAAGAGAACTGTTCGCATATGAGTGACTCCCTGGCCTCATGAGCAGCCAGGTGAGCCGCTGATCTGGCCATGGGTTCCTCCTCCTCCTCCTCCTCCTCTTCCTCCTCCTCAATGTGGGTGGCAAATGTGGATGGGGCCACCTCAAGCGGCTTCCCTCACTGTTGTTCCATGCACGCTGTAATGCGTCCCACTCTGTCTGGTGCGTATTGAAGCGCTCCCCCAGAACGATCAAGGCACCTAAGTCGCATCTTGAGCAGCCCTATAGTATGCTCAATTGTCGACCTGGTGGCGATGTGGTTGATGTTGCTCGGTGTTGGGGTTCCTCAGAGGTGTCATGAGCCATGTGTGCAGGGGGTATCCCTTGTCCCCAAGAAGCCAGCCCTTAAGGGTGTTCGTGCGTGGAAGTGAGCAGGATGTTGGATTCCCAGAGGATGAAGGAATCATGGCAACTGCCAGGGAATCTAGTGCACACGTGAAGGAATCTTTTGCGGTGTTCACAAATGAGCTGAGCATTGATGGAGTGATACCCCTTTCTGTTGATGAACAGCCCTGGCTCGTGTGGAGGTGCTCGGATTGCGATATGGCTGCAATCGATTACACCGTGCATCCGTGGGAAGCCAGCCTAGCGTGGAATCCCACTGCCCTCTCCATCTGGCTGAGGTTGTCCATGGGGAAATTGACGTAGTGCGAGGCTCTGCGAAACAAGCAGTCGGTAACCTGCCTTATGCACTTGTGTGCAAACGACTGAGAGACCCCGACGATGTCCTCGGTGGCACCCTGGAACGATCCTGAAGTGAAGAAGTTAAGGGCAGTGGTGACTTTGACAGTGACGGGTAATGAGATGGCGCTCGGCCCAGTTGGGAGCAGCTCGGCATGAAGGAGGCTGCAGATATCTGCGACTACCTGGTGACTCAATCTGAGCCTCTGTATGCACTGCTCCTCAGAGAGTCCAGGAAGCTGCACCTCGGTTTGTAGACCCTGTTGCGAGGGTAGTGCCTCCTGCGACATCGCTCTCTCTGTTGTTGCCCTCTGTGCTCTTGTGCAGGTGCATGTGGCGCAGCACTGTATTGTGGAGCTGCAAATAGTGGAAGTGCACGCCGTGCCTGACGTGGCTGGTGATATTGCTCGTCCTCTGATGTAGTGGTGAATGCAGCCATGGTGCCCCCCATCCTGATGGTGTGAGTTTGAGGGGGTCCGAAAAGTTGTTAAATATGTGTGAACAGAAGAATTGTGAGTGGAAAGTAAGAATTTTCAGTGAAAACACAAAGATCTCGCAGCCAAAAGTTTGTGTGAAAGAACTGATTGCCCTACAGCAAGAACTCACCTTTTCTCCCCATCTGTCAAACAAGCATTTGAATGTGCAACTGGCTGCCGGCTGAAACACATCCGGTAGAACATGGAGTGTTTCCCACAGCACGGGAAACAAGCTGAGGATGTTTAAAAATCGGACCCCTGCCTCAATGTGCACAAAATTAAGTGACTTCAAGTACTTCAAATATCTACATAAGTCTCTTAATTATCATCCCGCCGGCTTTAATTGCTGGGGGGACTTCTGCATTCGGGAGGCACGCACACCCAGATGTGTCAGTGGGGAACCTGGAAGTCTGCGGGTTGGAGCCAGATTCTGAACCTGCTCAGGATTTCCGCGATTTTCGGAGCCTCCCCCGCCCCCAACACACCTGCAACTTCACTCGAAAATCCATCCCAATGTACTTGATACCAGTGAGGATAAGGACGCAGGCTGCAGGGTGGACAGCCAGAAAGCTAACCATGGCATTGTGGAGCAGGAAGCAGTCTAAGGTGGGGAGGAGCAGAAAATAAAAGGTTGTAGTCATAGGAGATTCTGTAATTAGGGGGATAGATAGCGTTCTCTGCAGTCATGACCGAGAGTCCAGGAGGGTGTGTTGCCTACCTGGTGCAAGGGTAAAGGATATCTCGGAGCAACTAGAGAGGAACTTGGAAAGAGAGAGGGAAGATTCAGTTGGGTCCATGTTTGGACCAATGACATAGGGAAGAAAAGGGAGGAGGTCCTACTAAGAGAATATCTGAAGTTAGGAACTAAATTAGAAAGCAGGACCTCATGGGTGATAATCTTGGGATTACTACCTGAGCCACTTGCCAGTTGGTCCAGGGATAGACAGATCAGGAAGGTGAAAGTGTGAGAAGGAGAGGTTTCATTTCATGGGACACTGGCACCAGTACTGGAACAGGAAGGAGCTTTACTGTTGGGTCGGGCTCCACCTGAACATGAATGTGACCAATGTCCTAGTGGAAAGAATAAATAGGGCTGTCAATAGGACTTTAAACTAGTAATCTGGTGAGGATAACATAAGTCTGAAGATAAAAGAAATAGGAAATGAGAGTAAAGGTCAGACCAAGGTAAGGAATAAGGGTAACATGAATGGCCAGGGAACAAATACAGTTAAAGAGCATAAATACAAAATGACTGTTAGAAATAAAGTAAAGGGAAAAATTATTAAAAACAAATTGAATTGCCTGTACAGCAATGTGCACAGAATCCGAAAAAAATGAGGGAACTGGAGGCGATAAATTGTAGCAAGGAGCCAGATGTAGTAGAGATAACTGAAACATGGCTACATAAGGAAAAGGACTGGTTGTTAAATATTGCAGGATATAATGTATTTAGAAAGTACAGGGAAGGAAGCGGGGTGAATGGGGGATGAGTGGTGAGTAGCTGTACTAATTAGAGACAACATAATGGCAATAGAAAATAGGGACATAAGTAACATTATGATAGAAACAGAATCCATATGGATTGAGACAAAGGATAAAAAGAGATTGATCACGTTAATAGGAATATTTTCTAACCAAATATGTAGGAAAATCTATGAAATGAGTAAAAAACATCAAATAATAATCATGGGAGATTTCAACTACCCCCAAATAAACTGGCAAGAAGAGGTTGGGAAAGGGGAATGGAGTTTTTACAGCGTGTACAGGACTCCTTTCTTACCCAGTATATGAAAAGCCCAATAAGAGAGGAATCACTGCTGGATCCAGTAATGGGAAATGAACTGGAGCAGATAAGAGAAGTAAACATAGGGGAACATATAGGCAATAGCGATCATAACTTAATCGGGTTTAAAATATTGATTGAGAAAGACATAAGTAAGACAAAGACCAAAGCAATAGATTGGCAAAAAGCTAATTTTGAGGACATAAGAGTGGAACCAGGGAAGGTAAACTGGAAAATAAATAAATTGATAGACAAAGCGACAGAACAGCAGTGGGAAATATTTAAAACGGTGATCAATAGAGTTCAGGAGAAAAATATTCCTCTAAAAAGCAAGAACAAACTAGCCAATAATGAAACACCATGGATGAATAAAGAGATATGGGTAAAATTGAAACTAAAAAAAAATCATACTCGAAGTATATAGACAATAAAGGAGAGGGACAAAAGGGAATACGAAGAGATTAGGGAAGAAGTCAAAAAAACAATTAGAAACAAAGAGGAAATACGCAATTAAATAATCAAAGAATACAAAAAGAAATACAAAAAGAGCAGCACAGGCGTACTTAAAAATGAGGTGCCAACCTGGTGAAGCTACAACTCAGGACTACATGCATGCTAAACAGCGGAAGCAACATGCTATAGA
Organism: Heptranchias perlo; assembly: GCF_035084215.1. Lineage (NCBI taxonomy): Eukaryota > Metazoa > Chordata > Chondrichthyes > Hexanchiformes > Hexanchidae > Heptranchias > Heptranchias perlo. The sequence goes on along the minus strand of NC_090325.1, from coordinate 106,821,103 downwards.
CAGAGCTAAGCGATTCCACAACCAACGGATCAGATCAAAGCTCTGCAGTCCTGCCACATCCAGTTGTGAATGGTGGTGGACAATTAAACAACTAACAGGAGAAGGAGGCTCTGTAAACATCCCCATCTTCAATGATGGCGGAGTCCAGCACGTGAGTGCAAAAGACAAGGCTGAAGCGTTTGCAACCATCTTCAGCCAGAAGTGCCGAGTGGATGATTCATCTTGGCCTCCTCCCGATGGCCCCACCATCACAGAAGCCAGTCTTCAGCCAATTCAATTCACTCCACATGATATCAAGAAATGGCTGAGTGCACTGGATACAGCAAAGGCTAAGGGCCCCGACAACATCCCAGCTGTAGTGCTGAAGACTTGTGCTCCAGAACAAGCCACGCCTCTAGCCAAACTGTTCCAGTACAGCTACAACACTGGCATCTACCCGACAATGTGGAAAATTGCCCAGGTATGTCCTGTCCACAAAAAGCAGGACAAATCCAATCCGGCCAATTACCGCCCCATCAGTCTACTCTCAATCATCAGCAAAGTGATGGAAGTTGTCGTCGACAGTGCTATCAAACGGCACTTATTCACCAATAACCTGCTCACCAATGCTCAGTTTGGGTTCTGCCAGGACCACTCAGCTCCAGACCGCATTACAGCCTTGGTCCAAACATGGACAAAAGAGCTGAATTCCAGAGGTGAGGTGAGAGTGACTGCCCTTGACATCAAGGCAGCATTTGACCGAGTGTGGCACCAAGGAGCCCTAGTAAAATTGAAGTCAATGGGAATCAGGGGGAAAACTCTCCAGTGGCTGGAGTCATACCTAGCACAAAGGAAGATGGTAGTGGTTGTTGGAGGCCAATCATCTCAGCCCCAGGACATTGCTGCAGGAGTTCCTCAGGGCAGTATCCTAGGCCCAACCATCTTCAGCTGCTTCATCAATAAACCTTCCCTCCATCATAAGGTCAGAAATGGGGATGTTCACTGATGACTGCACAGTGTTCAGTTCCATTCGCAACCCCTCAGATAATGAAGCAGCCCGAGCCCACATGCAGCAAGACCTGGACAACATCCAGGCTTAGGCTGATAAGTGGCAAATAACATTTGCATCAGACAAGTGCCAGGCAATGACCATCTCCAACAAGAGAGAGTCTAACCATCTGCCCTTGACATTAAATGGCATTATCATTGCCGAATCCCCCACAATCAACATCCTGGGGTTCACCATTGACCAGAAACTTAACTGGACCAGCCACATAAATACTGTGGCTACATGAGCAGGACAGAGGTTGGGTATTCTATGGCGAGTGACTCACCTCCTGACTCCCCAAAGCCTTTCCAACATCTACAAGGCACAAGTCAGGAGTGTGATGGAATACTTTCCACATGCCTGGATGAGTGCAGCTCCAACAACACTCAAGAAGCTCGACACCATCCAGGACAAAGCAACCCGCTTGATTGGCACCCCATCCACCACCCTAAACATTCACTCCCTTCACCACTGGCGCACCGTGGCTGCAGTGTGGACCATCCACAGGATGCACTGCAGCAACTTGCCAAGGCTTCTTTGACAGCACCTCCCAAACCCGTGACCTCTACCACCTAGTAGTTTAAAGGCAGCAGGCACATGGGAACAACACTACCTGCACGTTCCCCTCCAAGTCACACACCATCCCGACTTGGAAATATATCGCCGTTCCTTCATCGTTGCTGGGTCAAAATCCAGGAACTCCCTACCTAACAGCACTGTGGGAGAACCTTCACCACACGGACTGCAGCGGTTCAAGAAGGCGGCTCACCACCACCTTCTCAAGGTCAATTAGGGATGAGCAATAAATGCCGGCCTCGCCAACGACGCCCACATCCCATGGACGAATAAAAAAAAATTCTACAGACATACAAATAACAAAAGAAAAATTAGGATGGGGATCGGGCCACTAAGGGATGCACAAGATAAATTCACAGGTAATGACAATGAAACGGCAGAAATATTGAATAGCTACTTTGCCTCTGTATTTACCAGGGAGACTAACAAGGTGGGCATGACATTAGAAGAAGAGATCAAAAAAGATATTAAAACATTTAAGCTAGACAGGGGGAGGTAATTGATAAACTAATCAAACTTAGAAAGGATAAAATCAGTGGTCCGGATGGATTGCATCCACAAATATTAAAAGAAGTTAGGGAAGAGGTCGCAGCGGCACTATTATATATATATATAAAAATTCATTAGAAAAGAGAATAGTGCCAGAGGACTGGCAGACAGCTAATGTGATTCTATATTAAAAAAGGGAGATAGAACAATTCCAGGGAACTATAGACCAATTGGCTTAATGTCAGTGGTAGGAAAGATAATGGAATCTTTACTCAAAGATGTAATAGAAAGACGTCTAGAAAATGAAAATATAAAGAAGAATAGTCAGCGTGGATTTCAGAGGGGAAAGTCATGCTTAACCAACCTTATTGAATTCTTTGAAGAAGTAACAGAAAGAGTAGACAAGGGTAATGCAGTAGATATTTGGATTTTCAAAAGTTTCTTCGATAAGGTACTGCATAGTAGACTCATGACTAAGATCAAAGCATGTGGAATCAGGGGACATGTAGCAGAATGGATAGCAAGCTGGCTACAAAACAGAAAACAGAGAGTAGGGGTTAAGGGTAGCTACTCAGACTGGCAAAAGGTGGGATGTAGTGTTTCACAGGGATTGGTGTGGGACTACTCGTGTTCACAATTTACATTAACAATTTTGATTTGGGAATTGGAAGTACAATTTCAAAATTTGCGCAAGACACCAAATCAGGGGGTATAGTTAATACAAAGGAGGAATGCGTCAAAATTCAAGAGGACATGAATAAACTTGCAGAATGGGCATGTAATTGGCAAATGAATTTCAATATAGATAATGTGAGGTGGTGCATTTTGGTGGGAAGAATAAGGAGGTCACATACTGCTTGAATAATAAGCGTCAGATTGGGATATAGGAGCAAAGAGATCTAGGGGTACAGATATACAAATCATTAAAAGTAGTGACGTAGGTTAACAAGACCATAAAGAATGCAAATCAAGCACTGGGATTCATTTCTAGAGGGATAGAATTGAAAAGCAGAGAAGTTATGTTAAAATTGTATAGTACCTTGGTTAGACCACACTTGGAGTATTGTGAACAGATCTGGTCTTCATATTATAGAAAGGATATTGAGGCATTGGAGGGGGTGCAAACAAGACTCACATCGATGATACCAAAACTAAGAGGATATACTTATCAGGAAAGGCTGGGGCTCTTTTCTCTAGAGAAGAGAAGGTTGAGGGATGACCTGATGGAGGTCTTTAAGATAATGAAAGGGTTTATTAAGGTAAATATAGAGAAAATGTTTCCATTCGTGAGGGAATCCAAAATTAGAGGTCATAAATAATAAAATAGTCGCTAATAAATCCAATAGGGAATTCAAGAGAATCTTCTTTACCCAAAGAGTGGGAAGAATGTGGAACATGCTACCACAAGTAGTTGAGATAAATAGCATAGATACATTTAAGGGGAAGCTAGATAAGCACATGAGGGAGAAAGGAATAGAAGGGTACGCTGATAGGTTTAGATGAATTAGGGAGCGAGGAGGCTTGTCTGAAGCATAACCGCTGGCATAGACCAGTTGGGCCGAATGGCCTGTTTCTGTGCTGCAGTTTCATTGTAACTTGATGTAACTCGAGGACTGAACAAAGCTAATTTGGAGTTCACATCAACAGAAGTCACATTGCTAGCTGCTCAGTCGATAAGAACCAATACTTTAAATTGTAAAGTAATAAGAACCTGAATAGCCTGTGGTGCAAGTATTTTCCAGAAGGTTTGCAGAATAGAAAGTGTTTAATTGCTACGAAATAGAAAGATCCATATCTACCAAGATAAAATCTCTCAAGAAAGAAGGGAAAATTGTTATATATGCATCAATACAGGTCGCAAGCTGACAGAATAAATGCACAAATCTTTGTAACTCTTTCCTACCCAGAATGTCTAGAAATTTCCATTAACTTCTGACACAGAGCAGAGGCATCTGGCAAGGAGACAAATGAAAACAATTGAAGTTTGGACAGACGAACAAATTCTCTGAGATGGATTATTTAAAATAAAAAATGATTGAACATCAATGCAAGTAGATGTTACAGATTCAAACCTGCTGAAGTGCAACCCAAGGTGGAGCTGCTACTGATTTTGTCTCCTTCCTGCTAGCTGGATACTTCGTCCTTGGACCTGAGGTCTCAGCCAAAACTGACAACTTGCCGCCTGGAAAAATCTAAGTGTCAATGCCAGTCAAAGGTAGGATTTAAACTCAAATCTCTGGGTTTGTGACACAACACACTAACATACTGGATCACTTGTCCACCATGGTGTTTTGAATACTAATATAATGCAATATTACTTTGGCCAAGCATTGCACCATTCTGTATTTTGAAAAAAATCAAGAGAAATATCCTAAAGTAATCAGATCAAAGAATCTACCTCTTTGAGAAGAAGCTAAATCCAAACTTTTTCAAACGCCTCTTGTTTCTCGGATTTCCAATTGCTTCATGGTTATTTTACTGGAAAAAAGCTTCCAGAATTTTCAACAAAATCATTTACTTATCTGGTAAGTACAGTTTCTCAGTTTTTCCACAAGCCCGTCAGTTATAGAAACCGACCGATTTTCATTTCCATTGAAATCAGGCGGTTTCTATAATGGGCGGAAGATCCACAGTGCCAGTTTTATGCCTGGATGGCAAGTTGAAAATCTGCCTCATTGATGGCACTGGACTTCAGCCCAGACTGTCCCACTCTCATGGTTGGTGGAGGATGCTTTGCAGCAAGTACATGAAGTGGGAAGAATTTTTTTCACCATAAACTTGGCTGTTCATGAATTGAGTCAAGTACTTCTCCATTGTGGGCTTACTAAAATTTTACTGTTTGATTCCTGAGTGTTAAATTGCTGGAATTTCAGCAGGTGTACAATGTACAGATGATCTGCAGACCTTAAAATGAGAAATGAAAACTCAGCAGCTGACACTTTCTGGAACCTTAGGAATGAGTTCTGAATTGAAGTGGAGACTAAATTGACCCGTGCTGGGTGGTTTTGTTCTTCTTCCAGAATTTTGGGCCCTCTGAAGAAAATTAAACTGCCACCACAAGCCAACTGTGACTTGGCAACCATTGCAGTAAAATGTCTCCTAATTAATGTCGGGATCACTTATCTGAGGTGTCACTTTGTTAAACTTCATATGAAGTTCAAAACTGGAGGGCTGCATATCTTCATTTATCACTATATATAACAACTGAGTATATATTTTCTAACTTTCTATTCTTTGAGAAAACAAGGCAGAAGCACATGATTAATAATGAGATTAGTCCTAAGAGTGACAGCAACAAAATAATGTAATAAGGATGAGTATTACAATAAACTGAAGCGTGTATCAAAAATACACGCATTGGATGAATAAAATTCCTGGCTCTAGGTTGACCAATCATAAATAGTGAGGGGACTGAAAAAGCCGAAGGGATTACTAGATTTAGATGTGCGTGAGGTCTGGACCAGTGGGAGATTAAAAAATCACTTCCATCTTTTGGTCACAAAGCATTTACTGAGGTAAACCTATTAAAATCATTGATCAGTGGCTGGTTGAGTTAACAATGGGACAGCAGGTATAGAAGAAAAAAACTGATATTGAAAACCAAAATAAGGGAAAATGTAAGATAGTAAATGAAAGCTAGATATCAATGAGTGAGTGATAAAACCGTGACATTATTTTTAGGTTCTGGCTTGCTTGCATAAAAGGCAATTTTAACTTGTGAGCTTGTCTCAGTTAAACCAAACAATATTTGAATAAAATGTCACCTAAGTAATACTGCTTGAATAGGTCCACCACCTCCAGTGTAACAAAATAAAACAAATCTACAATCAGCAGCTGACTAATCTGCATCCTAAAAATACCAATCTACAATTGATCTTAAAAAACACTAAGAACAAGTCACTGGAATAATGCACTGTTAAACACAATGGAATTGCCCACCAAGTCTACATTGGGCATTCCATGTCAGAAATACTTTTGCTGTAAATCTAATGTTGTCAATGTAGCATTCAGGTCATGCTAACTTTGGGGCAGAGCCCCTTTGTTCTCGTTGATATGGTCATGATACATTACGTCACTTGTACTAGAGTTCCCTACCAACAGGGTTACTGTTTTGAAGCACTTTAAATACTGTATAAAACCCCTAACAATCACTTTCAAATTATGCATAATCTTTGGAATGGCCCACTTTGTGTTTAGGAATGATGACATCTAAATAATATCACCCAGGAAACAAGCGCATCACTAAGTCTGCAAGCAAGGCAGTGGACTGACTTCAACATTCAGCAACAATATAGTCATGCCAGATTATTACCTGCTGTCTGTTTTGTTGCTTACAAACAAAAACAAAGCAGCAGATCCCAAGCCATCCAGTCGAAGGGAAAATATTATTCTTTGAATTTAATGTTGAAGATTATATTGTCTCATTAAAACTTGCAGGGAAAAACAAAATGTATTTAATTTTACTTTTTCTCATTTTTGTTGGCAACAAAAGCCATAATATTTTACATATGTAACATACTCTGCCAGACAAATAACATCGGAACAAAATTATAATAGTTCTCCCGATAACCCACTGAGCCCATCAATGAGTAGTTGAACCATATAAACCAGGAAGGTCTCAACTTTGACTATTGATGTGCGCTGAGTTAGTTGGTCTCAGTTGGGATGGTGATAGGTGCCCTACAATTGACCCCAGCACTCCTGGATTAGAGAGAGGGAAATGAGACAGGGCGCCTATTCCTGAATGTTATTCACTGATCCCTGATGGAAGTGCGCATGTGTGAATGAATATTAGGTGAGAATGCGGCTGGGTTTGGCTGTGATGCTCCTCATGGTAGCATTGCCAACTGACACTCACTGCCAAGGTGCACAGATGAATAATACTACTTGGGTGAGGTATCAGAAGATTCCTGCCACCCATGGAACAGTATCCCAGCAAATGCCTTCAAGATAGAGGAGATCATTGACAAAAACCAGGCTATATCATTACCAGCTGCACTATAACACTATATATTGTTTTTTTCCATTATCTTGTTTAAAATTACAAACTTGGAGATTTGTTCCTTTAAGAGACATTACTAGGAGGGAACTTGTTTCTGTGTGCAAATCCTTTACCTAAGAACTTTGAATAGAACTTCAATATTTTCCTTGTGGCAATGTTCTCTAGTGTGTTTATAGTTAATTTTTCTGCCTATTCTCTCTGCTTGCAGGTGACTTGTCACCATGCATCCGCTCCAGCTGGTAGGTCGGGATAGTCCAGGCTGCAGATGTCTCTGCAAGTATTGTTAATATTGATCTATCATCAGCGAGCAGGAAGTGCGCTTCTTTCTGGGCTAGATTGAAACCCAGGTCCCATCTGTGAAAGGACAATGTGCTAATTTATAGTGTGCATCATCCAGTTCCTCCAATGTACAGTAATTTAAATGGCCCAACCGTTGACTTATATTTCCACCAGGGACTAGGTATTGTTCATGTACAAGGACATATTAAATGAGTTAACTATTGTCTTGTAAGTTGTATAACACACTCACAGGAAAACACTACTTTAATCTGTGCACTTTAATGTGAGATTGAATTGAGCCACTCGGCTCCAGACCTCATTATAGCCTTGGTCCAAACATGGACAAAAGAGCTGAATTCCAGAGGTGAGGTGAGAGGGCTGCCCTTGACATCAAGGCAGCATTTGACCAAGTGTAGCACCAAGGAGCCCTAGTAAAATTGAAGTCAATGGGAATCAGGGGGAAAACTCTTCAGTGGCTGGAGTCATACCTAGCACAAAGGAAGATGGTAGTGGTTGTTGGAGGCCAATCATCTCAGCCCCAGGACATTGCTGCAGGAGTTCCTCAGGGCAGTATCCTAGGCCCAACCATCTTCAGCTGCTTCATCAATGACCTTTCCTCCATCATAAGATCAGAAATGGAGATGTTCGCTGACGATTGTACAGTGTTCAGTTCCATTCGCAACCCCTCAGATAATGAAACAGTCCGTGCTCACGTGCAGCAAGACTTGGACAACATCCAGGCTTGGGCTGATAAGTGGTAAGTAACATTCGCATCAGACAAGTGCCAGGCAATGACCATCTCCAACAAGAGAGAGTCTAACCACCTCCCCTTGACATTCAACGGCATTACCGTTGCCGAATCCTCCACAATCAACATCCTGGGGTTCACCATTGACCAGAAACTTAACTGGACCAGCCACATAAATACTGTGGCTACAAGAGCAGGTCAGAGGCTGGGTATTCTGTGGCAAGTGACTCACCTCCTGACTTCCCAAAGCCTTTCCATCTACAAGGCACAAGTCAGGAGTGTGATGGAATACTCTCCACTTGTCTGGATGAGTGCAGCTCCAACAACACTCGAAGCTCGACACCTTCCAGGACAAAGCAGCCCACTTGATTGGCACTCCATCCACCACCCTAAACATTCATTCCCTTCACCACCAGCGCACCGTGGCTGCAGTGTGTACCATTCACAGGATGCACTGTAGCAACTTGCCAAGGTTTCTTTGACGGCACCTCCCAAACCCGCGACCTCTATCACCTAGAAGGACAAGAGCAGCAGGCACATAGGAACAACACCACCTGCACTTTCCCCTCCAAGTCACACACCATCCCGACTTGGAAATATATCGCCTTTCCTTCATCGTCGCTGGGTCAAAATCCTGGAACTCCCTACCTAACAGCACTGTGGGAGAACCTTCACCACACGGACTGCAGCGGCTCAAGAAGGCGGCTCACCACCATCTTCTCAAGGGCAATTAGGGATGGGCAGTAAATGCTGGCCTCGCCAGCGACGCCTACATCCCATGAACAAAAATAAAAAATTCATATGAAATAACAGACAACTTAAGAGCCAATCAGAATGCACTTGAAACAGTGCTTCACGGGCTCTGGTTATGGTACTAACCATGCACTTAAATCTGAACAGATCTGAAATCTATTAAAACATGCCTAATGCTGCAATGGAGTGTGCATGCCTGCAGTGCTTTCTGTTCTGACTTGTTTGGCTAAAAGTGGGAAGTCCCATGTGCCCAGATGTCACTGTATTTACTTAGGCCGGCCGGTAATGGCAACCCTTCGGCCTTCTACAAATATCAAATTGGAGCTTTCGATAAAATCATTTTTTTATGGGAATATTCCTCGCTGCCCTTTGATACAGATTATCACCAATTCAAAGATGTATTTCCACCAACTCCTGGAATAGGTAAGAATTTTTTATAAACGGTGAGAAGGAAGTCAAATCAATCACTTCCAGGAAATCATGTAATGGGACTGCACAATATTACCCTGTCGTACAGAGGAAATGTAAATGAAATGTGACTCTGAGCCTCTGAGATTGGGGATGTTGTTAAATCTTGGGAACATGATCATATTTCTAAACTTATAATTTTGCACTATCTGGAATAAAGTGATGAAGAATGCAAGCACTCCTCAACTTAAATCAAACATATTTTACAAAAGAAATCATTTTACGTTGGCTTCCCATTTTTCCAATATCTTGTGCATACATGTGGAACCACTATATAATGCAACATGCAAGTATTCCAGATGTAAATCAAACATGTTTAACAAAAGAAATCATAGCTGCTGGGCTTAACATTAATGGTAACAGATGCCCTCGGCATTTGCATAGTGTTTGTGGCATGTGGAACACTTTCTCATTAGGACAGCCTGGGGTTTCTCTGTTCTTGGTGCCATTCTATGTAATTTGTCTCAGCTTCCCCACCGTTCCACATGCTCTTTTTGTCTGTTTCAGTTCAACTAATGCAGCTTTTCATTCCTTTCACTGTTCTAAAGCCAGCTTTGAACAGGCAAAGTACCTTTTCCTTTAGAGGTCAAACCTGAGGAATTTTGAAGCAATCATTTCAATTGTTCCTTTGCAAGGCCTCAAAAAGCAAAAGAATAGCAGTTCATACTGAGTGTGCATTAACGTGCACAACAACTGTTCACGTCCATAGGCACTAGAGATGACTACGATTCCCATGTTAGTTCAACCTTGCGTCAGAGATGCAGAACTGCATAAAGTTAATCTGGATCCAAACTCATCATAGCAACTTATTTCATTTGTGCAAATGTTTTGATGTTGCTTGGTATTGGCAAGAACAATAACCTTCGTCTTTAACGTAAAAAAATGTTTCAAAGTGCTTTACTGGGGGAATTAAAAAAAACACAGATGTTCGGCCATGGTGGGAGAGTTAGGAAAGGTGACTGAAAGCTTGTTATATAGTTACGTTGAATTAACAGCACAGAAACAGGCCATTCAGCCCAGTAGGTCCATGCCAGTGTTTACGCTTCACATGAGCCTCCTTTAACCTTACTTCATCTAACCCTATCAACATATCCTTCTATTCCTTTCTCCCTCATGTACTTATCTAGTTTCCCCTGAAATGCATCTATGCTATTCGCCTCAACCACTCCTTGTGGTAGCGCGGTCCACATTCTCTCCACTCTCTGAGTAATGAAGTTTCTCCTGAATTCCTTATTGAATTTATTAGTGACTATCTTATATTTATGGCCCCTAGTTTTAACAACTCCAAATTAGCTTGGTTCAGTCATCGAGTTACATTGAGTTACATTGAAACTACAGCACAGGAACAGGCCATTCGGCCCAACTGGACTATGCCAGCTTTTATGCTCCATACAAGCATCCCCCTCCCTACTTTATCTAACCCTATCAGCATATCCTTCTATACCTTTCTTCCTCATGTGTTTATCTAGCTTCCCCTTAAATGCATCTATGCTAGCTGCCTCAACTACTCCTTGCGGTAGTGTGTTCCACGTTCTCACCACTCTCTGCGTAAAGAAGATTCTCTTGAATTCCTTATTGAATTTATAGTGACTATCTTATATTTATGGCCCTTAGTTTTAAAGTCATAATTTTAAAGATCTTTATCAGGTCACCCCTCAGCCTTCTCTTTTCTAGAGAAAAGAGGCCCAGACTGTTCAGTCTTTCCTGATAGTTGTACCCACTCAGTTCTGGTATCATCCTTATAAATTTTTGTGCACTTTCTCCAGTGCATCTATATAGTTTTTGTAATATGGAGACCAGAACTGTGCACAGTACTCTAAGTGTGCTCTAACCAAGGTCTAACCTTGGTTGAAAACACAGGTTTTAAGAAGGCCCTTAATGGTGGAGAGAGAAGAGAAGTGGAAAGGTTTAGGTAGGGAATGGGGCTGATTTAGCTGAAGGCGCTGTCACCGCATCGCCATTGAGGGGCAAAGGAGGAGGGAATGTACAAAGGATGAAGAGTCAGTGAACCTAAGGGTACAGGAGAGGATGTATGGCTGGAGGTGGTTCCAAAGGCATCGAGTGTGTGGGGTGGGGTGGTGGTGGGGGGGCGTTGGTAGGGATTTCAAGATGAGGACGATCATTTTAAATTCAGTGCACTGGGAGCCAGGGAGCCAGTGAAGGTCAAGGAGGACGGCGGGGAGGGGGGCGGGGTGGGGGAGGGATGGATGAGTAGGCTTCTTAGTTATGAATGAGTTGGACCTAATGGAGGGAAGATGATGAGAGGCCAACAAGGAGGGCTTGAAGAAATTGAGTCTGCAGTGTGGGGAATGGTTTCGAAACCAGTGGAAGTGAGGTAGGGCCAGAGGAGGGTGATGTCGTGGTGGTGGAAGTAAGTAGTTTTGATGATGGATAGGCTGTGGGTTTTGAACTCTGGGTCAAACAGAACACCAAGATTTTGCACAGTCTAATTCAGCCCGAGCAAGAGGCTGGACCTATGGTTCCCAAAGCTCTCCACCACTGGGGTTTACCTTGCATCATATCTGGGTCTGCTGTAGACTAATTGATAGAGATTGATTGCTATGATTAGTCAACAACTCCATTATTGTTGTATCGTGCAACTACCAGGATGGTAAAAGGCGAACTAAATGGACCTTGTCTTTTTTTCGTCTATCAATTCCTATGTTCCTATGGAGAGGGCAATAGAATTAGTGACAACAAAGCAGAATGAACAAAGAACAATGACTTCATTGAAGGAAATTTTCACTCATCCATGAATTAAAGTCAATCAGCAGTCTGATAGTACAGAGGTGGTCATGGGTGGAAAGAACTGGTGGAGAGATAGAGCTGAATATTGTCATCTTGTATATGGAAACCGATCCTATGGCTGCAGAAGAAGTCATCATGTTGCAGCATGTAGATGAGGAAGAGGAGAGTGGACATGCTTTGGCTACATGTGACACGAATGGAACCATGCAAGTACAGTTTCATGGAACTGAACAACTCTGAACATAGTGGAGATATCCAGGAGGACAAAGATGGATAATGCACCAAGGATGATCATGGAGAGTATCATTTGTGACTTTGGCCAAGGTGTTATGAGCTGGGTGGAAGCTTGGTTGAAGCGGTTCAAACACAGAGTTTTGGGAACGATGGTTAAAGAGCTAGGAGACAACAAGATGTTCAAAGATCTTAGAGAGGAACTGGGCGGTGTATTGGGTTAGACACTGGTCTTTCACTTTTGGGCCTAATTTGGCGCCGGCTGCCAATCTGACTCAGAGCAGCCACAGCATGGCTGGTGCAAGAGCTGAAAATATGACACACTAGTGCAATAGGGGTGCTCTTCTGAGGTTGGGTATGAGGCATATTGTTGGGGTAGAGGAAAGGGAGCTTTACTCTGCATCTGGCTGTGCTGTACCTGACATGGTAGTGCATGATGCTGGCACTAGGTGCCTGAAATGGGAAGTGTTCCGTTTCCCAACGCTAACATCCCTTATAAAAATAAAAAGGGAACAGTAGGTTAAAGGAGATATTGGAGAGGATGAGTGCATCAAGCATGAATAATAAAATAATACAAAAGTTTAGTTCAATTGGTTTATGCTCACAATGCTCATTTTAACAGTTGTATATTAAAATTTTTGCTTATTTAGGTTGAATTAATATTATGGAAAGGTAATGCTATATAATTGATTAATTTTAACCTTATTATTTTCAAGACTCATGAAAAATGATGGAACAAGAGAATAATAGGATTAACTAATGCTGGAAAATATATCAAATTCTAATGGAGTTAGTCCATGAAAAATAACCAGTCCACAGCATTCCATAAACTACTGTGACGGTAAAAATGTCGTTCATCTATTTCACTTGATATGGTTGAAATTAGAAATTGGTGAAAAACACGTGAGAAGAATACAATTTTTACCAAAGGGAATATAAATAGAAAAAATTGCTACAGAAAATAAGGTGATCATCATAATCCTTCAGTCAAACATTATCACACTTGATCCTAATGTTTCTCCTGTTGTTGGGCAGTACTTCTGGACATTGCCAACAGAAGTTAAATGTCAAGGGAATGGACAGAAAGTATCAAGAAAACATTAAATGTAAAAAAAGCTATAGTTCAAATTCCCTGCTAAATTCCTACTAACTTTCTTTTGTGTAATGCTTTGTTACCAAATCCGAAGAGCTGCTGACTAAGTCATCGAGACCCACCTATGGGGATGTAACATGGTGCCAGCTCTAGTCTAACACTACACAACACCTCAACATCCAATATATGCCCATTGTTCCTACCTACCTAGCTGCATGAGTTTCAGTCCTTTAGTTGGTAGATGAGGCATATGACTCAGCATGTGCGTGCCTGTGCATGTGCAATGATGTTCTGAGTTTTGAAACAAGTTAGAGCACCCAAATTTGCATGGGCTGTATACTCTGGTTGGCTGACAGAGGTGATATTATTGAAAGCACCTCCGCCCACCCCAAACAAGTCCAGTGGCGTAAGAAGGGGCATGGCTGAGCAGGGCGGGGACTTCCAGGCTGGGAGCTCCTGCATCCCTGGCGTGGCAAAGCATGACTGCTGGAATACTGAGTGGAAGCAGGTGTACTATCCAGCCGACTGGCAGAGGTGAGGCCCACTTGGGGTCAAGGCTTGGATTATGGCTATATAACAAAGGTTGCAGGTAATGTTATTTTACATTACAAAGGGGGCACTTTGGACATCTTTCCAGAGGGGTGGCTTGGTATCTCCTCCTTCAACCTGTGACCTACGTTGCAATTTCTAGGTTCTCTCCTTCTGCGCAGGTGTCAGCCCAGTTCGTGCAAATGATGTGACCTGCCCCTGACCCCTCAAACTTTGGCAGTGTAAGCGCTGGAGGTCAGCAGCAGATGGATCCCTGCATTTATACTTCTATCAAAATACCATGGGTTTTTGGTCCCAGTATCTCTTTAAACACTAAGGCGAAATTCTGGAGTCTCTGCTACAATGCCAGAAGTGCAGCGGAGTGGGATTCCCAGCCGCTGACAGCAAACATTGTATATACCCTTTCCCAAATCCCAGGAACAGGATCATTTAAATAGTTGGGGCCAGCGCCCCACACCTGTATGGGCACTACGGAGGACATTTAGAGCGGCATCCTGCTGCTTCTTATGGAGCCAGAAGCCCTAAGTGGCTGAAGAGAAATGGCCAGTCATTTTAAAGTAATGGATCTCTTCTGGGATCGCCTGTGAACCTTTTGAGACCCTGAGAAGACCCTGTGCAGACTATGTCAACTCTCAGTTAGCACTGGTCCTGCTGGACCTAGGGAGAGTTTAATAAGTGGCATTCCCAGGCTAGCCCAGGAACTACCCCAGACACATGCCCAAAAGTGTCAGCGGACTTAGGGAGGGTAGGCAACAGACTCACCTGTGCCCCTCCTAACTGGAAGGCCACAGGGTGCATGGGGGCAGAAACCAGGGGAACCCAAATTTGTCCTGCTCTTTGTGGATGGGACACACCTGGGTAATTTTTCACATTGTCAGGTAGATGCCAGAGTTGTCACTGTACTGGAACAGCTTAGCTAGTTCTGGAGCACAGGCCTTCAGCACTACAGCCGGGATGCTGGTGGGGCCCATAGCCTTTGCTGTGGCCAGTGCACTCAGCGAGTGCACTTTCCTGATATCAAGTGGAGTGAATGTAATTGGCTGAAGACTG
Source organism: Heptranchias perlo (assembly GCF_035084215.1). Classification (NCBI taxonomy): domain Eukaryota; kingdom Metazoa; phylum Chordata; class Chondrichthyes; order Hexanchiformes; family Hexanchidae; genus Heptranchias; species Heptranchias perlo. Next base: position 106,806,090 of record NC_090325.1, on the reverse strand, counting down.
GTATCTGTGATGATGGGAACCTCAAGTGGAGGTCGAGAACAATCATCCACTCAGCACTTCTGGCTGAAAATGGTTGCAAAAGCTTCAACCTTCTCTTTAGCGCTCTGCCATTGTTGAGGATGGGGATGTTCATGGATCCTTCTCATCCCGTTGGCTGCTTAATTCTCAACCACCATTCACGTCTGGATATGGTGGGACTGTGGAGCTTTGACCTGATCCGTTGATTGTGGGATCGCTTAGCTCTGTCTATAGCATGCTGCCTCCGCTGTTTAGCATGCATGAAGTCCTGTGTTGTTGCTTCACCAGGTTGGCATCTCATTTTCAGGTATATTTGGTGCTGCTCCCGGCATGCTCTTCTACACTCCTCATTGAACTTGGGTTGGTCGTCTGGCTAGATGGTGATGGGGGAGTGAGGGATATGCGGGCCATGAGGTTACAGATTGTGATGGAATATAATTCTGCTGCTGCTAATGGCCCACTGCGCCTCATGGAGGCCCAGTTTTGAGCTGCTAGATCTGTTCTTAATCTATCCCACTTAGCTTGGTGGTAGTACCATACATGGGCCCAACTGATATATTTTATTTGGTAGAAAATTCTGCAGGGCCGCTGACCTCTGTGTCAGAATTCCTGATACGGGCTCCTGGGAGGGGGTGAAGCTCTGTGCCAAATTCCTAAAATTTCCCATTGTATGTTTCCTTTACTTCATGGTGTTTTAATGGAATTTGGGGAAACTATGTTAAACAGATCTGTGCACGATTGGAATGTAAAGGTCAACAAGAGAAGGCATTTTCATCACCAGCAGTGTAGAGCACGGCCTGTTTTCAACTTGTGCTAACAATCTGGTAAAGCTCATTCAACACCGGAGACTGGAGGAGGAGACTTAGCACTTGCTAAAAAAAAAGTTTATTTTTTATACCGCCAATGATCTTTGTGCTATGATTTCTTGTCAGTCTTACTGATGTCGCTCGTACTCTAAACGTGTTTTTCAACAAATGATTGCGTGCCTAATCCCACTCATCAAACCTGGGCTAACACTTCCTGGAAGTCGGCCATAATGCTTTGCATGACAGATGCTTAAAATGTAGAGATGAATAGAAATCTGAAGTGCTACCACTTGAGATAGAGTTCAAAACTGGTAAAATGATCCGTGAAGAAATGAATCATTGCATCGGCATTAAATTATGACCATCTTTGATCTCGATACAAAAGATTTTTTTTAAACTCGTACAAAATCAGCTTCAAACAGATATAAAATTCTTATATTTTTGGATATTTCTAAAAGGAAATGTCCATAAATAGACTGATTCAAATAATTACAAATATCGTGAAGATCAGTAACACTGAGGGAGGTCAATCACTTCATCTAGCTCATCTTTCCATAGAAACCTATGGGGGCAGATTTTCCTCTTTAGCTTTTGGATGTAAAGCACTGCATGGTTAGAGTGCAGCACAGAAAATCAGGTGGGGAGGATTGCTCACGTGTAATGGAGCCCACCCAATTTTCTGTCCATTAACTTAAATGGAGAGATTTTCTAGTATTCAGCCATAAGTACAAACACATGAATATCGCAATTACGCATAAGAAATCTTTATTTTGTCATACCCTTTCACAAACAAACAATTACACTCAGAAAGCAAGTCCTTAAGGTTCACCTGGAGTATCTGAGGAACTGAGGAATATAAGGGAAGACTTTCTGCTTTGGCCCTTCAGGAAATTGCACATCCCAGCCCACGAGGCTCTGTCTATTCATTTTAATAGAAAGGCGGGAGGTATGCAAATTCCCAATATTAAGAGTAAATTCTCCTCTCTAATTAATACTGCACTCTGGTGCTCTACCTAAATGGCCATTCTACGTATGTGACTCTGGAGAATTAGGGGCGAATTTCCGCGGGGGGGGATGGTCTAACATAAGAACATAAGAAATAGGAGCAGGAGTAGGCCAATCGGCCCCTCGAGCCTGCTCCGCCATTCAATAAGATCATGGCTGATCTGATCCTAACCTCAAATCTAAATTCATGTCCAATTTCCTGCCCGCTCCCCGTAACCCCTAATTCCCTTTACTTCTAGGAAACTGTCTATTTCTGTTTTAAATTTATTTAATGATGTAGCTTCCATAGCTTCCTGGGGCAGCAAATTCCACAGACCTACCACCCTCTGAGTGAAGAAGTTTCTCCTCATCTCATTGTCCGCTGTAACTTTGGCAGAGGAGCTGCAGAAACCCTGGGAAAACAACATTTTATGGTATATATTGTATGTTAATTTATATTTTAAACAGTTACACTGTGACAATTTAATACACTGTTGCTGAGATTTAACCAGCAAAACGAGGATTAGGTTAGGAGGAAGAATTATTTTGCGAAATAGAATAATACTTGGTTGTTCCAGGTGTCATACTTCAGAACAACAAGATGCTATTTTGCTAACTTTTAAACAAAAATTGCTTTCTCTAATGTTCTCTCCATTCTGCCCTTCCACCAAGAAGGCAGTGACTCATTCTGACATGTGTTTTCACAGCGTCTTTTCATTGTTTCGCCCATGCCGCCATTTTTCACTCATGAACCTAGATAAGAAAGGTCCAATTTTAACCCTGTCCGACCGGCAGAAATGGGGTGGGCAGGTGGTTAAAATGGCGGTTGGGTGCTTCCTGCTGCGATCCCGCCTGCTGCCATTTTAACTGCCAAGTTTTCGGCAGCGTTGGGGACCTCATTAATTTTTAAATGTTAGGGGTCCTGTGATGCAATTAGGACCCCAATGTGATTTTTATTCTAGACCCGCAAACTATGCACAGTACTGCCAGTGAAGCCTGGCAGCAAACAAGAGCTGGGCCAGAAGAGGCTCAGGAATGGCAGTATTTAAAAATTTTTATGGCTTCCTTGTGCTCCTTCGGGCCCCACAAGGTAGCCTTGGACCTCCTCTGCTGCAGGCTTCCCTCCCCTCCCCCACCGTGATCAACTCCAGACCCCCTCCCCACTACTTGCCTTATGCAGGGAATTGTTGCCTAAGTCCTTGGTGGCAGCCTCCTTCCACCAAAAATCCTGCTCCTGCTCCCGCTCCTGCAATTTCCTTTGGGTTCAGGCGGGAGTCCGATGTTCCACATGGTAATGAGGCCTGGGAATTAAAATGGCCTAGGCCTCACACTGATGACTTTATGGGGGCTTCCCACCCACTCTGTCCTGCCTGCCCAATTCATATCCCGAGTTAAAATCGAGGCTGAAGTCTCAGTACCTGCGGAGGCATCAGAGCAGAACCCAATTGAGTTCGCATTGATGTGGGGAACGGGAGAAAAACATTGTCCAACTTGAGTTGCTGTACGTTGGTCATGGAAAAAGTCTGAAAAATGGACTGTGCATGTGCGATACCCATAATCTATGATTTTAGTTTGAAATTTTTAAATTAAAAAGTAATGTATATTTTGCTAAGAGAAATGAGTGGGGTGCTGTAGAAACATTATATGATTTGAGCAGTACAAAATATTTGAGAGTAAATAGAAACCACCAAAAATACAGTTTTAAACAATGACTTTCACCATCACAGTAAACCTCTAAAATATTGGTCTCATTGGCAACTGATGGTGCATTCACACGAGGAGTTTGATGTTGGTGCAATATGGTTTCCACTTCGCATTGATGCTAAACTTGTGGAGTATAAATCAGGTGTCAAGGCATGAACTGACTTCAAAGTGAGAAAGTCTCAAACTGTTTTGAAACAAAACCACTTCACACTGACACGCTAAGTAATTGCAATGCTGGACAGTTGGCCACACACTTGGGGCTCCCTTGAAGAATGAGTTTAAGCAGATTTATCTGACTCATCTGGGAGCAGGAAAGGATATTGCTGGGAGGAGGATTTTTTTCCTGCAGAAAATGGCATGCTAAATGACATCTTCTGGTGGGTTGACAGTAACTTGTACTGACAACATTTCTGAAGATGTCCATTCATTAGACTGCTTCACCCTCCTGAGTGAGCAAGGTAGCGTGGGCACAGAGGCTAACTTGGGCATCAGCGGAAATGTTATCATAACGATTTTTTTTGTTTTTGTCAATGTTCTCCACCAACTTTCTCCTTTCCTGGAGGCATTGACTGCTCCTGTGGCATAGTTCAGTGGATGCCAGCCTCCCTTTGTTATCACTCAGAACAAAGGGAGATAATCTTAAAATTAGAGCTAGCTCATTCAAGAGCGAAATCAGGAAGCTCTTTTTCACACAAAGCGTAGTAGAAATCTGGAACTCTCTTCCCCAAAAGGTTATGAATGCTGGGACAATTAAAGCTTTCAAGATTAAGATAGTTAGGTTTTTGTTATGATGTGGAGATGCCGGTGATGGACTGGGGTGGACAAATGTAAGGAATCTTACAACACCAGGTTATAGTCCAACAAATTTATTTTAAAATCACAAGCTTTCGGAGATTATCCCCTTCGTCAGATGAATGAGTGAAAAGGTTCTCAAATCGCATATCTTATACTATGCTGGGACAGCATCACACCAATCAAAAGGTGTCGTTGTTATTCAAACAGGCCAGTCACGGAGAACAGCACGTCCCAGTACACTGGATATACATTGTGTCAATTACACAGGCAGGCAGAAAGAAACCCAAAATGGCAGAGAGAGAGAGAGAGAGAGAATATTAAAAAACATAATTTTTTCCCCCTTTTTGCTGGTGGGGTTACGTGTAGTGTGACATGAACCCAAGATCCCGGTTGAGGCCGTCCTCATGGGTGCGGAACTTGGCTATCAACTTCTGCTCGACGATTTTGCGTTGTCGTGTGTCTCGAAGGCCGCCTTGGAGAACGCTTACCCGAAGATCGGTGGCTGAATGTCCTTGACTGCTAAAGTGTTCCCCGACTGGGAGGGAACCCTCCTGTCTGGCGATTGTTGCGCGGTGTCCGTTCATCTGTTGTCGCAGTGTCTGCATGGTCTCGCCAATGTACCATGCTCCGGGGCATCCTTTCCTGCAACGTATGAGGTAGACAACGTTGGCCGAGTCACAGGAGTATGAACCATGTACCTGGTGGGTGGTGTCCTCTCGTGTGATGGTGGTATCCGTGTCGATGATCTGGCATGTCTTGCAGAGGTTGCCGTGGCAGGGTTGTGTGGTGTCGTGGACGCTGTTCTCCTGAAAACTGGGTAACTTGCTGCGAACGATGGTCTGTTTGAGGTTGGGTGGCTGTTTAAAGGCGAGCAGTGGAGGCGTGGGGATGGCCTTAGCGAGGTGTTCGTCGTCATCGATGACGACGAACACCTCGCTAAGGCCATCCCCACGCCTCCACTGCTCGCCTTTAAACAGCCACCCAACCTCAAACAGACCATCGTTCGCAGCAAGTTACCCAGTTTTCAGGAGAACAGCGTCCACGACACCACACAACCCTGCCACGGCAACCTCTGCAAGACATGCCAGATCATCGACACGGATACCACCATCACACGAGAGGACACCACCCACCAGGTACATGGTTCATACTCCTGTGACTCGGCCAACGTTGTCTACCTCATACGTTGCAGGAAAGGATGCCCCGGAGCATGGTACATTGGCGAGACCATGCAGACACTGCGACAACGGATGAACGGACACCGCGCAACAATCGCCAGACAGGAGGGTTCCCTCCCAGTCGGGGAACACTTCAGCAGTCAAGGACATTCAGCCACCGATCTTCGGGTAAGCGTTCTCCAAGGCGGCCTTCGAGACACACGACAACGCAAAATCGTCGAGCAGAAGTTGATAGCCAAGTTCCGCACCCATGAGGACGGCCTCAACCAGGATCTTGGGTTCATGTCACGCTACACGTAACCCCACCAGCAAAAAGGGGGAAAAAAATTATGTTTTTTAATATTCTCTCTCTCTTTCTCTCTCTCTCTCTGCCATTTTGGGTTTCTTTCTGCCTGCCTGTGTAATTGACACAATGTATATCCAGTGTACTGGGACGTGCTGTTCTCCGTGACTGGCCTGTTTGAATAACAACGACACCTTTTGATTGGTGTGATGCTGTCCCAGCATAGTATAAGATATGCGATTTGAGAACCTTTTCACTCATTCATCTGACGAAGGGGATAATCTCTGAAAGCTTGTGATTTTAAAATAAATTTGTTGGACTATAACCTGGTGTTGTAAGATTCCTTAGGTTTTTGTTCGGTAAGGGTATCAAAGGATATGGAGCAAACACGGAAAAATGGAGTTGAAGTACAGATCAGCATAGGTCGAATTGAATGGCGAACAGGCTCGAGGGGTTGAATGGCCTACTCCTGTTCCTAATGTTTCTATGTTTCTATCTCACCCAACTCGACATTATCAATGTGTGAGTCCATTTAGCTAGTGTCAGCAGGCATTTTATGACCACGGTGGACATCAACCAAGCCTGATCCTGTCCTCATGTAACATCCACACATTCACAACTCCAGCAGAGGTCATTGGATAGCAATCAGGAGTGGAAACCTGTTCAATCCAGAGGTCCAATGCCCTTAGCACCACTCCAGCTGTGACGAGTAAACTCAGCACAGACCGGCAACGAAGCCAGGGTCTTTCCTATTCTATATGGCCCAGCTATTCATCGGCTAAGCTTGCTGAGCCATTGGAGGGACCTTTATTAAAGGATTTTTAGGAGGAGCATAAAATAAAATATATCCTGGTATTATTTCTTATGGGTTACAACTTGGTAACTCCATGCTTCCATTGAATTGTTAAACATTTTGTGAGATTATTTATCTAGTGATATTTTTAAGACCCACCGTGAGCTTGAAATGAAAGTAAACTGACTAAAAGTATTTTTGAACAGTTAGTGGCCTAGATCTTCCTGTTGTAAAGCTGACGGTAACCCATTAAAATGAATGAGTTACTGTCGGCATTACGATTGATAAACCTGAGCCTGTTTGTCCACTGCATCTGGGTTGAATGAGGGGTACTGTAATGCGAATAATGTTTTTCACCTGTGTGTGATATTTCCGATTCTTTATTGTAGTACTTGGAAATAAATAAGAGATAGAAAATAAATGAAACCAATTCCTTAAGCATTATCCCAAGACTGATTGAATGAAAGAGAAAGGTGTATAGGTTGGATTCTTGATATTTTAAAATGTGTCCATAGTGTCTAACTGAAGGTTCTGTCTCCTTAATGGGTTATGATGAATATATTTGAATTTATTTTCCAGGGGACACTTGGCACTAAATGTTGTCTATTTTGGTCTATTGTGTTTGTGACTTGAATATGATATTAATATGAATTTTTACAGGCTGACGATACTTAAAGGGAAAAACACACACCAGGGTCATATTTGAAATGTTTTCGGGATCTTATTTTAATAACGTACCCTAATATAGAAATAATTACCATGCCTTCTTGCTCTTTGACTGCTGCAGTCAGGCTGAATTTCAGAGTAATTCTGATTGCAATATTCCATTACTCCACCCACACTAAAATAATTGAAATTGTTTCTATATTCTTGATATAGTAGGCAGAATTGTTCACTACAACAATGAGGATGCACCTCTTTAAATTAAACAGATAGTGTACAATACATAACTATTGGGAAGACAGAAATATAGCTCACAGGAGTTTGCTTATATGTAATATGTATTTTCCCAATAATGTTTTTAAATTCACATTCAGTAACTATGGATTGGTCGATAGCAGATTTTACTAATAAGAACATAAGAAATAGGAGCAGGAATAGGCCATCCAGCCCCTCGAGCCTGCTCCGCCATTCAACAAGATCATGGCTGATATTCTACCTCAATGCCATTTTCCTGCACCATCCCCATATCCCTTGATGCCTGTAACATCTAGAAATCTATCGATCTCTGTTTTGAATGTACTCAATGACTGAGCCTCCTAAGCCCTCTGGGGTAGAGAATTCCAAAGATTCACCACCCTCTGAGTGAAGAAATTTCTCCTCATCACAGTCCTAAATGGCCTACCTTTATTCTGAGACTGTGACCCCTGGTTCTAGATTCCCCAGCCAGGGAAACATCCTCCCTGCATCTAACCTGTCGAGCCCTGTAAGAATTTTGTATGTTTCAATAAGACCACCTCTCATTCTTCTAAACTCTAGAGAATACAGGCCTAGTCTACTCAATCTCTCCTCATACGACAATCCCGCCATCCCAGGAATCAGTCTGGTGAACCTTCGTTGCACTCCCTCTATGGCAAGTATATCCTTTCTTAGGTAAGGAGACCAAAATTGTACACAATACTCCAGGTGCGGTCTCACCAAGGCCCTATATAATTGCAGTAAGACATCTTTACTCCTGTACTCAAATCCTCATGTAATAAAGGCCAACATATTATTTGCCTTCCTAATTGCTTGCTGCACCTGCATGTTAGCTTTCAGTGACTCATGTACAAGGACACCCAGGTCCCTTTGAACATCAACATTTCCCAATCTCTTATCATTTAGAAAATTCTCTGCATTTCTGTTTTTCCTACCAAAGTGGATAACTTCACATTTTTCCACATTATATTCCATCTGCCATGTTCTTGCCCACTCACTTAGCCCGTCTATATCCCGTTGAAGCCTCTTTACATCCTCCTCACAACTCACATTCCCACCCAGTTTTGTGTCATCAGCAAACTTGGAAATATTACGTTTGGTCCCCTCATCCAAATCATTGATATAGATTGCGAATAGCTGGGGCCCAAGCACCGATCCCTGTGGTACCCCACAGTCACAACCTGAAAAAGACCCGTTTATTCCGATTCTCCGTTTTCTGTCTGTTAACTAATTCTCAATCCATGCCAGTATATTACCCCCAATTCCATGTGCTCTAACTTGGTTCACCAACCTCCTGTGTGGGACCTCATCGAAAACCTTCTGAAAATCCAAATACTCCACATCCACTGGTTCCCCCTTATCTATTCTACAGTTACATCCTCAAAGAACTCCAATAGGTTTGTCAAACATGATTTCTCTTTCATAATTCCATGTTGACTCTGCCAAATCCTGTTATTATTTTCTAAGTGTCCTGTTATCACATCATTTATAATAGATTCTAGCATTTTCCCTACTACTGATGTCAGGCTAACAGGTCTGTAGTTCCCTGTTTTCTCTCTCCCTCCTTTCTTAAATAGTGGGGTTACATTTGTTACCCTCCAATCCGCAGGAACCATTCCAGAATCTACAGAATTTTGGAAGATGACAACCAATGCATCTACTATCCATATAGCCACCTCTTTCAAAACCACTTTCAGTAATGAAACTGAAAGTGGATAGGACAGTAATGGTGCTGGAATTTTTGTTGCCAATGTGTTCTTTTCTACTTGCACATAATTGCAGTGAACTCCAGTTAGTCTGCAGGTATTGTTCGGCACAAAAGCAGAGGTGTGCATTGAGTAGTTTTGACATTAATGGTATCACATACACTGAAGCCCATGTATTATTGTATTATGTATAGGTGTTGGGAAGACAGAAACATACATCACACACAAGACTTGCATGGGCCCTGTGCAAAGGTTCGGTTTGGGGCCCCTACATTTTACTAGTCAATGATACTAAATACTTCCCACTTAATCTGGTGTCAGATCCGTTGTCTGAGCTTTGTCACCTGTTTATTTACCAACTTTAAAAAAAAAGACAATTGTATGAGCTAAAAGAAAAGAATAAATAGAGGTAAAAGAGAAATGAATGACAGCTCAGTCCGGACCTGTCTCTGTCATGCATTCAATTTAATTCTATACGTTACATATGCTGTTATCTTTAGTATTTCTACTCTACTGTTAAGCTTTTGGGATTAAATTCCACGCCATTATTCAGCACCTGGGAAGTGCAACAGTCATTTCCCAGTATGTAAAATCACTTGGACATTTTACGTGGAAATGTTAGTTATCAGGTCAGGGGAGACAAAAAGTATACTGGCACAGCCAAATTACACTTGTGGCAAGAAATAACATTTTTTGTAAAACAGTAAGATGTAACTGGGAGTGGTATTTGCTCTTGCCATTTGGCTGACCTAATGGATATGAGGGGATGGCTTTTCTGTACTAAGATTTCTATAGTCTTCTCCTCAAAGTGGGGTGACTGCTGTAGACATGACTGCTTCGAGACATTATTCTCAGTTTCTGCCATTGTATCAGCAGCCACCACTGAAAAGAAAAGTGCGTCACTTTAAACTGTTGCAAGACCTACTACAGCAAAGGACTTCCCATTCCCCCAGTGGGTGAGTGCCAAATAGGAGGTGGTAAAATTGAGGCCATTGTATGCTATACAGAACCAACCCTGCTGCTATCATCAACTTTTGCTCCCAGCCTCAGCCCCAGAAATGTCTCTGCTCTCTGCCTCAGATCTAAGATTGCCTCTCCTGGGTGTCAGTCATGGCTCAGTTGGTAGACCTCTGGCCTCTGAGTCAGAATGTTGTGGGTTCAAGTCCCACTCTAGAGACTTGAGCATGAGGGTCATGATTTTAAAATGCTGGTGGGATGGCAGCGGGGGGTGGGGTCAATGGGCGTGCGGGTAACCCAAATAATAAAATCTTACCGTTCCCCATGCAACCGCAATTCAATTGGTGCCTCTTAACGTTGTTTCCGGGTTTGCCGTTCGAAAGCTGTGCTGCAGGCGGACTGCGCACCCACATGACCTGCTGTCAGCTGGAGGATCTGGATTTAAAGGGCCATTGCACCAATGGCTTTTGTTGGAGCAAGGAACAAGCACATAGAATGGAGCAGCAGAGGGGCAAGGCAGCTCCAAGATTTGGTGACGTCTCATTTGAAATGCTGCTGGCCGGGGTGAGGAGGAGGAGGAGAGAACTATTTTACCGGCCTCTGCCACCAAAAAGGCCTGGCTCGAGGTGGCAGAGGAGGTCACCAGCAGGAACAAACTTCCCGCACTTGGGTTCAGTGCAGTAAGTGTTTCAATGACCTAAGTAGGTCAGCAAAAGTGAGTACACTTACTGATTCTCCTGCATTCCGTGGTGCACATCACCCCTCCTCCCCTCACATCATTCTGCACTGCGAAGACTACTCCATTATATCACTCCTCACACCTACTTAAGGCTCATCCTCAAATTACCTTCACTTCCTGAGCACTTCCTCCCCTCCCCATTTATGACCCCACTACCACTCACCCCAATCCTGATCCAATGTGATGTATCTATCTGATACTCACCCTCTGATGCACCCCTTTCACGGTCAGCCTCAGCCAAAGCAATACATTAATCGGCTGACCACTTTACCCTCACTCACTCACACGTCTGTACTTTCTCCCCTTGTAGGAGAAGACAGCGCAAAATGCACACGAGAGGGCGAGGACTGGAGGGGGGCAACAACAAATAGTGGTCCTCACAGAGGCGGAGGAGGAGGCCCTGGAGAACAGCTGCACGCTCGACTGCCTGTCCATCGGGGACGCCGAGACTGGCACCCCACAAATGCCCGGTGACACAACTTTAACATTCATCACATGCAACGTGAATTGATGTTAACAATGATTGCCATGTTGAACACCTCAGTACGCTCATCGCAACATGACACATCTGTGATGATGCTTCATATTGCCTTCTGTTCTCTTCCAGGCCCTTCAATGACAGAAGTGATGGGAGAGTGCGATTCCTCAGAGGAGCTCTCGGCCTCTGAGGGCACAACATCACATCTTAATGAGCCATCTACCAGCGCAGATACCCACACCTTGGTGGGTCCTAGTACTCAGTTATTGGGTTGGCACCTGTTGAGTCACCACACACAAGTGAGCACGAGCAGACACTAGTGGCAGGGGCAAATGTGGAGAGTCCGCATCATTGGAAGAACTCCTCTCCAGGCTCTGCTCAGCTGGATACAGATGCTGACCCCTGGAGACCGTCCTTTAAAAGGATCGAGGGACAGCAGCACATTTGCGAGGTTATGGAACAGGTGCTGCGCACAGTCTCCACAATAGCAGCGAGGATGGAGGAGTCCATCTCCTGCGTTAGTGATCTGGTGGCACAGGTACATGCAGGAATATGTGAGATAGTGGTGCAGGTAAGTGGGGGAATGTCTGCAATGGAGAGAAGTCTAGCCCCCAATGAGCTTCAAGCACGGCTCACAAATGAGTCCATTCAGGGCCTGACAACGGTCGTTCGGACTCAGGGTGAACAACATTCTGCCGCCTTAAACAGGCAGACAGACAACTGGGCTTCCAAGGCATCACACATGTCCTCCAAACTGTTGTCCAGTAGGGTGGTACGAGTGATGTGGACCTGGCCCTGGAGAGGGATGATGGTGAAAGGGGACATGGAAGCGATGACGCCACTCAAAGCGCTCCCATGTCTCACCCATTACCCCCCTCTCAACCAGCACCCGCAATGCTGCCTCCTCTCCAGGTGGCCGAGTCTGCCCCTGCACAGGTGCAGGTGGAGCAGTCTTTGGAGGGGCCCTCATGGGCTCCAAAACCCAGAGGGCGCAGGCCGAAAGCATCTAAGCAGTCAGGGCATGAACATTAGCAACCTGCCACTACCTCTGCTGCAGCCACAGGGGATGCACCACGTGGAAGTGGTAGGAAGAGAAAGGCTAAGGACTTGTGATCACTAAGGGTATGCACAAGGGTGTCTGACAGATGGTCATGTTTTCGTTTATATTTGGTTTTTGTTAAATTCACATTAAATGTTATCATTCTCACCACTACTGCCACGTCTTGTCCATTCTTGACTGCCTTTTGTGATAGCGCCCTTTCATGAGGTTCACCATGAACGGCGACACTTAATGCCATCCAATGGGTGAGTTTACAGTGGGTGTATGTATAGTTGTAGTACTGTTTTGTGCGGGGTTGGGGGGGCGCTGGTGTAGGCACTGCTCTTCCAGGTGGTCTGAGGACTGGACTATTCTCACTTTGTGATCTTCTTATGAGAATCATTCAAATATTAGTGACTCCCTGGCCTCTCGAGCAGTCAGGTGAGCTGCTGCTCTGCCCAGGGGTTCCTCCTCCTCCTTGTCTTCCTCCTCCTGCTCCTGCTCCTCCTCAATGTTCATGGCAGATGTGGATGCCAGATAAGGGCTTGGGGCCTCATCAATCAGTAACCCTCTCTGTTGCGCCATGGTGTGCAGGACACAACAGACAACTATAATTCGACCCACTCTTGCTAGTGCATATCGAAGCGCTCCCCCAGTCTGATCGAGGCACCGAAATCATATCTTCAGCAGTCCTATCGCATGTTCAATGACAGACGTGGTGGCGATGTGACTGTCATTGTATCGATGTTGTTCCTCGCTAATGGGGTTCCTCAGAGGTGTCATGAGCCACATTTGCAGGGGGTATCCCTTGTCTCCGAGGAGCCAGCCCTTAAGCGTGTTTGGTGCGTGGAAGAGGGCCGGGATGTTGAATTCCCGCAGAATGAAGGAATCATGGCAGCTGCCAGGGAATCTGGCACACACATGAAGAAGTCTTTTGTGGTGAGCTGCGTGTTGATCAAGTGATACCCCTTTCTGTTGATGAATAGTCTTGGCTCTTGTGGAGGTGCTCAGATTGCTATATGTGTGCAATCAATTGCACCCTGTACCCATGGGAAGCCAGCCACAGGGTGGAAACTCACTGCCCTCTCCATCTGGCTGAGGTCGTCCATGGGGAAGTTGACACAGTAGGACATTCTGCGAAACAAAGCGTCAGCGACCTGTCTTATGCACTTGTGTGCAGATGACTGAGAGACCCCGGCGATGTCACCGGTGGCATCCTGGAATGATCCGGAGGTGAAGAAGTTGAGGGCAGTGGTCACTTTAACTGCTCTGGGCAATGCTATGCCACCAGGCCTAGCCGGGAGCAGCTCGGCATGAAGGAGGCTACAGGTCTGCGGCCACCTAGCGACTCACTTTCAGCCTCCATAGGCACTGCTCCTCAGAGAGGTCCAGGAAGCTTAGCCTTGGTCTGTTGACCCTCTCATGAGGGTTGTGCCTCCTGCAATGTTGGCCCCTCTGTTGTTCCCCTCTCGGCTCTTGTGCAGGTGCCTATGGCGCACCTCTGTGTTGTGGAGCTACAAGTGGTGGAAGTGTACACCGTGGCTGGCAAAGATGGTGATGTTCCTCCTCCTCGGATATACTGGTGAATGAAGCCATTGCACCCCCCATCTTGATGGTGTCAGTTTAAGGGGGTCCAAAAAATAGGTAAATATGTGTAAACAGAACAATTCTGAGTGTGAACCAAGAATTTCTGTCTAAACACAAAGAACTCCCAGCCAAAAGTTTGTCTGAGAGAACTGAATGCCCTATTGCAATAACTCACCTTTTATCCCCATCTGTCAAACAGGGATAAGGACATAAGAACATAAGAAATAGGAGCAGGAATAGACCATACAGCCCCTCGAGACTGCTCCGCCATTCAAACAGATTATGGCTAATCTTCAACCTCAACTCCACTTTCTTGCCTGATCCCCATATCCCTTGATTCCCCTAGAGTCCAAAAATCTATCTATCTCAGCCTTGAATATACTCAACGACTGAGCATCACAGCCCTCTAGAATAGAGAATTCCAAAAATTCAAAACCCTCTGCGTGAAGAAATTCCTCCTAATCTCAGTCGTGGATGGCTGACCCCTTATCCTGCGACTATGCCCTCTAGTTCTAGATTCTCCAGCCAGGGGAAACAACATCTCAGCATGTACCCTGTCAAGCCCTCTCAGAATCTTATATGTTTCAATGAGCTCACCTCCCATTCTTCTAAACTCCAGAGAGTATAGGCTCATTCTACTCAACCTCTCCTCATAGGACAACCTTTTCATCCTAGGAATTAATCTAGTGAATCTTCGTTACACCGCCTCTAAGGCAAGTATATCCTTCCTTAGATAAGGAGACCAAAACTGTACGCAATACTCCAGGTGAGATCTCACCAAACCTCTGTACAATTGTGGTAAGACTTTCTTACTCTTGTACTCCAACCCCCTTGCAATGAAGGCCAACATGTCATTTGTTTTCCTAATTGCTTGCTGTATCTGCGTGCTAACTTTTTGTGTTTCTTGTACAAGGACACCCAAGTCTCTCTGGAAACCAACATTAAATAGTTTCTCACCATTTAAAAAATATTCTGCTTTTCTATTCTTACTACCAAAGTGAATAACCTTACATTTCCCCACATTATACTCCATCTGCCACCTGCTTGCCCTCACTTAACCTGCCTATATCCCTTTGCAGACTCTTTGTGTGCTCCTCACTGCTTACTTTCCTACCTAGCCTTGTATCGTCAGCAAACTTGGATACATTACATTCAGTCCCTTCATCCAAGTCATTAATATAGATTGTAAATAGCTGAGGCCCAAGCACCAATCCTTGCGGTACCCCAACAGTTACAGCCTGCAAACCTGAAATTGACCTGTTTATCCCTACACTCTGTTTTCTGTCCATTAACCAATCCTCCATTCATGCTAATATGCTACCCCCAACCCCATGAGCCCTTATCTTGTGTAACAACCTTTTATGTGGCACCTTATCAAATGCCTTTTGAAAGTCCAAACATGCTACATCCACTGGTTCCCTTTTATCTACCCTGCTAGTTCCACCCTCAAAAGACTCTAATAAATTTGTCAAACGCGATTTCCCTTTCATAAAACCATGTTGACTCTGCCTAATCATATTATGATGTTCTAAGTGCCCTGTTACCACTTCCTTAATAATGGATTCCAACATTTTCCCGACGACTGAGGTCGGGATAACTGGCTTGTAGTTCCCTGTTTTCTCTCTCCCTCCTTTCTTGAATAGTGGAGTTACATTTGTTACCTTACAATTCGCTGGGACTGTTCTAGAATCTAGGAAATTTTGGAAGATCAAAACCAATGCATCCACTATCTCTGCAGCCATCTCTTTTAGAACCCTAGGATCCAGGCCATCAGGTCCAGGGGATTTATCAGCTTTTAGTCCCATTAGTTTCTCAAGTACTTTTTCTCTACTGATAATAATTACTTTAAGTTCCTCACTCTCATTAGCCCTTTGGTTCCCCACTATTTCTGGTATGCTTTTTGTATCTTCTACCGTGAAGACAGGTACAAAATATTTGTTTAATGCATCTGCCATTTCCTGATTCTCCATTATAATTTCTCCTGTCTCAGCCTCTAGAGGACCAACATTTACTTTTGTAACTCTCTTCATTTTTACATACTTGTAGAAGCTCTTACAATCCATTTTTATATTTCTTGCAAGTTTACCTACAC